>NC_142712.1:52916080-54237163 GCF_055471065.1 Atractosteus spatula
CTTTAATTTTTAAAGAGAAGCCCTTAACATTCCCTTGGATGTAACACTTTAATTAAAAAAAATAGTTCTGTCCATTCAAAATGCAGCACAAGATATCCCATCTAAAGTATCTCTAAACCTTCTTCTTGTGGTCAGCATATTTTTGTATGGATTTATGATGTTGGCATCAGAAGATATATATTTTTTTTTATTTTCACTTTCTAAGAAAACATCATAACTTTATCCAAATCTACACAGACTTTGGCTGTCAGTAGATCATAGTTTCCAACCATAATACTTTGAATGCTTTGTTCCAGTGACTGTTGTCATTTTCACATTCCTCAGTCTTATTTGATTAATATTTGTACTATATTAACTTTATATTATGATGCCCAAACTGTTATTGTTGCCTTTTTCATGTTTTTTTCAGCAGACCATTTGTTCTCTTGGAAATAGTCTCATTTAAAATTTTTATTTTTACTTTTCTGCAAGGAGTTACTGTATTTACTGTAGCAAATCTCATTGCTGCAACAATTTCAGGATCTTCTGAATCTACAGTATACAGTACTTCAACACTTTACTGTTACTGTATGTTCTGGAAAGTCAAGAAACCTAACTTTATGAAAAAGGCTATGTAAAACCCTAAATACAAAAGTAAACCCTGTGACTTAGGGTTTTAAAATATTAATAACTCACAGAAAAATTAATCTGCTGGTTTAGAATACCTATTAGCTGCACAAGTTTTTTTTTCATTGGCCCTCACTCTCATATGTACTTCAGAGTACTAGGCTTAAAGCCCTCAGGCTTCTCTTAACAGGCAAAGCACAATAAGCATGTTGATGAAAGTTTTGGCTTATCTGATTAAAGCCACCGTATGAGCTGCAGTCAAAGTGTATAATTTAAAATAGGAGAGGAACGAAAGGGAATGTAATTATACCTTGCAGGGAAAAGATATGTACAGTATTTTATGAGATGATATTTTTATGAGATTATATTTTTTCAAATGTGCAAAAGGGTAACAATTCATTGCTTGCAAGTAAATAAGCTGTGCGGAGCAATATCATATAAATAGCACATTCCCATGGCCTTTGAAATAAGTGGCAGTTCATATAAATTAGTGCGGAGTGAACCCAACAAGAATTTCCATCATTAATTATAGTGCCACTGTGTACCAGGCAAGATTCATAAATTATTAGTGGGACATCGAATGCACAAGTCTCCAGTTCTTTATTAATTTATCCTAAGACACTACTGCGCTGTTTTTGTGTCTTCTAATTAAACTGATAACCTTGAAGCAATAGCAAAAAGTTTCAGTTGAAGCTCACTGGGACCCTCTGTCAATGGCTATTTGGTGTAGCCTAAGGCCTTATATTTGTTACTAAGGTCAAGAGTAGAGCATTACACAAAGGATACACACAGCAAAAGAGTACAGAAAGTAATGGTGTGGGAGACAAGGTTTCTCGGTTAGCAACCATCATAATTCTGCTCAAACATCATAAAATCAATACTGATTTCATTTTCATTGAAAAACTGAGCCATAAGTATCACATTTTTTAATATAGTGAATGATACTGTATACTTGATAACTTTATGTTACTTTCTCACTATCAACACTTAAGTGACTAAATAGAAAATCACAATTTAAATCATATATTGTTTAATCTTTTTCACTACCTTTTCATCACCTACTGATGTTAAGCTTTGAACTTTGCTTTGCACTGCTGCTACAAAGCACAAACCTTTTTATCTCCTGTACTTCCCTAAATTTACACACCCGTTGTACCATTGCTTAGGAATATTCTTTCCTTTACCTGGTGCCAGTTCCATTGCTATGGTTAAGGAGCAATGTGTATGGTCTCATCTCAGTTTATATAGCATTTACTTATACATATTTCAGGAGCAGCAAATGCAAATTTTGGTTCACATTTGATCTCACTTATGATAAAATTCACCAAAAAGGAGCACAACACATTCATAATAAACCCTTAGTTTTATTTGTCCTTTTCCGGTATATGATGAAGATGTTACATATTAGTTTATAGACAAAAAACTGCAAGATGATAAATACTTATTTAACAGAAATTTAAAAATTTTCTTATTTAAGCGATGATTTAAATGTTCTTTCAAGCCAATGGGAAGCTCCTGCTGCCATTGTAGAAGTGTGTTGTTTCTCTTTCTGATAATAACATATATTATGTGATTCTGCACAGACCTTGTTAAAAGTAATGTATTAAATAAGATGTAATTATTTATTAGGTCAACAGGGAACTCAAATCACTCTGGGAGAGAATAACTTTCCAGATATTCATAATTCACAAGTCCATCGCAGCCTCTGTGTGGCCCAAGCCAGTCAGGTGTGACGTCTAGGAGGTGTGAGCAGAGGGCTTCTGACAGGTTGCCTTGCTCTAAGGCCAGCAGAATGGTGCCTCACTGTCCTGTCACTGATGCGGGCATTGTGTCTGCCGGCAGTTTCAGCAGCAATGCTGGTGGCAGGTCTGAAACAATCTCTCAGAAGGACCAAACTAATGTGTCGGTCCTGCTCTGGTATGGTCACTCGAGGATGACCAGATCTTGCATGATCATCTGTCCTGCCGGTCTGCTGAAACCTTCTCTGCAGTCTGGACGCAGTGGAGCGGCTTACTCCATAGTGTCTGGGAATGCTGGCACATGACATGCTGCCTGCAGCATGCCAATGGCCCTCTCCCTTGCTTCTGGTGACATTCGAGGCATTATGGAATGCACAGAAAACTGACTTAGTATGGCCTTTTTCTTGCAGTGACCTAAGCTTTGAATTAAGGCCTTTTTAAAGGTGACCTGATCAGGCATTGTTCCACCTGGACCTCGTTGGGTAAAAGTGCACCTAACAAGTTTTCGTGTGATTGGCAAGTTGCAATGCCTCACTGCACAAGCTATGTTGCTGGTCAGAGGGCTTAAAACAAATTGACTATTTGTGAAAGTACATAAACTATAACTATAGTATTCTCATTCCAGAAAATTTTGCATTTTTTTCCATCAGTATACAAACAATGCGGTACAATATAATCACATTTACAGTGTGTCCTTGTGGATTCTGAAAATGTAGCACAAATTACTGTTAATTAATTGTATTTTTTTTTAGATGAAGCTTTAACAACATTGAAGCATGTTAATGAAGACTGACAATAAAAAAGCGTTTTAGCTATAAAAAGCAGAAACCACTTGTTAGATTACAGATTCATTTGCTGCAGTCTTTAAAATTTCTCACAGGAATATCAATAGGTGGTAAATTGTGTAGAATATTTCTGTGCATTTTATTTTTCACATGAATACAAATTTCTTTAAGATTAAAAAAAATTGCTTCACATAAAACTATGAGATATAACATACATTAAATGGATGCATACAGACAAGTGACAAATTACAAAGGGTTATATTTTTGGACAAACTGTTTCAGAAGAATACTAAAATGTGTTAAGATCTTTATAACTTGACCTACAATTACACATGCTTCATTTAAAAAAAATAAAACATGCATCATATTCCTCAGCATGATTGTATAAGTTGATAAATATTGCCATAAGGCTTATTAAAGAATAGGGACAGTAATAAACTCCCTACTGTTCATGATCCCAGAGGAAGCTAGTGTTTTCTGTTTTTTTAAATGCAAGATGCAGAGCACACTTCACAGCTTTATTATGCCTTCCTATTTAACTGAGAACGT
The DNA here is from genome assembly GCF_055471065.1 of Atractosteus spatula. Lineage (NCBI taxonomy): Eukaryota > Metazoa > Chordata > Actinopteri > Semionotiformes > Lepisosteidae > Atractosteus > Atractosteus spatula. Next base: position 52,919,760 of record NC_142712.1, read on the forward strand.
AGCTTTCCTTTTGATAAACCTTATAAGAATTTATTACAATTTATAGAAGATCATTATTTTTTCATTTGTCTTTTGTATTGCAGAATTGATAGGTTATCCCTGGATAACTGCAAGAGGCAGTTGTGGAAACCTAAAACCCCAAAAAGAAAATAAGGAAAAATTGTCTTGACACTTTACTGATGACATCTAACTCCTTGCAATTTAATAAGAGGCCTTTAAGGTTTAAGGGAGCAAATCTCAGATGGGTTTACTTTGAGGAATTGTACAATTGTTTTTCAAGTTAAAACACTGATTTTAGGACAAAGGGGCTGTATTAATACAGTAATCTGGTACGACTTGATTGATCTATTTATCACAAGAACGTTACCTACAGATGCAGCCATTCAAAGTGCGCGTTACAGACACGTACCGCAGGTGACGTCGCTCAGTATGACGCAAGATGACGCGGGGCACCGCAGTACGTGATTGGTTGACCGACAGGGGCACTCGTGGTCCGTTGGTCTGTCGTGGAAAGACAGTAAACGTCTTTGCTGTGCCCGTTGTAGGTATTGAATTTTACCACTGAAGGGAAATCTTAGTAGCTGAGCATAAAAAGAATAGGAGCATACTGCAACGCGTGTGAAGGCCATAAACGATATTAATTTTGGAACATAAACATACAGTGTATAGCTGGTCTTGGTACTTTAAAGAAAAAAATACACACCAGTATTCCATTTCTCCCTAAACATTTTAAGCTTCGAAGTCTTTAACTAACGCGATACCGGAGTCAACAAGCATACTTTTAGAATTTGATTAAAAGGGAATATAATATGGAATCGCGTATCTAAAGAATTTAATAACGGTATTCGTGTGCTGCGACAGGGCTGTGTAGGGCTGTTTCGCCTGCCTGTTCATGTGAGCTGTCTTGTAGACGTGACTACCAGCTGACAGGTTGTGTTTTCGAATCCAGCTGGTGCTGCACTTTTCTTTTAACAAACATTTCTTCGAAAAAATAGAATAGCGATATTATGGACAATCAATTGACTTTTATATTTCAAAATATCGCAACATGATCGATATTTGCGATATTTTGAACATATCTTCCCTTCTGACAGCGGTGCCTGCTTCTATTGTGTGTGTGTGTGCAACAGAGTAAATTTTTAATAGCGTTTTAAGCGAATAGGTAATTAGATTGCTCGTAAACCTAATCGCTTTTTCTACATAAACACAGCATGATTACTCTCTGAAAATGCTTTTCCTTTATTTTTAAAGTAGGCTCAGATTTCAACTATAGATCGTATTATTATAAACTTTCTTGGAAAAATGTATTTTATGTAAACCATGTTTGCTATTAATTCATTTAGGGCTAAAATACGTTCATTGTCTTCCAATCGAGTCGAGTTGACATTGGAAGCCTGCCACACCCGGACTGTTAAACCAACGCATTAGCACGTCAAAGCCCATTGAGGGTATTGAGCCAGTATTGGCTTTAGTATTCCCCCCCTCTCCCCTCAATTCAATTCAATTCAAGGTGTTTTATTTGCATGACAGATGGGTACAAGCAGTGTTGGGTATGTATATTGTAACGCTTACGGCAGACAGGCACTGTGTAACAGCCGGCGCACCAGAGCAGCGCACCGAGGGAGCGTCTGCATTTATAACTTGGTTTTTAAAATTAGTCAAGCAATATGAAGCATCTTCTTTTACTTTTGAGTCCCTTAAATACATTGAACACAGCTTTCTCACCACTTAAGATTGCTCTTGATACCATCCTTACACAAAGCAGAAGGGAGATTTTAGTGCCTGAGCATAAAAAGAATAGGAGCATACTGCAACGCGTGTGAAGTCCATAAACGATATTAATTTTGGAACTTAAACATTCAGTATATGGCTGGTCTCGGTACTTTAACGAAAACATACACACCAGTATTCCATTTCTCCCTAAACATTTTAAGCATCGAAGTCTTTAACTAACGCGATACCGGAGTCAACAAGCATACTTTTAGAATTTGATTAAAAGGGAATATAATATGGAATCGCGTATCTCAAGAAATTAATATGCAATAACTGAGTCAAGGGACTCAGAGGATCCAAGGCTAGACTGAGTATAATAGGCTTCGGGCTTCTATTGTGACATCTACTGTAAATTACAGAAATGTTAAAAGTAAACAAAATAAAGTAACTAAAATGTGGTCTGAAGTCACCCCTTTAGACACCCCTTTTACTTCACTGGTGTCAGATATGAAAAGCAATAGTCTCCCGTTCTGTCTGCTGTGTGTTGCAGCAGAGGGACTCCCTGCAGCCGAAAGGGGCAGAGTAACTTGCATGCCCTCTAGTACAGTTTACACATGCACGACTTTAAAAGCTAGCAAGACAGGTTTCGATTCACATTAGCTGGCGAGCCTTGTTAAAAAAACGAATGATAATGTAACATGCCACTGTTCATGAACAAAGTTATACTGAGATTTCCTAAGATACGCGATTAAAAAATAAATAAATAAAAATTTGAATCTCCTGCGGAACACATTCCATAAGAATCATTGGTTTTACAGTATATATCGCCTTTAAAGGTGGCTTCTCAAAACGCTTTACGGGATAAAAACAACCAGAACAGCAGCAACAACAATATTGTATTTCGTTGCACTTTGAAAACCAAGTAATAACTTAACTATACAGTACGTGCAAACGTTTCGTATGTTGCTGTCGTGAATGCCTGCGTACCCATAAGTATCTTATTTGCCTTGAGTCTGTCTACAGTATCTCTGTCCCACTACCCCCATCTCTCCCTCAATTCAATTCAAGGTGTTTTATTTGCATGACAGATGGGTACAATTCTTGTTGGGAATGTATACTTTGATATTTACACCCGGTGCGGCACCGAGGGAGCGTCTGCATTTATAACTTGGTTTTTAAAATTAGTCAAGCAATATGAAGCATCTTCTTTTACTTTTGAGTCCCTTAAATACATTGAACACAGCTTTCTCACCATCCTTACACAAAGCAGAAACTGTCCGATGACTCACAGTACAAGTGGAAAGATTACAGATTTTAATCGTCTTTAATTTTGCCTGTGGAGTGTATCTTATTAAGCTCTAAATTGCATTTTGAGCGCGGTTTTTTACTTTTTTTTAAATGCATTTTGGGCGCGGACAGCACATACAAGGGTTAATGAACTGCGCCAAGAAATTTAAAATAGTATTCTTTAGGTGTGAGGGTAGGAGTGGACCGCAGCAGGCATAATCAGCAAACCAGGAAAACAAAGAACAGGACAGGTGAGATGTGTATCCAGAAAGCGAGTGATCAGAAAAAGGAAATGGAAAACGCAGAAAAAGAAAACGCTTTACAGGATAAAAACAATAACAACAGTAGTGGCTGGGCAAACGATTTTTTTTATCGAAATACAAATTGAGATACTGTACTGTATAATGATGTGCATGAACAAAGGTATACTGCAATTTTCCTTAGATACGCGATTAATGCTTCGTAGGAGGAGGCGGTCTTTTCCTCTTGTCTAACAGTCTGTCCACAAACAAAACATTCCTGTTAGACAAAAGGAATTGAAAAAAAACAATTTTGTCAATGAAAACCGGTGTGTGTGTCTCTCCCTGCTGGATGTTCCTCTCACAAACTGCTGAATGAATAAAATAATTTTATTGAAAATGCGTTTGCGATTGTCTGGTATTTAATTTGGTCCCTTTTAACTGTTTTTCGATCTACTGTATTGCTTTGAGATGCCACTTTTAAAGGCGATATGTAAAATAAAGTTTTTTTTATTATTGTTATAGAGAAACATGATCAGATTTTCCCTGGTTCAGAAAAAAGATCTAAAGTGCTACACATAACTTTCTTAATTCGATGTATTTAAAGCAGTGAACTACTGTAGGTGTCACATAACATTCAGAAATACAATCACGTATTTGACAAATAAAAACGATTATAATCTAATCCTTCCACGTTTGATCCCAAAATCCCAAGAAATATAAATCTTGACGGGTAGAAAGCTATGCTGAAAGTTTATTAAGATGCTTAGAAGACAAAGATACTGTATCAATTTATGTTGCATTAGCCTGATTATGATTAAAAAACACATATAATTAAACACGCGTTTGCGATTTAAATCAGAACACGATTTAAATCAATATCGATTCCATATTATATTAGCAGAAAAGCTTAAAACTACCACTTTTTCACACGCTATTTCACATGCTAGTTAAATACTTCGATGCTTAAAATCGTTAGGGAGAAATGGAATACCGGTGTGTATTTTTCCTTTAAAGTGCCGATTCCTGGAATCTGACACCCCTCTGAAGTGGTTCCATAAAATCTGGTATACGGAAAAGAAAGCGTTGATAAATACAAGTGTCTTTTAATACACTCTTTGCTGTGCTCTTGAGGATCCTTGTGATGTTTTGAGCTCTAGTTGAATGATAAGTGTCGCATTTTAAATCATTTTCGTAGTTAGAAATTATGAAACGCCCTGTTAAAAGCAAGGAAGTTTTTATGCCCGTTGAAGTAAAACAAAATGCCTGACAAAGTATGGCTTGGACAGATTCCAAGTGTTTGTACAAATGTGCTAAAGAAATAATACTTTGAGTATACAGCTTGTCTAAAGTCATCCATTATTAATACTATTAGTAATATCTTCAGTAAAGGCTTTGATGCATAAATATTTCTGATAAAGGTAGGTTGTGTACTTTTGTCCAACTGAGCAATCTTGCTTTCATAAAATATACCAACATTTTAATGACTGATGATTAACATGCTGTAATACACAGTTCAAAATTAAAGGCTCAAATGCTGTACATGAGAGGTTAAGCTCCCCCTGGCGGTTTTACAAGGCGACGCCGGATAGTTAACCACGTGACACCACGTTAACTGCGTCATACCGCGTGATACTGTGACACGCCCACCGGGGTATGCCGCGAAATACCTCACGCATTTTGAATGGCTGCATCTGTATAACCAGCAAGGTTGTAGCAACCAGAAGTATAAGATGTATAGAGACACATGGAGATAATTTAGAGGCACCAATGAAGCTTAACTCTGGTCGGGCAAGTTCTGTCCAGGTAATCTGGTTTCTGGAGTTTCTACAACCTTACATCTCTAGCTTTTTATGACCGAGCAGCAGTGAATGTGTGTGCATAGATGAAGTTTGCTGGACAAACTGATTTCATTATTCACCTGATTTAGCAGGCAGAGCACATCATCTGAATAAGGCAGCAAAGAAATTCAGCAAACCTAAGCTGAAGTCCAAACTGCAAATTCCCACGGGTATAGCCCCATTCAGGTGAAACTGCTTGAACATATCTCAAGCAATTTTAAGCCTGTCTGCAGAAACCATGAAGCCTGAGACATACAGGATCTAAAATTATTCGTTCTTATGGACAGCAGAATCTCATACATGAGTGGTGTGCCTAGTAGACAGTGGAAGGCTCTGCTTTTGAGAGTCTTCACTTAACCATATAAAATGAACTGAGAAGGTTCCTTCTGTGGAGAAAGGTTATGCTCATTACAGCTGTCTACTATTGCATTTCAAGGTGCATAATGTATGTGTACATTGTATCAAGTTAGAAACCTAAGAGAAATACCTGCAGTGGTGTGTAGGAGACACCCTTTTACCTCAAAGTGAGAGCAATTATCTGTGGCTCATCTTTTGTAAATGCAGTACCTTGGATGAATTGCTAGGTGAACACTGAGTTTAATATTTTTAAACACTGTGATGTATACTGTGGATTATGCAGTCCGGTAAAGAAAAGAATACACTTGTCACAGGATTTGAGCATTAAGTCCTTCCTCTGATGTATTAATGAGGATTGGGAAACTATAATAGAATGGGTGATCTAGACTCAGTCAGAAGCTTAACGAACAATATCCATGGCATTGAGTTCTTTTAGTCTGAGGTAGGCAACAATAAAATAGGCCTTTATGTGCTATAAAGAGGCTTAAAAGAATTAAGGTTACAGTACACCAGACATTATGTATGGGACAAAGCAGTATTTTTTCACTGTTCTGTCGGGCCCCAAAAGCAGTCTTTCAGATTACTACATTTTAATTTTTGGTATAAGATTTATATAACAACATCTTTTGGCTATGATATGCATTTAATCTTGAATTTTACATTCAATTTAGAAGTTTACAGTACATATAATTGTTTATTGACACACTTTCTATAATGATGAAGATGTACACTTATTATTTAATGCTTTTAGAGATGTATACTAAAAATGTTTTTACTCATGGACAGCTGAAAAGGAATTCTTCAGACATTAAAGTAACCACAACACGTACATTTCAAGGTCACATACTGTACAGTACTGATTTACAGCGTTGTGAACATTTTTAGGACAAACAGTATAGCAGTTGCAAACCACTCTTAAGTGGTCAATTATAATCTGACATGGATTTCAAATAACTATTGAAATACTAATATAGACTTTGAGAACAGTGTTTGATAAAAAGCATACAAGAAAGAGAAATTAGGAAGTCCATCCATCCATTTTCTAACCACTTCATCCAATTCAGGGTCACAAAGGAGCCGGAACAGGAGCCTATATTCGGCAAGCATCGGGCACAAGGCGGAGTATACCTTGGACTGGACCCCAGTCCATCACAGAGCAGACACACAAACAAACACTCACACCTAGGGCTAGCTTACCCAGAAGCCAATTATGAGAAAAATATTTTGCTACATTTTTGGATTGCCTTGAGTGGACATGTCAAGTATATAAATTGAAGCACTCAATTTGTCAATTGAGCTTACAAAAGGACAATTCAATGGGAGAAACAGGGCATGGGTAGTCTGCACAGCTAGTAATCCATAACCTTCTAAAGAAAAGAACTCAGTACATTCCCACTATGTAGCATGATTCTTGGGAACAGCGATCACTGCAGTTTGGCAGTTCTTATTGTTAGATTCCCATCCTTTCTTGCAGTGTTTCATGTGAAAAAAGTTTCTTTGTGATATTTTTCACCATTGTTGCCTGTACTACACCTGGAATGTAAATAAAGTTGCTTCTGTAGTTTCAGAACACTGTCAATCTTTCAGACCTGAAAGAGACAATACATTTACCCGTATAGCTCATTTCATAAGGTGCCGTGAGAAGAACATGGAGTTTGATTAGACTACTGTGCAAACCATTGTCAATTCAAATGAGGTCAGAAGTACATGTACTGTAACAGTTCAGAAGTAAAGTAAAGAAGTAAAGTAACACAATATACTGTAAGAAAAATGACAAAAAACAGGAGGCCCATTTGGTGGTACAGTAAGTACAGTATGCCATTGACCTGAGTATCTTTTTGAAAAACCAAACAGGTTTTTGTCATTAAGATTGTGTTTGGGTAGCTTGTCTCATATTTCAATAACCCTCTGTGTAAAGAACTGCCTCCTGTTCTCTGTTTCAGGTAGTTATCTGCAGTTTAAGTTCACTTTATCATCATTTTTTTAAATTTTCTGTAGCAGCTTTAGTTTATGATGTACAGTAATTTACCATGCTAACTATTCCAGTGAGAACAGCTTATGAAAGACTTCTCTAAAGCTGAGACAAAGTGTGATAGGTTAAACAGTAATTTTAAAACGTTTTTTCTCAAAAAGCATTGATTATTGCCTTTGATGCAATAATGCCACAGATATACACTTTTTGCATGAATTTTTACATTTCCTGTTGCTCATCATAGCCCAAATTTGTAGTACTCTTAATGAAACAATACTTCTAAAAGGGAGAACAAGTAACACTAGAATACATTAGAATTTAACTTCTAGAGAGAAGTGCTGCGATTGTGAATAACTGTAGATCAAAATTGCATTGTCATGTTTGAGAATGCTGCCACCTTTGGCTGACTGAAGGTAATAAAAGAGCAGATGAGATTGTTTACACAAAGCTGAAGATCGTGTTAATATTCAGACTGTATAGTTACGGATTCACAGCTGTATTTTGTCACATGAACACCATCAATGCTTCATAAAAATGTTGTATGGGTCTTTTTCTGCTGCATCATCTGAGTTCCTCAGGGCCAAGAAAAAACTACAGCATACCATGAAAAGCAGCTGTTTCCTGGCTTCCTCATTCTTCTCTTTATGACAGACTCAAAGCTAATGAAAACTCCCAGGACAAGTGAAAATGCATTCTAAGCACAAACGCATTGCCTAATAGACACTTTTTCCAAATGCTAACAACCTTTGAAAAGGTCTTGCACTTCACTGTTGCGTGGGAACTTAACTGCAAGCAGGAGTCTATAGAAAAACCTTTTCATCTTAACAAGGAAAACTGACTCTATGTTTTTTTTTCTCTTTTTAAGGTGTTAAATAAAAAACATCAATAACACTTGCCTTCATCTATTTTAGCACAGATGTTATATGAGAGATTTTTATAATGAAAGATTTTTGCTGTATTTGCATTAAACCATTTACATTTGAACACATTTTATTCAAGGTAGACACTTCCTTTCAATTTTTATATCTATTTTTCAGTGTATTCTCGATTCTACCAAATTACAACTGTTTCTAAATAAAACAAGAAAAATAAGGGAACAAGACCTATCAAAATAAACAATACTCAAAAGCCTGTTCTGAAAGAAAGAATTAAAAGAATATAGGAAAATAGATTTCCCAAGTAAACATTAGACTGGTAAAATTTAGCTCATAATATTGTAGTATACATCAATAAAAGCATTTTCTTCATACTGTGTTAAATTCTTACTGGTGTAGGTCACATCTTTGGAATACACCATTCTTTGATATTGTGGTTGGTCATGTGTGAACATAATATTATAGCAATATAAACGTACACATACTGTACACATGTATGCAAGTATCTGTGTGTGTAATATTTCATCAAAATCTTTTTGATTTTCCTTGCTGATATCAGCTTTCTTGTCTCAGGTTTACACCATGTTTACTCTTAAATGGGGCTTGTTTACCTATTAGATAGAAGCACTGTATTTAAGATGTCAACTACCAACACTTCTATTTTATCAATATGATTGGATACTTGCAGATATTGAAATAGGTATATACTCTCTTAATAACAAACAGCACTAATTAAATAACACTAATTATGTTACATTCCACTAAGATGTTTGAGAGGTGCTACATGTACTGTATTTGTCTCCGCGTTAAGACTAGTTTGGTTGCTGCAGTATATTGGATAGGTTTTTCTTTTTTAAGGTACTGTACCAAACAGCGGCAGTTATGTGATAACTTAGTTTTTTTTTTCTATTTTTACACTGCTTCAAAGACCACTAAAGAAAACGAGGTTGCTGCTGCAAGAAGAGTTGGAAGACCACTAGGTGGTACTCTTCTCTCTGGACCAACATGTCCTAATATGGTGACCAATTAACACTGTGCTATAGGCAGTGTCTTCTTTCAGATGAAGTTAAACAAAAGTCCTTACTAAAGGTTCAGTGGCACTTTTCGAAAGAGTAGGAATGTTAACCACTGTGTCCTGGCTAAATACCTGGGTTTATGTAATATGGCCTTTATAAAGTTCCCCCTTAATTGTGGTGAAGTAATTTCTCACTTCTCTGGGCAATTTGTTGTCTAGTCGGGCTGCTGGCATACATACAATGGCTGCCATATGCCACACTTTAGAGGTGAAGTGGGTTCTCTTCTATATGTAAAATGCTTTTGGATCCTTTGGAATGTAAAGTGTTGTATAAAATTGAGGAATTATTATAATTATTATATATTCTATATATTTTTATGATTAAACAGCTTCACTGAGTTCCTTACTCACTGTTAATATTCTGATGGTTATTTTAATATAGTTTAAATTTAAAATAGAATAACATTTAATATTAAAATATTTATACATAGTTTTTAAATTGTCAAGTTGGCAATATTTTGTGTGTAGCACCCTTAGTATTCTATACATTGCATACTTCTGTATTTTTTGCATTACAAAATCTTTTAAAGCAGTGTATCGCATAATTACTGTATATGTAATGACTCCAAAGTGTTAACTTTTGTTCCTAAATTACTGAAAGTTGATGAACAAACACACACACAATTTACATAGCTATTGTAACATCAGAAATGGAGATGAAAGAGTATTTTATTGTGAAGAAAGTCCTGTGAGATTTGCATCACAGCCAGCATGACTGAATAGATATTTAGAACATTGTTTATCTCTTTATGAAATTAGGTCACTTTTGTCTTTAAAAAGTATTATTTCTTTATTTTTAATTAAAAAGTCATCCTACTTTGCCATTAATGCAAACAATTGGAGTTTAATTGTTCATTAGCTAAATTTAAAATTTGTATACCTAATTTATTTTCTGTTACTGGTTTTAGTTTATTTATCATTAAATGCAGATAAAATTAAGGATGCAAGAATTTTCTTTAGCCTTACATTTAATAATGCACATGTGCTCTCCTTTTTAGGTCCATTGGAATCATTTGGTTTTGTTTAGGTGCACCATTATTACTTTAGACCTACTGTACATCTACCTGTACCATATAGGATTTATTTCTGGTCTTTTTACATTCAGACACAGCCATTCATTCAGGAATGATATTGTGACAAATGAAGGGTTACACAATCCACAGAAAATCAAGAAATGACCAAGCAAATAGATCTATAAGTAAAATAAATGATGGTAACCCCCAACTTGTAAAGATTTTGCCAAGAAAGAACCAAAGCAATTGGCATAGTTAGACGCACGTGATTTATTTGCTCTCTGGCACAGCTTTGGTGAAAAGAGCAATAATTCAGGCACACACAGTGAAACAAATATTTATCAACAATGACAATACCCACACTACTCTACACACAATTTAAAAATAGTACACACAAGTTTCTCTATGAACACATTTACATTTCAGAGACCTAACTTTCTAACTGCCCAGAAAACCAGAAGACTTTTACTAAATAATTCAACTCATATATAATGCCTACAAGTACCAAAAGAAGAAACAAGCTGTCTAAAATAAGTAGAATATTACCTGCAGTTAAATCTCTCTCTCTGCAAATCCTGATACCACAAAATAAATGGGAACCTATTTTCCTATTTTAAAATGCAACCAATAATCAGGAGAGGCCATTTGTAACTGAGGGATTCTTCCTGCAGAAAATCAGAGTTCCCTAAACTACAGAATAGACTCTCTTAGCAAGGTTCAAGTGCTTAGCTCCAATCTGGTCTTTTCAAATGACATGGACAGGTACCTTTCACCTGATACATGCTTTAGGTTCTGTCCTCCTGTCTCCCTCTCCCGTTTCTGTCCTCCTGTCTCTTGTTCTGTCCTCTGTCTTTTATTCTACACTTTTGACACTCTTAATCATTTGACCAGAAATGTATTAATTTAAGTAAGCCAGAAGATTATTTTGAGTAGTGAGTCTCATATCCAACACAACTAAGTAAACATCCCTTGGTTTGAAGCTATAGGAATTGGAAATCTTGGCCTAGTTAAGTGTTATCCATTGTGTCTAGATTGTTAGAGACACCTCCATTTTCACCTCGGCTTACAACATCTATAAAATGCCCATAACCAAGATATAGATTTTAATCTATCTAGATATAGATATTAAGTAATCTAGATTACCCTGATCTGCTGGTTTGGCAACCTAAATCTGAGAAGCAAGAACAAACTGGGCAGTATTGTGAAAATATGTCAGAAGGTCATTGGAGCTGATCTTCCAGCCCTCTCCTCCATCTATCATTCACATGTTCATGATCTTTCACACCCCGTGTTTAATAACTTCCAGTTGCCCCCATCATAATACAGATACCGACTCCCCAACTCCAAAAACAACAAATGTAAGTTCTCATTCATACCTGTAGCCATATCATTACTGAACACTTGACCTTCTATGCAAATATGTATGTATATTGTTGTTCCTGTCGTTTTTCTTTCCTCTGTCCATCTGTACACCAACACCACTGCTGTAAAACAACTTGCACCCCCCCGGGGATAATAGAGACACTCTCTCTAAGCATAATTTTCATATCTCTAAAATGAATGGTCAGGTTTATTAAAATACATTTTGATTAACTACAAACTTATTGAGACTATTTTGGAGAAAAACTTTATCTTGTAATTCTCCAAGAAAAAAAGATTTTTGATTTTGATTTGCTTCTGCAAATGATCAGTACATTAATGCCTCTGTTGTTTTTTCATGTCCATGTGTTCCCATTGTACAGTATGTGGGTTTTTTGTTTGGTACTTGTATGTAACACTGTGTGATGCAGACAAGTTTAAACTGCTAGGTGTATGGCAAGCCCCATTTGTTTTTCCTTTACATGTTGTACAATGTTAGATAATCATCTTATTTTTGTATTATCTGTCAAAATGAGCAATTTGCTAACTGTGCTAGCATCTAAATCACGCGAACAATTAAGAGCAGACATTGTCTTTATACAGCACCCTGCAGTACTCCACTAATTATGTACACTGAAAGGGTTAACTATGAATGGAACATTAAATAATTTCATAAAGAGTCTGAATTTATCTGAAGCAATATTTCTATTGTGGACCAAAAACAGAAATAGCAATTGTGTAGTGCTTGCAGTATTGTTTTTGTCACCTAGCGCTAGGAAACTTTAAACGGAGATTTCCCAACTCAGAGTTATAAAAAAACATCTAAAATAATCGGCCTCTTACATTTTAATTTTCTTGATGTGTAGTGGCCCTAAGTGTTTTCCTGGTTGAAGATGCTTACAAAGGTTTGGCTGTGAACACTGATTACACAGAGTTATATGATCCATGAAATTGACCTACTTCTAGAAAATGTAGATGCTTTTCAGCTACAGCCACCGATTAGAGATGTTCTGTTCTTTTTTAGCAATATAAATGCGAGGAGAAACCACTACTTTTCAATGTAGCTGAAAAAGGTTGTAATTAACAATTCTACATATGCTGTAAATTTGAAAAATCTAGTGAAGTGGGGATTTAAGGAGTGAAATCATTGCTTATAATGCTCTACAAACAAACCATTAATTGCAAAATCCTACTGATTGCCATTCTGAGAGACAAACCAGTTGTTCTTCTGCTCATGTGCCCTAACTTTTAATTAAAGTGTCTCCAGTTGGTAATCATTCTTTCCTTGCCTCAAATTGCAAAGGTTCCTTTGAGAAAAGTTGCTAAATGGGATAGGTTTTGTAATTGTACATAATGAAATAATTATCTGTTACATGTTAAAATTCCATTTTTAAATCTGTGGTAATTTATACTCTCTTTTTAAATATTGTTTTATAAAAAATAACCTTTTAACTTTTCATTTAAACTGGTATGGGATATGGGATATTTAAAGAACATGGTCACAATGCACACAAAGACACTAACACAAAAATACTCACACCAGGTCCAATTTTCCCAGAAGCCAACTAACCTACAAATTTTTGGACTGTGGGAGAAAACAGGAGCACCTGGAGGAAACCCATACAAACACGGTGAGAACATACACATTGCAGATAGCACCCAACATTCAGAATTGAATGCCCCTGAAATATAACAATGTAACAAAAAACATGAATCAACAATAAACACATCAAAATATGTCAAACTCTCAGCATTACCTAACTCTTCAACATCATAAAATTGCCTGAAGAAGGCAATTTATGTGGTGAAGATTTTTTTTTCAAGATGATGTTAAAAGAGCCAAGCTAATCTTTAATTACAGCACAAAGCTGAATTCTGATCCTAGCCCATCAGCAAAGGAACAATATTTAATTTGATGTCTGTCTTTATTTCTCTGTGTTGAAATATATAGTATTATATATTTCATTGCATTCATATTATGTATTTCATTGCAAATGAAAAGACAGATTAAATTATTTTGGCATGTCCGTATAATAATTTTAAATGTTATATTTGTTGCATCAGCATTTCGCTCTTGGCTGTTGAGAAACCTGAAATTAATTTCTGAAATAAATCTGAAATACTGTATTTCCTTTTGAGCATAGTACTTTTACTGAAGTGGCTTTTCAGTGAATTAGTGAACAGTAAGTAAATTGGATCCTTATTTATACCCCCTGTTTACAGTATCTAATAGTATTACTTTATAAAATTAAGCATTTCATTCTGGGTCAGTCTTGGTTAATGAATAAGTCAAAAGGTCTGCAGCTCTGGTGGTTTTTATGTCATTACAGCATCATTACATCTTTTTTACAGCATACTTCCCCTGTACAGAAACACATGTATTATATCCTACTGTGATGGCATTAGAAATTTTATATTAGGTTAATACCACAATAGTATGGATTCCTGCACAGCTTCATTACAATCAAAGCCAAAAGATCAAAAAGTCAACGTAAGGACTTTTCACACTAATAGTTTATACATGTTGTTTTGATTGTTGCTCTTTGGTTTGTAGAGGTATAGCCTGCTTTCATTTCATTTGCCACTATCTGTGCTATAAATGGTTCTAGGCCCCAGCTGGTGTTGTTCCTCCTGTGTATAGTCCCTAAAGGAGTTCCTGCATGTGAACCTTAGGACACTGCTCTATAGACAATCCATGAAAAAGCCATTCAGCAAGCATGCATCCAATTTACCTTGAAGACAAATTTGTAAGACAAAAAAAACAAAAATATGAGTAAGATGTACGGTATAGTTCTCACACATTATCACACGCTATCTCAGAATTATTTAAACTAACCACTGATTTATTCCATATGAATTCTTTACTACAATCGTTTTGTTTTGTGAACTTTAGTAAACTCTTGATTCTTTAATCTTACTCTCTCTTTACCTCAAGTACTGAAAGTACTAAAGACTTCTTATGTGAGCAAATACGTTTTCCTGGGTACATATACAGAACGCATAGTCCAATCAGTCTTGGTCTCATCCTTGTGGTAAGTTTTAGTTGAGTATTCAAATATGCTAAAGCAAAAAAAAAATACCAGTGATACTAGAGTGTAAGTCTAGAATAAGTTTACAAAGGCCTCTTTTTGGCTTTCTGTGTTCATTTGTTTCAGGAGAAACAAGTGTGTGAAGAAATAGAAAAGGCAATGACTGTACGCACTATCTTGGAAAGCCAGCCCTGCTCCACTTACCCTGGCTTCCTTTCAAAAAATTAGAGAGCCTTTTGGTTAAGTAATGAAAGCTGTTATTGAATATTTAAGCACATAATTAAACCTCCTTTTTGTCGAGGTGTACAGCACCTCAGTGGCACTTCTGCTCTTGTAAAGTGGTACTTGGAAAAAACAAACAGTCATCAGTTAAAAGATTAGGAAATACCAATGATCAAGAGAAAGAGCGTCCTTAATGAACACTTGACTGCCACTACTTAAGACTGCCTTGTGTTCCCAGTTTTATTCACTGATGACTAGCTCTATAAACCAACTAAGTTAATGCAGGGTATATTTCTAGTGGTAGTGTACTCATTTTCCTGACCTGTCATCATATGTCTTTAAAATATACATCTCTCATGCTAATTAACCAATTTCATACACCTAGAGCAAAACCATAATATAACTGAAAGTTACACTGTATAATAAATAATATATTATATACATTATAAAATGTTATTGGGATGATGTAACACATGAAACTTAGTAAACCACTTAAAATCTAATGAGGGTGCTGTAACACATGAAACTTGGTAACCATTTAATACAGTAAATAGAGAACTTTTCCAGGTTCCATCTGAAACACCCTTATTCATGTGCTGTATATAGATGGTGACATTCAAAGTGCTTTAAATGTTTTTATTTTCCCCCAGATTTTCATAAAGTTGTAATAGTGCTTGTTTTTCTTAATATAATTCAAATCCCAGAGCTTCAGATACATGCTGCAAGGCTTAATTAAAGAGCTTTCATACGCTCTGTTTTTTTGTTATACAAAAAGGGAAAGGTACATAATTAGCACAGTGACAAGTGCTCTGTGGCAGTGCTGCTCCCCATAGTTTGACTTTATTTTCAGGTGCAACCTATTTCTTTCTCACTGGACAATTGTAGTTGTATCTACTGTATATTGCATGGCTGAAATTCATACCATGGCAGATTATGTGCAAAAAAGAGCTGATAAGGATTACTTTGTCCTCTGCATATGTATGCCATTTAATTTCTTGCTTCTTGTATATCCTGTTATAATACTGTACATCACATATTAAACTATTTTGTTTATGATGACTTGAATAGATAGCTAGAAAGGTAAATAGAAATACTGTATACGTTGCTTCAAAACCTGCCTACCAAAGATTTATTTTGCTATTGTAACTTGCATTCTCTAGGATCAACTGCCTATCTAGTGTTTCTGTTAGTCTTTTATACATTGTTTGTATTTCTGTTATCACAGATATTTAAAATTCATATACTTCAATGTGAGGTCATTGGTGGAGCAGAAAACAAAGAGTGGATAAATAAAAAAGGAACATTCTTAAAATGTTCCACGTTTATCCCATGCTGAATAGAAAAGAAAGGAAACACAATGTTTCGGTTGTGGAGCCTTCTTCAGGTGTGAGGTCACTGCTCCACGGCTCCACAGCCGAAACGTTGTGTTTCCTTTCTTTTCTTTTCGTCATGGAATAAACCCGTTACCTGTTCCTTTGCAGCCTACGCATGCTGACGCAACTCCCTACTTGAACTACTGTAAATAAAAAAAGGTTAAGAGATGTATGGGAAACTCTATGAGCCCTGAGGTATTCTTAATTGAAATGGTCGGTCAGTGGTATTTTCATACATTAATTCAAAGAAATAAAAGTTAAATGCTGTTAAAGACATTTTAACTAACCTTAATACTGGAACAACCTTGCAAGCAGATGCAAAAAGGAAAACTGAACACAACTGTGTTTACGTGTTTCAAAAATATGGTTATGATGTTTTCAAAGAATCTTAAAACTTTTATTGTATAAAATACTTCAGAGGTAAATTCCACAATGAAATCAATAATTTAGGGGAAAAAAAGACTTGAGACAAAATTTAGGTAGCTGTTTGTAAAGAAAATCCTTTATTGCAACAATCTCTATGCAGCAGACATTGAAGTTTTTATTGACGTTTTTGTACTGATATTCATTTTGCATCAATCACTATAAGCTTAGATTTGGAAAAGAAAGCTGTTCTTTATAATATTTAATTGTATGTTTTCACCATTGTATGAAATAATTCAACTTAATATGATTAGCCTACATTTGGCTTGATGCACAGATTTTATTATTTCATCTCTGTTGTGGTTCTGGGTCTGTTCGTAATATGCTATCCCTCTTTGTCTGAATCATTAAAGCAAGTGGCTGCCAGCTTTGCAAGCAAACTTAACAAATGAACAACTGTTTGTTAATCACAGCACAAAAGCTGGCAAGGTCAAGACAGAGCTTTAGTAAACACAAGATAAGCATAATATGAGTGCTATTTAAAGGAAAAATTATAGGTCATATGCATGAGAAAATACAGTTAAGGAAGAAATTGCATGAATTCTAATTATTGCCAACCAATGCATTCTGGCTGGATCTACAGTCTACTGTATATACTCTAGGTCTGGGTAAAACGAAAACTCTTCTGCTAACTTACAATTTATAAACACTGACAGATGTTTGATTAAAGGTTGTTCTTTCTGTTCCAATGAAATCCACCATTAAATACATAATTAATGGGTTAAAATAATTTAATCCTCGATAAAAAAGATGAACATTCTTCTGTTTATTGGCTATATCCACAGTTCAAAGTGCTACAGTATATTTTTAATTGTAGTGGAATTTCACAAATAGTAAGACCATGGGGTGGCATGGTGGCACAGTGGTTAGTATTGCCACATTGCAGCACTGGGGCCCTGATTCAATTCCGTACCTGGAGTGATATCTGCATGGAGCTTGTATGATCTCCCAATGTTCACCCCCCTTAACCCCGTATTCACATGGGTTTCTTCCGGGTGCTCTGGTTTCCTCCCACAGTCTAAAGACATACTAGTAGGTTAATTGGCTTCTGGGAAAATTGGCCCTGGTGTGTGTGTCTGTATCTGTGTACGCCATGCCATGGACTGGCATCCTGCCCAGAGTGTACCCGCCTTGTGCCTGTTGCTTGCCAAGATAGTCTCCGGCTCCCCCTTGGCCCTGAACTCAATGAGGCGGTTAGAAAATGGATGGATAAATAGTAAGACAACACCAAGAAATGAATTAATTATTATTCCAGCCCATGTTTACCACTGAAGGCTGTACAGTATATCTGCAAAACTGAATTGAAGCTCAGTAGACCAGCATATTGATGGATTTTCTTTCAGTCAGTACTTTCAGAATCACATTACATTGTTTAAAAATGGATAATGACGATCAACTGCATTGTACATTTCTCTTTTGTTTGGTTCTGAATACAGCTTTGAGTGCTGCAGGTAATTAATTGTTATAGTGGAGCACTAGAGAAAAGGCTTTGTTTTGAATTTCCTAGCAGCAGAAACCTGATCCTGAAATGCCAGATGAGGATATTTTATTTCAGTTCAAGATCTATGCACATCCATTCTTAGCCAATCTGAGAAGAATGCTAGATCATTTCTGTGAAAGGGAAAGTACATGCATGAGCTCTGGTAGGCAGAATATTTTTCATACAATCTGTGAGATATTCAAGGGTAAGGTCAATAATGGCCATCATACTGTATGTCTGTAACATAGTATGGTACATTGAACACAACATATAAGAATTATTTCCATTTCAATACAAAACTCTTCTGCTCTCATCTTGTTTCGTGGCTTCTTACAGTTAGCAAGACAGTATTTTTAGCACACATTAGTAATGCTGATGGAACAAAAAACAAAACTGCCAGTTTCAGAGGATTCACAGATCAGTCATGTGCTTAACTGAGCACATGCCAGATGGAAGAAGTGTTTTTAGCCTACCGTCCGTGCCTATAAGTTGCCCGTTAGGGTTTATTCCATTCCAGAGACCAGTAATTCTCCAGAGTGACTCTCATTCTGTTGATCTTCTGGTACTGGGCTTTAACAAACACCTCTGAACCTGCCAAGTTCATTACATCTGGGATTCTGTCAAATATTTTTATGTAACTAAGTTTAGAGAATGCATTAACATTCATGGGCACTACAGTATCATGAACATTTATGTAGTCATCTCACGCTGTAAAACACAACTGTAGAATTTAGTTTATTCATCGAATCTGAAGCAGACTTCTATTGCATTTGGAAATGCATCTTTACATCGCTTATTCATGGTTGTTCAATATGTAGTGCAAATGATTATTGTGATTTTTAAGGTGCTTTTCAAAATGGAGCTGAACTACATTGGTACTGACATCTTGCTTGTTTCCAAGATGTATTTAAATCAGTAGGCATTATAGCATTAAATCAGCATTTCACAGCTTCTGGTGTTTCTGTGCTTCATGTCGCTGTTTTTCCCTTTTCTTGATATATTGACAGCTATGCCCCAAATCTGTCAATCCCAAGAGACTAAAGAAAAAGGAAAAAGTCAAGTCAATTACAGTTCCTAACCCAAGATTAATTCCGTTAAGTCCATTTCTACATCAACACCTTGATTTTTTCCTTCACTGCAAGACCCAAAGAAATATTTCAAGCAGTCATACTGAAAAACAATTTATTTCCTAGCCAACGAATGCTGTGACATTACACAAAGTTTCATAAATGAAACATGAAAAACCATCCATATTTACTGATATGATTCAAAAGAGGAATTTATTCTTGAACCCTCACTTCAAAGAAAAAAATACCAATACAATTGAAGTTTAAATATATTAAACACTAACTTGGATATTAATTCATTCTTTTTTACATTGTGTGAGGACACATACTCTTTCAATGAGTTTCACTGAGTGGGTACACTTCATCAACTGTTAAATATTAACAAATGCATCTGTTCTTAAATTCAAAATTTTAAATAATATAATATTAACCAAAATGTTGCATTTTTATCAACTTTCAATATATTTGTGCCTCACCTGCGAAAAATTATTCAGAGGTAAATCTC
This sequence comes from Atractosteus spatula, assembly GCF_055471065.1. Lineage (NCBI taxonomy): Eukaryota > Metazoa > Chordata > Actinopteri > Semionotiformes > Lepisosteidae > Atractosteus > Atractosteus spatula. The sequence goes on from NC_142712.1 coordinate 52,939,590, forward strand.
AGGCTAAGAGACGAAGAACAATCATCACTGATGTTCAGAATGGTTGTTGCCAAGAAAATCATTCTTAAGGGTGGGAATCTGCCATTGTACCCTGTTTAAGAGCTGGATCAATGAGACAATCTCATTGTAGACAATTACAATTACAATGTAGAAAATTCATTCCATAGGACAGACACTCTGGAGCGATTTCTTAGGATATGGGGACACTTTTTTGAATGTTTTGAAAAAGACTGACATATCCCTGATTGTTTTAGACATCCAGTCATTCTGGGATTACTTTTATCATAGATGTTGACTCTATTCTTAACTCAGCAAGAAAAGTGTAAAAAAGCATAATCATGTCTGCGCTTTGTTCTTTGTCTGACTGTTAGTTTTTCTTTGTTTTTGTTTTTTAGGTGTTTTCTTAGTTTTTTTAGGTTTCTTAGTTTCTGTTAGTATGTTTAAAAATGTCTAAATTTCTTAAATAAAAACAGACAAATCCTAAAATTTCCTAGACTAATCATGGAACACAGAGAAGGATGAAGTATTGCTGTAAACTTGGTGGTGTAATTCTCATTTCTTTAGCTTTTTGATTTATAAATCAATAAAATAATCCCAATGATCAATCAAAATACTGTATGAAAAGATAATTCTTATCAGAATGAATAGTTTGAAAAGGAGAAATAATTTTACAATAATATATATACGTGATATTTGTTTTTTGAAGAAATGCTTGCAGATAACACAAGAATCACTATAATCTGTGTCTCAGACACATTGCAAAGTGTGTTTACTTTGGTGTATCTTTGATTTGAATCCTTCTTTTTGACTATACTGTATATACATTTCTTTTGAGAAAATCTGTGTTTGCCTCTTATCAGATAATTTTGAGGTTTTTTGAAGTCAAGAGGAAAATGAGTTAGGCTGTCCTGTCTGAAGAGGCTTTTATTAATGTAGTATTTTTCTCTTTTCTGTGGGGAAAGTAAAATATATGAATATATTAAACTCACAGCTAGTTGGCAGGAGGGAGGAAGGTTTTTGAATTTGAAGGCACTGAATTATTTCCATTGCAAATAGGCACCCTAAATCTTGCTGATAACTTTTTTATTTGTGATACATATTCTGGTAGCTGGTCATAAATTCACAGCCAGCAGAGACACCTAATTACATATTGTAAAACAGAGCAACAGTTATCAGTGTTCTTTTTCCTGAGGCAGTGTGGGCACTGCAGAAAGCTGCAAATTGTTGGCCACTTGAATAGAAAAATAGTATAATATAGTAAACAGTAAGGGAGGCTGTTTTTTGTGGGAACTGATATTAGCAAGGGGAATAGGGACCAATGATTCTTTTGTCTTTAGGATTGCATGTGTACTATATAAAAGCTGCAGTTTCTCCATATTTGTTTTCTAAGAACCAAAATTACTTAGAAATTCATATTAAATCGCCTATTGTGTGCATTGATTTAACATTCTCCATCTGTGTTTAATTCCTCTGATGAGAGCCTGATTGATTAGCTTTAAAATGTACCAAATGTAGTTTCTCTATGGCACATCAATTTGTCAATTAGTAGGCTAGGACGGATAGCGTTAAAAACGAAATAAAGAAAGACAGTTAAGATTATGCATGATGTGCTTATTGAGAGCCCTAGTGTATAGTTCATCGGTTTAAAAAAAAAGACAAAAATGAAGAGAGTAAAAGCTAGAGTGTAAAATTGCAACAGTTTATTGGAGTATCAGTAATTCTCAACAGAAAAAAAGAACATAGAGCTCCATAAGGTTGTGGAAACATTTATTTACAATTTTTTTAAGAGGCGTCCTTTAGCGTAAAATTAAAGTTTCAATGCAGAAACACATCCCTTAAAGAGTAACTTATTGGGTTTTTTTCCTTTGTGTACTTAGATGTACATATGTTATTATCTCTTATCTCATTTATATCTTATTCTGTTTTCTAGTACTGTATTTGTATTACCCACTCAACACCACAGGTGATAAAATGTTTGGTCTGACCACACTGGCTTACTAAATCCAATAATATCGACACAAAGATTAAAGATTAAAGTGTCGTATTGATTTGTTTAATGAAAATGTTAAATGCATTTCCAAGAAAGTAGTTGAAATAAATGTATAATCTTTTATAACTGGCTAACAGGAGAGTCACAGTTAATATCAAATGAGATGAGATGTTTCAGAGATATATTATTAAAAGAAACATTGTAAATATGTAAAAAATTGTTTTCTGAGTGAGATTCATCTATAACCATCTATAACCATTTTATCCAGAAACATTTGGAGAGGAAGGACACACAAAAGTGCAAGGGTTAATATGTTAATTCTCATCTAATCTGACTCTTCGGCAGCAAAGAAATCCCTTTTAAGGCTTGCCCTTTAGTTTCTGTAGTAATGAAAAACACAACTTTTATATTGGAGAAGAAAATATTATTGCTTTATCATTTACTTTAGCTACTGTATATGGCTGTTGAGAAGGAATAATCAAGGTGAACACCACCTCTCTGGACAACAGACTATGCCTATTTGTAATTCAACCTTCCTGGGGTCTAATGGCAGTACCTTTGCTGTCACGTCACCTTTTTGTCTTACACACTGCTTGTGGCATCAGCTATTGGATTCTTTGGCACTCATTTTGCTGCTGGAAAGGCAGTCCAAGCTTGTTGTCTTTTGACAAACCCTCTCTACTTGCTCCTGGCATATTCTTAGGGAACTAACAATATTTTAAAACAACGCAAAGTATTCAAACAGTCTCAAATTTTCTAAATGCTTAAGGGCTCAACCCCACCATCCATATAAAATATTGGTGGACTGCTAGTGTCTATATTTCAAAGAATCCTTCATACTGTATGTGCTAAGCAATCCCATCTACCTGCACAAGTGTTGGCAGGTGTTGGATTCCACTTTCAAACTAAAAAAATGAGAAGAGGCCAATTGGCCAACTAGCCCCTTTCGTTGACACAATGGTCTTATCTGGACATTTGGTGAATGGAGCAAAGGATATTGTTTTTACTAATGACTTGTAAAAACATGTAACAAAAATGGCTCTAGACTCTAACAACCCTAATTCAAAGAACTGTCTATAAAAGTCTCATCTCTTAGTTACCACTTGTGTCACCTGATTTATGTCTTATCCATGATTCTGAAGTCCTTAGATTTTATTTTTTATTATGAATGTAAAATGATTGAAATTTAAGCAATGTAAATTTGTCATTCACATTTCAAAAACAGCTGTTAACTTGTTGAGAGATAATTGTCACAAAATGTTCTCTGAATTCTGAAAAAGTTATTGCACATCAAAACAGAAATCTGTGAAAAGATAGTTCCTTCAATCTCTTGATTTTGTTAAAAAAACAAAAATTCTAAAATGTTAATTCAGAGAAAGCAGACATTAATAAAACCATTAATAAAAGCAGAAAACAAACACTACAATAATCTAATCATGAATACCAATGGCCCTTTAGAGCTAAGAGTATGCTTTTTACCCGGTGAAAGGTGACTGTGAATGAGACATGTGAGACGAGGTATTAAAAAGGCTGTAGTCACAGCAGAAAGGGGAGATAAAATATTAGCTTGGCTTTGAGATTAAGAAAGATAACTACAAAGAGATCTACAATTTGTAGTACAAAGTTTTGCAATTAAATCATTCCATCAACATGTAATTACACAGATGAACTATCTAAATCAGATGTCTTTGCGTATAAGCTCAGTTTATCACCTTTCTTGTCTTAATTAGCCATTGGTCTTTTATATTGGAGTACCAATCTGCCTATCCATACTGATAAAAAGAATAATGATAATTCTATATTTACCATATAATACACTTAAGTACACTGTCTGCTTATCAATCTTAAATATAATTGACTTGCAGGCTGCTTTCATCGTGGTGACTTGAAAATATCATGAATGTTATCCTCATTGTCTTCTGTTTTATCAGAAGCACTAATTAAACAACATTCCCTGATAATTCCTCTCATCAAGGTCATGAATAGAAATGCAAAGACCTTTCTGTATGTTTGGGCTTCCATTCTTCATTTCAGACTGGTCTTCCAGTCCTGTTGGGGCTTGTTCATAGTCTATCCACCCCATCATTACAGAGATGAGCAAGCTCCTGTTGTAAAGTGGCTGGCTATGTGATTACACTAATAAATTATCTACAGTAAATGGTATTTGCAATCTCCAAATCACCAACAGAGAGTTGTAATCCTCTCTGCAGTGTTGAGTATGCAGTAAACAAGATCTCAGGATTAAATTTAATGTTTGAATTTTTAGTGGCCCCCATCATTGGATTCAGTGAGATTCATTTTTAAAAATTACCCTTCAGTACTCCAGTATTAATCTGAATGTTTTGTTCCTGAAATTTAGAATCTCAGAAAAAAATGTTTCTGAGAAGAATGGGATATTCTTTACATCTCAACCTAAAGATTTCAGTTTAGTGTAAAATAAGTGATAGAAGTTGGTAGCTAACATGAAAAAACTTAATACAATTGCTGACTGGACAGTATGTTGTATATAGACACTTATATTAAAAAATTCTCATAAACCTACAAGAAGACCAGGTGCTTCAAGCTTTGAAGCAGAGTACCAGCTGAGTCAGGAAAATTCTTCCCTCTGGGGCAGTGTTCAAGTACATGACTTTTGCAGCCTTGATGGCCCTAAATCATGTTGCTTCCATGTTTAGCAGTTCTCTCTGTTACTTGCCCTTAACAGCAGGCCCAACTGTAAAGTGGATATAACAGATAATCAAATAAACTTCATGCCAGTTTTTTGTCAGAACAAAAGGAACATTCTTTGGTACAATTATCTTAAATTTCAAATAAAGTACTAATATATCAAGTATTAACTAGTTTAGAAAATGTTTTATGTAGATTGATTAATTTATATCAAGAGTCTGGTTAAGGTAAAAAAAATATCTGTGAAAATCTGTGATTTTTAAAAATTTATCATGAATATATTGTATTTGCAGAGAAAGTGTGACAATGATAATTCTAATAAATTACATTTTTAAAGCCAACAAAAAAAATCAGTTTTACTATAGCCTTTTAGTTATTTTTTATTTTTTTTATTGTTAATAATCATTTTTCTGGTGGCATTTAACATCGGAAGAGTACAGTAAGTACGTCGATTGTTTGGTTTTCATTTACAGATTTTTCAAAAATTCCTTCACAATGATAATTGTCTAGCACTGAAACTATTGTAAAGCAGATATATTACAACATGAGTTCTGTTCATTATATGGCAATGATTTTATTTTGGTGATTTGCAGTAGAAATGCTAGCATACTGTTAACAAAGTGTTGCCATAGGGAGCACTGTGATATCACTACATCATCAGAAATATCTTATAGAGGCTACTTTGAAAGAGGTTTGATGGAATTGAAGAGTTTTATTACAGGAATTTCAGACAACAAAAATCATAATGGCCAAAATGCTAGGATTTGAGAAGCCAAAGCAAGTAATGACAGACTTTCGGAATGTAATGGGTTTCAAATGCTGAAAGATATTCTCTGGCTTGCTTTGCCTAGAGACATGGCTTGTTGATCCCATCTTATAGGCTTGTAAAGACTGCTCTACTTAATCTAAAATGTATTATCCCTTACTGTACTTGCATGTACTTAGAGATATACTATGATGTTCCAGTATGTACCTGTGTTGGCATGCGTAGGCTGCAAAGGAACAGGTAAAGTTTTATTCCAAGCTGAAAAGAAAAATGAAATACAATGTTTTGGCTGTAGAGCCTTCTTCTGGTAGTTCCTCAGGGCACCAGAAGAAAGCTCCACAGCCAAAATGTTGTATTTCTTTTTTTTTCCTTTTAGTATGAAATAAACCATGAATTTACCTGTTCCTTTACACCCTATGATTTAACACATAAAACTATGGGAAGCTGTTTTGAGTGTGTTGAGCAAAGTATTTTTTGCTTGAGCTTTTAACCTGACTTTTGATCAAATTGATACAGTTCAAAAAACGTAACCATAGAATCTTAACCATATTATAATTCCATACAATGCCATTTTAACACACAGTATTTAATCTAACTTTGTCATTTATCTGTAAACTGCTCTCTTTACAAAGTAATAATAAAACAATCTGAAAAGCTAAGTAATCTGCAATTTTACTGCATGAGTAACTTGTAAGTGTTTTGTGAATTAGGCAAGTGATTTGAAAGTTTATAGAAGTTTACCAAGTAATATCTCATGCTAGGACTGGCAGATTATGAGCAATGTAGAACAATGACATTTTTAGAATCTTGCTTTTGTTTAATACATCAGTGTGTATCAAGGAAAACAACAAGAACAATAATTGCTCAGGCATGTTGACATGTGAATCCCTCAAACAAAGTGCCAAGACAAGCAAGGTATTGCAGTATTCATGACCTGTACTGTCAAATGAAATATAAATGAATGATAGTTACACTACCAAGTCCATGGTGACCATAGGATTGCATCTGTGAGGTTTTTATTTACATCAACCAGCAGTAGAGGGAAACATTTGTTGTCACTTGAAGCTTTTTGTAGTTTTCTTATTTGACAAGTTATGAGGAAGAAACAATGAAGAGTAGAAAATCCATTTTTCTCTAACCAATTTTCAAATTGGCATTTTACTTAATGAGGTTAACTTGTTATACAGGTGAGGTTGTTTACTTAAGAGCACATTATAGAACTGTAAAATGCATTTTTTAGGTTTATTTTATTTAGTAACTTACTGTTCTGAATAGTTCTTAGGTTTTCAGCAACAGGCATTCAATCATGTGAGAAGTTTGTTTCACACTCTGGCTGGCAGCTGTTTGTCTTTTCTAATAAGCCGTCATGAGACTTTCTTTATTGAGAACCATCTATGCCTTAAAGCAATGCACAGGAAGGACTGTACTTTAGAGAGTTTAATCTGTAACACGGGCATGACAATGAGTGTTCCTCCTTCAAATGGCAATTCATATTATCTCCAGTATTAAATCACAAAGATAACAGAAAAGGCATAGTGATGTGCTTTTCTGTTCTTTTTTGTCCTTTTATGACTATACCAAGGTTTAGATGCCAGATATGTTTCTTACATACTATTTTGTTGTAGAAGAATTTAATCAGGGTGTATTTTAACTTACTGTATGTTCACCTGGAAAGACAAGATGTTAAATTGAAACTTCCGGAAATTCTACATTTTGTTGAGCCTCCTGCTTTAGTGAGGATATCTGTCAAGTTCGCCAGTAGATAGAAACTAGGACCCTGTTCGGGGCTGGAGTAAGGGGTTGAAGAGAGAGGGAGGATCCAGTAACCAGATGTCAGATGGAGGGCAAAGATCCGTTGTCCTAAAGGTCAATTAACGCTGAGAGAACTAACGAAAAGACAAGATGAGCTCTGTGAGTAACCCTCAATAGTGATCATGGAGAGGTGTGGTTGAAAGGTTAGAGTAGGGAGGAAAGTGGAAAGTGGCTGGATAATAGATTAATTGCAGTGAACGGTGCACGTTGGAATGTGGCAGCGAGTGCGTGGTTGTGTGGTGACTCTGACAATATCCTGTTGCTAAATTTTTAAACTTTTCTAACCCCAACATAAGAAAACAGCATTGTGTTAAAACGTTTGCTATCTCTCTGGTATTGTGATAGTTTGACTAAAAACAAAACAAAAGGAATATACTGTAGAGCTAAAACCATTCACACCTGTCCTAATAAATATAGTCAATAAACCATAACATTAAATTTTAATTACCCACTGATTTACTTATGAGTTTTCTGCTTAAGTCTGCATTTTTTTAGTTAAGAGTGTACAGTCTATGTACTATGACCAGTACAAATTGCAGGCTGCCTTCTTATTGTATTCTCTACTCTTTCCTGTAGTGCTCCATGTAGCACTTTCATGCTTGAGTAGAAAAAAAAGTGTATTAACAGTAAGTGTGACACAATGAACCATACTCTGTGAATACAGCGAACTACAAAACTACAAAAGAAGTCGCCATATTTAGCAAAAAGGAACAACTGGCAAGCCTTCAAACTGGATTAAAATAACTGATTCTTTACCTGGAGATTCTTTTTTATTGTACTTCCATCATTGACAATCCTACAGTTTTCACCGTTGAACTCTGCACAGCTGCAGTAGTAATCTCAGATTTCAAAAAGGTTTTTTATGAGGTGGTATTAATAATAGAGGCTAAACAGCTCGAGGGGATTTGTTTAGTGATTAAACCAACTAAAACTGAATTGAGCACTGCATTTTAATGGGATTCTCAGCCTCTGAAATAAAATGATTCCACTTCTGTTCCTTTTGACGTTAGAACTGACTCTCTGTGTGTGCTGTCTGCATTCTCTTGTGTTTCTAAGCCTAGTATCTGCCATCATACACCTTCCTGGCATGCCAAAGGGTATCATTCATTTGAATTCAACAATATAAATGTGCTTATTGAATGCCTTGCAGTTACTTCATCTAATGAAGGCCAGCAATCCCTACAGTGCAGCCTACAAGGCAAAGAAAATAAGTCAAAGCTTTTCTTTTTTTTCTTTATTCTAGTTTTTGTGGTGTATTAACCACCATTGTTTACTCAATTATGTTTCACCTACACAGTTTTTAGTTTGTTATTTGCATAAAAGCATTTCAGATTCAGAAAACAAAACACAAGTCATTTGCTGTGTTTTTATCATGCTAGCAGTTAAAAAGACAAAAAAGCAAAGTTGTGCAATGATTTACTGACAATTGTTATATTGCAAAAGAAGAGATTGGAATCAAATTAATGAACTTAAACTCTTATAAAACACATTGTACCCCATGACACTAAACCATTCAGAGTATCTAAGATAAAAAGTGAAGGGAGCTTTGCAGTGATCAGCATTAAATTACAAGAACTGAACATTTTCAGAAACATAGAATTTGTTTACAGTCTTTGCCAGAAGCAATTAAAATGCATATTGAATAATTAGACTGACTCCCATTTTTAATTTCCACTTCAATTATACTATGTTTACTGATGAATGCTTCATTTAAGCTCGGGGAAATGGGCATATTTTAATTTAGAGCAAATGTGTGTAAAACAATAGCGTATTTCAGAAATACAGAGACATTATTTCCATATGTCAGGATAAACACTGTGCTTCATTGTAAGATTATACAGATTGTAAGGATTTTTTAGATTTAAGAGTTTCTCATTTCCCCTTTTTTTCTTCAAACACCTATACAGTAACATCTGACACCAACACCTTAGAAAGAAATGAAATAAAATGAAGGAATACAATTCCAGTATCTAATTGTTCCTGCCGTATTCATAACAACCAGGTTATTTTTTATTTCAATTTAAAATCTGTTGAATTTATTCCATCTCACTTGTTGCAGTACTGAACCCAGTGGGAACTTAGAAAGAGAACAGGAAGAAACACGAGCAAAAGCAGTGAGACAAGATGGGGCACACAACCTGTTATTGCTTCTGTGTCCTGCTATTGTGCTTCTGGTGTGCATCTTCTCAGGTTCTGTGATTTATCCCCCATTAAGTGAGGTAATTGAGTTCTGTAAACAGTTGTTATTGGTTCATGGGTCGTTAACTCTTTACTCGGACATGCTTTTTGCCCCTGACACCCTGCTGATAATTGCTGTTTTCCCTCTATTTACTACCTGCAATTAACATTCTCCACATTAAGGCAGTTAGTGATGTTTGACTAATGGCATGTATACATCATAGAGAGACAAACAGGAGGAATCCTTTTTAATGAGAACTGCTCAGGAAAGGAATATGTGAATCATTTCTTTGAAATTCCTTAAATCAGCTGGCCATGTCTGTTATGAAAGGAAAAATTGTTTTGGCCAGTGAAAGACATACATCTTTTCAAGGGAAAATATTCATTCAGAACATATTTTGTAGCTACAGGTCAACCAGAAACCAAACCAGTTAAGACATGCATGATGAGACATTTTGGATTTCTTCAAAATAAGCAGTGAACTATGAATTAGTACTTTAAATACATTTAAAGAGAAGAACAGGAAGCATTTCAGTTATTAGCCAGAAGCTACATCACCCTACAGCTCAAACTGCTAACCTACAGAAGTTAAGCAAGTATGAGCTTAGCCTGTACCTGGCTGGAAGACCTCCTGGAAAAGCTAAGGTTGCTGCTGGAAGAGGTGTTAGGGGGGCCAGTATGGAGTGCTCACCCTGCGGACTGTGTGGCTCCTAATTCCCCAGTATAGAGACGGGGACACTATACTGTAAAAAGGCGCTGTCATTTATAGGATGAGACATAAAACTGAGGTCCTGACTCTCTTCAGTCATTAAAAATCCCTGGGTGTTTCTCAAAAAGAGTATGGGTGTTACCCTGGCGTTCTGGCCAAATTTCCTATTGGCCTTTACCAATCATGGCCTTCTAATAATCACCATCTATACATTTTCTTTGTCACTCTTTTCTCCTCCCCACTGATAGCTGATGTGTGGTGAGAGTACTGTGTGCACTATGGCTGCCATTGCATCATCCAGGCGGGTGCTCCACATTGGTGGTGGTGGAGAGGAGTCCCCATTACCTTATTTTTTTTCTTTACTCAAAGGGTTGTGAGAATATAGAGAATGCTACCTAACTGTATTGTTCAAGCCAATACACACGCTTCTTTCAAGATATGACTGAGTGAGACCTTGGAATAAAAAAACTAATAACTACCAAACAAGCTAGTTTGGCTTAATGGCCTCCTTTCATTTATAACATTCAATCTTTACATCAATATACAGAACCTGCTTTATCACACTGCGTTGATTACACATTGAAGGACATTTTACATCTCATAGCAAAAGCATAAACACACCACTTACATAAAAACTTTTAGCATGGGATTTTTTTGTATTATCTGTTTATCAAAAATGCATTGGGGATACTTTTCTTATTTTGCCTGAATCAAACCTTTACAAAGACCAGCCAATAGAGCAATTAGCTTCAATATTCTGGCAACTTCCCAGTGAACAATATTGATGATATAATATTTTTCTTGAACTGTTTAAAAGTTGCTTTCCAATTAGTAGAGACATGTTTTTAAGACACCAATTGTACATTAATATATTTATTATAAATATTTCAATCTTGAAGGTTTTAAATGCCATACAGTATTTGTAAAATAACAGAAATAGTCTGTTATTATTTCTAAATTGTTACCAGTTTTACTTAAACCAAGGTTGTAAGTAAAATTACATTGATTCTTTTTAATTAAAATACTTAAATGCCCCAAATTACTTGTATTGTTTCAATAACTGTAAGTGTAGTATGGGTGGTCAGGCATTGGAATTGAGCTACCATCTCAGACACTTGTCCAAAACAAATGCCAAACCCACTACATCAAAAAGCAGGGATCCTGCCATTGACACTCTGAATGATCTGGAAAGTGATATCACCCAATAGTCTTATCTTATACGATAAGACTGTTTAGACTAGTACAACAAATACTACTTTAACTGATTGTAAGTTTCAACTGTGTTAATATCATTATTCATTTTTAACAGATAAAATCAGTAAACAAATGTAGTGTAGAGTTTTCTTAAGTTCACATGGCTTTTCTCTGGCTCCTCTGGTTTCCTCCCAGTTTCTATGAATATAGGATAGGATTTAGGTTTGCCATGCCAGGTTTTGTTCATTATTAGGTCACCATGAAGATAACACCTGGGTACCCCACTTCATTATTTTGTCTTTACAAGAGTGCTAGATGTTAGATTGTGTAGAATGGTGTAACTCAAGGCAAAACAGTACAACTAAACATTTGTTCTTAATGCATTGTTTTGTAATCAATTCTGAGTTTTTAGGACAAAATCCTTAACAACATCCTTAACAATCCTTATCAATAATCAGATGGGCTTATAAAATAAATTAGCTTGAAATTGCATTAAAGCAAGTCTAAATATTAACAGCAAAAAACAAACTAGTTGGGGTTAAAATCCACGCTCTTCCCTTAGGTGAAATTATACAATACACTGATGGAAAAAAGAAACGCAACACCTGGCCCTCCCTTCTGTGTGGAACAGGCTGTAGAGTGACTCATCCGTGAAGAGGACCTGATGCCACTGCTGACAATTCCATCGCAGCCTTTGTGTGGCCCAAGCCAGTCAGGTGTGACATCTAGGAGGTGTGAGCAGAGGACCTCTGACAGGTTGCCTTGCTCTAAGGCCAGCAGCGTGGCGCCTCACTGTCCTGTCACTGATGCGGGCATTGTGTCTGCTGGCAGTTTCAGCAGCAGTACGGGTGGACCAGTCTGATGTGTCAGTCCTGCTCTGGTGCGGTCACTCGAGGGCGGCAGGATTTTGGACGGTCATCTGTCCTGGCGGATGCTGAAACCTGCTGAAACCTTCTCTGCAGTCTGGACACAGTGGAGTGGCTTACTCCATAGTGTCTGGCAAAGCTGGCACATGACATGCTTGCCTGCAGCATGCCAATGGCCCTCTCCCTTGCTTCTGGTGACATTCGAGGCATTATGGAATGCACAGAAAACAGACTAAGTGTGGCCTTTTTCTTGTGGTGACCTAAGCTTTGAATTAAGGCCTTTTTAAAGGTGACCTGATCAGGCATTGTTCCACCTGGACCTCGTTGGGTAAAAGTGCACCTAACAAGCTTGCATGTGATTGGCAAGTTGCAATGCCTCACTGCACAAGCTGTATTGTTGTTCAGAGAGCTTAAAACAAATTGACAATGTTTTGTGAAAGTACATAAGCTGTAACTATAGTATTCTCATTCCAGAAAATGTTGCGCTTATTTTTTCCATCAGTATATTTATAAATAGGTCTTATCAGAGGTTAAAGTTACATTACTTCAATTGTAATCAATTCTGTATCCTAAAGGATTTCCTTCAATTCTAAAGGAAATTATTTCTTAAAGGAAATAAATGGAGTATAAACAGATAAACAAAAAACTTGATTACTTCTGTTAATAAATATCCATTCATCCATCCATTTTCTAATCTTCTAACTAATAATGGTTGCAGAGGAGCTGGAGCCTATCCTGGCAAATAACAGGCGCAAGGCAGGATACATCCTGGATAGGACGCCAGTCTGTTGCAGTGTACACACAGACACAAACACGCAAACTCCTGTGGGAGGGAACCAGAGAATTTGAAAGAAACTCACACAGATACTGGGAGGCGCTGAGAGGCTAACCACTGCGCCACCATGCCTCCATGTTAAGAAACATTCAAAACAATGGAGAAACTGCTGAATCTCTTTAAAAATATAAATTACTGAGCTGGCTAATTAATCTAAAGCATTGGACAAACACTGCAGTATTTAATAAAATGCATAATTAGGAGAATGGTAATGAGGAAGTAATTACTGTTGTGACTACAGCACCGCAGCCTCAAGTGTGTGATTCGCCTACAGTTGCAGGCATAATTATTAGTTTTTATTTTTTAGTGGTGAATCAGTTTGAGATGCCATGCTGTTTGGCACCATAAATAAGTTGCCTTTCAGGGGATTCTGTATACAGGAAATTGCAAACAAAATCTGTTTCAGCTGTGATAAAGTGTGTCTCATGCCTTGTAAATTGCCTGGTGCTCTGGTACAATTGTATGATTCTGCAGTGTGATTAACAGAATTGATGCTTACTGTATAAAAGTGTCTCAGTTTGGTATGTGTTTTTCTATTTTTCCCTAATGGTCACAATTTTTTTTTATTTGTTCTGGTACTGCTGTTAATGTACTGTATGCTGTAAAACACTATGAAAAAAATATGGAACATACTGTAGCAAAGACTGACAAAATGCATTGTTTTTTAAAACATTAAAATATAACGTCACGCCAACATGTAAAGACCACAATTTAAATCAGACTGTCAGTATATTAGGCCCTTTGTGTTAAGACATGCTTAAGAAAACTTTCTGAACAGTAAGCTTAATAGTTCTGGTTTTAAAGTTACAAAATATTGTTTGCTAAAGGCATGCAGACAATTACAGTCTTATTTTCTTGCAGCCAGATCCACACAGTTGCATGTGTTGTGGGTAGTTGTGTGGAAAAAAAAAGCTGCTATCAAGGTTGTGAACAGTTGATAATCAGTCTGCAGTACCTGGCTTACATGGTGTCTATCACTTTGGATAAAATAAATAAATTGTGATTTAATGTCCCATTAACCATGTTGCACTACATTTTAATACACTTCCCAGGGTGTTAGTGAAAGCTACTCTAGTATGATATTGCGTTACTGCAGTCCAAAGGACATAACATTAACTGAAAACAATCTCCCTAAATAGATGTTAGAGTCCAGTAAAAGCCTCGTATATCAGTGTCATATTCACATATTCACATCTGAACTCAGGGTCTTTGTCGTATTGGAGAAATACATATAAATTCAGAGTACAGAGCTAATCCCTAGAGAAGTCTACTTATTTCTCACACTGCCATCTAGTGTCTCGGAGTAATACTGCTAGTGAAGTGCTTGAAAGAAAACTGTATACTGTATGAACGAGTAGTACTGATACAGTGGAACAAATAATAGGGTTATTTCATGGAATAACCCTATTACTTGTTCCTTTGTAGTCTACGTATGCTGACGCAACTACCCACCTGTACTGATAAAATGTTAATTCTGCTTCTAAAACAATTTATTCATTTATTCATTCATTTTAAAACTGCTTTATTATTTTTTTACTTTTTTACTTTACATAATACTTGTGTTTTATTTCACCATGAACAATACTAAGAAATTAATAATATGGTCATTACTGTTAGAGAACTACCTAAGATTAATTCCCCTTATCTTCACTAAATAATATTTCAAAGTGACTTTTTCTTTATTTAATTTGTTACTAACACTGGCCTATTTCCTACACAAATTAAAATAAGTTTATTTTTTGCGAGCACATGAAGATCTTTGTAATTCTTTTTTTTTTCACAGAAGCTAAAATAAATGTTTTGATATTTGAAGAACCTAATGCTAACTGTTCCAAAAGCATTTAAATTTTGATTGTCAGGAAGTCAGAGTTTCCAACTGGAATGTATATCATCAACAGAACTGGCAATGTCCAATGTCCTGATTAATGTGCCTTGCTTGAGGTACAGTACCATGAAAAGACTCTGATGTCTTGATATGCTGACTAATCTACATACAGTATTCATAAATTAGAAAAAAAAAATCTGTAACGTTAGTAAGTCAGCAAGTTATACAGCGTCTTAAATCAAATCAAGCAACTGAAACAAAAGTAATGTGTTTTTAGTTTTTTACAGCTGGGAGGGGAATGTGACATTTTTTAATCACTCTTTGGCTTCTGTTGCATGCGGGTTTTGCTTGTGTGTGCCTAAAAATGTTCTAGAATGTAAATGTCCACGACATTTCTGGAGCTTTAGTCTAACTAATACAGTGCCTTCCATGTAAAATTACCATATTTTATCAACATACATTTTAAATTATTACGTAACAAGACTTTCTTTTAATTTCTTTCAAGTTAAGTTCAGCTGTTTTCTTTATAAGGTGATCTTGTATAGCCAGCATGAACAGTGCAATCTGATCTAATTTTATAACACACAGTTGCCTAATTTGCCTCTACATATATTTCAACTTTTTATTTGATGGTTTTTGACACTGATTTCCAAATGGTTCATCAGATAGGTGCTAAACTGTCTTGTGTCAAGATCAAATCTAGTCTATTTAAAATACAGAAGGAAAACCATTCATTTTCATGATGAATAGATCACTTTACTTTATTTCATGAACAGAGATATCTTGTTCACTTCAAAGGTAGGTAGATCTAACAGGAATGAAAGGGCCTTTATAAAACTAACATGGAATTTTTACTTAGTAATAAAATCAATCAGTATGCTAATCTAAAAAAAAGAAAATATTATTGTTGTGTCCAGATACAAAAACGAAATAAACTATCAAAAATGTGTGGTCGTACACAAAAGGGCTCTGCTATTCCTACTGATAGGAATTTACAATTTACATTGACATAGCTGAATTTGAGCAACAAATGCAAGGCTTTCCTAGCACACATCATCTGGTTTCTCTTATGCAGATAAATATAAGATATTCCCATATTGTGTAGCATAATATTATTAAGATCAAACAAGACACAGCGGAGAAAAAAACTCCAGTTGTGTTTTTTTAGTCATAAAGTCTTGCAGGAGACTGTAATTTAATTTGTATAGGATGTCAGCATTATTTCACAGGTGTACTTCTGACTTCAGCAATTACATACATTTCACTTCTGCTTTGATAATTAATTATTAATCAATTACTATGTACCAGTGTGCATGCCTCATGTCAGATCTACAGATGTAGTCATTCAAAATGAGCGAGGTACGCTGCAGCACAATGCGGTGGGCGTATTGCATCAGCACACGTCACACTGCATTTTACCGCATGCAAATTAGATTATGTTAATAGTACCCGGAATCACCTTGTAAATTAATAATATATTTTAGATTAATAATCTTCCATGTCGCATTAACTAACTCTTCAGTTTATTCCGCCAGACAGCATATGAATATAATTATATCGTTCTTTATTTCTTTAGATACACCCTTATATTATAAATGCCCTTAGGCTGGACAAATGATTTTTTTAGTTTTTAAAAAAGAAAGAAAAAATGGATATAATGATGTGTTCCCGCTTAACTTAGACATTGCATGATTTTAAAAGCTATAAAAACAGGTAGTTTTTTTTCTATAGTTAATAACCACTTTTTATGTGTGAAAAATGGGTGATCTTCCTCATGATCAGCTTAGAATCTTTTTGTATGCTGTAAGTTTTTTTCTTCTTAATTAAACGTTTAAAATACATTAATTTCATAAAGACAAAAATCATATTCTGTTCTCTTCCTGGTATGTAGAACAGATCAGCAGGTCTTTTTTCCCAATTGCTTTTTTCCCCTGTATTCATCATATTGGCTAGCTAATGTCCTCTTTGCTAGCTAATGGTACTTGTGGCTGTGTTTCTGCGTTGTGTAGCAACGAGGGACTATATTCTCAGGCAGAGGAACGTAAACATCTTAATTTTCGTGTTAAATAAATGTTTAAAATTAAAATTAATTCTATACATCACTCGCATATTTGGGGACGGTTTTATAAAAGCAATAAGGCACTCGAGGCCTGTGCTATATCGTGGATATAGTCACAGTTAAAAGGTTGCCTAACAACACCTTTTAACTGTGACTATATCCACAATATAGCACAGCCTCTCGTGACTTATTGCTTAAATAATTAAATTCTGAAAAGTATGAGTTTCCTTTACTGTGATAACGAATGCAAGTATTCATGGAAAATGGTAATCACTTAACTTTGAATGTTTTGTGATATTTAGAAAGACCAACAAATTCAATATAGTGTTGATAATATTTATTGTCAGTAATAATATCAGTAGCAGTTTGAAATTATTCGTTGTTATTAATAAATGACTTAGTTTCGAACATATTGTGATATTTAGAAAAATAAAAAATGTCAATATAGTGTCCATAATATTTGCTATTTTAGTTTTTCAAAGAAATGTTTATTTGTTAAAAGAAAACTAATGGCGACAGCTGGGGTCGGACCTCAGGCTTAAAAGACACAAGCTCAAGCCATCACACCACAAACACAGTCATGTGGATAGCAGTGAAACAGCCGTAATCAATAGAAAGTCTTATACTACTGTTTGAGCTACAGTATATGAATATAATTATATCATTATTAATTTCTTTAGATACGCGATTCCTTATTATATTCCCTATTAATCAAATTCTAAAAGTATGATTTTGTTTACTCTGATAACGAGTAAACAAAATCATTAGCAGTATTAGCAGTAAAGGTTAAAATACTTTTCTAAAAGTATATAAACTTAATATGGTTAGAAGGAGCACGTTGCCGAAATCACCTCATGTAAGACTTTGATGCTTAAAATGTTTAGGGAGAAAGTGGAATACTGGTGTGTATTTTTTTTAAACTACTAATACCAGCCCTATACAGTTTACATGATATGTTTAAGTTCCTAAATTAATATTGTTTATAATAATCAGATGTGTTATGCTCCTCTTCTTTTTATGCTCAGCTACTAAAATTTCCCTTTAGTTGTAAAATTCCATATAAATATCCAATACTAAGCAGATTAAAACTTGCACAGTAAAGAGATTAAATGATTAAATCTTTTCACTACTGACCAATGCACCACGAGTGCCTCTGTCGGTCATTTTGGCCAGCCAATTACGTACAGTACCACGGTATGATGTAGGTAGTTGTGTGCAGTACGGGTTTGTACTGCGCACTTTGAATGACTGCATCTGTAGGATCAGTAACATTTCTCAGAACAATATTTTGTTGCTGTGTTTTCTCATTATATTTACAAAGCTAAAAAGGAAATATATATATAGAAAATAAACTTATAACTGAATCTATTTGATCTTAACTCCGTTGCACAAATTTTCACTAAATTTTCTGTTACAGACATTCTAAATTTAAATCAAGGCAAGCAAGGTGTCTGCAAAGCTGGGTTGACATTTTTTTTCTGCTGTACTTTTGAAATTATATTTCCAGACTAAGATCTTTCTGCTGCATAATGGTTTATCATCTCATGTTGGGAGCTGACATCTTTAGGCAATGCCTAAAAAGTAAAGTCTTTCACAGTGTGCAGTTCTATTTTTTCTTCTTTTGCCGGGTTAAAAAAACAGGTAGGCTTCAAATGTGACATGGCATTTAAAAAGACTGTGGAAGTCTTTAAACTGAGTTTCATTAATGAAACTGAAACTCAGAGTGAGAGACAGTTAAGAATTACAGAGTTAGAGAAAAGAAAGAGAAAACACCAAAAGAGGTATACCTAATATCTCTAAAGTAATATTAACATAAGATCACTTTATTGGTCATATACAATTTCTTGTATTAGGAATTTGTCTTTCTGCATTCCCCAACTTGCACTCCATGAGACACACAGACAGGGAGAAAAGCTTGGGGTCAGATTTTTGTTAAAAAATATTATTCTGAATGAATGGGAAAGATATTTTCTTTTCATAAATATGAAATAATACATTAATTTACAGAAATTCAACAGTGAAGAAATTCAACCTTTCACAATTGTTTAAAGCAAACATTAGGGTTAACACTGGGAATGATTATACATAAATAAGAAAACAGAAAGTAACACAGAGGTCTTTGACATCAGTGATTTTTGCCTAGTGAGTCCACCTTGGTTAATCTGTTAAATGTGATCAGAAACTGAAACACACTGGCTGGCTTCCTCAAGGGATCCCAGCTCATACAGCAATCATACACACAATGTGACAAGCTCAGGTTACAATTTCATTATATTACTGTTAAATTGATTGCATTCTAACGCCTAAAATTGTGTTATTCAGCTGGTTTTACAAGAAGGATTTTAATACCAAAGAAATGGTGTCAGTAGAAGGTCACTCAGACTGGTAAGTGGCACCAGTCAGAGCTGGCAGCTTCTGACAGACTGTCAAGTTTGGTCTCCATCTTCAGGAGGAAAACAATCGATCTTCTGGAGCCTCCAGGTTCCTTGACACGTGAACTCAGTATAATCACACAATATCATAATGTTAATCCAAATGCTTGGGAAATTACATCCAAACAAAAATTGAATTGCAAACACAAAGGCCTGTAATATTTAGGTTAACCAAACCAAAATAAAGTTACCTTTTTTAACTTGATGACATTTCATATATAGTAAGGTACAGCAGGTTGTCATTATATTACACAGTATATTAGCTGTCAGTATTCCAACACCTGTATTTTCAAAAATACAATAATCATTTCAAAACTTTTCTCAGTAAGCAAAAGCATTTATAGCCAGGAAAGGGTATGAACGAATGCAGTCTTCTGATACAATTCCCCCACACCTTTAATTTACTCATAACTTCCTGCACTATCTTGTCACTTATACACATTCTGAAATGATAGTGCTACTTCAGTTGTAAGACTCAAAATGAAAATTATTTAGAGTGTTAACATCCATATTAAAAGAAAATTTTAAATTCGGCTGTTTGTTTGTATCACATAGCCTTGCATTTTCCACTGGTTGCTTTAATGTGAAATAAAAAAACACATATATTCAATCATTTGTTCCCCTGCATGTTGTGTGGTTTGCTGGTAAAAGAGAAAGGATGGTGGTAAGTTAAAATTGGCTTCCTCTTTCTTGATTCAATGTGTGAATATTATTCAAGGAAAGAATAAAACACAGTACTTCCATTTACTTTAGCAAGTGAAAAAAGATACTTTCAACAATTATTAACTTTTTTTTTCTTATGGTTGAATCTCAAAATTGAGTTGGAACAGTCTTAATGTGTTAAAAATATGTTGTGTACCACAGTAAAAATGAATGCACTTAAGATGATGTGCAGTGTTTTAATGTATGGCAGCCTATCATTTGTTGTCTATTAACACTGTCTCTTTAAATGTTATTCACTTCTTTCTGCCACACTAATTTAAGAGCTCTGTCATTAAGAGCAGCATGCCAATGTTTTGTAGTGAGTGACTGTGGTCTTTGCAAGTCTTGCCGGTAAGGAAGTTACTAAGAGAAAAAACCACTAATATCATTAATATTAGTCAATAAACATTTTTGTAACTAAAAAGGCATTGTTTTAAATTAGGTTTCAGAAAACACGTGGTGTAATGTTAAGTGTTGATAATATCTGTAACACAAACTGTAGTCCACATAATTATAATTGCAGTTATTCTGTTACTCAATATACTATCTGATTTCTGAAACCTGTTAGAAATCTGGTTAATGATGTACTTCAAATAGAGAATGTAGTTCAGTTACTATTTGCTTTATACACCCTGTTTTTCAGTTTGTGTCACATATGCTTTCTTAACATTTAATAAATAGAAATTATGGAATATAACTAATAAACTATGGAATATAGCTAATAAAGATACTTCAGTAATAGACATTTGTTTCAATTACATAATGCATTTGTTTACCTTTATATCATTTTGGAACTGTTCTTCTTACCTCATTTTAGCTAATAGTTTGGGAATGCAGTACATTAATATCACACTCACAAGGTGAGTCTCAGCCATTTAAGTATAACTTAGATATCAAAAGACCTACAGTATGAAAAATAATATTTTAACCCCTAAATAACATGACTCCTATTTTTAAATGTTTTGATGAAACATTTTCCAGTTATCAGCTACAGTCTTGCAAAATGGTGATTACAAAATGATGTTATTTGGAACAAGTAATCTGTTGTAATACTACATTGCCTTTGTGAATTACCAAAAACTGACCTGAAAATGGTTACCTGCAGTGATCGTGCAAGGATAAGTCCTAAAGCAATTTTCCCCCATATGAAATAAAAAATAATCATGCACCTATTAGAAATAATATATAAGATAGACTATTACACACTGCTTTATGCCATTTCCCTAAAAAAATTGATCTATCTTCAACATATAATATGAGAAGTAATTCCTCATTCGAGCTGGGAAGAAATTAGTGAGAAACAGTCAAGTCTGAAACCTTGGTAAGCCAGAAACCAGTGAACAGTGAACATGTCTAGCAGCATCTTGAGTGGACATGAGTACAAACAGTATCTCAGCCTCTTTCAGTCAGCCATGTTCTAACTGCATTTTGTTGCATGCCTTAAGCCTTTACTTGGAGAGACAATTTCACACATCATTGAGAAGAGAAATGTGAATTCACATCTCTTTTAATAAATGTAAAGTGTCAGGAAGAAAATCCAGTTGAAGCTCTTGAAGAGAACAATATTACGTCAGAAACTTTGCCCTCCCTTTAAATAAAAGTAATTTCCTGTTACAGTACACAAAATGCAAAAACACTTACATGAGATAGGTTTACTGTCACTCCCAGTGTAAAGCACTCTATTAGATATTGTGTATTGTGGCTCTAATAAATGATTATTGCTTTAGTATTAACTTTTTAGCAGACATTATTTTCTTAGCTGACATTCAGTGCAAGAATAGCAAAAAGTTGGAATTCTTGGAATTCTCATTTTATATTCTTTACACAGTATTCTTCATGACTTTCTTCCCATGCTTTGTAAACTGATTTAAACATTAAATAGTTGAAACTGAGCATAACATGGGCTTTGTGCAAAGCTTTTCAAAGGTGTGAGCTGCTATTTTCATTTACAGACATTCTAACATTAAAAGAACAATATTTTACTTACAGTATCTGTTTTCCAGTAAATACTGTATTCATATTTTTTCTTTAATACTGCTTTTGAAGATACTGTACTTTAATTGATATGCATGAGATTGTGCTGATGAAAAAAAACAAACAACAAAAACAAATCCAGTTCTACACACAGCATGCCGTGTTAGGAGAGTGTTCTGTAGCAATCAGTCTAACATAGTTGTGAGGATAAACTGCTGCTCCTTGCTTGTGGTTCTGAAGAAAATAGAATGTCTTGTATAATTAAGGTTCTCCATGCAGATCTTTAAGATCGGCTATACATGGCAGCAGCTTGTCATATGCCTTAGCAAGTCAATGGTCACTGCAAAAGGACTGTCATTTTAGTTTCACTTCTTTACATGGAAGTTCAAATGTGCTGTCTACTTCAGGATAGTGTCTACCAATCACTTTCTTTGGGTTTTTCATCCTCATTCTGTCTGACTGCAGTGCATTAGTCTATGAGGGAAAGACTGCTTCTAGATACTTTACAGCTGTTTTGTTTTTAAAATTTAGATTTTATCTTTGATTGCTAAGCAGGTCTTGCTCCAGCTTGGATATTGGGCACCACTTGTCCCTGTTCGTAGTTCTAGTTCCTAGGGATAGATAAGGTCCCACTATGGCCCCCTCTTACAAAAAATAATCATTACCTTAGTAGCTGACTTCATTTGATATTAGTGGTTTCAGAACCTATACATTAATACGTATATTGTCATGGGACCCAATAAACAAATTTCAAATAGAAATTGTAGTAGCCAACTCGGCGTGTGCAAAAGTCCATTGCTAATGTTTTGCATTGTTCCGAAAAGGAATCAAATAATGTGGTAAATAGCTTTCTCAGGTTATTGTTCACTAGCCTGTATAATAGTTTATCTTTATACAATTTTTTGTTTAACTGACCCTTCATGGTTTTAGAAAGTATTTTCAATTGTATTATTACACCTGTGACATGAAAGATTTAATTGTGTTCTTAATCTTCAATAGGTATTTTTATAATGGATAATTAAACTTTGCATTCATATGGTTTCTGGACTGTTTTGTTTACCATTAATCCAGTTTCTTTGGATAATTGCACAAAAAAGAGTTCAGACTGTCATGTACATTCAGCATCAACACACTGTGACTATAGCAACAGCAAATTCTTTTTTGAAAACAAGATATGGTAATTAAATTGTGCATGTTCCATGTTATTGTAAATCTAATTTAATGTTCTACTTCATTTACTTACAGAAAAAAGTAAATATAAAAATAAAAATTAAATCATGATATAGCTACATGCTTGTATATCCATTTGAATTGAGAGCATTAATTTTTTATTTTCTGTTTGTAATAATAATAATAATAATAATAATAATAATTGCTTACACTTATATAGCGCTTTTCTGGACACTCCACTCAAAGCGCTTTACAGGTAATGGGGATCCCCTCCACCACCGCCAATGTGCAGCATCCACCTGGATGATGTGACGGCAGCCATAGTGCGCCAGAACACATCACATCAGCTCTCAGTGGGGAGGAGAGCAGAGTAATGAAACCAATTCATAGATGGGGATTATTAGGAGGCCAATGATGGAATGATTGGTAAGGGTCAATGGGAAATTTGGCCAGGACACGGGGGTTACACCCCTACTCTTTTCGAGAAACGCCCTGGGATTTTTAATGACCACAGAGGACCTCAGTTTTACGTCTCATCCGAAGAACGGTGCCTGTTTACAGTATAGTGTCCCCGTCACTATACTGAGGCATTGGGACCCTCATGGATTGCAGGGAGAGAGCTCCCTGCTGGCCCCACTAACACCTCTTCCAGCAGCAACCTTTAGTTTTTCCCAGGAGGTCTCCCATCCAGGTACTGACCAGGTACTGACCAGGCTCACACCTGCTTAGCTTTAGTGGGTTGCCATTTGTGAGTTGCAGAGTGATATGGCTGCTGGCCATAAGTTAAGTGGTATGTGCTTAATTAGAACCCTGCACATCCATTTTCTTTTTAAGTTCAATTTCCATTTCTGTCCATTTTCTTGTATCTGAGCTTTTCTTAGCTTTTTGTTGCCCTTAAATTAAATAATGCACTGCTTTAATTTGAAAAGCATTGCAGTTCTAGATTTTGTATAGTTTAAAACTTTTTTCTATTATTTTTTCGGCTTGAGTTCTTGAATATTCTTTTTAAATTGATTGCTGACCCAACAAAGGACTGAAAATGAACAATTAGAGTTTATGTTTGCTTGTCGCAGTACTGAGCACCTGTTCCTGACTCGCTTTGTTTTGGACAGAAATTTTGTTATTAATGTATTTGACTCAAACTTTTATCTAAAAGTTATCCATTGGTGGTGGTGGAGGGGAGTCCCCATTACCTGTAAAGCACTTTGAGTGGAGAGTCCAGAAAAGCACTATATACAGTAAGTGTAAGCAATTATTATTATTATTATTATTATTATTATTATTATTATTATTATTATTATAATACAGCTGGGTATGGAGCTTGTTATGAAACTACTGTATCTAAGTAAAGTACTATGTTCAAAAGTACAACATCACCCCAACCAGGTTTTTAATCTACAATTCATTGGCAGGAATTTGAGGAAAAAGAAAAGCTTTAAAAGCTTTAAAAGCTTTTCTTTCAAGAAAGTCCAATAAACAACAACAGAAAACGTTAAAACAGTGTCAGCTGGTGTTCTGTTAAAACAGAAGTTCTTGTGTCCTAAAGAAAATTGCAGATGAAGGCACAAGACATGGAAAAAACTGATCAAGTATTTAAAGTATACAAGACAGATTTTAAAACTATAGATATACTGTAAGTATTAAAATTTCCCTTTTAGTTTAAACATGTCCTGCACCTCCTCACTGATTTTTTTTTTTTGTCTGAGGAGTTAAAGTATAATACTCAGTATTTATACATTGATTAAATTCCTAAAACTGGGAACAAAAAATAAATTAGTTCAAATCCATAATTATTGCTATATAGCATGCAGCTTTAATTGCTTAACATACTCAAGAGAAATGTGGACTACAGTACATTATACATATATTATCCATTAGAAATGACATTGTCACTCCTAGTGTTTCATTAGCCCTTCATCACACAAAACATGTTTTCAAATCATTATTCAAAACCTGTTGAATAAAAATTCAATTCTGACAGCACTATGGTGCTCATGATGCGAGAAAGAAATTGTCCTTTAAACAAAGATCCCATATTTATAAGAGCTCTTTTATAAGGCTTTATAAAGTATACTGTATATGGTGAAATATTATCAATTTATTTTAAAACTTGGAACTATAAAAACACACATAAAAAGTTATCAAAAGTAATATGCATCATGCAGGTAAGTCAACCTAGAGTAATGCTATAATTAGGAAAGTTCTAAGATGTCTTACCTAATAATTGCAATTATAATCAGGAACAAATACTTGCATATACTGTATGTGGACAGTTATAGACTTGCCATTCAATTCTTGTCATTGAGGGAAGATCACTTTATTGGCCATATACAATTTCTTGTATTAGGAATTTGTCTTTTTGCATACCCCAACTTGCTCTCCGTGAGACACACAGACAGGGAGAGAAGCTTGGGGTCAGAGCGCAGGGTCAGCCATTTATACGGCGCCCCTGGAGCAGTTGGGGTTAAGGGCCTTGCTCAGGGGCCCAACAGAGTAGGATTCCTCTGCCAGCCGCAGGATACAAACCTGCAACCTTCCAGTCACAGGCACAGATCCTTAGCCACAAGGCCACCGCACTACCCTGGGATGATTTCAATGTAAACTTTTCAAGCCATGGAAAATAAATACAGTATATCACAAAAAAGTGTTACTGCCCTCTGCAG
Source organism: Atractosteus spatula (assembly GCF_055471065.1). Classification (NCBI taxonomy): domain Eukaryota; kingdom Metazoa; phylum Chordata; class Actinopteri; order Semionotiformes; family Lepisosteidae; genus Atractosteus; species Atractosteus spatula. The sequence continues at coordinate 52,965,432 of NC_142712.1, forward strand.
CCTATGACCTTTTATTGAATCCATGGAATGCACCAGTGAGGCACCAGTAATGCAACTACTTGACATGCTAGAGGATTTGTTTTACAATTCATTTTTAATGCATTCTTCATTGTGTAATCCACCCTCCCTTGTCATCTTCACTGTGAATCGATAGGTATTGTCTCTCCCCGTGAGCTCCTCTCAGTACTCCTGTTCCTATTTATTTTGAAAGTGTTACACATCCAAAAGTAATCAAGTGAGTCTGACAGTGATGGAAGTACTTGTATATATATATGTCCAAAAACAAACAATGCTCTGTAATCAGCTGTGTGAATCTGTCATTTCCTCTCAAAACAGGAGAACATTCTCCTGGTTTGGTGTGCACAAGGAGACAAGCTTGACACTCAATTAGATCCTCTAGGCAAGAGCTTCACACAGGCTTCTTACAAACTGGTCATCTGCAGTAAATGGCACATTTGCATTTTGACATACTCCATGAGGGTAATGAACTTTACTGTAATTATTATTTTTATTTATGACTTCTGCTCTGCTTGATAACTACCATGATCTTACTGATTTGCTGTACATCTCTAGCATTGATAAAAACTGTAGAAATACTCATCTCCAAGAGCTCCTGTGTGTCCAATTAAATTTGTCTCAGCAAGATTTCCTTTCACCTGTATGGAAATGCTGTGCGATTAGGACAATCCCACCCCTCTGTAAACAACAGGGCAATAAACCTGTGTACAAAGTAACCCAGGAGTTGTTACAATATAACATCTTCAAAAACACTGACAAAGTCAGCCTAGTGTACATTTTCAGAATTAATACAGAAACACAAACAAGATTATACAAGTGGAAACTATGTGGAAGTGCATTTTAAAATACAGAACAGCAGTCACTTCTTCACCCAAATGGTTGAGGAAATATCTCCATGCTCCTTTCAAGAAATGGTTGGATAAGTTCTTTGGATCAATTAATTACAAACTACCAAATAGGTTAGATTGGCTCCGTGGCCTTCACTCATTTGTAATATTTCTTACATTCATAGACTGACTATTAAACTGTTTCTAGTATTACATTGTAAACACTAAAAACAATTATATTCTATATCATAAACTAAATTTTTCATACTTGACTCAGAAATTTTTGTGTACTAGCATTGTCTGTATTCCATGTGATTTTGAAGAGAAGGGCAGGGTAGGGTAGGGTTTAAAATCTAAAAATTTAAAATTTAAAATTTAAAAATGATATTCTAGGATCAATTACCAACTAGAAACAAAAGAAACTATTTTGGCCAAATGTCCTGTTTGTAACCTTTGTTTGTAACTTTTGTTATATTGTTAGAGACAAGGCATCAACAGCAAAATTATATGAGTCGTTCAACAAGTATAGGAACTCACTTGGAGCATAGGATGAGCTCTATGGTTCATAAATCATGAGTTTGACCATTGGTCTTGTCACTAGCTGTGACAGAGACTTCACAAGTGGTGATGCACACCTGCCACACTACATAAATATACAAAGGAACAAGTAATAGGTTTATTCCATGCTGAAAAGAGAAGAGAGAAATGCCTTCCTTCACACCTGAAGAAGGCTTCACAGCCGAAACGTTGTTTTCTCTCTTCTCTTTTCAGCATGGAATAAACCTATTACTTGTTCCTTTGCAGACTACGCATGCTGACACAGCTACCCACCCGAACTACATAAATGTACTACTGTTGCTCGTATAGTACTGAGATTAGTCAGTTCTCTTAGCTCTAGGCCAAGTATTGACTCTTAACACTTTCTTGTGGATATGTACTGACATCAGTTGGAGTTGTGGTACTCTTCCTTATGCTACTTTAAAAAGCTTATGTATTTGATCCATCACTTTTCTAACCATTTTCTTCCAATTCGGGGCTACAGGGAAGCCAGAGCCTATCCCAGAAAGAAACATGCACAAGGCAGGGTAAATCACGGATGGGACGCCAGTCCATCACATGGCATAACTTTATGTATTAGGAAAATATATTTCCACAGCTACAAAAGATCCTAGAAAATCCTGCAGTATTTCAGGAGTCAGAAGTAGTGAATGACTTTTTCTTTGACAACAGACTAGCATGCATCATGCAGTTGGTTTGCCAATTTAAAACATTACATTTGCACTATGTACTGATAATGAATGTGTATATTGTGTTAAATCATATAGTCATCCCAAATAAAAAAATACATACATATAATTAGAATTATTATACATAACCCTTATAACTTACTGTACTGTATATGTGCATTACATTTTCGTTTTAATTTAATAAAATTACAAGGATTATTTTTTCCTCTATTAGACAATTTATGAGCAGATACATATCTAAGCAATACAATATTGTTGCTCTTTCAGGGTATATTAGAAATTGATGGGAAATGTACAGTTGTGCAACACTAATTGCTATCAATGGACCTACAGCTGTCAAGTATCCCGTTTCCGTAGAGTGTTGTGTGGGAATAATTGCTTAACTCCTTTACATTCATATGCCTGTTTATTCATAACATTGTCTAGTCACCCAGTAATTTCCTGACATTTTAGGATTTACTAGACTTCTGAAACCTAAGATATTTAGGAATGAGAGTAAAATATTGTTAAATGGCAAGAATGTAACCAATAGTTGAGTGTCTCCAGACATTATCACAGCGTCATGCAGCTATTCAGATACAACGGTATCAAGGTTTGTACTGTAATTGTAATTGAAACAGTAATTGGAAGAAATAAGCTTTCTCTTTTTTATTTGATAACGTTTTAGTATATCATTTATTTTTGTTATAAAGGGCAGCACAGAGGTGTGGCTGTTATCACCGCTGTCTCACAACTCTTGGGCCCTGTGTATGATTCCAGTCTGAAGTGTCACCTCTATGGAGTTTATACAGTATTTTCTCTTCGTGACCATGTCGATCTTCTCAATGTGATCTGGCTATCCCTGACAGAACAACAATACCTGTCTTTGTTAATTTACATGTCTAAATTGCCCTTTGCATGTGTATGAACTGGCACCCCATCCAATTTCTGCCAGATCAAACTCTGACTAAAGAAATTGTGGTGCTGAGCATCAAGTCAAATTAGTACACAGTAGCACGTTAATATTTCTATAAAACATTTTTGTGAACTCCTGCATCACACTTTGAAAGGCACAATTACTTCTAGACAGTAGTTTTGACAAACATTTCAATACAGTTAATCCTGAAGTGAACGAATTTACAGAGGGAATTTACAAAAGCTTGCATTTAATAATATTATCCCAAACTCTTTCTATTACAGTATTTATTATCAGTATCTGTTGATCTTTTGATTAAATGAAATAAGTGCCTCATGTATTTCCAAGACAGAAATAACAGACAGCTGCTAAAGACATACATTATTGTGTGGATTTAAGGGAAGGACTACCCTTTGAAATACTATCAAATTAATAAGTTCCAGGTCAAATTAATAATATCAAATGAATTAAAAGAGAATATATTTCCATGGTCACGGTTTATGCCAAAGCGTTACTAAAAAAATTGTACTAATGGCTTATACTCTCTGACAATTCTTCTACACTTTGTGAAAATGTTATACTGTATATATAACATTAGTTTTATTCCTCAGAATTTCAATGAACATAAATTATTCCTAATTAGGAATAATAATAAAGAATAATATTACATGTGTATTTTATAGGCTCCTGGTCACCCTCAGATCACTGCTTTAATTTTGAATTAAGTGGGTCTTTTCACAAACTGAAAGTACAGAATAATTAAAGAGTTACATTTAGATAGGATAATAAACCTATTTTCAATAACGTCACAATGAAGAACCTAATGAATAAACATATTATCCATGTGTAGTGACTGATTGACACAAACTATACACACTGCAACCTAACTCTTATCAACCATGAAACACGAAATGTTGTTCTTAAATTGCACAGGAATTTAATAGAAATGCCAAATGAGCATGAAAAGCAAATAACTGAAAACAAAATTGACTACTATCACTTTTAAAGGTTGCTTTTTTAGTTTATCACACAGCTCTGTCTTTTTTATTTTTGTGTTCTAATTGTTCAGCATTTGTACTGTCAGTAGTCTGTTGCTGTTAATAGAATTGCTGGAAATATTACACTATACTGTATATGTTAATTAATTACCTACCTGTACTGGATTTATGTGTTTTAATCCATTATACTGTATACACAGTACTAAAAATAATGTTATATTCCTCTCAGGTTTAGCTAAACAGTGCTTTAAGTAATTTCTAGGTTTATATTTAACTCTGGTAATCTCTTCTAAAAAATATTAAGGAATATGTAAGGAGTAAAAGATTAGATTATATATATATATCTTATCCATCATGTTACACTATTTAAAACAGGTACTGAAAGTTCCTGGTGAATTGTGACAGAGTACCTAACACATAAATAGCACCAAATATCACAATGTTCTTCTGAGTTGTTATACTGTATATTTTTTAAAAGTATCCTGCTTCTATATATGCATTCATTTACCCATAGTTATCTTGAATTCATCTAAAAGAAATTATCTCATCAATAAGGTACTGCTGCCTCACAGCTTGGGTCCTGGGCCTGATTTCAAACCAGAGCTTGCTCTAGGTTTAGTTTGCATCTTTTCTGTGATTTTACTCCCTAGCTCTAGGCCTCCATGCAGGATGTTATTCCTCTACCTTGTATTCTATTTCTGAGATAGCCTTCAGGTTGTTGCAACCCTTGCAAGAAATGTGCAGCTTTATAATACCATCAATGGGTTGATGTTCTAAAACTGTACCTGCAAAATTATGTGCATTTATTAATACATTACGATTAAACTGAAGCTATAATATCTAGACATTTCTTAAGCTGAATTTTAGGGAGGTTGCTTTTCAAGATGCCCAGCATTTTTAAAGTTTGTAGTGGATAGTAGTGGCCTAACTCTTACAAGTATTATTACTGTGTAAGAGTTTCTTTCAGTAGTTCAAAATATTTCTTACAAGAGAAGAAACTAAAATAAACTTTTTAAGTTGTTAGCAAAGGTATCTGTAGTAATGTCAATTATAACATATAGGGAAAACGATACCAGAATTCAGAATATTGCAAACAGTGATTTGAATGCAAATGATTCAACTCAGCTTAAGCTTAATTAAGTCCTACACAACAATACAACAAAAACAGGCACACATCATTGTCAAAGAATACAGTTAAACCATGACTGTACTAGTGACTAGTACTAGTACTAGTGAATGATAGATATCCTTAAGTAATTATAATGCTTAACAATTTTTATCGACTTATAACCTTATCAAATTTAAAGTAAGTGGAGATGGAGGTGTTTTCACTCATTCCTTGGTAAATGTAAATGACAACACATGATTGGTTTAGTATACTTAACTACTGTTTGCAAATGTAAATTTTCCTTGCTAAGTGGTGGAAGGTGCTAATTAGACTCCAGTGTGGAGTTGTTAAAAAATACCAGTCTTAAAAATACCTATTCCATGATAACACATTTTGCTGAGATATGCTGGTAATTATGCCCTCAGGTTTTTCCACAGCTCCCCTAGCTTACAGAAGAACAACTGAGATCTCAGACAGGGTATTTGCCAATTAAGATAAGAAATAGGTCACCCCAGAGACCATTTCCTTGTAAAAGGACAGCACGACATTCTCCTGAATATAGATAAACTGCTGGTGGACTTGTTTGTACATAGTTATATTGCAAAACAATGTCTTACTTTTTTAAATCATTTGCAAACCTAGCAAGATGCAGGTTTGTAATGTAGATGCAGAGTAGTATTCTTGGGGAATGCAGATGGTCCTTTGTTTTCAAACATGAAGAATGTGCCTTTTTGTTTTGATAAGGGATTTGCGATTGTGTGCCACTGTTAATGACTTGACAAATTTCGCTTTTATATTGAACATTTTTGATTATGTGAATTCAGTTCAGGAAATGGTAAGGTGTGATTTTATTCAATCTCCTGTTTTCCAGAATAATACAACTGCTATGCTGTCCATTAATTGTTTCTCATTAAATAATATGTTTCTACAATAGTATAATGTACAACATACATACAGTAGTCCATCTTTAATTGTCAAGAACTAAATGCCTTTGCAATGTACTGACACTTAAGTGATTAATTCTCTTGAATCTTCAATAAAACTGATCTATTTAATTGATCACCCTGTTTTTTTTTTACAGTTGGCTAAATTTGACCTGGTATTTTGCTTGTAAGCTACTGATTTCCTGCCTTCTTCAATTATAATACATTTGATGTAACATAAAGCATGCAGTGAATTATGTCAAATTCTAAAAGACAATTAAAGATGTTTAATGGTTCTGAAGCTTGGTCTTTCCATTCACCAGGTACTGTGCATTATAAGTTTGTCAAATGTCAGCTTTTAAGCACTAATGTCTAAACCTATAATTTAATGAGAAACGATTAATGGACAGCACAGCACACAACAGTTGCATATTCTAGAAGACAGCAGACCGAGTAAAGTGAATAAGAATTTGACACTGATCAAAATAGACACGTCTATTAAACATTTGTTTTCTTGATTGGTTTTGTTGGAAATTTGATTAGAAGACCTATTCAGAACCATTTTTGATATGAAAGAATGCTTGTGCATGATAGCTTACTATCCATAGGGAATAAAAGTGAACATTATATTATCGTATTATAATTGATAGTATTATATATATTATTATGTTATAGTATTTTATTATAGTATTATATTTTAGTTTATTTGTGGTGCATTTTCCCACTGAAAATAGCTTTATTTTTGTATTATGGATTTTTCATGTTTATTATGGTTCTTTTCTGTTAAAAAAGCCTTGTCTTTTCTTGTTAACAAATAACCTTCTCCTCATAATCTCCTAGAAAAAAAAAAGCTCACCATAACTGATGAATGATGGGTGTAACTTCATTGTATCTTAAAATTTATATTTCAGTTCATATTCTTTTTTAAATTAGATTATGTCTTTATCGTCATTGCAGTATTGTCCTTTTGCACTCTGAATATACTGTACTTGCATTTCATTTTACTTCATTCAATGAAAAGTATATACCACATATGCACATGCATAGTAATTGTTTCTATAAAGACAATCTTTATTGAAACTGAAAGAAATGTAGGGAAAATTAATACATGCAGGAAGACTGACATTCAACGTCAGACAACGTAGTAGATAACAAACATGAATGGCGGTTGGTGAAAAGTATATAAAATTAGGTCCGTCTTAAAATAGAGAGAAGGGTGAACATGAAGCAGGCTATAAGTCTGAGTCAGAATTGATGAACTGAGCAGCAACAGTCTGATGTTGTGTGCACATTAGCAAAATATTCTCTTCTGGGCTTTAAGGTGAGAAAAGTTGAACACAGAAAAATGGCCTTGCCTCCCACAGGATATCCCAGAAAACTACTAGAGCCAGGCAAGGCTGTTTCCATGGCAACCTCTCCTGAAGTAATCACAGACAGCCTAGGCTACTCCAGAGCTGCTGTGCACAGCATTCTGGGATAAGCCCATGAAGGCATAGGCACATACAACACTGACCTCTTTTCAATTTTTGCTGTTTGTTGTGTTTTATTTTTGGTGAGTACCATTGAGAATTGTTGCACATGAAAAGTACTTTAACTGTAGCTGGATAACGTAATTTAATATTTAATTGCAGGCCAATGGCAAGGGGAAAATTCCTGCACATATGCCTCAAGCTGCCCTAGAGGGACCACATTCTTTGTGATGCCGGCTTTGCAGCTTCAGAATAGCAAATCTATAGTAAATATAGGAACCCTGAAGTCTAACTCTATCTGAAATTTAAATGTTCCTGATTCAAGAAAAACTGCAGGTGTTAGCCAAAAAAAAGTGGAAGTAAAAGTAAAAAAAATATATTATAGGTGATTGTCGAAAAGTAGCAATTTTCTAATTACTACAGAACAAACATACTACTAAGACTGCAATATAATTTGCAGAAAATATACTGTATATTTTTGTTACCTGCAGAAGGTCTGGTTCTTTACAATATAGGGGTATGATGTTTTCGATTTCACGAGAAGTAAAACTAATTTGTTAGGCTTAAATAATCTTTATGGTTATTGATTTATTTTGCTGATACTGTTATCCTTTAAGAATACCATTCAGAACAAGGAATCAAATGTTAAAAGTTAAATTGATTAATGCAGAATATTGCATATATAAAGTTAACAAGTTAACAGTTAAGCTGAGTTAACAAAACATAGTATACAAAATAAGGTATATTTGTAGCTAATATCACCTATTTTTATACACATTCACTCACTTTCTGTTTTTATTATGTGGAAAATCAATTATCAGTATTTTTTTTCAAAAAGGTTATTTTTGATAAAAGAATAAAATAAATTCAATAAGTGTTTTTAATAGTCAGTTTCACAAATCTGGTTTAATTCACAGTAAAAGTAAGTTTCAATTTAACGAAAATTCATATAGACACAAGTTCCAAAATGCCCTGAGACTCTTTCCGAGCCTGATGCTCTGATCTTTGCCACATAATAGGACAGCATATCCGGATTAAAACTGTGGCACAACTGTGTACAGTGTTTTGTCAGTTAATTCTGAACCTTAAAATTTCCAACGAATTTCACATTCAAATGTGTAAGTGGGACTTAAATGCTAGTTCACTGTTGTGTCATTCAGTTGTAGAGAAATTATTAGAAGTGGCAATCTTCATTTTAACTAACAATGCTCCTGGTAGCAAACCTATTGTTTTACACTATTGCAATTACAGCTGAAGATTAAGAGGCATTATTACATTTTAAATACAAACATTGTTATACCTAGAGCTAGTTTGATTATACCTACAGTAGTATTCTGTTTTCTGACACTACATAGTGTATAATTTGCAAAGTTGTCTCCAACACATTGCACAAATAGAAAAAAGTCTATTTAGTAACATACTTGTTGAGGTCCAGTATGTTTAGGATTGCGTGCTATTTTACCTTTAAGAGTCAGTAAGAGTACTGTATGTACTGTATTAGTGTGTGAACAACATATTTATGTTTCAGTAGCTCTAGTTTTAAGAATCAAATGGAAATATAATAACATCCTTGAACTTGCAGGAACTCTTAATTCTCAAGTTTTATTTTCATATATTTGAGTTAGAGTTTTCCTGTATAGTTTCAGTGCTGTCATGGAGATCTACTAATTTACAGAGCTTCATAAACTGCACTGCATATTTTTGTCCTTTCCATCTTCCTGCTGTCCTGTTTTAGATACCATTCTACTTTGAAAATGAACATACTCTTTTTTTTTCTGTCAGAGCATGAAATAAAAATGACACTCCTGACATAGAAATACAGACCTTCATTTCTAAGCCAGCTGTGTTGTGCACTTACAGAATACAGATGGCAATTATCTTTGCAGAGCACATTTACATTCAGAGGTCCCCTAATGGGCGATCATATAACCTAAAGCAGCTATCTTTTCTCATTTGAATCACGGTCAACATACTGTAATTAATGCTCTAACCCTACACTGAACTGCACTACCAGTCTTCCAAAAGAAAGACATGCAATCTGTTTCTGAATGCACACAGACTGGAGAAAATAGTTTGTCCATTGTTGTATTGTTTTATATTCCAGAAATGTTCTCAAGCTATCAGTTTTTTTTAGTCTCAAAAATGTAATATTCAACCAAATCCAGTTTTTTAAATAATCCCAGAAAATGTAGGCAGTGTTTTGACAGTAGTAACTGAATTAACAGTACTATTTCTGATTTTGCTGCAGACAGTACTATTGCTACTGTTACTGCTACATCCCCTACAAAGTCTTTTGTTACTGTGCATCGCTACAGATAATTATCAACTTATGTCTGGACTCATCACACCATTAAGTTTTATTGCTTATATTGCCAGTACCTTAGTCTGTCTCTGAAAGGGGCAAGATGGCAAGTAAAATGCTTTTTTTTAATTCTAGACCCAGAAACTTCCCCCAGCATTGATTAATGTGTGTTGCTAAGTTGGCAGTTTTCGGGGGGAAAAAAAGGGCGCTTAGCTGTGCATTTGTTTTTGGAATGAATAGGTCAGTGTGTGACAGATCCTTTATACCAACTGTACTGACGCAGTTAAAGATACACACATTAAAAAGCCCATGGTGCTACAAGAGGATTAAATGTCCTCTGCATACAAACCAGGCCAGTTAGGAAAATGGTTTAGGTAACCTTAGAAAACAGCAGCGATATTAGGATTTTAGAACATAACTGGAGAAATTTGTACTAAATACTGTACATCTTGCTCAAGAGTGTGAAAGAAGTGTACCACATGGGATTTCAGTCCCCACCCTTACACAGAACTCTATCCAATACTCCCCACCCCTGTCTATCTGTTTGTGTGCCAACTGATGTTTTACTTGTAAGTTGAATCATCAGTCAACGGCTGAAGGAAAGAGATACGTACAGTATATACTGTTTAAGACCTCAACTTTCTTTATTGTTCTTTTGCTCCCAAATGACTGCCCATATCTAATGAAAGCCAGGCTTAATCATTGTGCAGTTTACATTAGATGGCTTGCAACAGACAAAAGGAAGAGAACAAGCTGGGAGATTCAATAGATCTGAAATGCCAATGTTACAGTTTCCATTTAATTCGTGATGTGGAGTTGCTTTACAAGAACTGTGTATGCCAGTCCGACAGACCTGTGCTGATGTTCACCTTTGCATGATGCAGACAGGATTCCAGGAAACACAAATGATTGAGCTTTCTCCATTTTGTTTAAAATTAGTCTCGTAGGGAATGTGCACTGTTTATACTGTTTATTCTAGGGGCTTTTGTCCCTTTTTTTTTACTGATGGTGACAATGTGTTGTGGCGGCATCTTTCATTTGCAGTGTTTCCAAGAAAATAGTCTCCAGCAAACACTATTCTTTCACCCTCTAGACTAAGTATTGCAATTTTTCTTATGTTGCCTGTCCAAAGACTGAAAGATGGACTTACACTGTGAATTCATGGACAGGTTGGATTTGCAACTGTTTGTGGCCTCATTGGAAATGGATCTGCACCCTGCTTTGACTGTGCTCCAAGTGCTTCAAAAGAACCATTATGAAAAGGATAGATTTTTTTTAACTGTAACTGTCACTGTAGTAACACTGTCTTCAGAGAGTGGCTGTTGCTTGCTAGAAAAAATGATCGGTGATAACCTTAAGCTCTGTTCTGAAATGAATTTTTATGCAAACACCATGAATTTTAGAATTCATACCAGTAAAATAATCATAAAGACTGATTAGAGAATTTTATTTGCTTAATGTCTGCAAAACAAGATCAGAATTTATGCCTCAGATTTAATTTATTATGTAAACTTCAGTTTAGCAGCCTAAGCAAAAATACCTTCCATGACTTTATTTTGAGAAGCTTTTTTTTAAATAGGAGACAAGAAAATACCTAGAATACTTCTTTAAATTGCAGTTTTGGAATTTAAATTGTTAGCCAAATGCTAAATGGCATCTTGTGAAAGGTGTGTAGATTTTTAGGTCAATATTTTACATATTTTAACTTGACATTTACAATGATTTTTGATATACATTGATTATGATAAAAGGAACACCTTTGCACATTTTATTTGGGAGAGTATCTTTGCTATGTTGCAACTGCTTTGTACATTCTGACAGGAATAAAGCTTACACTAAAGAACAAAAACAAGGTTCAAAGTAAAGACTAAAGACTGTTACATCTGCACCTTTGGTTAACTAGTTTGGTAATTTTAAACATCTGTGTGATTATACAGTGAATATATTTAATGTTTTTAATTACAGCTTTTTGTCTCACCTTCTATTATAGGACCAGCAAATACTTTAAAAGCGCTCAAATCGATAAGGAAATTACATAATGCAAAATTTGAAATAATGTTCTTAGTTATGTTTGTGTGAAGATAGTTACTATTTAATGATACCTAAAAGAATAGTAATCTGAAAATAAACCAAAAGAAGGAAGTGTTTATTTTACAATTAGGACATTTTCTCTAGATTCATTACTTTTCAAGATACTGTATACTTGGAAACTTGACATTTTAGCTTTGTTCTGTGTACTGACTCTCATCATCTGACTGTGGCCTCTACTTCCAGGCAAACAATACAATAGAAAATATTTAGATTTTTCCCTACAAAAGCAAGCTACCTGATATCACAAATAAACATCACAAATAAAGTACACAATAATCACATAAAGCTAAATTTTCAAAGTATTGAAAATGGTCCTGAATTCTTTAACTTTTATACAGTCCATTTTATTGTATGTATATAATTTAAAAATTAAAAGCTTTTTATGTTAGGATAACATTACAGCTATTTTGTATTTATTTTTATTGTACATGTGTACTATACATTATTCATATTGTACAGCACATTAATCTAACTTGCATGAAAGTATTGGTCTAGTCATTCTATAGATCTGTCATTGTTTATTCAGTACTTTGGGATACATCCCAAGCAGTATGCAAAAATCTGTTTTAACAATTTCTTATGAGATAGGAGAGGGAGTTAATATGTTCAGGGAAATTAAAGACTAAAGGAATGAGGAGAAGTGAATCTGTCACTGTCTTGAAAGTGTGTACTTGATAAAGCATCAATGACATATACTGTATAGAGAGAGGCTTTCCCTTATTATCCACCTGAGTACAATAGTAAACTAATTCAAATAAGAAAATTCAGATGAAGAAAAAGACAAATACGCTGTTTAGTAAAAAGGAGTTACAGCACTCCACTTCTGCATAGAGCCCACTTTTTCCATCCAGGGATATGGTGATAACATGACTAATAAAACAAGGCTTTTTCATTTTTAAAAGGTCAGCATCATCAGCAAAAGGTTGTAGATTTATCTGATATATCAGGATTGAAGGAGAAGTGTTCAGAATTTGATTATATTACTCCTATGACTTTGATTTAAATGTTTTTTTCTTTTCCTTTTTAATTAACATGTAGTGAGAATTGGGATTTGTGCAAAACAGGAAAAGATTTCCTAAATGCTGAGAGGCAGAAAAAAAGAAAATGAATTCTTCAGCCTCTAGTGTCTTGTGTGCACTTAGCCCTGTGGATTGGCACACTGAAGGCCAGAAAGATAAATTCTTTTTTTTTAAACTTTTCTCAGCACCCTGTCCTTCACCTTTAAGTATAGATATGGTGCTTTGCAATTCCATTGCACTGTTAATTCCTCACCTTTGTGAAAGAGAAAAGACAAGGTCAGTCTATGTGAAGAAGGTCACAATGCAATCAAATGTAGTGACATTTTCTTTGTTAAGAGCTACCGGGTTTTGAAGGAAATGAAAAAGCTCCTGTTGTAGGACATGGCAGTTCTGCATTAGCAGGTGTGCGCCAATCTGCCTGCTACTGGTGCAGATGAAGCAATGCCTGCACTTGAAAGATTACCGGATGGGGCTCAGCTTTCATTTTCCAGGCACACCAGAGTCTTGAGATAATGACCATTGCTAATTATATGTTTTGACAACACGTGATTTACACTAGATTGCTTGAAATAAAGTGTGCCATTGCTACAGAATTTTGCATTGGGGAAATAGAGATGGAAGCTACTGTATTTGTGAGTGTAGGTTTGTCGCTGAAAGCATGTAAAAACTAGTTGTTATGGCACAGCTGTGCACAGGAGGGAGCAGCAGTTGTTGCAGGTTACAACCCAAGTGCTAGGGCTTGGGGAGCTTCAGGGGTTTCTGGTAGAACCCGAAGGAGGAGGGGAGGAAACTCGCTGGAGGCAAATGAGAACATGATGAGAAGATGGGAGGCTGACTGGTAACAGACTGATGTGGACTGAAGTTCAGGACAGCGGGATCTGGGATTAACAATCCTAGTCCAGTTGCTAATACATCCAGTGGGATATGTGCAGAGAGCTGTACTGTACTTCCTCTGGTAGCTCAATACCAGAGCACTTACTCAGTGGCCTTTAATAGAGAATTAGATATGTATTAATTGGATGATTAGGTGCCTGATTGGCAGGGGAAGGGCAGACTGAAAGGAATCCTGACTGGGTCCAGAGCCACATGGTGACCATGATCACTTGTGAGAATGCCACGGTCTCCCGGGAAACAGTGAGCTGCAAACCACTGCCAGTTTGGGAGTGACACTAGTATTGTAGGCTTCACAGTGCTCCTTTGAGAGTTGCTGCAAATGTAGCTCCTACATTTGACAGTGTGGTTTATTTGTAACAGCACCCCCCAGAAGCCAGTCCCTTTCAATGAAGTATCATACAGTACATGCAATGATGAACACAGGGGCTGGTTATTCTCTATAGCCCCACAATAACTAAGGATAACTTTCTGCTGCAGTGAGCTGCTGCACTCAAACTCAAGGCACATGCCAGTAGAACAGTAGCAACTTAATACAAAATCCCGTGGAAGACATTATAATCGTCTGTCTCCAGAACACCTTAAAAGTTTTCCTTGCGTTATTTTTTTTTATTTCATGTCTCATACTGCTTATTTCTCTTCACCTTAAAATACTTGGAGCTACTGAAACAAGGACAAAAACATTTTAACCCATATTTTATTAACATGATGAGAAAACCTATGGAGGCTATTGTTACAGAAATAATTTGCACTTCAATTAAGTGTGATGTAAGAAAACAGTATTCCACAGAGCGGGCAACACATTATTTAACAACAATATCTGCCTTTAATCCCAGAGCTTCACTCAGAGTGATACAGGCGCAGACTGACACATAGTGAAACATAGCAATGAATTGGAGCTCTCTGGCAAGTCATCACCCAAATGTATGAACATTTTGCAGGCATATACTGTACTTCCATTCTTACATTCATGCAGCCAGTACCTCCCTTTCTTACCCATGTCACTATGGGCATCTGTGAACATCTAGCAGAATCAATACAGGATTACTCAGACAACAGCAGTGAATGCAGCTCTGCATGTAACAGGGGGCATTTCCTGATGGAAATAGCTAAAGAAGTGTTAAACCTGATCATAGTATTTTCAATCAAAGCTTTTCATAAAGGTAGCTAAGACAGAAGTATCACCCTCTTGCAGCAGTGATTGTGGGAGGTGGGAGGATTTTTAAAAGAGTCTATTAATCTTTATGAGGATAGAATGGGGGAGCTGCATCAATGTACAAACTGCAAAAGAACAAATAGATGTTAATTCCGCGGTGAAAAATAAGAAAGACACATAGTTAAAGGAAACTCTACAGTCGAAAACATGTTTTTCTTTTTCTTTTTTAATTTTAATTGTGAATGCAACTATCAATTCAAAATAAATAATCCTGAAACACTAAGTGTATACACTTTGTTATACCTATAGATAATTGCTATATAAGAAGATGACTTGGGATGTTATACATTGGGGAAAATACAAGTAGACCTACCCTAGAAGCTGATACACAGCTTGAATAGTCTTTTAAGAGCCACAGAACATCTGTTCACTATGGATTTGCTGTATATTTTCCCTTGCTTGTTCAAGGTAGCACTAAGGCCAAGTTAATGATCCCTTTTTTTTCTAATAATTGCTGACCCAGTGACTGCTTTGATAAAAATATGTACCTCTATGTAATTCCTCTGTAATGTAAGTAAAATAAACCCCTGAAGAAGTTTTCATCACCGGATGATAAGTAATTGCTTGTCTTCTGATTTCTTTACAGCTACAGAGAAAATTAATATCCTGGATACTGTTGCTGTTTCTTTTTATCACTGGCACTGAACTCAGAGAGGTAGGTTAAGTATATTGTTTTACAAAAGAGCAGAACAGTTAACCAAACATTGATTACCAGTACACTGACTCAGACACTCATGATATAAGTCAACCATGTGTCACCATTTCTGAAAATTTTTTTAGAATTCTGTTTTTCAAATTAAAGAAGCTAGAATATTCATTAAAAATTGCTGGTTCACAATGGCTTGTGTTGTCAGTGTAGAACATTAAAGAAGTAATAAAAAATATTTAATTCAGGTACATTATAAGGTAATGTATTCATGATATGATATGTCAGATTTTAAGATCTAGTTTTTATGTATTAACATCTCTTAAACAAATTATATTGGTTATGTGGGGCATCAGGGTGCAAATCTAATCAAGAAATTACTGTACATATTGCAATCATGACAGCTGGCAAACCTAAAAATAAAAAAGAGTGTCAACTATCTGAGAGTAAGGATTTCAATTTTTTTATAATTATTTCTGTGCAGGCATAACTGCCTTATAGACCAAGCAGCATACTATCTGCTATGAATCTGTTTTCCTGTCCAGCTTTTTGATAAGAGCCTCCCCACCTGCTTTGCCACCCCAGAAATCACTACATTCTATGCGATCTTCAAATAGTGATGCTTTTGATACAGTTGTTTCATGGATATTAAGTCAGTCTCAGGCATTAAACAATAGGCAATACTGTATATAATTTAAGTCAAGGAGAAACATTCTGGACGTTCTTAATGAATTTCAGTTGGCTGTTACATTTTCTTATTGTCCCTTGAGTCACAAGACAGGTGGTGTCTTCAGTGTTGAAGATGATTTTCAATTTGGTTTTAACTAATAAGTTAACACATTTCCATTGCAATTACAGAAGTAATTCTAAATAGGTAACAGCTGATCCCAACTGGAAGATGACTGTTTTCTGCCTTCAAAAATAATTTCCTGGTGAGTTAACAAAAGTCTTGATTTAAATAGAATAAATTAGAAAGCAACACCAATCAAATATATTTCACTGGGGGATAACTCTGCTTATACAAAATCAGATTTCCTATCAGAAGCAAAATGCCAGAAAAGATATTATGCCAAAAGACAATAGCATAATATAATTTCAAGGTTACAGTACTGTTGTGTGTATAAAGAAGTGAAGTGGGAATCATAAACTTGTGTGGCGTTATATCAGTGTTCAATTTATCAGCTGATAACATTAACCAGTGTCAAGTCCCCATGAGAGTGACGGACAACTGTGATGGTTTAAGAAGGAAATGATATTGTCATGATTGTCATCCCTCCTCTAGAGGGCTCTCTGACCCTTTTGTGTTAAATTCATTATCACATTCACCTGCCCCCTTGTTCCGTTCTTTATTTAAAACCGGTGCTCCAGAACCTCGGGGCTCTGCATTGGAAGACGGACGCCCTGTCTAGCATCAAGTTGCCCTACTGCATGTCCGCGGCTTGAAGGCATAGGCTTCCTAACGGCGTCCTGACTAAGCAGAGTCCAGGGCTCGGAGCGCCTGGCCTCGTCACTCCGTTTTTAATCTCCTTGTTCCATGTCCCTGTTCCTGTTTTTAATCATTCTATCTTGGATGAATTCCCTGGTTTGGGGATTTTGTACTGCGTCCCAGATTTCCTACATTGGACTGTTCTCTGGACTTGTTAGCCTGCGCTCCCCCCTTTAAGATAAGATAAGATAAGATCACGTTCTTATCCATATACAATTTCTTGCATTAGGAATTTGTCTTTTCATATACCCCAACTTGCTCTTCATGAGACACAGACAGGGAGAGAAGCTTGGGGTCAGAGCACAGGGTCAGCCATTTATACAGCACCCCTGAAGTAGTTGGGGTTAAGGGCCTTGCTCAGGGGCCCAGCGGAACAGGATTCCTCTGCCAGCCACAGGAATTGAACCAGCAACCTTCCAGCCACTAGTGCAGATCCTTAGACACAGTGCCACCACTCCACCTGCTTGTACCTGGATCACTGTCGGCACTGCCCCCTGTTCACCATCCCTTCCTTTCCTAACTGTGTTTTCCCTGTAGCCCTTCTCCAGTCACTTCCAGATTATACCACCTGCACAGGGTCCTACACTATGCATCATTACAGATATACTTTATGAGAAAATGCCCAGAATTTTATTATATTTACCAAATTAAGCATAAGCCTTCAATATTACCTCATTTATCTAAATATACAATGTAAAATGGTAAAGATTTCAGAAATATGTTGACTGTGAATATTTATTTTGATTTCTTATACAATAGAAATGTTCCAATAGGTTTTAAAACCTACAATTGTACTGGTTTGACCAACTCGTTCCTTTCATTGAAAACATTTTTTCTTCACTTTCTCAGTTGTTAAATAGCACAGTGTGAAGACCACTGATGGGTAAATAAGAGATGCTTTTTCTCTTTATCAACAGCTAAAAATATCAAGACAGAGTAGAGTGAATCAATCAAGCTTCTGTGGGGTGACAGCATTTGAAATGTCATGAAGAGTTACATTCTATTGTAGTTTTTGCGTGAATGTTCTTAACACGAAATAAAAAAATGAATGGCCACACTTTGTCTGCACATGTACACTTGCAATACAGACACAATAAGAAGGCACTGTATTTTATTTGGGTTTCTTACCAAGGCATTATCTGTATCAGCTTACTTAATAAAAATCTGTTTAAGTACAATTATGTTTCTACATTATAAAGATCTATGTATACACCTATAAACAAAATAAACTTTGCAAGGCATAATGCAGAAAGTAAGTAAAATATATAATTTGTAACTGCTATACTGTACATATACAAACAAACTGTTTTATAGTTATATACAATAATTCAAGAAAACTGAACTAAACATAAAATAATTGTAGTGGTTGCCATGTTAAATGCGTATATGAAGTTATACAAATTATAAAAAGGCTGATTTTGGTCAAAAGCTTCTGAATAGCATTAGGGAGTGAAATACAGTGGAATGAACTAAACTCAAGAAGCTTCTTGTTCTTAGTCAGAAAAGCAATATCGCTATTTGACTTGGAGGTGAAGACAAAAATATGAAGAGAGGCCAGTTGTTTGAAATGTTTTTATATTGATTTATATAGGAAACATATGAAACTCAACGGATATTGCACACTCTGTTGAATCAAGGCATCAAATTAACTTTGGTTTTAGATGATTGTATTTTTGTCTTTCTTTATGGAACATGTAACTGTATGGCTGGTGTAATACAGTGTCTTCTCAAACAGGCCTGAGGTATTTCCTATATAAATGAATTAAAGAATGTTATGCTCTCAAATAGTTTTGGATAGAAAACAAATAAGGGATAAAAATGCAAAAAGCCAGAAAGTGTGGTGAGAAAAGTTCAAGAACACTACATAAGGGAGCTATCACAAATAAACCATCTGCATACTTAAAGAATGTAATCTTTAAGTAGTCTTTATTGTGGATTAAAAACTTAGCAAAATTAAATCACAATTTTGTCCCTTTTGGGTCAGTTAGGGGTTGGCACAGTGGTTAGCATTGCTACCTCGCAGTGCTGGAGCTCTGAGCTCAGCTCTGGACCTGAGGTGCTATCTGCATTGAGTTTGTATACTCTGCCCATGTTTGAGTGTGTTTTTGTCAAGCACTCCTGTTTCCTCTCATAGTCCAAAGACATTCAGCACTGGTATGCTATACTGTACATAAGTAGGTATGGGAATTGGCATTGTCACGGGAGCTGGGTCAGGCTCCCATGAAGTGTGTAATAAGGACCCTATGTGTGACGGTATAATCCGGAAGAGTCTGGAAAAGGACATCAGGGGAAGAAACACCAGGGTTAGGATGGGTTGGCAGACAGGGGGCAGTGACTGTAGCGATCTGATGCACGGGAAAAATGCCAAGGCAACCAAATCCAGGGAAGTCCAAAAGGGGTAGTCAGGGCACAGTCCGTTATCCAAGATCCGGGAGATCCGTCCAAGACGAATACAATTAAAATCCACGAAAAGGGATGGAGACCTATGCCCTCAGGTTTCCTCCAAGCCTGGTGGTAGGGGGGCCTTCAGGCATCCGTCTTTCAAAGCTGAGCCAGGAACTGCGAGGACACTAAGCTTTTAAACCAAAATACAAGCAAGACACACCGGGAAATTATAGAACCTAATCGATAACAGAAAAGGATAGAAGCACCCTCTAGAGGAGGGATGTGGAATGTGACAGGCATCAGGGGAAACTGGCCCTGATTTGAGCATGTGCATGACTGTTTCTGTGTCAATGTGTGCCTGCAATGGATTGGCATCCTGTCCAGGATGTATCTCGCCCATTGCCCATCACTTGCTGGGATAGGCTCCAGCTTCCCCACAACCCTCAATTGAATAAAGTATTTAGAAGATGGATGGATTAGTTTGGGTATAAAACAATTACAAACTGAGCAATTATGTAAATAATATCCCGCCACAGACAGATATCTAGAAGATAGAAGAAAGGAAAATGCAAATATGTAATCTATAAGCTTTTAGAAGTTTATAAAAGTTTTCTTCATTTTAATGTTGATCATGTGGTGTATGATGCCTATGGAAGGAAACACTATTCCTGATGTCATTGTTCAGCATTGCATGTCTCATACAACATACTGTTTACAACATACTTCAGTTTGAATTGTAGGTAATGATCCATCTGTCTGAAATTGCATGCAAGAAAAAAAAATCTATTAAGATTATTCTGTATAGAATAAATACTATACTAATAAATAAATTATTTAATTCCTAGCCCTTATGTTACTCAATGTTCAGTATTCCTATTTTAAATTGAATGTTATAGGTTGAACCATTACAGTACCCTCCTTACCTTGATTTTTTTTTTTAATTGTGTGTTTAATTACATTCTTTTTATGTTAAAGAAATGTCTTTCCCTAGTTAGCTCTATTGCAAAGTGCTGTTGGCATGTAAGGAAATAAGCTATAAGAAAAACTGCAATAAAATATATCTTCAGAGACACACACCAATTACTGTCACTTTCTTGTTCCGTTCTTTGATTCCTCCCCCAAAGATATGCAGTAGTTTCTGAGGTAGTTATGAAACCTAAAAAGGAGAAACACATAAAGGGCATTATTATGGTAGAAAAAATGTAATGCATCTAGCAGCTTTTTAAAATTGGATGTACATAAAAGAAGACCCAGTTTCATGTTTCTATCAAATGCCTAATTAACATCTTATTTGTTAAAGAGAACGTTTAGCAGTAATGATTATTGAAGAGGTATTGCAGTTCATCTACAGATATAACTCTTCAGGCTAAACTGGACCTCAGTGGTTTATTTTTTATAAAAACAATCAGATTTATTTTTCTATTTTTTCGTTTATTATTGCATATTTAATATTTTACTTTTTATGTCCAAAAACTCTTAAAATGGGGTTTAATTCAAGTCTTAGTTATTGTACGATTGCAAATAAGAAATCTTCAAATTAAGTATCAGCTGCATATTACTGCCACTAAATTAAATATTAAAAAGTTTACTTCATAGATTTGGCAGAATATATGCAATACTATGTGTATTTTTGTAATATTTCCGTCATACTTTGATTCCTACAAGGCTTGATTTAATCATTTTAGCTACTTTAGAAATGTTTCTTATCTGATCTCCTCTTGAAGGTCTTGCATTTTTGCTAATGGAATAGGCTTTATTTTACGGTTTATGTAATACATTATTACATTACATAATTAGTCATTATACTACAATAAATTTTACATATTCCAACCAATTTTTAAAAGAAAACAATTGCTGCTGTCAGAGCATTTAGTGTTAGATCCTAAACATTTATATTTAATTTAATCTGGTCTGTTTTTTAAAAGCAAATTGTTAGTTACAGTACCATAAAAAACAACCTACCTCCAGTTATACAAAAGTGGTTTGTCATATTTGCATAGTTAACTGATCTCACTTCTTTGAGATATCCATCAATCCAAAAATAATTAGACCAGATATAAAGCTTACTTTGAACATAGTGTAGCTAATTATTTAACTGACTGCACAATAGTAACTTCTAACATCGTATCCAAGGTGTTTTGCAGAGAACTGCACCTTTGACAAAGTATTGCATAAAGAACAGTAACTTAAATCCTATCTGTATTTCTAAGAAAATAATTACATTAATTAATTAGTTAAAAAACAACAACCAGAAGAAGCTAGATATTCCATAAATTGTTTGAGACCCTTGATTTATTCCCTTTTGTGGCCTTTAAATATTTTTAGACAAGTGCTCAAATGTGATTTCAGTTTTTTTAGATTAATTTAAACATTTCTTTCTTAATGACAGAAAATAATTTAGTTAAGGGACATTTTTACATGTATATAAAGTTATAGAAGTTGCAGGCTGTTTACAAAAAAAATGGAGAGAAGCAACATACCTGTAATAAAATGTATGGACTTTTGTGTGATTCTTGTTAACTAATTTCTCCTGAGTTCATTCCTAGCAGGGGTGGAGATGTTTTGTAGCAATAAAAAATATTTCAAAACACGTTTACTCATCCTCTAAGCTTCATTACATGAGCTATTATGAAAATAAAAACTTTTCTAAAATATCCGTGTTTATATGTACAGGTAAATACACACTTACTGTATGACATTTACTTGCATGAAGCAAGCATAAAAGCCTTGGTGCTACACATCAAGACTAGCTTTACTTGTATACATCTTACATACATAAGATTTAAAACATCTTATTTTCCTTGTTAATTTCCACATTTTTTACAAAATGGAGCTAACACCATCTGGTGTTTCCACTGAAATTGCATCCACATTAATTGCATGCATGTAACACATTAACGGAGTTAGTGTGATGAGGGCTAAGCCACCAGGAGAAGACTCTACAACAGAATTACATCTTTCTATCATACTTTATCTCTAATAAATGCAGATTAGGAAAGAGAGATATGGGTAATATTTAGTATTTGAGGGACAGTAAGAATAAGACCTTGGGAATAAAACACATATTATGGAACAAATTATGTTTTTCAAGCAAATCTCGAAGGGATTATCATACTGCTAAAAGCTATTTAAAACGTGTTTCTTTTTGCCATTGGGAAACATGAACATTTACAGCACCTATTCCAACTATTCAACACGAAAATTAGAAAAGAAAAGTTCCAGGACAGTATTTGAAACCATGGCATGATAAAATATGCATGGAATTGTGTTGTCCCTTTTTTCCTGCATGTAAAATAATCCTTGGTGTGTTTTTGTTATGTTCAGTTTTTTTCTTCATACAGTATATTTCTCACGATTCCTAATGATGATGATCCTGCAATTTAGCTCCCCAAACAAATGGCATCCTGGCTTCAGCTGCTAAACTCATTCGGCATTCTTATCAGCAGAACACAGGGGGCTCAGTAGGTACGTGTGGAAAATCTTCACGGTCCTTCCACAGAAAAGGATTGTCCTATTGAAAAAGACACACACACACTGCATTAATTCTGCACTAGCACCAGTCAGTGACTGTAGCAAAGCAAACCCACTTGAAGAGGAGCTGAGAAAATGATTACACAGGAGGATAATTTTTCTGGGCATAGAGCTTACTGGCCGAAATTCAAATTGACTCCTCCCCCTTCCCCCTTCAAACTTGCAATCACATTCCAGATTTTTTAAAGGTCATAGAGACATGCAAAACAGGAAAGAGAGAGGCTGGGGTGGATTCTTGTAGCATCAGGATGTGGTGCTACAGTATATCTTTAGGATCAATGCCGGTAATAAGTTATGAGTAAAATATACAGGTAGGTCTTAAGAAGGAGCTGATTCTTCCGGGATGGGTGATTTACATAAAATAAAAAAAAATGAAAAGGGTGTTCAGGTATTAGTAGTTCAGTGCTGGTTCCCTTTTAAACAACAAAGTAAACTAGAGCAATTGGAGTTAAGAACCTTGGTCAGGGGAAAAACAGCAACATGTGTACTGGGGAGATGAGCCAAGGCACTTTATGTTATATGAACAAGGGCCCTGAATATTACTGGAAGTAGTTCAGGTGGGTAGCTGCGTCAGCATGCGCAGGCTGCAAAGGAACAAGTAATAGGTTTATTCCATGCTGAAAAAAAAGAAGAAAGAGAACACAACGTTTCGGCCGTGGAGCCTTCTTCAGGTGACACTGGAAGTAACCTTGCAATGGACTAGCATCTCACCTAAATAAAGCTTCAAAAGCTAGGTGAATCTATGGCCTCATAAAATTCTAGGCTCAAGTATGGACTTCCCTACTTTAATACAGTTTGTTATACTATGTAAAGCACCCTGAGAGAAGGTTCAGAAATCTCTTGTTCATAGGTACAGTTTGTGGGGAATGCATTTACAGAAGTTACTTTTGCAATTCAATTCAGAGGTGTGTATCATTTTGTTTATAGTTAAATAGATGGATAATTGGGATTCTTTTGACCCCTATCTTTTGTGAATTTGGTTTGAGAAATTCAAATACTGTATATCATTTGAGCCACAGTTTAACAATTCTGTTGCACTGCTAATGGAAGAATTGTGTTTTATACAGTAGTTGTTGTATGTCTGTGAAGCATAGAAGGACACATTTTTTATGTTACTGTATTTTATTTGCATTGCATTTCTTGAGAAACATGGAAACCAAGAGATTAACTATCAATGTATCTCAATACAGTTTTATTTAAAAACATTCAAGCACTTCAACCTGCATCAGCTATAAACATCTTTCTCATTGTCGTCATCTCTAACTCACAGTCTACATTGCTTTCAACTTCTACTGCTGAACAATGCAGGTTAATAGACTACTCTGTCAGTGTGATGATTTTTTGACAGGCAGATTAATTTTAAGTATTATTTATTTTTTTGCACACTATCCTCCCTCAAATGAAATTATAGGACTCTAATGTTTTCTTTGTAAATTAAACATTTTATATGCTAATTAAGACCTAGGGGCTGTTGCTGTATGATATTTAGATAAATTGGTTTAAACATCTAATCCCTTAGGCCTGGAAATATGCCCTTTCCAAACATTATCCTTTGAATGGAATACAATTCTCCTGTTATATTAAGTTTAAATCAACAAAACCATGCATTCAAGAGCTACCTTTGGATGGTTATTGTGATCTCTGATTTCCATTCCTTTCTGAATGAAATTAGTAGCCTTATTCCTAAACACAAGGATATCCTGAATAATGAGAGAAAGCTACATAGAAGAAGAAATGTGACAGGAGGTGAGTGTGTGTCTGTGTGGGGGGAGGGTGTGCTGAGGGGCAGATGTGGGTATATGTCAACAGGTACAGACTGCTCTGAATTGTGGTCCCAGATTTTTCTCATACTCATTCTCCACGTGAAAGCCATTTATCCCCTGGGCCCACCACGTGGCCATGATAAATTAGCTTAATGCCAGGCAAATATTAATCACATTGTCACCACAGCTGAGGAGGAAAGCAGTTTAGTACAGCTATAGTCACACTGGCTCATTCATCAAACACCAGAGAGTTCTGCCTTAACCTTCCCCAACCCCTCTTTTAAACACAAGCTGCCCTCCCCTAGTTATAATGCCAGCTGTGAGCAGAGTACAGTATTTATAAAATTCTAGGCATAAGGGCATTTCTAACTTGACCCCTGTATCTCTTAGAAGTATGATATTAAGTGTGCTGTTAAACAATATAGGCTTTGCTGTTGAGTCATTTAACCTGTGTATTTAATAACCTACTCACTTAATCTCCTATCTGTACGATATCATCATGACATAGAATTTAGAATAGGAGGCAAGCCAACAAAACAATAAAAAATATCTGTATTTCATAGGCAAAGTTTCTTTTTCTAGAAAATAATATGCACCATTCAGGTTTGAGTTGATTTTAGTTTAAATGGAAACATGATAATTGTTCCAGTACTATGAATCATTGATTAAGATCAGAATTTGAATAATTCTTCATTAGTGTAATTGCATAATTTGTAGGGAGTCAGAGCATTTTTATATGGCTGTCTATTCAAATGTGAATACGCAAGGTTATTAGAAGAAGTCAGCATTAATAACAATTGAAGAGTTAAAATAACCATCTTAATTTAATAGTTGACATCAGTTAATATGTATAAATGAATATCTAGAAATTTGGATACTTTGCTGTTAAAAGCAATATATTTTCTTTCTGGTTCTCTTTAAAAAGTAATTTGGACCTGTGAAATTGTCACTGATGCAAAGCTTTTAAAAAAATGTGTCTTTGTTCAGGTTGAAGCTGATAATATCAATCCTGGATGAAATGTTTGCCAATTCACATTTTAATAAGCATTCTTGGTTTAGTCCAGAACCCCATTCCTGGGTCAAACAAGAATAATGTTTCATCACATTCTAATTGCATTGTCACTAGAATATTGCATACCAAGGCTTAAATTAATTTGCCAAACAGTTGTTGAAGAAGAGCAGCTAGCATTATGGAGTGCATTTCACTAAGCTGTTGATGATCCACCATGGATGAAGTGTGTATGAAGACACCTACCACATTTCACATCAGTCAATGTAGAGATTACCAAGATAATAATAGTTGAAATTTTGTAAACAAAATAGTAGCTAACCAACCATTATAGGTTATAGGAAATCTGGTTTTCCCTTTTGTTAGCTGTATACTATACTGAATGATAAAATATCTGTAGTTTGTATAAGAGCTCATGTTTTGCTAAGCAGCTGACCGAGCAAATCATAGGCTCTCTTGGTTAGGAAAATTGACAATGAACTGTTTCTTAAAACAGACCATTTAAATTGTCAAAATAAGATTGTGGTCCTGTGGCTAGGTTGATATACAGTATCTGAGAATGACAGTGTCTCATATGTTAATGGTGTACTCACTAGAAAGATAAATAACATGTTTGGAATTAATTGGTCAACTGTTTTTAAACAGTAAGAGATGGTGTTACAGGGCACCTATTGACAATGAAGAACAAAATGACAACCAAGCAGCATACTTTGTTTATACAGAAATACATTTTTCACAAATATTTATTCTGTTTGTAATAGATAGATTTGTAGCTAGATAATTTGGAGCTAATTGGTCAGACAGTTTATGAGCAGGAGCAGTTTGAGTGATATATCACATGTGTGGTTTATATGGTTTATAACCTGGTGAAAGTGTAAAAATTATTCTAACATTTTCAGGTACACATTTGAAAAAAGCTTCTTTTTTTAAAAAAAGGTACTGAATATTAGTCAGCCATCTTGATTGGTGCAGAAGTCAAATGTTTGTCACAAACTTATTTTTTATCTGTCCCAGCAAATGTGCTTAAAATAAAGGTGCTAGGGTGCTCAGTTTATACACACAAGCTGTTTCGAAAGTGGAAGGAAAAAAATCTTAAAATAACTAAAACTTCTGCTTCAAAGCCTAAATATTAGGCAGTTGTGAATTACTATTTTGATTTGACTTACCTGTTTATCTCTGCTAACAGAATCAAACCATAGATCTGTAGTTGCTTATTATCAGCCCTCTGATTTTTTTGTAATACTTTATCTGTTATGGTACAGCTACAGTAGAGGAGAACTGTATGCATGTTAATCTCTAGTATGAATCTTGATACACAGCAAAATATAAACACTGATATTGATTACCCACAACTTACAAAAAGCTTCTCCTTTAATAAAGATGATATTTACTTGTGGTTCAACATGCAGTATATTTTTAAATAATTAAATTCTGCTTGTTTTATTATATAACTTCTTTCTTAAAGTAAAGTGGTATGTGTTCACTTGTTTGGTTAAAGTGTCTCTTGTCATCCGTTCTTGAACAAAATTTAACTTTCTTTTAGCAAACATTTATTACTTATTATACAGTATCTCTCAAATCTGTAACTACTGATTTGTGTTTAATCAAAATACATTTTATTAAAGAAGTATTTTCTTATTTTACATTATTTATGACTAATGGGGTATTATTTAAAGGGTAAAAGTATTTTATTAAATATGACATATTTCTGTGTGCTTTCAGTTAAAAGGTTTTATGCTACTGTTCACTTAGTGATACTTGAATTTAAAATATGATCTCTTACATTAGGTTACTTGCTAGAATGCATAATCATTAATGCCCGGTACTGAAGGTCAATAACAAATGGGTGCTGTGCCTTCCACAGGCATCCCAGACAATAATAATGTTTGCTTTTGAATGTGCAGTAATTCACAGATGTAAATGCCAACTCCAGTAAATTGTGCTCTGAGAAAAACAACAATAATCTCTATGAGCTGAACCTCTTGCGGTCTCATGTAAAGTCTTTCATATAGCTTCTCACATTTTTAGCAGATTTACATTGTCATTGATGTGTGGTATTTAACAAGAGAAACAAACTGTAGGAAGCTTACATTTTTCTTTTATAAGGCAAAATGGTTGTTTTTAAAAGGTTTTTGTTAATAAGCACCAAGCAGGTGGGAATGCAGAGGAAATGTACATTTTCCATCATGAGGAAATGAAAGAGAGACTTCAAATAGTACCCTTACATTTAGTTCTAAAAATGTGTTTCCACTTGCTTTAGGAAGCAAGTTGGTAAAGAGTTGATATTAGCATCCTACAATTTGATATGCCATTAGATAAAGCAAAAGAAATTTAAAAGAGCAGCAGCTCAATAATGTTAGATAAAATGTTTTTGAAAAGTTCTTACAAAAGTTACTGTAAGGGTACATTTTGCTTATCTTAGACTTATTAAAGATCGCAGATTTTTTCAAATGGATAAATGAATATTGGCATTGTAATACAGTATGTTAAGATATTTTTGGCTTCTTGTCTGTGAAAACGTTTCAACTACACCAAGTGGAATTACAAATTGTCATTGTCACCGTGTTTCTGTATTGTGCACTCTGCAGAAATCAAGTTGTTTTTTGTTGCTTTTAGATTTGTAAAATGCAGAATTGTAATTTACTCCATATTTGCTTTCCAAACCTTGGAAAATAGGTGGTAGATTGTAGACTGCATTTACAATACAATCAGCACTATGTTGCTGTCAAAGTATTGGGCATTTCTACAACTTAATAGATTGGAAAGAATTGATTTAGTAGAATGACCATTGATTAGCACTGAATTTGAAAATGTGAAAAAAAGACTTTCAGAGACTCTCATTATTACTGCTGTACTCATCATGAACCCCAGGTAGTCTGCAAGTCATTCTTGAAATGGTGCAGAGAGATCTTTTATTAGGCAGTGTATTGACTATCTGATTGAGTTAAGTGTTTTATAGAAGGGAGAAAAGCAGAATAATAAATCCATGATAATATAAATTCTGTTTCTGGATTTGTAAATTAATTAATGAGTTTTAATGTTTGTTTTTACAAATTAACATTGCAGCTTTGTAAGTCCTGTGTGTATTTATCTTTAAGTATTTGTTTTTAACTAATTTGTTTTCAACAAAAACAGATGTATGGGCATTCAAAATTGTACTTCTGTATAAGTGGTAGGTTCTTCACTTCCATACAAATAATATGATTTTGTGTTTTATTCATGTTAGTAAAACTGTATTTTCAGATTGTAATACAGCAAGTTTATTGTTGAAGAGATAAGGATATAGTTGTCACAAAGAAAAAAAACACATTTTTCATCTTTATACTGTAATATAGGAATATGTTTTCATTTGTAGGTATACATTTCATTTAAGAGAAGTAAACCTTTATTCCATGCTGAAAAGTGAATAAAGGAAACACAATGTTTCAGCTGTGGAGCCTTCTTCGGGTGTGAGAAAGACAGGGAATTCAGTAGAGATTATATAGCATAAGAGAACCAAAGCCAGGAGTATAGAGGAGGCAGGGGGGAGGCAGAGTGGGCACTCAGGTGGTGCAAAGTCGAGAGAGGAGAAGAGAGGGGTGAAGTCAAAACTTGCAAAAGAATAGAGAGGATTAGAAGGAAACAAGTCTGTCGTTGAAAGAAGGGGGAAGGTGTGAACCTACAGTAGTTTCTGGATAATTTTGGTTTCGAATGTCTTTCTACAATAGGAGTTAAGAAACCCTTCTTTGAGAACGCAGACGGAGAGGTCAGTGTGATCATGGCCATTAGAGGTCAAATGAGAAACTATGGGCTTGGAGAAATGTGTGCATGTCATTCTTACTGTATATTTAATGGTATGAAGATATGAAAAACATAAAATATATATTACAGGACTTTTGCATAAACATTGTACTAGCTAGTGCAGCAAAGTTACATTTTTCAGAGCCCCTTCTATAGTTGTTTAATTCACTTCATTGCATTCTGCTTTAATGTGTAATCCTTTTTTCACTATCTGAAAACTTCTCAGGGTAGGGATCAGTTGGTCTTCTTTTTCAAAATGCCTATAGCAATAGTCTAATACTAAGTTTGTAAGTAATTCTAGTAAACTAATAGTGACTGCACCACATGTTGGATCAGGATGTTTCCTTGCCTTTCAAGTCCATTAAATACAATATCAAATCATATAATTTCATACATGAGTAAATGTGTGGGTATATTAACAGCTTGTACCAATACTCACTTGAAATAAATGAAAGACAAATGGGATTTTTCATAGCATGGTTGCATTGCCAGTGTAGTACAGAAGTCTAAATGTAAGAGGCCCATTTTTTTTTTCAAGGCTCAGTTTTGCTTATGGGGCAAAATAAAAAATAAAATTAAAGGATCATTAGTAAGGCAATCTTATTGTAGGGAGCAGCAGATAAAAGTCTCAGACAAGCCACAATATATAACTTATTTAACTGTAACTGTCAGTTTTTATTGCTCTGACTCCTTAGACAAAGCCATTTAATATGCTATATACAAGATACCATTTCCTTTGGAATAGTCAATAATAAATCACTTTTTCTATGGCTTATTTTCATAAGAGTTTCCCAAGATAACAATGATTCTATTCAGTGCTTTGCATGGTCTGTACATTGCACATAATAATTTCCCATAGTGTATTTTGAAAAGATCAATCAAGCCCAGAGATTATAATATGTTGTCCATTTGGCGGTCATACAACAGGTTGCCAGAGACCTCTTTGAGATAAGCGGGCTCACTGAGAGCAGAAGGAATAAACATGATCTTCTAATTGAAAACCCGGGTCCTTCATGTTAAATTTATGTATAACAGAGCAGCCGTTTCTTTGAGCTCTCCATGTCGGTTTATTCCACCAGAGAGAGAATTAGGGATGCTCTAGACTGACAATAAGTGCATACTGTACATTCACAAGGTTGTAAGAGAAGATTGAAAGAGTTTTCATTAGGTTTTCTTTATAAAGAAACAAGTTGGGAACGTGTCTAGTCTTCTGGTGAGATTAGAGCAGTCTAGTCTCAGGAGACCAGTCCTTTTGGTTAGTCTTGTGGTGAAGCAAGTCCTTTGATTAGGTTAGCTTTAAAGTCAACATCTAACTCACATTGAAAGTAAACATTATGGCATATGTAGATATAAAAATTATTTATGTTGCAGGGGCAGTAGATATTGAAGTAATGTGTGATTTTGAACTGATAACTAATTAATGGACAGGACTGGTAAGGAGTAAGTGCTCAAATTGTGGTCATGTAATTAGTGGAGTATCACAGATTTTGGCAGATGATACCAAAATAAGATTATAAAACATTTTTGTAACTGCAAGGCAAATTCAAAACGATTTAGACCAAATTCGAAAATGGCACTGTAGATGTAGAGAAGCAGACAAATGCAGAACATTACAGACAAAACTAAACTAAATATTAAATGGGAAACACTGAATTAGAAGAAATTATCTTCAAAGTTTTTTCTTCAGAAAAAGACTCAAATGTTTATTTGGAAATATTATTTTTCTATTTTACCATATGGGGAAATAAGAATAAAGGAAAGCAGTATTAAGCTGCTGAATTAAAAGTGTAGAATGTAATGGCCATGTTATGTTAATATTGCACAATGCACACCATTTAAAATAGTGTGCACAAATTGTGGTCACCATGTTACAAAAATAAATTGCTGATCTAGAGGAGTGAAAACAGGTGTATTCCCTAGCTTATACTGAATGAACAACCTATTTTGAATGGATAAAGAAGATAAAGTGAGTATTTTTAGTCTTTCATACATAGGGCTATAAGGAGATCTGTGATTGGATTCTCAAAGATACTGACAAAATCAATTAAATGGACTTTGTCACTGGATTAACACTGAAACAGTAGCCTTACTTCTAAATTGATCTCATGTAACTTAAAGGTTATGTACTGTAAGGTCGGGGCTAGTAAGAGCTGAGCTAGGAGATCTACAGTAGAAAAACATTTACCACTATAAATGGACGAGTACTGTATGTGGCACTCTTCCTTCAAGCTTGGAACTTTTTAGCTTAATAACATGTTGTGTGCTTATTTATTATTAATGCTTTAAAGCTTGCATTCCTACTTCCTTTTCTGACTAGCCCCAGGGAAACCTGAATACATAACCATGCAATAATGCCTGGTTAAACAAAACCATAAATCATTCTGCGTAAAACAATCAGGTAAATTAGCGAACAGTTCTTTCTTCTTTTGTTTTCAGTAACAAAAATTGACCCTATCTTTACTTATGGTTAGAATATTCTTAGGAGCACGACCACCTTGTAGCCTAATATTGTCAGACCTCAGAAGCAAAGCAAGGCTGTCAGCTGGCAGTACTGAGGAAAATCAGGCTGCTGCCTTAAGTGGAGTTGCCAGACCAGTAGGTATACTGTGACATTTCCTTCTGGACAATAATTTCCCCCATTATGGTGACTGGAAGTGCCATCCTTCAGATGAGATGTTAAAAGAAAACCCTAACTACTTGGCAGATTTCTAGAAACGGCTGGAAGAGACACTTAGGCAATTATCTATTGGCAGCCAAAAGAGCTTGATGGGCAGCACGGCTTCCTATTATTTAGAACATTTCTTGTGTTCTTAATAATGACTGCTTCAGTTCTCATTCTTGATAAATAATTAGTAACCAATAGCAAGAGTAACTCATTTAATATTTATTGTGCTTTAGATAATTCTTTTGGCAAGTTATATTGCTCATTATACAAAAAGAGTCAGTGCCAAGGACTTAATTGAATTGTCTCTAGGATATAGTGATATACCTAAAAAAAGGAGCAGACACAGCTATTACAGGCTGTATATTCTCAACAGTTTATAAAATTGTGATTGTTATATCTACTGCTGGATTGTAGAGTTCCTTCATAACACAAACTCGCTAATATTTAAGGATCATGGCCTTCAGTACTTGTTTTTTTTCTTTAAAGTGTTAGTAGTAGCAACACAAGTAATCAAAGTTATGATGATCACATAAAATTCATATTTATTGCTGCAT
Source organism: Atractosteus spatula (assembly GCF_055471065.1). Classification (NCBI taxonomy): domain Eukaryota; kingdom Metazoa; phylum Chordata; class Actinopteri; order Semionotiformes; family Lepisosteidae; genus Atractosteus; species Atractosteus spatula. Next base: position 52,998,255 of record NC_142712.1, read on the forward strand.
TTTCATGGGTTGTGTTCAATAACAATTAATCTGTACAGTACACGTATTGTAGAGATTAGAAAATATTTCTTCTGTTCCTGCAAGCCAGTCTGAAAGTGTTGGTTTTCTTGTACAGCAATACAAGACCGCAGTGCTAGAACTGCAATTGCACACATTGAAGAAAATGTGTTAAGGCTTGTTATGGCTACTTATTTCTCCTGACCCAAGTCCAATAGGATGGACCGACTTACTGATGCCCTTAACTGGAGACAGCCACAACTGGCCAATCTTTGCCAGCCACACGTGTACAGGAAGTGGTGTTAGAGGTAACATCCCACAACAGTCTTTCCCAAGACTGATCAGGCTTTTGCATCAGCACTGTGTCCATGCTCAGGGAGCTCATACCTGATACCAACTTGTAATGTTTCCATTTTAACTGTGAGCCATCCAGCAAATTGCAATTATATTGTGGTTCTTTGATCTAGACTTTTAGTTCACATTTTCTGTGATTTTTTTTGATTTCTTTAAAATATGTGAAAGACGTGATTATTTCAGATACGTTTCTTCTGGGCACCTATACGTTGTTGAAAATTGAGCTGGATCCCTAAATCTAATGTGATCATGTTTAATAATATTTTCTAAACAATTAAGTGCACTTGCTTTTATTTCTAATAAAAGATTCATTTGTGATGAATAAAATATTATGCCCAAATGTTGTGCTAATACAAGTGCTGTGAATCTAATACAGGGAAAGAGCCATACATAATGTAGTAAAATATTCCCTTTGACATTTTGTGAAAGAAAGAAAAAGGCCCAATTTTAAGCACTCTTCTTTTCCTCTTTCTAAAGGATGCCACATTAGAAGGTGTAGAATCACAGCCCCTGGAGGGAAATCAAAGACTTCTACCACATTGGGTTAAATAGCGCGTGCTGGGCTCAATTATGTAGAAAAAGGCGTAAGTGTACACAATTATTGTGGAATACCCCAGAGCTACCTACTGGATAATCTTACGCCTTGCATCCATTTGTGCAATGAACCAGTCCAGAAGCTATTCACACAGATTGCATTTTGTGTGTCTGTGTTGATCATTTGTAAGTTGGGGCCATGGAGGCTAGAATCAAAAGCTTGACTTCATACCTGCTGTTCTTCTGTTCCCTGTGAATAAGGAGAAAACATCTCATTTTATATCCAAGGATCAAAAGACGTCTTTGAGACATGGTTATTTCTCACAGAAATTTGCTTGGGTATGTTATGCATTTTCTGAAACGACTGTTAGATGAGTTCTGTAGAGTAGACCTGGTAGAACCGTGAAATTTGCAACACGTCACCGTTTGTTTTATTACAGTATTTCATATAGGAAATCTATTATGGACTTCCAGAACCTTAGCCTCTATCCATCCATTTGCCAGTTCAGTTGGAGAGACTAGTAGAAGCCGGTGGTTAACCGGTGAAAAAAGACTTGGGTTACAGTTTTATACTGTAGTACATCAAAAGTTGGTGACGGGCTGAGATGCTATCCTTTTTGGCTCTCTTACTCACCCTTTTTTTTGGTGATAGAAAATGACCTATGGTTTTTAGAAAGAAACCAGCTGTAAAACAGCAGAGCATATTTCTCTTTCCCTCACCCCCTCTAAAAACGCCGCTGGGTGGGCGCCGTTATTTTTTTAATCCCTTCCATAGCCGCCTGAGAATGCGGCGCTTTCATTAGCGGCTGCAGCTGAGTCTGATTTATTCGGGTCGGCTGTAAGATTTCCTTACACGGCTGCACGGGTGTTTAAGCAGGGCTACGCCAATCGCTTTACAGTCCAGGTGGCTTCCTCCGCTCTCCAAAGAGCATTCTTAAATAGTTTTCTTCTCTCTCATTTTCCGCTCTTAGAGCCAGTATTTTTTTTTCTTTCGCGCGTCTCGGGTATATTTAAGAGACAGCTCTTCACCTGCCCTATAACTGTTATGTGTATTATCAATACAACAGTTACGAAGGTATGAAAGATTCCTGAACTGTTCAAGTTAAAAAAGGAGTAAGTCTTGCCAAAGTGGAGGCATTGAGGTTTCTGTCAAAGTCACTATAAAAATAGTTTTTAACAAGGTCCTTGGTTTATTTAATGAGGATGATCATTTTGAGATGATTTTGGTGATGTTTTCGCCATACTACATTTTGTCTTTTACTTTCTTTTACAGAATCAAGGTTATTCCTTACAGTACTGTACCTCATTTTTATTTTTCAATGTCATTTCTTTTAGATGTTTTTTTTATTCCAGAGTTCATTAAGAAATTAAATATCTTGCATGATAGTTTCTTTAATCATTGTTGACTTTTATGAATTAATGTTTGAATACAACATATTGCAAGGATAACATTTTAGACTTTTTTTAATGTATTTTCCTTTATTTGCCTTAAACTAACAGCAAAAACCTACCTTTTTTTCCTCGGTGAAAGTAAGTCTATCACTACGGTTACAGTGGTGAGTCAGTAGTAGTTGTTGTTGTTGTTGTTGTCATTATAAAGACTGGTTCTCAGAGGTAGCAGCAGTGCAAAGGTTACCTTTGTGCTTTCACTCAGGTCTTAGTTGAAAAAATAAATCACTTACCTAAAACAGATAAGATGTTATGTCATCTTAATGATTTGACAATTATTTCTTTTTGGATTAATTTCTTATTGTTTGTTGATGTACACTAGTCAGTGGAAAGCAATGCCACCAACACTCATTTTACTTGGGAAAGGATTTGTGTCTGGTAAAAGAGTTTGATTGTAGAGCCTGGAAACTGAAGATGAATTTGATGGGCTGCCTAGCCTGTAAATTGTGATGTTATTGCACCGTAGTATTATTTTCCTTTATCCACAATCTAAATTATCCATAACATAATTGTTTAGAATGATGGAGCCTTTTCTGGTGCAACTCTGTGATCTGTGAGAAGATCTAAGAATTTAAAGAGTACTGTAAGGCAGCCGATACAAGAAAAAAAGGTTTTAGAAATGTTTGAATTTCCACTACATAGATACTGGAAAATGTAAAATGGTAAAGCTGCTGTGAAATTGGCATCAAAATATCATGTGTATGCTCCTTGATCTTTATGGGCACCTGTCTTCTTTTTGAAAGAAGTCGAGATGAAGCTTTGACCAAAGTCTCAGTTTTTTGATCTTGCATGATTGAATGTACAGTACATGTTGCCAGCTACGGCCGTAAGCTAAATCCAGGCAATGCTTTTATAGATTGTTTTAGAGGGTTAACAGATGAGCACGATGTAATGGAAAATCACTACCTTCAACGTAGGCTGCAGTACAAGTTGCAACATTTTATTCAATTTCCAAAACAATTTGCAAAACATTTTCTTTTGTTAACACAAATAGTATTAAAAAAAAAAATTCCTTTGCCTCATCTCATTTTATTGTACTGTATGTGGACTCCTTGGATCATAATTCACAAAAGACACCTGTGTGACGGCAAGTAAAACATTTTTTTTAAAAATGCATAAGCTGTCATATTAAACCCTCATTGTCTCATCACAGCAAATGGCAATATGCGTGATATTATAATATTATCCCAAGGGAAATTTTTAACATAAGACAAAAACCCCAAGTAGTTTGCCTCCATTCCTTCATCCAGTCTCCCAACTGAGCACCAACACAAGTATGCTACAGATGCATTGCACTTGTTATTTAACGGTCTTTAACCTTGTGATTTTTAGAGATACTGGAGCATCATGTTGTAATTAGGAGCTTATAATTTATTAGATATTGTGCTTTATTTTCTTTATTAAAATTACTTAATTTAAACTTGGTGACCCTTTATCTACATGCAGATAACCAGCACATGAGGCTGCAATCTTTATCTTGAATTCAGAGTTGGGAAACATTGAACAGTCAATTGCATTGTCTTGATAAGAAGGTTACTTATTTAAACAGGCTATTTGTCTTTGACCACCTAACCAATGTTTTTTTTTTTGTTTTCCTTTGTTTGAATCAGGCCGTGGCACTGTTTGTGCTGATGTACCACGTGTATTCCAGATGTTTTTCAAGGCGAGCTATTAAGTCCAGCCTTACTCGATAGTAAATCATAGTACAGCCCAATAATAATTGATCATTTCCAGGTTTGAAGAATGTTTTTGTAAAATGTGTAATTAGCAGTTTGTTTTGCATTTTAAGAATAGTTGGAAATAATAAAACAAAAATTGGAAGACCTTATCAGCCTTCCAATATTTGCTACCAATGTTTCTGCAAAGTTAGTCGGGATATAAAACAATATTGGTAATTCTATATGTACTGTATAGCATACAAGCATGAGACGGGTTATTAACAAGAGAAGTTCATTCAGCCCATCTAGCTCATGTGATTACTATCACTATCATGTGATTACTAGGTACAGTAAGTTATCAAAAGATTTGTTCCACCTCTTTCTTGAAACAGGGTGTCGGCTTTGAAACTTAGAAGTATATCTTCTTCCAAACTTCCACAATCCTCTGTGTAAAACACTGCCTCCTTTTCTCACTTTTATATGCAGTTCCCCTTGATTTCCTCTGGTTTGTGTTTTTGTTGATTCTCAAGTTCAGTGAGTCAACTTGGTCACCTTGATGCACTATACAGCCTAAATAATACATCTATGAAGCTTACATAACCCAGTAAAACAGCATTCATAATCCTTTACAGCTGTTTTTCCCCAAAATAATATGAAACATTATTATTTCATAGTTTATTATTGGTTGTTGTGATGCTTTGGCAAATGCAAGCTTTAGAACTAATGAATGCTTAGTTGCATATTGTGTTATCTTAAAAGTACTTCTAAATAATTATGATTTTTTGTATTCAGAGTAAAACAGTGCACTATTCCAATAAAACATTTATAATTCTAGTAATTTTATGCCACTTCATACACTTCAAAACTTAATTTTTTGTTGTTCGCTAATTGATTTAACTACCAGATTCACAGTTCATCCACCCACAGATAAAATACAAATTCATATGGTGATCACCTTGTATACACTTATTATTTATTCCTACTTTTAATTACAGTTCAATAATAGTATGACAGATTTTACAATTTAGCCATGTTTTTCCACTGTTGCTAATATATAACTTCCTTATTAGTTCTGGTTTACTATGGAAAAGCTATTTTCCCTCTCTGGCAGAACATCTTCAGTGCTAGTTAGTCAGTGTTTTTTTTTTAATTCTTCTTGCTGACAATCTCATGTCACAGCATACACCAGAGACTGTTTCAAGATCTCATATTAAAGAAAAATGGGACAAAATATACTGAAACTTTTTATGGAGATGCCAGTTGCCCACATTTCTTATTTGAAGCTAGAATAACAGATGGATAGAATGCTTATCTATTCTGGAATTATTAGGCTTGCAGGACACAGCATGTGGGAAAAATAACAGTTTTGCAAAGTATCATTTATTAAAAAAAGATGGAAACAGATGCTTTGGGATTATAATTACCTGCCCAGAAACCAATGAAAAAATATGAGCAACAACTTGGGAAAACATCCTTGTTTTAGAGGCATCTTAAATAATACCTACATAGACCTTTGTTCCCAGATAGAAGGAAACAAATAAATTCAGTACATTGAATCAAGCATGGGTAATCAAAGACAAATGCTATAATACCATGTACAGCAGACCAGAACAGGGTAAATAAATGACTTATTTAAGCAAGACAAGATTTTTAAAAATACACATTGCACATTCATAACAATAATAATAATAATACAATAAAGGTAAGGTGTATACAATCAGCTAACAAAAGGAAAACAAGGCAGCACCAGTTGAAAGAGCAATGCAAGAGCTGAGCCAGGCAAAACAGATTTTGTTTCTTCTCTTCATTAACTCCTTCCCTGACATTTCCTTCTAGAGTAACAACTATGGAAATATTTCTTTAAGACATTGTTTTTTATGAGAATATCTTCTTTCCTCTGGATAGATATTCTGCTGAATTACCTACAGTATCCACAGTACCTCTACTGAGCGAGAATGTTACTTGCAGTGAGGAAGTGTCTACATGATTGGCACCAAAGAAAGAAAGTTTTTAGTACCTAATAACTTGAATTTCAGTCAGTGAATAAATAGTGTAAAGGAATTCTAGAATGCTGTAATGAATCAATCATATTAAAACCTATGTTTAATTTTATTAATATTCATAATTGTTGTAAATATTTATCAGTTGTAATAGTGTTTCTATATCAACTTATGTGTGGTGCAGAAATACTTGGTTTTCTTGTTTTATGTTTAAGTGCTGTTTTTTGCAACCCTGAAGAGATACAGTAAAATAGGTGATGTTTAATATGAAATAAGAATTATATACCATTATATAACATGGAAATATGGAGAAGGAATGGAAAGCTCCTCATGGATTTGGTCACTTCTCAGTAAAATAATGCTGTACATGCAGGGTCTAAAAAGAAACTTAACTTCTAACTACAACAAATTCACAAAACAATTATGAAAACATCCAAATCTTTCTTGTAGCAGGTGTTCATTTTATTGAACAGACATAACACAGGTAAATTCATTATGCAAATTAACATATGTCATCAACAGGGAATCTGCTGTGAAAGTCTCAGGCTAGCGGTTTATTGTCACCATTGGAAGCAATACAAGCTGTACATCTGCAATGTATGCTTTGCACCAGGTTGCAGATACTGTCTTGTGGGATTCTGTCCCATTTTTCTCGGAGAACATGGATAAGCATATGCCTATTCACTATTCTCTGAGACCTACAGTAGATGTCTAAAGTCATTCCAGCTCATCCCTCAGATGTTCAGTGGATTAGTAATACATACTGTATTAATTCTTTTCTGTGTTTTTGTTTCTTGATTTTTCACTCAACTTTCACTAATATAGTGCTAATACAAATATCAAATTATAAATAACAAATATTGAATAATATGCCTTATTCTAAAACCAAATGCATACTGTAAGCAGAATGATATTTCCAATGTTCTAAATGTATGTATATATTGTACATTTTTCTTTTACCTCTGGATATTTTAAAGGAAAAGAAACTTTTACAAAATCTTTTCTAAAAGGCATCTGTTAATAGCTTTATGATTACAGCTGTGTGAATCTTATTTATAATTGTATATGCATGCTTTGTAAAAAGAGCTAAAAAGCATTAGAATTCAAAGACTATCCAGACATGAACACTTAGATCTAGTACAGCTGATTAAGCACTTTATAACGAGATAAATAGTTAGACTTCATTAATGCTTCTCTCAATTTAATAGAAACCCTGAGCTAATCTTCAAGCAGATGTAAAATCAGTATTTGTTTATATACTCCCCACAAAGAAAGGCAGAGGCACTTTATTTTCAAGCTCAGAGTGCAATATCTGCTTGGCATTGGTTTATGTCTGTGTGTAGCAAAGCTGACAGAGTTCTGCTTTGTCTTGAGAAATTAAATGTCTAAGAATATGCAGATATTGGTCTTCAGCCCTCATTGTCAATATCCTGGCAGCTGAGGTGGACAGATGGATTGAAGGGAAAGGACTCAAATAAGGTCTCTTCTGCGCTACCCTTCCTGCTGTGTCTTCCTCTCTCACACTGCTCATAAGATTATTGGACTATTCATGATAAAGAGGAATTAACCAGATCTAAATCAGATTTTTCTCACTGCCTTTCTCATGTGAGACTAATTGCAGTGAGTGTGAAAAGGGGGGAAAAAAACCTTTGAGGCTTGAAGCAGGGTGCAAATGTTGGACTGAAACAGAAGTTTAATTATAAAGAAAATCATAGGGTCAAACCAAGATGATGACCCTCTTTCATGTGTTTCTTTCAGGCCCAGCTTTTAAGGGACCCTTTCAAAACAAGTATGGCAGTTTTATATAAAGGTTCAGGAGTGGATTTTTGTTTCCATTTTGGGTTGGGATTTGTCTTTTACCACATATTTACATTGGTTCAAAACATAATACAGAATTATAAACTAAAGCATTAAAAATGCAACAAAGAAGCTGGAACCAGTAACGTGTTGGGTTTTTAATGCCTGTCAGTATGAAGGTTTCCTGCAGAAATGGCTCCACTCAGTCAAAAAAAAAAAGACCTCTGGGAGAAAAGGAAATATAGCAAGGAAGCCAGATGGGGAAAATTTCTTACCAGTGGCTTCAAAGTAAGTTTGTGAAGTTAGTAAAATATTTGTTTTCAGAATAAAGCACATCTGTTGATGCTAATCTTAATAATATAATGGGTACAGTGGTCATTTGGCAAGGAGACTCCCTGAGGCTAGAGTGGCTGACCCCAGTGCTGGAAGTCCCCATCAGGTCCAGTGGAGAAATGAGGGCAATTGCATGCAGTAACCCCCTACAGTGCCCGATGGTGGGTCTTAAACCGTGATCACAGATGCATTTGTGGCACAATTTCTCCATAGTAGTAGTAAAAATAATGCTCTGTGATGCACAGGTATGCTGCTAGGGTGTATCCAGACTTGTACCTGTTGCTTGCCAGAATCGCCTGTGGCTCTGAATTGGATGAAGTGGTAAGGAAATGGAGGGGTGGATAATAATGCTGTTATTTTTATTTATTTCATATATATAGGGCTTTGCATTCTGGAGGATACCAAAGCACTTTGATAGGGGGGAGATTGGATTAGAAATTGTGGTCCAGTGGGAGAAAGTGCCACTCACTTACAGTAGCAACCTGGTTTTCCCTGGAGGTCTCCCATCCCAGTACTGATGAAGCCCAGCCTTGCTTAACATCTTAAATCTGGTGGGATCAGGCTTACACTGTGGTAATGTCACCTGCTGCCATTGCATTGCCTGCCAACATTAAAGATGTAAAGGTCCAACCTTTACAACTACTGCTACTACCTCATGCAGCAAAAGAAAAGCATGACAATTAATGGCCAAAACAAAACTTGTTCTTAAAAGTAAGACCCTTATCATTTAGAAGGGTTTTGATAATTTAAGTTTAATTAAAAAATAAATCAATAGGTACTGGACAATATAAAACATAAATGGATTAATGTATCAAACATACTGTAAAAATCTTCTTCACTCTTTCAACATTTATGATAAAGGATAATGTTAGATCAAAGAGAGAATGGGAAAACTAAACTGGGAACTTCAGGAAAAACTGTGAAGATCAAAACCATAAACATAGTATTGAAGGTATCTGGAGATTGAAGGATTTCATACCACATTTGAAAACAGATGTTTGTTCAGTGCTTCATGTTATTAAATCTCCATCCTGTTAGTAGCCTTTTCCTCTTAGTGGATTTAGATTGATCATGTAGCATCGCCAGTTTTGACGGCAATCAGAAATAATCTGAATACCTTCCCTTGGTGTTTATATGCTGTACTGGATTGTTTTGTCCATTTTGTTGATGTAACAAAAGACTAAAAGTGGAGAAGTGCATATACATTCTTAATTGATATTCTTCTCAAGTCATTACATGGAACTAAATAACACATGTGTTGCACCAACATGATTGTAGGCTCAAAGATGTTTTTGTAATCAATGCAGACAAAGGCTTTTCCCATACACTTTGTAATTCTTTTGAGTGCCCATATTTTGTTCCGTTAGTAAAAGACACATTTTGTCGTCAAAGAGAATTTGAGACTGTGATGTCACCTTCATAGCATTGCTTTATGTAGAAATATATTTTCTTAAAGCATGTTTTTTGCAAGTTTCTTCTCAGAGAAAGAAACCCATCCTAGGTGCACTGAGCCAAAACCAAACAAACACTTAGATGCAGTACGCACACTTTGGTATTGTCTGACTGTCTCCATTTCTGTGCATGGGTGCTAACAGGCAGATGTCTGTCATTATTAAAACCTCTCAAAGATTTACATACTGTGCATTAAACTGTAGTTACAAAGATCTTTCAGCTTTACCTAATTAAATTGTAATATACGTATGTAAAGTATATTTCATTTGGAGGGGAGATTAAGGAGCTGTGTCAGTGTGTGGGCTGCAAGGGAATAAGTAAAGGTTAATTCCACATGGAAAAGCAGAAAGGAAAAATCCGTCACACCTGAAGAATTCTCAACAGCCAAATTGTCTTTCTACTTTCAATCAAAACAGGGATTTTAAAAAAAGAATATTTAAGTATGAAGTTGGGAAGATGGTGGGCAAATTTCTTTTGTCCCAGAACTGCCTTTTTTGTCATGAAATTTGTCACTCGAAGACTTTATATTTCCTTTAATAGCAACAAATGCATTCCTAAATGCTAATTTAAATCAATTTTCATGCAAGGGAAATTATATCTTCTGAATAATTCATTCTGAAGTGTGTTTTATTATAGTACATTATTTAATTTAGAGAGACCTAGAGACTCCTATATTGATCAATGATCCTCTAAGAATTTCTGGGGCTAACCAAAATGTTCATCTTAAATTGCTGGAGTATAAAGGTCCTCTGTGTAAAATGAGGAAAAAAGGTGTGTGACAAAGTAATTTACGCAGATAAAGTCACTGCATAGCTTGTTGTTTTAAGGTTACTGAGGTGTGAGTAATTAAACGGCAAGTAATTAAAATAAATTACTTGTGCTGTTGACTGCTTTCAGACCCATGGGAGCTTACTGATCTGCATATTGTTGTAGAATTTAATTAGTTCACTTCCCATTCTCTTACACTCTATCAGATTAAGATGTGCTACAGGTTTTTCTGATCTCAGATTTCTGAAATGGGCACTGCCTTTGAGCAGATACAAGGAGAGAAAACCAATAAGTGTGTCAAATAATTCTGAATCATGTAAAATGGCAAAGAACAGATTGTCATAACACGTAACGAAACCAGCTTCTTAGCACTTTTACTCAAAGTGCATTCAATAACTTTCAACTGCCATTCCCATTTTCTCAGAATAGGAATTATACAGTATGCAATACCTTGTTAAATTCCAGAAAAAAATAAGGGTCACATTTATAGACCCTCTAAATAAAATCTCAAAAACCAAATTGCATATACAGTATATTCCCCTCTTTGTAGGTGTTATGGAAGTCTCCACAAATTGTTTTCAAAGTTTTCTTGTTTCCCTAGGTAATAAAATGAGGTAATGCAAACAGCATAAGACATTTAGTAGTAGCTATAAAAGAATCCACAAAAAGATTAATCTTAGCTGTAGGCTCCACTGCAGTGTAAATTTTTTACCAATATTGGTATAGTTACACCCCCGCCAGCAGGTGGATAATTGCCACCATGGACTGTGAGACCAATAGTTTCAGAAGCAATTGTATACTTATTTCAAGATGGCACTACTCCTGTAGTGACATGTCAGTTCAGCTTGCTGTGTGTCTTATAGTGTGTGTTTTACTGTATGCCTGTTGTCTGTTGTTCGGTAACTATGAACAAACTTGCAGACCTGGAAATAATTGTATACAGCGTTTAAGAACTTTATACTGTAAGTTACACTCTATGAGCACCAATTTTCTGCAGTTGGTTTGCAAAGGTTGCATACCTTTAGAAATGAGATCGAGGAGATGGGGTTGCAATGTAGGGAAGAGACAGTGGCTGAAGAGGAAGTGATCCAATCTGATGGGAAATGTGAGATCTGTGTTAAATAAAATGGTTGAGCTTACTTTAATGGTATGATTGCTAAAGGACTATAAGACTAAATAGTCTAATCTGTTTTATGGAAACCTGGTTGAATGAGGGCACCCCAGATACTCTGATTCCATTGGACAGTTTCTCAATCATTTGTGCAGACAGGGAGTCCACCATTCTGGGAAGACTAGAAGTAGTGGTCTAGGTCTGTATGTCAATCAGCAATGATGTCACCCACAGCATATTTTGCTTAAGCAGCGTCTGTGTACGAGGACGGTTGAACTTTTAGTGGTAGGCATGATCTACCATCTTCCAAGAGAATTTAATGTAATTATGGTCGCTGTATACAGTACATCCCTCCCTTTGTAGATGCTAAAGGTGACAGTAAGACCATAACTAAAACGGTGAGTAATTTACAAATCCAAGCACCAGACGCCAGAGTATTAGTTTCTGGTGACTTTAATCACTGTTCACTGGCAATTATACTTCCACCTTTAAAACAACATGACATTTGTTCAATGCAAAATGGTAACACTGGATTTATTGTATGTCAATGCAAAAGGAGAACAGGTCTCAAAAGCTTTGACTCCTCTGGGTGGTTCTGATCTCAGTATGATTCACTTACTTACTAAATACTGTATAAGTTGGTATTGCGTAGACATTTCATCATTAGTCTCTGTTTGTGAGCGGACACAGAAGCATGTGAAAGATTGGAGGACTGCTTTAAATAAATGTTTTCATTAAGGATCAGGAATTGGATATCGATCGACTGCCTGAACATATAACAGACTATATGTATATAATGTATTTATGTGTAATATTACTGTATAGATATTACATGTCATATTATACATAATATATTACATACACTTCTGTGTTGATAAGCCTGTGCTTTTGAAACAAGTGCACTGTAATCCAAATAATGAGCCACAGGATAAGTAAGGCCTTGAAGGTTATGCTCAATTAAAAAGAAAATACGTTTTCTGCGGGAAACAAGGAAGAAATTAAACAAGTGCAGAAGGAGCTAAAAATACAAATTAAGCAGGGTAAAAATGATTATAGGAGGAATGTGAGAGTAAGCTGTGGAATAGCAATGTTAAAGAATTCTGGAATGGAATGAATCTTATTACTGGCTATGGGGCAGTGAGTGAAAGGAAGGTAACTGAGCCGGCAAATGAACGAAATACTTATTTTTTACCAGATTCGATTCACAGGATGCTGTTGTTTCTACCAACATGACTTTTATACTGTAGCTGCTAAGGAAGTTGTAGGGTCTGCTTTTGTGGTTAACAAATACAAGCGTTTGTCATACAACAGGTCTGAAAAGGTGAGGAATAAAACATGTGAGCCTGACAGAATTAGTTCCAAAGTATTGAGATGTTATGCAAATCAACTGTGTTCTTGTTCGCTGTTCTTCTTCAATTTACCTAAGAAATCCTGCTCCACAGCTCCTGAATGAATTTAGACTAGTGGCCCTTGCCTTACACATCATGAGGTTTTGTGAACAGATTATCAGGGTACTTCTAAAACAACAGCTGACTGAGAATCTGGATCCTCTGCTTTTTACATTTCGGGCTAGTGTTCGTTTGAAGGATGCTACCTTCGCTATGCTACATAGGATATACTTCTTTTTGGAGAAGGCCGGGAGCTCAGTGAGAATTACTGTATGTGTCTTGACTTCTCAAGCTCATTCAATAATATAAAGCCCCATTTAGTTGGAAGGAAACTAAGAGAATTGTAGGTTCACCATGCTCTTATCAAATGGATATTGGACTACCCGCAGACAAGACCACAATTGGTGAGATTTCTCCGATGTGCTTCATTGGTGTACAGGGTCACCTCAGAGTACCCTCCTTGCTCCTTTCCTTCTAACTTTATATATCATTGATTTCAAGTACAACAGCCCTTCCTGTCATTTTCAAAACTTTTCTGATGACTCACAACTTTGTGGTTTGGAGTTAGTTTTACTGATGTTAAGTTGTCCTAAGGAATGTGTAATGGACTTAACATCCAGGGTACTGACGTAGAGATTTTGGAGTTGCAAAATTACAAATTCCTTGGTCTACATCTGGATAAGAATCTGGGACAAAAATTTGAATTTTTTTGTTACTGGCTAAGTATCTTTCAAAGTCTGTAGTACGATGCTGGCTGTGTTTTATCAGAGAGTGGTGACTTTGCATCTGTGTGTTGAAGAGGGATAACATGCAGAAGAAAGATTCTGTCTCTCTTTGTAAGTTTATTAAGAGAGTGACTGCCATCGTTGGGGCACAGCTGGAGTCTGTGGTGGACATGGTACAAAACCGGATCCTGAAGAAGGACAGGCTTATAGTGAGGAATGCGTGGCACCCTCTTCATACTGTGATTTTGGATCCTCTTTAGTGGTCGCTTTTTAGCTCCGTGATGTGCCTCAGAGAGGTTTAGGAGATCCTTTTTTTACTCATGGCAATCCATGCACTAAAAAGCTCCAAAGTTATTTAAGACTGTTTTATCATGGACTTTTACTCTTTTTGTTATTGTTCTAGTTTTAGGAATACTATACTGCATGGCGTGATCAATTGTGTCAATGTACTGAGTTGCTACAATTGTCTGTTTTGGAATAATTGTCGTGTCTGTGTAGTGTTTTTATGTTCTTTTAATTGTATGAGCCATGTTGGCTACTTAATTTCCCTCTACGGGATAAATAATCTATATCATATTGTAAATAAAAACAATACAATATACATTATTATACATTAAGAATACATTATTAAGATTGAAGAACTCCAATACAAACTGGAATCTTAAAGCTTATACAGTTCAGTGACGTATAAAACTACAATTTTAACATTTACCTGGATAAATGTGACATTCATCACAGGGTTGCAAGGAAGGAGCCTCTTCTGAGGTCAAACCACAAAAAGAGGCAACTCGAATTTCCCTAACAACATATGAATAACAATTGGAACCATGTCTCATTGTCCAGTGAAACAAAATTTGCTCATCAGCTTTTGATTTGTTGAAAGAAGGTGAAGATTATGTTGAGAAAGAACTCAGGCTTACTATAAAAAAAAATCTAATGTTCTAATCTTGTTTAGTTTCAATGGGTCCTAAAGCTTCTCTTAAGACTTTTTGAATCAACATGACAATCTTCCAAAGCACACATCCAAATCAACAAAGAAATGGTTAACTGCACACAAAATAAATTTTCTTGACTGGCCATCTCAATCATCAGACCTAAAACCCACTGAATATTTGTAATAAAAACTCAAGAATGCTGCTCAGAAAAGGAAATCAAAGTGTCCGGAATGATCTAGATTAATCCTGCCCAGATTAAATGTTGAAAGTTACCCGATCAGACGTTCCAGAGCCTCTTAGCGCATTACAGGAAACATTTTGTCAGTATATAATCCATGCAACGGGAGAATTTACAAGATAATACCTACAGGGGTACATAAATATAAATATACCCTGGTGTTTTTCTGACTTTACAGTATGACAAATATGACATTGCTCTGTGCAATTCTATACTAAGATTGCAGCAGAACAAGACGCATTGTCCAATCCATATATCTTTCTGTTATATAATGGTTTTTGTTGTCATTTAATTGGGGTGAAAACAATAATGAATAAATCTGGAGGACACTGTACTGTACAGTATGTATTTGGGCTCCAGTATCTGGAGTCTGAAATGACTGCCCTGTGTGTGAAAGTGTTCCCAATATTTATAAAATATCTGTTTGTGTTGCAGTTTGAATAATATTGAAAATTCTGCTGAATCAAACTAAATACACATTAGTTAATTGAAATAAATACTACTTAACAAAAGTAGTTGAAAAACACCAGCTCTACTATATTAATAATAAACATCAACATTTCGTTTACTGATTTCAAGGACGCTGTTAATAAAACTAGGTTAATATAGTTGGAGGTGTTATTACACAAGCAGAAAAACACAGGAGAATTTGTATATTTCAATAAAAAAACAAAGCTTTGCAGAGCGAGTTATTTTAACAATCTGACAATGAAAAGAAATTCAGTTATTATTTTCTTTCTTATACTTTTGTGCTGTAAACATTTACACTTCAGGGTCAGACATAGTTTTATATTCAAATAAACCTGCCTCCTGAGATTCAGAAAGATTTTAACAGTCATGGAAAACCAAGTTACCCCAAGGTTTTTGCTCAGCAGTGTAATCTGGGCCACAAGATGTTCATGAGCTGTTTGGAAAACTCTACTCCTAGAAAAAAATATTTTATGATAATATCTTAAAGATTTGTGTGGAAATGCAGTCCCAGGTCATGAGAACCCTTGTAGTGAAAAGATGGGAAGACTGTCAGAAACCTGGACACAGATCAAATGCTGTCTGATCTATGCTTGCAAGAATCTGAGCAAAAGCTCTTCCTGTGTCTTCCTCATAAAGATTCTGAGTCAGTATTGAGCTCCGCTCCCACATACTAAGACTGATGATCACAATGTGTAGTTATGTTTCTGTCTTGAATGAGGCAAAGAGCAGCATCTCAGAGTATCGGCCATCTTATAGGTTACATGATTTTGCTTAGAATTATCATTTGATTTTCTTCTGAACACAGCCGACTAATTACAAGCTATTTATGAGAAAAACTTTTATGTAAAAAATATTTTATTGGTGCTGTGTATTTTTACTAAAACACTTACAGCAGTGATGTCTCAAACAAACCTGTCTTACTAAATATAATTAATTTATTGATTCCATTTTGTCAAGTTACGTAATTTTAAGTGTATGGTTTGGTTAAGGATCCTGTAAGGAAAATTAAGTAACATACAGGAACTGGCATTTTTCTGCTTGCATATTAAAACCTGTTATCTTTGCTCTCTTTTATAAATGCAGGGACATAGAAAAACACAATTACAATCCTGATTTAGAGGCAGTCAGTGGATCACTTCAGAACAAATTACCCTGGCCTTTAATTACATGTGATTTCCTTTTTGGACTACAACAAATAGGATGCCTAGTGCAAAATTAAAAAGAAAGGAACAAGATAAAATACAGTAGGTAGCAGATGAATATACAGTATGCTGTCATACTGTATATTTTACTCCAAATGTCTTCCAATGGATCTCTGTGGCTTTCTGTAAATTTGGATTCTATCTATGGGCTGTCACACTTAGCTTCTGTCTTTGCTGTTAAGTGGAATTCTGTAAGAAATGGCACATTTAGTCTCTAAGCCATCCTCCCACACAACAACAGCACAGCAGCAGCCATTGTGGCAAAATGATGCACTGGAATTGGGCATGAGTGCCAAGTCTTGTTTGTAGTCACTTGACACGGTAGACTGAGTATGCTTGTCAGGTGGAGCCGACTGTGCTGGATTTTGGCAGTGCTTTGTTGTTTCTGAGGATTGTTATTTAAAAACAAGCAGTAAAAAAAGCTGTCAGGCAGAGACAAGTTGGGATGATTTTCTTTTTTTTTTTTGGAGTGGGAAAAGGCAAATACTGCCTCCAAACATTGTCATGCATTGGATACTTCAGGATACTTAGCCAGTAACAAACATTTCAACTTGTCTTCAGTTTTGAAGACTGATGAGACTGAAGAAAGTATGTGGTAGAATATTCCAATTTTTTTGCTGAGACAAGAGTAAATAGGCAGTTTTTTGTAAGGTAAATCACTACTCAAAGACAGTTTTCTTGGCTCTCTTTGCATTAGGAATTTTCAATCAAAATAACTATATCATCAAATTAGATTTAGAAAATGTAGCTAGTAGTACAAATTTTATCCAGTATTTTAAACCTAGGGTGTAAATTACTTGATTTTAAGTGGGGGGGGGGGGAAACAACAATTTAACATCTGGTACCAGCAATTCCTTGTTGTAGATACACAGGCCCAAAACCAGAGAGACCAATTCCAAGAGAATTGGAACGGAGAGACCAAGAAAATTCTACTTTGAAATTAGTTAAAATTATTGAGATTGTGAAGTGACTTTAGAAATGTTTGCAAATGTGTTTTCCACAAATATCTAATGAAAAATTGAGAACATCTTTTGTTATATCACACCCAATAGTACAACTGTACCAGTCGCCTTATAAAATATGACCTCTAGGCATAACAACATGAAATGTGTTTGTCAGGATATTTGTCAGCAAATGAATTACTAATTATAACCAATAACTAATGACACTAATACTATGGTGTATTTCATAATATAATATTATATATAAATATAAATTATTATATATAAATATATAATATAATATATGTCATAATATTTTAATCAGATTTCCCATTGTTTTGACATTCTTCTACCATGTACTTAAAGTATTTGACTTTGTCATGACAGAGTCCTTGGATTGATACCATGCCTTATCATACTTGCCAAAATATTTTACCATACTTTTTCCGTTATGCTATTGTTGGTACACCTTCGTATGCTTTTGTCAATGTATGTATTGCCTTTTAAAAGGGATTATTCACATGTTTTCTAGTAATCTCCATAATCTGGAATATAGAAGATGAGTATGACTATAGAAAAGCCACAACATGAGTTTGCTGCTCATCATTATAGAACATGTTATATCTCATTGTGTTCTACACAGCGCACAGTGGACAAGAGTTTAAAAAAAAGTCTAAACGTCTGCTTGACTATTAGAACCACATCACAAACTAATAAAAAAATATATTTTTTAAAGTTTATCTCAATCACATTTTTCTCTTTAAGTGTGGCATTATTAGTATTCATAAATGCCACTTTATTTTCATCGAGAAAAATGCTGTGAGGTGTCTTTCTGGAAAAAAAATGCAGCAATTGGTTGAATAATTGAGTGGTTGTTTACAATACAGACTGGAACTCTGCTACACCAGCTGTTTCAATTTTGTTCCAAAAGCATAAAAATAAAAGACCAACTTTAGTCAATTGAATTGAGAGGAATGTATAGGGATTTTACCTTGTCTGCATTTGCGATAGGAAAATCCTTGCTTTCCTTAAACACATTTATTTTTATAAAGTTGAGATGGCTACAGTGTGACTGCACTAATGTTGATTCACAGCCTGTAAGTCTTTCCTCACACATTTGCTAATACTGTACAGTACATATGCAACAATACATTAACCTTAATAAATTTATTTTCAATTATACATTCTCTGAATTTATGGTAAATTAACTTTTCAAATTGTTCCCCTCAATGGGTATTTCTACTTTGAGATCCAAAGTGGGTACTTATTATACTAGGCATTAAATATGTACTGTATATGCTAGTAGATACAGCAGAATTGATCAAATTTAGGGTTATCATTTTAAATTAAAGTAAAAACATGTATTGTTGTCTAAACCAGTTTTTACTAAAAATAATTTATTACAGAGGGAAACTATTTTGAATTACTAGAGAAACATAACCAGAATAATGAATCATATTTAATTGTTTATGGCATGCTGTCCCTATGATTCCTTCTGTTGCCAAGATGAAATGTGTGGCCAGTTTTGATAAAATAGAGGGCCTGCAGAGTCAGCATTCTGGGAACACAATTTGTCCCCTGTAATGGAAAAAAGTTTGAGCATCTTGTATGAGATTACTAAGGAAAAAAGCATATCAATATTAAATTAAAAATTAGACTGCTAATGCTACATAAAATCGTGCTGGGATGTAATTGAAAGTTGTGCCCATTGCTGCCTGAATATGGGCTTCTGCATTTGAGGACTTCTGCCAACACTGCTATGAAATTATGTAAAACAGCAGCATTTCAGAAATACAATGTGTACCACATAAACATTCCGTTTATTAATGCAATTGATCTCATCTGTAAATATCATAGTTTTAGTACATTTTAAAATTTAGGAAACAATGCATTCTTTTGCACTTCTTGCAATATAATGTTATATGTTTAAATATCTAGTACTAGATAAGCGGATACATTATTGGTAAATGTCTGACCACTAATACTCATTCTGTGTTGTCTTTTTATCATTTTAAAACATACCTGCAGTGAGTGAAAACTGCTGTTATAAACTTAACGTTTAATATACTTTGTTAACAGTATTATTAGTTCCCACTATTCACATTTAAAAATAATAAATGAGAGTTGTGGAGTTGTAGACGTAGATAGTACAATACCTTATCAATCTAGTTACAGTACATGGATTCTACTAAAAAAAAAAGTGTGAAAATTAGAGAGATGTCCATTTAGTAGAAATTAAATCTGTACACTCTACAGTCTTTTGGTGTGATTGCATTTAGTATTGGAATATGAATTAATGGACAGTGTATTTGAATTTGATTGACAAGGTTATTTTTAAGACTGAAAAATCTTTACTTTAATTACAGTTCCTCAAGATAATAATGCTTTTTCATGGAGGAAGGTGTGCAGTCAGCCTTTAATCTATCTGTAGAAGATTACAGATAATGCATTTTATCTTGTTTTTAGACATATTTGAAATTATCAGGTCTTTTTGTTTGCCTCATTGAAGCAGGAGAAACTGCAATTTGTTTCTTTTATGTTTTGTATTCCCTAACAAAGACGGTGGTTGATTAAAGTAACTATTTGTGGTCTCCTGCCAGGTTTAAAGAAATAATGGTCAGGGTGCTGTTTCATGAAATGCGATTACTCGGATGACCAGATAACCTTTTTTTTTTACCATGTTGACAAAAGTTTGGATTTTTGATTTCACAAAGCAAAATTGAATTGCTTCTGGTTAAACTATAAAGGCATACCCTCTATTCTCAACTTTCTCAAGGACTTAAACTCTGTTTGTAGAACTGAGATTCCTTGTGACTGGTGCAGTTTTTCCATTGTGTTGGTGACTCGGAATGCTTTAGCAAAGTGACAGTGCATAGTGCCATAAGGAAAGTGGTGTTTGCACTATAACAGTTTTTGCATGCACAACCCTATCTTAATAATTTTCCATGCCAGGCAGTACCTAATACTTTATGCTGCCTGTCAGGATGCCCAGAATAACATCAATCACAGGGTGGACCGGGTATAAAAACTGGCTATAATCACGCACAGACACTGTATTGGCTTGAGAACTGCAATTGCCATAAAACCCAGGGAGCGATTCACTTTGGACGTCCCTAACCTGCCTGGCCGTGCTGATGTTCTACAGGTTCCGCCCTGCTTGGACGCTTCTCTATTGGCCGTCTGCTGTTACCAGTGTGCAGAGAATTAACAGGCATAGGATACCTGTCTGAAAGCTTATTTTTAAAAAAACTGAAAAAAAAACATGGAGGTAGTCGGGAGTCCTGCAAACTGGTAACAAAGATCTAACTCCCGACCTCTTGCATATTGTAGTGCATGGCCGATATATACGTTGTATGAGCCGGTTGCAGCACTGTGATGTGCATAATGGGGATGTTGGCTGCCCGGTGTCACAGTTAACATCCCTGAGGGCGCTCCACTACTCCGATCATTAGTTCTGCATGATTGCTGGTATGTTGTCCAGGTGTTCCTTGTTTTGTCTCCCTCTATTTATTCACAGGCCTCCAGTGCCCAGGGCTTGGCATTAGGGTTTGTATGTTGCGAGGCCTGCCTATCACCAGGCTGGTGGATGCCTGAGGGCATAGGCCTCATCCCCGACATCGCCAGTCTTTGTTTCCCTGTTCACTGTTTCACGAACTGTCGCACTTTGTTGCACTATTAAACCCATGTGTGTTTTCCCCAAAATTACATCTCCGGTTTCTTTCAGTCCTTATCGCTTCGCACAGGGTCTAACGTAACAACCCAGACAGATTAGTTACAGATTGGCTCCGTGGGCCGCTGAAGGCCTTCTTTAGCTAAGCCGGCAATATCCTTGTTGAGTGATACCAGAGACCTGGGTTCAATCCTGAGGCAGGGGACGAATTGGGGCAGGAGCCCCAGGATTCCTCAATAGCTTCTACTCACAAGCAGTTAGATTGGCTAACACATTCGGCCATGCCCCTCAGACCACACCTACACCATCTACAGTACCTCATTATATTTTTTTATTTATTGCATGTCTGCATTGTTTACATGAAGTTGTTTATTTGTACATTGTCTACTGTTTGTATATTGTCTTGATGCACTGTCTGCACTTTGTTTTTACACTTTTTTTAACAATCGAGAGACTTCCTGTAAGAATTGCATTGTACCAGTACATGTATGGGTTACATATGGCAATAAAGTTCAAGTAACGCTACAATGTTATTAAAACATTTACATACATTTATACTACAACTTATTTAAACGACATCATATAAGTTCTAACCTTACAATTACAGTACACTTAACTCTCAAAAAACCTAGTGGTTTAACACATTTAGCTTAACAGATTTCAGTATTTGTCACCAATGCTACCCCCAAATACATTTTTTATATGCATAAAAGAAATATAAACACTTAAACAATGAAACAGTCACATTACCAAACCTAAAACTACAGACATTTTAAAATGTTATTACTTCAGGTTTACTGGTATTTCCTAAAGAATTAGAAAAAAAAAACATGGCAGGGTTTCCAGAGGTATTAAACAGTTATTACAGGGCCAAACGAGGCTAATTTTTTTTGTAACATAAAATCAATTCATAGCATCAATGTACAGTTACAAATTCTAGACTAAAATGTAGACATTTTAACTTGTTTTATCACTTTTTGCAACTTGGGGAGTGGCTCGCCTATACTACTTAAATCACACCACAAGGATGTTGGAAAAAAGATATCCCAATAAAGGAGTACATTCTATATTGTGTTTTATTGTGATGATTCCTCCTCCAGTCTTAATCTGCTCACGATTCTTTTATGATGGCTTAAATTAAGAAACATTTCAATTGCACTACACTGTTTTAAAGTATTGCTACTGTAAATGCATACATTAGTGCAGCATTAAAACAACAGTAGTACAACTACTGTACACTTCAATGCTCTCATTTATAGATGTTTATTTGCATTATAATTACTTTCAATTTATCTGTAATTCTTTGCTACAAGACTTATTTTACTGCAGCAGCTACTGTACTTGCATGCTATCAGAATAGATTTTTTCTCCAAATAATATTTTAGGAGCTGTAGTTCATGATTACTGGAATATGATTCATGTCTTTTTACTATGAATTTTGCTGGCATGGATGAAGCACTCCATGCTCAAGCCTTTTAAAGTGTAGCACAGTTAGTCAGATTGTTTAAATCCAAGTTTCTTAATCCAGTTAATTTAAACCAGATTTTGCCTTTGTGATACCGGAGTTATCCTAGAGTCAGTAATTGGGTTAATTCTATCTGGATAAGAAAAAAATCCTGAATTAGTTAAATCTGACCCCAGGGACAATCAGTTATTGGCTTTTTGAACTGTTGAAAATAATGAGGCTTTCTGAGGTGATATTTCAAAATGATGACTGGGAGGTATATGCCAAGTAGTCATTGTCCGTGTCCCAATATGCACACCTGCAATTCAATAAAATATTCACGTACTGGTAACATTTAACTTTTTTACAGTATTAAAACTCATTTTATGTAAAAAAAAATAATTAGACAAGTTTAGATTAATGCTTTATGTATTCTAGGTACAATGTTTTGACAAAGCTTTATTTCAGCACCCCATTTCGACTGATGAGTATTCGTTGACTGTACCTGTGTTGTATTTTGTACACGGAATATTTAAAAGTACACGTACTTAAATAGTGCAAAGCTTTGAGGTATTGCCAAGTTTACCTCATTTAGCTTACTTTGAAGGAACGTGAACGAACGCTTTATGTTACTTGTACTGCCATTTTTGCACTGGGACAGACGAGATTAAATGTATTTAGTAGTGCAAAGCTATGAATAAACAAAGTGATATTGCCAGGATTTCCTTAGTTTACTTCGCCTGTTTTTAGTCGAGCCTGTTCAACATGAATGAACACGATGCATCACTTGTTTTGTGCAGGGATAGACAAGATGACATTCAAATTCATCAAACTGCAAGCGGAGAATTAAAAATTATTACTGTCGACATGCACTTAGCCACTGGAAAAGAAGCGTAATCAACAGACAGCATTTTGACCATGAGCAAGTGATGTCACATGAGGGTGTCCCATTACCCTGTCCCATTATAACGGTGTGCCTTCGAACACTTGCGCGCGTCACAGAAGTGTGGACTTGAAGGAAAGGCTTAAGGCGCAGTGCGAGAATTGGGACACGGCCATTGTAATACCAATGTAATCATAATGATCATGTGTACAATATTATTCAGTAGTATCTGCATGGTGATGTATTTATGACTACATAAAATTGTATTGCCTTTGCTTTATTAACTAAACTATTTTATTTTACCCAATGATTGATAAAATTAGACTTTAAATATTATTTTATTTTAAAAATTGTAATGTAACAGCAACATTCATTTTAAATGTATATTAAAAAACTGATGGAAAATCTTTGCAACGCACAGGACTATTTTCATTTAGTGTCTGGATTTTATAGGAGTAATGGCTTTTGGGTAAAGAGGTGAATTCTGTTCTCAGTTTTAAATGCACCTCCACATAGTTCCCAACTGTACTTTCTGATTTCTGTTTCACTGTTTATTCTAAAGAAATCCATTGAATTGACTTATTTAATGTCTTTAAAGATTTTGAATACTTATAGACTAAAGAGGTTCAGTTCATTTAGCGGGACAATGTTGGACATTATCTTAAACCCTGGAATCTATTGGGTTATATTTCTCTGGACTGATTCCAGAATAGCAATATCTTTTCTATAACGTGACCAGAATTGTGTACCATAATCTAAATGAGACCTTACTAGTGTGTTAACATAAAAGTAATTTTTGTAAGTAACGTCTTCTATCCCAGCATTTCCATTTTTTATTTATGATAATGTTTTTACTACCTGCATGAGAGTCCTGCATTTGCATTTGCCAGGTGTTTGTGCTTCATAAATTTGATACAAATCTTTTTTAATTTAATTTGTTGCTTCCACTGTGTTTTCCAGTCCTTCTAACTTGGTATCAAACTTAACTACTTTTTTTTTTAACTACCACAATCTAGAGGACTGATATGAAAATGAAAAAAGAGCAGTAGTCCTAGTACAGGTCCCTGTAGTACTCCACTAATTACATCATCCCATATTGAGTATTCTCCCCTTATCTGTACCTTCTGATTTCTATACCAATTCTCAATCCAAACACGTATTTCCCTGAAATGCCTGCAATTTGGGAATTGTTTATGAGGAACTTTATCACAAGCCTTCTCAAAATTTAAATACACCATACCAAATGCCTTGTCCATTACTGATGTTGCTTGTAAAAGAAATCTAGTAATTTGGTTAGGCAAGACCTACTTTTTCTACATCCATGTTGATTGCTCCCTATACAGTAGCTGATCCTCTAGTATAGTTCTAATAATTGTTTCCATGACCGTACAAGTAAAAGAAGATTGGGCTTGATTCACTTTTCCTACCGATTTAATGGATGGTTGTAACATTAGAGACTCTCCAACCCCTGTATTGTATAAGAATTACAGGGTGTCAGTCACGTCTGAATAATCTCTTGTTTCTTTGAGTACAATTAATAATTATAATCAGGCCCTGGGTATTTAATAATCCTGTGTACTTCTATACCCCCCAAAATGTCTATGCTAATACTTTTTGATATACTGGAGATCTGCAACCTTCCACTGCCTGAGCATGTTGTTGACTTCTGCCTTCTTGGACACCTGAGTGAAAGACTCATGTAGTGTATCACCCATTTCTCTTTCATTGACTGTAAGTTTCCCATTTTTGTCCCAGTTATTTTGTCAACATTGATCGTTCTTTTTTGCTGCATGCACTGAAAAAAACGTTGTATTATTTATTTTAGCCTCCAATGCAATATTCCTTTCAATTTCACACTTGACCTTTCTAATATCTTTTTTAACCTGTGCTTGCAATTCTTTGTACTCTTTTAACACTGTACTCTGATGCTTCTCTCACTTCTGCTTGTCTCACTCTGTCTGGAGTGTTGGAAAAGACTGGATCTATACTAGCATTTCTTCTTGTAAGTTCTCTGGCAAACAGAGTAAGAAAGCAGTCAGTAACCAAGTCCACCATTTAACTTTCTGTTTTTGATATTTCTATAGGTCTTTCCCAATATATGCTGGGAGAGTTGAAGTCTCAAAAAAGTAATTCTTCTTTTTCACATAAATCCTTAATTTCATAATACTGATTTGATTTATAATCGATGTATAGGTAACTCTACACTCTGACCCACATAGATCCTGAAACTTGCAAATTCCCGTAGCACACATTCCTGATCCAGAATATTCTTCTTGATATACTACAGTATATTGTCCGACACCCCCACCTCTTCCATCTTTCTTGTCTGTCCAGAACAGTGCGTATCCATTAATGTTATATTTATCTTAATCTTTTTCACTTAGCTATGTTTCTGTGATTCGATTCATTTTAGCCGCTTCTTTCAATTCATAGTCGCGGGGGAGTGGGAGTCTATCTCAGTACACAATGGGCACAAGGCAGGGTACACGCTGGATGGGACGCCAGTCTATCACAGTGCAGACAGACATCAACACAGACGCAAACACCCACATACTCACAATAGGACCAATTTTCCCAGAAGCCAATAGACCTACAAGTATGTTTTTGGACTGTGTGAGAAAACCAGAGCACCCAGAGGAAACCAACACAAACACGGGAAAAACATACAAACTCCACGCAGATAGCACCCCTGGTCTGGATTTGAACTGAGGCAGCAATGCTAACCACCGACTTCTACAAACCACTGCACCACCGTGCTGCCTCTGTGATTCCAATAACATCATGATTGCCTGTTAATGTGATAGCTTCTAGTTAATCTAATTTGATAATACTAGCATTTACTATACGTAGGTACTGTATAATCACTTAATTATGTTTTTCACTTTGGTTCTCCCTTGGTCTTTGCTCCCCATGTAACTTCCTTTTACATTTTCTTTGGTTCTCCCCTCCTTCTATTCTTCTGTGTTCTCTTGCTCTGTGCAATGCTATATTAAGATTGTACAACATTTTTATCATTTTAAAATAAGAAACATTATTCTGCCTGTACCACTCTTTTCTGTCATTTGATGTTTGATGATCCTATTTGATCAGGGGAATGAATGAATCTGGAAAACGCTGTAAATACGGTTGTAAAATGAAGGTAGCATGTCACATATTGATTATTATAGTTATGACATTGTGTAGCTCACCACAATCATTGGAGATACAAAATTGATTAACTATGTCAGTAGGTACTGCAGATATTTCCTTTCAAGCCACACACAATTGCTCATCAGGTCATAGTGTATTCTGGTTCTGTGTAAAAGCATTTTGATCCCCATCCTGGATGGGATGCCAGTCCATCACAAAGCCTGTCCCAAGCAATGCTGTTTCCCATTTACTGTATACAGATGGGTGGACTGCAGTAATTGGGCTAAAATACCTTGTTCCAGTAGTGTTTGCAGCAGGGACTTGAACCCACAACATAATAGCTATGCTATTATTACCTATATGAGTAATGTGACTTACTGTAGTATACCCTAAAGCAAACTGCCTCATATACTGTACCAGTCCTCATTAATTTGACAATTTCTTCTGTGTTGTCTTGTCATTCTGAGACTTGTACATAGCTCACTGTTTTACATAGTCCATAGTTACTTTGCATCCAACTGATTGTTTTACATGGTACCAGCTCATCTCCGATCTGTCATAGGAGTTGAAAGAATTCTGAAAACTATTTTTAACATTGTGACCATTATGAAAATTCTTTTTTGCAACTCCTCGCTGGTTACAGAACTTTTTTGCATCTTTTCTAATAACATCTTCATTGCAATTGGTATGCATGCTTGTTAAATCAAAGGGATACAATGCAGAAATAGAAATTACACCTGCAATATAATTTCATTCATTGCCTAACACTCTGACGTCTTGCAGTGTGAGATAATGTAAGACAGGCACTCAGCATTGCTGAGCCAGCAAGTTCTGTAACTCCTCTGTCCTCCCTCCAGGCTATCAATTGACAATCTTATAGTTAGTGAAACATATGGCTGGAGTCTCCTATTTTTCTTAATTTCTTTCCCCTTCTAATGCTCAAATTAGTTAGTAAATTAAAATCCAGTTCCTGCAATATTGAAAAAATACAGAAAAAAGTAATTACCTGTCAGTCCATTACAGATGTTGCTCAGTGTGTGTCTGATTGACAGAAGTGTTTCTGAGTAAGGACATTAAGCTTCTGGTCTTATTGATTCTTTAAATTTTGCTAGGAAGTGCAGAGAGAGCTTACTACATCACATTATGCTATGATAAGTTAGATATTTAAAATATACTTTAGTTTCTTCTTATTAACCATTTGTGGCTCTCATCTCTGTCTAGAAAACAGGTTTTCCTTCTAAAGTAAATTGAAGCTTGTTGTGATGTTATAGAAAAAACTTAGCTTCTTTTAATGAGAGTTAAACTATATAAACATTATCAAAGTATGAAGTTATAGTGTCATATCCCAATCTGGTTTTATGTTTTAACTTTTGCATTTTTACATGAACTCCAGAGAATCACAAATCACACTGTAATAATATTAAATGTCTAAACACATGCAGGCCACAGAGTGAACAGATAATTAATTGAGCATTATCCATGACAAACTTCAAAAATGTCCCTTCATTCACTCATGCTAGCATTTATAATCACAACATTTCACATGCACAATCATGTATCTTCCTCATCCATGAATATAATTGAACTGTGCTAATGTTTTTGTCTGAGCCTCCAATTTGACAACTATAATATTAATATCAGTGCCGACTTCGAAAGGAAACTCAGTGAACCCCTCAATTAAATTAAGGTACCACATCTTTGGCACCGAGAATGTTTCTAAATATTTACCATGCACCTTTTTAGTTAAAAGTTCTATAGAATAGAGGTTTTTTTTAACTGACTGATTACATTTTCAGTTTTATTTTTGCATGATGTGACAGCCATTGCTCCAAAGTTCAGGTGAATTTTAGCATTGAGATGGTTAAGTGTAAATGTCCTGGCCTGCTCTGTCTGAAGATTAAGACTAAGGTGATGGGCCACAAAGAGAAAATTTTTTTTTAATATTGAAGCAGTGAACCAGCTTACAGTACTTCCCAATATGATCATCAAACGGGAATTGAATGCAGAAAATTTTAAAGTGATTGTCAACATCATGGAAAATAAATATATTGATTGGTTTTGGTCTTTTTTCTAGGTGTTACCTTTGTCACACATTCATCATTCCACAAACATGGATAGATTGCTTGCATTCTTCACCATTATTTAAAAATGCATAGTAGGAGACAGTAGATCATGATTACCCAGTGGCAGTTTCACTCTTGGATAGAGATGGTTCAGCTCATTAATCTGTCACTGTCTCAGCCCTTTTAAACTCTGGGCAATACCATGCTGGACTCACTCCAGCATCACAATCTTGCCTTCTGAATCTTTGCAAATTCCAAAAAAAAGACATCTTTAATGTGAACTGCACTGCAACAGAGGACTATTGAAAAAAAGGGGGTGGACCTTAATAGAGAACACAGTACTGTACATTATAAATGGACATATTTTGTTTTTGGACACAAGACTTTAAATGGTTTTATTTCAACAGAACAAAATCAATTATGATACGAATAACTGCTCATATTGACTTGTAACTATAGATTAGGTCAAACATTTCTTTTCATATATTATAGCTTTTAAGATTAATTTTAGTACATTTAATCAAACCTTAGTACTTTATTATTAGCATATATAATACAACCTAGATACAGAACACAAGATAAGACACTTCAAGATATTTCTCTTCCTCTTTCTTTTTTCCACACTGGGATTTAAATATGATGGCCATGTACATCCTCTTCAGCATACTGATTAATTCATTTCATACTGGCAAAACTCTTATTTCAGTCTTCCTCTCTTGCAGTCAGAAGCTTAACATTGCATACTATACTTCAAATACCTGGTGCATGTTCTAAGAAGCATGAGACTATTGGCTTTACATCATGTTGTGTTCATCAATAATTGATGCTTTAAGTCTTGAATTCCCACTTATTGTTCTGACAGTTTTCAGGGACTTGAATGCTTAAACGTAACCATAAATCTTACTGGGTAATACAATCAGAAAAATTAGCAAACACTCCCTTCTTGTCTTTTTTAGTGCTGGTCATTGACTCCAGCTTTGTTTACAAATAGAATACTGTCAGCAGTATAACCATCTTGTAACCTAATAATTGTCAGATACTGTTTATAAGGCTGGAACTACAGTAGTCAGTAATGTACTGTAGTAGTGTCATGGGAGATCTCTAAGGAAAATCATATTGCTGCTGTCAATAGTGTTGGAGGACCAGAGTTTGCAAACTACAGTTAGAATCATAACTGTTAGAAAGGTAACGATTCTAATGTAGATTGTTGTACAGTAGGTACCACTCCTGGGAATAGATGTTAAATCTTGGTCTTTAATGCTGTTGGGATACTGGATGATAGTATCTGGGGACTTGTCCGGGGAATTGTCAATAGTGATAGAACCTTTTTTTCAATCTCAGCACAGATCGTTACATTATACATCATACACAGCTAGGTTGTGTATGTAACCAGTTTGTCATGGTAGTGCCACTACCCTAGGTGAGTAATTAAATGTCAGGGACTGTGCTCTGGTAATAGTGGATATTATGAACCTGGAAACAGACCTGGGGGGATAATTTACCCTTTTTTACAGTGATGTTTCTCAACCGTGTTCTCTCCTTTTCTCTCTCTATCTCTAATTGTTTCAGAATGCTGAAAATCTGAACAGTTTAAGTAGATTTCTAAGTATAATTTGAATATATATATATATTCAATGTTAGCAGCCTCCAAGTGTTGAGACCTAATTAGAGTTCATCAGAAGGTTATAGTTAATTTTGACCATTTACATGAGGATATATAACAAGGAACAACTTATATAACAAGGAACACCTTTAGAATTATGGTATGTTTTGAGAGCAAGCAATAGCTCTCCTTAATTTATAGATATACAATATTTTATAATATAAAAAAGAAATAGAAGTTAAGATTATTAGAAAATATAAAATAAATGAAGCAGTGCCATTAAAGAGGATTTAATTTTCAAAATCTTGTTTAAATGTTCTGATATGTGATGCTACTAATAGCTTCTGAAGTTGATGTGTGTTATATGCATTTTGAATATACTGTCTTTTATTATTTGGGGGTGAAATCATTTAATTGATATTATGCTCAGTTGAAACAAAAATGTTTATTTAAGAGAGAATTTTAATAAAGTAACACAAACTCCAGCTTCTACTATGTCAAGACTATAGAACTCATTACCAAGCCAAGATAAAACCAGTGAGGAGATTCAATTTTATTATTAGAGATTTCACTTTCATTGACCTCTAAACCTGAGCTGTGAATGTCTGTACAGTGGCCTCATTACTGTCTAAAGTTTAAAGGCACTGTGGGACTCTCTGTGGTGGCAGTGTAACCGAGAGGATTGATGTACAGACCTCTTTAATATATTTTGCTGCAATGAATTGAATAGGTTGCAAAATATTTTGTGCTGTTTTTACATTGAGAAAGACAGAATCAGGAAGTTGTTTATTGTTATGGTTGAATACTAGAAAATTCACAGTCTTTCTAAAATTAGAATCTGCTCCTAGGTTTCAAGATTCTAATTTACAGAATATGTAAAACAATGTACATTATTAATCTAGTTACAGTATATTTGACTATGATTTTATTATTTGCAAATTGTCCAGTCCATCCGTAATATTTTTACCTTTGTTTTGAAGGTTTTGTAGAGAAGTCTAACAATCTGTCTAACCTTTGTATCTATACTTGTTCGTGCAAAATTTGTGTCACAGGGTGAAAGAATGGGTGGGGGAACACCAGATGGTAAGGACTGTATTAAGGTTAAGTTGCACTGGTGAGCTAGTGGCGCCCTAGTGTTGATGTAATTTTGCACCCTAATTTCTGAATTTACTGCCCCGATCAAAGGCCTTCTTAACACTGACATCAGGCAAATACTACACCGTTCAGAGGTTACATGTTGGGGTTGCTGAAGAAGTTTAATTGTGACTGTGATCAAGAGGATGGGCCCTAAAAACAGAATAAGAATGAACAATTAATCCTTACCTGGCCATCTGTATAGAGCCATTTCCTGAACGAGCCCTGGGCAGGTGGCTCTGCCACACCCACAGGTTCGCAGGGGTGCTTCTGTCTTCTGGAGGATCAGTCAAGAGCCCTTGCTAAGAAGACTGACATCGGCCTCAGGGAAATTATGTCATATAGAGCATAAGAGAATCACGTTGTTTGGAACAGCCAGGACTGGAGAAGATGCCTAAGAACCACCAAAGGAACTGCACAGAGAATAGAAGCATTCATTTGCTGACATTTGTTTGGTAACTGAGTACTACAGTATGTCCTTGTTTGGAATGTGTGTCCTTTGGAGTTGGATTATTTCTAATGTGTTCTGGGTGTTGAGTAGACTGTGTTGAATGTTGTTAACCACTAGAAAATTAAAAGATAACTTGAATAATACTAGTGTCTGTTGCTGGTCTGTGCATGCACTGGTGATTCTGGGAAATGAGTAAAACCCTTGATAATTCCTAGATCGCGTAGTCGTGCACAAAGCAATAATTCCTGAATTTAGGGGTCACTCAATCTGTGACACTTGTATTTTTTAAACATTTTCTAGTTTCTTTTAAATAGCTTTTTATAATCACAATTAGTCTGGCCTCAGTCCTCACTATTGAAACTATTTCAATATGACTAAAAATGGATGGATAGATGAAAAATTAATCTGGAATTAAGTATTCTCAGTATATTGTGCTTTATTTAATGGTAGATATGAACTGAACATTTATTTCAATACATTTATCCAGAACAATTGCCGTAGGAATAAAGTCTGCCACAGGGAAATTTGGACCCTGAAGTAAATGAACAAAGTAGTGATCATTAAAGCCATTGATGCGTACTGTTAACCTCGGGGTAAAAATCCCCACTGAGCATTTCAGCTCTGTAGCACTAGGAATATTTATTAATGGGTCACTCTGCAAAAACTTCTATGTTCATTTGACATTCACAACTTCATGTGCCTTATTCCCCCCACTCCATGCTCAATACATCTAATCAGTTTTTACATTTCCAGACAAGTGATTGCTAACATTTATTGTTTCTTCTTACCTACTGTATGTGACACAGTTTACAGTATGCAGAGTACATACAATTATGTTGTGCATTGTCAAAATGTGTTATTGATGATTTAAGAGGATAGATGGAAAAGAAGTTCTGCTTTATGTAAATTTAAGATTTATAGAGGACTGTCTGAAAAATGGAGCTGTCTCTGAATGAGTCATGTCATGGCAAGATTTATTGTAATGAACATGCATCTGTTATACTATTCTGTTTTCTTCTCTTGTAAGAAAGTTATTTAGTTGACATGTTTTTAAAATTGCTTTTCAACAGGTCTTGGTTTTCCATGTCGACACGCATATTTCAGTTTTTAGAAGGAAGGCAGTTTTTGTGCTCTAAGTACAGACTCACCCATTCAAGGGAAGACTCCAGATTTTAAGAATTTTAGTCCTTAATCACTTCAAATTATTGCAAAATTTTCTCTCTTGGGTTCTCCCTAATGGTGGCACAGTGGTTAGCATTGATGCTTTGTAGCAGTAGACCCATAGGTTCAATTCTGGTCTGTAGTATAATCTACGTGGAGTTTGTGTGTTCTTGCCGTGCTTGCATGTATTTCCTCTAGGTGCTCCAATTTCCTCCTACAGTTCACATTTGTATGGGTAGGTTAATTGGCATGTGGAGAAAAATGCCCTTGGTGTGAGCATGCATGTTTGTGTCTATATGTGTGCCCCATGATGTACTAGCATTCTGTCCAGGGTGTATCCTGCCTTGCACCTGTTGCTTGCTAGAACAAGCTCTGGCTACCCTGCATACACTGTATTAGATAAAGCGGTTAGAAAATGGATGCATGTTCTCCCTTTGGATGTACAGATAATTAACTAAACTTTAGTGGGGGGGGGCGTGGCCAAGGCAAAGAAGTCTGAAGGGAGTCTGTAGGAAAATCCATGGGTGATCAAAAGTCCAGAGCCGGGTAATCCATCCATGATTAATCCATCCATAGGTAATCCATCCAAGACAGGAGTCAAAAGCCTGAGCGAATTCCGGCAAAGGCTCGGGGGAATAAAAAGGGGTAACGGGGCCAGGCGCTCCAAGCCCAGGACCCAGATGGTCAGGATGCTGTTGTGAAGCCTGTGCCGTCGAGCCACTCCTGGACTCGCTGGTAGGCGAGCTTCCTGTCATCCATCTTCCAAAGCTGAGCCTGGAATGGTGGGAGCATCTGGCTTTTGTAGGGAGGGGCTGGAACAAGAGGCAGGTGCAAAAAATCGAGACAAACAAGAAAGAGCCGGAGTGCCCTTAAGAGGAAGGGCTTACGATCGTGACAGTAATACCGTGTAATGTGAAGTAACTTAGGGCCTAAAAATCCTATTAAGTGTATTATTTACTGTTGGTAAATTATTTTACTGTTTTACAGTAGTAAAATGTGCACTTACTGTATACAGTATGAAAATTATGCAGGAAAAGACAGCAACATTGTAAACTATATTTTCTATTCACTGTGCTACCTGGAAACAGATTGATTGTAATACATATGAATCTGTTATCAACAATATATCAAAAGGAGCTGAAAGTTATTATTAGCATTAGTTGCATCTCCAAGTATTTAAGTCAACAATGCCTTTCATTCTCTGTTAATAACTTGAGTAGTAAATAATTTTAATTTATTTTATCAAATATATAGTATAAAGATCTTTTCCCGTCATTGCAAAATGCAGTCTTTAAACTGCATTTTGAAGTTGCAAAAAAACATTGCTCAGGAGAAAATCCCACTTATAAACAGATGAGCTTTACAACATTACAGTTTTACTCACACTGAATGGCTGTTTCTCATTCTCACTTGAGTTGCACCTTAAAGCAAACCCTTGGAAAAAATGTGAATGCATTTCTGATTCTTTTTGAATTTTGCTTTTGTTTTTGCTTTTATTAGACTAGTATATTTTTAGTAACAAATTATATATGCAGTACACACTTCAGGTTAACCATAATTGTCTTTAATTGGACCTGTGTGGCATTTATACAGGATACTTTAATCAAGCTTCATATCTATATGTCAGTGGAAGTGTAGGTTATAACAAAGTGGGCAGTCAGAGTATTTATGAGTAATTAGTGTCTTAAACCTTTTAACAGGTTTAACAAGTAGGTCATTCTAGGTCAACCCTATTAAATTCAAAGGCAGTGTTGGAACCATTTGTTGTTTCCTAAATCAACAAACACACATCCTTGTGCACTTCTTAAAAATATTTTCCAGGTGTTTATTTCAATGAAACAGCTATTATGCATTAATTAGCTTATCTTCAAAGTTAGAGGATTTTCTATTAATTTTGGCTTCATTTAAATTCAAACCAGTTTGTATGTATCGCATCAGCTTTTGTAATCTCCCCATGCCAAATAGTAAAACATGTATTGTCCTTCTTTATCCATTTGCTCCATGTTTTATTAATACTATAGGCAGCATCATTCAGGTTGCCAGGGTTACAGTAAGAGTTTTTCAAGGCAATTACTCTGTTCTGAGACCTTTGTCATGAGGTTTGATTGAGGCCATTTTAGTTCTAACCCCGATATATGCTAAATTGGTTCCTGCTGTGTTGATTCATTACATTTTTTTCTTTATTTCTCATAAAATAATATCTGTCTCTGTTTCTTCAGCCCTGAAGTGCTAATTGGATGTATTTCTTTATATCGGGCTGGCTGGATTTGCCTTTTGTATTTCCTTTCCCTCAAAGATATGCTTTAAATAATGATCGATTCAGTGAGCGTATTTGTGTAGATATTTTCCTTTTGGTGGACTACCCAGATATTGGAGCAAAACAGTAAATCTTTTCATCGATAAAGTGCACTTTGTGACTGTAGGTACTTTTGGTACAGTGCTTTTGTCTGCAAAGAGAAATATTGTAAGTTTTTGATTCCTCCGGATTGTACAGTTAGAATTGATAAATCTTTTAAAAGACAATTTACTTTCAGGCACCTCTACAGTTTAGAATCATCAAGTTGTTTAAGAATCACACCTGGATTTCCACAAAATACTGAAGAGTCTTGAGGCCTATTAAAACTTATTTTCTTCTACCACTGCAAAAATAATAGAAAATAGCTCATAACAAGTTCCTAATTCATTTAGAACAAGTCAGATTGTTTACTACATAAGACAAATTATACAGTAAAAAATTGCTCTCTGCTTATAATTTCTTCAGTATACGATTTTTTCAAGAGTATGTATTAATAGACTTGAATATCCACAGGACAGATCATTCATTTCATCTATGTTATTTCCAATGTCATAGTAATTCAAAATGAGAAGTTACAACTACAAACTAGAATTTGACTCTATTCCTAAAACGTTTAAATCCTTTTATCACCTTTTTGTTATCCATCTGAAATTTTATTTGCTGATTTAGTTTGAATGGCCATTTAAGTAACCTGAACCTCAAACTGCATAGTAAGTACTCATTCAATCTGTTTTCTTAATACATACACTGGTACTGCAATAAATTTAGATTTTGTAGATACACCAAAAAACATAGACACTTTTAAGTGATGAGCTCACTTTTATTTCACTCTGCTTTTAAATGTGTCACATTGCCATATTGTCATCCAGTTTTCTGGATGGAGTGAAAGAATGAACCCCTTATTTTGAAAATGTTAGTCAACAAAAACATTTTAAAATGATCTGAATAATTATATTGCTTTCATAATTCATTTTGATTTATGTTATATGGAAGATGTTCTGAACTGCAGTTGATTGCGTTTGTTAAAAATCATTGTAAATTTAGGAGGAAGTCAATGTCTGATCTTGCCCACTTCTGCTTTCCTATTTACTGTATTCATATTTGTTCGTAATGTGGCTGCCTTTAAAAAGCTAAAACCAAGCAGGCCCTAGTTATAATACAAACCCATCAGTTTAGAAATGTTCTCTTTGTAGGTATCTATCCATACATTTTCCAAACATTTTTTTTCACTACGGGATCACGGGGGATGCCGGAGCCTAACCTCATAGGCAACAGGAGGAAGGCAGGATATGCCAGCAAACACTCACATACTGTAAGTGTCAATTTTACAGCAGCCAATTCACCAACCAGTATTTCTTTGGACTGTGGTGGGAAACCCACAGGAACAAGGGAAGAGCATAGAAAGTCCACGCAGATAGCACTACAGGAGTTGAATCCAGGGCCCTGGTGCTACGAGGCAGCAATGCTAACTGTGCAGCCCAATGGATGGAGGGATCTATGGAGATATACTGTATCAAGTTTAAAAAGACATTGTAGTAGAAGGCTCTTTTGCTGTGGGTTTTAAAGTATAAATTTCACAGATTAAAGTGACAAATATACCAAAAGCTTATCTCAAAGATCTAATACTTTCATGAACGTCTATATTCTTTTTTAGGAATAATGCAGGAAGCACTTAAAAAATATTCCAAAAATGTTTCATGTAAGATTAGTTTCAAGTTACATTTTTGATAGGGCACTTTAATTTTTTCATAAAAGTGTTTTATAAATGAAATTTCTAAAAGAAATCAGGAATTTGAACTACATTATGTAATCAAGTTGCAACCATTAATTGCAAAGTAGATTAACTGAATTGTTCTATAGAACTGTACCAGTTACCAGTAAATGCAGTAATATTTTGAATAATTTAAACATATACAGTAATCCTATTTGTCCCCTAATCACTATAAGCTGTAATGATGATTTTTTTTTAATGCATGTGGATGTACAGTTATTTGCTTGATGGAAACTGATACAAGTGAAAATTCCTGTTCAATACTGCAATGAGAAACTACATATGGCCTTTAGATGTAATGTTCAAGGTCATGCAATATATGACTGTATATTGCGTTGTTTACAATAAGAGTCACTTTTGTTTTACTTTCTTTTTTTAATTTCTAAAAATCCATTACTATGTGCTAGACAGACAAACAGTGCAGATTTCAGCTGTGACAATTTTTGTGATAAACTTCTTAACATCATAGTGCATTACTAGGAACTTCACATCCTTTAACAGCAAATGAATTCCATTTTTTTAGACATTTTGCTATTCACATTTTTCATATACTAGCAGATTAATAATTCAGTATTCAAAAGTGAGGAACATATGCTAAATCTTAATTGTACAAAACAAGAATAAAATAGATTGTTTTCATGTATAAATAGTGTAAGCTTGTATTTTAACCCCTATCCAATGATTGGTTATAAAAATACAGTAGTTTAAACTGGGGTTAGACTGATATATAAGTGTAAGCAAATTTTTATTAATTGTTAATATACAGCAATTGTTTTTCATGTTTAATTAAACAAATCCAACATAACTGACATACTTGCTAAGAGATGTCTTGTTATCTTTGCTTATATACTGTAAAAGCAACCAGAACTGGATGTGCTAGTCTGTTTTGATTATATTCAAGCAGTGTTTGCTATAACCGGTGCTATAAAGGCTTTGCTGCTTCTTACTGTAATTAAATAAAGCAAAAGAGACTTTTAAAGTAGTGATTATGTATTTGAACTGTGAAATTCATTTTTAAATGTATATATATAATACGGGTGGGTAGCTGCGTCAGTATGTGTAGGCTGCAAAGGAACAAGCAACAGGTTTATTCCATGTTGAAAAAAGAAGAAAGAAAACACAACATTTCGGCCCAAACATTGTGTTTTCTTTCTTTTCTTTTCAGCAAGGAATAAACGTATTACTTGTTCCTATATACTGTATAATACAGCTCCCCTTGAACCACCTACCTCCCATTTAGTTCAGCTGTCAAATGTGAATGTGTGGTATAGATATTTAATGAACAAAATCCTAAAGCTGTCACAACCTGTGTGCCTTGCGCTGGTCTTTGAACTAGATCTTGGGAGAGGCTCTACTTGTTCAGACTGTTGGACCACCTTATTTTCCATTGAAGACGGAAGGCTGACTGTCTGCCCTCAGCCAACACCAGCATAAGCAATCTCCAGCAGAGTGCTCCTTACCTCGGGCTTCTGCTCCATCTGCCTGAGCTCTGCCTAACAGATTGCTATGCCCATCCCCCCACCCTCAACCCACACTCATGCTGGCTGTGCCTGGTTACATTCGCAAGACTCATACTCTTCTCAGGATACCTCATGAGCCCCTAATAACCCTTTCCCTGGCATCCCACAACCTTGTGATATTTTTGAAAGGACAAGCACAGATTTAATAAGCATATGGACACAGGTTATGCGGTTAAGTCTGTCTGGGGAGGGAGGGGTTGAATGTGTAAGGACAGTAGTATCTTTGGGGAAACTTAATTGATTTTTTGTGCTCTTCTCTACACTGTTATCATAACACATCGTAAAGTTCTGTTAATGGATGTATGAAAAAGGAAAGCTCATTGATTGGAACTACTAGATTCAGAAAAGTTTAATAGTAAAACAGAACCA
The DNA here is from genome assembly GCF_055471065.1 of Atractosteus spatula. NCBI lineage: Eukaryota > Metazoa > Chordata > Actinopteri > Semionotiformes > Lepisosteidae > Atractosteus > Atractosteus spatula. Next base: position 53,037,102 of record NC_142712.1, read on the forward strand.
GATTCCATGTTCAAATTACATGCGTTTTTTTAAATTATATATTTATTTATGACATTTTACTTAATTGTTTACTTCCATTGTTTAAAAGAAGCTGCAATCTGAAATTTTCCAGTACTTTTTTTGTATTTTCTTAATTCTCTTGTCTTTCTTGTATACAGTAAGTTTTATTCTTATTGAAATAAGGTCATATTGATCTCATATTTAGTGGTTCACAACCAGGCAATTATGGGACAATTTTTTTTTTCATGGAGCTTATAGTTCCATGTTTTTATATGGAAAAAGAAAGAACATTACATCATACGGTATACAAAAATGAACAAATGTCAACAATCATCATAGCATGACAGACACCGTACCTAAGCAAACTGTGTAAATCCATGTTTTTTTGCATAACATCCTGTATTCTCTGTGGTTTCCCATGTTTTGCATTATTTTGAGTGCTAAAAGTTATAAAGTGCATCAACTAATATACAGTATAGCACATCTACCAAACATTACAGCTGTGGCCTAGCATTTTTCACCATATTCCATCCATTCTGCTGCTGATTTTATCATCTTTAGTCAGCTGTGCTTTTCAGACATTTTGTTATTTCTTTAAACATATACTAAAAAATAAAATAAAAAATACATAGGTCAATGTTAGGGATAGTTAGCAGTACCCAGAGACCTGCAATATATTCTAATTCTCAATGTAGATACAGTATTTGTTGTTTTTTTTACCAGTTCATAAATCAGTTGTTTGCATGGACTACTACTGCTGCATTTGACCATAACAGTAAAAAAAAAGGAAAACAATAACAATTAAATCTGTGCTGAGTTGACAAAACCGACCAACCTTAAAGTTGAATAGTTTTATTATACTTTTAATTTGAGTCTTTGGCTATGTTAAGGGTGGATATTTTCTAGACTTTTAAAAGAAACGTTTACCGATTATGTTTGGAATAATCAGCTATAAATTCCTACTGTACTGTAGCTGTGCAGATATAGCTAAATGGCTTCAGTTTTTGTTAACCTTACCTTTTCCCAAATAAATGTCAAGCATTAGAAAGTCAGCTTATACCAAAATGAAACTTTTTAACGGTTGAACGTTATAGGGAATGTATGTGAAGCTCTCACTCTACAATCTAGCCCTGATATTTGTTCTGATCACAAATGTGTTTGGCATATTAATTTTTGTCTTGTAATATTATCCAGTAGGCTCTCTGTGAAAGCTTTTAGGGGTCACACAGTGGACCTTTGAAAACTTGGCAAATATTGGCAAGAATAAGTCTAACTTGATTCATTTCAGTTTGAATGTATAATATAATGCATTGTCACAGCTACATTTTAAGACTAAGGACATCTTAATCAGTAGTCTAAAGCAGTGTAGCAATTTCAATTCCATTATCCTTCAAAGCTTCCATGATCAAACGTTCATAAGGTAACATTTTTGTTATACAGTAGAAATTGCAAGAAGCAAAGAGCCTTGTGAAAACTTTAATATTTATTTCCTATACAGAATGAACAGTATTTGATTTGTAAATGTATACATTAAATAGAAACATAAAAGCTAACAAAACCAATAAGCCACCACCAAGCGCCTTCAGATTAAATTAATTAATTGTAAATATTCACGATAAAAACAGAATTATTTGCAAATTCAGCACTTGGGCTGTTTATCCCATTTACATTATATACAGTATTTCCTTTATAATTATAAAGTAATTACAAGTTATTTTCTTTGATGAAATGAGTTGACTAATTCATCTTAGATATACTGTATCCCACAATCTTTTTTTATGTTTTCTATAAACAGAGATCATGATCGTACATATCTATGTTCTTGTATTAGATTCAAGTTTAAAATAGTGTATTAGTCAAGAAGGCATGGCTTTGAAAGTGTATTGTTTGTACTGTGGTTTTCAGTGACAGTTTTAATAGTTGCAAATATGCTTAATGGGATCATGCTTTTTTAATTGTGTGCTATTGCCTTCAACCTTGTGATATGTACTTTTTTTCATTGAAAAGGTGAAGGATTCAAGCAATATAGCAATAGCAATACAGTATATCTAATTTATGGCTGTTCATGTTATTACTATAACTCTCCTGAGTATAAGTTATCAGTTGTAGTAGCACCTTTTGCTCCATGTCATCAGAGGTTATTTCTCTTCTGTTTCATCACTTACCCATCTAAGATCTTTGCATTTCTTACTATGTTTTGATCCTTAACTTGTATCTATACTTCATATTGTTGTAAAATAGCTTATAACAGCTACTAGCCCAATGCAGCTTTTTATTTGATCGATTTTCATTTTCTACATTTTCTTGTAAAAAACAAATAATGAGCTTGACTTGATTAACTGATATCTCAAGAGATGGAACTTGTAGGGCTTAAGGGTCACGGCTTTTTGGCCTGCAGTGTCTGTATTAATTATGCTTAAATGGCATATCTCCTGCGTCAAGCTTTTACTGTGCCAAGTGCTTGTGTTGGTTTCACTGCATGGGATCCTGTTTGTTCACTCACACTCAAATTTGGGGTCTCAGCGTCCACACCAGTAGAATAACTGTAGAACGCTGAGCACACTCCCAAACACAATTTCCATTAATTAATTTGGTATAATGGCAGTGATTATGACATACTTGGATTTATAGTTCTGATAAAATGAGTGGTTTTGAAGCTATGAAAATTTGGCACATATGCCTGTCTTCTAACACCCAGGGGTGGGAACAAAGCCCACAGCACAGTGGTGTGATGCAGCACTTAAGTGACAGTGAAAGGCTGAGTCACTGCTTGAGCTGCAAAACGGCATCTTTTCTACTGCATAACACCCAGGAATATTTATGATTCTTTTGACGCAAAAAAAATCCATTCAGGCATTTGAAGGTGAATAGGAAACTTGCATCTCTTTTGGAGCCACTGGGAGAATGGAAAAAGACTTTCATTAATTATGTATTCTCTTACGAAGCAGCACATTTTCAGAAGTTCAAAGCAATAAAAGATGAGCAGTAACACACCAAAGATGTTAGAAGTATGGAGGTTAATGAAGTGTGGTCGTCTGTTGAGTGGATGGAGGGAGGGGGATAGAGACCAGATCATTTTCTGTGGTTATTTGCATTGCTCATTTAAATTGATAAAGATGGTGTTTTCAAATCATGAAAATTCCCTGTCTTTTGACCCTAATCTAAATTCAGTGATAAAGGAATAGTTTAGACTATTGATACTGCCATATTAACTGGCAAAGAAGAATTCTTGGAAATTTGAATCATGAATACTTGAAAGATTTTTTTCAATCATTATATAAAACTTTTTTTCCTGGCTTTATTTGTAGTTTTAATTCAACATAAAATAAATTAATCAGAGGAATCAATTGTCATTACTACTTTAGTCCAAGATTTATATCAGTTTCACTAAAGTAAATTTCAGTTTTTTTCAGAAGCTGTGATACAGTGTTGCATTCTTGTGAGCCTTTCCTTCTACAGAAGATTATTTTTATTCTGTCTCTGTTTTTTAGCATCTTGTATTTCAGTATTCATATGTTTGAGCTATTATGTCTGATTTCTGATTACACATAGGGAACTAATCTGATTTCAATTTTAGAATAAGGTTAATATTTCTTATTGGCATTATTTACTATTCTTGTGTTTGTTGAGCAAAAAGTTACAGCAGAGAATTTTGCCCCCTGACCGGCTTCAGCAGATTTAATGTTAATGAATCTATGACACTGGGTGTATCTAAAAAGCCTGGGATTGGAATTAATGAAATATACTTATCAGTATCTTGTTTTCTGCACTGAGTTTTCGGTATCATGTCTGCCTCACTCTTTGGTCCTTGAACAGAAAACACTTTAGAGCTCTCATAAGAGGTTTGAGAATTTAAATTTACATGGGCACATCATCCTATGTGGATGGATGCACAGATTGTGTTTAATCTCTTCAAAAACCAAAAAGCTGACTGATTTGATCCACCTTTAATTACGCTTTCTGAAGTTTTATCCTTATGTTAGAAAATTGTAACAAAATGTGAAGTCTTTAGAAGATGTTTGTAATAAAACTAATAGTTTCAGTGGGCTCTCAAGAAGTTTTCAGGCAGCTAAGGCTCGTAGTGCTCTTTCGCTCTAGATGCAGCAAATAATTACAGTAGATGGAAACTGAAGAAAAGATGTACAGTAAGGAGCCCCGCAGCAGTACTGCTACAACAACCAGCTCTCTCAGGGCTGCCTTCTTTCCAGGCCTTCCAGGCTGTGCAAAAGAAGTAAGTGGTGCCAAAACTAATATAACCCTCAATCAAGACATTATTTTTGTAAAGCAGCGACATTTGTACATCGCCGATTATTTATCCAGTTCATCAGCAATGTCACTGTATTCCAAACATTGTACAGGGTACAGGATGGCTACAATACTATAGTGCTTTCAAGATAAATTAGTGGTGACAAGCATGATTTAAAGAGAAAATTGCATATTCTGTTTAACATATGGTGTGCACAGTGTTAAAACCTGTAAGCCAACATATAAGAACAACACAGATACCACCATAATATGTTTTGCTACAGGACATCTCTTAAAATCAGATTTCTGTACACTGTCAGTTTAACATGAGATACTGTAACCATTTTAATAAAGTTCTAGAACTGAATGGAATAGCATTCAGACTAATATTATTGGTTAGTTCTATGAGAAAAAAATATTTTGCTGACTTAAAAGTCTTGGAATAAAAGAAAGGCAAATACATCAGATATATAGTCATGTCTTTCAGTCATTCTTGATCTTGAAGTATTGATCATCTTGGAGGTATTACAATACCTTTCTCACAAAATATAATCTAGCAGAGTAATAACCAAAGTAGTTAAACTAGTTAAAAGTAGTCTTATTAAAAGAAATATACTCTAGCTACTAGTAACATAAAACTGTGCAAAAGACATGAGCTGAGAGCTATTTGTTTTTGACAGCTGAGACACTCGAGCATTACTCCTCTGAGCAAGGAAGTCCAGGTCATCACTAAGATCTCCCTTTGAGACACCCAAACAGGATATCAATGCAACAGAAAGCGAGTGTAAATGAGACTAGCAAATCTTATCTTACTGAAACATTACAGATAAGTGTTCAGAGAAACTAGAAAGTATTACTTTGATGTGGAAATCTAAAGACTATAATCAACAAACTCTACTGAGAGGAAAAAATACATTAGTAATTCATAAGCTAGTATGGTCTAGGTGTTGGGGTTAAGGACGATGCTGCTTTCTTGTCTTATTTGTAACAGGGAAATGGAAACTGTGACTGAAGTAGAGTTTATACTGTATGAAGATGATAATGGTTAGAGCTGGAAAGAGGAAGTCAGTCTGACATTAATTGTAGATGATGGATTTCCATCCAAATTAATAAGGGTAATATTAATTTAACTATTGCTAAAGTGTGAATGCTTATTTTACTATACTATAATGACTAGGTATGCTAAAATAACTTGTTATTTCAATATATTGTAACGACCATGGGGTACGGTACGGAATGGAGCAGGCACAGGACTCAGGAAAAGGGGTTAACCAACACATTTATTAACCAGAACCGGGGAAAGGTACACACACAGAGACAGGGGTTACAGCGCTGCACCTATACTAACACAGACACAGAAGGGATGAGGCTGTCTCCCAGCCTCCGTCCCACTATATACAGTCCCGTAGTCCCGCCCCCAGGTGCTGTTCCCAGCCTGCTTTGCGTGTGCGTGGCGCTACAATATTATAAATTGCAGCCTTTAGTATTGGTTTGTGTAAATTTGATACGAGGTGGTGATCTTGCAAGAAATGAAGACATAGTCAAAATGGCCTTAGGACTCAGTTTAACAAGCTTTACACAGGGGAAATTTGAACATGCTGAATTTCCAGAACTTGATACAAACATCTTAAAATATTAAGTGAATCTTCTTGCATACTGTATACTGTATGTACGATACTTTGACAAAAAGGTTACACTGGCTGGCTTAAAATCCCTCTAGAAAACAAAAACCTGTAGGTCTCAAGATAAATAAATCTGCTCCTTAGTATTTTATGCCCTTTTTCTATCTGTAAATTTATCTTAGCCACTAGACATTGTCCACTTTGATGTCCAGAGACAGGCTGTTAGTTCATCTGCTTCTTTTATGATAGGATTCGTGGAATTTATAAATCAGAATAAGAAAATGCCATGTATTTTAAAATTTAACAAATGCACGTTGCATCAGTACTAACATGTCGCTTTCAAGGTACCACTGAAGCAATGCATCTACTGTACTATTAAGAATTCAGAATCGAACGGGCACAATTGTAAAGAAAGTTACTAATAACTGTGATTTCCTTAAGCAAGTCTGATTCAATTTCTGATCTAATATATGTCCAGCTTTGGATACTTTTCATGATGTGGGTTTCAAAAACTTAGGAAAGCTCATTAGTCAAGTGATTCAGATTAAGGAGTAGGCTACCCTGCAAACAAAACATTGCACCACAGGCGCTGTTTAACACGACAGACAAATTGCTGTGTTTGCTTAAGCTAAACTATAGAACATCTGTTATGCTAAGATTCCCATCCAAATAGCACTACCTGGTATTAGTGCACTAAGACAGTTTAATCCTTTCTTCCATATTGATAGTCCCCCACCAAGGTTTAGATAGGCTTCACTGCAGTGCAGAGAGCTGGTGCACTGAAGCAGATTGATTTAGTGTGCTTGGCTGCATATCTTGTGTACCTCTAGCAAATGCACTTACTGTACACAGCTGTCGCTGAGGCTTTCCTCTTTATTTAGAGCAATGTAAGAGTGTTGTTCTTTTAGATTTTTCCATTTACTTTCCTTTCAAGACAGACTGTACCCATTGCTTGGCAAATAATGAAACTAGAAGTTCATGTTAAATGTGCAAGTTATGACTTAAGATAACTTTAATTTCTACAGACTTTTCTTTTAAGTCTTATGGGTTTTTGTGCTTTTTGCCTTTAGTCTTGTATTTCAAGTAATTCTCCAAACCCAATAGTGTAAACTGATGTTGTTGCTGAAAATCTAGTTGGATTTGCTACAGTTTGTGTTTAAATATTTGATCAATGTTTCTTTAGAGTACAATCACATTTGATTATTGTTCTGGCTTTTCTGTTATTATTCTGGCATTGATTTGAAATAATTTAAAAAGGCAGAGTGAAAAATAAATTTAATGTATTTTTTAAAAGTAAATACCACTGATGGCCTCTGCTTTAGATAATAATGAACATGTTGAAATAAAATGGAATGTGTGTTTTGCATAATTTTTTTCATTTGGCAACACCAGAAAACGTAATTTAATTGAAGCACAGTTTAATTAGATTCATGATTATCATACTGTGTATTTTGATTTTGTTCTAGTGAAGTCAATAATTTCACTTCAATAAAAAGCAAAACAGAATAGCTGACCTTGTTAAAGGATTATCAGATAGAGTAGCAATAACACTTTAAAGCCATGTTACAATTAGAGCACATCCTAGAGCATTTTAATTATGACTTTGTCATTTACAACGTATTCACTTAGGATTAAAGAGGAAAAGAAAATTTTATAACAGTTGTCTATCTCAACAGAATAATTGTATTTTTTTAAATGGCTATTTTGCATCATCTTATTATGAGAGCGCTCTGTGACTTGCTTGCAATGCTGTTGCACAGCTCTAGGGGCCTGGGTTAGACTGAATTGTGAGGTGCCTTGTGTGTAGTGTACATGTGGTCCCATTTGTCCACGTGGATGTTTGGCCCTGTCAATTGTTTCTGTGTGTGTACCCTGTTACAGCATTGCATCAAAGCCAGGGGTAGTCCTGCCTTGCACCCTCTATTCACAGAATTGCCTTACCTAGAATAAACCACTTTTGATATTGGATGGATGATAAGTATTTGTATGACCTTCATTTCAATGCTAATATTAAGATTCCCCTTTTACTATAATAGTGGTATGGTTTTGGTTACCACCAGCTTGCTTCTCCAAGGATATCCAATTATTTTAAAGGTCTTTTTGAGAGTACATTTCACATTTACACCTTATGTGGTACACAGGTGACTGGAACTCAAATCCTGGTAGAAATATAATTATTGCTCTAGCAGCACAAATTCATTTTGTCTCATCATGGCTTGCTTTCAAACTTTGTTTTGTCACATTTTTTACCCCATGATATTTTTGTATTCTGATTAGTGACTTATTTCTTATAGACTTTGGATTTCTTTAAACTCATTTGTGGGAATGAGAAATACATCCTCATTCCAGTCATATGAATATTTGTGGAAAAGAATTAGGCTATTGCCAGCTGAATGAAATACGACAAAATAACTGAAAGCAAGTAAGTTGTCTTCACTTATGTTTTCCAGAAAACGAAGATGCAGTACTGAATAAAACTAAGACATTTAATTTCTCTCAGATGTGATACTACAGTCAATATCAAATAATAAGAATCCCAAAATGATTAAAAGTAATGAAATCTTTAATTAAATCTCTAGCACATCAAGTGCTCTGCTATAAAGAACTGGGATTTTACAATTATATGTAAGCATTCTCCTTGATTTCCCCTGGTATACATTCACATGGGACCAGATAAGGTGCAACCACAAAATAAACTCCCTGAAAAATGCAGAAGTGCTTTAGAGCTTAAAGCTGAACATAGCCCAGATACAGTAGTTCAAGCTGTAAACGTAAGCAGAAGCACATTTGTTACCATCCCAAGCAAAAAATATTAATCAATACTAGAAAATGTATTTCAATGTATGAGGTATTTCAACATTGTGTTACAAGGATATTAAGATAAGTCTTTAAAAGAGAAATCTACACTGTTAAAAAAAAGATGTTTTAAGAAAGCTGAAATACTGGCTGTTCAGTTTAGCTCAGTTTTATTTGTAATATGCATTGCATAAAGTGCAATGAAATACTTATTTGCATTTATGATCCAATACAAAGACATTAGGGTAACACCAAACTTAAACACAGAAAAACAGCAGCAACAACAACAAAGTTAAATAATATTCAACACTAATTCATTTGCATCCATCATAGCCATCACACTGTTCTTATCTATTTTTATTTTCCATTGTATTGTTTATTTGATTCTCTTCTTTCAACAAAATGGGAAATCACAAATGAGGTATGCTCTTTTTTGAAGTAAACATGAATACTCAAACTGAACACCTTTGGGGATGAAAAGCTAAAGGGCAGTTCAGTAACAACCACAAAAAATATCAGTGTAAAATATGTTAATTGCATATGAATAAACTAAATATTCACCCCTATCTCTATGGAAATCCTTAATTAGTTCAGGGACACAAAACTACTTTCACACATTGCGCAGTTGATTTATATCTTTCTGTATTTGATAGAAGTGCTTCCCATGATTTGAACTAATATATCTGTATCTGTACCCTTATTCAACCTTGAAGGACCAAGTAGAGTTCAAACAACTCATGGATAACATTGTAGAAAGGCACAGATGAGGAGAAGGTTATAAAAAAATAAAGACACTGAATTTCCTTTTGAGCTTGGTGAATTTGATCGTTATGATCTGGAAAGTTTATCATATTCAACATCATCTATCTAAATCAGGCTATCCCTCCAAACTGAGCAACTGCCTAAGGAAAAAAAGTGGTTAGGGATGTCACCATGAGACCAATGGCAACTTTCAAAGACAGTTTAGTGCCTGAGATGGGAGAAAATGTCTATGAGTCAACAATGGACAACCTCTGTCCCAATCATTCCACAAAGTCTGCCTGTATGGTACAGTGGGAAACCCATTTTAAATCCAAAAATTTTATAATACTGCAAATGTGTGGCATTTGATGTTGCAAAAGATGGACAAGTAAGACAATTTGGAATGTTTTGGACTAAAAGCAAGATATCACATCTAGTGAAAAACACAACAAAGTGCAACACCAGCTTCTTACTGTCAAGCTTTTGGATGGCAGCATTATGTTATAAGTCTGCTTCTCATCAGCAGGATCTGTGAAGCTTTTAAAGATTGATGAGAGGTTGTCTGGAGCAAAGCGCAGGTAAATCTTAAAGAGAAATCTACTTCAGTCTGCTAGAGACCTACAGTAAAATGTGGATTAAAATTGAACAGAATGTCCTTGAATGGTCCATTGAAAGTCCTGGTCTGAATCCAATAGAAAACTTGTGGCAAGACCTGCCATTTTGCTTCTGAAGGTGCTTTGACCAAGTATTGATTAAGAGTGGTGAATTCTTGTGCAATTAATATATTTTTAATTTTGAACTTTTCTTTGTAGTTTTTGCTGATATTTATCTTCTTTCACACACAAATGCATTCAGTTGAGTATTCAGGTTTTGTCTAAAAAATACTCACTTTAAAAGAATGTATTGATGATTTGTAATCAAAATGGGATATCGCTGGAAGGGGGTGTATACTTTTGAAAGCACTGTAAATCATTGAGAAACATCTAGTACTACATATGAAACAGTGTAGTTTACTTAATAACTATGCAGTTGTTCTTTTAGTTCTAGAATGCTTCAAGATCTGAGCAAACAAAAGAGCTGGATATTGTGGGCTTTGTATGATTAGACCCATAATATTGTTTGCTGGTCAGTGAGTGTAAAACGTTGAAGGATTGAGTGGTTTATTGTTTTCCTGCTTTTATTCACTTTTCCTGCATAGTCATTCTGCATGTACTGTACTGAGATGCCCCAAGGTATTATCATTTATTCATGGAGGACTTGCAGGTCTGATCTCTAGGTCTTGGCTCTTGCTATAGGCAAGCACAAGAAGAAGACTGAAATGCACATTGTCTCCCCATTTCTACTGATTGGTATTCACTGCATTTTCTGAGAAAACCTGAACAGTCTCGTATATCAGAAAATGCTAGAAGACTCACAGGAATTCCACAGCTGCCCTGTTTCTACTCCACAAACAAACTCTGGTTTTAATTAAACTTTCAGTGGCAGAAATTTCTCCGTGCTGCTGAGGAAAATGAACTTTGATAAAGTTCAGGTGATTTAAAGTTAAAAGGGAGAGCTGTATTATCTTCCATTTTTATTATTGATATTTTAGGGAAAAGTTCCAATAATGAAAAAAAGTTATGACAACCAAAATGTATTCTCTTTGAGCACTAGGAATTCAAAGAATTGTTTCTAGAGATGGGGGAAATAAATTCAACAGCAAGCACATAAGAAAAGAGGGTTCCCTCGAAAGATATGCGCTGTCTATATTGACACAGATAGGCACATTTTAATGGAGCAACTTTATTTGGGAAACCTGAACATTAGAAAATTAGTACAGTTCAAATTTTGTTGTGCTGTGAACTTTAAGACAGTATAGGGATATAATTTTACTCAGCTTAAAGGTAACTTTTGATGGTAGCTCTATTGCATTATTTCCTTGTATTACAAATTGTTACCCTTGACACTGAGCTTTAATTTGATTTACTAAAACTGCCTTCTATGAATATTCTTTAACCTCAAGCCAATTATTATGTTTATTTATAATTGGGAATTCAGGTTTCACAGACCATAATTAACAGAAGTTCTACACTTGGTTTGCTTAATAACCCAAGATTAGTGCTAGAATTTGGAAATACTGCTTAGAGTATTTCAGTGGGTGTATTTTTAAATGCTCATTATTTATCTGGTTCTCACTACATCTGAACTTTCTCATATATGTACGCATTTCCATGCATTGCTTAACTTCACTGAAGAAAAATCTATTGAGGGCATCCATTGCCTGCAGGTCATATCTTTGACACCCAGTACTGAGAAGACTGTAGATAGATACAGTTTGACATTGTTCTGGCAGATTTCATCTCTAAGCTGTGACAGCATATTGCAACTTAAAACTCAGAAGACCTAAGTAAAGTTTTTGTTTTTAAACAATTTAGTTCACCCATTTTAAAATACTGATATTGTTTAGCTGGAACATAAATGCAAGTGCAGTTATTGATATTATAAATTGAAGTGATTATTTTAACCATGCATATAAACAGTCTTACAGTATATACTAATCTAATTGCTTTTAATGCAAACATGCATTTCTAATCTTTACTTTCTTTCTTGTAACCAACGTCACTTTAGGCTTCCCCTGAAAATATAATAAATATCAGCATATAACCTACATACTGAAAGCTTTCCTCTAATACTGTACATGTATATTTCCATTCATAAATTTGTATGTGTGTATATGGTGGGGTGGTGGACTTTGTATTACTTATAATTGTCAGGACAAAATCTGAGAAAATTCACTCCTGACAAATGTGATATAAGGAAATGTCTAAAATGTATATAAACAAAATTACATCTTCTTTTAAATAAAAAGTGCTAAAAATATTTAATGTCTGTATTCACCCTGTTTGGGGTTTCCTTGTAGTGAAGTATAGAACTGTAAATTAAAATAGAATAAGAGTCAATTGAAAGTCTGTGTGTGTGAGTGCATTGAAATATCAGAATAAACACTAAGCATTGGATATCAAGTTCAGAGCACTGTTGAAGGCTAAAATCATTAATATGTCATGTTCATGCCCTGTGGTTTTTAATTCAAGAAAATGCACAATGGCAGAAAACTCAGAGCACTTAAATGTCAAGTAGGAACACAATTTAGATGTTGGCATAATGAGAAAAGTTTTCCTTGTCTAAATTGCTTTTGGGGTGCTCTTTTTTATGTGTATGCCTTTTAGATTAATGTCAGAGAGGTCAGTTTATTTTGAATAATTCAAATAAATGTTCTTACAAAAATCAGAAATACAGAATATAAAACTAGAACATACTAAAAGATAAATATTTTGCAGTAAAATGTGTTTTAAACCTGTTTTGATCAGAGTAATGTCCTAGGTAAATAAACTGAAGGCAGTTTTCAAATGCTGAATCATGAAATACCATGAAGAACATACCAGATGAGTGCAGAAAAGTGATTAGGGATCATTTAAAAATCTATATTTTGTACTTAAAATTGTGACATTTCGGTCAGACATAAAATTAAACTGTAAAGAAATGAGTTGGAAACTTTCAAAGTTCTGGTTGGAATGAAGTATGAAAAGAAGCATGAAGCATGGGGAAATAATCAAAGAATTTACAGTAATCATAATGGAATCACTGATTTTAGTTGTCCCCATAGTAACGTTAGAATAATAATAAATAATAATAAACTTTATTTTATATAGCGCCTTTAAAGGTGGCTTCTCAAAGCGCTTAGAATAGCATCCTCTGCTCAGTGCATATATTTTTTTTCCAAACATCACTTTCTGCCCTTGGTTGAATTTTAAATATGCAGGAGTCTGGAATAAAATATTATTTTGTAAGACAACCTAAGCATCATGCATACTGTACAGTTCCTTCAGTTTTGTTAACGCATTTTATTTTTATGACAACATGGTTGTTTCGACTTTTGCAACACCCTTCATCTTTCATATCTTTTGAAAATGTATGCTCTCTTCCAAATTTATCATAATATAAGAAACATAAAAAGACAAACAGCATCTATCCATTTTCTAACCACTTTATCCAATATAGGATCACGGAGGAGCCAGACCCTATCCTGGCAAGAAACAGGCACGAGGCCGGGTTACTGTACACTGTATGGTGGATGCCAGTGCATTGCAGGGCACACACAGACACAGACACGTGCTCATACCAGGGTCAATTTTCCCAGAAGCTAATTAACCTACCAGCTTTGGTATGTGAAACCAGAGTACGCAGAGGAAACCCATGTGAATATGAGCAGAAAATACAAACTCTGCGTAGCTATCACCTCAGGTCTGTAATTGAACCCAGTTGCCACCATGCCACTGTGCCACCCAGGACAATCTGCTGTCCAGAGAAATTGAGTTATGGTGGCTTGACTACCGGGTGATGATTCTAACAGTAGTTACAGTATAAAAAATGCTATAAACAATCAGAATGTGAGTACTTTTCATTACAAAGTCATAGCAAAATCTGACATTCTGTATGTACTCCCAAAATGAAAGCATGCTAGAGTATTGCTAGGATATGTTGATCAAGTTAGAGATTTTGGATTTAGATCTTACTGTTCAGTAGGCTAAGAACCACTTCAGGCCTTAGTCATCAGCACCAGGTACTGCACATACAGTATATGGAGGAAGCTGAAGAAAGTAACAGATTTTAAATATATAGTCTTTTTGTGCCTATTTAAAGAGGAAGTATTAGAAAAATATAAATAGATTTATTGGATTTTAGTCATAGAACACCTACTCATATTTTGTCTTTTTTGGTTTTGTGATTCCACAGAATGATCTTAGTTTCTAAACTTGTTTTAAAAAAAAGTACTTTCAAACATTATAGGAAAACTCACAAACTGAAGAAATTGCCTTCTTGTTACTTACAGTTTATAGCAATAAAAACCTGTAAATTGAGAAGGCTTGTCTGAATTGACAACAGCCAAAGTCTTGTATTGTACAGTATCTAACAGTATTTTCTTCAATTAAGCTTTAGGAGTTTTGTCTCATTATGTCACTAGAATTTGCAAATATACATCTACACAATTTCATGAATTGGAAATATTTGGATATTACTTATTTATAGTAATTGTAATTTAATAGTAATTGTAAGTTTAAGATATATCATCCAAAATAATACAGAATTAATACCCCTTAATACCCATTTGTACTTAAAAGAATGCTACAAAATATTTAATTTGATTTAATTTTAATATTATTCAATTTAATTTCTGGTTCATTGTGTGAAATGATAATCATGACAAGTTTTAGTAACTAGAAAACTGCACTGCTCTTTTATTAACAGTTTTTGTACCTGCCTGTTTTTAGAGGTGATTAAATTTCATGTTCCTCTTACTATTTTTTGTTTTTTTTTCTACAAGCAAAAACTTCATCCTTTCCATAAGCAATAAACCAGATCTTATTTTGTGTGGTTGTTCAACCCCAGTGCAGCATACAGTATGCCTCATTATTTTAATGAAAAATATGGGTAAACGTCTCTGCAGCTAGCCTTATGTTTTACTGTATGATAAACACTCCACTGTAGTTTATGTCCTTTATAAGAGAACTGCACCCCATCAGAGACAAGGTCAATAGTGCAGACTGTATAAATCTTGTAAGCCGTTTATAAACATTTATTATACCCTCCGTTTGTTTTTCTGGAAATGGGTTTCACAAATATGTCAGTGCCTGGCTAAGCTGGGTGAATACATCTTAATATGAAGGCATTTTCACTGCTTTACTATTTGTTCTTAAAAGCTGTGTGAATATTTTAACAATTCACATGTGGCCAGAAACTTCTCTGTTCTGACTTCTATAAGCAAACCCAAGTTAAATGTGTAAAAACCTATCCAGGGGTAATTTCTTCAGAGCATGGACAAATGTTTACAGAAATTAATTTAGTGCTTTAATTAGTCTATCTTTGTTAATTGTACGTCTTCAGAGGAATACTGCATTTAAACATTGCTAAAGGGAATTAAGTGCGGCAATTTTGTTTTGATGCATATTGAGTTTGTTGTTGTAAAGGAAGCTTTTAATTAGTGCTTACTTTCCAATAGTTTTGAATATCAAAATAAATTACTTTTGTAGTGGGTATTTAGTGTTTATTATCACTGGGTATTCCAGGATGATCTAAATGTTCAGCAATAAAATGGAACAATGCCACACTTTACATGACATCTGATTCAACCAATCAGGCGTCAGCCTTGCCACTCACAGACAGCTTGACGTTCAACTGTTCATTAAACACCAGTGGCACGATTAAGCCTAGTATTGCTTTTCCTCTCTTGATCTGCATAGCAAGCATTACAGAGGTAGTCTAAAGCAGGTTTCATTATATCCTTAAAAATAAAAATCAATGATTTCAACCAATACATTAGTTTATAGCCACAGCAGCCTTGTAAAATAAACTGAAATATCTCTGGTTTTCTGAGTTTTTTGTAATTGTGGGTGAAACAATGCCAAATGGCTTTGGTTTTTTCAGGAATGAAAAAAGTCCTGCAATTGCGTGATATAAAGCATCAGGAAACAAGGCTGCAGGCTGGATACTTATGAAATGTTCGAAACGAACACAGATAAAACCGTCAGGTAGCATTAAAGGCTAATGGGTGTTTTTGAGTGAGCTGGCAGTTTAAACCTTTCCCAGAGGAAAAGAGAAAAGAAATCTTGATGTAAAAGTCTATGGGCCTAAAGGGGCTGTAAAAGAGCAGTATTTGAATGCAATAGAAATGAAAAAAGGGGCCAAAGGTAAATCTTTTTAATTTCCAAAAGCTGATTGCAATCAGAAGAGGACTCCACTCTCAATTTTCTCATCTGAAGGCAAAGGAAAGATAATATCTTTGAATAGGTGTCTCAGGCACTTATCATTGTTGAAGGATAGGCTCTCATTCTCCCATACATCTAGACTCCTGGTGAATCAGTTGCCAGTAGTGTCCACATTGCTTATTTGTAAACCAAACATTGCCAAGGACATGTTGAATAATGTCTGTTCAAAGAAAATGATTTTTTTCATTATTTGAAAAACAGACTTTCTCCTTCAAATCTTAATAATCTCCTCACACTTAAAAACCATAAGGAAAACTGGAACTGTCAAGCAGTCAAAGGAGCATACGATTGCTTTTTGCTTGTTTTTGTATACAAAGACAGTTTCATCATTTTAATATGAGCTGGCCTCTAGCCTTTCTTTTATCATAGAAGAAAGTCTCTTTCTAAATTTGTGGCTTTGTCTTGGACTCAAAAGACAGTTGTCATTTTGTGTAAGATTGAGCCTTATTAACTAAATGTACACAGAAATTCTGAAAAATCTTAATATAAACATTCCCAATATACTGTACTGTAGTTTTAAGAGTTGCAGGCATACATGCAAGTTAATTGCATTATACTATCTATACGTTCTTTATATACAGTACTGTATACTGTACATTGGAATGAAACTATATATTTGCTGTACAGCATGCCGATGGCACTAGAAGTTGTACTATATTATTTCACAAAACAATGTTTCATATTTCTGCATATAATGTGTTTGCATAAAACACAAATAGTCAAGTCTTTTTGTTGCTGATTATTTATTTTCAGTGCATACTTTTTTACTTTAATGACTGAAGGACTGCCAGGATACTCTATTTTGAATTACAGTATATATACAGTATAAACATACACATCCAGCAATATAGAGTACATAGATACTGTACAACTATTGTTGGAGTCACTGCAGTGAGAATTCCTAGTAATGCATAAAGGGTGAATTTTATCATTTAATTAGTTTTTCTTTAGGTTCCTATTTGTTTCTGTTGCCCTCTTACCTTCTGATGTTTAGCAGTTAGGATTGGCTTGACCCACTTAGTTCATTTCAGCCTATATTTATTTCCATCCATTAGACTGGAAAAAAACCCAGTAGACCACAGCTTTTCTCATGTGGCAAATGTCCTAAGGGATTGTATGCACAATACATGTAAAAATGAAACCGATTATACAGAAAACAAGTCAACAGCACACTACATAAACTAGTTCAACAAGAGTTGTTAAAGACGACTATAGCAGAGGTGATCTCATGTACTAACCTGTTTCCGATGCAGTAACTTACAGAAAATGTTAGTTTCAATATTAAAGATTTACACAAATCTAAAATGGAATTTGTGTTTTAGGTTTTTGCAATTAACTGTTATTATTTGTTTTTTAAATGCTTTAATTCTCAAAGATTTTAAATTGTTTTCTCAGACTGGATATTAAAGTTAGGTTTGGGAGCCTCTAAGCTGTACAAAAACAGTGGACCTATAGTGTTTGCAACTAATATTTGTGCATTTTGTATGAAAATATAAATTGTACCTATTACAATATTATGTGTTGTAGCCTATTGCATACAGTATGTTTACCCTGGACACATAACTTGAAAGTGTTGTTTCCTGAGAAGGAGAAAGCAAACCTAAACATTACCAATACTTCAATTCTGAACCCAAACACTGAGCTATATATTAACCATACCTGAATACATTTATTTTCCCTGCTTAGAATTGCATTTTCTCTGTGAACTAACTACAGTATTGTAAGAAAAAGTGCACATTCTTCGTGGAAGAAAAATGACAACAAACAAAAAAACCTTCCTTCACTTTTTTTAATTGCATCCTGGAAACTAGTGTCCTGTTATTACACTATCTCACAGCTCTCGGTAGCAACATTGAATTCAGTACTAACATGCATTCACTTCCATTGATGCCCAACAGCAATTTAAAATGTATTCATTTTCTCCCAGTAGAATTCAAAAACATTCCCTTATAGGGAAAATCCTTTGACCAATCAGCACATTTGTTTGGTAAGCAGATCTTTAGAAATCTTGAACATATCAATAGAATACCTATAATTACAGCTGATTGCTTGCTGAAGTCCATTGTTCAGATTTCCATATGAGGGGTACCTGTACCCAGCCTCAGCGGTGTTCTCTTCACTATCTCACCTGAATAATTTATGAAAAGCTCAGTCAGTTTCTGAAAGCTCATGTTTGACATTTTCAAACAATGCACAGTTGACATCCTAGCAAAAAAGATACGTCAATACACATCATGTTTTGAAGGAATGTGTCAAATCAGTGCTTGCATTTTAATAAGCATCTAAACTTTAGGAGTTTGAATAAATACAAATATACTGTAGTTTCTTTGTCATTCGTATTTTGTAAAATAACATTGTTGAGATCTCCGAGTACAAAAAATAGATTTTGTATGGAAATCCTGTGTTGTTTTATTTGCAACAGTTCTGCTGATACAGTATTCCAGTACATATTTTATGTACAGTATAGTTTTGTTCAATACAGTTCTTTCAAGCAACCTAACACTCCATTTACTTTGATTTCACTGTTCTCATGTAGTATGGATTCAAAACAATTATCTTGTTTCAAAAATATGTTTAGGGCAGCATAATGGTGCAATGGTTAGTATTGCTGCCTCACAGGGCTGGGGCTCTGGGTTCAGTTCTGGACTGGTTTTCTGATTTCCTCCCACCGTCCAAAGATATGCTGGTAGGTGAATTGATTTATGAGAAAACTGGCCCTGGTATGTATGTGTTTATGTCTGTGTGTGTCCTGTGATGGAATGGTGTCCAGTTTGGGGTGTACTGTACCCTGACTTGCATCTATTGGTTGTCAGAATAGGCTCCTGCTCTCCCGCAACCCTGTATTAAATAAAGTGGTTAGAAAATCAATGGATGGATACAAAATACTAAAAAATGTAAAAAATGCATTCCATTTTATGCATAGCCTGACATTTGACAATATTGTTTTCTTGATTCCACTGATTATTCTTTAGTACAAAATACAATACTTCCTTAATTCTTTCCATTCTCCATAGTTAAAAGATGAACTTCTTAGTCTGTGTTCAATTAAGAAAGCCATTTTTGTCTGATACATGTATAGGACTTCCCTTAATTTCAATTGTGCAGTCATGCATAGGATAACTATTTACAATATACAATGACATATGATTAGTTTAATTTTCGATACTTCATAATGCAGGCCTGTGCTTTGCTGGATTAACATTAACAGTTAAATGTAATGTAAAAGAAGCCTTGGTTTTAGATACAGCATGTCATCATATGGGTGTATACAGTATATACACAGTACACATCACAAGTAACAAGATGAAAGCAAACGTTTCTCAGGTTGCAGCCAGTATGTTTCTTGAGTGTGTGTGTGCTGTGTGTATTCAGTTTGCCATTTCTAACAGAGGTTATCCCTTTGTTCCTTGGCTTACTGGATGGTATTTTTGAAAAGCTGGCTAATTCCCTCATTAGGTTAAGCCGATTTTCCTGGTGAAAAGATGCCTCCTGACTTCAATTGGGCAGCTATCACTCGCTTCACCCCAGTGCTTTGAATTGAAGAAAAATTAACAAGGGAAGCTAATTCCTAATGTGAGCTATTGAGGAGCATTAAAAAACTTTAAAATGCTTGTTTGACAATGAGACCTACAACATGACTCTGTATTCTCTCTGGGAAATGGATTTGAGCAGTGCTCTGTGACGTCCTCATCCACATTACTGCTTTGGTGTTTAGAAGGCTTCGGGCTTTGCCGATTATGATGGAGTCATTCTTACTGCATACAAAACATGATGACATTTATTTTTCCAACCTTTAAACATTTCACTTCCTTTATTATCAGTGACTGATTACATGCCTACCTCATGGCAGTATAGCTTATAGCTCATAAATGTATGTATTTTTCATATTGGACCATTTTTATACAAGCATGTGTTTTGTTGTCTGCGATGTCTATCATTTTACTCTGCGAAAATAAAATAAACTAGGCTGTAACAATGATTATAGCTATGTATTATGTACTCACATTATTTGTAAAACAGTGTTTTGATAGTAAGGAACCTTTATCATCACTAGATCTAAAAGAATATGATCTCCATCTTTCAATACTTGCTTTCTCACAATCCTTACATTTTATTTAATCTAACAAACATTCACTTCATACACTGTTTAACAAACACCCTCTCCAGTAATGCTAATGATTCAACAGATACCCTTTTACATCCAGTGTCTATTGAGAGAGCATTGATTTATAATTAGATTTTTATGGCAGGTGAATGCTACAGTGATTGAGGAATGGCATTTTCAACCTGGAAATGTATTGCCTGAATTTTATAATTCAAGTATTGCCACATGAGAGGTGAACATTCATTGTATTTTTACTGTGTATTATAGTCATTAACATTAGTTGTTTGAAAATAAGCTGCTGATAATAAGGACAGTTATAACTTAATATTTCAATATTCTCTAAAATATAATAACCAAGGATAAGTAAATGAGTAGTCTTGTTATGATGTGACTGATATCCAGGCTTACAAAGGCTTACAGGCTTACTTTGATTTCTAAATACTTTTACCTAAACAGTGAATTAAATGTGGTATTTCACAGCCAAATTGTTTGGTTCTTTCACTCAACTCTTTGTCCACTTAAAGGTTTTTATGGGCTGTATAAAAATAAGATATTTAATAAGATGTATTGTCAATGTGGAAATGCTTGATTAAGTTTCTGTGGTAGTTTCCTACATCCATCATGTTACACATAAATTGATGGTCTAGGCCAGTGAGCCCCAGAGAATTACACAGCCCTCCTCTGTTCTGTACAATATACAGTATTCAGGACATTCTTGCAAATATCAGGCTTAAACAATATTCCTCTTATTCTAAGTTTATTTGTTGAAGTACCAATTAAAATAATTATATTTGCAGTAATAATATTGTTTCTGAAGAATCAGAATCTAGTCATAATTATTTTGTTTTATCAAAGTCTCAAAGTTTGAAATGATAATCAGAAATTATACTGGTTGATGTAATTGAAGGAACTGGATTTTCACTCTCAGTCCTTCAGTCTACAATGGGTCCTGCTTTTATTCCATTTTCAAACATTGAGGAATTCCACCACATGACACCAATGCCCTTGTTGACTATTATTATCTATAAAATATAATTGTATACTATAAAGTCACTGTGAGGGTACTCTTTAGTTTACTAGTGATTGTTTTGCATAGTCATTACTATTTGTAAAGTACTTCTTGATGATTAGCTGTGAGTGACAGAGAAAAAAAATCATTGCTGATTATACTGTACATGTCTGTTTGTCATTAATGGAAAACATTTGGAAATCAAATTACATTTTTGAGGATTGGGTCAGAGGCAGTTGTTGAAGTCTGCCACATCAAAATTGTAAAATTGTCGTGTTACAAAGTTTTGCACTAACCACAAGAAATTAGGTCAGCAAATATTACCATTGTGGAAATGTAAGTTGCTACATGTTCTACATTTTAATTTTTGTTTGCTTGCTAGCAGCCATATCACTCTGCAACTCACAACTGGCAACCCACTGAAGCTAATCATGGCATCCTAATGATCCCCATCTATGAATTGGCTTCATCACTCTATTCTCCTCCCCACTGAGAGCTGGTGTGTGGTGAGCATTCTGGCGCACTATGGCTGCTGTTGCATCATCCAGGTGGATGCTGCACATCGCTGGTGGTGGAGGGGATCCCTATTACCTGTAAAGCGCTTTCAGTGGATGGTCCAGAAAAGCGCTATATAAGTGTAAGCAATTATTTATTATTATTATTATTATTATTATTATTATTATTATTACAAACACCCTTAATCACAGTTACTTAACAGTCTGAAGCACAGCAGCAGTTTCACCCTGCCTGCTGCACTCCTGGAATGAGCTGTGAGCCAGGTGACACTCCATGGGCCATGATCCTGCTCCTCCCACTCACATCCCAAGGTCTTCCACGGCTGCTTTTCAGCTGGATTAACCTCCTGCACCCTGCAGTTACAATATGCGCACGGATGAAGATGTCTGTTTATAGAAGGACTGAAAACTGTTACATTTTATTTAAACTCAAAATAAGTGTTATTTTAAAGAATATGTACCAAGGTGTCGAATGGTTTGCCAGAACACTTTTGAACTAATAGTCATTCTCTATTCCCTTTCCAAACGTCTCCCAAACTTGAATTTTTACTTTAGTGATCACACCAGCCACAGACACTATACCAATCTGGGAACATTATTCGGAAAAAATCCTTCTTTTACTTAATATCTTCTCTCTCCACTAGAATTAACCAGCAGAGAGGGAACCAACTGATACCATGACAGGTGTCAAATGTCTTTCGGCTGTAAGAGAAGTTCTTCTCGAGGTGGGAGTTGATTTGTTTTCACACACAGTCCCCTGCCAGACAGTCCCAGACAACCTACAGTGACTTTCTAAGCCTTGCATCTACAGTATCTAGCTGGTTTCCTTTGATTTTGATCCACCAGACTGCCAAATTGTGAACACTTTCCAGCTCTCTTTACTGGAATATCTAAAACATATGACCTTCAGTATGCTAATATGATTATGAATATGTTCATTAATATTGAGCCCATGGTGCTCTGGTACCAGGTGCACATAGTAAGCAAACTTGTGATCAAACTGTGCTCACTATTGACAGTCTACTACTAACACATGTGAAAGGATATAATTATACAACATTGCACAGTTGAAGTATAATTGTAGAATTATATCCTTCCATCTACATGTGGAAGGTAGATACAGTATCTCTTCATTGACAAAGTGGGACGATGGCACTTTAAGATAGGGGACCAGAGGGCGTATTCAAACTTCCTGGGGATCACATAAGGTCAGTTAAACCTTTATATGACAGTATCTTTGCAGATTCCATGTCAGTTATTACTGTAGTTTTTTGCTTTCTCTCAGATAGTTGTTGGGTCTGTGATATGCCATTCCAATCGATAGCACCTTTGTTTACTAGACATGGTGAAAGCATCTGACTGCATTCATTGAGGTGTCTTGTGGTAGGTGCTGCAGCAGTATAAAGTGCCATTGTCACTTCTGTGTGTGAACTGATGCGTCTGATCTTGGAGTGAGAACTCTGTTTCTACTGTAGTTGTAGCATTATGTAGAGTTTATTCAAGCTGAGTGATAGACTCTGTCTAAAGGTGTTTTATCCATGTCCATGGATAGGGGGTACGGACGATATTTATGTGGGGTTTAAAGGTAGTATTCCCTTGTTTGCAGATTTTTGTCCTTTTTGCCTCATTTTACAGTGGTCTCCAAAATACAATCAAATGTTTTGCTGCCAAACTTGAAGTAGTTAGGATAAGAATCAGAATTTATAAATCTAAGGGCATGGTTTTCAATGGGTTGTTCTCTTCAGGTGAAGGAATTGCTGCTCTTACTGGAGGATTAAAAGTACTCAACAGAAAATTTAATTCTGGGTTTGCAGACAATTTCATGAAAAAGTAAAGGTAGACAATGTCTAAGAAACATGGGCATCATCCAGGGGAAGTGACCAGTGTGCTTCCATATGGACTCTGTGTCACTGGATGGAGTGCAGGGAGGAAACTCAGGGAGAGGACTGGGCTAGACCGTCTGTACAGTATCTGGAGCCAGTCAGGACAGGGCACTTGTTGCCAGGGCAGTCTTCAAGGAGAACACCAGGAACCAGGCTGAACTGGGAACGCACTGTTGGTATGGTCGGCTGGGGGCCTGCTGTTAGAGTGGCCTAACTCAGGGCAGATCTGCAGAGGACATGCTAGTGACTAGGCTGAACTGTGTGCACACTGAAAACTGGATCCAGTGCAGGGTCCCTCAGAACAGGTACAGAACATGGTCAAGATCCGGGGGATGGATCAGGGCAGAGGACAAGTGGAAGGGCTGGCTGGCAGTGACAGAGTCCAGGGCTGAAGTACAGGCAGGTAACAGGGCTAGAGTGCAGAAATGTTGAAGTAAGGGAGTGAAGAACTACCAGGGCAGGAAGCTGTGCTGTAATCTAGGGTGCAGGGCTGAAGGGCTGAGCTACAGGGGCTGTACATCTGGCATAGCAGCAGAAACCACCATTAGCATGTACACCAAGGCAAAAGAAGTACCATACCCACTGCGGGGAAAATCCAGCTTGACATGAGCGGCAGGAGAACAGAGGTACGTGTGCAGACAACAGGCAGCCGTCTCACTGAACCCACAGAGAAATGCGGTGCTGCCATCAGAGACCTGGCAGCACAGCCACTCTCAGCAGGAAGGATCAGGGAAGCACAGCAAACGTCTCCCAAACAGGGTCTCCAAGCAGAGTTCAGGCAGGTCAGGAAGCAGGGAAGTGATGAAGAAAACCCAGGCAGGAACAGACCAGCTACAAGTCAAATTCAGGCAAGCAGGGAACAAGAAGAAAGCAGGGAGGATTCCACTGGAAAATGCTGACTGGTGGTTTTTGTACTCAATATGATGAGATACTGGATTGCCTTGGAGAAACTAAGCAGAACTTAAATAACCTGGACCACCTGTGAGGCTTACTAATGCATTCAGGTGCTTGGAGTATCCTGCTGGCTCCTGTGCAAGAGGCGCAGGGCAGGCAGGAGGGTGGAGGTGTGGCCTAAGGACACTACAGTGCATCTGCAACACAACCCGCCTCTTCGCCATGGGGCAGAAGTGACAGAGAGTCATTCAACTAGTTTTAAAAAAATTCCCGTAATATTTTGATAAAAGCATTTCTACTTCTCCAGTGATATTTCTCACCTAGACATATTATTCAGTTTTTTAATTTCCTTTTTAAACTATTTTCTGCACAGTCACCTCCTGCTGTGCAGTTTATACTCAGATTGTGCATTCTTGTCATCTAAAATGCTTTTGTTGTACATTTTCCTTTTTATTACATGTATGGAATTGTTCAAAAGATCTTAGCCTTAGTGTTAATATTTTAACATTGCATTTATTGACTTTTGGCTCGGTGAATGCACGTAATGCATTTTATTGTAACTTGTACTTGACTGATGTGTGTCTGTGCTTTTTCCTGATACTCAATGCTTCTTATAAGAAGCTCCTTATGCTACAATACATTATGAATGAGTGAAAACGCAAAGTGATACTTGATATAAATTAAAACTGATGGAGGGGGATGGAAGACGAGTATGAACTTAATTTTTACATTTCACAAGATTCACAACATTTCACATTTTTCACATATTCACACTCTAATAATAGTTCATGTTACCTAACTGCAATTACTGGCATCCAAGATTAAACTCTGCACCCCCTTATCTTAACACTTTCTTTAAAATGTAATATCAGAAATCATCCTTTTTAATTACATTTATCAGTGTGCCACATTTCATTCCTTACTTTAAACATATTTCCCAAAATAATGACTTCTTCCCCATGGAGAATCCTGCAGTTCTGACACAGTTTTCTTCCTGAAACTCAAACAAATTCAGTGGCAAGATGTTTGTTGAGCTTGATAACCTAAACTTTCAGAGGAAGATTTAACAGTTGTGTTTCATGCCTAATGTTTTTACTGTCAAAATATATGCTTCAACATAAGTTGATCTGAAATCACATTTCTACATCACAGAGAATTTAGTTTAAACTTTCATTATATCAGGATAAATTGTTCTTAGTTTTAGTTGGGATTTATGTTTTGTCTGTGAAAATATTTATTTTAAAAATAGAAAAGTGTAACTTTATTGTGCTATACCACATTTTATAATGTGTAACAAGTCTGTTAAAAATACTTGCTGTGCCTGTGCTTTATTATTCACATTTAACAACTGTTGAAACTATACTTGATTGATACACTGTATAATGTTCCATATCCAGCAAATAACATGAAAGGAAGCTTACTCGGGGAAAGAGATTACAGTGTATTTTTCAGATTATTAATCAGCAGCAACTACAGTAAATATACGAAAAAATACAAAATGATAATAATGCAGTAATTAAAAACTACCATACAAAATAATGTGGATCCACATTTCACCCCTAGTGGATAGTCCTCAAGATTGCCCACAGTACAGCTGAAATGAATATTATATATTTCCTGAATTGATTTGTGAGGTTTACTTAAAAGTTACTAAAACATATCTCAGCAGGTAGTTTTGCTTATTTTTTAAATTGATTAGATGAAAATTAGAGGAAACAGTTCTGTGTAATAAATGGGATGTTTCTTTAAGATGTCAATATTTTTTTCTAAATCTGCAGAATGATAAAGACTGATGCAGCCTGAGACCAAATCTGCATCACTGGGCAGACTGTGCAACAGTAAGCAAGCCAAAATATCATTTACAGACATCTTGCACAACAAATTAAAGCACATTCTAGATATCTATAGATCTTAAAATGAATTTTAGAATACTGAAAATGTGCTGGATGTATTATAAAATGCATTTTAAAACCTTTTTTAAACAGCAGACACCAACAAAGCCTAAAATGAAAGGAGTCCAAACAAACAGGAAAGAATCTCTCACTCAATCTAATTTCTTTTCAAATAAAGATAATTGTTAAAGACATTTTAAACATTTTTCACTGAATTTGAAGCCAGTTTAAGTTTTTTTTTTTAATTTAATAAAAATACAAAGTATGGTATATATTAAATATGCAAATCAGACCAAGCTGTTTTTCTCTCTGATTTTGTGGTAATGTTTAAAGCCCAAGACAGAAAGACTATCCAAGTGTGGATAATTATGCCCATGGGGAAATGTTTTGTCATGCAACCCTCTGCGTCAGTCAATATTTGTGCAGTACACTCATTTCGTTTCTTTTACATTGGCACCAGGTGGAGCAGAAGAAAAAATCCAAAACAATATCACCTGAGGAGACATGGTAGCAGAACAATGTCCTCGTCTCCTGTGGATTGAGCTGTCTATCAGTTACTGTTATGGTGGTGTTTACTTTGTTCTGGCAGATTCTTCTCATGTGGGAAACAAATATATTCTCTTGAATGCAGCTTCTCCTTTGTTTCCTATTTCATGCCAACACCATGACACCAAATAAGAAACAAATGAAGATGTCGCTCAACACTTCAATATTTCAAACTCAAGATATATATATCTAACATATACCATATATAATAGAACATTTCTTCCAAAATACATATAGTTTTACAAAGTGATTTCTGTCTGGCACAAAGCAAATAAAGCTGTTAGTCATGATTTACTTTCATATGTTGATTGTGTTAATTCTACATACAGAACTGCTATTTCCCAACTGGTGCCTTTATGAAAATATAATTACACAGGTGAGTTACACAATAGCTTACTGACATCTCAAATTGATTACAAAGTTCTGTAAATGGGCAGAATTTCCTCAACAAATATTTGAGAACTCATCCAGTGACCACATTGTTGGAAACAACATCCAAAAAGCCACCAACAGGTATTTGGGCTGGCAGTATACAGTAGTTGTATGTTTTCCTTAGTAGAGACAGGTTAAATTCTATTTCAGTGGAAAAGGTATCAATACCATTTAACCCTATTGAACAAGCTCTGTTTCTCTGTTCTTTTTGTGAAAGCAGATGGGCAGTCATGCTGATGGAATTAGAGAGGCATCTTAAGATTTATTTAACCATCACAGAACTTCCTTTATAATAATTGTGAAATACAACAGATGGTATGCATGCCTGTCTGTTAATCTTACCAATGAAATCATAATTTGTCACATTGGCAGTGCAGGAGTAAAGATATTCGTACAGTACAAGCATACTTGGAACTTGGTCAAAGTGTTGTCGTCTCTAATTCTCCCACTTCTCCTCCTGCTCCTTTCAGGAGCAACAACAAAAAATAATAGCCATATTGCCAGTTGCCGAGGTTGTCATGGCTACAGATGAGAAGTATGCTATGCATCTAATATGAAAATGTGATCATTCAAACCCAGAGTCCTGGATTATACTGTATGTTAAACAAAATCATTTTCACATTATTTCTGTGAAATAGTTTGTTGCATTACATTGGAAATATCACTAATAACAGAAACTAAAATAATGGTTTTGAAAATATATTTTGATTCCCCTAATGTGTGGTCTTGGACATGATTCCCTAAGGTAGGTTATGATCATCTTGGAAGCCTTTACTTGGAGGCTGCTAGTTTTTCATTATTTGTTATTACTCATTATAGGACTTTTACCTGTCTGGGCTAGAATTAAGCCCAAATTGTTCTGAATCCTTGGAGACCTTCTCACTGAGACCATTAGTCATTATGGTCATACAGTACAGAATTAATAAACCTCAAAAAGGTACACATACAGATCTTGAAAATGTCTTTGGTTGTTAACTGATTTGTGTACAGGATCCATTGAAGAAAGCCCTTTAGCACAAGTGCTGACTGTCAAACAAGTACTTTTTGATTTTATATGATGCATTTAATGAGCAGTTGTTGGATTTTTCATTATAGAAGTTTGTTTTGTACAGTGACCCTATTAAGGACTATAGCTTAAATTCACAAAGTTCCACATATGAAAATGAAATGCCTTGTGTTACAGTAGCCTCATGGGTCATTGGAGAAATGGGTCATATGGTTGTGCTACAAGCATTATCTTTTCAAAACAATTGTTTCTGAAAGGGAAAAAAAATAGCCACATTATCTCTTTGGAAAATAATACAAATTCAAAGGCTAAATGGGAATAACCTCATCTTGTTTGTACTCATCAAATAACTTTTGTCAGAAATTAGCCTTCAGAAAGCAGAATTACATAAAACTCTGGCTTGGCGATGCTGATAGTTATGGTTTTATGCCTACAGATATTTAAAACTTTATGCATGTAAAGATTTACATTAGAGAATTTCACCAATAAGACTTCTCAGTCATTGAGGCTGTGCATTTCTTCAAAGGAGCTTGCCATCTCTATTCAGATAATGCATGTTTATTAGTATCTCCTTCAAAGTGAATACAAGTTAATATAATGTTTTCATTGTACTGTATGTTTATCAAAATGTTGTGCATTTTGCAACGAATGGCTCAATGTTGAGCTTTTTTCTGGGGCCATACTGTATATAAACATGTGGAAAGGTGGCAGAAGTGCCTAAATGTGTAACTTGATGAAAATAATGTGGCAACTCCCAACTATGAAGTAAATTGGGTGATAATTCACAACCTCAGATTACATTTCGACTGACCCTTGTGTATGTGTATAGAAGAATGGAGATGTTTTGTCATATTAAGCCTGACGTGTTTTGTGTTATGGTTAAGAAAAAAGGAAGTCATAGTAGTTCCAATTGCTTTCAAGGTTGTTGCTCATGCAATCTGAAAGATACAGGCATTGTCTGAGTTTCTGATAAAGAAGCTGCAATGTTTTCACAGAAGATGTCTCATGAAAGATAAACATGCTACATAACAAGTATGGACTGAATCTCTCTATGTGGTCAGTCATTAGTATTAGAAGATGGATAGTTGAAAAAAACTTTGAATATTTGGGAAAATCTATTAAATTATATTCACAATAATTGGCAGTTCATTGGTGGATACAATTCAGCTATCCTTTGTTTTCTGCTCAAGAAAACTGAGAATTGGAAACAATATCGTCACTATCCATTGAGCACAGAAGAATGGATAGACTTCCTGTTCTGTGAACAGTACTATGGAAATGCCCTTAGCACCAACTTAAGAAGCCAGATACCATGATTCATGCCTTCCTCTGCAAACATCCTGGAAGCAACATTACAAGCTATATAGTCACTCTTTGCTTTAGGCTATTTGCATTTCAAATTGTTACATAAATGCATTTGGTGGCACAGAATTTTTTTTTTCCTTGGCATACTCAAGACTTGAAGTCTGGGTTTCCTTCTTTAAAACTCTCTACTGTCTAGTTTCAACATGCACATCGCAGTTAAAAAAGTTTTAGTGGATGAATTACCGAGTTTGTGGAAACCAATATTCGGAGATCTTTCATTAAAATGGCTTGGTGAGCTTCTTGTAACATAATGTGATTGAGGTGAGCAGTAAGGGAAAATAACCACATTATTTTTGTAAATGTTGTGGTCTTAAGGTTTGAAAGGGACAAAGCAATAATAATAATAAATATAGCTAAGTTCTTTTTGTATACTTTACTTTTAAAAATGCTCTGTACAGTCCTACATGGAACCAAATACATTTTTCCCTCAAGCCTTTAATAAGATGAGATACCTGTACACCAATATAGGCAGACTTTAATAAATAGAAATGTTTATCATTTGGAAATAAACATCAAACCAGTATCTGTATATTGAAACCAATGAACTTTGTAATATACTGTACATATTTTATGAAAGAATAGCAAATCTATATTGGTTGTTTTCCCAAACATGAAATTGAGGTTATACTGTAGCAATCACTGAATATTTCAGAGCTTTACCTTCATATTTATTTTTTTGTAATTTTATTGTAGGTTATAGTTTCCAGCAAATGTTTGTTTTGAAATGAAATTCAGTTTGTTTAAATGTGTCCTCAAAGTGGGCATGTCTGCTTATGTCTAATTTGTAGGATGTGATACTGAAACTAATGGCAGGAAATGATTATCTCTCTGACGTCTGCCACATACAGATATGTCAATATTACCTGAGTGATTCAGGGATTATTTTCAGTCTCTAAGACTTGTCAAACAAATAAAATAATTAAGTGAAATACTACATGTGTGTGGAGTTATGGGCTTACTTTGATA
Organism: Atractosteus spatula; assembly: GCF_055471065.1. NCBI lineage: Eukaryota > Metazoa > Chordata > Actinopteri > Semionotiformes > Lepisosteidae > Atractosteus > Atractosteus spatula. The sequence goes on from NC_142712.1 coordinate 53,067,922, forward strand.
TATATATATATTCAGGCACAGGTGTTTTTTTTTTCTTAAGAAGCAGTACTTTCATCTTGCACACCGACAAGGTATTAAACATCTACTACAAAAATCCAGTGAAACAAGCAATCAATAAAACAGCATTGGAGAAATGATCAGCTGGAATGATCACCTGTCACTAAATCTTCCGGTGGCAGAATCAGATGTTATAATGTCATAATGATGGCAACGATTGATTATCTTGGATAATAAATAATACATTGGATACACAATCATTTCCTCTCATCTCCTCAGACATATTTATGATTGTTTTTATTTAGTGCCCCTTTGGAATCCTAGAGCAGCATCCATTTTAATTTCATAGTCCAGTGAATTCCATGTCAGCACAGCTATATAGTATAGCAAAGAGTTCATCTACCACATATTAAGTTTGACTTGGAAATCATGGCTTTTTTTTTTTGTTTGACAATCTAATCACTGGGAAAATATTATTTCATTTTCAACATGTATATTGTACATTTAAAAAAGGTACAGCACTCTCTTAATAAATGGAAAGCAAATAACTTTAGGGCCAATGGCATGCAGCAATGCATTATGCTGACAGATTGAAAGTGTCTCAAACCAAATCCCTTAATTTATTCATTTTATGCTCCTTTCTGATACTCTCTACCTCCATATGAGAATTAAACAGTGTTACAAGTGTTCATTTTTAGATGCACTTTAGCATCAGACTGTTTTCTCCTCATTGTAGTTTTTGAATACTATAGAGAGCAGTCATAACTCTAAAGTGTTATGCTAATCTATATCATCAAAGGGTTTGCTGTTTGTACTATTCAATATAGGTTGAAAAGCAAGATTATATATAAGGTCTGAGTGTTGCATTCCTACATTCCTACCTAGAGTAAGGGATTAGTTGAAAGAAACTTTGATGCTCTCATTTCAGGTTAAACTCATCTGGAAAATCCTTGAATCAGTGGTTTGGAATTCCTTGATAACACAAAGTTTTAAACCTCTACCTTCTAAGTTATCAATTTTGCGAGTCTAGTACATTTGAATGTGGTCCATGAAGACCCAACCCAGAGCACTACATTTCTGCCAAACAAAGAATTTTAGGGCTATTCTGATTATCCATTAGGACATTTACTGAAAAATACATCTATTGTCTATATAAGTATACTTATTTTCCCTATGGCAGTCAAGTTTTTATAGGACTGCTCCTTAAGCATGTTTGGCGGGGCATTGTTATTATTTCAGTGTATAGTGTTAATCCAAAGAATACCTTTGATGGGCTGGTATTTTTTTGTTTATGGAAGAGAGCATGAACTATTGGAGTCCCACATCTTCCAGAGGAGTTTGGCTCATGAATCATTCTTGAATATATAATGCATCTTTCTCTAAATATAGATTCCTCTACTCCCCCCAAGAGCTTGCCCGACTGGGACAGATGCTGATCTTGTTCTGAAAATGGATTCAAATGCATCAGCCCATCCATCTACTTCAGTTTTCCGATGCTTGGTTTCATCAGTATGGCTGTCAAATGTTCCATTTCTTTTTAGGATTTAAAGTACCTGACCAAGTGAATTTATTGTAAGTCCCTATCAATTAAGAACAAAAAGCAAAGGAATTAATTTATTACACTGTGTGCTTTAATATACAGTTCGGGATTGTACACTGAATTTATTTTTCCTTTATATTTGCTTATTGCTCTTTTTAATCTTATTGGAATGAGATTGAGTAATACTCTTCAGTATAATGTTAGGCAGTCTATCAGAACTGCAGCAGTGAGAGCATTGTAATGTTTCTAGGTCTATATATTATAAAAGAGCAAGTATATTATTTATTTTCTGATCCATTTCAGAAGTTGAATGAAGTAGACAGGTACTCATTCAGTAATTCAACAACTAAAGCAATTTATATTTATATGGCACTTTTCTAACTAATATTCCACAGTAAAGTCCCAACTGAGTTAAAAAATCATACAATCTATAATATGCAACTACCGTTAGCGTAGAACATGGAGGCTATTTGTTGAATCAAAACATACTTACACAACAGGAACAGTTGAAATTAGGGTAGGAAATGCTTTTATTCTGAGTTTAGATAGGGACTTAAGACTATTTATTGGAGGTGTTATATTTCTCCACAGTTGTCTGTCGGTGGATCATGAGTAAGATCTAGCATCAGAAAGACATTCCAAATAGTGCCTTTTGCTAAGCAGCATGATCTGTTGTGCTGCTTAGAAGTAGTAAAATGGTACTTGTGCTATCTTGTAACAGATCATCATGTTATATACAGTTGTATTCCCCAAATACACTGGTAGAGTAAAACCTTGAAACAGTTCATTTTTAATTGCTCAGTCCTGAATCTTACATCAGATCTGAAGATTTCCCATCTTGCTCTTCTACAGTCCACAGCATAGAAAAATAAGAATTCCCATAACCCTTTCCGATGGAGAGAATTGATCTGCAGAATATTTTTTTCTTTGGTCAGTCTCTGTATTTTTTGAAAAACTGTATTCATGCAGGTACTGTACTTTATGCCTTTAAATGCATTAAAAAAATATTTTTTTCTTGTCTGGAGATGTTTTCTGTAAACAGTGATCAACATATAATCTCCATGTGATCAGAGTGGAAAATAACAAACTGTGAACTGTGATGATTTTTTGTATACATTTATTATAAGTTTTGGTTAGCTATTAAAATATTTTTAGTCTATGTGAAATTATTTGCTGGATCTTATTAATTCCATGATTTGAATATATTGCTGAACAGCAGAAATTACTTTATGATCTAAATTTGTAAACTTTTAACAGTTCATCACAAATAAGAATACAAATTATAATAATTTGATTCCAATGCTTAGATCTTGTACTATTCAGCCTTCTTTCGAATAGAGCGTATTATTTTAAAGTAATGTGTAACTGCATTTCAATTTTAATAGACACCATTAAATGTTAATTTAGCATATACAGTGCATTTTCTGTATGATTCTTTACTTGTTACCAAGAATATCATTTTAATTTTAATTATTAAGTTAAAATACATGAAAAGAACTCACAGGCAAAAAATGTAATGGGGACCTAATTAAAGCTGCACAAGTCTCACAAACTCCCTTGCAGAAAATGAAGATCTAACATGCTGTTCCACTTCACGTGCTCTTGTATTTGATGCTCAAAATATGCTTTTTAGCTTGGTTTATATATTGCAGCATGTAATACTCTGTACACTTTACGGCAAAATGAATTTTATTTAGTCTGTTTTACTAAGATAATTACAACAGTAAATAAACTAAGAGGATTCTGCTAAGAAAATACATTCACTAAGTTATCGGTTATCACAAGTAAGATAAAACATCCGAAAATTCCTGGTTACACACAGTGTGTTACTCTTTTAATTGTAATAATAAATCTATTTTGGACCTGTTCTTTTCAAACCTGAAGGAAGGCATTTTGCAATCCCAGTGTTTTAAAATAGTTTCTACCAACCAGGCCATATGTATTCACCAAAGCACCAGGCACATGTGACCCAGTGTTACTATTTTTAAAAAGCCCTGCAAATTTGTTTTGTTTTTTGCTGAGTATATGAATGTTCATTTAACTTCTGTCTGGGTCCTATATTGTGCAATTTTTGTTCTTTAAGATAAGCAAAGTTTAGTTTGTCCATTATAAGGAAATATTCTGCCTCTTGTACAGTTCTAATTTAACCAATATTTATAATGCAATGTTAGAATGGGAGGTTAAGAACTGTTTGAAGGCCTTCAAAGACATAATTCTCAGGTTATGATGCAAACAGTATCTTAAAAAATAATGCAAAGGCTTTGGAATATGTACAGTAACTTAGAATTTCTACTTTTGTGTTGCATTGGCATCTACAAGACATCAGCATACACAGTATATAGCTGTTTGCTACATATTATTGCACTTGTGTATTTTTATTGGCTTGTCAAAAGATCAGAGTGGGTTGTGGTGTAGGGATTACATGCATTAAGATTAGAAAGGCACTGGCAGAGATTCTGAAACCCCTGGTGGTTCTTTGAAGTATACTTTGATCCTTATGGATAAAGAGAAAGAGACTTGTCATCAGTGGTAGGGAGTTTTGCTCCCAAGAAGACAAACTGATTAATTCACAATGCTGTAGTCAGAGGACTAAGTAGCACTGAAGCCAGGCTCCATCTGATCCTTCCCTTCAGGTCATTTGCCTTAATTTCAGTGTCTTATTACTCTCCTAAATGATGGTGTGTAGTAGTGCTTACAAAAGCTGTACATTGTATATTTCCCCTGTTGCAAACAAAATTAGGTAAAGGTTTTTCCTTAAGGCCTAGGTACTTTGGTCATTTTCTTCTAGCTGATACTAAGCTAGTACTGTATATAAGTTCTCACACAGACAAGTTCATTTCTTTCTAATAGGGTTGGGGGACAAGAGACATTTAGCCTCAAGAGTCATTGTGGTCTAATTTTATTGGCGATCAATACAGGGTCATGGTTTTTTGCAAAAGAAAATTGTTTATTAATGTCATAATGATATAAAAAACTATGCTGCCTACAGATGCAGCCATTCAAAGTGCGCGGCACAGACACGTACTGGAGGTAATTGGCTACGGCCTCGCGCATCGTGACGCGCGATGACGCAAAATACCGCAGTTCTTGATTGGTTGACCGACAGGGGCACTGGTGGTGCATTGGTCGGTCGTAGAAAGATTTAAATGTCTTTACTGTGCCCATTTTAGTATTGAATGTTTATATGGAATTTTACCACTGAAGGGAAATCTTAGTAGCTGAGCATAAAAAGAATAGGAGCATACTGCAACGCATGTGAAGGCCATAAACTATATTAATTTTGGAACATAAACATACAGTATATGGCTGGTCTTGGTACTTTAAAGAAAAAATACACACCAGTATTCCATTTCTCCCTAAACATTTTAAGCATCGAAGTCTTTAACTAACGTGATACTGGAGTCAACAAGCATACTTTTAGAATTTGATTAAAAGGGAATATAATATGGAATCGCGTATCTAAAGAAATTAATAACAATATAATTATATTCATGTACTGCAACACAAGAATAGTACACACTGTACGATGTCTGTTGATAATGTTTCTGTAGGGCTTTTTCAACACTCCTCATGTGACCTTGCTGGTGGTGCTGTGGGTTAGGTTCCTGACTCCCACCTCACACGTTGGGTGTTTGAATCCAGCCGGAGCCATGACTTGTTTAACAAACATTTCTTTGAAAAAATAAAACGTTTCCCTGGGTCAGAGATTAAATAAAACTTCACTCGCACCAAACAAATTTATATTTCTAAATATCACAACATGATCGAATTTAAGTCATTTTAATAACAATGAATAGTCACCTATGCGTTACAATATAAACATTTATATTGATTTAAATCGCGTTTTGATTTAAATCGCAAACGCGTGTTTAAATATATGTGTTTTTTGATTCACAATCAGACAAATGCAACATAAATTGATATCTTTGTCTTCAAAGTATCTTAATAAACTTTCAGCATAGCTTTCTCCCCATTTAGATTTATTTTTCTTGGGATCTTGGGGTCAAACGTGGAAAGATTAGATTGTAATCATTTTTATTTTTTAAATACCTTTTAGAAAAGTGTAATCTATACTAAAAAGCTGTACACCACCTGCTATAAAGATACATATTGTAATACTTTCGGGTTCGGATAGGACGGACACAAGAACTCAGACTTGCGGAGTTAAAGCAAGTTAAAGCCTTGATTTTATATATCACCTTTAAAAGTGGCATCTCAAAGCAATACAGTAGATGTAAAAACAGTTAAAAGGACCACAGATTACAAAGTAAATACCCATCACTGATTGTACCCATCTGTCATGCTAATAAAGCACCTTGAATTGAACTGAGAGGGGGGAGGGCGAGCGAGAGAGCACAGCCAGGACAGGCAAATAAGATACACTCCACAGACATTCGCAACAGCGACATATCATAAAACTTTTGCACATATTGTTAAATTATTACTTGTTTTTCAGGAAGTTAAAAAAAAACACTTGAATTACTTATCCAGTCTCTCGAAATAAAATTATTTTTCAAGCAATGCAACTAACGTCAGGCAACGTGTTTTTTTTAATCCAACATTGACAGCCACATCTTAAATCTTGTCAGTCAGCTCTTTTTTCTCTATTTCAATTGTGGCGATTCAAACAACAAGTGGTCTCAAAGTCACCGAGCTCACAGAGCTTCAACAACAGATGACAATTTCCTTATTCCTTCCTTAGTCTTCCTGAAATTGTCAGATTATGAGTGAATAAAAGCATTTATTAAAAACACGTTTGCGTTTGTTTGGGAGCTATATTATGTATTTTTTAATATGTAAGATATAATGATGTGTTCCTGCTTACACATCGCACGACTTTAAAAGCTAGAAAAACAGGTTTCGATTCACATTATCTGGCGAGCCTTGTTTTGTCAAAGGACAGCACACTCTCTCTCGCTTGCCCTAAACAGACAATACACAGGGGGGGAGGGCAAGCGAGAGAGAGAGAGAGAGAGGGGTGATATGTGAATATGATAATGTGAATTCCATCAAGTCAGGCACCTGTGAATTTGCAGTATTCCCAGAAAGAGCCGCATCCCATCCACTGTTCCTCCAGAAAGCTTATGCAGAAGTGTAGGAATTAAATATGAAATTAATATGGAATTAAACCGGTTTCACAGGTATTTTCAAAGAAGGGGGCGAGATTTCCAGCGAAAGACACCCCCCCCCCTCCAAAACCCAGTAAGTACAGTACTTACTAGTTAAGAAAGCTAGGTGTTAGCATAAATTATTAGTAATCAATAATATTAAATTTAGCACTGTAATAAATTGTGCTAATAATAAATTCTATTCTACTCTGAGAATGTAGGGGGAGGAAGAATGCCCGTGGTCTTTTCACTTACTGCAATATTATTGACACTCAATTGACTTTTAAAAAAAAAAAATTTTGACAGCTGGTACAGCACCCCACCGCGCCCACGCGCCAGCATTATATTCTCATGTACGGGTAGAATATGTTCATTGTCTTCCAATGAAAGAAGGGTTCCTTTCGCCGTAGTCGGGAGACTTTAGAAGCTTGCCACGCCCGGACTGTTAAACCAACGCATTAGCATGTTAAAGCGATTTCATTGAGGAGCCTAGCTTTCTTAACTAGTAAGTACAGTACTTACTGGGTTTTGGAGGGGGGGAGGTGTCTTTCGCTGGAAATCTCTCCCCCTTCTACTTTGAAAATACCTGTGAAACCGGTTTAATTCGTCACAGCCAGCACTCCCGCACAGAGGGGGGTTGTACTTGCAGTGCATCGGTATAGATGGGAAAGCCAGAGCCGACCGCTACGCCGCCCCCGTGTTTGGGGTGCTTATCATTCTCAGTGGATAACAAGGAAGATTAATAAACATAAACATAATCTCATGGTTAAATAGTCAAGTCTAGCCATGTGTGAGTGTAGTCTCACAGAGCTTCAACAGCAGATGACAACTTGTGAGTTCGATTAAGAATGAATAAAAGCATTTCATTAATAATGCATTTGTCTGGGTGCTGACAAAGTATAAAACAATTACTTTTTGACAATGAAGAACTGTGTGTGTGTCTCTGTCTCTGCTGATGTTTGTAATCGTTTTTATTTTTAAATTCATTTTAGCAAAGTAATGTACCATAAAAGTATTGTGAGACATATTCGGGTTAACATGTTCAGTGTTCAGTGTGTGGTAATTTGTTTGGTGCGAGTGAAGTTTTATTTAGTCTCTGACCCTGGGAAAAGTGTGGTGTGGACGGCTGAGGAGAGAATGCAGGCTCGCGCTGTGTCCGTTATTCTTTTTGTCTTCTTCTGGCTTGGTCGGATAGTTTTTGTTTTTGTTTTATCAATAAAGTTTGATAATCGGCCAATGAAAGCTCTGTTGTCCTTCACATGAATGCCTGAAACATTGTACTGAACCCAGGATTTTACAGTATTTTTTCTTTAAAATACCAATAACAGCAACATACAGTTTACATAATATGTTGATGTTCCAAAATTAATATCGTTTATGACCTTTATGACCTTTGTTATGCTCTTCATTAATGTCTAAGCTGGAACACATCATTATATCTCATTTTGTATTTCTTTAAAAATAAAAATAAAAATCGTTTGCCCAGCCTAACAGTATTGTTGTTATTGTTTTTATCCTGTAAAGCGCTTTGAGGAGCCACCTTTAAAGGCGCCATATACAATAAAGTTCATTATTATTACTATTGTTAATTTGCTGGACAGAGAGGTGAACATTATTACGCAGAAGACAAAGATAGCAATTTACGTTGCATTGTGCATTGTGCTGCTGTAATACAGTTTTAAATAATTAAAAGTCTAAACAGTATCAGCTTTATTTATGGGTTTTAAATAAAGGCGATTTAAACGCTATTTAAATCAATATAAATGTTTATATTGTAACACATAGGTGACTATTCATTGTTATTAAAATGACTTAAATTCGATCATGTTGTGATATTTAGAAATATAAATTTGTTTGGTGCGAGTGAAGTTTTATTTAATCTCTGACCCAGGGAAACGTTTTATTTTTTCAAAGAAATGTTTGTTAAAAAAAAAAAAGTCATGGCTCCGGCTGGATTCAAACACCCAACGTGTGATGTGGGAGTCAGGAACCTAACCCACAGCACCACCGGCAAGGTCACATGAGGAGTGTTGAAAAAGCCCTACAGAAACATTATCAACAGACAATGTACTGTACAGCGTGTACTATTCTTGTGTTGTGGTACATGAATATAATTATGTCGTTATGAATTTCTTTAGATACTCGATTCCATATCATATTCCCTTTTAATCAAATTCTAAAAGTATGCTTGTTGACTCCGGTATCACGTTAGTTAAAGACTTCGATGCTTAAAATGTTTAGGGAGAAATGGAATACTGGTGTGTATTTTTTCTTTAAAGTACCGAGACCAGCCATATACTGTATGTTTATGTTCCAAAATTAATATCATCTATGGCCTTCACATGCGTTACAGTATGCTCCTATTCTTTTTATGCTCAGCTACTAAGATTTCCCTTCAGTGGTAAAATTCCATATAAATATTCAATACTTAAACAGGCACAGTAAAGACATTAAATATACATATACATACTGTATACAGTACAGTTTGCATACAGTAATATGTTTATGTTCCTAAATCAATCTCTTTTATGAGCATGTGAAAGGCATGGTGAATCGGAGATTCTCAAAAATTACTGTACTTTGCATGATTGGAAACAAATGCGTGATTGCGAAATGCTGTGGTGTTACTTTTACAAAGACGGTCAATGAAAAAAAGAATGTGGACCAGGGCAATACTTTGAGTTTACAGCTTGTCCAAGGTCATTCATTATTAATACTATTAGTAATATCTTCGTTAAAGACTTTGATGGCGACAGCTCAAACATGAGAGGTTGAGCTTTATTAGCTCCACCTTGCGGAAATTCCGGATACTATTATGTTACTTGCGGTACCACGTGGTATTATGAGGTACTATACGAGAATTTACGGTAACTCGTGGTAGGCTGCGTCAAGCGCACCGCAAAATAATGTGGTATCGCCCGCTTGTTTTGAATGGCTGCATCTGTACTTGTGATTTCAGGTTTTGCTCAGCCTGGAAGATAATGTAAGGACAGCATTTTTTTTTACATTTAATGAAATAATTTACTAAGTGCTTTGCACTTTTTATTTCAAAAGGGTCATATTTGGATTTCTAATATTGTGTGTATGAGAAAACTTTACAATATTTAACAACCTTTCTGCAAATTTCTGCCTTTAAAATGCCTTTCCAAGTGACTGCTGTGTACGTTGAGTCTGCAATGCAAGAGAAAAGAGGACTAGGCAGGCTTATTATTTATTCCCAGTTTCTATGCAAATGGCAGGTCATTAGCTCTTCTCTGCAGTCATGTGTTGAGTCAGTGTCAACTGCTAGAGCTGTTTGTGCCCTGGTGACCTTGTTCTGTAACAACTATCAAGGTCTGTGCCAGCCTTAAATCATGTCCAGTCACCACCTAGACTCCCCACAGACCAAACCCCCCCCATACTGCCTTCCACAACTACTTTGTGACCTTGTGTAGGCAGGTCAGCAAAGAAATGTAGTCAAGGAAAAGTCTGGGTACTAAATTATTAATTTCCTTGCAGTTCTTAGCAATTGACTAGGGGCTCCCTTAGGAACAATGCTGTAGATTATGATAAATTGTTACGAAATGCATATTTGCTAGGTCTTTACTGACAGAAAGATGCTGTTTTCATTTGCTGTCTTGGGACATTTGTAAACATAGAGACATCCTGGGATTTACTTTATATGTTAACTCTGGAGTTATTTTGTCTTTTTTGGTAAATGTGTTCTAAATCTAGTCTAAAAAGATTTAATTTTTACTGTTGGTAGGAAACATTAACATTATAATAATACAGAGGTGTAAGACATTATTTTACAGTTACTGTACTAGAATTCATCATCAGTGATCAAAAACAGCAATCTCACTGAAAATCTGTTACTTTGACTTAATATAGAATACAGAAATGTCAGTTTTATTTTACGATGTCTGTACAATAGTTGAAATTGTTCAACTGAAAAAGCTTCTATTGAAGCTCATCAAAGGTGGGAATAAATTAAGAAACACTCTTGACACAGACAATAATACTTGTCTTTGCACACTGATCTTTTATATTTTCAGTGTAAGAAATGTGTAATAAAACTTTGAAACCACAACAACATTAATAAAACTTAAAAAACAAATGTATAACAATATTGTTTGCATAGCCAAGCTTAGCTGCAATAAGGTATCCCAAGTTTCCTACTTTTACATACTAGGGAAGTGCTCCATTTCAGATTTTTGCTCTTGCCATATATTTTCATAATTAAAAATATTTTTTTTTATTACATGGACACGTAGGGATCTTATTCAGCAAAAGAATTGGATCTGATTTATTGTAATGTGCATCTGACTTTTTCAGAGCCATTAAAACTTTCATTTTTCATATGTAATTTATTAACACCTACTGTACTGTATTTCACCAGGGGCAACTTGCCTGCATTACCATGTTAAAATACTTGCGGGCATCATACATGTATAATGAAATGGGAGACTGTTCTATAAATCATGTTTAAGGCATGTTTAAAAGAATAAAGTGCTGGTATTAATTAAGTCCATTTTAAGAAACTGTGTGTCACAAGATGAAATAAAAAAGATCTAGTACAAACCTTTTAACATAGGATAAATGGGTTGTTTTCTTTTATGTAGTGTGTGCTACTCTACATAAAAGAAAGAATGGAGGAAGAGAAAAGAAAAGAAAAACACATAATTACACAGATGTAGTTCTCAAGGAGGAATCTGGTAATTACTAATCCTATTGTGCTTTCTCATACAAAAGTGTGATTCTTCGTTAATTACTATGTCATTTCATAATTTTGCAATTTATAGTACTGAAAATAACCATCAAGAAAATAAATAAGGATGCAAAATATAATTTCCTTCAACCTTTTTTCAGGCTTTATTTGTTCAATAAGACATATTGAGTTGTGAATTAAAGATTTGTTGTAGTTTAAATTTAATTTCTATTCTTCTAGTCTCAAATTTGCAGAATGGAGAAACATTTGAAGTTTACTCTAAGGTGGAGGTCGCTGAACTTAATTCTAATTTTGATATATTCAAAACTGAGAATGGTCCAACACCTAACCATAATTAGTCTCAAGTCATTTATGAAAAAAAATATTTATGCTAAGATGAAACATCTTGATTATGTCATTGACATACTTCTCATGTTCCCCAAACCACGCTGAATAACCATTTGATAAATGACCTGTTAGTGTGAATTGCATAATGAGCAATTGTTGTTTTTGATAAAGTGTTTTTAAATGGGTTTTACATGGCTTCCAGCAGTGGTTTCAACCTTATTTTTGTTTTTAAATCATTTAGATAAAAAGCAAGAATAGTTACTGATTTCTACAAAGCCCTTAGTATTTGCTTAAAATAATTTCATTAGTGATTAGCAAGTTTACTTTAATTATATTTTTAGATTTGAAAATCAATATTTAAAATGGTGCGTTTTACACAACTCTGACCTTCTTACAGCTTCTAGAAGTATGGAGTGGGATTTAATAGGAGACGAGCATGGAGCCAGTTTCACAATTCTCTGACAGTGAGGAATGAATGTCTCTTGAATCCATTGCTGTTAGAAAGCCTGCCCAACAGATTAGGAGCTTCAAAATGTACAGATAATAGAGGAACTTTAGAAAAAAACAAAATGTTTTAGCAAAGAGAAAGTGTCAAGTTTCAACAGGAAATTGAGTCTGATTGTGTTACTCAGTTATTGAAATTCAGTAATAAAAATTAAAAAGAGTGATGTCTGAGAATGACTGATATTCAAAAAGTGTTGTGGGTGTTGTGCTGCAGCTACTGTTGAGCAGTACTGCAGTGAGTTGACAGGTTGAGGCTCAAGTGCAAGATTCAGGGATCTTTGGGAGATCCTGAAGAGGCAATATGGAGGAGAGGCAGAGAGAAGGAGTGGAGAGAGAGATGAACAAGCAGACTGGGTCTATGAGTGAGCGAAGGCTTCTGTTTGTAGATTGAGAACTGTATGTGGAGAAGAAGATGTGGAAACCAGTGAGAGGGGAGCTGTCGGGAAAGTCGGCAGCAGGATTGCTGGGGAAAGCCCGCTAGGAATATACAGACAGCAGAATTTGCAACAAGGACCAATAGAGGGTTGAGATTTCAAAATGCTGACAAAAGGATTTCCAGAGTATGGAGCGTTTTCTCTAGACTGGTGCTTGCTGAATGTTAAAGGAAAAAGACATTGTTTAAAGAGGTGTGTAAGCAGTTGCCTAAATGCAGCTAGAGTTCAAAAGTTTGAGCACCGATATAAATAAAATAGCCCACTTAATAGGATAATTGACCAGTTATTAACAGCCTGATTGATACTGTACGTAATTCTTCTAATTGAGACCCAATCACGTTCACATGGGGCTGGTAGAAGGCTGAATCCTCTTGCAAATATATTGGTTGCCCCTAGCAATGGCAGGATGTAGCCTGGACATGACAGTAGGCCAGCAAAGTACAAGTACAACAAAACATCTTAAACATCTCCCTGACCCACCCATATCAACTGTTTTGGTGCTCTCCAAGGAGACTTTTGTTAAATATTTTAATTCTAAATTTTAAGCCCTTTACCTCAAACATTTAAAAGTATCCCGCAGAATAATAAGAGAATGATAAGAGAAAAGAATATGGTACAGTGTTTGTGATCACCTGACTTGACTTGGACCTCGAAATCCAGCGCGTTAGGTATCCACACTTGTTAAGTATCCTCACGTACACACACATACGCAAGCTCCATGCTGTCTAAACAAAGGCCATAAGACTGGTTTCAAACCCAATCTTTAACTAGTCTGGAATCCTGGGAATAGCTAAGCAATGTCATTCAAGTTCAGTCAAAACTAAATATTAATATTAAATGAAACGAAACATCAATTTAGGCACATACATTTTGTTAACCCATGTGTTTCTAATAACAGCCTTGTTTCGTTTCTCACCGGCAAAATAGTTTCTTCCGTAACCTGTAGGACCCAAACCATTGCAAAGAGAGCATAGTTCAATTGTGCCTGGGTATGTGTGTTTCACTACGTGAGAAGATATCATTATTTGAGGTTAGTATTCTCAACAACAATTATGTACTAATTGGATTAATGGCATTTTATTTTTGTAAATAATGTTAATTATTAATTGTATATTTAATGGGGAAAGGGGTATATCAGAAATCTGATCATTAGTTTGTATGATTGCTTTTTGCTTTATAGTGGAACCTCCTAGGAGAAGGAGTTTTAGCTGGAAAAGGAGCTCCTCTGGAAATTAAAAAAAAGAGAAAAAGTAGGAAGTGGAGTAGTGCTGAGTAGGAGCTGCCTACAGCAATTTATTTTTTTGAAAGTAATTAATGTACAGTACATATTCTTGTCGCCATAGTTTTGTTTTTTTCACTTTGGTAAATTGCTATTTTTCAATGTTTTTTTGTGCGTGGAAAAATCTCCTCACAGTATAAACCTTGCACCTATGCAATTCAGACTGTGCCACATTATTGCTCCGTCCCATCTGCATGTCTAAATTATTGAAATACGAGATTGTGACACATATCAATGAATATCTTTGTTTGGAAATTATGTAATACCTCCTCTGAAACCTAATAAAAATGTACAAATTCACCCTAAAAAATGTCTGTCTCATTCACTTTGGGACTTCTATGGCAGAACAGGAAGTACATTTGTCGGCAATTAATATCTACCCATTTCTTTCTGCACACAATCTGTTTCTACCTTTCCCACATTAAAAAAAATCTATGGCTATGTTAATTTAAAACAACCTCAATCCTATCATAGCAATAAATAATCAAAATGAATGAATTATTGAACATAACTAATGTGTTTTTCCAGCGACATGAGGGTATTTCTAGTCCGCTGCATGTTTTTGTTTCTCTGCATCTCCAGTGTTGAAGCAGAGTACAGAGTCATTCATATTTCAAAGACTTTGCTCTAAACCATAGGCACTGCCCTAGGGTGAAAAAACTCTGTTCCATATTAATCTACATATTTGTGTGACTAATACTTTTCAGGAGAGTGCTCCAGGAATGAGAACCGAACCCTGATGTACTGTATTACATCAAACAGCAACACATTGAGCTTCAGTACTTCAGAAATAACTGCAAAGACAAAATTCTCACATACTTTCTACTGTAAATGTCTTTTTTTTCCTTTTTCATTTTTAAGTCTTTAGAAACCAATTAAATATTTGGTAATGAGACAATAAACATCTGGTGGATAACTTTTGGACTGCTAAAAGCTACCAAATAACTAAATTGTACAATACAAGAACATTTTTATAGCCTCGGAAGGTAAATACATTCGTTTATCAGTCAATAATGGTGTTCACAATGGAATTTATTCTTTAAGGTTTTCGTGGTAAACATGCTGTATTGGGATTAACACATCTAGTCCAGAGATCAGTAAACATTGAAGTGGTTTCTGAAAGGTTCATACAGTGATGATATCTGCCTTTGAATGCAGGATATAATCAAAAGCCACAAAAAACCCAGACAAAAGACAGCCATGTTCAGAAAATCCCAGGAGGAGCAGAGTTCAGACAGGGCATTGACGGGGTGGGTGTCAGCTCCAGAGTCCTTGGCTCATCATGCATCTGCTCTGTTGCTGGTCATACCTCAAGGGTTTCAGCATTACTGTGAATGGCTACTGTATGTCACTTCAGTTTAAAGGTCTTGCTTCTTATGCTCTTGTTTGGTAGCATAGAGGTTTTAGGACTGAGTTGAAATGAGCAATAAATATTACAAATGTGGGAATAGTTGTATCCATCAGAGTAGGATCTAGTGGCATTTTTAAATCAAGTTAGATATTTGTCATGCAATTAATTGAATTTGTGAAACATAGAAATCTTAAAGTCAATGTAAATCTGTCAAAACTGTATTGCATCCATTCACTTTCTCAGAGATGATTATTCAAAAGAATGCGGTTGTTATAAACCGTATTTATAAATTGTCATTTTCTCATCAATAAATGTACTGAATCTTAATAGTTCTTTCTGAACACAATGGGAGACTTCCTACATGGTTAATATACTGTAGTATATTCATTTAGAGCGCTTTTCAAACCAAGGAACAGTAAGATTTATTTTTATTGTTGCACGATGTATCCAAAATCAAAAACCTTGTCTATTATACATAGTTATTATATTATTTAAATTATGTAATTTAAAAAGCCTGCTAACACTCTGAACTCCATGTCTACATTTTTCCCTGTAGATTCACTGTACCTAAGACTAAATGTTGCAGTGTTGGTGACTGTGCTTTTTCTGTCACTGCTCAATTGTTATGTAATTCCCTTCCTCTGACTCTTTGAGAGGAAAATTCCTTTACTCTATCCAGATCTAAACTCAAAACTCACCTTTTTACGAGGGCCTATGTCTGATTGTCTTACCATTTATCTTGTATGTTTTTGTTTCATTATATTTATTTTTTCCTGTATTTATTTTCTCTTTTCCTTCACTATGTATCACATTCCTTGGTTTGGAAAAGTGATTTATAAGTAAAAGCTATTATTTTATATTTCTTTAGTGATTACTTTAATGCTTACCTCTTAGTGCTTCTGTTTGCTTAATAAGATTTTCTATTATAAAAGACAGTCTGTTAAAACTTGCATATATATATATATCACAGTTATTAAAATATTATTGTTAAAGTGTTATAGTAAGGATCTTTATTAATAAAACAACATTAATTCCCAAAAACAAACTTAATTCAAAACATCCAAGAGCTAAATTTTAATCCTCACTGACACTAAGCTATTTTGTTTGAAACCTTCCCCTAATTTGACCCTCTCTTCAAAGCTGTTTTTTTGTAGATCAAAGTTAATTTTAATTAAAGTTAACTTATTTTTAATTTTAACAATAATTCTCTGTCCGCACAATTGTGCAATTATTACAGCTACTAAGGACTTTAGAACATTTTTATCATCTGTGGAATTACATTATATCTATGTGTAATTTATACATACAGTACAAAAAGTTCTGCCTGTTGATTCAGTTCATTTTTTAATAACATTTTCTTGAGCCATGCTTTTTGCATCCATAGTAGGATGGTATCAGTACAGAAAAGTCTGTTGAAGCCTTCAGCTTTAACAAATACATAGGTTAGTCAACCACTGCTCATACACTGCATTTTTGGATATGTGATACCACTGGCTTAACACAGAGGGAGAATTTCCTATGAACATCCATACAAATGGAACAGGTCTGAAACTGAAACTATTTTTTTTCTTTTCAGGCTGACTTACCTTACTTGGAGATTGTGCTATGATTTAGGGTATCCTAGTAGAATTTCATTCAAGTGCATTAATTCTATTTTATTTCTTTACTGTGTTCTTTTTATTTCTATCATTTCTATTACATTTTTATTTTTATCCCAACTGGAGGAATAATTAAAAAGTTGGTTTATATAAATAACTATACATATGACAATAGGGCCCTATGTATTGTATAATGATTTTTGGAGCTGTAATGAATGCTTACTTTATCAAATCATTTACACAGATGTAGTGTTCTAACTATACTTATTGTTATTAGAACAGATAAAGGACCCAGTGTGAAGCAATTCATTATAATAAGTGATAGCTGTAAGTTTCTTTGCCTTAATTTTTAGTTACCCAGAAACAGTTTTAGAGTTAAGAGGACCTTATAGTATGGTTGCATGCACTATAATTCTGTTGTATTCACTTTCTTTTCAACTTTGCCTAGTGTTACTATTGGCCCATGCTAGAGTTTAGCCTTACCTCTCCTTTGGACTGTATGCACAGCCTACTTTTGTGAAGAACCTGTTATACCATATGCAATTGTTAATTCAAACTTTTAAAGAATTGCTAACACCTATTCCACAAGGCCATGGAGGTACTGTACTTCTCCGACTGTGAGAGTTGAACAGGCATCAGAGAAATACAAATCCAATTAGAAGTGTAACTTAGCCAGCTCAGCAAGTCTATACAGACACAGCACTTAATTTAGACTAAAGGAAATTGTAAGCTCTTATCATATCCAGGTTGCTTCCTCCTGTATTACATTTAGTCTCATACACTGCATACCTTAGTGGTGGGATGGGCTTTAATAATAGAAATACAAAATAACAAAGGAAACCTACCGCTAAGGAAATTCTCACATTATATCAATCTTTATATTTGTATTTGTAAAGGTTTTCGTTCAAATTATTTGATTTCTGATTGTTTCATTAAGTCCTAAATCGTTTAAACATAACAGTATGCAGAAAACATGGTCTTATTATTTTTAGCCTTTTTCCACACTGTGTCACAATAAATGCCCATTATAATTTAAGCTATTAAATAAATTAATGAATAAATATACTAGTGTGAAAGGGTCTAGTGAATGCTAGATAAATCTTAGAAGACTGCATATTTGAACCCAAGCTGTAGCACTTGTCAGGAGTGATGTATCCTCTGTGATTATGTAAAATTGGCAGACATGGGGGTTAATACAGCTGGAGGATTCTCCGTCTGTTATGCACTTCTTGCCAGTGGTCAGGAGCTTGAAGGACTTTGACTAGATAAGTGGAAGATATGTCTTTTCTTCAAATGACAGTTTGTGCTGCTGTCTTTTAAAAGTGTGGTCTAAAAACACTGATATGACAGACGAGATGGCGTGTACTAGTGTTTGCCATCCTTCTGATTCAGCACAGAAAGTAAGTTACCTGTTAATATAATAATATAGATTATGGCATATTAGCAAACAGTGATCTGAAACTTGGATATTTAGGAACATACTGCAGGGTATATAATCGATTAATAGGAAATAGTTTGTGTCTTTTTGTAAAACCTTTAGGATTTGTACATTGTTTGCTCAAGCACTAATTTGCAACATATTCATTTCTGTATTGACAGCATTCCAGTAATATAAGATAAGATCACTTTATTGGCCTTATACAATTTTTTGCATTAGGAATTTGTCTTTTTCACATACCCCAGCTTGCTCTCCATGAGACACACAGACAGAGAGAAGCTTGGGGTCAGAGTGCAGGGTCAGCCATTGTACAGCACCCCTAGGGCAGTTGGGGTTAAGGGCCTTGTTCAGGGGCCCAACAGAGTAGGATTCCTCTGCCAGCCACAGGCGCAGATCCTTAGCCACAGAGCCACCGCTCAAGCCCCCATATATGTAAGATTATGTACCTCCTATAGACTTCCACATAGAAAGAACCACTGTAAGAAATAAGACCAAACTGAAGGGAGATCATAGAGTGGTCCGGAAGCTATCTCAGGCCTATAAATAGAAGAAATGCTGGATATTGTGCATGTAATGCCGAGAGAATTTGTGATTAGTGTACAGTAGATCTTGCAACATTTGCAAAAAAGCCAAGGCCAAACTCACAATCTCCCTTCTGCCAAAGAATTGCATGTGACCTGAAATTAGATCCTATAGAGAATATTAAAGTTTTGTTTTCAGCTGCTAAGATACTTTTGTATTTATAAAGTTTTTATTTTAAGAGTTCTTTTGTCTCTTCTCTCATGTCCTCATTCTAATCATGATGGAATCTGAAATCACCAACAGACTGTAACAACATACTGTAGCATTAAAAAGACAAAAATGTGACATAACTAGTACTAAGCTTATACATGCAAGGGAACAAGTAATAGGTTTATTCCATGCTGAAAAGAGAAGAAAGAAAACATGACATTTCAACCATGGAGACTTCTTCAGATGTAAACATTGTGTTTTCTTTCTTCTCTTTTCAGCATGGAATAAAACTATTACTTGTTCCTTTGCAGCCTACGCATGCTGACACAGCTACCACCTGTACTACTAAGCTTATACATGCTTAATTATACAATTGACTTAGTTTCTGTCACACCGAGGCAGGCTGCAGCTTGCCATCCTTGGTTGCCCCACTACATGGTAACACGCACCTGAATGATCACATTCATCCCAGGGATCTCTGGCCACTTAGCCACTTTCCCTTGTTTATCCTAACAATTATCTAATCAATCCCCCAATTAAACATCCCTTTATAATTCCTGAACTGCTAACACTGAAGCTGACGCATTCCACACAGCTTGAATCCTGCCTGCCACTATTCTGCATCTTCTCCGCAACTGTCTCCAGCAACCTCCGATCACCCTCCACCTTGCCTGTCTCCACCAGTGATTGAAACTTGCCAAGTCCTGCAAATGGATCTCTGCCTGTCAACAACTGCTGCTATCAGCCTGAGCTAGGCATGGTATAACGGTTCCTTTTAACCTTCCACCTGCAAAACAGTTGAAAGTGATACAGTACATACAATATGTAATCTTACAAACACTCTAGGGTCTGATTTAGAGCTGGGGTATTTACAAACACCATTTTAGAGTCTATATTTGAATTCTTCTCTGCATGTAAACACAGTAAAATCAAATCTTTTCCCTTGATTTCAAAGTGTTAAATTTTAGCAAGATGCTAAGTGGTATGGACAGAATGCCATCCCAAATACATCAATTAAGAAAATATTTGAAAATTGTTATATGTAATGAAAATGCAAAGTTTATTTTAAATTTTATATTTATAATTAAGATTGTGGAATAACCAGGAAGCCGTAATGTAAAAAACTAAGGTCTAAATAATTAACTCTTCCTCAACATGTTATTCCCTAACATAATAGCAGAGGTCACAACATGGATTCAGTTAATTGCTCACAGTTTCGCTGCATTCCATCATAAAAAATACTGTATATCCTTGTTGGAAAACTAAGCAAATTAACTTAAAGGGATTTGAGAGCTCTAGCTCCAGTTTGACCACATACAACATAACAATAAAAAGATCTGCTTTGCTTTCTCAATGCATAAAAGATATTTACATATTTATATTTTTTCAGGTGGGTAGCTGTGTCAGCTACCCAGAGAAGAAAGAAAAAAAAAGAGAAGAAAGAAAACACAACGTTTCGGCCGTGGAGCCTCAAGGCCATGCTCCATGGCTGAAACGTTGTGTTTTCTTTCTTCTCTTTTCAGCATGGAATAAACCTATTACTTGTACCTTATTTATATTTTTTACAACCAATTATTATTAGAATACAAAAGCATATGGCTTATTTTGAAATCTAAAGCCCAATGATATGAAAAAGGAAAGCTGTAAGCTTTCTCTACTCAAAGGAACAAGAATGGTTCCTTAAAACTAAATAGGTTACAGATTTATTTTTGTGATTTGTTTTCTTTCTTGATTTGAAGAGTGCATCTCCAGTTTTGCCCTGCAGTAGCTACTGTAAATTGTGAAACGTGACTTGCTCTCTCTGTTGCGGCTGTTTCATCCGACTTGACTTGACCCAACCATATTGGCTTTAGTTTTCAGGATTTATCCACCTCTCTTTTTTAATGATTCCATGGTTCTGGCAGGCCTATCTGTTTTAGTTTCTCTGTCAAGCGCGGTCTTGTTAGCTGCCTTTTCCAATGAGAGGCTGGGAACAATTGGCTGAAGCAGCTTGATGGCTGTGGGAGTGTAGCATCTTCTCTCACGTAATTTGTACCTTTTCTCAACATTTTGAAGTGGTGCAAGATGCAATTAAGGAGCTTCATTCATAGAGACTTCATTTCATTATAAGGTGTTCTACCAGCTAGACCTTTGCTGCAGAGTGCTCCACTAAGAAGAGATAGGGAAGGGAAATATGCAGTCATAATATTGTACTGTATGTTTGACATGTTACATTTTCTTGATGTTATAAAGAAGCACCTTTGTCATAAAGGTACAATGTTTTTAACAGTTTAAAGTTACCAAAATCCTGATCTAAATGCTCTCTAAAAGTTTTTTTATAGAGTTGTATTTTTTTACCTTTAAGCATTGCACTGTATTATTTAACCCTCTACTGCACTTTTTGATGTACAGATACATATTTTTTACTGATTTTTTTTGCAATATCATAAACTTATTCAAGTAAGACACTGAAAGATCTTTCTTTGTTTTGTTTTTTCATAATTCGGGGATTTGAAGTTTAAAAGTTAATATTTTCAGTTGCTTAGTCAGTACATAATCCAATGCCAAGAAAATGTGCTTGGGTAAAATTTTATAGCAAGTCCAAAAATAAAATAATATTTAATACATTTCTGTTTCCAGACATTGTTAAACAAATGTTGACTGTAGAAACAGTGGGAGGGCCAGCATCTTCTTTTATATGTCAAATTAACCTAATATAAAAAGTTCCTATTCCAGAACCATGCAATTAAATATTTTATAGTACTACACAGCTTCCCAGAAAAGACTAGCAGTATTAATTTGAGAACATTCTTCATAACCTAAATTTTGAGGAAAGAAGCAAATGAGCAAGTTCAAGAGAAAAAGATGAAAAAGGAAAATTACCATAGTGATACAAACATGTACACATGAAAAGAAATTTACAGAATATATTTAAGCATTTATCTTTTATTCCACTGCAATGTTATTTCACTATTTTCAGTCCACTTTTGTGTTGCTGTAAGTCTTTATTCCACCTTCAAATTCCATATTGCCAATAATTCCAATTGCCATATTGTGGTGCAGTGGCTTTGTGGCTAAGATAAGATCACGTTATTAGCCATATACAATTTCTTGCATTAGGAATTTGTGTTTTCGCATACCCCAGCTTGCTCTCCATGAGACACACAGACTGGGAGAGAAGCTTGGGCTCAGAGTGCAGGGTCAGCCATTTCTACAGCAACCCTAGAGCAGTTGGGGTTAAGGGCCTTGCTCAGGGGCCCCACAGAGTAGGATTCCACTGCCAGCCAAGAGATTTGAACCAGCAACCTTTCAGCCACAGGCGCAGATCCTTAGCCACAGAGCCACCACTTTGCTCCACTGTGCCTGTGGCTGGAAGGGTGCCAGTTCATATCCTGCGGCCAGCAGAGAAATCCTACTGCGTTTGGACCCTGAGCAAGGCCCTTAACCCCAACTGCTCCAGGGGTGCAGTGAAATGGCTGACCCCGCGCTCTCTGACCCCAAGCGTCTCTCCCTGTCTGTGTGTCTCATGGAGAGCACGTTGGGGTATGTGAAAAGACAAGTTCCAAACACAAGAAATTGTATATGGCCAATAAAGTGATCTTATCTTATAAAACAAATCTGCCAGATATTAAAAGAAAGAAAAGAAGTAGGCAGTGTGAGAGGCAGTTTTCACAAAATGTAAATTATACAAGAGTGATCTTTGACAGTCATTGTTCTTGAAGTTGAGAAAAATTGATTGTGTTAATGGAGATTTACTACACAGTAGGAAGATCTACAACTGCAGTTGCAAAGACAAAGTTGCAGCTCCGACCAGTTCTCTGCTAGTGTCTGCACAAGCAAATGTGTCAGGCTGCCTGAATTATACTGTATTTGCCAGGTCCTATGTTCTGTATAAAGAGTGCCTCTAATGGCACCATCACTTAAAGTTAGTTACAGAACTCCTTAGGCGATTAATGAATTGCTACTGTTTAACATGCTTTTCAGATGGATACTTGTTTAATAAGGGACAGTGCTAAATTAGTAATAGAATAACACTGTCACTGGGTCTTGCTCATGTGATATCAGCCACTAATGGTTTTTAATAACCATAGGAACTGAAGGAAACAGAAGTACACTATATATTTTTCTCAATATTATTTCTAGTACCACATTTTGTAAATGATATTAATGCATGTTTATTCCTTTACTTAAGTTCTTGTTCTTACAAATAGTTCGGGAAAACTGGAATGTCTTTCAATATACTTTGCTATTGAGCAAATGCAATACATTTTGCAGGTATCATGATCATTGTCATAATATTGGGTTTCTCTGCACCTATGTTTGTGGGAAGTGTTAGGATTTCAATGTACCTGTATATTAAAGAAAAAGCAGTGTCTCTTACTTTCAATGTGGTATAATGAAGATGTAGGCAACCTCAGTCCTCAGTATTGTTTACTGGGTTTCATTCCACTTCAGATATTAATGACATAGTTGAACCATTTAACTGGGTAAGAAGTCAGATTAGATGTTTTCAAGGTTTCTAATTGAAAGGTGCCTTAGGAACCTGCATGAACCCAGAACACAAAGGCAAAGCTTACTCAACCCTGGTATGATGTAACATCACTATATGATAGTATCTGATAAAAAGTATCATCAATGGATTTCGAAAAAGTTCTAGCCAAAAAGTAGAAGGTCAAACATGTTTATCATAGACAAACTCTGGCAACTAAGTAGTCCTAGACTGACTACAATCTACTTTGTGCATACTAAGAAGCAATAAACCAAAATACTTTAAGTTTTAGATTTGTCTAAGCTTTCTGATTGTAACATACCGTGCTGTACATATCCTCCCAAACACTTGGAATATACTTGGAAGATCCATACGGTCACACTTCTCCTGCTTTAAATCTTTAGGTCAGGAATGGAAACTAAAAGATGAGCTTGTAACCTGTGAAGCATTCAATATCAGGGGTCATTCATTTCAAAGACATCAATGTTAATCAATGAATGAAATCACACTCAAGATAAATGCCCATGCATTGAAAGAGGAACATGAGTTTCTCTGAGCTTGGTCAGATTGGTTAATGCTGTGTTCTGTATTGGATTTTACTGTGATTTTTAAAATTATTGATGACCACTGACCTCTTAGGCCTTAAAAAGGTTAACATCCTCCTGGTTTCATTTTATTAAATAAATTAAAGAAAGGTCTTTGCCAATTCTGAATTAACCTGTCAATTTATTGTCAAGGTCTGTGATAAGCTTTTAATAATAATAATAATTGCTTACACTTACTGTATATAGCGCTTTTCTGGACACTTAGTTTTTCCCAGGAAGTCTTCCATCCAGGTACTGACCAGGCCCACACCTGCTTGGCTTCAGTGGGTTGCCAGTTGTGAGTTGCAGGGTGATGTGGCTGCTGGCTAACTGGCTGCTAGCTTTTGATGCCAATTTATTATTAATTCATAATAGTGAGGCTATACAGTGTTCTGTATACCCAGAATACCATAAGAGAGGCTGTCATATCTGTTCTTTAATGGTGGTTTGTACAAATAAATGAATAGTTGTATATAAAAAATATATTTTATCTATACATAGATATATTTCCAGAAGATGTCATCTTTGTTAAATGGAATCACCAAAATATGACAGGACATTTCCGTCATGTTTATTTTAAAAAATTGATTTTTGAAATTGTTTCTGTTTATTCTGTAAAACGGCTTATGAACCTGTTACAGAAGTGACAATGAAATCTAGACAGTGAAAACCTCTGGCAGAGGACCTGGTCTTTTGGCATAGAAGGCTTCTAGTCTACAGAGCTTCTCTGTTGTCAAAATTTATAGGAACAAGTAATAGTGTAGGTTTATATGCCAGCAGCCATATCACCCTGCAACTCACAACTGGCAGCCCACTGAAGCTAAGCAGGTATGAGCCTGGTCAGTACCTGGATGGGAGACCTCCTGGGAAAAACTAGGTTGCTGCTGAAAGAGGTGTTAGTGGGGCTAGCAGAGGGTGCTCACCCTGTGGCCCATGTGGGTCCTAATGCCCCAGTATGGTGATGGGGACACTAAACTGTAAACAGGTGCCGTCCTTCAGATGAGATGTAAAACCGTGGTCCTGACTCTCTGTGGTCATTAAAAATCCCAGGGCGCTTCTTGAAAAGAGTAGGGGTGTAACCCTGGTGTCCTAGCCAAGTTTCCCATTGGCCCTTACCAATCATGGCCTCCTAATAATTCCCATCTATGAATTGGCTTCATTACTCTGCTCTCCTCCCCACTGATAGCTGATGTGGGGTGTGCATTCTGGTGCACTATGGCTGCCGTTGCATCATCCATGTGGATGCTGCACATTGGTGGTGGTGGAGGGGAGTGAAGTGTCAAAGTATATATATATATTTGTGTAAGCAATTATTATTATTCCATGCTGAAAAGAGAAGAAAGAAAACACAACATTTCAGCCATGGAGTCTGTTTTCTTTATTCTCTTCTCGGCATGGAATAAACCTACTGTATTACTTGTTCCTTTGCAGCCTACACATGCTGACGAAGCTACCTGCCGTCAAAATGTATAGTTCATTGTAGATATGAATACCATGGATGTTGACAATGTTTACAATTTATTCTCTCTGATTACCTGTGTTTCTAACCTAGGACAACCATGTCAAACAGTTGGAAATTATACAACTCTCATGCAGTGTGTGATTAGTAAGATACCAGTGTAATCTAGAGAGTGTCCAATCAGAAATGGAGAGCTGCATTGTTGCTTGTATTATGAGATAGAATTTGTTAAATCTTCTTTGAATACATTCCAGCAAAAAGCTAGACTGAAAAACAAAAACTTTGCAATTAGGATTATCACTTGGCAGTTGTTTAAATCATTGTCATTGTTTAAATCAATCTACTTGCAGAAATTTGCTTTTAGAATTGTGCTTTTCATTTCACAGTAGGTATTTCAAGAGATGTAATTTCATTTTTTGGAGTACCCTGGTGAATAAGATGTTTTGTCTAATTGAGTAATATTCTAGCTCAACTTCCCAACTTGCACTACTGTGAAGCAAATGACATTGTGATCTTGCGGATAAGCCTACTGCTGGCATTTGGAAGCATTATGAGTTGCTCTTTTATTAGTCACTGACTGACTGACTGACAGAAGTAAGCTGCAGGAACTTGTATTAGCTGTTGATAGCTATTAGTGCTTTAAAGGTGTTTGTGTTTGTCACTAACAGGGAGTGGTTAGGCCTGTATTTGCTATAAATGTTGGAAGATAATCATGATATACCATTTGCAAGACAAATTCTGCAAGCATATATAGTAGATTTCTCTTTTTAAATGCATTTAAAAATTATATGATGCTGTACGTTTTTCTTATGTATCATAGCTTTGTCTCTTTTGGCCTTGCATAATTTAAAACTGTCGACTGTGTGAAAATACATTGTTTGGATTTAATTATATTTTAGGGGGGGTTGCCTCTATTCCTTCATTCTCTTAAACATTTTAGTTTATACATGATTTCCTGATTATATTTCCCTTCTATTAATTTAGTTCTAAATATTCTCTGTTCTTAAAGACATATGTATTAGGCAAATTTACTTATAGTAAGATTGTTATTTTTTATGTTTCCTCTAATTCTCTAGCTGTTCTTTGTTATATTTTTTGGTATATTGACACAGTTGGTACAAAAACAAATTAACTAAATATATATGACAGCTAATAGGTCTCAAGTGCAAAGGGGGGAGAATGAAAATATGAAATATATATGGTATGTATCTATATTGTCTTTTCCTCTCCTTCACCCTTTAGAAGGATTTTCCAAAGGTATATCTTCTGAAATTGTAATTGATATCGCCAGCAGCCATATCACCCTGCAACTCACAGCTGGCAACCCACTGAAGTTAAGCAGGTGTGAGCCTGGTCAGTACCTGGATGGGAGACTCCTGGGAAAAACTAAGGATGCTGCTGGAAGAGTGTAAAACCGAAATCCTGATTCAAGCAGAAGAATACCTTTGGAGTTGTTTTAGAAGTACAGTATGTACTGCAGAAATGTGCTGTAATTAAAAACAATTACAATATGAAACTAAAGTCAAATCACATAACCAACTTCTTTAAAAATACACTTTTTTTTTTTACAATGAACAAATTGGTTCAGATACTGTAGGTATCTTGTCTTGAAGTGTCATTACATCTAATCTAAACTGCTTACACTAGCACAAACCTTTATGGAAAATAGAAGCAGCAATTGAGATTAGACAGGAAAGTCTACTAGACATCAAAAAGCTAGAAACGGTAGGTTTCTTAAATAGAATTGCATCTGTAATAATATAATTTAAAACAATGATGCATCTATATCAAGTATATAAAGAAAACATGGACCTAAATACCAGAATTAACTCTAGTCATCAGAATTAACTCCCAATAGTAGTTAGATTTTTTTTCAAAAAAGGATGATGCCCTGACCAGTTTTATGTTAAATTTTGTGAAAATATCCCAAATGTTCCAGAAACATAACTTTTGAGAATAGTACTTTATTAAAAATATAGCATAGACAGGCATACGGTCATACAGTACAGTGTCTGTGTAATGTTCTTTTCAATTTAAAGTAGTCGATAGATTTTGACACATATTTTAGAGTGGTTCAACATAACTCTATATATGGCATAAATAGCAATTATTTAAGCAAATCCCATATTATAAATCTTTAATGTGGTAAAATCTATACTATAATTTTTTAATGGAAGATGCCCGCAAGAGCTAATTTCCAACAGAAGTCTCTTTTTAAGAAAAGAATTTACTGGCAATATTCATCATGAGAACAGTTTAATCCCCAGTCCTTAGTCCTTGACCCCGCCGGGAAATACACTTTCTTGCACATATTCATAATTGACTTACATTTTTAATTGATGACTAAATTCTGTATTACTTTATTAAAATGAATTTGTTAATCTAAATTGATACACTGAGCCTCATCAGAAATGTATCATTTCAAACGGAAAAAAGATCTCAAAGTTATCAGGCAAAAGAATCTTTTTTTGTTGCAGGTTTTGTAACATTTTATTGAACGGACATGACATATGTGAATACATTATGCTGATTAACATTGTCAACAACAAAGGTGATGTAGCGGATGTTAAATTGTGAGAGTCACAGACTTGCAGCGTATATTGTCAGTGTTGGAAGCAATATAAGCTGTACATCCGTCATGCAAGCTTTGCAATGCCAATACTGTCTTGTGGGATTTTTTTTTGTAGCACCTGGACAACCCTGAGCAGGTTCACTGGTCTTTGAGCCCAGGATACCACACAGCTCAACCAGTAAACAGGGCCTCTAGAGTATAACTGTCACAGTCTCATGTTTTAAAAACAAACCCGTTATTACATGGAAAGTGTTACATGAATAAATGTGTTGTTATTGTGGGCTGTTGTCACATCAAGATGATGCCACAGTAAGCAGAATATATAATGTCCCAAGTCTTTACTGTTATCCAGTTAGGTTACCTTTTGCAGTCATGTAACTCTATTATAGATGTATTATGGCTAAATCATTAATTAATATCTAAAGTCTGTTTTAAAATGTGCATAAACAAAGTGATAAGATTATTTTTATGCTCAGTATATAATGGCTTTCTCTGTTTCTCTATAAAGGCTTTAACTTTCTCTGAGTTAAAGCCATTGAATTTAGATCCTTCTTGAGCACAATAAACGTCAGTACACAGAATGATATTGTGAAATGATATTTAAGAACTGATAAATTGTTAAGATTTGAA
Source organism: Atractosteus spatula (assembly GCF_055471065.1). Lineage (NCBI taxonomy): Eukaryota > Metazoa > Chordata > Actinopteri > Semionotiformes > Lepisosteidae > Atractosteus > Atractosteus spatula. The sequence goes on from NC_142712.1 coordinate 53,096,651, forward strand.
ATATTTTAAATCAGTTGACCTATTCACATAAAGTGTGTATATTTGTATATACACTCTAACCATATGTGTATTAGTAGTTTGAGATTTGATTTTTGTTGCTTATGTAAATTGCACATAGCTTTGTACATAAGCCTTTGAGATATGTGTTGTGAATGACACATTGATTTATTGATTCATAGATCGACCAAGAGGCCAAGTCGAACATTTGATTTTATGTTAGAATGAGGGTCCTGTTGACTGCTACAGATTATTGAGAGAAAAACTGTAGAACATTATAGAAAACCAGGATTGTTTGTTTGTCCTGCAACTGGGTTAACTTTATATTGATAAAAGAAAAAAAACATGTCAGAGGAATAGTGAAAACAATGGATGAAATTTGGTTCAGCTGATAAGAATAGCGTAGTCAAAAGTTTAGGAAAAGTCCTGGCATACACAGAAAGACTGTTATAATTGTAGAATGTTTTTCTTCCTGTTTCTTCTAAACTCAACAACTGCAAAGCATTTTATAAAAGGCTGTAACAAAGGTTTTCAACTATTAATCTAAAAAGCTCTTCAAACCTGGACATCAAGATAGCTTGAGCTTGATGTTGTCATATGGTGATGCTTCACACAATATTTAAACTAAGTGTACAAAATACTTAAACTAGTAAAAGAAACTGAAATGAAAGAGAATCAAACTAATAAAAACAAACAAATAAGAAAATAAAAATCTCAGAAAAATACTCCATGCCAACTTTTAAAATCTTTTAAATGAATATTCTAAACAAACTATTAAGCTCTTCACCACAAAAGACAGAATTTAATAAAGTAGTAACTACAAAGAACAGTATATGATAGCTTCTTATAATTGCACTGACTAATCACTTGCTGTCTGTTCTGTAGATTGTGGCTTCTGATTCACACAAGAAAAAGCTTATTAAAACTTTAGTGCAAACTTCATCTGTATATGGAAAGGAACAGGTAGCGAGTTTATTCCATGCTGAAAAGTGAAGAAAGGAAAAACAACGTTTCGGCGAAGGCTCCACAGCCGAAACGTTTTGTTTCCTTTCTTTTCTTTTCATCCTGGAATAAACCCACTACCTGTTCCTTTGCAGCCTACGCATGCTGATGCAGCTACCTACTTGAACCACTTCATCTATATATTACTGTCAAAAAATTTATTCTCATTTTATCCAAGCCTAAGCTTGCTGAGGTGAGTCATAAGCTGCTTACAAGCTCCAGGTTTGTTCTTTTCATACTATGGAAAGGAACCTGAGATCCAAAAGAAACAGACAGTTTGAAAGGGGCTTTACTGGTCCCTTTCCTTTCACTAGATGTGTCATAACTGGAGGCTTAGCCTTTAGTCACTGTGTTTGTGTTCTGGGAAAGCTTTCCAGTGATATTCATGATAAAATGGGACAAAATAAGTCTATATTATTCTAAATGTAACTCTAAAAAACACCATTCAGGGTTAGGGTGTTTCAAAGATAGCAGAATTTTCTACTGATTGTGGCATATGCTGTACAGTATGAATGATAATTATCTATGTCTATTTCACTGCATTGGAGTGTTAACTGAAGAAAAAGAACAGTCTGAATAGACTTTTAATTCTGTTTTAGGTTTATTAATTCAACCTTTAAACACTACCCATTACCTTCTGGGAGCTGTCATGCAATTCTGGTACATTAGCTGGGGTTAAGCATTAACATCAATAAAATATCTATGCTTCTACAGGTTCTATAGCCCTCTCCATTCTCATATATACTCTAGAAAAACAATAATAATGGGAAGGTGGATCCCCTTTAAAGAGGAAACAGGCAGGGAGACAGGCTGCCCTCCCCCAAGACATAATCCTTTGTTTCTTTCATGCCCGCCCCAGACCCACCAGTATTTTCTTACTTCAGAGTGGTGAGCTGTGCTTTTGTGTAACTTGCTTTTGCCTTTAAGGTTTCTTCATCAATTAAGTAAAAACTGCAGTTACAGATTCAGACAAGGCAAAGACAAATGCGAATCAGTGCTGAGTTAGTGGTGTATTTTGAATGTAGGCCAGCATTGGAAGAGAGCTCTAAATTGGCACATCCTGTAGGTGTACATTATTCTACTGACGAAGCAGACGGGCCCAGAGCAAGAGCAGCAGTCTCAGTGATCTGAAAATACCTGCCTTTCATTTCCGCCTGTTTGCTTTTCAAAAAGCAAAGCTCCCTGTTATCCTTTCAAAGGCAGCACACGCACCTTTCACTATTCTTCTGTCTACACAAAGTTTACAGTGAAGGAGCAGTATAATAATGACATTTTGGTTGCATCTATGCAGCAGCCTTGCTTTATTCAGTTGTTCTGTTTCAGTTCTTCCAGTAAGATAAGAGGGGCTAAAAAAGAAAACCTTGCCGCATAATTCAAAGGCTTAAGAAAAATCAAAACCATTCTATCACCATCGCAAAAGCTGTTGTGAAACAATGTTTTCTTTAATGTCTGCTGCATAATATGATTTGAGTGTTTCTCTGTCAATGACAGATAATCACTAGGGGGTTTATCATAGCCTTGGGCTTTGTTTCTCTGTGGAAAGGTGGATTGTACTATTTCTGCTCTGGTTCAGTTGCTGTTTTAAGTGGTTGTCTCAATTAGCTTAGCTTTCACAGCTAAACTGAATCTTTGGGTTTTTGAAAAAGCTATTCTATTATTGATCATAAGTTGTTTGGCATTTTATTTTCTTTATTTTACCAAGAGAAAAAAATATATGTCAACATCTGTCGACTGTTTACCATTTTTGATGCCATTCAACTTTTTACTGCTGTCTAGGCGTAATAAGATGAGTTTGCGATGCATTTTATTGTTACAACATTTGTTACGAGTTAAAGTGGAAGGAGCCCAGTGTTTTTTATTTCTTTTTTAAAACTGACAACAACTTTAATCACTTGAAAAGAACACACTTCAGTTCTACTATGAATATTTAGGCCATTTTACAGATAGCTATGCAACAGTAAAAGACTGTCGTTTTTCATTGAATTATGTTTCTCAGTCAATTAAGAAGCAATGTAATGAAAGCTGTCTTTGAGAGGTAGGAAGGAACCGGTTCACCCTACAAAAACCCAGACAAACAAAGGGATAATATGCAAATTCCACACAGACAGACACTGAGGACCGAAACTGAATTGTGGCCTTTAGAGCTGTGAGGGTAACATATGAACACATTTGTTAAAACGACATATGTAATATATTACATATTGTAATACGACGGGGTCTGCGAGGATGGAAACAGGAACTTTTAATTAGGAACCTGGCACTTTATTAGTCTGATGTGTGTCCAGCACAGCAACAACAACAAAGGAAGTAAAAACCTGAGAAAGCAGGATACAACACTCTAGGGTCATTTGGGGTACAGGTACATAGGTATAGGGTGGTACAGTAAGTGGGTACATGACAGCAAAGATAATATAGCATGGGAAAACAAAAACCAGGAGAGAGGAGGAGGCAGCAGCAGGTGAGAGGCAGAGTGGCCAATCAAGTGGTGCGAGGTCAAGAGAGGTGAGGAGAGGAGTTAAACGAAACCTACTGTACAAATGAATAGAGAGAACTAGAAGAAAATAAGTCTGTCGTTGAGAGAATGGGGAAGGTGTGAACCAAGTTTCAGGACAATTTTAGTTTCTGATGTCTTTCTGCTATCAGAGTTAAAAATCCTACTTTGAGAACACAGACGGTGAGATCAGTGTGATCATGGCCGTTAGAGGTGAAATGAGAAACTATGGGCTTGGAGAAATCTTTAATCTTCACAGCCCTAACATGTTCTCTGAAGCAGTCTTGAGTCTCCTTCCTCTTTCCTCAATGTAGATGGCTGGGCATTTATTGCAAGAGATACAGTAAATAAGGTTGCTGGAGGTACAGGATATCACCTGAGTGATCCGGAATCATCCTGAGGGGCCTTAAATGAGCGTGTTTTAGATGTGTACTTGCAGCCGATACAGTGCGCACTGTTGCAGGGGAAAGTGCCTGGTTTGGATGATTGCTGAGGGCGGTCAAGGGAGTTGTGAACAAGAAAGTTACGCAGATTAGGTGGTCGGCGATATGAGATGATAGGGCTGTCAGGAAAGAGGGCCCCAATGGAGGGATCATCTTGTAGGATAGAAAAGTTGTCGTTAACGGTCCTGGGGATAGAGAGTGTGTTAGGATGGTAGGGAAGCACCAGAGGAATGTGGTTGTTAGGCTTGGAGCTCCTGATTGAGTTGATAGTCCGAGGGCTGTTTTTGGCTCAGGAGAGGGCTCTGTCAATAACACGGGTGGGGTACCCTCTGTTGACGAAAAAAGAATACATTTTAAGTGCGTGGTTCTGGAAATGAATGTCATCGCTGCAGAGTCATCGTAGCCAAAGAAACTGTGAAAAAGGGAGAGAGATTTTAGTGTGCTTGGGGTGAAATGAGCTGTACAGAAGATAGCTGTGTGAATCTTTGGGTTTGTAATAGACCGAAGTAGAGAGTCGGGGAAGGTTGATGGATAGGTTTATGTCTAGAAACGGAAGAATAGCGGAGGATATGTAAACTGTATATTTGAGGGACGGGTGGCTATTGGTGAAGTGATGCAGAAAGTGATCTAGCTGGTCATTAGAGAATATGGCGGCACCCACACTGTCATCAATGTAACGCTTGTAGAGGTCCGGGGCAAAGCCAGTGTAGGAAGCGAAGAAGCATGTTTCTACCCAGGCGACAAAAATACTGGCATAGCTGGGTCCCATTCTGGTGCGCATGGCGACTCCACTAACTTGCTGGTAAAAAAGGTTATTGAAAGAGAGTGCATTAAGTATGAGTACCAATTCTGCAAAGCAATTCACACAAAATATGCAGAAGTATACTATTCATTTTTAGGAGTATTGTTATAACTATTGTCATTAGTAAGTATCTTAAAGAATATAAATATAATGGGTAACACCTGGCTTGTGTCAACAAACAAAAAGGTGTTTGTTGAGATCCTAGATTTAGTTATCAAAGCAATTATAATGTTTACTTTGATTTACCTTAGTTACTTAAGTTCTGAGTAAATGATGAAGTGTCAATCAACAGTCTAGGAGAGTGTAAAACAGGAAGACAAAAGGAGGAGAAAGAGACAGGAGGAATGACAAGGGAGAGAAAGGCAAAAGGTAAGAGCTATTTGTCCTGATCATTCATAAAGTTCAGATACGAGCTAAGTACAGTAGTTGAATTTTGTTAAGAGAAATTGCTATTCTGTTATTTTTAGAGACTTGTATTTCTTATATAGAGAATTTCTCAATTAAAAAATGGCCTCTACTGATTAGTAGGCACATTTTTAGAATAGGGAGATAGGTTTCCCATTCATTTTGTAGAATCCAGGTTTACAGAAAGAGAGATTTAACCATAGGTTATATTTTGTTTGGTTTAGAAAGCAATTTTCTCTCTTATTTTGCCCTTTGTAGGTATTATATAAGAGTTTTAATGCATTATATTACCCAAGGTCTGTACTCTATGTAGCAGCTGAATAAAGATGGTCTCAATGAGTAAAGATGGATCATTTACTACAATCTCTGACACTATTAAGCTTTTCCTGAAGTGACTGTACTGTAGATGATGATTTGTTGAGAATTTTCTCTTTGCATGATAGCCCAAAGATACTGGGTATTATCTATGTTTTCTTCTACTCTAATTCAACATTATGATAAGGCTTGCTTGGTGATAACATCACAATTAAGAAAGACCCTTTTGAGGCACTGTGGGGATACCATTTGTCCCTGCAGGTAAGGGACATGAAAGTTCATTCACAATAAAAACTGCTTTAGAATATTATAATTTATATTATATACAGTAGCAGAATCAGTATTATAAGCCCAGCACTGAGAACTTCCTGTGCAAGCAGCAGCCTACAATTTAACAAGTTGGAAAGTGGGAATTTGGACAAAAAACTGTTTGGAAGCGTAAAAATAAGGTTGAATCTGGTTCTTTTTCAAATCAGTTTGTATAATGTAATGGATATACTGTACAGTACAAAACAGTTTGTATAACCCTTACCTTGAATAAAATGTTTTCTTCATAATTTGTTCAGAATTCAGTCCTATATAATTTTTTAAGAATGGAAACTCTTCCTCCAAGTTATAATGTATGTCTCAAACACAAGAAACCAAGTTTTGGAACCATGATGAAAGAAGTAACTGGGAAAAAATAAATGAAAAACAAAAGAAATAAATTAACTAAAATGGAAGAATTCCCCACTCCATCTTGGTTTGAAACCAAAAAAGTTGCTTTACTTACAGTATTTCTCCAGGAGATTACACTATATCTAAAGAGGTGAAGCTCTGTTTGATTTGAAACTTATTTCAAATAAAATGTATGGCTAGAGGAATACAAATGTACAGTGACAAAGTATATGTGTATGATTTGTTATATATAAATAAAAGTCATAAACATTCCTGATGCAAGAAAGGAATGTTCAAGGTTATGGTATGTATGTAATGTTAATCTGAAAATGTATAGAAGAATACATTACTTTATTATTCATTTAATTAGTGTATGGTGTCCCACTCTTCCCAACATGGGCATGTTTTTCACTTTTATCACCTTAGGTGACGAAGATAGGCATCATACCCAACATTAAACCAATTAATCAATTAAACAAGAACCAAATTAATCTGGTATGGCAATGACATTCCTCTAGTCTCTCTATGGGACATGCTATTGTTAATCAGTCAAATATTCCTATTTGGAAGCTGCTTAAACTGATGACACTACAAAGATGTTAGTTCATAATATGCTCCTCTCACAGTCTGATTTATTGCCACTCTGGCTGAACAGAAACAACTTCAGTACTCACCTTAATCTTACCTGTACTCCAAGGGAGGCTGATGGGCACATTGAAAACTCTTTAATACCCAGAGTTACTCTAGAAAGAGCAGAAACCCTAATCACACTTTCCATTACCCTCTGAATACAATCTTTCTCAGCTTCCCTTCAGCTGCATTGGATTAAAAAATGCAAGGAAATCGAGAACCAAGAAGATCAAGACTGATCTTTGATATATACAGTATATTGACATCACTTAATAGAATTCTGTAAACTGAGATGTATATATTAAAAATGTTTTAAGAGACAATTTTGCATAGTGATACAATGCATTAATTAGAACTATTCTTTTTATGTTATTTTTACCTTGTAGTTTACATAGCAGTTGAATTGATAGTTTTAACAAAGCTGTGTGAACAGGAAGCCAATGGAGAGAGCTAAGTATAGGTGTTATGTGGTTGTACTTTCTACTCCTGGTAACATTTCTAGCTGCCATGTTTTGAATTCTCTGTAAAGTGTTGAAGGTGTGATAGGTGCTCCCTGATAGTAGGGTATTACAGTAATTTAATCTGCTGTTTGTAGTTTAATCTGCTAGTTTTTCTGTGTCTTGAGTGGAAAGAAAATACCTTAGTTTTACAATGTTTCTCAACTGTAGGAGGCATGCTTTCGATACTGCATTAACATGAGAGTTAAATGAGAGCCTTGTGTCTAAGGTGATGCCTGTTTTGTGCTGAATCTTTGAAGCAAAATTTTAAACCATCAGAGTTGAGTGCCAAGGTTATAGCAGTACTATTCGCACTGTTGCCTCCAAACAACAGAACCTCACCAGAATGGGACCCAGCTATGCCAGTATTTTTGTCGCCTGGGTAGAAACATGCTTCTTCGCTTCCTACACTGGCTTTGCCCCGGACCTCTACAAGCGTTTCAGTTGAATGACAAAAAGTTTTCACACATCCCAGACTTTACTTCATTAATGCGATGAGCTAAAGTGAAAATTGACGAGTTGTCGTTCGGTGTAAATAAAATGTATATCTGAGTGTCATCAGCATAGGAATGAAAGTTAATATTATGTTTTTGTATTATCCTACCTAGCGGCAACATGTACAGAGAGAACAATACTGGTCCAAGCACTGATCCCTGTGGTACCCCAAATTTGACTGGTGGCAGTGACGAAGCAGTACAAATATTAGATGTTTGATCATAGTGAAAACGGTTAGTTAAATAGGAGGTTAACCACTTAAGGACGGTTCCACATGGGACAACCTCAGACTCAAGCCTGTGTAGCAAAACACAACTGGTCAACTGTATAAAAAGGCAGGACTAAGATCTAGGAGCACAAGCACTGTTGCATTCTCTGCATCAGTTGCTAACAGAGTATCATTTACAACTCTTGTTAATGCAATTTCAGTGCTGTGGCCTGGGTGGAAACCAGATTGGAATTTCTCATGTATATTATTTGAATCCAGATAGGACTGATGTATGGCCACAGCGCTTCTCTTAAGAATTTTAGATACAAATGGAACATTTGAGATAGGTCTGTAGTTCTTAAGTACTTGTGGATCCAAATTTGGTTTCTTAAGCAGCAGTCTAACAATCGCTACCTTGAATTGGTCAGGTACAACGCCCCAATGCAAGGGCTGTTTTCATCATACTAATTCTAGGTCCCGCCAGTACTTCAAGCAAATCTTTAACTAGTTGGGTGGGGATGGGATCTAGCGGACAGGTGGTTGATTTTCTCTTAATAATTAATTTGTTTAGTTTATGTTCATTAACTAATTGAAAAACACTGAAAAGGTGCGCACATTGTTTTTGTACTAGACTTCTTTGCGGCCTGTTTGATTGTGTTTAAAGTCTGATGTTGTTAATTTTATTGTTAAAGAAGTAGTTAAATATAACTACTTAAGTTAGCTGGTACTGTTGAATTAGCCTTATTTTTTACATTAGCTATTGTCCTAAATAGGCAGCGAGGGATATTTTTATTGCTTTCTATAAGTTAGTAGGCTGAACAAGCTCTATATAGGGCTTTCTTATATTGTTGCAGGCTATCAGTCCATGCCAACTGGAAAACTTGCAAACCAGTAGACCTCCATTTGTGCTCTAGTTTGCGGCACTCCTGTTTAAGGGATCGTGTGTGACCATTAAACCATGGAGAGTGTCTAGTGGGTTTGACTACCTTAGTCTTTAACAGAGCTATTTCATCGACGGCCTGTCAGACCACGGTATTATAGTTGTGTGCGATTTCATCAACATTAGTACCGGAGATTAAGTTATTCATCATGTTCATACATTTTAAAGAAGTACCCCTACTGATGCGTCGTGTCATAATAACTTCTCCTTGGCAACTACAGAGGGTAGTCGAATCTCAAAAGTAATTAAAAAGTGGTCAGAAAAAGAGTTATCCATGGGATGGACTAATATATGATGAATATCAGCTCTGTGAGTGATAATTAAGTCTAGTGTATGATTGTACACGTGTTGGTCCTGTTATATGCTGGCTACAACCTACGGTGTCAAGGAGGGACAAGACGTTTTTACTGAAAGCATCTGTCTCTATGTCGATATGTATGTTAAAGTTGCCTAATATTACAACTTTGTCTAAATTAATAAATTTAGTCAGAGATAAGTTCACCAAATTCAGCTAGAAACGATGCATTAGTCCTGGGGGTCTGTATACTAAAAGAATATATGTGGATAATTTGGATTCTATTTTAAGAAGTATTGCCTCAAATGTGTGAAAGTCATTTATAGTTTTTAATTTAATAGAATTAAAGTCAGTAGATGACTTGTTTAAGTACCAATGGTTTTGTTAATATTCTTTTCCATGACATTGCAAAATGACAGGCTAGGCAACTTTACATAAAGACAGCCTAAAATAATCATTCAGTGTACAGTACATTGTTACTAGAAGTGGAGAACACATGATGCATTGGACAGTGTGTCCAACAGATGGCTTACTGAACTAAGACCTTAAAAATTGAAAAGTTGTTGAACTACAAACCATTTTAATTGATATCCGTGACTTATTGTTCTATATTGTGTATTTTAAAATTGAGTTTATAGTTTTATGTAGTAAATTACATCTGGTATAATGCAATAATTTTGATATCTGATTTTCAAGTAGCGTACTGTACTGTACACTGTACAATATATAGTAGTGCTATGTGTTAGGAGAACTTTTCTCAAGATTTTCTACATCTTTTTTCAGTGGGTTTTCTCACATCTCTTTATATATATATATAGATTTTGTCTGAAGGCTTCACATTTGGAACTTTTCATGGAGGTTTCTTAGCAACTGCTTACAGTTTTTTTTGCTTTGTGTTATTGTGCTGGTGTTGGTATTTGTATGGTAAAAGCAAATCTCATTTCTTGCATGCTTGCTGTATTACATAGGTATTACACTGAATAAATGGGACATAATTTCACTAATGGATCCCCTTGGATGGGGGGTGGGTGTTGGAGGATAGGGAATCAAATAAATATATATATAATATTTTCAATAATTATATATTATTTTTAATAAGTATAAATTATATTTTAATGCCAAGACATGGATTGGGGAATAAATTTACTTTTAGCAGCATTAAAATATTTACCCTAATAAACAGTAGTATAGAACAATAGTATATAGGATATTTTATCTTGATAAGCATGAAATTTGTTGTTGAAACCATAAACTTTATCGTAGCATTAAAACTGATTTGTTTTACATTGGGAGCTTTCAGCCACATACAAAGTTCAGCTAGTCTGATCATGATAACAGGATAAGAAAAAAGTACAAGAGCTGCAACAACTAGTATAATAACCCATCCATCCATCCATTTTCTAACCGCTTCATCCCATTCATGGTTGCAGGGGAGCCGGAGCTATTCCGGCAAACAAAGGGTGCATAATGTTACACCCTTTGCAGTATATTGCAGTATCTTGCAGTATATTGCAGTATATTACAGACTATGGGTGAGTTACTGTATTCATCTTTCCAGTATTAAAACTCAGTAGCATTTCTAACTAAACGTTAGAGTTCAAATAACAAAAACTGGACAGCTAACATCTCAGTTTATAAACATTCAGATTATTGTCTCCTTCTGTTTACGCAAAACAGATATAATTAACAGGTTTCAGAGTTTACTTTTTAAAAAAACTGCATTTCTGCAGAAAAATGTTCTGAACCCATTTTTTTATTGTTTCCTTATTCTGTTTTTTTTATTAAAAGTGGGTTTATGGTTTTATTCAGGAAAATGCTTCTGTATCTGCAATGAAAAACACAATAAAACAGAAAGCACTGCAATGCCCACAATAATATTACTCTTCTCTTCCACTCTCCTAAGCAACACACTCTTGTTTTCATAATTCTGCCTGAAAAAGGAGATGATGTATTGCCTATGGAAATGTTTTTAGTCTAAAGTGCCAATGCAAATATGAAACTTTTGAAGGTTTCAGAAAGCAAGGACACATACTGTATACCAAGTTGGGAATTAGTCTCCACTCCACTCAGTCTTCCACTTATTCTATATGATGGCTGTTCAATAGGCTTACACAAACTGTAAAGTGTTTTATATAGAAATTACAATAGGAATTTAACCTTTTCTTAAAATAAAATTCTCTGAAACTGATCCTGAGTTACATAAGACAAAAGTGTATGAAAAATAATAGCAACCAAAACACATTAAATTCAGTTTTTAATGAATATTTACTGTAGTTCTTCTTTGTGCTTTTAATGTTAGATACTGTATATACTGTAGTACTATTCATCTTTAATAAATTGTTAGCATATTTTATTGATAATAAAATTGCATGAAATTGTATCTGTGTAATTACCAAGTAAATAATAAATTAAAAAAACTCATATAGCTCTTTACTGGAAGCTCCACTGAAAGCAATGTGTAGCACCCACCTGGATGATGTGATGGCAGCACACAGAGGAGAACAGAGAAATGAAGCCACTTCATAGATGGGTGTTATTTGGTAGGCCATGATTGGTAAAGGCCAGGGGGAAATTTATCCAAGACACCGGTATAACACCCCTACTCTTTTTGAGAAATGCTCTGGGATTTTGAATCACCATAGAGAGTCAGGACCCTATCACTAAACTGGGCCATTAGGATTCATACAGACCAGAAGGTGAGCACTCCATGCTGATAGCCACTAACACCTTCCAGCAGCAGCCTTAGTTTTTCCCAGGAGGTTTCTTATCCAGGTACTGTCCACGCTCCTACCTGCTTATCTTGACTGGATTTGCAGTTGTGAGTTGCAGGGCGATATAGCTGCTGGGTAAAATACTTTCTTTTAGTTTGGTATTGATGAAGGTGTTGAAATGTGTCTGATCTGATGTGCAGAGATAAGCGTTACATACCTGACAAAGTGAATCAATACATGGGAATAATGTTTCATCTTTAATTTCAGTTTTCAACAAATGTTGCAACAAATTTTAAAATAAACCACTCTCCATCCTGGCTATGGGTACTCTAAATGAATATACTGTATAAACATAAAGAATGTTTACATAATCCACATGCAAAATGACAGATGAAACCTCCTTTCTTGTAATAAGAATGTTTCTTCAAAAGCAATCGTGAGTCATTCTAGATTCCTTAATTTACAATTTGATATCATACTATTCTTGTAACTTTTTTCCCTATTTTTTTAGGAATTAGGTTGTATAAAAATAATAAAGAAAGCCATTTACTTATTCAAAAAGTACAAAGAAGCCAACAAGGCTAATCCCATGGCACAATGGAATGAGCCACAAGAAGAGTTTAAAGAATAACATTTTATCACTCGCTCCCATGTCGTTGTTTTGCATTCAAAATGCAGACAGGGACGTTAGAGTAAAAAAAGAAGACGATGAATAAATGTAAGTTTGGTCCAGAGGTAGAATTCTGTTTTCCACACATTAATAACTCTGCAGAATAAATTACCAGCTGAGACTGGAGTCACAGTCAGTAAAATATTAGGCCTTTTGGTAAGTTTTATTTAGTTCCATTCCTTTTTGCATCCTTAGTTTTCAGGATGTCTTCTATTATTTCTGCAGGCTTTTCCCTAAGAAAATAACTATCAAAATCACAAATTAAAATGGAACATAAATATAAATCATTGCTGTAGAATTAAACAATTTACTTTTGCTATGGGACAGTGCTATGAAGGTAAATTTAAGACTTGACTTTGAAATATTGGAACAATATAAAATATTGGGTGGATTTCATAATAACTTGTAGAGGCAGTCCCTTCATCATTTTTACAATATTCTATAGATTTTATGACTGAGTGTTTGAACTACGACATAATTACAGTATCCCAGTGAAAACACAGTTAAATGTTGTCTTGTGAAAAATCTGCTCTATGTTTTCTTACTAATTTTACTCTCTGTTAATTTTAGAATGTCTGCTTCATTCTAAATAAATGTTCTTTATAATAGCAACTTATATGTTACTTATAAGAACAATACATTATATTATAACCTGTGTCTTAGAAATATTTAAAATTTCTTCAAACAGCTTCCGCAAAATGGATAACAAATTTTGTTTGAGGACAAAAAGTCCTTTTGAATGCATGCAGATGCCAATACTGTATTTCACAGCACCATTTAATAAATAATAGCACAAGCACTGTAGTTTATTTTCCTTTTGTTAGTTTCATTCCTCAGCCATAATTTCCAATATGTTGTCATTATATCTACTGTAATATTTTATCTGCAGCTATATTCTCTGGTGTATCACAAGGAAAGAACATGATGTATGAGTTATATGAGTTTCAGCAAATAGTGATCAAGTTCAATTAAATGAATGCAGAGAGATGTACTGTGTGTTATGTCATATTTATTAAACCTAGAGTATGGAGAAATAATAAACATTTGTATATTTTTGTTTAGATCTCCTTATAAGTGATTCAGGATTTACTATTATTATTATTTTATATTATTTAATAAAATATATACAAAATATTTATTTTAAGAAATGGCCTATATGAAATGCAGACAGTGCATACTGAGTGACACCTAGTCTATCTACAGTGATACTAATTAAAGTATTATTTAGGATTTACTGCAGTTCATTGAGGTCTGCAAAACTATCAGCTGCTTTGTACAGTATGTCTGTTCTCAATATGTACCACTGAAGGAGCTTCTAACTTAAATAGATTGAGTGTTAGTTAGCTTAGGTTTTCTTCGTTATTGGTGCAACAGCTACTCCTGGCACCTACTGTAGGTGTCTCCAGGCTTGTTCCTGCATTCGGCAGAAACCTGCTGCTTTCAAAACATGAGTAGGTTAAGAGGAACATGTCCACAGGTTCTTATTCTTCCCATGAAGTACAGGAATCATAGCTGAATAACAAATTAACATGAACAATCAATGATTCCGAATTGTTTGAGCATAATTAAAAAATAACTGGTGATTCAATTTTAAGAACATGTTTATGGGTTCACTTTTATATTTTTCTTTGCCCTTGTTGTTTGAAACAAATTGACTATCCCTTAATGAATTTGAAAGTACATATCAATGAGAAAGCACAGGAATATAGGGATCACACACATACAGTGGGTCAATGGGGTAAATACTGTTGAATAGCATGAAAAATTATTATTTCTAGTGTTTTCATTTGTGAAACCATTCGTGAAGGTTTATAACCTCAGTATGTATCTTCAGGGTGCTTTTCAGATACATAAAAGAGCGGCTATTATTAGTGTCAGGGTTCAGGTAGACACTTGTGTCAAAGGTGGTTAGAGGTTAGAGAGTATAGTGTTACTTTATAAACTGCAGGGGCCCCGTGGTGAACGATTCATGCATCCTTAATTTTAAGGCACCTTGACCCTTTTTCTCCACAGAAGTTAACATGTTCACAACCTCTTTGTTTTTTTGTGTGAGTGCACACATTTTTCTATCATAAAGTGTCACTGAAGTCTACTGGTCTGAAACCCAATTATTCACAGCTTAAGAAGCAATACAAAAAACTTTTTTTTCTGGATTGGGATACAATTCATGTCATTTTTACATATCTTTATTTATTGTATCACATTAAATTTTTAGTCTGAATCAGAAGTAACAATATTAAGTCACTGTCCTTTCACAGGCAGAGAAATTCTAACCATTTCTAAATGGAAATAATATCTCATTGTTGCATCTTCTAGTCAGTAAATGGATTTTTCTTATTAATTGTCTTGTATTGCATTTTAATTATTACAAATTCACAAAAAACATACGTTAAAAACTTTCACTGACTTTATGACATTTTTTTTCTTTTGTACACAAGGTCATCAAAACCACATTCTACATTTAATGTAGGGCCAGTCTCTGTGTTCTTTTTAAGACAAGCTACTGTACTTTGTCATATCCTATAAAGCTTGGATAGAAAAACTGTATTGTTTTCAACTGCCCCAACCCAGCAACAAATCAAGGCTACATTTAGCAGATATTACAGCACAACATGTCTCCACATGCTTTATCAGTGGTGACTAACATGTTAAAATGGCTTAGAATTCAACGCTACAGCTAGAGTTTTAAGTTTAGAAGAGTTCATGTAATATGACTTTTTAGCTTTAAGTACATACAGTAGATCTGACCTTCTAGTTATTATTACATATTATTAGATAAGAGCTATTGAGGTCAGTAGCTCAGCTATAAATTTTATTTTTCTTTATCTGCAGAGACCCATGAAGGAAAATAGTAAGATCATCTAAATACACTGCAAAAGAGGTAAGAATCAATAAGAACAATATTCACAAAAACTTAATTCTGTCCAAGACACATTATCTATGTGTAACTTGGCAATATAGGTGATAATGTACCCTTTGTGTAATTTGTCAGATGTTTCCATTTGACTAAATGCCAGGAAAATAAAAATAGTTGTTTCCCATATTTTGACATTGGTAATCAGAAGAGTTGTACTCTTAGAATATAATAGTTCAGGTGGGTAGCTGCGTCAGCATGCATAGGCTGCAAAGGAACAAGTAATAGGTTTATTCCATGCTGAAAAGAGAAGAAAGAAAACACAACGTTTCGGCAGTGGAGCCTTCTTCAGGTACCTGAAGTATGTTATGTTATTTCCAAATGCAGGGACCAACAAAAGCAGAGAAGATTGTGAATGTGCGGCAGTATCACTTCCGAGAGGAAACGGTGGGAATTTTGGATACACTATTACGTATCAATTAACAGCTAAAGATTCTGTCAGCCTCAGATGGCATTGCTTTTCATATCTTTCCATTCAGACAACATTTAAAACATTTCAGACAAAAATCAAAAAGCCATACATTACAAAATTGGCCACTCCTGGATCTGAACAAATAGAAGGCATCTTAAGCAATTATTTTGTGATAGTTTTTGCCTTTTTTGTTGTTCTGTTTTGTTTTTTTGTAAAGCACTGATTCCTAAACTTTATCTACCAATTTTTGTGTGTTCTGTACAAGAATATTGAATATTTTGTATATTGTTGACAAACAAAATCAAAATATTATTTGGAATTGCTTGAAACATTTACGAAATAGAAATCTTTGGACCTTATACAATGCAAACTATTTCATTAAAAAAATATATTTCCAGTTCACAAAGCAGACCTTTTTGTGTTTGTGTTGGCTTAGTCATATAGAGTATGACTGTCCTTCATCAAGGTCTGTCAAATTAAGATAAATTCTGTGATTACAGTAGATTTCAGCTTACTGAAACATCTGAATTTAATATTTGCTGCTTATATGTAAGTAAAATACCTGACCAAGCCATGTCAATTAAAGATCAAATAGAGCCATACAGCGAGGTTATTCTAATGTGTAATCTTAGATACAACACCCTACAAAATTTGTTATTATTGACTTATTGAAAGTATTTGTCAGTATAATTGTACTGGATAATGCTCAATGGGCCTAGTGAATCATTGCCTTGAATACCAAACAAAGTTAGGTCAAGCAAAAACAAAATATAATTCCCAGAACGTTTTCCTTTATCAAATTATTAGAAGCTGCTTTAGGAAAAAATCTTTTGAAAGCAAATTTTACTGTACCTTTCAAACGCCCTGATATGAATCTCATTAGTGAGCTATGCTGACTCATTAATCTCCCCTTAGTTGTTAATGAGAAGAGTTTTTAAATCAATGTCTCTACATCTAGCCATTGGCTAATAAACCCATCAAAAATGTTTATATAGCAATATCTAGATCCATATTTAATGTTACAAAATAAAGAAACCTGCATACAGTATATTCAATAAAACAATGTTTTTTCTGCACAGCAAAGAATCCCAAAGTACATTATATATGGGAGGGGTTCACTTCATTCCCTACTCTTACAAATAGTGCCATAATCTTTAACGACAAACAAGTTAGGGCTTTGTTTTATGGAAAACCAAAGGACAGTACGTCCTTCAATACAGTGCCCTCATCACCAGATTGGAGTGTTGATTTGGAAATTCAGGTCTAAAGGGAAGAGCAGTGCCTACTGGTCCTCCGCCCAGTATAGATCAGACCCAGTATTTCTTAACGTAACTGAATTCTTGGTAGATCAAGCTGCAGGGTGGCATTGCTGTTGTTAAAAACATGTAATATACTGTATGTTAAAACAAGGAGTACAGTATGTTTCAGAGCACTTTAGCATTAGAATAATTAAGAGATTCTGGGTTCCTCTGAAGTAATCTTTATTTAGCAGAATCAGATGTTGTATATACTATTGAGCAGAACAGTTAAAAGAACTATGATACCACAAAAAACAGTACAGTTTATGTTAAGCAATCCTCACAGTACAGAGAGTTCCTTTAGCAGTGGATCACTGGGAATAAGTCAAACAGAACAGGAAAAATAAAACACCCAAGGCACCAGTCTTGAATTAAAAGTTGAATATTAATCTATTCGCTAACTTTGTTTTCTCCCCCCTCATTGGGAGCTGATGCCTTTTCCATTCATTGGGCATTCTTTTTATAGTTTATATCTTAAAAAGAGCAGCAATGTTTGCTAATCTAGCTGCATCCTTATGTTGTTACAGCAACATGCATGTGAAACAGAATTTTGTATTTGGAGTAGTATCATCCATCCAGCTTATCCCAGCAAATAATGGGTGCAAGGCAGGATACACCCGGGAGAGGACACCAGGCCTTCACAGGGTAGTGACACACACATACTCACACTAGGGCCAGTTTTCCCAGAAGCCAATTGACCTACCAGTATGTCTTTGGACTGTGGGAGGAAACCAGAATACCCAGAGGAATACACACAGGAACACTGGGAGAACATACAAACAACACCCAGATAAGCACTGCGTCACTATGCCTCCCCGGAGTAGTATCACACATGATGTCATTTAAAAGCTACCTTCATTAGAAATAATTCATTTTAGGACAAGTTAAATAAACATACAATGTTTTTTTTTTCAATGAGTTTTCAGAATGTTTCAGGCAACATAAAGTTAGCAGTGCTTTACTTGCTCTTGACACCGCAGAAACAGAATATACATCAGTGACCAGGTTACCCTAACAATTCTCCTAATCCTTCAAAGAGCCCAAGAGTGGTTCCTCGTGTTTATGGACCCTTTCAGTGGGAGTTGGCAAAAGATACAATGAGGGGTGCTTTCTAGCAGAAGCCAAATGCTACAATTCCTGCCCCCAGAAGCAGTGTCTTATCTTCCGCAAAGAAGTGTCCTTTGTGCAATCTCGTACAGTACATACAAGTATTACAGGTCATCCAATTCCCCTCCTCTCATAGTCTCAGTGTCCTGTGAGTCCTGACCTGGGCTTGCAAACCGCTACAGTATGTTGAAAGTGCCAGTAATTCAGCAGTTACAGTTTTTTGCGAACTGTTATTTATAAATTTTCAAAACAGAGCAAAACTAGAACAACCAAATAATGTCAAATACCAAGTCATAATATATTGCTCAATTATGAAGTGAAAGCTCTATCAACAGTATATTGTGTAAGAGAAAGGACAGAATACTGTACATTCAATTTTGAATTTTGAACTTTCTGCAAGTAGACACCAAGATGCATGAATTTCAGGACTGAACCAAACAGACAATGATTATGAAACAACAGCTTAAAACTAAAATTTGAAGTCTGGAAGAGCTAGGCTTCCAACAGATCTTTCATGCTGTAGAATTTAATACATGGTTGCTTCTCTTTCCAGATGAATTTGGAAATTCTAGTATGCAATCTATACCAATACAGTAAAGTAGAAAAGAGGAATCCTAGAAAAAAATATGAGTAAGGAAGGATATACGTTTTTCTGCTGTGATTTGAGCATGCAGCAGCCTGTAAATCTACTTTTAAAAAACGTAAAAAAATGTAAAATCTAAATTTACTTTTAAAAATGTAACTGTTTTTTTGTTATATTGTGTACCAACAATAAATACCAATACTAAGGTATCTTACGTTTGACCATTGGCACAATTTTAGGTATGCCATTGTTTTTTATTGCAAAATGTAAAGACAATAATGCTTATTTTGTTAAAATGGTTTAATGCCCTGATAGAACACAGTTACTGTTTATAAAAATAGCTAGCAGATAAAGTAAGGTTTGGGCAACATTATCTGCACATAGCAAAATACCATTGCCAGGGTGAATTGCAATATTGATTATTGTTAATGTAAAAAGGGTTAGAAATAGAAAACTGCTGGGCAGTTTGAGCTAGTTGTTCCAAAAACCAGGTAACCTGAAGAAGTAAAAGTGGGGTTCCCAAACTTTGAAATTTCAAAATGATAATACTAATACATATTAACACAAGAATGGTGCTTAAGGGTAGGTATATACTAAATCTTTGTAACAATATCAATGGCATCTGATCTAAAACCCATACATTCTAAAACTGACTACAGATATCCTCACGCTTGTCAAAATCTTTCTTGGTATCCAACAACAAAAAAGCACACCATGAGGAAACTGTGAATATTATAAATAATATAATAAGCACATAATGCTTTTTAATAAAGCCTGAATGATTGTGGTGAATTAATTTGGTCATACAGGCCTCCAGTCAAGACAAGTACCTTTGTATTCAACTTGGAACCACAGCAAAGCAAACAAATAGGATAATAGTGGAAACTAAATACACAGTAGGATTGATGTTGTACAATAAAATTGATATAACTATTATATTCATATACAGTATTACATGTTAATGTATCTTTCTATTGAAGTATGTATCATTTTGAGCAGTAGGGGGTGCAACAGGGGACAAAAAGCTCAATACAATTCAGAAAGGGATGCCATCAGTGCCAAAGGGTTTACCTTGTCGTATCCTGAACCATTGTTTTTATTTCACACCTCTTCAGGACAAAGACAAAGTAAATGAAGGTCATTGCAGAGACACCTTACATTTTCCCTGATTACACTAAAAGCCTGCACTGTATAAATGTAGAGTTTATCTGCATTTTATAATGGGGCCAGCTACCATAAGAAATAATTTTCTAATAAGGTGTATTTTCTTATGCAGAAGCCTCAGAAAAAAAGTGAGTTGTTGTGCATATCCTAGAAAAAGAACAAGTAAAGGCCCATGCTGAAGGAAAGAGAAAGTTGGTGGGATATGAAGCAGAACAGAATGAAAAAAAGGAAATGTGAGAATTGGCACAGCAGGTGACAAAGAATGTTTAAAAAAATGGAAATGTGCAGGATAGCTTCCAGAAAAAGCCTGAAAAGTTTAAATCTGTAAATGAATTGAGAGGTTTTAAAAAGACATTATACTATCTTTGAAAGCTGGTAGAATGTGTGATCTTAGTTTGAGGATAATCTTGGCTTCTCGTGTGTTTCTGGGTTTAAGAGCCCTGGAAGCTGTCTAAAAGGTCAGCATAATCATGGAAAGGAGATTAAAATGAGGGAACTGTTGAAGTTCTAGGAAAGCCATGTTGGTTTCCATTTCAGATTTATGATGTTGTGGCAGTAAGTGCAGTTAAATTTTTATTAACTGCCTTTAACTGTGCCTGAAGAATGCAGGTGCTGTTGATCAGAGTACTTGTTATGTAGCCTGAAACTGCATCTAATTTTCTTAAAATATAATAATAAAAAAGTAAGGGGCGTTTGACGATTTATCAATTAGTGCAAAATTCTAAAAATTGCCAAGGTTATCTAATCACTATCTAATCACTTCTATCACTATCTCTGCATTGTGTACCACTGGAAAAAAACAGCTTTGAAGTAAAAAAGTATAATCAATTGCAGAGCACATTTATGTCTAGATGGAAATAGTAAGTTCCTTTACTGGTGAGTTAAGTGCATTCCATGTACCTCCAGTTTAGATGTATGTTAATAGTGTCTATCACACCCACAAAGAAATTTCACTCATAAGTGTAGATGCTGCCATCTAGAATGCATGAGGTGTCTGTAGTTATGCAGCGGTAGATATGGCAGTGTACAGAGGTGACATGCAGCACCTTATTTATCCCCAATTGTCAAATGCAGGACTGCATTACTCTGTAACACTGCCCAGTGATGCGGTAAAGACTTCAATTTCCCAACCACTGTGCTGCTGCAAACTAGTGTACTGTCAGAAGAGATTGAGGGTACATGTAAAAACAACCTTAAAAAAGTAAATTATTTTAAATATGTAAAACTAATAAATGCCATACAAAAAATAAAATAATTCTTTTAATCCAGATGACTCAATTAAACCCTCAAAAGAGTCTAGAATGTTCGCTTGTCTAGATCACATCATGAATGGGGTGGTTAAATTGTATTGGTAACAATATTTCTAAAATTACTGGTTTTATAACTTTATTAGTGGTTTTATATATTTTTACTATATACGGTGTACAGTAATTAACCTAAAATTAATTAACAAAACTCGTAATTTTGTTTGATGTTGAATTTACAGTATTACTGAACAGGTACAGTTTAAATGTTTTCAACAATGACAGCTTTTCTTCCCACATATATTACACATTATTACAGTGGCGTGTCCCTTTGGATGACTGAATGTGTAGGA
Organism: Atractosteus spatula; assembly: GCF_055471065.1. Classification (NCBI taxonomy): domain Eukaryota; kingdom Metazoa; phylum Chordata; class Actinopteri; order Semionotiformes; family Lepisosteidae; genus Atractosteus; species Atractosteus spatula. Next base: position 53,118,284 of record NC_142712.1, read on the forward strand.
CAGTGGGATATGTAGTTTCTTAGTTCATGTACTTAGTGCCACGAGCTAAATTAAAAACTATAAGTTTCATTTTCCATTCAATGCAAAGAAACACTCTACAGTGTGTATATATACAGGATATAAACATTATACATAAACAACAAATAATTACTGATGTTACAGTTGTTTGCAGAGGAAGTGAAACCAAACAAACCAGAAGTGTTTCAAAATTAATATGATGTGAATAAAAATGCTGAACGAAAACTTAGACAAAACACACAAAAATCATGTAATAAATCAAAAACATTTCAAAAAATAAATCTCTGCTCCTTAAAGAGAATCTCTGTTACACATTGAATCTTTACGGAACTGGATAAAACATAGATTGGTGGAACGTGAGTATGCATACTGTGACTGAATATACTTTATTTTAAACTGGTATACTGTAGTTTTATACATTTATGTACTGTATTTCAGTATTGTTTACTTAAAAACAACTTCAGACCTCCAAGAATTTTGCACCAGCATTTAAAATCACTGCCCCAAAATAATTTAACTGTTTTCTGATTTCACTAGGAACAACAATATCTAAGGATTGAATGCTTTGTAAATGTTTGGAATACTTGGTGGGAAAAGTTTGGCTGAGCCTACTTGGTTAATGGGTAGCCTTCTGGTCATAGGACGAGGAGGCTCAAACCCCATTCAGACTGAGTGACCCAAGGAGAATATACAGTATTTTCATAGGCAAAAAGAGTAAAATATTTCCATCTATACCACAATTAGGACCTGACTGAATGTCAGGGCAGGAAATTCCCTAAACCCTGGAATGTATCTGATTGCCCTTCATTGGACTGATTCCAAAACAACAATGTCTTTAATGTCTATAACCTGGTGATCAAAAAACAGCCTTTGACATAAATCTTGTGCTATTAAATATATATCCTAGCATTTTGTTTGCCTTTTATCCGAGTCCCTAAACTGTGTTGAAGATGTAAATAATAAGTCAGTAAAAAAAAATCAATCTTTTTCATAAGTATCCTCTTCTGGCTCTGCATCTCCTATTTAGTATTTACTGTACAGTTCACAATTTTACTACTTGCATGCAAAACCCTGCTCTTTACAGTACATTAAACATCGCCTGCCAGCTGTTTGCCCAGATTCAAATTTTATCAAAATCTTTCTGAATTTTATTTTCTGTTTCTAGAGTGTTTGCTAAGCCTCCTAATTTGATAATATCTTCAAACATGACTAATTGACCAGTTTTCATTTACTTTTCAATTTCAAAAATGTTAACAATGTTTACAATTCAGAAATTGATTGCCTGAATCAGAATCAGAATTTGTAAGGATGTACAATGTCACAGAGGCATTTCCCAGACAGGAGTAGTGTAAATTCACACTGGAGTGGGTGTCCATAATGTTCTTGGCCTTCTTTAGAACTCTTGTTGTAGAGTGCATTTAGGTTTATTTGTTTTGCTTAATGATCTTTATGCTTATCTTAATTTAACTTTCCCAACCTATTACAATTAATTATACTAATGTTGCCAAACAGACATGTAAGGAAGTATTTTAAAATAAGTGTTTATATAAATTAAATAAGTGTTAGAATAGTTTTGAGTATCTTAAAGAAGCTTTTTTTACAAGTGGTACCATAACATTAGTCCCTGTTTTCCCATTGATAAAAAATAACAATGGACCATTAGAATAACCAGTTTCTACATTGATTTACATGACAAAGACACCTTTTATGCAATTGAACACCATACAGCTTTCTGCCAATTGCTGGCATCATTTTGACTGGGAGCAGTGAAATTAATGCAAATACTCTCTCTTCAGGCTGCTGGGTGTTTCTACAATTGAGGTACATTTTGTAACAGTAGACAATATTTATTCAAAATGCTTTTTGTCTTATTATAACATGGTTTCAAATGTACAGAAAAAAGCCAGTTCGTATATCTTAACAGGTAAACCAAGTTGTATTATTTGCTATTATGATGACTGATTACAGTATTTGTTGTCACCTCCTTTACAGACATACTACGCAGCACATAATTTAGAAATGTGTTTGGGTTACTACAGTATATATCAATTTGTGGATATACAAAACTTCCTAATTCCCTTTACCAATTTCTCTTTTAACTTTATTTTTTTATTTAAAAGGAACTAAGATTAAACATATATTAAATATGATATCACAAAAATATTATGGCACTACCTTTTACTCACAAAAGTCACAATTAAAATTAAGATGTTCATAAACAGATAATCAATGGTGCTTCATCGTTGTTTTTTTTCACCTTGATCCGGTTGCACTATTTTTTCCTCATCTCCTGTTAGTCTTGCAGATACCTCAGTGCTTTTCCGGGTGGTCATGTCACCCTGTAATGCTAAGCCCATTTGCCCCCCTTTCCTTGGTTCTTCACACCAGGACTCTGCTCCGATGGCAAATACCCCTCCTCCCTCAGGGCTCGGCAACAGGATTCCACTCTAATGCTGAGGTACATGAGTGTCCTCCTTCTTTTCTAGGAGTTTGGTACAGGAGTCTGCTCCGAAGCTGATGCTGCCCAATTCCTGTCAAAAGGCTGTCAAAAGACTCACCAGGGTTGAGATCCTCGGGCTCTATGAAGACCACTTTCGCTTGTTGCTGCTGAAGCAGTCTGCTCTGTCTCCAGTTCAGGATTTCATGTCACTCTGCACTGCAGCACTCAGTTCCAGCTTCTTTATCTGTCTGCACAGAGGCTCCTGGTATCTGCCCTGGAACCCTGGACTCTTTTTTGCAGACCTCCTTCTCCTGTGGTTCTGTCCCACTTTCAGTAGGCAGCTTCTGTCATCCAGGATCCCAGGGTTCTCCCTGTGCAGCCATTTTTTCCTCTGCCTAGCAGCCCCATTTTAGTTCTGTAGAGTAATTTAGTTTTTCGTAGTTTTTCGTTGTCCTTTCCTGACTCTTTTTTGGCTTCTCTTTGAGGCAGCTCCTTTTCCTGACTCAGGGGTCTTTTGTTTTCCTCACCTTTTTCTCTTGGGCTGTCCAGGTAATTTTGCGTTTCTTTCTTTTATCCCAGTCTCCATCCAACATCCCAGCAAACCCTTCTGTTTCTTCTTAGAGAGCCAGGCATCCTGTTTCTGATCTGATGCCTGGAAAGCATCACTCCTTTAGCCTGAGCTCCCTGAGAATTTCTAGTTTGCACGCAGTGACAGGGAATGCTCCCTGCAGCTGTGCTGACCTTGGGCTCTGAGCATTGAGAGGAAACTGAGGGTGGGCCTGTTGCCTCCCATCCATCGCATATGTCTCCCCCAGTTAGTCCAAAGGGAGCTTGTGTATCCGATTCTGTTCACACCTGGGAGCCTGCATCAGAGAGTTGAACTTGGGAGACCGAGCTGACTCCTGGCCTGGTCTCAGAGTAGACCCCCATAAGGACGTGTCACTTGAGTCACTGGACAATCAATGGACCACTGAGTGCGGTTTTCCTGCCTTGCCAGTTTCTGTGAAATCCTTCCTCTCAGTGGATTTGAGCCTATGGGGCAAAGGACAGCTGTGCTCTGATGAGATTCCTTTTTTCCAGTGTGTTGGCCTATGGGCTTGCCTGCCTGCATCCCTGGCTGCTTGGAGGGCTGTCTCCCAGAACCATGGGGACCCTTTTCTTCTGGGGCCTCAGTGGTCAGTTCCATCCTGGAGCTGAGGGTCCCAGATATTGGTCAGTGGGCTGGGGTGAGCAGTTTAACTTGGGAATGGCGCTTTGCCTTGCCAGCCTGTCTCTTTAGTCACCAGGGATGCAGAGAGCTGGCATCTCCCAGACTGTCACGCCTCACCAGCTGGGGTAATTCTTGCTTCGCCGGCCAGTTCTGGCTTAGTTTTGAGTTTTTCTTTTCCATTACTGACCAGCCTGAACTGATTTAGCTCTGTCTACCAGTAATTAATTTATCATATTATAACTTCCTCGGTTTCCAGTTCTCTTTTACTTTCACTCCGTCCTGTAGTGATCAAGCCCTGAGTCAGTGGGGTCTCCTTGGGTGTTCTGCCACTCTCAGGTCTCTTGCACTTGGGTTCTGAATAATTACCGGCCATTTCATAACAATATAAATATTAAATTATATTGTTAGTTTTGTTAATAATATACTGGTTATTTTTATTTTTAGCCTTTAAAATTTTTAAATGAAAAATCAATTTTTTTACATAATTCCATATTAAGTGGATTAATAAAGAAGCAGGCTTCCAGTACATGAATATGACAGTATTGCATTTCAAGGTACCATATATAGTTGTCTGTAGTGGCAAGGCCTATTATTTTTACTTAGAATTAAGTGTTAATACAGATTTCTAATAATCTTTGTGCTGCCTTGACCAGGCAGGTTGGTGCCTCTCTCAAAATGCAGAGGAATGTGTAGCACAGATGGGCTCCATAATGTCTGTAGTCTGTTTCTTAACCAAGACCATGTGTCCAAGGTCACTGTTCATCTTCCAATGGAAGATCCACTATTAAGGGATCTGCAGGGTGGGAACCAGGACAAAACCTGATAGAATCTCAGCTAATCACCAGCTTGTGATCCTTTACCTTAAAAGGAAGAACCCAACTCATTTTTATTGATCAACTTACTATCTCCTTTTCTCTCTCCAACTAAACTGGCAATCTGACTTTTCCAACCATATTACTGCAAGTAGTCCAAGTCAGGACTTAAGCTTTTCTCCAATATGCCGTGCTGAAGGAGTGAGTCAGTAAAGTACAAAATTCTGCCCAATATATTCTTTCTGAAACAGATTAAATATTGTGCTTGTGAATTCACTGTTATTTTCACCTGATCAATGAAATAAGACATTTGGACTCTTTTTGTCGACATTCTGAATATCCAAACATATTCAATATCAAGCTACAGCCAGGACAAACCAACTTCTCCCACCTGCGTACCTTGTGGTCAGACCCAAGAAGACAATTGTGAAGACACTATTACTTCAAGACAGTTCAGCGATCCTAACTTTTGGAAGAGCTGCCTGAGATTTACTGTAATGCTCGGAAAAACTCTCTCTTCTCTCTGCACCCGGGACACTTCCTGCACAGAGCAAGCAGCTGCCAATTGGACCATGGACCAATCCAGACAGCTTCATCTTATCAGCGGGAAGTTTGAACTCATCGAGGATATTTGGTCAACAGATCTTTGAGTATTAATTGTCTTTATTCACATTATAATTCTTGAGAGTTTAACTATTATTCCAACCAATGTTTGATGTTAAGTTCATGATACTAATTATGTATTTACTTGTATCTGAGAATATGAATGCAATGTAATTATATTAATTATATGAAACTGATAAACAAAGACTATAGCACGTTATATGAGTGAACGACAGCCTTTTGCATCACAGCAGATCGTTTTAAATATATATTCTATTACATTTGTTGTTTTTTAATCACATAGTCACATCACTATGGGTCTAATGCAAGAGCTTTCAATGTGATTATTAGACTTAGAAAAAACAGATTAAACAAAGTTACCATTTTAATAACATCTAATGTAAAACAAGTGTTACCTATCAATATTTGAGCAATAAAGGGCTGTATTTGGTATGCTGGACAGGACTATGGTATACAGCAGTTTGCTTTCCAATTAAACTCATTTTGACTTGCATTCTAGATGGCTGCATCTGTACTGCCTCATCAAAGGAATACTGATAAATGTATTAGTATCCCAGAACAGCGTAATGCTTCTCAATCAGATGTACAGTAGAAGGCCCTTTTGATCTAATGAATTTCTCCACCAGCATGGAGGTCTTTGAGAAATGCAGTATGGAACAGGAAAGGCTGGTGGCCAGCCTCCCTCAGCAATTTTCTTAGTCCTGTAAAAGCCCATTTCTGATGTGTGAAATTTGAAGTGGTCGGTGAGGCAGAAAAGAACATTTTTTGGATTGGGTGAAATTTGCTGAGTCCTAGGTTGTACTTGCTTTAATTCAAATATTGTGACCAAATATAAAACACACTTATATATCTCAGTAACACTACTGGAATTGTTTTGGATACTTTGGAGACATGGTTAAATCCATAGCATTTTATATGTTGTAAGTTAATGTTTTTCACAGATGCATCTTTTGAAGACTTTAAAAGAAATGTAGGTTAATATAACACCACTGTTGTTCAGCTGTTGATGTTCTGATAAACCAGTAGTATTAAGTTATGATTATTATGATTATTACTGTATGTGACATGAAACCTAAGCCAAATTGTCACTGCCAAATAGTCAGAAATTTCCATTTTATGTAGGATGTATTTATCATCAACTATTAGATGTAGCATAAAAAGTGTGGACACTAGGTCTTGGTATGAAGTTTGTGAAATGTGTCTACATAAGATCAATTCTGTGGTATTTAATTCAAGCAGTGGTTCCAAACTCCAGGCCCATGTACTTAGGAATCCAACATGTTTTCTGTCTTCTTTTAGTTAAAAAGAGCTCTACACCTAGAAGAAATGTTAAATGGATTCAAAAAAAGCTCAAGTGGAGTCATGGCTTTTATTTGGCAGTGTAACAGCACAAATTAACAGATGAAGCTGTTTTTTTTCATGAGCCTGAACAGTATTTCCTTTCTAAAATAATAAAAAAACATTTTTCCATTGCATAATCAGTTATAAATGTTTTTATAAGGCAATCAGTCAGATACATTGTAAAGTATCTTTATAATACTGTGCTTATCTAAAATGGCAATACGGAATATATCTGAGAATTATTATGTCAGCTAACAGTTAATTTGAAATATAGAATTTGGCAGGACTATGACGTATTGGAGAAAAAAATAGGATCAAGTGCACTAATTTTGATGTGTAAAATAGGATAGAAATAACTCATAATTCTGTAAGCAGGGTAGATATATTTCTCAAGAATATATTTCTATATACATAGAAAAATATATTGGATATTCTATATTATATAATATAGTATATATTTTACAGTATATACATATCCCACCTTGTTTTAGAAACTTAATCAAGGTCAAAATAATATTTTGCTAGTAAAGCTTTAAAACACTGGGACTCAGCAGCACATTTTCTTTAAAAAATTTAAATTCTAAAAAATAATACAGTGTATTTGTACAGTATGTAGATTAGACTATACGTATCTCGAGAAAAAGTATACAGTTGTACAGCTTTCACACAGGTAGCCCATTTGGTGATTTTATGGAATGCAAGTTGTGTTTGTGTTTGAGGGGAGGCTGAAGTAGCCACTAAATGTATATATAAATAAGTTAAGGAAAAACACTTTAGACAGAGCAGTTACTGCACAAGATTTACTAGTACCAGGATTGGTACATAAACTGACAATCAATGAGTCATCCAAAGCAGTCTCCTGGAAAATGAACTCCTCTTGGCTTTAGACTTTTTTTCTATTGCTTTCATTTTAGGTGACTCACAGCAATAAGAGTCGCACAGCTCTGAGTGTCATAAATCATTACTTTTTCAATTTGGAGCTTCGTCCACTGCGACCTTCTCTGGAAGTGGGAATGGATGTTCAGAGTTTTTTGTGTTTGTTTTTGTTGTTTGGTTTTTACTCACAAGTTTCCCTCTAGAATGCTGATGTCTACAAAGAGAATGTATACTTTCATAAAATTAGTAATTTATTAAAATGTTCATAAACTGTTTTACAGTTAGCAACTTAAGCATTCCCATTTTGTTCTCCCACAGCATTAGATACTTCTGTTTTGCTGACAAAGTCAAATATGGACAGACTAAGCATTTAGTCTGAACATATTTGTTTTCTTGCAGTAACACCATTTCTCTTTTTTCCTCTTGAAAGAACCTACTTGAGATAGCCAATATGAAATAGCTGAGATAGAATTACCCTTTCTCTTGAACCTGTGCTGTCTTTGATATTATATTGTTGCTGTTACAATACTGTCAGTGGCTTCAATTTGTAATGTACAGAATAACTACCTTTCAGAAATGGATAGGACACCTTAATATTTTTATCAAAATTAATTCACTAATGACAACAACATCCAAGAATTATTTATTTTGTGAATGTTTGGAATACTTGGTGAGATACATTTGGCTAAGCCTGCAGCTTTATAACCCTGCAACTTAAAAGTGACAACCCACTGAAGCTAAGCAAGCGTGAGTTTTGTTGGTACCTGGATGGGAGACCTTCTGAGAAAGCTAAGTTTGCTGCTGGAAGAGGTGTTAGTGGGGCCTGTAGAGGGCACTCACCCTGCAGTCTGTGTGGATCCTAATGTGATGGGGACACTATACTGTTAAAAGGCACAATCTTTTGATGAGAAGTAATACTGAGGTCCTGATCTTTGTGGTCATTAAAAATCCCAGGGCGTTTCTCAAAAAGAATAGACTTGTTACCCCGGTGTCATGGCCACATTTCCCATTGGGCTTTAAAAATCATGGGCTCCTAATAATTTCCATCTCTAAATTGGCTTAATCACTGTGTTGTCCTCACCACTGACAGCTGATATGTGGAGAGTGTACTGGTGCACTATAGTTGCTGTTGCATCATTCAGGTTGGTGCTGCACATTGGTGTTGGTGGAGATGGAAGGAAGGTTGGTGGAGACTAGGAAAATAGGAGATGGGGCGGAGGAGGAATGTTTGAGATGCACGCGAAGGTACACGTAAGCATTTGAGTTCAGTATATTTATCTAATTGTGTATTGATGATGATCATGGATCTTCAGTTAATAATTTCAATTACATAAAATGAGAAAATTGCATGTGAAAATATATATTATCACAAAATTCAAAATGGGACATTGTAGGAAGGGTCTGAATACTTTTGTAAGGCACTGTAATTACTGACAACTACATATCCTACAAATAAAAAAAGAAAATCATCATAATTCTATTATTTAGGAAGTAATATTTATTTGGGTAATATAGTATAACTAAGATTATTTATTATTTTGACTAAATATATGATGTTCAGTATGTATGCTTTGTGTGTGTGGACATTCTTCTACAGGGGACATATTTGATATGCACATACAGTGCCTTGCGAAAGTATTCGGCCCCCTTGAACTTTTCAACCTTTTGCCACATTTCAGGCTTCAAACATAAAGATATAAATTTTTTATTTTATGTGAAGAATCACCAACAAGTGGGACACAATTGTGAAGTGGAACGAAATCTATTGGATTTTTGAAACTTTTTTAACTAATAAAAAAATGAAAAGTGGGGCGTGCAAAATTATTCGGCCCCTTTACTTTCAGTGCAGCAAACTCACTCCAGAAGTTCAGCGAGGATCTCTGAATGATCCAATGTTGTCCTAAATGACTGATGGTGATAAATAGAATCCACCTGTGTGTAATCAAGTCTCTGTATAAATGCACCTGCTCTGTGATAGTCTCAAGGTTCTGTTGAAAGCGCAGAGAGCATCATGAAGACCAAGGAACACACCAGGCAGGTCCGTAATACTGTTGTGGAGAAGTTTAAAGCCGGATTTGGATACAAAAAGATTTCCCAAGCTTCAAACATCCCAAGGAGCACTGTGCAAGCGATCATCTTGAAATGGAAGGAGTATCAGACCACTGCAAATCTACCAAGACCTGGCCGTCCCTCTAAACTTTCAGCTCAGACAAGGAGAAGACTGATCAGAGATGCAGCCAAGAGGCCCATGATCACTCTGGATGAACTGCAGAGAACTACAGCTGAGGTGGGAGAGTCTGTCCATAGGACAACAATCAGTCTTACACTGTACAAATCTGGCCTTTATGGAAGAGTGGCAAGAAGAAAGCCATTTCTCAAAGATATCCATAAAAAGTCTCGTCTAAAGTTTGCCACAAGCCACCTGGGAGACACCCCAAACATGTGGAAGAAGGTGCTCTGGTCAGATGAAACCAAAATCGAACTTTTTGGCCACAATGCAAAACGATATGTTTGGCGTAAAAGCAACACAGCTCATCACCCTCAACACACCATCCCCACTGTCAAACATGGTGGTGGCAGCATCATGGTTTGGGCCTGCTTTTCTTCAGCAGGGACAGGGAAGATGGTTAAAATTGAGGGGAAGATGGATGCAGCCAAATACAGGACCATTCTGGATGAAAACCTGTTGGAGTCTGCAAAAGACCTGAAACTGGGACGGAGATTTATCTTCCAACAAGACAATGATCCCAAACATACAGCAAAATCTACAAAGGAATGGTTCACAAATAAACGTATCCAGGTGTTTGAATGGCCAAGTCAAAGTCCAGACCTGAATCCAATCGAGAATCTGTGGAAAGAGCTGAAAACTGCTGTTCACAAACGCTCTCCATCCAACCTCACTGAGCTCGAGCTGTTTTGCAAGGAAGAATGGGCAAGAATTTCAGTCTCTCGATGTGCAAAACTGATAGAGACATACCCCAAGCGACTTGCAGCTGTAATCGCAGCAAAAGGTGGCTCTACAAAGTATTAACGCAAGGGGGCCGAATAATTTTGCACGCCCCACTTTTCATTTTTTTATTAGTTAAAAAAGTTTCAAAAATCCAATAGATTTCGTTCCACTTCACAATTGTGTCCCACTTGTTGGTGATTCTTCACATAAAATAAAAAAATTTTATCTTTATGTTTGAAGCCTGAAATGTGGCAAAAGGTTGAAAAGTTCAAGGGGGCCGAATACTTTCGCAAGGCACTGTAACTCTTCCATTTCTTAGCACCCTTTACATTGCACAAGAAGGAAAATTGGCCATGTTTTCTGCCTGTCACCCATCGAAATAAGGATAAAAATAGACATTATCTTCTTTTCCACCAGCCTCAAGGGCCATGTTACCGAAGCAGAAGGCTTCTGCTTATGGTTTTACATTATAGAATATATTACCACCAATAATGCATAGTCCTTTTGTGCATTCAAAGCAGTAATAGTTACATTAACAAGAGTTCAAAGCATTAACAATTACATTTCTTAATATGCTTTGTCAAGTGCAGCACTACAGAATGTAAATTTTGCACATCTAAGCCTATCTGAATCCCCTCTTAGTCATCAGTTGACTACAAATTCAACTGATAAGCTACAGTATCTTTCTAGGAACATATAAGTACATTTGACACTTTTGCTTTAAATAATGCAATAGAACACTTAAGTGTAAGTGATTGTATCTATGCTGGGACTTTCTAATATTTCAAAATAAAAATCTGAGAGCTTGCATTGACCCAGGGGCATTTTGACACATAAGATGTGTCATCTTGATTTTAAACCACAAATTTCTGACAATAAACTCCCTTGTTAATTTAAAAAATCTGCATTGCTAGGAGCAGAGAAAAATGTATAAATGTATGTAAATTTATGTATATGTTATTTTTTGTGGAGTTTCTGCTGATTGTGACAGCCTATTTTACAATTTACTTGGCCTATTAAACAAGGAATACAGGTATGTACCTTGTAAGTTTGCCTAATGCAAGTGATGCTCATAGCCCTATTCATTTGAAAGAGTAAGTGTCTCCAAGTAAACCACCCTTAATTTTTGACCATGCTGGATTTTAATATATTTTATAATGATGACAAAATTCACAGCACAGAGTTCTTTGAAGACTAGGAAAAACGAGATCTTTTTTTAAAATTTCAGAAACTATGGATTGGATACTATGGATACTATGGATGTGAGTGAATGTTATTTTTCAATACAAGTAAAAAACAACACTGAGGAATAGTATTATGGAAAAAGATTGTTTTGTTTTCCACATATTATTAACATATGTAATATGTAAGGAATCTAAGTTTTTTTCCCCAAATATTTGTGAAGTAGATTACATCATAGGTTAGAACCATTGCATACAAATGACATGTTCAATAAATTCAATAAAGTTATTAAAATGACACTTTTTGTCACTGAGCAACATAGATATACAGTACTCCATGATAAGTGTCATGGTGTTAATTTTCATGTGTTGATTCTCATGATGTTAAGAAACGTACTTTTGCAACATACAACTGGAAAAGAAAGGAGATCTAGAGAATTAGCCACATATTAAAAGTCTTGCAAAATATTCAGACCTTTGTAGTTTTCTCATTTTGTCCCTGTAAAGTCATGACACTTTTTTAAGTAGCAATTAATATATGATATGTACACAACCTAACCAACACATTCAAAGCAAAAAAAGAAATCAACAGATAGATAAAATTAAAAAAATGGAAAAGACATGATTGTATAAGTATTCAAAACCTTTTCTGTATATTAATTAGGTGATCAAAATTACCTAAATGAGCCACACAATTAGTTGATTGGCCCCTGTCTGTGTGCAGCAAAAGTGATTCATATGATTTAAGAATAAATACACCAATCTCTGTAAGATAGTGAATTTCAAACAATGATTCAACAATGAACATCAATGAGCTTTCAAAACAACTTAGAAAAAAGGTTTGATGAAGGCACAGATCAGAAAAAGGGCTACATTTTTGTTCAAAGATCTTTAATATCTTTTTGAGCATGGTAGAGTCATCATTTAGAAGTGGAATGCACCCAGGCACTATCTAGATCAGGCTGTTTCTCCCAAATGTGCTTTTAGGCAAGGAAGAAACTAGTTAGGGATTTCAGCGGTGACTTTGAAAGACTGAATGTACAGAGTTCAGTGGCTGAGATGGGAAAAAAAGACCATATCACTGTCAATCCACAATAATGGCTTGTATGGGACTGAAAAAATTCAAACTCAGTATAAGGTTTGCAACAAGGTGCCTAAGAGTATTGCAAACATGTGGTAAAAGGTTTGTGGTGAGACAAGAAATTGGAATTTGTCTGAATTTGATGGAAAAGTGTTACATCTGATTCAAAACCATTATGCCTCACTCGGTCACCACCATCCTTAATGACAAGCACGTTCATGAAAGCATTACTGTCACGCCCTCCAACCAGATTCCCACATGGAGGCACTCTCATGCTAATTACACTGCAGCCCTGAGCACTTCTTCCAAACAATAGCGTTCCTGTCAATCAACCAACCACAACACTCCACCTGTCAGTGCACCATCCTCCTCTCACAATATTTAAACCCTCTAAACCCTCTGTTCTTTGCCTGGTATTGGTTGCCCCTTCAGAGCCCCTACCTTGCTGTCCTTTCAAAGTCTTCTAAGCCCTTCTGGATAAGAACTATGGAGCTTGCCCTTGACCACGTCTCTCGCCTAGCCCTCTCTTGGATCGGAAGCTACTGGATCTTTTACAGAACTTGACCCTGACTAATTGAAGTAAAAAAAAATTACGCTTAACTACGCTTGAACATGAATAGGGGGTAGCATATTTTGTAATTACACATGATGAAATTTGTGTTAGTTAACATATAGTGCCTTGCACAATTAATGCTCAAAATGAACACTTTTATGGGTAAAAGATGTTAAATATCAGGCAAAAATAAAAACATATTGATTGCATAAGGAGTCTATACTTGGTTGAAGCACCTAATGGAGCAATTAAAGTTGGGAGATGTTTTTAATTAGTCTCCACCAACTTTGCAGATTGGGATGGTACACCATCTCAACCTATTATCATTTTTGATTTGTCATTTCAATTTATGATGGCATTTAAGTTCTTTTACCCATGAATGTGTTCTGTTCAGCTATTCAGGATTTGATTGAAAATTTGTATGCATAAATTGTAACTCAACAAAATAGGACCTAATTAGAAGGGGGTGAATACATTTGCGAGGGACTGCAACCTCCCAATCCAGTGTTGTACCTTGCAATACATTTGAGGATTTAATACACACTTGAGCATTTGTCCTATATTGATAAGGGATTCACAAGCTACTGCAAATGTCACAGAAAGGGCAGTCATTGCAATGCAAATTTGGAATTTAAACTTTTTTCTTCTTGCTTTGTTGCTATTAATCCCTTTTTTTATTATAATAGAGTGTTGGAGTGATTGACAAAGAGGGTTTATTAACAAAAGTTCCTTTACATGTTCTCAAGTACAGTAGGTGTGCATATTCACAAGGAAATATATCTGTCAGACTGACTTGTATAAAACAATCAATCTTATACATCAATGACACAGAACAGTAAATTACTTCAGTAGCTGATTCCTATGGAATGATTTCCATTTCTGTCATAGATTTACAGCATCCTTGGGAAACAGAACTGTTTTATCACATTACCTATAAAATGGCATTACTTGAGGGCCACACAGGAGGCTGAGCAAATTAAATCATGATATACTTATTATGGTAGAGTAATGCCAAAAGAGAGAACTGTTTGTTATACAACCATGCAAGATTCCTATTCCTGTGCTCTTGGCCCCTCAGATCAAAACTGTCAGGATGGAATCGCTAGTGGACCTACAGTAGATGTGTATTTCTGTTGGTAATATTTATCTCACACTCGTATCTTCTTTGATTTCTAATTATTGTTAACCCTGTTTGTCAGTAGGAAGCAGAGCAGAGTATTCCTGGAGGGTATTTCACAAACTCACTTAGAAGGATAACTTTAGTAAATATGTTAACAAAAGCCTGGCTTTTTGTTTTCTTGAAGCTAGATCGAATTACAAAAGTGACGCATTCTCTATTCCTAACTTGCTCAGTGCAGGTTAGTTCAAACGTCTCCTCACTTGCGGTTAAGATTTTGTCTAATTGACCAAGTAGTCACCTGCAAAATTTGACATCACCTTTCTTTAGGGATCGAGTTGACATTGAAGGTTTGCAGAGAAAAAGAAACTACAGAAAAGAACTACAGGAGTTAAATGACTGAAATATTGCTGAACTACCCCATCCTGATTTATTCTGTGTTTGATTAAGTGATTTTGTTCTCAAGCTGTTTGCCAGTAACAATAAAATTTTCAAATTCAGAATGTTAACACCAAATTCTTGCTGGTGTTCAAGGAGTCACTGTTGCGGTTAATGAAGTAAGTTTGGAAGAGATTTTTCATCAAATCCAGATGCATGCTTTTCATATTGTTCTCCATCCACAGACAAATGCACATAAATCAATGCTGTTTAATAGATTGTGCTGAGTCATTTGTATTTAGGCTCATACATCATTTACCAGCACAACAGTATCTTTTTTTTGTTGTGGTATGTATAACATGATCATAACTGGAATAACTGGCTCTTATAAGTCAAAGGCCTAGAAAAAAACATAACAGGTCAAATACATCAATATTTGTATTTGCATTTTGAAGATATACTGTGATTTGCCAGGAATACTCAATTTACAGGTGCCTTACTAGTGGGCATTGTATAAGAGGCAGTGGCAGTTTTGTAAACAGCAGGTAACCAGGCATGACATACTCAAATATAGTTTTGAGCAGATTGTTATGATTCAGCACCTGCCCTAATGAACTTAAGTCATGCTGTCATTCATAGACTGTTGTGAACAAGACCCTGACAGGGAAGCAGTTAAAACACTGTGCTTTAGCAAATATGTGATTAGTTGATAATATACAAGCCGCTTGAGATGCTCTATTAATATCAGAAAAAGAATGGATCTATAATTCTTTGGGATTTTTGGCCACTTTCCAGATGATTAAACATGCACAAGGAAAAGTTTTGATTTTGTTGTCTTCAAAAGACTTTTAATATGTTAACCAAAATATTCCAACACTAGTGTTTGACATAATATATTTGGACAATGGAGGAATACTTTAACTTTAATTCATAATTATATCATTTACAGATGCAGCCATTCAAAATGCGCGGGAGATACCGCATTATTTTGCGGTGCGCTTTACGCGGTCTACCGCGAGTTACCGTAAATTCTCCTATAATACCGCAATTAAAATAATAGTATCCGGAATTTCAGCAAGGTGGAGCTAATAAAGCTCAACCTCTCATGTTTGAGCTGTCGCCATCAAAGTCTTTAACGAAGATATTACTAATAGTATTAATAATGAATGACCTTGGACAAGCTGTAAACTCAAAGTATTGCCCTGGTCCACATTCTTTTTTTCATTGACCGTCTTTGTAAAAGTAACACCACAGCATTTCGCAATCACGCATTTGTTTCCAATCATGCAAAGTACAGTAATTTTTGAGAATCGATTCACCATGCCTTTCACATGCTCATAAAAGAGATTGATTTAGGAACATAAACATATTACCGTATGCAAACTGTACTGTATACAGTATGTATATGTATATTTAATGTCTTAACTGTGCCCGTTTAAGTATTGAATATTTATATGGAATTTTACCACTGAAGGGAAATCTTAGTACCTGAGCATAAAAAGAATAGGAGCATACTGTAACGCGTGTGAAGGCCATAAACAATATTAATTTTGGAACTTAAACATACAGTATATGGCTGGTCTCAGTACTTTAAAGAAAACATACACACCAGTATTCCATTTCTCCCTAAACATTTTAAGCATCGAAGTCTTTAACTAATGTGATACCGGAGTCAACAAGCATACTTTTAGAATTTGATTAAAAGGGAATATAATATGGAATCGCGTATCTAAAGAAATTAATAACGATATAATTATATTCATGTACCGCAACACAAGAATAGTACACGCTGTACATTGTCTGTTGCAACGTAAATTGCAAAAATGCACTTGGAATCTGTCCAAGCCCTACTTTGTCAGGCATTTTCTTTTACTGCAACGGACATAAAAACTCCCTTGTTTTAACAGAGCGTTTCATAATTTCTAACTACGAAAATTATTTAAACTGCGACATTTATCATTCAACCAGAGCTCGAAATATCATAAGGATCCTCTAGAGCACAGCAAAGACTGTATTAAAAGAATCGCGTATCTAAAGAAATTAATAAGATATAATTATATTCGTGTACTGCGACAGGGCTGTGTAGGGCTGTTTCACCTCTCTCTTCATGTGACTCTATTTAAAAGCCATTTAGCAAAGAGGGGATGTGAAGAGTGACAAACTAGTATACTTTAGATCTTTTTTTCTGAACCGAGGAAAATCTGATCATGTTTCTCTATAACAATAATAAAAAACATTATTTTACATATCACCTTTAAAAGTGGCATCTCAAAGCAATACAGTAGATGGAAAAACAGTTAAAAGGACCAAAGTAAATACCAGACAAACGCAAACGCGTTTTTAATAAAATGCTTTTATTCATTCAGCAGAGAGTGAGAGGGACATCCAGCAGAGAGAGACACACACACTGGTTTTCATTGACAAAAAGTAATTGTTTTTTTACATTCCTCTTGTCTAACAGGAATGTTTTGTTTGTGGACAGACTGTTAGACTAGAGGAAAAGAGCGCCTCCTTCTACGAAGCATTTCGTTGATCCGATCACGAATTCTTTTCCAGTCGCACGAAGTAAGGGTTGAGAATCTCCGATTCACCATGCTACTAATGGTTTCCCGGAGATTGCAAGGCAAGGCACTTTTGCCTCTGGACCCATCGAAATTTACAGACATGGTCCACCCCCAGTAAATGTCAAAAGTCACAAGATTTCGAAACACTGGGACGGCGTAGCGGTCGGCTCTTGCTTTCCCATCCAATGAAAGGCAGGTTCCTTTTGCCGAAGTTGGGAGACATTAGAGGCTTGCCACACCCGGACTGTTAAACCAACGCATTAGCACGTCAAACCCCATTGAGGAGCCGGGCGCAATAATTGTTTTGTCCCTTGATTTACTGATCTGCATTAATTACAGAAATTGAGTTCCTGCTCTTTGCAGACGACCTGGTCCTGCTGTCGCCCACATAACAGAGGCTGCGGCAGAACCTGGCACTGCTGGAGCAGCACTGTCAGACCTGGGCGCTGACAGTCAATCTGGACAAGACCAGAGTTATGGTTTTCCAGAAAAAAAGCCAGACCTCAGGGAAACAGGTACAAATTCACACTTAACAACAACACATTAACACCTTACAACGGGAGCAGGGCCGAATTAGGCCAGTACCCACTATTGTTAAACATACAGAAAAGAATATTAAAGTATTGGCTTTAGTATTAGCCATACAGAACATTAAAGTGCCCCTTTCCATTCAGCGGGTGTCTGAGCCGCTGTGTCCTATCTTCTGACAGTCGCTGTTGTGAATGTCTGTAGAGTGTATCTTATTTTTAGTACTATATTTTTATATTATATTCTCTATTAATCAAACTCTAAGAGTATGTATCGGCTTGTCCCCCCCTCCCGCCCCTCTCTGTGTACAGTAGAGCCTCCTGTCCAGCCAGCACATGTCCACAGACATTCACAATAGCAACATATCATAAAAGGTTTGCACATATAGTTAAATTATTAGTTGTTTTTCAGGAAGTTAAAAAAAACACTTGAATTACTTATCCAGTCTCTCGAAATAAAGTTATTTTTCAAGCAATGCAACAAACGTCGGGCAATGTGTTTTTTTTAATCCAACATTGACAGCCACATCTTAAATCTTGTCAGTCAGCTCTTTTTTCTCTATTTGAATTGTGGCGATTCAAACAACCTGGGATAACAAGTGGTCTCAAAGTCACCGAGCTCACAGAGCTTCAGCAACAGATGACAATTCCCTTAGTCCTTCCTTAGTCTTCCTGAAATTGTCGGATTATGAGTGAATAAAAGCATCTTATTAAAAACACGTTTGCGTTTGTTTGGGAGCTATATTATGTATTTTTCATATGTAAGATATAATAATGTGTTCCTGCTTACACATCGCACGACTTTAAAAGCTAGAAAAACAGGTTTCGATTCACATTATCTGGCGAGCCTTGTTTTGTCAAAGGACAGCACAAAAAAAACAGACAATACACAGGGGGGGGAGGGCAAGCGAGAGAGAGAGTTTTTTACCCTCTGTCAAAAAAAACCAAATCACCCGGGGCAGAGACTCTGGGGGGATCATTGTGTGGTACAGAGCGGAGCTCAGTCAATCCAAACAAGTACAGTAGTAAAGAGAGAAAAGTCAACAATTGATTTAAGGACGATCTGTCAAAGTGCAATGAAATACAATATTGTTGTTGTTGCTGTTATTGTTGTTTTTATCCCGTAAAGCCTTTTGAGAAGCCACCTTTAAAGGCGATATATAAAAGCGCTGATTCTTATGGAATGTGTTCCGCCGGGGAACAAGTATAACCTTGTTCATGCACAAACAGTGGCATGTTACATTATTAATTTGGGTGTCTCCTCTTGCCAGAAAGCTCTAAATTGCATTTTGAGTGCGGTTTTTGACTTTTTTTAAATTGCAACCCGTAAATAAAGCTGATACTGTTTAGACTTATATTAGGATTTAGACTTATATTAGGATTATATACTTTGTGAAAAGTGATAGTCTTTTAACCTTTTCTGTGAATTCGCTTGTTATCTAACAAATGCATACTTTTAGAATTTGATTAAAAGGGAATATAATATGGAATTGCGTATCTAAACAAATTAATAACGATATAATTATATTCATGTACTGTCTGGCGGAATAAACTGAAGAGGTTAGTTAATGCGACACGGAATTACTTTCCACCCCCTCTACATTCTCAGAGTAGAACA
Organism: Atractosteus spatula; assembly: GCF_055471065.1. Classification (NCBI taxonomy): domain Eukaryota; kingdom Metazoa; phylum Chordata; class Actinopteri; order Semionotiformes; family Lepisosteidae; genus Atractosteus; species Atractosteus spatula. The sequence goes on from NC_142712.1 coordinate 53,137,574, forward strand.
GACTAACCTTCTAATGAAAGACGCTCCACCCCCCACGGACAGGAAAAGTGCCCACAGGCACTTAAACTTAATATGGTCAGTAACAGTAAACAGTAACATGGTCAGAAGGAGCACGTACAAACGTTTCCGAAATAACCACATGTAAGACTCTGATGCTTAAAATGTTTAGGGAGAAAGTGGAATACTGGTGTGTATTTTTTCTTTGAACTACCAATACCAGCCATATACAGTCTGTAACGTAGGGATTTCTATATGTCTTTATTTAGTGGTTACATTAGTGACAAAGGCTAAACTTTTAGCTTCAGTAACACATACATATCTCCCCTTTTTATAAAACGACATGGTTGAAAACTGTTCCAGAGCCACTGTTGTTTCATCAGTGAAAAGTACATCATGAAATGCCTCTCCCTGTTCAATCCACTGGAAAAAGAAAAGGAGCATAAAGCGTCTGATGGTCATAAACGATATTCATTTAGGAACAGCATCAGAGATATGTTTTTAACTGCACTGCATCGGAGAGAATACCATAGTGTGTTTTTCTTTTACTCCCTGGCGGAAACTGGCTTCCATAAGAATCAGTATGGCTCAGAGATTAAATAAAACTTCACTTGCACCAAACAAATGTATATTTCTAAATATCACAACATGATCGAATTTAAGTCATTTTAATAACAATGAATAGTCACCTAGGCGTTACAATATAAACATTTATATTGATTTAAATCGCGTTTTGATTTAAATCGGAAAAGTGGGTTTAAATATATGTGTTTTTTGATTCACAATCAGACAAATGCAACATAAATTGATATCTTTGTCTTCTAAGTATCTTAATAAACTTTCAGCATAGCTTTCTCCCCGTTTAGATTTATTTTTCTTGGGATCTTGGGATCAAACGTGGAAAGATTAGATTGTAATCGTTTTTATTTTTTAAATACATTTTAGAAAAGTGTAATCTATACTAAAAAGCTGTACACCACCTGCTATAAAGATACATATTGTAATACTTTCAGGTTTGGATAGGACAGACACAAGAACTCAGACTTGCGTAGTTAAAGCAAGTTAAAGCCTTGATTTTATATATCACCTTTAAAAGTGGCATCTCAAAGCAAAGTAAATACCCAACACTGATTGTACCCATCTGTCATGCTAATAAAGCACCTTGAATTGAATTGAGAGAGAGAGAGAGAGAGAGAGATTTAAACTGCGACACTTATCATTCAACCAGAGCTCGAAATATCACAAGGATCTCAAGAGCACAGCAAAGACTGTATTAAAAGTATACTAGTGACAAACTAGTATACTTTAGATCTTTTTTTCTGAACCGGGGAAAATCTGATCATGTTTCTCTATAACAATAATAAAAAACATTATTTTACATATCACCTTTATGTGATATCACCTTAAGGACAGCACATACAAGGGTTAATTGCACAATGGACCGCGCAAAGAAATTTAAAATAGTCTTCTTTAGGTGTGAGGGCAGGAGTGGATCGCAGAAGGCATAATCAGCAAATTAGGAAAACAAAGAACAGGACAGGCGAGACGTTTATCCAGAGAGCGAGTGATCAGAAAAAGGAACAGCTGTTACGCCCAGGTTTTACACTCTCTCTCTGCTGAATGAATAAAAGCATTTTATTAAAAACGCGTTTGCGTTTGTCTGGGTATTTACTTTGTAATCTGTGGTTTACATCTACTGTATTGCTTTGAGATGCCACTTTTAAAGGTGATATGTAAAATAAAGTTTTTTATTATTGTTATAGAGAAACATGATCAGATTTTCCCTGGTTCAGAAAAAAAGACGATTAAAATCTGTAATCTTTCCACTTGTATGTCATCGGAAAATACAAGAAGTTTCTGCTTTGTGTAAGGATGGTATCAAAAAGTAATCTAAGTGGTGAGAAAGCTGTGCTCCTCAAAGCGCTTTACAGGATAAAAACAATAACAACAATAGTGTTAGGCTGGGCAAACGATTTTTTTTATAGAAATACAAAATGAGATATAATGATGTGTTCCGGCTTAGACATTAACGAGTACAACCCCCCTCTCTGCGGGAGTGCTGGCTGTGACGAATTAAACCGGTTTCACAGGTATTTTCAAAGTAGAAGGGGGCAAGATTTCCAGCGAAAGACACCTCCCCCCTCCAAAACCAAGGAAGTACAGTACTTACTAGTTAAGAAAGCTAGGCTCCTCAATGAAATCGCTTTAACATGCTAATGCGTTGGTGTAACAGTCTGGGCGTGGCAAGCTTCTAATGTCAACTCGACTCGATTGGAAGACAATGAACATATTCTAGCCCTAAATGAATTAATAGCAAACATGGTTTACATAAAAGACATTTTTCCAAGAAAGTTTATAATAATACGATCTATAGTTGAAATCTGAACCTAAATAAAAAGAAAAAGCATTTTCAGAGAGCAATTACGCTGTGTTTATGTAGAATAAATGATTAGGTTTAGTAATATAATTACTTATTCGTTTAAAACGCTATATAAAATAAAGTTTATTATTAATTTGCTGGACAGAGCGGTGAACATTATTATGCATAAGACAAAGATAACGATCCTGGTCAGTTTAGAAATCTGTGTACGCTGTAAGGTTTTTACTTCTTAAACTTTTAAAATACACGTTTCGAATAGAAAGAAATCCTCTTCCTGGTACAGTATGTACGTATAGCAAACCAGCACGTCTTTTTTCTCCAATCAGAGGGGTGTCAGATGGTGTCAGCCAATCACCATTCTGAAGCCCTACCATAATCTCTGGTATGGGGAGACCCCAGAATTCTGTCCCATAGTTTAGACAGATGATAGATACTTTTATTGATCCCGTGAGGGAAATAAAGTAAATCATTTTCATTTTAGGAAATTATTAAACGCTCAGTTAAAAGCAAAGGAGATTTGTTATAGTGGACATAAAAACAAGAGTACGCTGGCATTATATCCTAGAAGACACAGACCGGCGCCAGACCGGGAGAATGCCCGCAGCGTAAAAGAAAATGCCTGATGAACTAGGGATTGGACAGTTTCCAAGTGCTTGTACAATCGATGGAAATGTTCAAATAAATGTGCAAAAGAAATAAACAAAATAATCATTTATTTCTTTATCATATTGGCTAGCTAATGTCCTCTCTTTGCTAGTTAGTGGCTGTGTTTCTGCGTTGGGTAGCAACAGGTGACTGTTCTCAGGCGGAAGATGTAAACAGCTTAATTTTCGTGTTAAATATTTTTTTTTAAATTAAAAATTCATTCTAAACAGCAATCGCATATTTGGGTACCGTTTCATAAAACTTTCATGCTTAAAATGTTTAGGGAGAAATGGAAGACTGGTGTGTATTTTTTCTTTAAACTACCAAGACCAGCCATACACAGTACAGTTTATGTACATACAGTAATGTTTATGTTCCTAAATTAATATCGTTTATGACCTTCAGATGCGTTATGCTCCTCTTCTTTTTATGCTCAGCTACTAAAACTTCCCTTTAGTGGTAAAATTCAATATAAATATTCAAAACTAAGCGGATTATAATGTGCACAGTAAAGACATTAAATGATTAAATCTTTTCACTACCAACCAATGCACCACGAGTGCCCCTGTCGGTCATTTTGGCCAGCCAATCACTTACCGCGGTGCCCTCCGGTGCCTCGCGGTGGCTTGTGGGTAGTTTACCGTACCGCGGGTTTGTACCGCGCATTTTGAACGGCTGCACCTGTACCAATAACATTTCAAAGGTTCTGTTGATTAACTTGCGAATTGTATTGTTGTCTATTGTGAATAGCTGGCTGTGTCTTATATTAAAACAGTATTTGGTTATCTCTCCCCATGCCCTTTTCATCTGCTTTCTTATATTGTCTGTGTTCTTCATGTTCTTAGAATTGTCCAACATTACCCTTGTTTTTTCATTGTCCTCCCATTTAATATTAAGGAGCTTTTTAGGATTTTTGAAAAGCACTTATGAATAGGACTGTTTTTAATATTATTCTTAGAAGCATATATTATTACCTTTGTTTTGTTGAGCATTATGGGGAATTGAGATTGGAGGAATAGTTGTATTTTTCCCCCTATCCTCCCAAGTCAAATGTCAGGAAAAAATAAGTTAAGATGTAATTTTTCACCAGCAGTGTGCAATGTTGATGTGCAACTTTCAGAGCTCTTTTTCAAACTCTTGTTTTGCTGTTTGCATTTTATAAACAACCATACGTAAAATAAAACAAATAAAACAATATATTGAAAAGGAACTGAGAGAGAATCTTGAAATTTCATAGGGAAATATTTGCAATAAAATAATCAATTTCTTTTATCTGTGCCAAAACATTCCTTTTCTCAACTTTTTGTTGCTTTTTCCTATTTCTGCAACTTTTTACGGTGTATATATATATATCTGCTATATTTTTTTAAAAATCAGCAGTTATCCATTGCATCCCAGCAGTATGAATGTGTGCAAATGTACTGTAATTGGCTTTGGAGAAACACACCAGACTGTTGTAAATTAATAAAAATACTAACATCAGCTGGTTGAACAAGAATTACATTTGGTGTCTTAATAACAAAAGGTCTTTACTTCACTCAACAAAGATTCTTGCAACACACGTTGCTTTATTCTGCATCACAAAAACCTTCTACTTCCCTAACTTAACTTCTATGACATTCTATTTATCTTAACTTTGACAGCTTTTTGCTTGCAGCTTGATTGTTATTAATAATTTTCAAAATAATAATCTTAAATGACATATCTAAGAATTATCAAACAACTGTCCCAAATTAATGACTAATCTAAAAACACCAAACATAATGTTGAACTCTGAATATTTTAAATTCAACAGCAGAATTAAAACAAAATCTGATGTTAGTGGCTGTTTGTCCCAGCCAGTGATTTTTTTTTGTGTGCAGAAAGATTAATATGCTGTATTTTATAGTGGTACAGAAGTCCTGATACTGTAATTGCAAATGCACAATTTAATAAAATACTTGTATCGAATAAGAGGAAGCCATTTGGCTTATTGCATTCATCTTATTTTTTTCTCCACTTCTATAGATAATGTAACAGAATTTCAGAGTTGGTGTCACATCTACAACTAGAGCCATTCATGCTACAAGCAGGGCATAGACACAAGTACACAAAGTACACTGTGGCTAAGGATCTGCGCCTGTGGCTGGAAGGTTGCCAGTTCAAATCCTGCGGCCGGTAGAGGAATCCTACTCTGTTGGGCCCCTGAGCAAGGCCCTTAAATCCAGCTGCTCCAGGGGAGCTGTACAATGGCTGATCCTGCGCTCTGACCCCAAGCTTCTCTCCCTGTCTGTGTGTCTGTGTCTCATGGAGAGCAAGCTGGGGTATGCGAAAAGATGAATTCCTAATGCAAGAAATTATATATGGCTAATAAAGTGAACTTATCTTACAGTCATAAAATACTCAGAAGTTATATTTAGTATAAAATATACACCTACCCTGTGGTGTTAACACATTTTCTGAAATTCTCCTTTCTGTGCATCTGTGGCTCCTGCCTGGCTAAGCTACAGTAGCAATGGAGCTGACTTGGAGTGCAGGCTAACCTGCTTGATCCATGTATCATTGATTGAAACCTGTGTTACTGTATATCACCTTAAAAAAAGCCACTATGATGAATGAGCGTTCTTTTCATATGCTGCTTCCGCCACCTTATTGGAAAAAGATTTTTGAAAGACTTTATTATTATCAAAATTATTTCATTGTCCTTACGGACATTACAATTTTTATTGGGGTGTGACTGTGACACATGCGCAATTTCTTTTGCGTGATAATTTGCAGATTTTATTTTTGTATGACTCAGCTCAGGTCAAAGCAGTCTGACCCACATCGTAGGTTGACCCACATTCTAGGTTGGATTGTTTACCAGCTTCAGCTTCCAATCCAGGTCCATGGTTTCACACTGGCAGGGTTTACCAAAATTTGGATTATAGATGTAGGTCAGAAAGGCCTTGTGTGAAAAACCCCTTTTATTTTGTGTATTTTCTTTAAATTCACCACATTGGTGGTGGTGGAGGGGTGTCCCCATTACCTGTAAAGCGCCTTGAGTGGAGTGTCCAGAAAGCGCTATATAAGTGTAAGCAATTATTATTATTATTATTATTATTATTATTATTATTATTACATAAAAGCCAGTCAGTTATCCTAAGCAAAACATAAAACAGTTCATTTTAACTTTTAAATTTGTATACTGCAGATTTTTCAGTGTTTTTAATAAGAAATCATTATTTGGAATTTTCTTATTATCGTGCAGTTCAGTAAGAATTATGAACATTTTATTCGGTGGACTATGCATTTGAACACATTACATTTTCCTAATTCTATTGCACAAACATAATTTCAGAAAAGGAAGGTAGAACTTCTGTTAGAGCTGATGTGGCTGTGAAGATAACCAGTGATTCTGGAAGATTTTTTTTTCTCTTACGTTACATTATAGAACACAGAATAATTTAGTTCTCTTCTGTTAAACAAGTGACTGACATTAATAAAACAAAATACTATGAAAACCCACTGTTGGGTAGATGTTCCTGCCACATATCAGCTTTCAAATTTCAGCATTTGTCTTTAAGTATCATAAAGCATAGTTCAAGAAAAATATTCAGATTCTTTTTTTCTCAAATTGATGTTTTTAGGTGTATTCATCTCTGCCACTTTCAAGGTCTCAAATATAACTGAATCTGAATTAAAAATGTTTATGCTGAAAGTTATAGCTGAAAACAAGAACACACAAACGTTTAGATTTAATGAATTTCTATTCAAACAGACTACCTTTATTGAAAGTCAAATTAATTATCCATATACCTGAAGGAAATAATGGTACACAGTTATTTCTTTATTATCTTCCTATGCCAAATTATATTTTAGTGTATGCAAAACTGTAAAAAAACATGCTGTTTATTAATTAATAGATACACAATTACAGTAGCTGCAATTCTAATCTGAAAAACAATGACAATCAATCTTTGAAATGGAATAATAATGAACACTGAAATATCTCTTCCTCTATAAATTAAATTGTATTTTATTAAAAAGAACATTCAAGAATGCTGAAATAAGATCTCTCATATTGTCTTCTAGTACACTGATAAGGAGCATTAACACACTTTTTGTTCCTTAATACACTTTCATTACTTTTTCTAAGCAGAAACTGAAATGTTCCAATTTACACAAAGGAATTAAAAAGTCGTTAGCATTTTTAAAATTCTGTTCCCCCCCCCCCCAATCTCATTTTACATCTGTCCTTTCGTACTGAAATTAATTTTTGCTTCAGCTACTATCCGCCTTTGATAAATACTAACTTGCCCTCACATTGGTACTCTTAAAGGGTAATTGAATTTTGTTTGCACCAGATATAAATAGAGTAATGAGGAGTTTAATTTAATGATCATGGCTGTTATCGGTAATTAAGGATGCTACAGTAGAATTGCAATGCAAATTGGCACACCCTCCTTTTTGCTCATCTTACTTGAAAAAGCTGTTTGTGTTCAGATGTCTTGAGCTAACTGACTTCTGTCTGTCTATTATCAAGACCAGCTCCCAAATTTTAGAGTAGATCCAAACTCTCAAATTGCATATTTTGATATAACAATTTCTTAAATTTCTTCTTCAGTCACGTTCTTTGGACCTATATACTCTATAGCTTGCTGCTTGGTTCTCTTAACTTGGAAACTAGCTGATCCACACATACTGTATATGCTCAATGGCTGAGAAAACTATTGCAACATCTCTAGCTCAAAAATATACTATAATACATGTGCTTGGTGGATGGAATTAATACAAAAACAATTCTGGGATTTAGAAACATTAATTATTTTATGGTCGATTATCTAATATATTCTTTAAGGCCTTGTCCCTAATATTTATACTTGAGCAGTAAGAACAATAAGAACATTAAAATAAGAAAAAATGGTTTGCAGTAGCACCAAAAGAAGAGAGGAGACGCCAACTAAAACAGGAATGTATCTTACCAAATCATGTGATAAAGATAGTATAATTATTTTCTGCCCAGATTATTTTTACAATTTGTGTTTTTTTCACAGCACATGAAAAAGGTGATTGGTTTTTAGCAAGAATAGTTCAGAGGAATAATCTCTTTATACAATGCTATACATTTCTGTATACTGTACATGAATGCTCTCCAGTTACGCTTTCATGCTCTCTCATTGTTTGCATGAGTCCAAGCAGAATTGTAAGAATTGTTGGGTAATCTGTAAGGTACAAGATTTCTGACTTTTAAAATGACATATTTTCTGTTTGAGAGAAGACAAGACACCACAGTTCATCTATGCCCTGGGCATCCAAACTCAGTAGAGATAAAACTTGCTTTAGTAGTCTAATGTTGAGTGCGGAAACTGGACTTCAGCCCCAGTATTGTAGAACTTGAAGAAATCCTCAACCATCATAGGTTGTATCAAAATGAAAGCAAGGAGAATACCACCTCACCCCCATGCCCCCGTGATTGCAGTGGTGAACACAAATGTTTCCACACCCTCTTATCTCTTGGATAATGAGATTGTTTTTTCTCTGATTAGTTCAACTTTTCACATTCAAAATGTTTATGTAGATATACTGTATAGTACATAGCCATTTCACAAAACTTATTTAATTCTCTACAAATCATAAGAAAATGTCTGTGTGAACTGGGTCTTCTACTCCATACACTTATATTCTCTAGAAGGGAGGATACCTTTTAAAATTTGTGGATCTTAATGAATACCCATATTCCGTGTTAGAAATGGCTTAGATTAATCAGTTTTTGGATGGCTCATTGTGTCTGCACAATGTACTGTATAATGGCTGAAACATAATGTATTAGCTTCATTTGTGATTCATCAGTTGTACCTTGTCTCCGGATAACAATTTACAACAATAAGATAGCGGTCTTATGATGTGTGCCAATTCTCTGTACTGTATGTAGCTTGGGAGTTATGGTTTCAACCTGTAGGTAAGTGCAATGTAGGATGTAAGTCATTTTTTTAAAATAATGTATGCATATACATAATCAGGAATAAATACAACAGAGATTAAAAAAATAAATAAAAAAAATATAGACACCCCTAAATGTCATCTCTTTAAAGAAAAAAAGCCCTGTGAAAAATAATACCCTAAATTTGCTGCTTGTGAGAGCTCATAAAATCAGCAGGCCTGCAAACCTTAACACTTCATTAAAATATTCCTTGGTCAATTGATAGGAAAATAAACAACATTCTTTAAATTTACTGCAGAATGTTTGAGGTTTATCATTTATGCATTCTTGCTGTGACAGAAACAAAATCTGCTGACATAGCAGATTAAGTTATACTACCTTCTGTCTGTTGGCACACAGTTTCATAATGCTAGGGAAGGCGCAATGGTGATTAAGCTTGAAAATTCTGACAGCACCTCCTACTTTTTACAAACAAGCAGGTTTTTTCACATTTTTTGAAGACTTTTGAAAGATAATGGAAGTAATAAGCACCCTTTTGATTCTTGCAAACAGATTTTTGAAAACTAGCTCTTGATTCTTTCCGATTCTTCTCGTTTTATAGACTTCATACTCCAGGTTGCTTCTGTTTCACACTGCAAAACTCACAGTGGATTAAAAGTCTGTGTGAGTGCCAAGGAAGTAGTGTGGACCTGAGCTTGTAAAGCTGTGTATGCGAAAGGTATGGTTGGCTAATTGGTGTTCTTTTTTCCCTTGTGGAGTTCCTATGCAGCCAAGCTGCCTACCAAGCACTTTATTGAAAGCTAGGTCAGGGAACTCAGCTAATAGCAAATTAGAACAGTCCATATGAGAGGCATAGAACTGTGGATCAATGTGTCTGTTTACAGGCACAGGCAGTCTCTTAAGATGATGAAATGAAATGCACAAGTCTTGTTGTGGCTAACCTAACCTTCGATAGACACGATACATGCATTTTCTGACTTAGAAGCTTACAAGGGACATGCAGTGCATTTAGTGGATTGTGTATGCATTCTGAGACTTATCTAAACATTAATTCATGAGAACATTCTGGTACAAAAAGTTTTCATTGCAAAGTATAATAAATGTTTAAATGGAAGAGATCGAATCAATATGCACAACATACAGAAGTCAATGTTTATTGTTCTTCTTTATAAGAGATGTATTTTCAAGGACAAAAATGTATTGTGCAATCTGAATAACGTATCAGCATTATTTAGTAAATTTGAATAATTGTTCGAGTTTTGAATAATGAAGTGTTTGTTTCTGCGGTTCTCCATCGAGGTACCAATTATCTACTCTAGACTCATTTTTAGGATTTGTGTTTAACTCAAACTAAGATTAATTTTGCCTGGAGGCTCCTTGATAGAAGACTATTATTTGAAATTCTAAAACTGAAGCGACATACTATAATTTAAAATATGTTTCCTATATTTTAAAAATGAGAGTTTGAGAAGCAGGGAGTCTATTTTAAAAAACCTATTTAGAATTGTAAGTGGCTCTTAGATTTTTAAGGACTGGTTATTTTATTAAACACCTCACCTACTTCAAGAAGTATAAAAATGCCAAGATATTACAGAATCAAAATAGATTAGATTAATAGATGAATCAGGTGCCTCATTGAAAATACTACTGCTGTGCATGCTCTTGTAGAATTCTGAAGTGGACCAATCAAAAATGTGCAGTTTAGAAGGTACTGTACAGTATATAAAGAATGCTGCTGTTAATAATTAGCTAAAGAAATACTATAAATACAGCAGTTCTCCAAATTTTTACTATCTAAAAAGTCCCCAAAAATCCAGTGTAGAGGTACACTCATCCGAGACTATGAAAGACTTGCTATGCTGCTTTTTGTTTGCAAGGCTACGGCACAAAGAACGTTTATAGTATTTGTTATGTTTGTAATTATTACACAATTACTTTTCTTGTGTTTAAATGTTCTAAGTTTTACAACATGCAAAGGCAAACATTTCATTAGTGACAAACATATAATCTTGAAAACACCCTATGAGTTTATATTGTAATGACTGCGGGTTTCAGTACGGAATGGAGCAGGCATGGGACTCAGGGAATGGGGTTAAACAACACATGTATTAACTCGAACCAGGGAAAGGTACACACACAGGGACAGGGGTTACAGTGCTGCACCTTCACTAACACACACACAGGAAGGGTCTCCCAGCCTCCGCCCCACTATATATAGTCCCTCAGTCCCGCCCCCAGGCGCTGTTCTCAGCCCACCTTGCGTGTGCATTGCTAAAGCGCCCCATGTGGTGCTACAATATATTGCATCACATAAATGATTGGGAGGGGCAGGAGGAAGGCTGATACATGTCACAGGTTCTTCTGCCTGAGCCTTTTTCTTCTGTCCAGGTTAAGAAAGTTATCTTGTGATGGTGTGTCACAGAAGTATGAATTATTTTTTGGAATTTAGGTTTTATAGTTTTTTTATACTATGTTCCTCTATGACTCCATTAAAATAACATCTTCTCGCATTTACTCATAGTAATACAAAAATAGATACTTGTTTTTGCTATCAATAACATCAACAGACACTGACAGAGATGTGCATGGCTTTTTTAACAAGAGTCAGTTGGTATATTATGCAATGCATGGTGATGATGTGAAGTAAGTGTATGGACCAAATCCATATATGATGGAGTGAGATGTGGCTCCCTTGGGAAGCCAACTCCTTAGCTTGTACTTGGCCCAGTGGTGGCCTCGAGCTATGATTGATCATAGAGTAATGGGAAAGAGCAGCATAATTGAACACACCTGAGCTCAGTGAGTGTATAGCACCCTGAATGATTCAAATTCCTCATAAAGGAAGAGAGCTGTCGACATAGGCTCTCAATGGAATTAGCCACGCCTCCAGCAATCAAAGCATTTCTGAAATTTATCAAGAGTTCTGAAAGCAACATCCTGATGAAACATCCACGCTGCTGCTGTGGCAAGAATGCGACTGTTCCACTGATTGTCGCTTACTAAATGGAATCAGCCCAGCAGGAGAATAATTCTGGGCTCTGAATTTCGTTTTTTTTCCTAGAACTAGATTAGAAAAACTAACGGGCTTGATGGACTTGTTGAAGTATGAGACATCTTGAGAAGATGTAGTGAATGCTGTACTAAAGTACCTTGTAGGTTCTGGACAGGTGGGTTATATATTAACTCATTTGCCAGGCCCAAAGATAAAGAAACATGTTGCTGACAAACAGCAGTAGCAGGAAGGATCAGACATCACAGAGTAACATGAAAGGAATACTGTGCTGCTCGTGAATCTGTCTTACCCATCTTTTTTTTCCCTCTTCACTAGGCATCATATGTTAATTACTGTAATTGATTGCTTAATGAACCTGCAGGAGGCAGAGGTTCAGCTTAGGAGAAGTATTTAGAAGCATACAGCCAGGGAGAGCCAATGGCATGCAACTGTGGTGTGTGAGCAAGCCACAATCAACCAGACAGGGCAAACAGGCAGGATAGACACAGCTGTGCAGTTAGGCTGCCATGCTGCCAACAGTGGTCATAGAGCTGTAGGCAAACCGCTGAGATAGAAGAAGGCAGAAGCACAAAGGGGAAATCGAAGTGTGATGGTCAAGCAGGCAAGAGGTTCAAGCACGGGAGAGGGTTCACAACGTCAGATGATCTGGGTCAAATATGGGAGATCAACAACAAACAAAGTGATATGCAGGAAGCATGGTCAAGAGAACAAGCAAGGACTCAAGCCAGGGAAACATTCAAAACATGGGAGAAACAGCGAGAGACACAAGTTCCAGGTCACAGAAGCTAAGACTGAACACTGTGTTATTATTGGAATAAATATCCTGGTGGGAACAGGGTAAGCTTTAATTATGTGCTGGTGGTATTGACAACCTGCCTGACCACGTTGATATGGGAAGAGGCAAATTGGATGATTTACCACCAGCTGTGGTGGTATGGGAGTTGAAAACAGCACTTACCCAGCCTTGAGCATTACTAATTTCAAATTGCTCTGACACCCTTCTCTCTAACTCATTTATTTTTGTTAATCAATGACAAGAGGACAAGAGTGCTGTTCTTTTTCCGGAGAAGTTTTCAATAGAATTTATCATCATAGTCAGTAACGAAAAAGGTTATAAGAAAATAATTCACTTTTGTATGAGAATCTTTACAGACATTTTTTAGTGTTTTAATAGTAAATTAAAAAAAATAAAATTTAATAGTAAATATTATAATAGAGGTGCTGAGTGAGTGAAGGCCTTTCGGTATCGTCCAATTTGGGGTGTATGCTGCCTTTTGCCCATTGCTTGCAAGGATAGGCTCTAGCTCCTCCGTGTCCCTGATTTGAAAGAAGCTGTTAGAAAAAGAATGGATGTTCTCCCCGTGTTTGCGTGGGTTTCCTCCAGGAGCTTCAGATTTTTTCTCATAGCCCAAAGACATACTGGTACAGTAGGTCAAAGAAGTTTGAGAAGGTAGCTGCGTCAGCATGCTTAGGCTGCAAAGGAGGTCACCTGGAAGGTTAATTTGTTTCTCGGAAAACTGTGCCTGGTGTGAGTATGTGCATGTTTGTGTCCATCTACTCTGCAACTGAATGACGTCCCATCTAGGTTGTATCCTGCCTTGCCACCCGTTGCTTGTCAGAATGGGCTCTGACTCCCCTGCTACCCTGTATTAGATAAAGATCTTAGAAAATGAATGGATGGAACGGTATCTGTTTGCTTTTTTGGCTGGAAAGTTAGTCACACTGAAAGCATGTGACTTGCAGATTACTGTAAGAACATTATGTACACAAGCCAGATATTTAATATGATACAGTATGTGCAATGAACTAATCTGCTTTACAATGCAATACAATTACTCTTTGGCTGGCTAAAGATCTTTGTCCAAATTCTGGTTTCGGTAAAATTATAATTTCTTTAAAAACGAGAAAGAATTCTAATAGTAACTTGTTCCTTGGTGGCCTTTCTTGTGTTTTGCTTATGCTCAGGTGACAAATGAGCTTGACAGAGCAGGGCACCAAAAAGCAAGTGGCAAATGCTTAACTCTGGACATTGTACAAGTAGTTGAGTCTGTTGTTTACATTCAAGGCTGTTTCATTGTATCATTCATTAAGGTTAGGGTATATGTTTTATAAGGTAATGTCTTAAATTTTAAGTTAAAATAAATTGACTTTTTTTTCATCCGCATCCTTTTAATATTCCAAAATTTGTGTGGAACCAATTAAATAATATAGAACTACACAAATTCCGTGGGTATTGATTTCCCAGCAGAGGAAATAGTAATAAAACATAAAAAGTAATCTGTACCCAAGTTATCCTTTGTATGAAATAACAGAGTTAGGGAGAGTTAGAACTTTACAATGTTACAGTGCAACTAATACATATAGACGAGTCTTAGTGTGCAATCACGGTCATTCAGAATCAAGACATGTACTGTATAAATTTATCTAATGGAAATTCCTTATTTGGGAACATAAGGCAGAATGATGCCCTGCATGGATATGTGTTAGGTAAGTGAGTGAGGTGTGATAACCAATACCTTCAAACATTCCTTTAATGAAAGTTGACATTTGCCACTTGTACAGTGATTGCACTGCTGTTCTGGTTAGCCCTGGCCTGTTTCACAAAGCTTTAAACTGCAGTGAACCTTGCTACAGATAATGAGTTTCACACTAAAGAATGGCAGTCCACTCTCTCCATCATTGAGAAAAATGCCAGAGGGTCAATAGTATGATTGCTGGACAAGTGGTCTTTTGGAGGAGATGGAGGATGAGAATCATTATGGTATTTTTTAGTGTGATCGTTAGCAGTATGAAGCAAGCTTATATCACCATCTGTTCTTACAGTATGTTTATAACAGTTCTGCTTTACTAGAAGGTGCATACTGTATGTAAACCTGGGTAGTGATAAAGCTAGAGTGCATGAGATAAGGGATCTTAGACTTATAAAGATGGATAACAGAAGGATTACAGGAAGGTTTTGGGAATAAGGAACAAGCTGCCCAGCCAGTTGCAGAAGCAGATACCCTGGCTTCGAGAAATGACTGCTTGGTTAAATTGGCTGCAGAAACACAAAATGATGTAGATGAGCTGGATGGCTTTCTTTCATTAATAACTATTCGTACGGTCTTAAAACCCAGCCTTCTATTATTAATCTATTTTAGTTCTATTTTTACAAGATTTTTATAGCTCTGTAATTAAGAAATATTATGACGCTCAATTTGAAACAGTTGTTTGCTAAATATTTTCAGTGCTTTGGTAACTGTTTTTGGTGACGGTTTCACTTTGAGACAGTTCATTTTAGATTAATTTTAATTTTAGTACTGAAATATGCTTTAAACACTACAGAGAGATTAGATGATAAGCTTGGAAAAGCTAAACTTTATATTTAGTTTTTTTCTGTGAGGTTCTAAGTGGCAGGCCTTCTCATCTAGGCTGACATGGTAACTGCATTGTCCGCAGTTTCAAGTTCTAGGTAAAATGTCAAATGTCTTCTGAACAATGAAACATTTTAAAACTCTGTGCTCAAACTTTTTTAGATTTCTTGACACGAGTCTTAGCCAGGACACCATCTGTACTCTTTTTAACTTGTCTTGGGATCTTACTGTACATGATCAAGTAGTTGAGACCACAAATTAACATCTCATCCAAAGGATTGCACTTCGCATGGCACAGTACTACATACTGGTCACCATATCGGGTCTTCAGTTTGAAAATTCTCATCCAGAAGGAAGAGGGCCAGGTACTATTCCACCAGCCATCACCATCTCCACTAGCAACCTTGTTTTCCTTAGAGGTCTACCATCTCAATATTGACCAGTCCCACACTTGTTTAGCTTCTGGGATCTGACTAGATAAGACTACAGAGTGACAATACTGCTGACATTTACATTAAGTAATGGAAAGGGAAAGAATGATTATAGCATTATAAAAACAAAAACGTATTGTATATGCCAGTTTCATGGTACACAAGATGGTGTTAGGAAAAATATTAGTGTTTTGGATATTTTTTGCATTAATTTTTCTGTAGATTTTCACTGATTTTTTCCTTATTCTGCCTCCTTTTGCTTTTCGGTATTCTTCATTTATATTGTATGTAGCATATATTGCATAATACAGTATATGTTGCATGTAGCAGGAGGAATTAAGCTTGCACTGGACATTGTTGTCAGGAGAAAACTGCAAAATAGAGAATCTTTTAGAAATGACAGATATCTGTCACACGTCCTACAAAAGCTTTTTGTCTCATCTGGGGAATTTAAAACATCTTAATTTGAAACCGAAGCAAGAAGACAACATTAAAAAAGTTGCTTGACAAAGCAATATTTAAATACATTCAATGGCAGTCCTAAAAGAGCAAGGTGCTTACTCAGACTTTCAATTTAAACATAAGTTAAATAATATCATGATATTTTATGATAGCAGAATGCTTCTATAATTAATCTGATATTGCATATACAGTTCTAGCAGTCAGAACAAAAAGAGACTGCTTATATTTGGAGCCAGTGTTTGTATTTTCCTGACTATCTTTTAACAGTTGTATTTTATGTATATACTTTTACAGAATTGCAACCCTTTTTTCCTTTTTCCCTCTCTGTCAGTATTTAGACAGAAAAATATGTTTGTTTTATGGATGGCAATGGTCAAAGATATTGATGTGATACCTTTGGGTGATTTCTCAAAGCTAAAATATGCCCCTCTGGGGCAGAAATGTAAGCCTTGAATCCTTTCTTTTAAACCTAGCCACTAGCAGTGGTTGTTTGAAGTGTCTACAGATTTATTCTTTAATTTTTAATTATTTTAACTCTGACAGTTTGTGTGAAAGCAGAGTTACAGCATTTTGGTTTTCATTGCTCTGATTCAATTATATATATAAAAAACAATTCAATTACAGTACATAGCAGCTGTTAATAACAGAGAAAGAAGGTTTTTATTTAACAAGGAGTGTTATGTAAAGCAAATAAGTTTTCTTTGTAAAAATTACCTGGTCTGCAGATATCACATTGTCAAGGAGTGCATTTCTGCTGGTTATACTGTCTACCATGGGTCAAAGAAGGATACCTGTACAGTATATCTAGACAATAATGGAATACATGGATGGTAAAGTCACTTAAGATTTTTTTGGTTACCATGCAGGGAAATTATACAGTAGGTATTTCATTACAGTGTAGGTATTTCAGAAAATATTTTAGATCTTATTTTTAGAAAGGAAAAGTTTCATTCCTTTAGTATGTTAATGACTAAATCACTCTTTCTTCTAATCTGTCACTATTCTGGCGTGAAACTATCAGAATTGTGTTTATATGTTGATAGAATATTTGTTCAGAATGATTGTTGCAGTCTCTTTTTGGGGGGGGGGGGTATATGCAAATAATTGCACATCATACAATTACAGTAAATAGGATAAATGTTAACAAATTGTTTTATTTCCTTTTCTCATGATCAATATGGAAGTTAATTATGTAGAATTAAAATATGTTTTTTTTTTCAGTGCATGACTAGAAAAGGATAACATCCAAATCCGGTGATAGGAGGAACCCTGTCAGGTCTTCTGTTTTTATCCACCATTTGATTCTGGTAGGAAGACTTTTCATTGATTTGTTTGAAATTTGTTTTCTTGCAATCTTCATTTATTGCCTACAGGGGTCATAGCTTGGCACTGGGATGCATTCTGTTAAGAATATTTTACATCATTCTAGATACAAAAATAATATTTGCAGTGCCACATTATTATGCTTGTGCAAATGTTTAATTTCTTTAAAATTAAATTTTGAAAAGCCAATCAATTCTGACTTTTCAATGTTTCTGGATCTGCGTGAATGCATTTGTCTACATATTAGTGTTAACCAAGGAACATTTTGGGGATTTAATGTGCTTCTGCAGTATAGAAAGCAAGCCAGGCTACTTTACATTGCAAGTCATAAGCTGTATGCCCTCAGTTCTAGCTAATACTCTTCTGTGTTCAGACCTTTTCTGGTTCAGAAATAAAATTGGAAGAGATATTACTGTCTTGTAAATCCCAAGGATGTGCTTCAAAACGAAGACTCTTTCATGCATTCATCTTGAAAGCAGTAACAACATTACATTGAAAACACTGTACATTCCTACAGGGAGCTGTGCTAGGTTTAGCAAAACTGCTTAAATTGTGGATTATTTCCGTTACCGTTAGTCAAGGCACTCATCACTGACAGATTGATTAGATTTTTGTTTAGAAAAGAAAACATACCAAACATAATTGTATGCCACTGATCATTTCAAATATTATTTTCTAGAATAAACTCAGGGTGAAAGTATTACTGTATGTGCATCAACATTTGGTTCTTAGGTACCACCCTCCCCAATTCTATGGTGTGATCATAAACAGATCAGGTGTGTGATTCAATATAATTTTGCTTTATGAGCAATTTTTTTAACATTACCATTGTTTGATCTGCATTGACTTGAGGTCGATTTCCAATTCTGTAACTTTCATTCTCTCTTAATCATCTATAGTTTCTTATTGACATGTAAACATGCCTTTCCCCATTTAAGTTCTTCTTTTTTTAAACTTTGCTCAAGCAAATTAGACTGACCTCCCACTCTGAACATAATGAGATTATCTGAAACAGTGACAAGGCGTGATATGAAGGTAGAAATGTTTCATCTTAAGGAACATTGTGGCATTCTTTTTTATAAGCTTATTACAAGACAACTGCTTTGTAGTTTTTTATTGCTGCACAGTTCATGACTCATTCCTCTGGCACCTTGTTAAAAAATGTGTTACAGAGAGATGCAGAATGAAGTAATATCCATAATTTTTAATGACAAAGATCTCAAAGAGACTTTAAGTATAGAATAATGTTCTGTTTCCTACATATTAAAAGGTTATTTAAAAAATGTCAATAGTATAGCATAGTATGGTATTGTAATGCATACGGCCTCCATTGCTTGCGAGAGCTGGCTTACCAGAATGGTGACGTCACCGTCCTTCCCTGTGGATAGCAGGGACTGCAGCCGCTGGGCTGAGGGAAGAATTTCCTTTGGTTCAAGAGGCTGGGTCCCTGTTGAGTGACGCCGGAGGCCTGGGTTCGAGTCCTTGACGGTGGGGGGCTGACCTGATGCGGCAGTGGTGAGGGTGCCCACGTGAACCCTGTAGCGTTACAGTATGTATAATACTTTTAAGCCATTGGTAACAGTATTTTGCATCTTGCGTAATAGATATGACAAAAATGTATGTTTATTTCAAATAGTTAGATGATGTTTAAGGTACAATATTCCAAAGATTTCTGGGCATCTTTTTTCTCCTTATGAAGATCAATTGTTCTTTTGTTTTCCCTGAGAACTATTGATTAAAATGTATTCAGATTTCTTTAGGAGACTTGGTACAGGTATCTGACATTGACAATTACAATTACAGGCATTTCACACACTTCTCTGAAAACAGTTTTGTATGAAATATGTTTTACAATTATTTATAAACACTTTTATGAAACTGCAGACTTAAAGTATATTGGATGCTACAGTGTATGTAATTATAATCCATGCTTGTAACAATATGCTTTTGAGAGAGGGTCTGTTTTATTCATCTAGCACTGTCTGCTTGATGTTGGAAATCACAAGCTTCCCCAAGCAACACATTATGTGGAGCACAATCAAACAAGATTGTTTCATGTGTGTCTGTAATTGACCTTGAAATAATCATTTTCCAGGTCTTTGTAAATGTGCTATTAACAGACTAAATGAGCCGTTTCAAAAGAAAAGGTTGTCAGGTTTTTCTCTCTCTCACTGATGTCCAGTCTTGCTCTGAATCCTAGAGGTACACTACAATATGTCTGTAATATATTTCAATGCATACATTTCAGACTGAGATTGAGTCATATAATTCTGCACATAAAATACAAGAAAGCAGAAATAATATTTTTTTTCTGTTGTTCTTGAGTGACTTTATGTTTTCTTAAAAATTAGGAGGAATGTTTCATCAAGACATTCTGGAGGTCATTAGGTCATATGAATCAATGCAATTGATTGACATACTGTATGTCTGTGCATTACTAAGCTTCATATTCTTGGTTTTTACAGATCTAGTAAGCATACATATAGAGATAACATGCTATATACAGTATATGAAAATCACCAATACTGTGTAATATGCAGTCATGGTATACTTTACATTACATCTTTATTGCAAAGGCTGTCTTAAAGAGTTGACTTCCTAAACATGTTTTATAAAGTGGGCCAGGAATCTGAAATTAATAAACAGTATGGTTAGCATAAGGAAAAATTCCTTGTTTCAGAGTAGCCACAAACTATATTAATTGTAGTTCAACAATGAGCAGATGAAGAAAACCTTGCTTTTTACATAACGTTTAATAACTGATTTTAAAAGCAAATTATAACTGACACTTCTAAGGAAGGCTATAATTACTATACTGTATGTACTATAATAAAGTAAGTTAGAACTAACAATGCCTAAAGTACAATGATACAAAGCCAGTGGTTACAACTTTCCTAGTTTAAAAAAAAAATCAGAAAGCAACACCCCTCCTCCACATTGTATTGACATATCTCACTTAAGATCTTTGTGCTCTTTGAGTTGTTTTATCGATGAAGGTTCCTGCAACTCCTTATATACCTGTACTTGTTTTCATGGCCGCTTGGGTTTCTAAGTGTCTTTTCATGTATAATCCCTGTATTGAGAGTGGTATTTGTGGTACTTTTGCACGCTTGGAAGTTCAGGAAAAAAAAAACAGAAAAAGACAAACTGGAGATGTGGTGAGCACAGTTTTTTAAATAAAACAAAGCATTTTTTTTCCTTTCTTAAAACAAAGATGGAAGGAACACTTGCCAGAATGCAACTTGCCTCAAATGTAAATAACAAAGCACTTGCAATTATCAGATGCAAATTATTTATGGTATATATAAATATATACCAATATATAATGTCGTATATTAACTATGAACTGCAGTACTCTATAGTATAATAGCAGGAAAAACACAACTTTAAGTAATTTTAAACGCTGAAGAGATTATTCTAGCTCTTATAAACTAAACAGAAATGAGATAACCCAATCAAATTATATTCTTTTGTGTACTGTTTATTATCTTTATATTTTAGTTCTTGCAATGCTCACTTGATGAAGAAGTCTCAGTACCAGGGAAAACTTTGGTCTGTGTAGCTTTTTTGTTCAAGGCTCCATATGATAGTAAATCTTTTTACAGTGTTAGGGAGGTTTTACCAGATCATAAGCTACTAACCATCACCATGTGCCATAAAGAAGAAAACATCATATGTACTGTAATTTATCAATGTACAGCATGTTGTGTTTGCGATAGAAGGATGGAGGAATTGATACAGTATAACTAACAATGAAAAAGGCCAAGGGAAAAATACTCAGTACTGGAAGGATAAATTATCATTGTCCAGCAGAAGACCATGAGGTAAAAGATTAAAATAAGAAAAATTAGTTTAATAGTTTCACAGTCTAAGATTCTTTATAGGCATCATAAAGTGAAAGTTTTAAATGTAATTGTTCACTCTGTTTTAATTTGTTTCATGTGTAGAGACTCACAACCATCAGAACTAGGACCAAATGTCATTGTCAGTGTCTGAAATTCTTTTGAATTGTTGGCTAAAAAGCCCATCTTTGGCTTGGCAGATGCTACCATAAGTATGTATTTTTTTATTGTCAAATTCCTAGATAGCATGCTTGAATGCTTGCTTAAACTGCCACAAAGTGACCCTTGAGAGAGAAATGTAAGGGCATTTTATAAACATACAGCAAGGCAGGCATAAAAGAAGATGTGCTTTCTGGTATAAACAAAAAGGCAGATGAACAAAACCTGATGTGGAGATGTTTTTATTATTATTCCTAGTTTAACTTTCAGAAAGAATGCTCAGAATTCAAAGATGTACCGTATATTATACAACAGTTTTCTTCCAGAAATCATTTGTATTTGGTTTTGAAATTCCACAGAACATGTTTTAGGTGCCTGAGATATGAAATTAAAGAAACTATTCAGTCAGTGCTAGATTCTGGGAATTGAGAAATATGGCAATACTATATGTAATAAGCATGTAAAAACAGAAATGCATGTTTAATCCCTCAATCTCTCTCATGCTGTAGTCCATTCTAGGTAAAATGTTCTTTAAACATGCAAAGAAAGGTTAAATTTTCAGTAATTATAGAATAGTTTGTTTCTCAAGCTTACATAAATTGTCATTTATTGGGACATAAGTATCTCTATTAAATATAAACAGCATATATTAATTATTTTAAAGAATGCTTTAATCATACTCAAGGCTTTTTATTGTTAACTATTTTTCATGTACTAACATTAAAATGAGAATTGTCAAAATATTTCTGTTAAATAAGGCAGTATAAAGAAATCTCCCTTTATTGTAAGAATAATATAATTTGATTTCCCTCTTCTTACTCTCATTATATTTTGTTATGGTTGCATCCAATGTACAGTAAGCTTTACAATATTGCTACTCTGTAACTACTGTTTTTATAATGTACAGTACTCATACAGTGCAATGGCATGTGTAGAAAAAGATATAGAAAACATAATGGTCTGTTCAAAGACTTATCCATCTTATCTGCCTGTTAATCAATAACCTGTGTAATTTAAGAAGGAGATATTTAAAGATACTTTCAAATGTGATAGTCTGATGAATTCAGTTCCTATGAAAAGCAAGTAGCCTGAAGTACAATATATCAAAGGCATTTTTTCTCCCTGACTAAACAAAAACATTTTTACAGAGTATAGCTAGATAGATGCAGTAGTTTTGTTGCAAATACAGAAAAAATGATGGTGTTTGTAGAACCCAGCCATACAACTATCAAAATGGAGTCTCTGTGCTGAATTTTAGTGTCTTGTGTAAAAAATAGAATGTTTGGCCATAGCAAAGTTCATAAATGTGGAACAGAACTTTACTTGCCAAAGGTGGACCTTAGGTTACTGTACACTGACCAAAATGCATTAACAACAAGCACTGGCTTTTCCTCTGCTTCTTGATTATGCATACAGTATATACATCTTGCTACTGATGTTGCTGAGCCAGCTGGATCTATCAGAATATAAGGATAGTATTTGGCTCTGGGGGAGTTTCCTTCCTCTAGCTGTGACCTATTTCAGTCTTTTTCCATCTTCTTGCAAAATATGTGGAGATTATTGTTTTGCTGTATTTCCTGGGGTTCATTTGGAAAAAAAGAAGTTTTGATGAAGCCATGCTGCAAAAAAGATTTTTTCACTCATGGCTTTAAGCTAAATTGGTTGGAGCACATTGGATAAAACAACATTTTACTCAATAGAATTTCCAAACTTTTTCACTTTTGCCATTATTTGAAAGATATTTTAGGTTTCCCTTTCCATAATGGTGATTTAATAGAAGATCAAGTGGAGTAATTAACCTTTGTCTGTTACTTCAGTAGAACCAACATTTAAAGGCAATTCTAAGTGTATATTGTACAGGAAGAGAAAATTATGAAGCACTAAAATGATGAAAGTAGTATTAAAAAAAGTTGTAACCTGATTTCATGTTCTCTTGAGATAAAGGGGTCCCATGAATGTGAATGTGAAAGAAAATATTACATTACATTCTTGAAATAAAAGATTCACTATTCTATTACCTTCATATTTATCCTATAAAATCAGTGAAGAGAGCTCAGCAATTTAATGCAATTCCATGCCTATATCCTATACAGTAGTGTTCAAATGTATTAGAATACACCATCTGTAAACTTTAATTGCTTCTATAATCTTTATAAATCGTTCATGTGACAACATGCTACTGCAAGTGAAAATTCAGATCAATTGCAAAAACAGTGAATCTGACCATTTATCTAATTTACTGTATATAACCATAGATAAATAATGTGTAGGTGCAGATGGTAAAATGGAAAAAAACATTTTTTTTAAATACCAAGTATTTCAGCCCAAAATACTGCTGATTCTGAAAAGGTTTTGGCTAGCAGTAGTTTCATGAAAAGTAACTTAAAAGTAACTTGACTTAAAGACTTGATGTAAAACACTTTGGAATCTGTTTTAACAAGTTCAGCACAAGCACACATTTACGTTATTAGTAGACTTTGATGTCACAGTGGATGGAATTGCAATAGGATATTAGCTTAAAGAATTGTAAATGTACATTATTTTAACAAAGGCAAATTAATTTTTCATTCCTAGTTCTCAAACTATTTGTAGTAGAGCTAACATGAAGGAATTGAATTTCATGTCGAGCATAGTTATTATTGTCCAAGTTTCATATGGGCACATATTTGAAGAATCCAAGAAAATACCAGTCACCACTTAACCACGTGCTGTACAGCTCAAACCAGGTTCTGTCTTTGCTGTTTCACACTTATTACACAGCCTATTACATCTCCCCATCACTCACTTTCTCACATTTGCCCTTTTTCTTTTCCCTCTTCCTCAGTTGATCTTGTCTGTTATGTTTTGTGAGTGCACGTGCAAAAAACATGTAACAGCTTACTTTGTAACTCAAATCACTGGAAACGGTAGACATGAAGTCAGAAAATGATCAGACACTTCCTATTTTTAGTCCAGAGAAGCTGGCAGGATGGAGCTTGCATGCATTCATATGGGTTTGTCATTTACCCCAGTAGGGTGGCACAGTGCTGTAGTGGTGAATGTTTTATGTTCTTATCTGTTGGGTTCCTGAGGTTTTTTTTTGTTCTCCTTGTGTCCTTGTTTGTGTTTTCTGGCTACCTCAGTCACCGTGCTCCTTCAACAGACGCACTGGCCATGTTGATTGATGTCTCTAAATTGTCCATGTGTGTGTAAAATGGCATTTTCTTCTTACCCCCAACTCTTCCTTGTCATTACTGATTCACCTCTAAGTTTAATATTCAATATGAAACATTCCCTAAAATTAAGTCAGACTGTCAAATCCTGTCAAGTCCTTATTGCAGGATATGCTGTCTTAGCAGTGTCAGCAGTGGCACTCCGGGCACACATGGACAATTTAGACATGCATGCATATACAATGGACCGGCATCCATTCCAGGATGTTATCTTGTCTTATAACATTCATCCGAGATATGTTCTGGTTGCCATGACACTTTAATGGGAATAAGTAGATTTAAGAAAATGGATGGACGATTTTTAATCAGTAACTATGATCAACTTTGAGATCGATCACAATTGACCTAACTTGATATAGCAGCTGAGCAAGTTCTTAAAAGCAATGCTGGGGTGGTTTCAACATCAGATTCAGCTTTGGATGTACGGTACAACATAAGAGAGGTATTCATTGTGAATTTGTTGCTGTTATTTTAATCTTTGACTTTATTTACTTTCTTTCTGTTGTCAAATGTCTAAATATTAGAGCTAATAGCATACAAATATAGAAATAAAAGACAACAAGAACAAGAACTGCTTACCTTTAGTGAAAATAAGTTACTGCTAATTGAACAGTGCACTATACAGTATGTATTATAACTGATCGCAAAAATATCACCATGCATAATTATTATCATTTCCAGCACTAAAGGCAGTCTAATGCCAGTCTCTTTTTAAACTTTATTTTAGTATGCAACACAAGGTTTACCTAGGCTTAACTTCATTTGAACAGTAGAACTGTGTGTGACAACATAGGGCTTTAAGCTTTGTTTTCAAAATTTCAATGTAAAGCTGACATTTAAAGCAAAGTCCATGGTGCTGCTGATTATGAGCAGCAAGCAATTAGCTCCAGGTTTTACACACTGCACATGATGCATTTCATTTCTAAATGTCAATTATTGTGAAGATGCCTGTAAGTAGGCGACCTCCAGTTATATCTGTATAAAATAAGGCAGCATTTAATATAAGCCTGTTTAATCCCTTGCAGAGTGAATGTTCATCAGAATTGTTTCACTCCACAGTATAAGGTGTAGGTTGGTAGAAAGACATATTTGGTAAAGATTGCATTAGTCTGCACAGATATTAGTTTTTAGTACGTTTTTGAAACATAAGAACCAAAAATGACATTTTGCTCTTACCCCTAGCTCCTCATTGTCAGTATTTCCAAGTTAGATATTTGATATGAAATATCCTTTAAAATTAAGTCAGACTGTTGAATCCTCACTGCAGAGTACACTATCACACAGCAATGTCAGCAGCGGCATGCCAGGTGCCACCTCCCCCACTCCCACACTCAGCAACAATGTCACGAGAAGTAGAGAACTCCATATAAATAAGGTCAAGAAAGATAGGATAGAATCCAATGATCCAGAGGAGAGAATGCAGTGGCTTCCAATGCAGCATCTACATCTTTTTAGTTGCAGTGAGACCAGTCACCCAGATCTGTTTCAACTGACAAGGACAGGATTAGATTTATTTAACAAGAGTGCTAGGTAAAAAAAAAACTGGCATATCATTGTATAGCATAGTGTGCAAAGAAGAAGAAACATTTTGTCCTCTCTCCAGGAGCTTGGGACTAGCTTGATATTATAATATTATAATGTACAGTATGTGAGGTGTTTTGTATGACCTATGACAGAAATGTAAAAAATGAATTATTTGATTTTTCATACTGTTACAAATTAGGGGTTACAAAAATGGTGAATATCAGAAAAAGGTTGAGTGGGTTAGTAAATTAAATTATCATGACCCCAACTTATAAATATTTTGACAAGAATATACCTGAGTGTTTGGTACAATTAGAGGCACCTTTGTTCACTGGCACAGCTTTGATGAAAAGAGTAATAATTCAGGCACACTGGGTAAAACAAATATTTATTAACAATAACAATGAAACATCAAACAACACATGACATAAACATACAAGTTACACTATTTATAAACTTACAAACAAGGTGTTCCACAGGCCTACCACCCCAACTAGGACCCACTGTCCTCATCACCCAGAAAACCACAGCAAGTATTCATATTCTCTACTATAATACTATAATAGTATACTTTATAATAGTATACTATAATATAATACTTTTTACACATGCCTAAAGAAGAGATAAATCTGCCCTCTAAAGCAAACAGAACACAATGTACAGTTAAATCTCTCTCTGCAAACATGGATGCAACAAAATGAAGGGGAAACCCATCTCCCTATTTTAAAAACACATCCACTTAGCAGGAGGCATTCTCTAAACTGGAAATCGTTAAGAATGGCAAGCTCCCTTAACAAAGTTAAAATATTTACAGTAAGTCCACTCTGGTCTGGTCTTTATGGATGATCTGGATAAGGACCTTCCTCCTTCTATCTTTCTCTCCTGTACCTGCTTGTTGTTATGCAGTGTTCCTACACTGTTGATAACACTTAAAGATTTACCTCAAACTTAATTAAGCAGGTAAAGCAGAGATTGCTTTGATCAGAGTGTCTCACACCCAGCACAACTAAGTTAATGCCATAGTTCTTTCCTTGTTGTGAAGCTCAGATTTGAAGAACTTCAAATCTTTACCCTTTCCAGGTGTTAACCATTGTATTTATATTCTTAAAGACGCTTCAGTAGTCCCATAAGTTGTAATAGTATTTTTGGAATCCAAACTTAGTCCCAAATTCGGTGCTTATAATGTTTACCTGTAACATTCAAATTAATATTCCAAACAACCGCAGCTGCTAAATGTTCAGATGAAGTATTTAAAACAAAGAAAGGAAGCCAATATCTTTGTTAGACTTTGTTGCTAATGTAAGCTCTCTGCATGTCTTGTCATTGCACAATATCACAATAAATACATAAAAAGTACCTTCTCGTCACCTTACATTTTGAAATGTGTCAAGGAATGATTTATGCCACATACTAATGAGTGTAAAACTGTCTTCCTTTGTTCTTTTCATTTCCTCAGTAAATTCAAATTAGGCTGTACATTTTCTTTAAAAAATATCCAGATCATTAAGAATACTTGTTTTGTGATATGAAATGAAACTATATAGTACACTTTACTAATATTAAACTTTTGTATATAAATATAAACCAGACACTGGTGAAGAAACTGTCTTTATATTGCTACAATTGAGTTCCCTAAGGTTTTTGCTATTATATTTGTAAATAAAATCAATGATGTAAAATCATCATATTTCTAAATTTTTTTGATGGAAAATTATGGTGAATTACAAATAATTACAAGTTAAAGTTAGTAATAACCCTATACAAGGAATGTCATAGTTTCAGCTTAAACATGCACATGTGTATTTTGTAGACACACTGAACTGAACAATAGGGATTTGGAAGAAGTGCGTAGTTTATAAAATGTACAGCGGTGTTCCATTAACTATGCTTTAAAAGCCACTCCGATAGGCATCCAGTCCTGTGAAATGACAGGTTAAAATAGAACCCTTTGATATTTCTTTAACATTTCATTCCACTGTCTACATTTTACTCAACATACTGTCTGATAGAAACAAAATGCAATAGCCACAGCTATAGACACACTACTTCACATCCTCTCAGGCCAATCTTACAATATAGTTAACCACACTTTCAAAATCAGCCAAGCAGAAAACCCAATTCTAGTAGCCTGGGTGTCACAATATATACTGATGGAAAAAAGAAACGCAACACCTCCTCCTGCACACTCTGGCCCTCCCGTCTGCGTGAAACAGGCTGAAGAGTGACTCATACGTGAAGATGACCTGACCTGAAATGATCTCTCACATGGACCAGTCTGATGTGTCGGTCTTGCTCTGATGTGGTCACTTGAGGGCCTACTGTCATATGTCCTGCTGGTCAGCTGAAACCTTCTCTGCAGTCGGGACACAGTGGAGAGGTTTACTCCATAGTGTATGGCAACGCTGGCACATGACATGCCTGCCTGCAGCATGCCAATGGCCCTCTCCATTGCTTCTGGTGATATTCGAGGCATTATGGAATGCACAGAAAACTGACTAAGTGTGGCCTTTTTCTTGCAGTGACCTAAGCTTTGAATTAATGCCTTTTTAAAGGTGATCTGATCAGGCATTGTTCCACCTGGACCTTGCTGGGTAAAAGTGCACCTAACAAGTTTTCGTGTGATTGGCAAGTTGCAATGCCAATGCACTGCACAAGCTGTATTGATGGCCAGAGAGCTTAAAACAAATTGACAACTTTTTGTAAAAGCACATAAGCTATAACTATAATATTCTCATTTTTCCATCAGTATAGTTATACTAAACATCAAAAGAAACTTAGTATTTATAACTGAATGAATTTACAAAGTTATCATTATGAAAATGGCAAAAATATTGGAGGAGGTGCATTGACATTTTGTTAAACAGAGGAGACAGATAAAATTATGTTGCTGTTTTTAGCAGATGTAATAAACAAGGGTCTACAATTAATACCATGCATGGCCACCACTGGATGAAATAGAAGTGAAGCATGAGGTTGCAAATGTTATCTTTTGGGATTCTGTCCCCTTCCTCTTATCCTATTCCTCCTTCAGTAACCACATGCCTGTTCACTTTTCTGCCAAGCATCATCAGAGCTGTTTAAAAGGCTTGTGAGTGGCATTCAAAATTGTCATTTTTGCATCTCACGAAAACAGCTTTCTTACAGGATGAGGATGTGAAATGGAGGAATTCTTTGATGTCAGGATGAGCAGCAGATATTTTCCCATGACTTAATGATTAGGATCTGTCTACCTGTTCCTTAAAAAAATTTAAAATGTTTATTGTACTGTCCAGAGTACAGATGTTAACTTCAGTGTCCTAGATCCACTCTGGGCTTGTGTAATCTTCCAATCTGAAGTTTGCCCTTAATTTATGAAGTCGTTTATCACTTCTGTACCTCGACGATTGTGTAACAGGGCTTCTGCTTCAGAATGGCTGCAGTCTGTCACCGAGGTGGGTATTGCTTGTCAGCAGTAAATGAATTGGGTCCCTTCTTAGATTTAATTTTTAAAATTTTGTTTTTGGAATGAATTAGGGGAATTCATTGTATGCAAGGAAGTATTAAATTGAACTGAAAATATAATGTAGATGAGTTATTTCGCAATCAGTCCTCGGATGTCCTGATGGGATCATTTTTTCGACTCAAATAAGGCTCAATTAAATAATAGCATTGACTAACAAGCCTATCTTAATTGTCAACATAATACTTTATGATCTTTTTCTGTTGGTTCAAAATCTAAAGCCTTTGGCAGACAGAAAAGTGCAATCAAGTAATATTTGGAACTTGTGATTTGTATGTTTGATTCGATATGGGCCGAAGAAAATTCTTTGATCTGTCTAGTTAGATTACATTAATGCAAAAACATTTCTTACTGTTTGCACTGTGAGCATATATTTCCTACTTATATCCCAAAGGATGTCAACAAGAAAAAAGTAAATAAAAGTTGAGATTACATCTCTGATCACCAAAGCAACTTATAATGGATATGAAGGGCTACAAGTCTGAAGGAATTCTCAACTTCATCATCTCAACTCACTAAATCAATTCACTGGAGTGTTTGATGGACATAGACACTCAGAGGGATGAAAGACTGCATTCACAGGTTAAATTTCCCTGGCATATTCAAACATTAATGAGCTATTGCCATAGTAGAAAACAAATATGATTTAAATAAGCTCTCAAGTTCAGACAGTGGAAAATGAGTTCAGGCTTCAGGAACAGTCTTTACTGTGTTCAGTGACCTCTTTTTAAAGAGCCAAAACAGAAGCAACCATTTACATTTTTGTGCCTCAAGTAAATGCACCATTGCCCTTTTGACTTCTAACTTTCTCTATTTTACCAACACTCTCTTGTATAATCATTTCTCCTTGGGGGAAAAAGGAAAAAAATAACAAAGTAGGTTTCATTTTTAGACCCTCAATCTATTATAAAATGATGCTCAATCATTTTTGCCATTACATTTTAGAGAATCACTTAAGCAGCAAGTATCACCTAGTTCATGCAAAATAAGTCACTATGATACAATCCATTCAATGCTTAAGCAAGAAATACATGTAGCAGTTAACAGCTGCATCATTTTGTACATTTAAAATATAATGGAACAATCACTTGACTTGTGATTTTCAGCTGGGATATTCTGTTATTTTAAGGGGAAAAGCAGGGGTTAGTAAAGTAGAAGAAAGTAGCACCCGGACTGCACAGGGAGCCCAAGTGGCTAATTGGGTTGGCTGACTCGGCAGCCTCGGCAGCCTCCGGTCTGTGAAAACATAAACACCCTTGACTCGCGGAGAGTCACTTGAGAGGCGCTGCCTCATGACTGGGAACTAGGCCCGCAGGGGTAGGGAGGGAGGAGAAAGACTCCCCTGACTCGTTGAGAATTGGTTTGAGAGGCACTGCCTCACAAGCAGGCTATGCCCTCAGAGGATAGAAAAAAGCATGTAGCCTCTTGACTCCCTGAGAGTCGCATGAGAGGCACTGCCTCATGACTGGGAACGAATCCCTCAAGGGGGAAGAGAAAGAACCCCTGACTGGAGAGACACTGCTCGAGGGGTTGAGAATGAAGTGAAAGCTGTTCGAGAATGAAGCAAAAGAAGTCACCTGACTCTCTGAGAGTCGCTTTTGAGACGCTGGAGATCGAAACTCACAGCTGAAGAGAAAACATGTACCTGTTTACTGAAGTATTCACAAAGTGGATTGGGTTAGAAGCATAGAAAAGAAAGTGAAAGGCTGGGATACGAAAGTCAAACACTCAATTCTGGAAAATGGAATACAGAGAAATTGGTGAATTGCTGCTCTTAGAATTTGTGGCAGCCAGACACATTACATCCATAAGAGAAGGGGTAAAATGGCCTTGTCTTGGAATGGAAGATAAAATGCGAAGGATTTTGGAAGAGATAGGCTTCCTTGAAGAAACTATTGAAGATGCAGTCTGGATTCCTTGAAGTGTGAGATGTAGTGCTGGAATAGAAAGCAGTGAGGAAATTAAAGAGACTGAAGCATGAGGCAGAACTGAATCCCAGAGGTAAAATCCTGTAGCACCTGGAAAACAGTGAGAATAGCGAGGTTAAAATGGTGATTAAGGCGGCCAGTGGAACGGGTGGATGGGTGGAAGGTACTGCATGTAGTCCTGGCAGAAGAGTAAGTTGCATAGGTAGATGGAGCTAAATCATGTAGTAACGTGCCCATTGAAGCTGGGTGGAGATTTGATTCTAGACGAAGGAAGTTGGAACTCTGGAAGTTGAAGAGGAAAAGCTGTGATGGGCATCAGGATGCGGGATTTGGTAATTGCCAACCGTAAAGAGCATTGGCTGCAGCATTGGAAAATCCAGGGAGGTGTTCCTTGCCAGAGCTGAAGGAAATCCAGGTGAGATGGCAAAGGAGGCTTGAAATTGGGGGAAGAGGATCTTCCTTTATCGATAATGGAAGTGGTGGATTTGATATCAAAAATAAAATTGATTATCCGTCCTCTGGTGTCCCCAGACATGGATTACAGCAAGAATAGGGTACAGTTCCAGAAGGGCTGACAATCACACAAGCAGAGGGAGATCCTGGACTTGAGAGGGCCAGAAGTTACAAAAAACCATTGAGCATTTAATATCACTGCAAGACTGACAGCAGAGTAGAACACCAACAGAGAGACAGTTCCAGTGGCAGAGTAAAAGACCTGCATTCTGATATCTTTCCAGGCATCAGATGGTAAGGTAACGTGGGCATTGAGACAGTTGTAGAAAGCGAGAAGATGGAAGAAAGATTTTCCTTGAGGTATAATGCAAATAGTAATGTATTACTATTTAATAATTAATAATTTAATTAATAATTTTAATGCTGCAACTAGGATAGCAAGTCGCATTTAGTAATTATTTAGAAATCTGAAAGTGAGAGAGGAGGGAACAAATAGAAACAGCTTGTCAGGAGGAAGATGAGCTGCAAATTTAACCATATCTAAAGTGATAAGGCTGTCTGCTGGAAAGCTTATGAGAAACAATACCAAAAGGGGGTGATCCAGTATAACTAAGAGGAGGCTCTAGGAAAGAGCCAATGAAAAAACCTTTTGAAGCTCAGCTGGAATCAAGATGGCAATCATCTTAGGCTTAGTAGTAGAGGAAGATTGGGACAAGAATAAGATGGAATTAAAAACAAGCCAGTAGAAACATTTCGAAGACCATCTAGAAGGTACTTAACAAGAGGGGAGGGAAGATCCTGAAGGGCACGATTAAGCGTGGGAATACAAATGAATGTATGAACTAAAAAGAGGTATTAGAATCATTTTGGATCAGTGGGACAGCAGAGTCTAGAGTCGGCCAGACATGAATATGCAAATAGGGGCATGCCTTAGGACAGAAAGAGTGGTTCAATTACAAATTCATTTAGACTGAAAATTCAATTGGGCATAAAACAAAGAACCACCTTAACAAACAAAGATCAGCAGTACCTGGCATTTGAGATGGTGGAAAGAACAGATGACATTCCTGAAAATAGAGAAATTTAGAATAAATGCACCCAGAGTTAAACTTGAGAAGATGTGGATCCCAGGATTTAGAGCATCGGCGAGATCTCCAGATTCCACTAATGAGTAATCGCATTCAGAGCTGTCGATTTTGTTTATCTCCTATTAGACATCTTCACCATCAAGGATTTGGTGGCGGAAAAGAGGAAGGAAAAATAAGGATAGCCTGAGCAGCATAGAATCTAAGGCGGTAGCTGTGCTGAGGGTGAAATCTGACACGGGGTCGGGTAGAGGGAGAGATGGGCGGGGCTGAAGCAGGAGGCAGAGCTGAAAGGAGGGAAGTTGAAATTTAAGCAGATAGGACTTAATGCCAGCTACAGAGAGAGAAGGGTATTCGGGAATCTGAGAAACCTGCTTGGAATTTGGAAATGGCTGTCCAGGAGGAGAAGGCGGAATTGGAGAGCCAAGAGAAGGAGGACGAGCTGGCCATTTTGCAGTAGGCAGATCTGAAGAAACAACAGTGGATGGAGAAGGAAGAACTGTTTCATCCAAGATGGAATGGTATAAGACTAGAGAAAAATATAAAAATGGTCGGACTGTGAAATAGGAATAGATCTGTTGAAGAGCGACTTGAGGAGCTTTGAAAGAGGCCAGTCCTTTAAAAGATGAGACGGCGATTCCGTGGCGGTGGAGTGGTATAATGTGGGAGGCTGGATTGGAGAAGAATTGTCGGCGAGGTGAATTAATTTGGATCCAAGGAGGTTGATGGACTAATGAGAAAACAAACAACTGGACAATCTTAAAGGTGCTGGAGGAAAGAAAGGTGGTCTGAGCACGGCAGAGAATAGGCACCTGATCCATTACAGGTCTAGTGTTCCGAACTCAAAAGACTTGAATTCAAAACTTTAGACGTGTGCGTTAGTGTGGTTAGGGTTTAAATAGAGAAGAGAAAATTAAATGATAGGGGAAGGGGTGGAGCACCCCCAGCTTCTCCCCTAGAACTCCACCTAATGGTTTCCATTAAGACAATTGCTGCTGCCCTTATAATAGCACACTGCCCCTACATTAACTGTTATTGCCACCATTTTACTGTCTTTATTGACTACTTCTAAACGTCTGCTCCATTTGATCAAGACCAGAAGGGAGTCAGCTGAGCCAAGAATGAAGGAAAATTCATGTAATCAGTCCTTTGTAAGAAATGCCTTTTGGAGATGTCTTTCAGTCTTAAGTCTTGTGGGATCTAATAAAATTTGGAATGAGGCAGAAGTAGCGAATTTAGTTTATACTTTCATCTTCACAGGACATGCTGCAGGAGGATCCGATGTTAGTGCTAGTAAATTTGACACATAAATATCAGTTGTATTCTCATGCAATAACTGTGGTATTTTTAAAGGATAGTTTTTTGATAATGTTACTCTGATTACAGTGTAAATAAAATATTTGTGAAATAAGATTATTGATTTTCAAATAAAATCAAAATGCAGGATTAAATTGCCTTTTTATAACACAAGCTTCAAAAGTCATATTAAATCACAGGCAGCAGAATGTCAGGTTAATGATGTTTGTTCATTTAACCAGGACAGTCTGCATTTTGAAATTTCACACACCTCATTAAGAAGTGCATTCATTATGCAATCACGTTATGTATGAAATTAAACTTGTTAATATATCATATTTCCTGAATTTGTTGTGTGCTATTACGGTTTGTATTTTGTCTTAATTTATAAACTCAGATTATGTACTAAATGCATATTGTACACATATTAGCTTTTGTATACAGTCCACAGTAAATACATACCACTTTTCATTCCTTCATGTAATGTAATTATAATTTTGAAATAAAAAAAAATCTAATTTCTAATTTGGAACATTTTAAACACTACCACAAAGAAACATTAAATTTCTCTTCTATTCGTTCTATTAAGTACAAATCCCATTTACAGTTAAGCATTGTTACACAGAGCCCTGATGAAAATTGAAGTCTTGAACCCTGTTGAACGTCCTCATTTACTGGTTATTCCTGGATAATTGTCTTCCACAAATCCTAAGGTGAGTGATAAGACCAGGACATGTACTGTCTGGCTAGTGATGTGTTGGTAGAAATTTGGTCATATACTGTGCAATCATGTCATTCTCTAACAGCACACATAAAACTGATGTACTGTACTCCTATGATGATTATACAAACAACTGGAAATGTTTATAAAATACAGTTGTTGGAAAGTGTTATTCCAGTTAATGTTCTATAAAGAAATGCTGAGCATCAGAAGAAACGTCTATAAAATATGTACAGTATATCTATTATTTGAGCATCAGATGAAGCTTAACACTATGCATGTATGTTTTATGATACTATTCTGATTTTGGATATTAAATACTTTGATTCCATTTAGATTAATTGATCACTCCTGACTAACTAAAATACATTTAAGTGAATTTTAAAGTTGTATAAGCACTCAACAACCTTATTAGAAAAAGAGCTGATTGGGCATATGTGATAAGGTGATTAACCTATTGACTGTCAAGACTGGTGAAAATCAAGAAAGACAAATTCAGAAAAGAACCAAACTTCCTCACCTCAATGAGCGAACATCATTCTGTGTCATTAGTATGGTGGTGGGTAGATTAAGTCATTGGAATGTTGCTTTCCATCTGGTGTGTTCAGAGCCAGCAATTTCTATCCTGGCAAGACATTACATTCAAACACAGTTTGTCAGTGATAGGCCAATATCTAGGAGATAATGACACCTGGTCAAGATTAATGAGGAATTTCAAGTGTGATGGTCTGGGCAGGAGTGTCTTGTCAGTACAGAACTCTACTTGCAGTGATTGATGTAAACATGATTTCACAGCAGTGCATTGATCATGTCCTGGGACCTCACTTGATGCCTTCCTGTGTGCTCCTGAGGTGATAACATTCCAGCAAACATACTTCCTCATCCTGTTTGCACAATGATAGGCTTCTTTTGAGATGACAATGAGAAAATTATGCCACAAGATAGTCTCACATGGCAGCATCTTACACAATGCATGTGCAACAGATGTACCATATATGATGTGGCTTGTATTGCTTGCAAGGGTGTCCACAAACTATAATAACCAGAGACTTTCACAGTAGACTCCCTGCTCATTACATCAACCCCGTTGATGACAACTGTTAATCAGCATAATGCCAAATGCCACACCTACTTATTTTATATATTTTTTAATTTCATAATGATAGCTTTGTAAATTTTCTGCAGACATAAATGATTCATTTCTTTTGATGTTCAGTATATCTATATTATGACACCAATGCTACTAGAGTAGGTGAATATATACACATTTTGAAGTAGTTCAGTTAGGTAGCTGCATGTGTAGGCTGCAAAGGTTTATTCCATGCTGAAAAGAGAAAAAAAGAAACATTTTGATACACTGTCCCTTTCTGAATTTAAGAAGAAATCTCAATACTGTTACAATCCAGAAGAAGGACCTATGCAGAATCCTCAGAACTTGATAGTACAAATAGAAGTTTATCCAGAAACGTGAGTCAGGAGTTCAGGCCAGGGTCAAAAACCAGTAAATCTCCAAAGAAAGTTCAGGGGAGAGAGACAAAAACTGTAATTCAACAAAGAAAACCAGTCCAAACCAGAGAGTTCCACAATAACCAAGTTGAGAGCCAGAAGACAAAGTCAGAAACAAGCCCAGGGTCAGAACTGAAAACCTAGAAATCTTACAGAGAGAAAACAGGAAACAATGCAGGTACTGTAAAACACAATGTTTAGCAGGGAGTGGTGTGTCAGGCTGGTTTAAGTAGGCAGGTGGAAGAAGGTGTGTTTGATTAGTCAATTGGAAACTGCACTGGAATGTGAACGAGCTGATTGAGGGCGGTGAGTTCTCCAGGGGCGTGACGTACAGTAACAAATACATTTTAAACTGAGTGCTACTAAAGGTATTTAAGAACATAAAAATAACTTGAAACGAGACAAGTAGACCCATCTATCTCTTTTGGGTTCTAACATCTTTCTTTTTGATTCTCAGATCACTTCAGTTCTTGAAAGAAGCCAAGGTACTGGCTTGATCAACCTGGCTGTTTGCTTGCTCCAGACCCCCCAGAGACCTTTATGTAAATAACTATTGTGCTCCTTGATAAATGTATTTTCCCCTTATTTTCCATTTGTGTCCCCTGATTGATGTTTCACTGTAAATTCTATGTTCATAGCATTAACATTAATCTGCCTATTAGTTTAGCTTGTTGGTAGGACATTCCTTTGAGTCTAGAAATGAACTGCACATGGTCTCTCTGATTGACAGAGCAGAGATATTTATTTGTTATTTGATATTGTGTCAAACTGTGGTGGTGAAGTGGGAACTGAGTCTTTGGACAAAGCTATTAGTTTTCTGATTGATCTGTGTCCACATCTTTACTTATGGTCATGAGCTTTGGGTAATTACTGAAAAAATTAGATAGCTGGTAAAAGATGCACAAATTTGGATTTTCTGTAGTGCTCAGGGTGAGACAGGGTGAGGAGCTCAGCAATCTGGGAAGACCTTGGAGATGAGATATTGCTCCAATATTGAGTGACTATTGTATGCAACACAAAATTATACTTTAAAACTGCAAAAATACTCCATTCCTTGTAGAAGCATGATTTGTTTAATTAAATTACTAGTATGATATCTTTAAAATATTTATAATTAGAACATCTTTATAATGTTGAAAACAAAAAATCATTTACAGGTTGTAGGAATTTTGATTCATTGTTTTTTTTTCAGAAATTGAAAAGTTCATAACATCTAAGCACAGGAAATAAGAATCTTAGAAATACCTAACAATCAGAAAGGCATGGATATTAAGCAATAGGCACATCTTCCATCACATATTCCAAAAAAACTGGTTATGACATTAATCCCTGAAGCAGGCACTTTTTATATTACATATTCACCTTTTATGCAATCCCACACACATTTACCAATTCACTTTTGTAGGGATGCCAGTTAAAAGTTATCTCAGACTTCAGCATGCTGTGATCCTATTTAGTGGTGATAAGGTGTCTAAAATAGTCTATTGTCCTAGCTATTTTTATAAAACCTTTGCTCATTCGGTGCTCCATGTTATTTGCAGTCAGGCAATTAAAGCTACAGAAACTTATGTCGAAAAACTTTAACTTTAAACTTTAGAGAGAATATGCTAAATGAAAGTCTTAGAATGTTTCTTTCACTGTACTTTACATTACAACTTGTTTTCTTTCCCTTCAGAAAACACATATATAATTTACTAATTGAAATGTTTTAGATTCACTCTTGTACTCTTCTTTTATATTATATATATAACTGCATTCTTCACAAATTATCTTAAACTGTGGATGCTAAAACAATTGTAAATAGATAAACATGACTGCATTTTGATTATCTGAGGATCAAAGTGATTAGGACAACATTATTCTTGCAGATAGGGTTTGTTTGTTGTACCTTTCTCATGAGTCACCAGTGAATCAATGAAGAGTGTTATTGTCAGCTCAGGTGTTGTCATTCCCATTTCATGCGAAATGAAGCTTGTAGTTGTCTTCTACAAAACGCTGGCATAATTATATCAAGATCTTGCCCTGTACAGCCAGAAATCAAATCCAAAATGGACTCTGAGCCCTTCATTGATTCCATAAGCACCAAAACCAGGTGCTGCCTGTGTAAACTCTTTTTTTTGCATGCTCAGTCTGCATGCTGCCAGTTAAGGCAAATGTTTTCAAAACAACAAAGTAAAAAAAAACAGTACTGAGGTGATGAATCTCAGTAATTTGTATTAATGTTTATAATTCTTTTGGGGGAAAAGGGTTGCAACAAGGCAAGCCACTAGTAGTATTCAAGGATAGTTTAAAAAAAACATTTGTTAACATTTACTGTAATATTGGTATAACATAATCTAATTATTGAACTAGTTATTATTTGGTGTAACACATGATATAATGTAGTAAGTCTGCCCCTATAAGTGTTAACACTGTCACACAATATTATTAATTTACAGCACACACTTGCTTCTAATGACTTCAGAGACTTATGATCTTTAAAAATAAACATACATTACTGTATATAGAATTATTTTTCTTTGTTAATGATAGGCTTCTGTTACGTCCCAGTGTGGTCCATGTGTTTGTTTTTGATATTATGTTCCACACTTCCTGACTTTGCTTGTGCTCCCTCCCCATTGGTTTATTAATGCATCCATCTTTGATGTTGTGACATTATCTTCAAACAACTCTCGACCAATCAGAACTCAGCTTATTTAGTATTTAACTTGGAGGTTTTCAGAACGAAGGGCCTTTCACTTGACTTTGGTTCTGCTCGGCTCAGCTTTGGCTTCGTTTCCGCTTCTCTTGGTTTTCGTTCGTTTCGCTTCATGTGTGTCTTCGTATAGCTTCAGCTTCGTTGGTTTGTTTGTTTCCTTGTACTTTCGTTTGTTTTTATTATCCTTTATTTCGCCATTACCTTGCCCAAACACTTCATATCAACCTCTGTGCTCTTTTGTACCCTATTGCTTGTGTCTACTCTCATTTTCCCTTATTTGTATTCGTAGCTCACTTGTGTATTTGTGTGAACTTTTGTGTAAAGGGTGAGTTAAGGTTGTTGGGTACATGGTGCACACGTAGTTGGTCTTTGTATTAGTAACATTAGTTTAGGACAGGTGAGTGCCTTTTGTCTTGTATGGTTTTGGGTAGTTAATGAAGGTTAGCCAGGGTGTTAATAGATGCCAAAGACTGAGTGTTTTGGTAGATACTGTAGGTCAGCTTTCCCTCACTATATTAGCCAACTCCATTTTGTTTCTTTTCTTTGGCACTGCTCTAGTTTCCTTTCCCTGTGTGTTATTGTTTCCTAATTACGTACCAGTCACTTATTCACTTTAAAATAAATCACTTTTACACCAAAGCTTTTCACGCTTCCTAAG
The DNA here is from genome assembly GCF_055471065.1 of Atractosteus spatula. Taxonomy (NCBI): domain Eukaryota; kingdom Metazoa; phylum Chordata; class Actinopteri; order Semionotiformes; family Lepisosteidae; genus Atractosteus; species Atractosteus spatula. Next base: position 53,177,661 of record NC_142712.1, read on the forward strand.
TCCCTCACCAGAAACCCACCTGCATCCAAAACCATCCTAAATGTTACACCCCTTTATCCCTAGACACTTGGGGTCGTAACAACCCTAGAGTTGATTGAAGATAATGTCACAACAACAGAGTGTTACGAATTCGACCAGTAAAATCAAGACTAAGAAATGCTCCCACTTGCAAGAGCTGAAAAATAACCCTGAAAAAGATATTTTCCGCAACACAAAAACCAAGTCAAAAGGGGAAGTCAGAAATTCTAAATCCAGAGAGCACGAATGAGGAGTCAAAGCCGCAATACAAAAAACGTAGTTCAAGGGAAAAAAGACAGGAGTCCGAAACCAGGGAGAGAGTTTTCCAAAGCCAAGTCGTAATACGAAAGCCGTAGATCAAAGGAGAAAGCCAAGAGTCCTTAACCAGGGAGAGTATTTTCTAAAGCCAAGCCATAATCCGAAAACCGTAGTCAAAACAGAGAAAAGCAGTTCCAAACCAAAAAAGTAGCAAAGGGGAATGAGGCGCAGCGCAACAAGGTAGCTCACACGGAAAACCAATACTGAGCGAGGAGGTTAGGGAAAAACTGTACTTAAGTATAAAATGAGAAGGAGGTGTGGTGGTGAATATGTGATCTGATAGGTTGTCTAATTCAACGGACTACGCCTTCTTCTTCTGACCGAACTCCGTTGCCGGGAAGCGGGGATTATAACACAAAGATGGATGAATTAATGAACCAATGGGGAGGGAGAACAACCAAGGTCAGGAAGTGTGGAACATAACATCAAAAACAAACACACGGACCACACTGGGACGTAACAGTTTCATATACATGTTAATTTTATCAGGCAGTCGTATACCTCAAAATTATGTTTACATATTCTTTGTACACTTGTTCTATAAGTGGATTTTCACAAAAAGTGAACTAAATAATGTTTGTTTTGACAGCGAACATCTATACAGAGGTTGGATTGAAACAAACATTTTTAATTGCTAATAAAACAACAGATCAAGAAACAAATTAATACATTTATTGATTAAGCCTTGGTTTAATCAGTTTTATAAACTGCTGCTACATGTACACAAGAATTTCCTCACACTTCTTACCATTTACATTGCAAAAGATTTCAAAGTTTTCAAAATAACTAATCTATAATCAACAATACCAGTTTTTCTTTACAGCAAGTCTACATACTGCAACACCATTGTGGATGGTTCAAGTGTTTAGCAGAGGAAATCATAGAACAAAAGCAAGAAATATATCCTAGGGTTTTTGTTTAACACTGCAGAAATATGCTCTATCCACAACTAGAAAAAGAGGTCAGATTGTTTTTCCCTCTGCATAGCTAAAGCTTTATCACCGCTTCTCTCCAGTCTTGAAATGCTTTGATACTGCCTGCAAAGGCTGTACCTGCTTATCTCCATGACTGGCCCTGCAGCACAGTTCAGATCTAAGGAGCTGCCTAGGGGTTGTGGACGCTGTTGCTAAGCCTAGTTTTGGCAGTTTTCATCCCTCCTCAGATCCCCTGTCAATCGTGGAAGCTTTTTTTAAAAAAATAACTTTATTGACTTTTTTTTTTCAGTGCACTCAACAATAAACATTTTGTGTGCTTCAGCAGTTTTTGCCCCACAGCTTTCTCTGACCTATCATTAGAGCTTGTGATGTTTCTAGAACAGGTCATTCCTGAACATATTTGGCAGAAGGATCCACCAAGATGCACACAGTATCTCTTGCAGGGCAAAACCAATCCTAAGGATTATCTAAGCATTTAAATTTAATTTCTTTTAATTCAAGATATATGACTTGAATTAAAACTAATACTTTTTTTTCTATAGACATCTGTTTGTAAGTGTGTGCCCTGCAATAGACTGGCACCTTATCCAGGCCATAGCTACAGTATGTGCCCAATTCTTTTGGGAACTCTGAGTTGATATTTGTAAAATGAAACAACAATCTTATTTCCAAAAATTCAGAATTTTATTTTTTAAATTCCTTCGGGAATACTTACAGTATGTACCTGACACTGCTGTTTGTCACAGTTTTTTACAGCACAACATCTGTTGTTGAAGTAGCATATTCAGCATTAAGTGGTACAAAAAGGGAGCAAATATGCATCTTCAACAAAACATCCACATGCCAAGGAATGGCCCGTTTCAATACCAACTTTCTAAAATAAGATTTCTTCCTTTTTAAAACAGAGGTTCAATTACATTGAAATTAAATGTTACAGTTTTTAATTTTGTGTAGGACTGTTGTTATGGCACTATGTTGTCAAGTAAATGGAAAATGCCTACTTTTGTATGTCTACCAGTTTACTTTGCTGCTTAAATTATAGCTCAGGTGTGCCATTAAGCTCTATAGTCTATTCTTACTCAATAATATTTCAACTTTACCCTTCTGGAACAATAAATAAATAAAAAAAACAATGAAATAATAATTACGTCACTGAAATGTGTATGGCATACAAATCTGCGATGCATTAATTGTTTTAGAGCTGTTTGAACTTCCTTATATAATGTTTATATTCCAATTGAAGTAGCTTGGATATACTTTATGGATATGGATCCATATATTTGGATATATGGATATATATTTATGCATTTAAACGTTATTAATGTATATTTTGCTGCAGTGCTGGAAAGGTAAGCACTCGTTCTGTTGTGGAAACCAGATACTGAACCAGCATTCATTGGTGTCAAAGGTAAATACCTACTGTTGTGTAAATGGTCAAAAGAGACAGCTTCCATTGGTATAGCAGACTGATAAATCTGTATATTCAAATCAAATGTGGAGTACGCTAATACTGTTTTTTGAATAAAAGTTTCTGATTCTGATTTTGATTCCAATTACAAATATTGAATATTAATACTGTGGTATTCGATAAATATAAAATAATGTACTGTTTTAGCTGAAGCATGGCTGTGATGGATTATACCTGTGTCTTTATAAGAGATGGAATACTCTTTTGTCCTTCACTAAGCCATATACAGTAAAACATTAATGTGAACTGGCTGGCAGTGTCAAGCAGTATTTATGTTCTATAGTCCAAAAAATAAAATAAAACTGTAAATAATTACAGACAACTTTTTCCCCTTTTTGAATACTACATTTCTGATGATAAAACAAGTGAAGAAAGTTGTATCTGCTCATATATTTAGATTATCATCTGGTAATATGGTAAAAATTGCTCAAGTAATTATGATGTTTTTGTAAATTACAATAATACATACAGTATATAACGTAACAATTCATAAAACAACATTAATTTGTAAATCAGATTAGCACAATTTATCATTCCTGAAATGTGCGTAATGTCACCTGAAAATAACAAATTCAATGCTAATGATTTGTCCATGACAGAGCCACATGGGCTCACCCTAGAGCCTCTAGGAAAAAGGAGACTAGGGAGCACACAACCACCCCCCTGGATGGGACACATGTCCATTACAGGGATTACTGCTCAGCAATGTTAGTCCCCATTTATAAAACTGGGTGGACTAGAGCAACAGGGATGTAGTACCTCCCTCAAGGGTACAATAGCAGTATGTTCAGCAAGGATGGAACCTACAGCAAGGATTGAACCTACAGTACAGTCTGACAGTTTGCCCCTACCTGGGCAGTAAACTTTAGAAAATCTTACTTTACGTCTGTCAAAGATACAGGTACTATAACAGTAATGTGGCAATGTACTAATGTGTGTGAATAATATGTTAAACCTACATGCTGTACTGTAGGTTCTCACAAAAGAAAGCTAAAAGGTACTGAGAATGTAACTTTTCAATGTATCATAATCCTAACAGTAGTGACTGACACACTGTTTGATGTGAAGACTAGGAACAATTGAAAGTGAATACCACAAATCATGTATCAACAAATATAAAGCAAAATAGTGCAGTCACTGTTAAGAACATTAATGATTGTATCCATTTGTGAAAATACAGCTTTTCTGATAACAATTGTGTTTGAAAGTGAAATTGACCAGACTCAGGAAGTTTTGCTGGATTTGGGCTAACCGCGTCTCTCTCTTGTTTTAAAACAATGGATTTTCTGTGTCTCCATGCGAGACCAACTGCTAACAAATCCACTAAATGACAGCCCCTCCTTCAACAAACCATTACAACGCTGCTTGTGACCATTCAGCCAGCATGCTCTGCTTTTCAGAATTAACGTTTATGGATTTAAAAAAAAGAGATATAGACGTGTCTCCGACTGGGCAAGGAACTCTGCCAGGATTTTGCAGTTATGCTGTGTATAAGTAAAAACAGGCCAGCAGTGCTCTGTGCCAAATCTTAGCTATAATAGGCCCCTAGATGGTGATTACTTTGAGCGATGGCATAATGAATGCTTTATAAATATGCATAGGTCGGAAGGCTACCCATAATGTGGATTATTTATACCGCTGGGTGAAAGGTCAGGCTAATGAGAGAGAGTTGGAGGTTGACGCAGAGACTGTGGGGAGTTTCACTAGGCATTCTCTTTAACATAGATGTATGACGAGTTCTATCTTGGGTCCTCAGAGCCATTTTCACACTGTGTTGCAAAAACTCTGCCTGAATCCGGGTCTGTCTTGTTCTCCTCTCTGTCATTTGTCATACCTCTTCTTCTCAAGCAGCAAAGCACCAGGAGGAGGTTCAAAGCATCTCTTTATATCAACCATAGATTTGTAGAATCTTTTTTTTTAAAGATCCAGAGGGCAATCAGGTCCCACTGGGAGAGGGGAAGTTAAAAAAAAAGATAAATGTAATATTTGCTTACTTAAAAGCCATTCAGGAAATTATGGTTCATTTTACTGCCTCACAACTCTAAGATCCTTGGTTCCATCATGGACTGGTGCATCTTCTGTTTTCTGCCAGGTGCTGGCAAGTGATGTAATCATGATATAGTTTATCATCCCTTGGGATTATATTTTTGAAGATTCTGATCAGTGTAAATTAAAGACTGTGTTAATCACCCTAAGGTGATTAGGTTGGTTAGGATTAGATTAGGCTGCTTTGTTTTTACCCTAAGGTGCATTAATAATAGTTATAATAGTAGAAAAGAGAAGTGGAGTAAATTAGTAAACTGTTGATACAGTATAATGCAGTTTTGTCATTTGTAACCCATGATTGTGTCTGAGACTTTTGCTCTCCAATGTGCTGCAAAAAGCACACTTATGTATTTGTCATTATAAAATCCTATGTTCTTTTCTGGACAGGCCACTCAAAGAGCTTTAGAGGTAATAGGGAGTCCCCTCCACTACCACCAATGTGCAGCCCCATCTGGATGATGCGAGGGCTGCAAGGTGTGCCAGTTCGCACATCACCACACATCAGCTATCAGTGGGGAGGAGAACAGAGTGATGAAGCCAATTCATAGATGGGGGTTATTAGGAGACCATGATTGGTAAACGACAGGGGGAAAATGCAGACCAGGACGGTGGGGTAACACCCCTACTTTTTTTGAGAGATATCTTGGGATTTTTAATGGCCGCATAGAGTCGGGACCTTATTTTCATGTCTCATCCAAAGAATGTCATCTTTTTACAGTATAGTGTCCTCGTTATTAGGACCCACAAAGACCAAAGGGTGAGCACCCCCTACTGGCCCCACTAAAACTTTTTCCAGAGGCAACCTCCTTCCCAGGAGGACTCCCATCCAGGTACCAGCCAGGCTCACACTTGCTTAGTTTTAGGGGGTTGCCTGTTGGGAGTTGCTTGCAAGCTGCTGTAATATGTCATACATGGTATCCTGAATTGTCTGGCTTGACACATCACTCCATTTATACCTGATTTCTTGTCTTGCATGTGTTACATGAACTTCAAAAAAGTTATTAGCTCTAGAATAACACTTAACATTTACCGTAAATGAGCATTACACAATTGATATACAGTAGTAGTTATGATGTATTTTTAAAATAGTTAAAAAATATTATATAATGCATATTATTTCTAATATTCTTTATCAGTAACATACTTAATCAAAAACTTTTTTTATGGGTTGTTTATCACTTTAAATAAATCCCTGAACTGAAGTTTTTCCTGCCATTTTAACCTGCTTCAATTCTCACCTTCTGGTATCATCCATTGTGATTCAGTGTTCCACATGGCTGGGAGCACAGTCTCATCTCTGTAGGTGAGAGTACAATTAAAAACAGATGTCTCAGAGTGACCAGTGAATACAAATGTGGGTAAATGTTTAATAGCTCAGATAAGAACTAACACGGGAGACCTTAGCTCAGCAGTTAGAGAAAATAGAGTTCTCCTTCATCTTCTGGGCTATGTTTTTTTATAGATTTTTGCTCATCTGTAGTTTTAAGTGCAGTGGTCAACTACATTTGCAGCAACTTTCTCTCCCAGCTCTGTCAGCTCCTTATCAGTTCATGATTTTTCTTCCTGCTCCTTAGGTACTCAGGTTTTATGGTTTTTGTTTCGCTCTTAGATGGAGTAATGCTAAAATGTGAAAATAGGCCTCAGAATGATGCCTACCTGTTGCTTTAGCCAAATTTTAATTAGTCAAAAAAATGTCAAAAAGCATTGATTTTTCTTTTGGTGTAATTCATCCACCTCTTGCTCTTTTCCATAGATTTTATGAAGCTTTAAAATGAAACAGCAGAATTTAAAGAACAAATTACAGTTGACAAAAATATTAATAAATGTGAGCTCACAGGCAAATACAGACAAATAATTGGAAAATGGAGGTTAAATAAAATATAGTCAGGAGATGGCAGAAAAACAGCTTACCATGCTTTTTTTTAGAAGCAAACCAAGTTTCTTGTACATCTCACCCACACACCTGAAGAAGGATTCTCAGCCGAAATGTTGTGTTTTCTTTCTCCCTTTTTTCAGCATGGAATAAACCTATTACTTGTTCCTAAGAACAATGTCTACAAATGAATGCAATTAATTGTGATTTAAGGATATCTGGGTCTTTATTTAAACTCATAAAATATGATTTTTGTCTACAGTTGGTAGTACACTAGGAATCATCATTGAGCATGAACACTCAGTGGCAATGGCTCAGTAGCATAGTCACATGTACATGTGTCAATTCTGAAATTATATCAATCACATATTTGTACACACAAGAAATACTGTATTGTACCAGATTCTCCCTGAATGCTTCTGTATTTAGTGAAATATTTATTGGTAATTCTAGTTTTGCAGAAGTTATGTTTGCAAATTTAAAATGGATTGTCTGGTGCATTTGATTTTTCAAGGAAGAAAAAGTATTGTCCCAGACTATTTCAATTAACACTAACATCCAACGTGTCCAGTTTTCTATCTCATATAAAAGGATGTCAGTGGTGATTGATTTTAGATTAGAGAAGAAAGTCCTATGGGGAAGAAATTAGACCCCTTGTGGAGATACTTGCTCTTGAATGCAGTGCATAAATGCACAATGTTCATAAAAGCGAAAGAGATTTTATTTCAATGTTTAAGCATTGTTCTTGCATGCATTCACTGGATATATCCTAGATTTATTTTGGAGTGACTTAAATTTTGTAAATTAATTGCAGAAAAAAATCAATACAGTATACTGTAACAATAATAATGATTTTCAAATATTTTACACTGATTCCTAATTATTGCATGCTGATTGGGAAGATCTTCTACTTCATTTAATTTGGCACACTGAAATGTTTGCTGCTAAACAGGCATCATCAGTATTTTTTTCTGTAGTTTGTTGGGGCTGCTCTTTTTGGCCTGTTGGAAATTACCTTCACTTCATTTTGTGAATCCAGAATCAGAAAAAAGAGGCTTTCTGATGATGGATGCTGTGGAGCAAAGAATCAAAATTAGTTTGGTTTGTTTTTCAATGAAACATTTCCATTTACATTAAAGCTGAAAAAGCCAAATGTACTGTAACTATCCCTAGATAGCCTGACATATTTATTAAATGCAAGCCTGACATTTGAAATTCTGAATGATAATTTGTAAAGGTTAAATAAACAAAAACTCCCTGTATAGTCATTTAAGACAAATTCTTCTTTCTTTTGAAAGGGCAATTTGTTGTTAAGCCTTTTTTATTTTCTTACATTTTCCTGTTGTTTTGAAGCATATATGTTGTATGTTATTTAGTGGTACAGTTTTTCATATTTTTGAATCTTGGGAGAGGTGTTTGTGAATATTTAATACACTTCCAGGGGGTGTATTTATATTTATTAAGAGGGAGTGGTGGGATTTTGAGGATGGGCTTATGCGATTACCAATATGCCTTGGCTCAGTTTTGAAATACTAAACTGCTGTTTATGTCCATATCATCCATGCAGATAGTAAATGACCTCTGGGTCCAGCACGTCAGCCAGGGCTTCCTTATTTTTTTTATCTGTCTCACTCCACACCCTCCCCTGGGTGCTATACTGTTAAAAATGCAGAAGAGGATGTTAAGGATACAAGATCAGGTCTAGCCACATGTCACCTGAAGTCATTATCATTGTGCACTAAGTCAGCTCCAAGTTATGATTTGTTTCCTTGTTTAATAGATGATTGGCTTTGTCTATTTTAATCCAGTCCTCCAGTGCTTAACTAGGCTTTCCATGTATTTTTATTGATGGAGTTTCTGCTCTATAACTCCAGCTCAGCAATGCTCCATAGACTGTATTTCAGGTCATGTTAACAAATAGTAAGAAACGTTAAGTACTTCCTTTATGTACCCATGGGAGCATAGAAATATATCTTAAGACCATTTAAAGATTGGTTTTGATTTTAACTGGTTTTGATGAGCACATGTTTTTCCTTTTGAGAACTGGTATACATTGTTTTCTATGTTTTATGTATTTCACACACAGAGAGTCATCCAGTCTGTCACTTTTTAAAACAAAAATAAGTTATTTCCAGTAAACATTTTTCTATACAGTATATGAAGCAAAAGGTGATGCAGTGTTGTTGGTAATTCTCAAATGGCTTTTTTAAGATGTTCAGTTGCTCCCAGCCAAGACAGTGGTTAAATAAAACTCAACACTTTTTTCAGCTTAGGGCAGTTTTTGCAGCTAAACCCTGTTAGGCAGATCCCAGAGATGCTTGGTTCCCTATTCCCCTAAAACTAAGGTTAAGAAAGTCAGGAAGCAGCTTTTTACCTTGTATGCCACAACAACTGACACTGTATTTTCCTGTGATTACTAAGTGAAGAAACTCTCTGATGCATAGTTCCACTCACTTAGGGATTTTACTCTGAGTTGCATCATGTACACTCTGAAAACCAATCTCTTTACAAATGTTAAAGCTATCTGCATTACACAAGGAGCTATACAGTCTCAAGCCTTCAACAGAAGGAGTAGAGGATTGCAACTGTTCTGTCATCTGCCAACGAAGAAAGGTGGTGGGTGGATAGTCTGAAAACAGTATTGGAACAGAGCTTGTGACAGCATCAGAGAGTAGGAGAAGATGCAATCACTGTATAGTCTGTAGATCTAATCAATTTGGAAATGAATTTAGCCCTTAATCTTACTCCTAATTTTTAAGTCTGCTGGAGTGAGGAAAGCAATATGATCCTCTTGTTTCCAAAAAAAATACAAAGTCACTTACCCTCACTGGTCACCGACCAGTTGTAGTAACATATTTATGTAACTTATGCTGTAAGCACAAAAAGACAGGCCTCATGCCTTCATCTTAAACGTGTTCTCTATAGCACTAATATTCACTCCTGGTCCTGAAATGCTGCCATGTCATTTGGTATTCATTTCACCTTGAACTTTTAATGACAATTAGCTTCAGTTATACATTTAATTGGTCTACTGTACAGTATAGTGCCACCTTTTACAGGTTTTAAATAAATCTAGTGGACTGCTAACTTTCAAGACCAGGAATGAATATTATGGTTGTTTGATGTCATCAACAGCTCATCCTTTAGCCTGCCAGAAGATTATATGCCTCCTTTCTTCCCAGATTAATCCACTCCCCAGTGCCGAAAATGTTTAGCCCTGTAACAGAGATGCCATCACCAGCTTGGAGTGCAGAGGTGTCTGTTTCACCCAGTCACCATGAGGTTTTCACCCAGTCATCCACTGCAGCCAGTCCTGTCTGTCTCACATGGCACATGAAGCGTCTTACAGCTGCAGAAAAACAATGTCTAGTTAATTAGCTATAACACTTCCAATTAGGCACCTGAACTTCCTTCTTTTGTAGATAATCCTTTTGTTTAAGTGTATTGCATTTTTATATAAAGTACATCAAGTAGATAATTTACTTCAGTGAATTGAAGCTTTGTGATTTATTCTAGCGTTTCGGAGTGAATAGAGTGTTGTTCTGTTATATTTTACTGTAACTCCTGGGGTGCCATTTTTGTATTGTATTTTTAAACACCATTCTAATGTAGTGATTTCTGTGGGGTTGCCCAACTAAAGTCTTGGATTGAAACCATGGAAGCTAATGTTTTTTGGTTGTTATTTTCCATGAAGCAGTTTGATATTCACTGCTGAATTTTTACATCCTTTTACATGATTACTTATGTTATACAATACACTGTCATTACAGCAATTCTAATGAGGTTCAGAACTTTTGTATGCACTAGTCTGGGATTTCTTAATGAAAAGTTAATCAAACTTAAATGTTAGAATAGTAAACCCACATACAAAATACATTGTAGTATTATAGTCATTTCAGACAAAGCCATTAGCTAAATTGGGACATTTATTTTTATCAATGTTTTAGTTTGTTTATTTGATGTTATAATTGCAGTACTAGTGTGGTTTAAAAAAATAACTACTAAATCTTCTAATTGTAAAGGCTATTTTGCTAATGATTATCCTAATACAAAGAAAGTGCAGCATAATGCTATACTGTAGATATTAGTGCTGCTGTTTCACAGGTCTTATGTCATCATTCTGACCAGGGGTGCCTTCTATGTGGAATAGCTACATTCTCCCCATGTTTGTGTGGGTTTTCATTAGGTTCATATGGAAAAAAAATAGAGCTAAATTATGCTTTCCTAATGCCAAAGTGGTCAGATACATTTTCCCATCTCTGGAACATGTTTTATCAGTTTTGCATTTTGTGACTCTTATGTACAAGTGAAGTTTGTTGATTTATTACAAAACAGGCCCATGTGGCATAATTTTCTATTTTAAGAACATTTTTAATTTAAAATACTTTAAAATAATTAATAATTAAAATATTCAGTAATATCTTCCCACTAATATTTATTTACACAAATTGCACTATGCATGTAAACAAAATTAAATCTGCAAACTTCAATTGATTTTTTTCTTGCTTTCTAGAAAAAAATATTGTTTTACATCTGTATTTTTGTACTAGTATAATTAATTCCTTTTGGATAGTATCTGTAAAATCTACAGAAATATTAAATGATTCTGGTTGGTAGAACTAATATCATTCTACAGTTTATTGTTATCATTTCTGATTAATCTTCCCTTTTTAACCTTTCCACTGTAGATCTAAATCACCATATGCAATCAGAGTGAAAAAACTATGGAACATACTGTAGATGCTACTTCCAATAGATGTTACTTGATTAGGAAATGCTTTGGTATGTATTGAGGAGTGGGGAAGGAAACCATATTGACATCTTTTGATTACAACATGGATGCCCTATATCTGACAATACACTCAATTAAGACTGTGGTGATGTTTCCTGACTCTAAACTGTGTATTTGTTTGAACAGAAAAGTAGGAAATATCTTTAAAAAAGCCATTTACTAGAGGTGTATGGGGAATAAGCTACAACTGGTCAGAAATGAAGTTTTTTGCCATTTCTAACTTTGAGATCAACATACAGAATTTAAGAAGAAAAAAGTTAAGCAGGAGATTTTTATTGAACAATGGCAGACTTCTGCTCTGAGTAATTTGTTTAGATAAGAAAATATTAATTTAAGAAATTAGTCATTACATCACCAAATGTTCACATCAGAGTTTACATAAAATTACTAAAAAGTCCTAATATGTCCAAGATAAATATATCCCAGTTAAATATTTAGGGATTGAAATAAAAACCCTGAGTTCACATTCTTACAATAACTTTTAAAGGTACTATATATGTACAGTATGTGCATACTGTAAATACACACAAAGATCTTTGGAAATGAACAATTTCATTAATTTTTGTACAACCCCTCATACAATACTAACCATGTTATCTGAAAGTGTGAATAACTACATTTATAATTAGAATTACATGTGTCTCCGTTTCCTCATTTGTTTTCTGATCCTCATCAGCTCTTCAACTTTTTCACAGCCTGCAGAGGAGTTCTTAAAATTCAAACAGATCTGTCTCAGAGGATTTTTTTTACTTGCCTTTCCAGAATACAGATAGATCAGGTTCTACATTATCTATTCCCCCATTGTATAGACACCTAACCAGGGACCCACTATCCAAGTTGAGAAATAATTTTCAGTATATCACATACTTGATACTTCTCCAAATTGTACGTGTGTCAATGATTTTTTATACAAAGAATGCATGATAAGATGGAAAAGACAGATTAACTGCAATTTAATGACAACGACTCTTGGAGCAATAATATGTAAAATAAACATTTTAAATTCAACCCAGCTGTCATAACAGAAGGTATTCTGCCTGCTATGAACAATAAATGTTATCATTTCTATATTAAGACAACAATAAGGAAGACAGGTAATTTCAACATAATTTGTGGAATATTATGTTAGACAATGGTAAGTGCAGAGAGTTAAAAGACTAGAAACCCAAAGTTCCTGGGAAAATCAGTTTTATTTGTGCAATTTGGAAATTAAGGAGGAAAGGACTGTTCTATTTAAAATCCGTTTGCAATACAGTGCATTGTATTGTAAATGTTTAAATCAGAAAAGCCACAGCTTTGATACTGTGAGCTCTGCACATCCAAGAATCAGCCATTCATTCAGTCATCTGCAGATTTTCATGATTATTTCTCTGCTGGAGAGATTTCCAAGCCCAGAAATATTCATTTTTTTATATCTTTCTTTAAATCAGATGCACGTGAAGGGCTGGGAATGTCTGTTAAATTGTTCCAGTTAAGCTAAAAATTAATTAAATTACATAATAAAGGGTGGTCCAGGAATAAAAATGTGATTTTATTATAATCTACCAGAACTGAGTTTAGGAACCCCTTCTCTGTGGCACTCATTATTATTTTACACTCATTATTATTATTATTTTACATTATTGACACCTGAAGAAGGCTCCACGGCCGAAACATTGTGTTCTCTTTCTTCTTTTTTTCCAGCATGGAATAAACCTATTACTTGTTCCTTTGCAGCCTACGCATGCTGACGCAGCTACCCACCTGAATTATTATTTTACTATGCTTCCAGCTCTTCACAAAACATGAACAAAAGGAGGCTCCAAAAAGTGCAAGAGATACACTGTTTCAAATGTTGATGCAAAGACCAATGCAGTATAGTATTATGAATGTAAAGAGCCAGCAGCAAAATGATTTTTTGAATAATGTGAACATGTATTTGTGTATGCATGTATAGGTATACAGTATATGCATTATTGTATGTAAGGGAGATCAGATCACTTTATTAGCCATATACAATTATTTGTATTAGGAATTCATCTTTTTACATACCCCAGCTTGCTCTCCATGAGACACAGACAGGGAGAGAAGCTTGGGGTCAGAGCACAGAGTCAGCCATTGTACAGCGCCCCTGGAGCAGTTGGGGTTAAGGGCCTTGCTCAGGGTCCCAATGGAGTAGTATTCCTCTGCCGGCCACAGTATTTAAACCGGCAACCTTCCAGCCACAGGTGCAGATCCTTAGCCATAGAGCCACCACTCCATCAAATTCTTAATGTTCTTTTTTATATGTAGAGATGTACTGTAACTGTAGAAGCAATTTATTTTCATTGCTGTGACTTTTTTGGGTTCAGCTTAAGTTGAGCTTTTAATATTATGAACAGTGATACAGTACAGTATATGAACAGATCTTGATTGGTGTATACACTACTATTATTATCTCCCATCACAACCTCATTTTACTATTTAGAACAATTACATAAATTATATAACTAATATTCACATGTGACCACTTACAGTAGTGAATATAGCTAACCATATTGGCTGAGGGCACTGACCAAATGATACTCTCTATCACTCTACACCTCCATAGACTGGTAGGTGTAGGGACGGGATGCATGCAAGTTAAACATCACAGGATAGGATGTGCACAGGTTAATACAGATGCAGCCATTCAAAACGAGCAGGCGATACCGCATTATTTCGGGTGCGCTTGACGCAGCCTACCGCCAGTTACCGTAAATTCTCGTATAGTACCTCATATAAACCACGTGGTACCTCAAGTAAAATAATAGTATCCGGAATTTCCGCAAGGTGGAGCTAATAAAGCTCAACCTCTCATGTTTGAGCTGTCGCCATCAACGTCTTTAACGAAGATATTACTAATAGTATTAATAATGAATGACCTTGGACAAGCTGTAAACTCAAAGTATTGCCCTGGTCCACATTCTTTTTTTCATTGACCGTCTTTGTAAAAGTAATACCACAGCATTTCGCAATCACGCATTTGTTTCCAATCATGCAAAGTACAGTAATTTTTGAGAATCTCCGATTCACCATGCCTTTCACATGCTCATAAAAGAGATTGATTTAGGAACATAAACATATTACTGTATGCAAACTGTAATGTATACAGTATGTATATGTATATTTAAGGTGGGTAGCTGCGTCAGCATGCGTAGGCTGCAAAGGAACAAGTAATAGGTTTATTCCATGCTGAAAAAAAGAAGAAAGAGAACACAACGTTTCGGCCGTGGAGCCTTCTTCAGGTGTGTTCACACACACCTGAAGAAGGCTCCACGGCCGAAACGTTGTGTTCTCTTTCTTCTTTTTTTCAGTATGTATATTTAATGTCTTTACTGTGCCCGTTTAAGTATTGAATATTTATACTGTATGGAATTTTACCACTGAAGGGAAATCTTAGTAGCTGAGCATAAAAAGAATAGGAGCATACTGTAACGCATGTGAAGGCCATAAACGATATTAATTTTGGAACATAAACATACAGTATATGGCTGGTCTCGGTACTTTAAAGAAAAAATACACACCAGTATTCCATTTCTCCCTAAACATTTTAAGCATCGAAGTCTTTAACTAACGTGATATCGGAGTCAACAAGCATACTTTTAGAATTTGATTAAAAGGGAATATAATATGGAATCGCATATCTAAAGAAATTAATAACGACATAATTATATTCATGTACTGCAACACAAGAATAGTACACGCTGTACATTGTCTGTTGATACTGTTTCTGTAGGACTTTTTCAACACTCCTCATGTGACCTTGCCAGTGGTGCTGTGGGTTAGGTTCCCGACTTATACAGTACATCACACGTTGGGTGTTTGAATCCAGCCGGAGCCATGACTTTTTTTTTAACAAACATTTCTTTGAAAAAATAAAACTTTACCCTGGGTCAGAGATTAAATAAAACTTCACTCGCACCAAACAAATTTATATTTCTAAATATCACAACATGATCGAATTTAAGTCATTTTAATAACAATGAATAGTCACCTATGCGTTACAATATAAACATTTATATTGATTTAAATCGCAAACGCGTGTTTAAATATATGTGTTTTTTGATTCACAATCAGACAAATGCAACATAAATTAATATCTTTGTCTTCTAAGTATCTAAATAAACTTTCAGCATAGCTTTCTCCCTGTTTAGATTTATTTTTCTTGGGATCTTGGGATCAAACGTGGAAAGATTAGATTGTAATCATTTTTATTTTTTAAATACATTTTAGAAAAGTGTAATCTATACTAAAAAGCTGTACACCACCTGCTATAAAGATACATATTGTAATACTTTCGAGTTTGGATAGGACGGACACAAGAACTCAGACTTGCGGAGTTAAAGCAAGTTAAAGCCTTTATTTTTCTTCTCCGTCACCACCTGCCAGCCCGGCTCTCCCGCAGGGAACTATTTACAAGGAAAACGGATACCTGGCACAGTTGTTAGTATGCTTTTTGTTTTGTTTCTTTTTCATAAATACAACAGTAGTACCTGATGTCTCAGTGGCATTCAAAATTAAATTATGAATGCAAACCTGTGAACTGGCCTGTGATACTGGCCATGTAATACCCTGCATTGTGGAATAATAGTTTATTTTAAAGGATAGAGAAAGCACAGAAAACAGGCAGTTAGATTGATCAGATTAGTATGAAAAGCCATTTAGCAAAGAGGGAATGAGAAGAGTGACAAACTAGTATACTTTAGATCTTTTTTTCTGAACCAGGGAAAATCTGATCATGTTTCTCTATAACAATAATAAAAAAAACTTTATTTTACATATCACCTTTAAAAGTGGCATCTCAAAGCAATACAGTAGATGTAAAAACAATTAAAAGGACCACAGATTACAAAGTAAATACCCAGACAAACGCAAACGCGTTTTTAATAAAATGCTTTTATTCATTCAGCAGAGAGAGACACACACCGGTTTTCATTGACAAAAAGTAATTGTTTTTTTTACATTCCTCTTGTCTAACAGGAATGTTTTGTTTGTGGACAGACTGTCCATAAACGTAATACTGTCTTTATCAGACTTTCGTGATTTGGCCGTAGTCCGTCTCCTTACCAAAGCGATACAGTGGTGCAGGTTGAAGCCTGTACCTGTATATCGTATGGTACAGATAAAACTTACACCATACAGATGAGCTAATACCAGGGAAAGACACTCCTATTTTATTTAAAACACAATACGCCAGGAAATGTGTCTGATGCATTAGCAAGTTAAAAAAATCAATCAAAAATCAAATAATCAACTTGAGCTCTGAAAAACTCTCCGCTCCTGCTACTGTCACTGGGAGAGTGACTGCAATCCAAAGGGCTATTGGCATGCAGCAACGATATTTAGCCAGGCGATCCAAGCGGCTTGTGTACAAGTGGGAAAATGCGGATCTGTTAAGTTCTAGTAAAAACATCTCAAGTAGTCTACATGTTTAGCTTGAAAATGTGGCGTGTCTACCATTCACTAGTTCCATGGATCTTATAGACTTAAAACAAAATAAAATACAGTACATTGGGTGTGCCTCTGTTTTGAGTAAGCTTATTCCGCTCTTCTTTTCTGCGCTTCAGAAACATATTACAGTGCCTACTCAATTATGAATGGTTAGTTTTTGACTAGGCTTCCATTAGAAACATCCACAGCAGCAACAGAAAGAGCCTCTATATGGAATTCTTCACTCACATATTAAATGATCTGATTAAAAATATATTTTGCTGCACATTAAGGGGGTGCCCTGGTGATGTCGGGGCCCTAGGCAGTCATTTAGTTGGCTTATGCCCAGGACTGGACCTGAACATGCAATTTGTATATAGGGCCTTGTGCCGAGGACTTCAATTTAATAATTGATCCACAGGATGGAACCATCTACAGCGCAGTGTCCACTGTCACCATTCAGAGGCATTGGTTCAGAAATTCTGGCACAGAAGAAAGAATTTCACCTACTTGTCAGCTAACACCTACTGTATTATGGCAACAACCTGGTTTTTCCTTAGCAGGCTTCCATCTTAGTGGTTCTAAGATAAGAGGATATCAGGCTAAATCTGTTACTTTTTTCTACCCATATTTTATGAGTAGATACCATGGATAAGAGTAAAAAAATATTACTTTTATGATATAAAATGAATTAGTTATTACACATATATGAATAGACCAAGGCAGCATGTTGGCACAGCGGTGATCTCTGCTACCTTGCAGCCCTGGGGCCTGTGTTCAATTCCTAATCCAGCATGCCATCTGTGTGGATTGTGTATGTTCTCTCCATGTTCACATGGGTTTTCTCCAGGTGCTTTGGTTTCCTCCCACAGTCCATAAACACAATGGTAGGTTAACTGGCTTCTAGGAAAATCAGCCCTTGGCATGAGTGCATGTCTGTGTTTGTGTCTGAGTGTGCCCTGCTGTGAGCTGGTGTTCCATCCAGGGAATACTGCAATTTCCCTTAGGGGATCAATAAAGTATCTATCTTACCTTGCTTTGCACCCTGTGCTGCCATGGGGGTAGTTGACACCACATTGGGCATGGTCAGTCTTCCATTCTCCCCTGTCACAGCTTTATAAGTGCTTTTAGATTCCTTTTCTTTATCTTACACACACTCTCCTCCAAGAGTGGTGATCACACTGACCCCCTCATCACCATTCCATTACTTTTGGGCCCTTTGCCTTCAAGAGTCTCAAGCTCACCATATTCATCCCATTGTCTTCACTGCTAGGAACCCCCTGCTCTCAGACCCCAACACGGAGCCTCCTGCTCCTATTCCATTAGGTCACTGTTTCACTCTCAACCAGTACCTCAGACTCCCAGGTCCACCTCCAACCTTGACGTACTCTTCCCAACACCACCAGCTTGGGTTACACAAACACAAGCTACCTACATCACCGAGTCTCTTCTCCACTACACACCGTGTCAAGACCCAACACACAGTCCCTCTCCAACACACTCACAACCTCTCTGGTGCCTCACTCTCACACCCTTAAGTTGCAAAACTCACAGCTGCCAGCGCAGCCCACATCGTGCCCAGCCACACTGGAATTGTCATTATTCTCCACCCCCTCACGGGGTTTCTACAGCGACTAATCAAGCCTTTGTTCACTCATACACGATGGCATGCTCTTCTAACATCGCCCTGACTAGTAGCGTCTCACATCCGCTACTGTCATGCTTCAGCCTGGTTCTCTCACAGTAGAGACTGTGCATTTGTCCTCTCACCACTACACCCACAGCAAGACTGCTAAAGTCCTGCTAAATCTTTCCCCCTTTTCCAGGAAGTATTCAGGCTAGTTTTAAACCTCTTCTACACCTGCAATTCATTCACTTATTCATTACAGGTGTGGTTTCCATGGCAACACGTCTCCCTTAATCCGGGGCTCTGCCCCCCACACCCAACACTCCCTGCATTGCACCACAGCCCGTTAGTTACCTACTGTAGATCCCATGTGGCCTTGAATTGGAAAAAGTGATTAGAAAATGGATGGATATATAGATAATATTTAGGCTATCACTGGACAAATGCATGTTTCCCTCCCACACACTTTCTGGTTTCAGTTAATTCAACATTTTAGAGCTCTGCGATATGGATTGATTGGCATTTGGCATATGGGTGCCAGATATACAGTATATGCACGAATGGGTTTAACAACAAATATCAATGGATTCATATGCAGCAATTAAAAGAAATAATTTATTGCATGACATGATGTAGATGTAAGTGCGGGAATATTTTAAAGAGATCTCAAATCATGCCTTTTAATACATTAGGCATAGTGGAGTTCAGACTTAAGGTTGCAATCAAGATCCCATTTCCAGGAAACTAGCTTCTTGCCTTTCTGAATGCATTTAGGAAACAGAGACAACTGTTAATTGACTACACTTCCCATAATGTAGGATAGTATTTCTCTGTCAGTATACTAAGTTTCTTTTACATGTCGACATACTGTAAATATACTGTACTGTATATGTACAGTACATGCACACTAACATTTTTATTGCAAATAAAATGTACTTTTTATTAGCATATGGTAAAGTCCAGCCCAAGTAATTTAATAGACTGTATTAAAGATGGTTTAATAAAGCCTTTTAAAGCATGTACCGTATGAATATGAGCAATTAAAATGGTTATTTTTTGTCTAGTAAGTATATATACTGTATGTAAGTCCAAATTACCCATAAATATGTTTTGTTTTTGAATTACAACTTTAAGGTGTAGAGTAGCATAAGAGCTGCTAAATTAAAAACAAACTGTGAAATTAAATTCTACATTTTGTGGCAAAGTTTGAATAAATTAGTTATGTCATTTAGGAGAGTCTCAGAATTGTTTATCATTCAGTTCTATTTATCTTCTGCACATCCACTTACTGTAGATCTCTGTATGTCTATTTTTTAATGTTTTCCAAAATTTTAAAATACAACCCCATTGGTTTTAGCTCATTTTTGATGGTTCTATTCATGAAAACTGCGTTTTGAGAGGATTTTATGAGGAGAATTATTGAGTTATTACAATTTGTAAGAGAATTATATGAGGGATAAAAAACATAAAGTAAAATTAAAGTAAAAAGATGTTTTAACATACTGCACTGTTTTTTCTTCATGTTGAGTATGTTGGGCACATTGCATAACAGTGTGTTATTAAAAAAATATTTCATTATATATTTTTATTTCATAGTGATGTATTCAGAGTATACAGTGAAGTTATTAGAATAATTTATAGCCAGCAGCCATATCACCCTGCAACTTACCACTGGCAGTCCACAGATGCTAAGCAGGAGCATAAGAGACTTTCTGGGAAAAAATAAGGTTGCTGCTAGAAAAAGTATTAATGGGCCAGTAGGGGGTGCCAGCTCTGCGGTCTGTGTGGGTCCTAGTGCCCCAGTATATTGAAGGGGGTACTATATTGTAAAAAGGCAGTGTCCTTTGGATGAAATGTAAAACTTCCTTACTCTCTATAATAATCCCAGGGCATTTCTTGAAAATATTCCCATTTCCTTTTACCAATCATGGCTGCCTAATAATCCTCATCTATGAATTGGCTTTCTTTACTGTTCTCCTCCCCACTGATAGCTGATGTTTGGTGAGCATACTGGTGCACTATGGCTACTGTTGCATCTAGCTGGATCTGCACATTGGTGGTGGTGGTGGGGAGTCCCCATTACCTGTGAAGTGCTTTGAGTGGACTGTCCAGAAAAGCCATATGTAAGCGTAAGGAATTATAATTAATTATTAATAATGATAAACATGTCTGGCTGGATCTTTCTAAAGCAATGGGATTCCTTATTACAACTACCTTGATCAGATACTTCTGTATTGTATGGTAGCAGACTTAGCATTTTGAACATGATGTACAGTAATTTTCTGCTGCATGATTTAGAATATTTGAGTTGTGCAGAAGCATTTTATCAGTTTTAAATTAAATATAAATGTTCTGTATTTCCTGGAGTAATGTGTTCTTCAATTATACTAAGTTTTTCAGACCCTATTGCAAAAATGCAACTTCATAACTTCATTGGTCTGACCCTATATCTGTAGAGAATATATTATAGAGTATATATATAGAGTATATTGTAGAGAATCACTTACAATTTGAAGGTTATGAAAATGTATTTTACTTATTGATTAAACCGCTCGGTCAAATCCAGATTTTCACCATTTTTGTAATCCTCCATTTGTAACAATATTTTCAATACATAATTTATAAAAATAATATTGATTCACAAATGTTAACACTTCATACAATGAGATATTCAATTTTGGTTATGCACACTACAAATGCATAGTTTTCATATAATACACTGTAAGTTCATCATATTTCTTGTTCATGTAGTAAAAAGTTTGTGCAAATTTTATTTTTAACATAACTGCTTCATAATATATTTAAACATAACATCTTGCATCAGAAAGATGTATTGGTAAATTCTTCTTGTTGTAACAAATTGTACTTTGCAATGTATACTGCCAGACTATTCAAATGCATCATATAAGTACCTAAACCCAACAGGAATATATTTAGTTATGAGCACTGGGAAAGAATCTGAGACTTTTACATGTATTTTAATGATCATTTAGTGTCAGTTTTATAAGTTTTCATCTACATGCAGACATTTTGGAAACAATTGTGTTCATATAGAAAGGGATGAGTGTACTTGGCATTCCATAATGCATGATTCTGGCATATACTGTAATTCTTGAACTCTTTTGTGGCTTCTATGTGTTTTTATCTCCTCTATGTATAATATATTATATCAGTAATTTTTAGATTTGTATGAATTATTACATAATCCAAACATGAATATGTTTTCTTGCATTTTGACGCTACTGGCTGTAGAATGTTTTATTAATCAAATTGCTGCAACATTAACATAAGGTTGTCATTACTGATCTTTATTACTGTAGCTAGCTTCAGATTTTTCATATTTTATGCAGGAGGGAGACTACTTAGTTTTGCTTGGATTGTAAACTGTTAGAACCATACAGTATGCATGAGCTTAAATGGCCCAGACAAATGATTTTCTTTGGGTTAAAAAGAACTAAACAGTCTCGAAAGGCATGGTTCATTACATTATTATGGTATACAGTACATAGTGTACCTCTAATCCATATCTCTGCTGCTAATCTGCTACATTATTCTAAAAACATAACTATATACTATTGAAAGCCATGGGCATTTTAACTCCTAAAAACTAAAACCCTAAATGTTTTCTATTGGTTTTGAAATGAAAGCATTTTTTAAGGTGGTAGGATTACACAATAACATCAGAGCAAGAGTTATTTTTTTCAGAGAGACACAAATTACTACTGAGATAAAATGGATGTCTGAAAATTGTGTGCCCATATTTAGAATTCTGCTATTCAGCTTGACAGCACTTCCACACTGAAAGTGGAGGAATGAAGATAGTGTCTCCATAGTGTCTATACATCAAAATAGATGTACTGTCACACCAGTTTCTTCTGTTCACATTGTAGATCCAGACCAGAAATTGTAGAGCTTTAGTGCCACACAGAGGTTGAATGCTTTGAGACTGGCCTGTGCTGGATTTTCAATTTCATGTGAACTTTTTAAAGTAAGTTTCACTCCTGAGAGTGACCCCTCTGGGCTTATTTATGCCCATGGGCTGTTTATGCATGTGTAAAATAAGTTTCTAAAGATAGATAGATAGATAGATAGATAGATAGATAGATAGATAGATAGATAGATAGATAGATAGATACTTTATTGATCCCGTGAGGGAAATTGCAGTGCAACAGCAGCTTAACACACACAACACAGCCACAATGTAACGAATTATATAATAATAGTACAATACATACAATACAATACAAGAGTTACTCACAGTCCAGACGCACAAGAACAAACTAGAACAGAACAGTACACAGAAAATCATATCACACTCATATCACACATATGGATATAAATATAGATGTAACTGTAGATATAAATATAAATGTATTGCACAGGTCCCTGGCATATATTGCACAGAAAGTGGTTGTAAACGGGAAAAAGAAAAAGAAAAAGAAGAAGAAGAGAACAGATGTAGCAGTAGATGTGTAGATGCGTTTAATCCAGATACAGGTCACTGTCGATGTTGCCTCTGCCAAGACGCAAGGTGGATGCGTTGTACAGTCTTATGGCAGACGGCAAGAATGACCTCCTGTAGCGCTCCCTGTTGCACCGTGGATGAATCAGTCTATTGCTGTACGTGCTCTTCATTCCTGCAAGCCTGTCATAGAGGGGATGGGAGAAGTTGTCCATGATGGCCTCTAGTTTGGACATCATTCTCCTCTCAGCCACTACCTCCAAGGAGTCCAGGTCAGACCCAATGACAGAGCTTGCTCTCCTGATGAGCTTGTTCAGCCTTTTGGAATCTACTGCTCTAATCCCCGAGCCCCAGCACACCACTGCGTAGAAAATGGCACTCGCTACCACCGACTGATAGAACATGTGTAGCATCTTACTACACACATTGAAGGACCTGAGCCTCCTCAAGAAGTAGAGTCGGCTCTGTCCCTTCTTATAGATGGCCTCGGTGTTCTTAGACCATTCCAGTCTATCGTCGATGTGCACTCCCAGGTACTTGTACGAGTCCACCATCTCCACGCCACTCCCATGGATGTAGACAGGAGTAGGTTTGACCTTTTTCCTCCTGAAATCTACCACCAGTTCCTTTGTCTTTGTAACATTCAGTTCCAAGTGGTTTACCCCACACCACTCCACAAAGCTGCTGACCAGTCCTCTGTACTCCTCCTCCTGCTCACCCTTGATACATCCCACAATTGCAGAGTCATCTGAGAACTTCTGCAGGTGGCATGACTTTGAGTTGTACTTAAAGTCCGAAGTATAGAGGGTGAAGAGGAATGGAGAAAGAACTGTCCCTTGAGGTGCCCCTGTGTTACTCACTACCTGTTCAGACACACAGTTCTGAAGTCTCACAGACTGTGGTCTGCCTGTCAGGTAGTCAGTGATCCACGAGGTCGTGGAGGCATCGACTTGCATCTCTTCCAGCTTCCTCCTTAGAAGTAAGGGCTGGATGGTATTGAAGGCACTGGAGAAGTCGAAAAACATGATCCTTACAGTGTTGCCAGCCCTGTCCAGGTGTGAGTAGGCCCTTTGCAGCATGTAGATGATCGCATCCTCCACACCAACACTGGGCTGGTAGGCAAACTGTAGGGTGTCCAGTGATGAGCTGACCAGGGGTCTCAGGTGGGATAAGACCAGCCTTTCCAGTGTCTTCATGATGTGAGAAGTCAGTGCAACTGGTCTGTAGTCGTTGAGGACAGAGGGGCGCCCTTTCTTTGGTACCGGGACCAGGCATGATGTCTTCCAGAAGCCATAAAACAAAACAGTGTGCTAAGCAGTACAAAACAACAACATTACAAAATATACACTTAATTTAAACATTTCCTGCAGTATATGATGTGTGTTCTTTCCAAAAGGCCCTGAATTTTTAATTCAATTGATGTTATACATTGTAAATCGCCAAACTATGTTTGTAGTACAAATTGTACTGTATTTTGCACATGCATTAATTGCAACCTCCTTACAGTCCCTTTGCAGTTTGTTTGGTTGAAGAGCTGTGTAATGAAGAAGGTGTTCTGTATTCCAATAAAGAACAGTAAAAGAAGAGAACAATTCCCAAAATTATATTTAATTCAAGGCGTGTTAACAAAATATTGCAGCAGTTACAGTATGTTGTGATTATGCAGTGGTGCGCGTGGTGAATGCAACTTCTAGAAAGCACATTGAATTTCTCCGTATACACTTCAGAGCAAATGTACAAAGGGATATTATTGCAGGCTTATCACCATCCCATCTCATACAAGCAAAACCCTTTCCAAGGGTAGTCAAAGGTGAATGATGAGTAGGTCATTCCACTTCCAATGTGAAAATTACATAATTTCACCATATGTAGCAATTTGTATCAGAAGTGCTTTGGGTTTGTCAACTCACTGATCCAAAGAGCAACTCTGAGCAAACTGCAGCACATATGTTGTTAGGATAATAATGTCTGCAAGGGGAGAAGGAAATGAATGTTTGCTCAGAGGGTCATGGTGCTTTTAGTTAATGACAGACATAGCTGAAGACCAGTATGATTTACATTTGCTACTTTATTCTCGTAGCAAGTACAACCAGAATCGGCCAAACAAACAAAACTCCAATGCCTATGCAATTTTATTTACTAACTTCTGAAGCATAGACAAAAGTTCTGGTTACTTCAAACGCTGTTTACTAATTTACGGAAATAAGAGACAGATAGAAGGCTGTATAACTGTATTAGACTAAGAGAGCCTCTGTTGTGATTGCGTCTTATAGCTGAATGACAGGTGCATTTAGCAGCATGCTTCCTGGAAGATACTTTCTTTATTCATCTCATTATAGAGCCATTATGGTCACAAGACCATAGAAATTAGGTTGGTTCACTTCCCCCAGTTGCTTTTGTAAGTGGTCTAGCTGCCTATAGTCTACAGTCAAAAAAAGAATACAACAACATTGGCATGATGGTGAAATTCAGACATCTAGAGAAAAAACTAACATAAAAACCCCATGGTGAACATTTATCAGTTTGGGAAATATGGGTTGGACCAGATACTGGGTACAAGTGAGGTACTAGTGCCAGACCTGACCATCTCTCCCAGCATTTACAGTGAGACTGAGGTAATTTATCCATCTATTTAAGTCAGACCACCATTGTTTTAATAATTTTTTTTGTTTAAATATAAATATTTTGAGTTGCAGAATTCCCCACACCCCCAAAGGGAAATTCAAAAAGTCAGTTGTACTATATAATCACAAGTAATTCCTTGTTAAACAACATTTGAGCAACAAATGAACCACAGAAATTATGAGCCATTCACTGTGTTGGCCAAATTAAATCCATTGGCAAACCAATTTCCTGTAGTCAGAGCTTTTACTCTCCGTTTTATTTTTGTCTTAATCTTTTGCAGTGCTTGATTTGTAAATTATAACACTGGTTAACACTGGAGTTAGGGTAAGAGGTGCCCTTTTGGATGTGGGGGGCTTTTTTAATTGTTACAAGAATGTAAAAAAAGATTACAAATGAGAGACAGACATTTGGCTCATCCAGGTAGATTGGAAGATAGAAAGTAACCGATCCAAGGCTCTCATCTAGTTGTCTTTTTTAAAGAATTTAGGATATTGACTAACGTTTTCTAGACTTCCACAACCCTGCTGTAAAAAAAATGCACTCACTACTCAGTTTTATTGCACTTTTTTTTACTTCTGTACTCCACTGTACTTTCTACTTACTGTAAGTGTGTCCTCTGGTTTGTTTTTCACTATTGACTCCGCGAAGTTGGTGGCTATGATTATTTATCTATGATTTTTTCTTGAGTTTCCACATTTTGACTAGTTCCAGGACCTGGAGTGAAGTGGATTTGTTTTGTAATATAATAGTAGATGGCGGCATCAGGAAGGATGTGGCTGTCTTTGTTTCATTGACAAACTGGGCCAATCGCCACTTAGTTTCTATGTGTTGGTTCCCTGTGCTTTGATTTGTCAGTCTCTCCATTATATGTTGCTGCAAGTCCATCACAATTTAGGAATTGTATTAGTTTGGATGTAGTTTAACATCCAACCTCCCCACCCCCCATGAAAAAGCAACCTAGGAAAAGTAATCAATTAAATTTTACCTTGAATGCATTAAAGTATACCACCAATCTGATTAACATAATTTGAGCTCCACTTAAATTTCATTTGAGAGTGTAACTGTCATACTGGCCACCTGCCCCTCTCAATATCACAGACAGTTTAAAAGGCATGCCCAACGTTTTTGTAAGGAAACTAGACTTGATATTCTTAGATTACACTGATAAACAGTATATGACATCTGCACATAGTAATGTAAACCGTTAACGTGCAGAAAGGCTTTTCAAATCAGCTGTTATCATTGACTTCATAAAGGTGTAAAGCACATCAAAATAACTATTTTAAGAAAATGTTTACAGAGATGTTATTCGCAAAGATATAATATTAATCATTCCAATTATTTATGTTACTAATGTGTAAATGTACATTTTTGAGACCTTACTGAAATGAATCCTAGTGTTTTGTAATCCAATTTGTTATGAAAACAAAGCGTCTGAAACGACTGTAACTTTCAGGTATTATTTGTCTTTCACTGTTTGTCTGTTTATTTCTGCCTGACTATCTGCTGATCTACCTGCTTGCATGGCTACAGGTGCTGTCCACTATTTTTTGTAACTGTGTTATTTTACTGTGATGCACTGTATAGTTATTGGTCTTGACATTTTATGGTTGGTAAGCATGAGCATCACTCTCTGAATGTCTAAATTGCTGAATGTTTATGCTTCCCTGCCTTTTATTATCCTTTTTTCCATCAGAATCTAAAACTCTCCTCACTGGCTAAATGCATGAGGAAAACGTCAGAGACCCATTTGCAGAGGCTGTCTGTCTGTTGAGCTCTCCGCTGGCATCGCCACACCTCCCCTCTGTTTGGTTTTACCTTTCTCTCTTGGCCTGTTTATCTTCCCTCCTGCCCATTTACCTTCATCCCCACCTATTCATCACTTTGCAAGTGCGTGGTTTACTTTGACAATAAACGGTTTTTGCACAAGGGGAGCATAAATCATCTGTGCTCTGAAAGACAGAAGAGGGGAGGGGAGATGGTAATGCTGCTGTTGGTAGTGGGGGGGTTAATAAAACAAAAATAAGCACAACTCCTGCCCCCTCCCATGCATTCAATCCTCTTGGTTTCAGTGACAGGCTTGTCATCTCCCTCCAGGCCCCCTCACCCCCCCCTTCCATTCCCTATTGCAGCTATGATGGAACGTGGGAATTGAATTTCATTAGTGCAGGCTCCCATTTTGTATGAGATCCACTATATACAGCCAGTCTCTCTCTCTCACTCTCACACACACTCCTTCTTCCTCCCTCCCTCTTTCCATCTCTATTCTGAATGCAGTGCAGCTCCTCCCTCCACCTTGCACTGTCCTCACCCCCCCCTTCTCTCTCGTCTCATCCGCACTGATCTATAGGTATAGCCAGTGTGTGTGCTTGCATTGACATGTGAGCACATTTTTGGAGGTAGAGGGCAACACTCAGCACTACTGAGTATTCAGCACTAAATCCGAACAGGGGGTTTGGATGACTTAGTCACATACCTTGCTCAGCCCCCCACCCCTTTTTAAAATCTTCTAGCTTTTTTTCCCTCCAAATCTGTTCTCTTCAATGGAATCTTCAGTCTCTCTTCACCACTCAGAGGCATTTGGATTTAATGTTTAGTGTGGCAGCATGAATTAAAATTTGGAAATCTCCAAGTAACGCTGGTAAGGTCTCTTTTTTTACACATTCCTTGTAAGGAGGGGTGGCAGAAAAGGGAGGGTATGAGAGCTGAAATTTAGAGAGGAGACAATGTTTGTTATACTGGGATGTGGGGAAAAGAGAAAGAGAGCTTACTGAGCCCGAATGCAGTATCTGTGTTTGTATTCAGTGTGAATACCTAGATTGTTAGGGCATGAAGGAAAGCACTCCCTGTGTTGCTACCTGATATTGATCCACTAATTATTTACAGCACTTCTTTCATTCTTCACTTAACCCTTTTTAGGGCACTGGTGCTGTAGGTGAACTGTATTGGTGCTGCTTCGCCATTGAGGTGCGTGGGGAGTATATGCAGTACTTGTAATTTTCTATAATTGACATTTAGTTTATTAGACACTCTGAACCTTTCAAGCTTTACCTGCTCTTGCTGATAAAGCGGGAACATGATGACCACAAGGATTGGTACTCTGTTTTCCAGAGACAACCTCTAGCATTTTGATGTTCACTCTGACCTATCTAATGCAATCCAAGTTGCATTTGAGACTGGTGAGTGATGGTGTGCTTTTGCTTTCAATGTCCCAATTAACATAAACACCCTAAAGGTTCTGAGGATGCTGTATCACACACTGGTGTGATAGAGACTTTTGCCAGAATGCTCTAGAAATGTTTACTTGTATCTGTGTGTTGGGGGGTGGGGTGGGAGTACACAAACAACTCTTTTAAAGTCCCCTTGTCATTGCATTAAAAAAAAGTTCAGGCTAAAAAAATCTTCAGATAGCAATGAATTGAACGGAAAGAAATGCTGTTTTATGGTGAATGTTTTTTTAAATATATTTTCATGCATTTTAATTATTGTATTTAACTGAATCCATGGTTTCGTAACAAAGTGCACTTTGGGATTTAAAGCCTTGACTTTTCCATCACTTGTCAGCAATCACGATGTACTGGATGCACTGAAGGCAGCATTTTTTAACCACCAGCTGGGAAGCACAGTAGCTGGAGGCATAATGAAGAGAGAGCAGGCAGAGAAATTGCCTGAATGGCTGTTGGCACATTCACATCTTCAGAGGGGGAAAAAAATGAAAAAGCAAAAGCAGATTGATTAGGGAAAATACTGCAGACTGCCATTCTGCCTTTCTTCCACCAAACATCAATATTTATTGCATTTTCTGTTTCAGAGAAGAATTACAATAACATGGCACAAAAATAATAAAAGTGGAATCAAATTACTGTCTTATTTTTTACATTTACTGGCTAGATATGGGTAATATCAAATGAGTAAGTTAAACCATACATGCATTAACCTATTTCTGCCAAGTGTGTATAATAAATTGGCATTAGGAGAGATTAAAATGCCCAATTTGTGTCTCTGTAGGCTTTAAGCAGAAAGTTGCTATGGAATTTAAAACAATGGATCAGAGAGGTATAGTGGATTGAAAATAAGAAACTAGAAAATTTTGCACTTTAGCAACTCAGCACACACAGTGCAGACTAAGGTTTGGTGTGAAAAGCAGTGATCTGAGTTCTGAACTGAACAACAGTTACAGTCCTGTACTAATTCTTGATTCTTAGTGGTTGGGCTTCAGTAGTGGGTTGCAACTGGTCTTTAAAGCTCAGTAGTGATGAGAGCTAGTTGTCTGGAAGGTGGCAAGTATGAATTTCATGGTTATTACTTTTGGCTCCAAAGTGGTTGACAATTGGTTTCAGTAGTAGGTGTAGTGCTACCATCTCTTAGATCTTAAGAATAATGAGGCTCTCAATACTGGGCAGCTTAATTCTGGATTTCAGCTGTGTATTTTCAAGAGAAAGTGCTTAAAATGAAAAAAACCTAGCTTTTTAAATGAATGTGTTTATGTAATATCTGTTTTGCAAGATGAATCTGTTTTGATATTTGTCTTTGCCACAGTATGTACTGCATTCACACAGCTGCTATGGCACATGCTGCTGCACTGCCCATGGTGGCACCCCTGAGAAATTAGAATGGGTTTGTCTTCAGTGTTTGGCTTATTGTATGACAAACTGGCTATTTGTAAATTCAGTTCTGCATCTAAATGGCTGTTCGGGTCATTATGCATAAGTGTCAAGGACTAGCACAGGCCTTCTAACAATTAACAATGTCATGGCCAGCAGCCATATCACCCTACAACTCACAACGGGCAGCCCACTGAAGCTCAGCAGGTGTGAGCCTGGTCAGTACCTGGATGAGAGACCTCCTGGGAAAAACTAAGGTTGCTGCTGGAAGAGGTGTTAGTGGGGCCAGCAGGGGGCGCTCACCCTGCGGTCCATGTGGGTCCTAATGCCCCAGTATAGTGACGGGGACGCTATACTGTAAACAGGCACCGTCCTTCGGATGAGACGTAAAACCGAGGTCCTGACTCTCTGTGGTCATTAAAAATCCCAGGGCTTTTCTCTAAAAGAGTAGGGGTGTAATCCCGGCTTGCTGGCCAAATATCCCATTGGCCCTTACCAATCATGGCCTCCTAATAATCCCCACCTATGAATTGGCTTCATTACTCTGCTCTCCTCCCCGCTGATGTGTGGTGAGCATTCTGGCTCACTATGGCTGCCATCGTTTGAACAAACCCCTGAGAAATTAGAATGGGTTTGGCTTATTGTATGACAAACTGGCTATTTGTAATTTTGTAATTTTGTTTGAACAAACTTTTTTTTCTTGTTTAAACTTGCTGCACATTGGTGGTGGAGGTGGTGGTAATCCCCATTACCTGTAAAGCGCTTTGAGTGGAGTGTCCAGAAAAGAGCTATATAAGTGTAAGCAATTATTAATGATTATTATTATAATTAACATGTCCAAGTTTTTATTGTTATTATTTAATGAAAAATTCTCAATATGTCATGATTCAGAGCTAGGCCCCATTCTGGCAACTTAATGTGTGATCTTGACCAATGCAAGGAAAAATATAACATTTAACTAACTTTGAGAACAATTCAAGTGCTTGCTTAAAATATAAAATGCATTGTAATACTGTATTGGTGTAGAATTTGCTACTCAGTATTGTATGAAACAGTTCTCTTCAAGGACTCCTATCCTAACATACATTTCATTATGGTTAACTGGATTTAGACCACAGTGGGAAATGTTCTGAGGTCCTTTTGTATAAGATGCTTTTAAATGGAATTTATTTTAAATCATCAGTGCTGATCATTGCGGTAAACTGGAAAAACAAATGAACTCTCATAGGATTTGTCAATGAGCACTGTGATAACAGACTGCTTCAAAAATGTTTGAACCACCAGTAAAGTGTTTGAAAATTACTGGAGCGGATTCCATAGCCAAATTTATGTTTATAGAGTGGTTGGCACCCGACAAAATTTGCAAGGTCTGCCTACCAACACTTCTTTAGGGATGATGACGGGAAGTTAAGTATCTCTGCAAAAAGTCAATGAGTGATTACTTTAATCTTTTGCAGCTCTGATGATGCTTCTGATGAGACTTTATAGGGCCATTAAAATGTTTTTTTTTCCATTTCAGTCTTACGTCTTTTAGTGATCTGTATTAGTTTTAAAAGAGGATAATGCTGACTTAATAAAACGCCTTTTGTACAATTTCGGTGAGATGTAATTTGTGATTGATAATTTTCCATCATCTCTGGCAATGCAGCAATGCTGTAATAGTTTATTTCGGGAGAAGAGCTATGAAAATGCCTCTCCTATTTGCTTTCCAAGCTAAAGACAATGTCAGTGTAAGGTGAGCTCGGTTCCAAGAAAATCAAATGTGCCTAATCTTTAAATTAGAAATGGTATTACAAGAGTGCACATGTTTCTAAGGGTGCTAAGAACCTTTTGCAGCTGTAAGTAATCCATGAATGAATTTTTAAGCCTTGCTGCTTTTGTTCACATCATTCAAAATAGAAACAGAATATCTGTAACCTTTCAAGTGCTGTTTTTAGAATAAATTCAAAGCAAGGATTTTTGGGAGAATGTTTGAACAAACTTTTTTTTCTTGTTTAAACTTCCAAGGAGGAGGTTGTTGTGTCTGTCACACTTGCAGGGGTGCTCAGAGATTATTGATCTGAGGATCTCAGTCGGTATGGATTATTAACAAACCAAAGTATGCTTTTTCTTTATACAGTACATATGTGTGCTTTTGACACATTGAAATTATTTGAAGTCAACATGTGAACATTTCAGATTAGTTTTCTAGCTAGTACAAGTTACAAGGTACAAGTTTTTCAAATCATATTGTTCTTGTAAAGCTGTGATGAGGTCAATTTTAATGATGTAAAAAGAAGATTGTATCTAAGTGCACAGCCAGTCAATCTCTTGGGTCTTAATCACAGTGGGGAATTAATTGCCCCTTGATTTAACATTATTGAACACAGTAACCCTTCAAGTGAATATCAATTTCTTAGTTGCTTCTCCCCACAGGGAATTAATTGCCTCCCTATTTAACTTCAATGCAAAGAACAATGTAGTAATGATTGTACAACAGTAGGTTTACAGTTAAGGATGGCGGTGACCAGATTCTATCTTATTTAACTGATTGAAATCAGCCTTGGTGCTGTAATAAAATGCATATCTTAACTAGTTCTAAATTATCATTTGACACACTCTTTAAGATGTTAGTGGTACTTACAATGAACCCAAAAGGGATTAGACCTAGATACATTGCATTTATGAGTTGGGTTTGTGTCTCACACTATAGTTTGTTTCATTAAGACCTATTCACAGAGCTGTAACTCTGGAGGAGGACTAAAAAGGTGCATTCTTTTATTTGTTCTACTCTCTTACTATTGTAATTTTCCTATATGAAATGTTTGAATTGAAAATACTTTTATTTTGCCTTGCATTAATTAATTTTAAGTTTATGTACAATTCTATATTAAATGTACATTAAAATGTGTCTTATTACTTGCAATTTACATTTTACAAATTACATTATTCATAAGGCAACACTGAAAAATAATTAAAGAAACTCAAACTACTATATACTATACATATAAATTCTATCATAGGTGGTGGCTAATGTACAATTGTAATTAATGTTAATTTGTGCTTTGCAATAAAAGCAGTTTTTACTTATCAAACTTTTTTTTTAAATATGATGATTTCATTATAAGGATGTCTCAGTTAATATTCTCACAATCACAAATACTTGTGCATATGCAGATTGGAAGCAATGTTTGGAGCTCAGGTTGCAAGCAAATGTTCAACAGAGAACATGTGAATCTTTAATAAATCCATCTTTCATTTCCCTAGCCTGGCTGTAAAAAAGTACAGTTTTAGTTAACAACTGTCACCAGTTTTTCTATTGAATGCAAATTCATAAACCATAAAATTAATCTGAGCATTTAATTGAGCTGGAAAGCAACACAGAATGGTCCTCAACTTTGAGCAGACATAGTACTCCTAAAGTTTTTATATTTAATCTAGATCTGAGTTTTTGAGTCAAGAAGGGCAAAGACAATCAATTCTGACAGAAATATATACAAAAGCAATTAAGAAGAATGAGAAGTATTAATTCCTGTCAGGTACTGTATACAGTGTTTGTGAGATTTCTTGCACTTTAAACCACTTTAGGTAGGAATTTTTCATACTGTATATATATTTAATTTTACCATCATTCTCAAACTTTGACCTGTAGAAATCTCAATTCAATAAGCTGACCACAGCTTGACAAAACAGACTTCTGTATTAATGCATTTATAAATGTTAACAAGTTTTATCTGTAGATATATTTCTTGTGGTGTTGTGATTTCCAAAATCCCTCCATCCATCTGTCTTTTACAATAATCAATGATCGAACAGGATTTGTTTAATGCAAAATAATGCATCAGTATCCATAGCATATATAGAATCATATGCATACCCCCTCTCTTGTTTGAATATTTGAATATTTCATTTAGAATTAATATATATATAAATATTATTCCATGAAATATCCAACAGAAACTCTTTTTGAATAGTAATGTAGATAAAGGGCTAGGCGGAGATTGCACTTGGCCTCATTGATTAAAGATGGACAGCTGGTAATGCATGTAGCTCTCCAAACAGATGCAGAAATCAGAGCACATCAGCTTAGTAGCTCATTTATGTCACATAAAAGGAGTGAGTATAAAAAAATGGCTCACACACAGTGAAAGGCTGAATGTGGTGCAGTAAGGAGTGAGTGAAAATAGAAAACTGACAGATCAGGCATGCAATATTCTCTCACATTAAATAAATAACTTTAGTCAATATAATATCATTTACATCAAGGGTTTGAGAAAGTGAGCAATGATACTTGGATATAAAATATAACAATTGCTGAAATCATACTATTTATAAATATTGCATGTTCTTTACCATAACATACATTCACTGTGGAGCCTTCTTAGAGATAAGGACCAGCAATTCCTTTTTGTTTGATCTGGAAACTGTGCATTAGTAGATTTATTGAGAGGTAGCAACATGTTGTTATGCTATAGAAATTCTTTTTAGCAACAGGAGATGCCATGAAAAATAACATGTTTTCTCAAAGAACCAAAATGAAAAGGACATTTTCATAATATTCTGGTTAAGATTCTTTGCCACTGGTGAAAGTGCTCCAAACCTCAGATTTATTGGAATACAAAAATGAGCTATGGTTAGAGAACTTGTTTATAAACTTTAGCACAAATGTAAAGATATTATTGACTGCAAATATGGTCTCTGTTATATGAAGGAAGAAGCAAGGCCAGAGCCCATATTATTCCACATCACTTTGAGTTGTGCTTGAATAGGGAGATAAGGTAATAATTTCAATGTTATGATATTGCCAGCCAGCTGCATGCTCCTTTGTGTTGTTTCAGTGAGTGGCAGGAGGGGCTTATAATGTAATATATTGTTAGAGTAATAACATGAAACAGACTTGAACAGTTAAGAATGCTCATTCTCTCTAGAAAGGGAACAGTTATGCATAACTCTTCAACCAATTATCATACCTCCTACATCCCTCCTACAGGCGCTTCTTATTTTGCACTGATCATTACAGAGCTTCACTGTATAAACATGTTTGAATCTTAAAGGCATGGATAGGATAACACAAAATACAATAGAGATACTTAGATAGTTCAAAATTGAAGAATAAGCTGATGGGTCTAACCGCCCTAAGCTGTGGAGATATTCAAGAAAAATAATGTGGACACGAAACATAAAAACATAAGTGAATTTATACACAGCTGTCCATCTAAATATCTTCAGACACACCGCTAACATAGCTCAGTAGACAATAATTATGTTTCTGTTTTCAGCTACATTAAGCATATTGCTGTTTTTGATTTTGTCTTTATATTTAATGACACATTTATTGAAGTTCAGGTGGGTAGCTGCGTCAGCATGCATAAGCTGCAAAGGAACAAGTAATAGGTTTATTCCATGCTGAAAAAAAGAAGAAAGAGAACACAACGTTTCGGCCGTGGAGCCTTCTTCAGGTGTGAGAAAGACAAGGCAGTAGGTAAAGGTAAATTTCACCTCTGACGGCCACGACCACTCTAATCTCTCCGTCTGTGTTCTCAAAGACGGTTTTCAGAACTCATACATCAGAAAGACTACCGAAACCAAAATTATTCTGCAGCTAGGATCACACCTTCCCACTTCTCTTAACGACAGACTACTGTTATTTTAAATTTTCTCCATTCATTGGAAGTTTCATTTCACACCTCTCTACACCTATTCTGACTTCACACCTCTTGATTGGTCTCTCTTTTCTGTCCCCTGCTCCTGCCTCTCACTCCTCCTTCCTCCCAGCCTTTGTTCTCCCGCTACATTACCTTTACCTACTGCCTTGTCTCTCTCACACCTGAAGAAAGCTCCACGGCCGAAACGTTGTGTTCTCTTTCTTCTTTTTTTCAGCATGGAATAAACCTATTACTTGCACATTTATTGAGCCTATTGTGCCTATGTGTGCTGTGAGCACTTAACGCTTTAATTAAGTCTCTTATTTAAAATGTTACATCATAAACTAATCTACCTCCCAACTATTTCAATTTTAATAGTGAAATTGAATGTGATATCTGAGTAGTATTTTTATACATTTGAAGATGGAATTTGACAAGAGAGACAAGGAGATAGAAAGAGAAATTAATAGGTGCAGTAAGTTGTCAAACTCTTGCAATTGATTTTTTTTGTGTTGCATGTTCCTCTTAAATAAAGATTAAAGAATTCTGTTACATTCAATGAATTTGCATAAGTTTATTACCCAGATAAAATTAAAATGACTATTGGGAGAGCAAATAAGCATGTACTGTACAGGACTCCTACATACAGTACATAAACATAAAATCTGATACATGTGATTATTCTCCAGGGACCAATGCAGATCTTACTTAGACAAGCAATTTTTCATGTTTAATGGAAGAATCAGTGCGTGATAAAATCCGATAGACTGATACCTGTAGAGAAGTGCTTCATCTCTCTACAGGGTAGGTATGGCACAAGAAAATGAAAAATTTGTGCCAATGAAAGGTTAGGCTTGAAAACTCAGAAGACAGTAGACTCTTTCACAATCATTTTGCCTACTTCAAGAAAAAGAATTTAATATCAGTGAAAGTTGTAAAGAGAAAAAAAAATCTACTAGTTTTCTGAAGGAAAATGCATTAATGGTTTGATTTCTAATTTGCGATCACCAATTATTTATTACAACCCCCCATTCAAAATTGCCATTTGCTAACCTTGTTTGCTTTGGCACTACCACTATTGACTACATGTCAATAATGAGGACTGAGCAAATTTCCCCTTTAAACAGACCGCAGGTCGCAAACTGATTATCGCAATGTTCTCATCAATTAGATAAATGTGAATCTTGAGGACAACTTTACAAGCTCACGAAGTTGTTTCAGTATTAAAAGTCTTGGACACACAATCTTGTAAGCACTTGGTCAAATCAATGCTCTGAAATATCTGAATAGTTTGAAACAAGGGGCTCAACCTGTGATGCCTTGGTACACCTACTTTGCAGTTCAGACATGTAATACTGTATGACCAATACTTAAACCAACCTCCAAAACATAACATTCTGAACTGTTTTTGCATGCAAAGATAATGTCTTGGCATTATACAGTATATCCATCTATTATCAGTCACAACTTTGTATACAGTATTTAGTATTTTGAAAATTCAGAAATTGAATTGTATATTATGATAATTCAGAAATTTTAAAAATGGTGTTATCACTTTCACAAATATATTATTGTATTATAAATTATTGTAAATAACAGTGAAAATGGTTTGCAAAACATTAAGAAGTAATGCTTTCACACCTAGTCTTTTTTTAGATAGATTCCTTCTTTTTCCTATTTGTCAGTATGCATAGCATCAGAATGAACTAAACTCATTACTCCTTAAACACATGAAACGCAACCTTGGGGATATCAAAGCTTATTGAGGTGCTTTCATTTGAAATATGCTTGAGTGCATTCACACCACTTTCTACAGATGTTAGTGTGAGCAATAATTTCTTGGTCAATAAATCTAAATATTCTCTTCTTTTAGCCCCCAGCAAAATGAAGTGCAAAGTATTGTTTTCTGCTTGCTATAACCATAGTTAAAAATGGTAGCAAAGGGTCTGTGTTCCACTGCATTTCACACAAACAAATTAAAACATCACATCCTCCCACAGTTACTTTTTAACTCAGTTAAGTGAATATTCATTCAGCATTCAAGATCTTGTGATAAGGTCAAGAAAAGTTGTTATTTCACTATATACAGTACTTGTTTTTCTGTAATGTTTATTTCCTCAGTAGATAGGTTGTTTTGCATATAGGTTCTCTTTTTAGGGGAAACCTTTAACTTGTGGAACATGTTTTTTCCATCTCTCTTAGTTCTAAATGGCATAACAAATTCAATAAATCTATAGTTGACACATTTAGACACTTAATGTTGTATGTAATCCTCCAAAATGCAGGACTGAAGGTGCAGAGAATCTAAAATTCCATGCACTAAGAGAGGGGGTTTCTTTTTTCACTTCCATGTACAGTACACATCAGTAGAACTATACTGTAAAT
Source organism: Atractosteus spatula (assembly GCF_055471065.1). Taxonomy (NCBI): domain Eukaryota; kingdom Metazoa; phylum Chordata; class Actinopteri; order Semionotiformes; family Lepisosteidae; genus Atractosteus; species Atractosteus spatula. The sequence goes on from NC_142712.1 coordinate 53,215,868, forward strand.
GTACATGTAAGAAAATAGTGAATAATAGTCCACTAGACCAATCAGTTACTATTAATATGCCAAGCTTTCTTACTCTTTGGGTTAATTTTATTTTGACCCAGGAATTTTCATTTTATTCTTATACTTTTTACATTAGTGTATATCCTTATATGTGTAATAGCAAATAAACAATCAAATAAGGAGCATTCATTGACTTTGGTAAAAGCATATCAACTTTGTCCAGCATTTTGAATGATTCCTTTCAATGTTGTTGCATTATGCAGTATGAGAAGACCTGCATGAATAATTGTTTTCCTCCCGGCCTTCTGCCAGTCAATGGATAGCTTGAATCTGAATCTTTATTAAATTAAGATTAATAACACTGATCTGAATTTAACTCTACATAGATAAAGACAAATCTTCCACAATGAATTGCAATTTAGAAACTTTTTTTTACAATGTAATTTTTTTTTTCAGAAAAACCTTACTCAGAAATTCCTCACTCATAACAATCACATTATTATGTGATTGCATTACTATTTGTACAAAGGTTGTCATTTGGAATGCAAATTAAATGTACTGAAATAAGAAAACTGAACCTCATGTTTTGAGTCCACTGCCTGGGAAAGAGTGATGTTAATGTAACTGAAAGGTCACACAATGGGGTGCCAATCAAAGGGGAAACAAATGTATCCTTCCTTGCACCTGTGGCTTGCAGGGATAGGCTCTGGCTCTTCTGTGACCCTGTGTTAGACAAAATTAGAAAAAAGTTAGAAAAAGGTGCATGGAACTCTAAAAAATGTGTGTGTGCTATCACTGTAGAGGTTTCTGAAAACCCAGCATTGAAAGATCTGGGAGTGGAAGCAACATGGAAGTGTTTTCTTAAAGTCTAATAAGGAATATTGCCTTTCATTCAAATAATATTATATTTATTGTTACAAATTATGTAAAGAAAGGCCACAATACTATAGAAAGTAAATACAAATATACACTGTAACATGGCTAATCAACATTTCTTTCAGTCTAGTCCGTGTTATCACATTCATCACCTAATAATTATTGTGTTGATTTAGTGACCTGAATGAAATGATGGAAGACAATAATGGTCTCAAAATTTTATAATGGACTTTATAATTGTTCACAAATTTGAAATTTTGTCTTAAATTTTCCTGCTTGACTTTAAGATAGAACTGAAGCACTTGGTTATTTTTATTTTATAATTTGTTTTCCATCCAGTGTACTTGATTTAAGTTTTCAACACTTTTTGCATTGCTTTTTTAAATATATGACAATTTCAATAGTTGTGGATTTAAATCTTTCTTGGTAATACTTGTATATTAATTAAATCACAGAAGGAATGCTAAATGAAAGTAAATTGAAAGCAGTTCCCCATAGTTTCATGCAAATGATAATACTAGTTAGTCATCCTGACATAATGTTTTTATGTTGTGGAAGTAAAAATGCTATTTTAATTTTTTTGTGTGCGTGTGCAGATACGTATCTACAGTATATGCATAGAGCATTTGCTGTCATGTCAGTTTTAGTAGCAATTATTTAAAACAATGTAGGTTTGTTACATTTTTTTCATATTTCACAAAAATAACAAGTGACAATAATGCATTATTTACATATTTGTAAATTAATGTGACAGTTTGGAAAAAAGTCTAACCTTAGTATGACAGTATTTTAAAAATACAGTCCATTAGACAAATCCATGGTAGACAAGTTAACATTATGGTGTTTTTATGTAACATTAGAGGAACATATTTGTCATTTCAGTTGATCAACCCATATACTCTATGTATTACAGGCTGCTTTTACACGGCGAGCATCGTATGAAAGTGGTCTATGTAGGTCATTTCACAGTTGTCTTTCTTGTAAACACATTTTCATTTCATTTCATTTTAATTTTTAGATGGTTTGAAAAGACTATAAAGCTATTTTCACTTTAGTTACCCTATGCTTAGTAAAGAAAACCACTCATTCAAAAAGCACTGGTTTTATTAGATGTGGACATTTACAGTAACTCCAGATGTCAGAATGCATTAAGAAATTACATCTCAAAGGTCATGCCAACATTGACCTGCATAAACATAATGAAGAAAACAGTACTGATAGTTCTTATATCCTTATAGTCACATTACCAGAGTTATTTGCAGGGTAGAGAGGCACACAAACCATTTCCCACATGAGATTGAACCAAAGGGATGGCTACAGAAGCCAATTAAACCTACCCTGCATATCTTTGAGATGTGAAGGAACTGGAGCACCAGGTGAAAACCTGTAAGTGACAGGGTTGTAAGCCGTATGTATTTTTAAATTAATTCAGAAATAAAAAAAATGTCCAGTTTGACATTGTAAGATTTTCTACAAAATTGTTTGCAACCCAAACTATTTTATTTTGTCAATTAAGTACTATTGGTAAGATGTATAAAATGCAGTGTGTGCCACATTGAGCATTGCATAAGGTACAATAGAGCTGTATAGTACCTCATACATTGACAAAATTGACCCATCACTTGCTTTAAATATACCTGAATGGTTGGGCAAGATCAATAAATTTCTACCCATGCTTTAACACTTCCATTTCTTAATGAAATCAATCTAATTTATGCATCTTTCCATTTAGAAACAGCTCTGTGCTTCTGTGTGTAAAAAACAAAATCTCAGCAACTATGGAGCCAAAAGTCAGATCCAGATGGAATTCTAATTTTACATCTGTACTCAAATTGTATTTATAAAAATGCCATCAAGGAAGAACACGAGAGAGCAAACACATTTTGGCCTAGTTTAGTGTTACAGTTTGTAAACAATTCTAACAAACATTTTTGATTTTTTTTGACTCAACATGGTGGTACTGCTAAAATCAAACAGCATACCAATATATTTCCCATTATGTTTAAAATGTTAATTATTAAAACGTAGACTGTCCTAAAGCACATCTAGACTAGAAATATTATGATTATAAGCACTTAATCTCTTCTAATAAATCTCAATATCTTTAAGCAAAACAAAACTTGAAAGAGTAATTGTCTAAGGGCCCTGGGCCTTTGCAGTAAGTTGTTGATGCAAAAGGCAGTAGCACATTTGCATGCATGCCTGAGGGCTGTCTCTAAATTGTGAATAAAAAATAAAAAATGACCTTAGAAACCCCTTCATTGCTGTTCATATAGGGTAAGTGGGAATTTTTTTCTGCTTGGTTTCCTAAATGGAACAATCACTCAGTGGTAAAAAAAAATGTATTTATTTGAAGTTGAAGCCACTTATTCTTGACAGTAAGGGGGTGAAAACTTAACTGAACAATATTATTAACCATAAACAAAACAGTTGCAGCAGTGTAATCTGTGACTGTGTGACTACAGTAATGGTCAAAAGTGTTAAAGCAATAAAAAAGTGTACAGAATAAGCTGATGCAGATACTATCTCTCAGTATAATGGTGAAGATCCTTCAAGGGCAGTTTGTATGTGCTGATTGGGCTGGATTACTGACCCAACAGGAAAAAGAATATTTGAATACTTGTACTCGATAGTCAACATGGACTTAAAAATGACAGCTTGCACATAACAACTAAATTGTGTTCTTTTCAAAAGCAATGGTAGGTAAGGATACAATCTAAATATATTTTTAAACATTCCTCTTTTCTTTAGATTATAATTGTCCAATTCCTCCTCCAGTCTAGATTCTGGTATAGTTAGCAAATTACTCAGGCTTGTAAATGATACTAACCTTCCATGAATAGCAAATACTGTAGAAGCTGCAGAAGAAATACAATACAAAATTCTGCAGTGTGAAAACAGCTCGAAGATGACATCGCAGTAAACAGATGCAGGGTGTTAACCGCAGGTTTTAGTAATTCCCATAATGTCAAGGTTGCATGTTAATGGAATGCCTTCACATTATTGTACTGTATTTCTTATGTTTATAGCAATAAGTTAAATGAATTACAGTATAAATGTGTTTTTTGTTTTAAGTTTGCTCTTCATTTGGCTTTACAGAAATTGATTGCTGTGAGCCCTTTGCACTTTAGGTTTACCACAGATACAGTATATAAAAAGAGGAGATAACTTCAATTCATATTGAATTCAGATTAGGTGGAGGCTTCAGACCTGTGCTGCTTTGTAAATGAGGGTCAGCATTTCATTTGCAGTCAAACCTATTTGAATTTGTTTGGATTTATTTGCAAAAACGCTACATGTAAGACAGAATTCTGTATTCATTTTGCAATCCTGACCAGCTTCATCACTCTTTTGCATGCGCAGCAGTATCCCATGATTACTAAATTCTTTTCTTATATACTGGTCTTATGTACAGTATACGTTTATATACAGTACATTTTATATGAAACCTCTGCTTGAGTATGATAAGGCAATGCAAATAGATGAAATGCAAAAAGAGCAACAGTTATCATAATCTGTGCTTTAAAAAAAATAGCTTCCTACATAATGTGCTTACCATTTCATTCCATTACAGAAGCTATGTACCCCAGGGGAGCTGCAAGAGGATATGAACCAATCAGCTAAACTGCAGCTCTCTTAATTTTTGATGGTGAATGTATTGTAGCAATTCCAGTAATGGTTGGAAATGTAAAATATATGCTTTAGATGCACTGTGTTTCACTTGAGGCATAGTTAACAATAAGAATGAGTGGAAAAAGTACAAAAAATGCAGAAAGAATTATATTAATAAAATAAATGATGACTTTCTTAAAAGGTTGCAGGAATGAACTACAAAAAAGATAATCGCTGTAGTTGTACTTAATGCTTTTAAAATTTAATTTGTAAATCTGTAATATTTGTAGACGTTTAGTGATACTTTTTAAGATTTGTCTTAAGAAGAAACAATTATGCTCATTTTTTTATACTGTAAGTGGAAGGTTATACTGTACAGTAGGCACCAATCCCAGGTGGGGAGCTACTGTTGTAACCTTGGCAAAATAATTACCATTGCTTCAGTACAATGGCCTACTGTTCAAAGAGATAACACTGTTAGTCACTCTGAATAAAAATAAGAAATTGTTCAAATACACGAAATACATTTATTAATACATAAAATTGTGCATATGAAAACATATAACAGACTGCCTGGTTACAGATGGCAGATCTTATTGTGATGGTTACCAAGATATAGAATATATAACACAACGATACAAAACAAAGAATATGCAATACAATACGGAGTATCCGGCGTAGCGGCTACTTCTGAATAAAATTATTCAGATGTCAACACAGTCCGACCGTATGTCGTTGATCAGGCAGGCATCCACAGAGGTTTGCTAACGTTCACAAGGTCTGTGCTGCAGGCTTGACCCCGGGCAGAATTCCGTCTTTACATACGGGCTTCCTCTGGCTCGCTGCTTGGAACAAAGTTGCAAGTCCCACACTCAGACAACAGTTCTGGCAGTCACGTGATTAAGTTGGACAGAGGAGCAAAGCACCTACACTGTCTTTTAACTACAACACATACGGGAGGTGATTGGTTGAGAGTTTGGCGGGCATTTGAGACCAACGTGCCCTACAGGTTCCTGATTGGTTGGTCAACTTGAGGAATGACTGACCGTGACCCCTGACTCTAGGACCATAAAGCATTTGTTTGTAGGGTCCGAGAAGCTCTGACCAGACAGGCCATCCATTATGATAGCTGGTCGCTTCCCTGGTTGCCTCCTGATCCTGGGAGCTGTTCTTATCAGAAGCACAACATTCCTAAGTCAGTGAGCATGTGAATGGCTTATCTGTGGCTGGACCACAGAGATGAGAGAGAGGCCTCACTGGGAAAGCACAGCAACACTTAAATGTTAAATATCCCTTAATCTAAATCTTTTGAAAAGAGCTCATACAGAATAGTACAGTGCAGAACTTAATTATTGCCAAGAGTTTAGCCCTTAAGAAACACTTATCAGTTTCAAATTCAGTGAATACTATCCATCCATCTTCTAACTGCTTCAAGCAGTGGATGCAAGGCAGAGTATAGCCTGGACAGACTGCCTGTTCATAGCAGATCACACAGAAACACAGGCAAACATACTGACAACAGGGTCCATTTTCCCAGAAGTCAATGAAATTACCACTATTTAATTGAACTGTGGGAGGAAATCAGAGCATCTGGAGGAAACCCACTGAACACAGGGAGAACATATAAACTCCACACAAACAGCAGCACAGGTCTGGAGTTGAATTTAGGGCCCCCGATCTGCAAGGCAGCAATGCTAACCACTGTGCCACCATGTTGCCCAGTGAATACAATGAAAAATATAACTAATGTCTCAGAATCTATTCTACAAGTTGAACAGATTCTAAATAAAGTAATTTTCATGTGGACTGTGCAAATACTAGTTCCTGTATGTGACAATTTGCAATTGCACAGAAAACCTCCTACAACAAGTGCTGTAGTACTTGCAGTAACCCCGTTTCCAATATCTATGAAAACAGCATTCAACATTTTGCGGCTATTGTAATATCAGGAATGTTATGTCATTCTCTGTGTCGAGGCTGATTGTAATAGAAAAAATCGTCAATTTATATGCAACAGAGTTTAGCTCGCATAAATTGTTTTTAAGACCTAGCAAAGAAAATGGAATCATAAGTGTGTGCACTGTGTACTAATTTAGATAAGCCTATAGTCTTGAAATTGCATACTATAAAGGCTGATGTCAGGGTTTAAAATACTATGATATAATATAGCTTTGTGAATACCCAAGCAACAGTAATGAATGAAATGAGTTGTACTTTTTAAGCAATTTATGTTCAGTAACATATAATATGCTAGCATGTGAGCCTTAGTGTTTTGAAGACTGAATCCAGCTGGGAAGGAAGTTAGCTTGAATAGATTCATATTTGAAGTACAGCATTTGAGTGCAGAAAATGAAGAAATGTATGGAATTTTAGAAGTGACAAGTCACCCTGCTCTGCTCTTATTTTTATGTATGGTATAAAAGATATAAATTGTGCATGGCAGTATTGCAGCTTAGCACGGAAGAAAGCTACAAAAGCAAGTAACATATTTGAGCTGGAATGAGCAGAGCAAAATTTAACAGAAATGTTCACAGGGACTGGTAGTACAGTTTACTGAAATTCACCTGTTTTCAACTATTTTTCCTGCAGTAATTACATTAAAGAGATAACTAACACCTGAGAGATGCAATCTGAGTTTTCATATTTCTACAGTAGGTACAGTAGGTTCCTATTTCAGTCTAGCAGTTGGACCTATCTTTTTCCTCACTAATGATCTGATCAGGCCAATAATAAATAAATAAGAAGCTAAGAATCACACTGTCTCATTCTGAGGTATTGTGTATATATTACCTGCTGAAATACAATTGAGAGTTAACCTAATTGCTTAATCTCAGGAGATGAAGGAACCTGACAATACTTTTGTCAACAAAAAAAGGGAGATGAATTATTCAAAAGTCCAATTCTTCTTTTATTTGTGCTGATTGTTTCCCCAAGGAATTTAATCATTGATGTTGTATTTCTAGCTTACAACAGTATTCAGTGCTTGCAATAAGACAGGAGGGGAGATGCACAGTTCATCATGAAATCCTCATTGGTAGCTCTGCTAGTGGGCCATTTCTTGGACTTCTAGCCTGCTGTGTTCTTCTCAAAGTCCCATGAGTTAGCGCAGTCCAAGTGAAATGCATATCACAGATGAAATCATTGAAAAATATGGTGTGTACCCCATCTCTTCAATTTGCTTTGTATGTACTGTATACAGTATTTTGAAATTAAAATAGATTCAGAATATTACACTTGGGCATACAGTATGACTGAACAAAAATATAATTAGGTAGTGTGTATCTTTTAGAGATACAGAGAAGGGATATATGGTTTGAATACTATAATTCAATATAGTTCTATGTATTCAATGTACTGTATAATTCAGTAAATGACTTTTTTTCCATTAAGCAATAGCCTGAACATGAAAAACTCCTCGGTCCTTCCTCTCGTTTTGCAGCATGATGTGCTACTTCACAGAAAACTACGAAACTAGATTTGTTGAAAAATGTTAACCGTCCTAAAAGTTTCACAACTGTTATTTTATTCTCTCTTAATCTGAAAACTACTTGTACAAAAACAAGATGACAAAAACACATTAAAGTAAATCAATGAAGATGTACTGAACACTTACAATTTTAGTAAGTTCCACAGATTCTGTATATGGAAGCATGTGTTACTGATAATTTTCATTTCTGATCTTTAAAGCTGTCCAGAGATTAAAAAAAATATAGAATGTTTCATACCGTCACCTAAATCTTTCATCAAGAGGAGAGGAATCTGAAATATGTCAAGAATAATATTTGACAAGAATTTCATTATTTCAAATATTACAAATCAAATGCCAATAGTAAAAGCCAATTATATTTATATTTATAAACTATCTTGTTAGTATTTCAGATGCATGGCATTCCATCTGATTAAAAAAAAACTTTAGGTGACAGTCTGAACTAAAGATTAAAAATGTCTTCTCATAAACTCAAGGAACTCAAGGTACCCAGCAGCTTTCTGTTCAACCAACACAAAGTGGTTTGAAACTAAGAATATATAAACAAGAGAAATGGACAATTTAGAGCAGAAACAACAGTTTATGTTTAAAAGACCAAGCAGAATGGGTCATCACTAGTACAAGAAAATGCTGATCTGAATATTAAGTGATAAAAAGACTAAGCAGAAATTCTCTTGCAGGGTGACAAAATTAAATAACACAGACAGTAAGAAGCTGGACACCAACAGCCCATGTCAAAATGTGAAACAAACTCAGTGAAGATTTAAAATCTGTATTTTATTAAGAAACACTAAAATTGATGATTCTACATATACTCTACAGTATGTACTATATACACCAGAGATCCCCTCCTGGTTTAAATTGGCTATAGCATGTGCACATTAATTGAAAGATCAAGGAGAGGTTAATTTTTACTGGAGAGTAAAAATAAAGATGACAAAATAAACGTTTCAATTCAGTACTACTAATTATTTATTTACACCCTGCACCATCTATGATCTTACTGTTTCATTATGTACTAAGTAGTCTAACAACAGAGAAACATTCTTTTTACTGGAAGTGTAGCATATCTGACTAACAGGCAACAGCAAAATGGAACGCACAGGCCAGAGAGGAAATCTTACCATTAGCTACTCCCTTGGGGCTTATCTTAACTAAGATTTCGACTTAAGTTTGACCTGCTTTTATATGTACAGCAGTACAATATGACTCCTGACGAACCAGAGTCAATGGGAATTTCAATGGGATCAGTTTACAGCTCCTTGATGAGCTTTTGAAAATGGTGGTAACAGAGACCTTCGAGATCCTTCCCAGCCAAAAAGACTGTAGCATGTGTTTCAGTGTTTAAAGACTCTACTAAGTTACGTACATCCTCTTGTTTATACATACTCTGTATATGTGCATAATATACCTAAATATACTTCCGAATTTGGTGAATTATTTTGATGGATAAAACTGTATATTTCTGCATGAACACCCAAAGACAAATGTTTTGTATCCCAGTATTTGAATTTGGGAAATGTATCAAATGAATAAGAATACATACCTTAAACAACTCATGAAAGCATGATTTCATGGCCAGTTAAAGGAGTAGGCTAAAAGTAAAACGTATTCCAGAAGGCACATATATTAAAGGCATTCTTTGTTCTCTTAACAAAACTAGCCTTTATATGTAGGGATCATTTCAACACATCTGCCAATGCTTTATCTAGTACATGTACCAGACTATTTTCAAAGCTTTTCCTACTGTATATATCACATGACACTGAGGTCCATCATGAGATATATTTGAGACTTAAAATCCATTTTGCAATGAGCTTTGAAGGGAACTTGTTATGTATTGATCCACCAAAGCGGAGACGATAATGTTGAACTACTGTAAATGAATGCAGCAGTAAGGCCCTGATTTTATGTTCAGTTATTTCTGTTTAGATTAATTCTCCATAAAATCTTAATCCATCTCACCTCTGGTAGGTCATTTTAAATTCACCCTCCCAACAGGAGAGATCGTAGATAAACCGTCACATTATGTGGGCAGGTCTCTAGATATATTACACTGCTTACTTTGTAATTAAATTGTTTAACTGCTCAGAACAGTCACTGACACCCTTGCTGTGCTTCTTTTGTAGTTTGGTATTAATCTTTTAAAAATTGGAATTAACGTAACCTATATACAGACACCTTAATCTAAAATAATATATACATAGTGAGAAGAAAACAAAGCAAATGTATATTTGATCAATAATGTAAATTGTGAATTATCATATCTTAATTGCCCCCTCCTAATTCAGAATGGTCTGACAGAGGACTGTAATTATCTCTGTATTATCTGACTTTCATTCATATCATAGAACATACAAGTTGCAGTTTTATGGTAACAGAATACTTAGAAGAAAAAGAAACAAAGGTCACTATTTTAAATATAACCAGTCAGAAATCTGTAGATTTAAAGAAAGAATATAGTCACAAATAAAGGTGCTTCAAACTAAAAATTGTTCTATTAAATTTAATATTTTTAAAATGTAACTCCAGGAAAGATGTCAAAATATAAAAAGTTCAAGTAGGTAGCTGTGTCAGCATGCATAGGCTGCAAAGAAACAAGTAAAGGTTTATTCCACGCAGAAAAGAGAAGAAAAGAAACATAACATTTCGGCTGTGGAGCCTTCTTCAGGTGTCACAAGTGTACTACTAGAAGTACTTCCACAATTTCCACTTATACCCTCTTGTGTATGTTTAAATGTGTTATAGCGGCAATGCTTATTAATAAGACAGAATTAACATGCACTTCCCTCCAAAACAATTTGTATAGATAAAAAAATGTTATTTTTTAATATTGTTTTTTTCAATTTTGCTTCACGGTTAAGCAATTTACATTTGCGATTAAGAGGTGAATATGAACGCTAAGTACAATATAACAGACATAAAGAACAGATAAAGAATCATGAGACAGTTCCAAAGACAGTTACATGGCTGAACACATTTGGTGAATTCAATGGTGTGCAAAATCCATGCAGATTTTGCCTCGAAGGAATGGGAAACCAAAAACAGAATATCACACTGATTTTATTGAGTTAACTGAAATTGACCTAAAATGGATGTGTCCTAATACTTGTGGCCCCTTGCAAGAACTATATTGAACTCTGTTTTGTTCTAATATGACAAACTGTATATACTGTATGGAACTACCGAAAATTAATTTTTGATATTTATTATTAATATTTTTCACAAATCCATCAATCCAAATTACTTTACTGTAAAACAAAAACAATTTGAAACTGTATATTAATACTACGTCACAATAAGCAAAATAGCTTATTGTTAAACTTAATGTTCTGCGTATCCTATATTTTCATTAGAAATCATAGTAAACCTTTTATTTTAGCAGTGTTTTCTTTGTAATGTACTTTTATTCACTATGTCCATGGATTTTGTAAATATTGCTGTGAAATCTTAAGCAGATGAGATATGATAAATCCTATTGCTAGGCTTGTACTTCTAGGACTGAGCACTATATGGATTTAAAAAGTTTGACATCTACAGAGTGATGTTTTATGTTTTTTGTAAGAATTCAATAAATAACATTTAAACTTTAAGGAATGGAGATTACTGAGGTACGAAGGTAATGAGGTAAGCTACAGTACCTGATTTAGTGGATGTAGAGCAGTGTTTCACCCCACAACATAATTCATTATTTACTTTTTAAGCAATACCGAAACTGCGTTGTGTTGTTTTAAATGAAATTAATAATATTAGAAATGCCTGTTATTATTGTACTACAAGATATAAAACTATTTTTCAATTGATTTATTTTTATTAAAATGAAAATACTTAAGTGTCAAAGATTACTGTATTCTTGTAGCAAGGTATTTAAAAATGGTACAAATTAATTTTTACCGTATAATTTGATTTTATGTAATATCTAATTGGTAACATTACTGTTCTTGCTTTGACTTACAGTATGTGTGGATTATTATATTCAGTTTTAATTTATTAAGCTTGTACTGCTACATCTTATTTCTAATGAATTCAATGAGTGTTTCAATGGTGTAATGAAAAAGGGGCATTTTTTGTATTTACAGTACGTATTGCACAAATATTCAAACTACCAAAATCATTTGACATTTGCCCTGTACTGTATATCCTAACCTCATTTAAATGACAGCTGGACCCCAAGTCATCAATCACTGAGCAAACTCCCACTTAATCTAAAGCCATTTCTTAATTTGCCTGGTGTTTGTTAAATATTAATGACCCAGAGTGAATATTGGGAAAAGAAAGAAATATGAATAAGGCACTTCAGCAAGTATGAACCACACTGTCTTTTCTGGAGATGGAAAGAAATGAGGCAGAAATGTCCTTAAATATTTTATGTTAGTGTTTGAAATCAGAATACTTGACACCAATTACCTTAACTCCAGTGTGAAAGATGAAATCAACTATTAAAATAGAACATTGATATATTTGAGATATTAAAATATCTAACAATAGCATACTGTACATAATACATTGTAAAATAACTTGTTTTCCTTTGTTCTTTGATGCTTCATGAGTTCAAGTAAATTATTATTATTATTATTATTGTAACGTGCAGTTCTTTTCGGACCCTATGCGGATGACACAATCTGGAATAGTGAGGAAACACTGGGGAAAAAGTAATGCAGGAATACAGGGAAGAAAACAGGGGGGCGCGTCCATGCAGTGCTGGTGATCCGGGGAGGTGTGGCAGAGGCAAACAATCCAAGAAGAAGTCCAACGGAGAAACCAAAACTAAGCAAAAGTCCATGGCCGGGTGATCCATCCAAAACAAGGGATTAAAAACAGGTGCCGGGTCGGGACCGGCGGGGGGAGCAGGAGCAGGAAGCTATAAACATAACGGAGCCAGGCACAACCAGGTCCCAGGCTCACACGATGTGGAAACAGATGCAGAGCCTCAATTGGCGACTGCATCTGGCTTTTAAAGGGGGACAGGAAGGAGACTGGAACAAGGGGCAGGTGCGGGGAATAAGGCAAACGAGGAAGAGCTGGAGCGCCCTTAAGAGGAGGAGGAGCAATCGTGACAATTATTATTATTATTATTATTCAGTATCCTAGCACCTAAGGCATGGATTGTGTCAAAAGAACAAATCATTTTAAGATTCCTAACTTAACCTTAAAATGCCAGTCTGCATACTGTTAGTTATTTCTTTAAAGCGTTGGCTATGAAATTATTTCTATAATTTTCATTATTTCCAATTAATCAAACTGGAGAATGGGGTAAAAACATTTATTTCAGTGCATATTACACTTTCAGTGCACCTGAAGTAATTTCAAAGTAATTGATTTGTATTTAACCCACCACTATAGATGATCTTAAAATTAATATCAAGGACAAATGGAATCCCTGATATATACAGTAACGCTTCATTTACTATTTCTGTGTTTTTGTTCTTCCCTTACATTTAAAAACTTTGTTCCATAAAAGTAAAAAACCTTACTCCTCCATATAAAATGTACATACAGATAAGAATAAAGCCAAACATTGTTTTGTAAGTAGATGTGAGAAATAAAATGATTGTGTTTCATGAAACATGGAAAAAAATAGTGTTACATTGTTGCCAACGTCTTGCCAACAAGTAACAATGTTTCCTCCAAAATTTGTTATTGCTTGATGGAATGATAATAAATAATACATATAGTAGTATCACCGATAGTGGTTAATATTGATAAAGAAATGGCTGTTCTTTGAGTAGATGCCTTTATCCAAGATGACCTACTATTAATACAGTTGGCATTGTGAATTAGTGCAGTTCTGGTGATAATTTATAGTCACTAATAGGCCTGGCTGCTCCTTACCTCCTTGTCTTTAGCATATTTTCAGTCCAGCAAATAGTCTTATTACATCACAGAACACACTATTTCAGGTTGTTATGAATTAATTAGTCACACTACAGCCTGCCTGAGGAGTCAAGGTTATACGACTAATTAAGTTCAGGTATGGGTAATTACGCTAATACGAAACCTGAATTGATTATTTTCAGTATTCAAAAAGGCGTTGTTTTCTACTTACCAATATTATCTACTGTGGTTACTACCATTTTGTACAAGTAATGAAGAAAGAAGTATTACTCTAAAAATGATTTTCTGTCTCTTCCTACCAAAGATATTATTTTAGGAGTTCAAGATATTCAGAATATCCTTTGTTAGGTACAAAAATAGCCAACAAGTTCTCTTTTCTGACAGGAAAATCATATGATTTGTAAAGTAACACAATTCGCTAGAAAATGAGAAAGTTGCTGCATATCTACATCAATATTAATCCAATAGGCAAGAACATTGCTACTGTATATATTTTAGGTTTCTGCCTTGTAGTAGAGCAATACTTGTTACCCAATAAAAAGCAGACACTGTCAAGGATGCAGAATACTCTTGCAACTTCTTATGCCTGTTGGCAGGAATCCTGAACCCAGTTCATTAAGAGCTGTCTATACTTTATCATGTTCTGTGAATGTTAGACTATTGCAAGTGTGACGGATTGTGAAAAAGAATTCTGTGTCATCTCTCTTCGGAAGTGGTCAGCAAATTGTGTTGCTACCCGATGTTGAGAACTTCTTCTATCAAGATTAGTGACAGAAAAGTCACGTTTCTGTGTGAAGACAAAGATTCTTTTAGTTAGCTACTGTATAAATGTAATAAATAAATATGAGCATGTCTGCAAATTGACTTATGGAGTTTGTGTCTTTCAGATGTGTAGGTGGCACATGATGCCATAGGTCTGGTGATTTTTTGGTTCCATTTGGAGTGCTTTTATGTGAAAGACACTGAGAAGCTTCCAGTACTGCTACTGCTTTCAATCTTTTTATAACTGACAACCTTTTTTACAGGAAGTTCTCTCTCAATAATTAATTTGTTTGTAGCAGAGTGCACCTGAAGTAATTTCAAAGTAATTGATTTGTATTTAACCCACCACTATAGATGATCTTAAAATTAATATCAAGGACAAATGGAATCCCTGATGCTGTTCATTTACAAAAAGGTCTGTATCTACAAAGTGCAAATCAATGCAGTCAGAAAAAGGTGAACCATAGTCATGACAACATAGATAGCTGGGCATTTTTTGCAAGAGATACAGTAAATGAGGCTGCCGGAGTTACACGATGTCTTCTGGGTGATCCGGAATTGATCTATGGGGCCTGAATGAGCGTGTTGTTAGATATGTATTTGCAGGTGATGCAGCGAGTTCTGTTGCAGGGGAAGGTGCCTGGTGGGGATGATTGTTGAGTGCAGTCAAGGGAGCTGTGAACAAGAAGTTTGTTGATTGGGTGGTCGGCGGTTAGATTGGTGATAAGAAAAAAGGGTACCGATGGAGGGATCGTCCTGTAAAATGGAGTAGTTGTTCATAATGGTCCTGGGGGTTGAAAGTGTGTTAGGGTGGTAGGGAAGCACCAAAGGAATGCGGTTGTGAGAGTTCCTGATTGAGTTGATGATCCAAGGGCTGTTTTTGGCCCAGGTGAGGTGATCTTCAAAATTTAAAGATGACATTCTCCTCTTGCCAATACTTACTTTTCTTATTTTTTAAATGAATGGAACTGTGTAAAAGGATGTTTGCAAATTGAAAGCATGTGAAATATTTCAAACCTTAGGTTTTGAATACAAGGTCCTAGTATTTGGAGATGGTAGAACTATGAGATCAATGAGAAAAAGAAAGTGTGAGAGATTAATTTAAAACTAGACCAAGACTTTTAAGGCAGTGACTGCTAAAAAAGCACAATGAGCTCCTTACACTACAGTTTTGAACCAATGCTATTAGAGAACTTTTCAACTCAATACCTCCAAAAAGTAAGAAAATGAAAATCTGAAAACAAGACATTGATTGTTGACATTGACATACCTTATGTGTCCTACTGTCTATCCCATTCTCTTCACAGGTTAACATATTGCATTCCCTACGCCAATATAATTATGCTTATGCCTGGACAGTTCGTGTAATTATGTTTTTCCCTTTCATCTACCTTATTGATTTCAATCAACATTCAGATACTCCTTTTTCTTCTTTCTTCGCTCTGCTGTTTCTGTCCTGAGACATTTCATCATGCAAACAAAGGATTTTTAGATATGTGTCTTCCTTCATCCTCTCTTGCTCAATTCCAAATCCCCTTTTTATGTTCTACTTTCACTTGGCCACACAAAGAAGATTAGAAGGTCTGGTGACTTCTAATTAAAGACAAAGGGGAACTGCGAGCAAGCATGAGGCTGAGCAGGCCATCAATTATATATTTGGTTCAGATAGAATTCAACCAATGTTGTAGATTCGACAATATTAGCGTTCAGCTTAGTGTGGGAGACAGAGGTTGCATGTAAGCAGTGGTGCAAAGTAATATAAGACTTAGATGTTATTCGTTAAGATTCACATTATTTAAAATGTAATGTCCTATGATTCTTTGAGATGTGCCTGGAACAAGATTTACCTGTGCATTCCCAAACTATGAAAAAGGACACATTTTCCTAAATGTTGAAGACCAAAACCCAGCACTTTACAGTATTACACATGCCTTTACTTAATAATAAATTAAACTCTACAAAGATAAAAAGGAAAATATTCAGACTTTTTAAAATCATCCTTCTCTGGTTAAGAGGGCTTTTACACTTTACCAAAAGCTTACATTAAAATTCAATGCAAAATTAGGACACCTTTTAAAAATCCTTAAAAAGATGTAACTACAAAGAATAGAAAGTGCCTCTCACCCTTTGCTAGAATACCTGACTCGTTGGAAACCCGCTTCCAAAGGTACTTGCTTAATACTAGTTACTGCTACCTTTGTTTCTTTGAAGCAATATGTGTTTATCTGCTTTATTTTCTATCTTTGGAAGCTATACCATTGCTTTTTGTAGTCCTTAACCTACCCTCACCCCATCCACACACTTGGCCAAGCTTTTTTAATGCCAATCTGGATGAGAAGGGAAGGTCAGGTGTGGTGACGTCTGTGTTCTGGCAAACACATTGCTGGATTAGCCTTCCACAGTTGTCCTCTGAGACACAATGGGCAAGGATACGAATTCTCAGCTTGTCCAGCAGTGTAAACCAGATGTGGCTGCAGTCCCTAGAAGAATGTCACTATCAATTGGTTGAAGGTTAAAATGTTTCTTTTTCCATAACTTTTCTCTCTCATATAGTAATACAGACCAGAGGGAGCCCTTTTCCATGAGAGTTAGATGCAGAATAAAGGCTGCATTTACATACATTTTCTGTTATGGTCAGGACCCAGAATTCAAGAACCTTTAAATAAAAAAGGAAATTGTGGAGGATGAAGTGATTCAATATTTATATTTCTATATCTTTTAATGTGAAATGTTTTGTGTTTTGTAACAGCTGTGTAGAAGTGATTGCTTTTTTTCTGATCTATCTTTAGCCCACTTCTTTATTTGCTGACGATGAGCTAGTGAATAATTCAATGTTATCCTGGTGTGCTCTGTTAAAGACGGCAGTGGGTGTTGCTGTAAGTGAAGATGTAACCTGGTGTCATGCAGTTTTTTATTTGTATTGTCTCTAGTGCAGCAATGTTACTTCCCAGTTGGAATTTCCTGTCTTTGCTGGCTAACTCGTCACAACTGATGGTAGATAGTTGTAGTATACATTAAACAGTGTGCAGATTTAAACTCATCAACAATTTAAACATCATGTACGTTATACTAGACAAAAATATTTCTTATTATAAAAAATGTACAATTAATGTGGAAACTACAATCAAATGAATTTATTAAAAAGTGCTGCATTCCTACAGTATATACAGTACATGAACCACTATTTTACTTACTGAAATTTTGATTAATTTTTTCAGATATGTTCTCATACATTATTATATCATCACCAGGGTGCTTACCTGGTGTGCTTTCTGAGAAACACCAGAAGGTACTTTCAGAAGTTTACTTTTTGCCAAAATAATGGAAAGTACAGTAGCAAAACCTTTCAACCGAGCTAAATTTAAAAAAAACTCAATAAAAAAACAGGAACAAGCTCTCTTCCACTTTCTTCTGGAATGAAGACAGACATTTCCAACACAATCCCACTGTGATTCTTTGACCTGCATAAAGGATCTAAAATAATAGTGACAGTGCATAGCAGCAATTTTCTTGAGGGGTGGATTTGCATTCACAGTAGAATAGGGAGTAAGTGGAACAGTGGTTGGGGGTCTTGATAACTGGAAGAATGTGGGTTCAAAACACTTGAGCAAGGTACTGTACGCTACCCCAATTTTACTCTAGTAAAATACCCTGCTGTATGGATGGATGGAAGTGGCCTTCAATAAAAGTAATTTCATAAAAAAAAACTTTTTATTTAATTAAAATTCGCTCCTCCAAATAAGCTAGTAAGTAGGTATTAGTAAGAAAAAGTGGTCCCACACAACTGGCTAGACACTACAAACGCTTATAAACTCGACATTCATTCTAATATACTTTGTAGTGCCTTCATGTTTATCAGTGGTGTCCCATGATCATATTTTACTTTATTTTTGCTTTATTGGTATGCACAAAAATTCAAGTATGCCCCCTGCACACTTTTTGGTCAACACGTTTTAAGAAGAGGCTTTTATAAGCTGGTCTGTGTATTGAGTACAAGTTCATTTGAAAGCAAAAAAGCAATTCAGCATTACACATTAGACTAAATATAAAGTATTTTGTAATGACTTTTCTTAATTAGATCATAACACCAGTCATAGTTAGATTAGTGTTACCTGAAATAACACAATTTTATCTTTCCATAATGGACGTCACAAAATGAAAAAAAAATACACAGCGTAAATATCTAGATTTTTTGTATTGCCCCTGCTTTTTGTTTTGTTTCAGTATTACAAAAAGGTTGCAGATATAACATTCTCTGTGCACTTAAGAGGTTTGTAAATTCCATAAAATAGTCAGCATGTATTCTGTCTCTGTGGTGTTTTTAGAGATGTAACTGTCCTAGAATCTAGTCCATCTTTCAGCCTATTATCTGTGAACATTGACTTTTTTGAGTACTCAGTGTTCAGCGAATGATCTTTCCCAGACCTCCCCCTTGAATACCCAAACTCTTTGAGCTGCTGCAAAATATAAATTGACTTTCCCTGTTTCCTTGTGCTCCAACCTTGTTTCCATGGTGACATGGCAGACATGAAGGACAGACTAAGGGCTCTGAAGGCTTGAACCACACTTCCCAAGAGTAAAATCCCTCAGGAAGAAATAGAAAGAAAACCCAGCAATACTATAGACATATGAATAGTACCCAAATATAAATAAAAAATTCAGATAAAGATATTATGTATATTTATATTATATATAGTAAAATACACATCTTAACCTATTTCTTCTATATATACAAGTATATATACTTATGTAAGGTTCCTTTTTTACTCTGTTCACTGACTACATGTATGTAAATGTATATAATTAATCTGAACTTTTGAAAGATTAATGATGATACAACATAGTGGTGTAATCATGTTCAAATGTGTATGTGTACTTATAATTATTGAGAAATAAACATTAACAGTCTTGTACTCACGTCTTAAGTTAATACTTCCAAGCTATTTAAATACAAAGAATTACTTTATTCATTTTTAGATAATTGCTTTATAATTCTAGTTATTTAGATGTTCTTTTTTCTTTAATTTCTTGTGGAACCTTACAGTAGTGTTAGCCACTGTAGAATGTTCAGTTTATAGCCAAGAAGCCAGTTTCATGTATGAAACCAATAAATTCCCTAATAATAACTTAAGGAAAAAAAATATGTGAAATGTGAAGGCCAATGAATTCAGCTTTCATAATGGAAAGGAATGTGCATTTTCAGGGAGAGTCAAATGAAATTTAATTCCTCTTCACCAGTCAAAAAAAAAGACACACAAAATGACTTGCACAGAGTGTATTAATTAATTTTAGTCATAATTATTTGTTATTAGCTAGTATATATTCAATTTTGTGTTATACTGATCTCTGATATGCAGAAACGTTAATATGCATAATGTTGTTAAATGCAAAGAAGTTAAAATAAAGGACAAATATGGGTATGAAAATATTCTCTGATACTGTACAGACTTTGTCCTCCACAGATCATCTCCAACTATCATCTGTTCCATCCATTCTTACTAACTAAAGAATTTGCTAAGAAGACAGTCTATATAATTATCTGTGCACAAAAGTGAGTACAGAATGTGTCAATGTGGCGGTTGTTACTCTAGTGAATCTTGATAATATGACAGACAAAAAAAATCAATAATATGCATTGTAACACAAAACTATACAGTATATAGATAACCAGATGATTATTTTTAACACAGATTGGGCATACTTCCAGGTAAACAACAAACTTAAACAGACCAGTCACAAAATATGAAAATTCAGCCTTTCAATAAACAGATTAGAAAATTCAAAGTTTTTAATGGGACTATGGACTAATGAAATATTTTTTTAAGTTGTTTGCTGGCAAGCACAAGCAGAAACAGACCCGAGCTATTGATCGTCCATAGGTGAGAAAAATGAATATTTCTCTGCACTGAAAAGGAACCATTTGCCTGTCTGTAAAGACAAAATATGGGGTCAGGAGATCAAAGATCAAACCACCCATCAGATTAGAACATGGAATGTTGAGTTGGCAGTGTATTATTATACCTTAAAGACTGAAGGTATTTCAGAGTTCCTTTTTTCTATGAGGTGTTTACCTTAGCTTAGATGAGGCAATTCTATTAGAAAAATGCATTACCATAAAAAATTGAAAGAATGGGTGCTCACTAGTCGCTGTAAGCATATAAGAAACATAGTTTCCTAACAACGTTAGTTATTTTGAGTGTATTTTAGTTGGCTGTCTTTTTTTGCTATACTTAAGGTTATCTAAAAAACATGTCACCTTGCATGTGTCTGTTTCATGAAAATATTTACTATTGATATAGTAGGAACATTTGCTTGGTCTAAAGCATGTTTACAGTGTAATAGGGCCACTTTCGCCTCACTGGAAGCTTGTTGCCTCATTATGAATTACAGACAATGACAGCAATATGACACTAAATGTAAATTGGAGGTTATTAATGTTACCATGTACTTGGTAATTTCATTTTGATTTAAAATGCACTCATCATTGCTGATTCCTTAAAACCCCAGAATGTAAAAATACAGCTCAAGCAAATGCCAAGTCCATTTTAGCCTTAATATAAGGAGTTTGAATGTTTTTGAAGGACCAGGTGAGTGACATTGCCATAACAGTCACTTTTTTCCGGCCACTGTTAAAAAAACAGAACTTTACTAGTGAATACTAGTGAGAGAGCTGTAATTAGTGTGGCACCAAATGATAAGCTCTGCAGTTTCCAAGGACAGCTGAAGACCTGATTAATCACCCCGAGGAACCCAAAGTTTGAGTGAGAAATTTCCAAGTTGTATTTCGATGTTTAATTTTATCACATTAAGGCATGTAAATCTCATTACTAAAATTAATCGTAAATAGGTGATGTTTTTACAATTGATATTAAAAATGAAATTATGTTTTGCTGGGCTCCCAACTAGATAAACCAGTAAAAGGGCTCACTTGGAGCACAAGCTGACCTCTATTGTTTGACCCTGGGTCTTGTCACCAGCCAATTGTTGGCCAAGTACCGCTGACGTGAAGTTAGGAGGAGTGAACAAGGTGTAATGGGAGCCGGTTCAGACTCCCATGTAGTGCATATTTTGGATCCTATGCAGATGGTTAAATCCGGAACAGACTGGAGAAGGACAACAGGTAAACACGACAGGATCAGGATTGGATGACTGACAAGGGGGCGTAACGACAGTGTTCTGGTGTTTGGGTGGCGTGGCACAGGCAAACAAGTCCAAAACTATCTAGAAGGGGAAACCAGGAAGCAGTCCAAAAGTCCATAGCCAGGAGATCCATACGAAACAAAAACTAGACAAGGATAAAAACCGGAATGGGATCTGGTGCAGGGAGAGGAAATAAAAATGGGATGACGAGGCCAGGCGCTCTGAGCCCCGGACTCAGCTGGGTCAGGACGCCAGTAGGAGGCCTATGCCCTCAAGCCTCGGACGTAGGGCGACTTGGTGGTAGGCGGGCCTCCGGTCGTCAGTCTTCCAATGCAGAGCCGGGAGTAGCGAGAGCGCCCGCCTTAAATAAGGAGGGGCAGGATCGGCGGCAGGTTCACATGATCAACTAAAATGTGAAAGAGCCGGAGCGCCCTTAAGAGAAGGGATTACGAAAGTAACACTAGGGTTTGAGTGAGTTTCCAGAAATCAAACTCCCATGGCTGGAAGCACCTTGCGGGTCTACAGTTGCATCAGTGAGAGATGCAAACCACTTCCAAGAAGCATTAAATCTCCTGTCAGTCACTTTGGAGCTTGCAAGGCGTCACATGGTGAATGTCTGTACAAGTGAGCGTGTTAGAGGATAGTGTTGATACAACTTATTCTCTCCTGAGCTCATTCTACAGCCATTGCCAGAGAAACTATTCATAAATAATGAAGATTACAAATTTGGGTTTACCATAAAAAAATCCATTCTTAATTATTTAATATAAAGGGGTGTTTCTTTGACATCAGTGTACAGCACCTTCTCAAAGAATGTCATAAGTTATTGGAATTTTGGCACGGCAAACATACAGTAGAGTACCAAATTCACAAGACTTATAAATACATATTTGCTAAAAACATCTAATATTTTTGAAGATTTTTAGAATACTTTTTATACGTTATTTATAGGGGAACATACTCTATATTCATCAGAATTAAAGAAATGACTGGGACAGTAATCTGTGTTTGTCAGTCTTTTCAAAAACTGTGAAAAGGAAAGACTTTAAAGAGACATCATTTTAAGAGGAAATGGTAAATATTACAACACTCTGGAGAATTGCTTTCAAGAGTGTTGTCTTCTTTTTCTTCTTTTTTTTAAATTTAACTTGGAAAAAAAGCATCTGGAATGTTCAGTGTAAAAGAAAGGTCTGTGTAATTATCAGCTTAGGTCAGGTGCTAGCAGTGAATTCCAAGCAGGAGCAGGCTTAATTATTTTTCAGAGGATGACAGTTAATGGAATTATTATTCGTCTTATTGTTAAGAAATATAAAAGCAGCTCAGTGCAGTATTATCACCCATTAAGCAACTTGGTATTTACTCATCTACAACCATTCTGCACAGTACATGTTACCACCAGCTAAAGGCCCTGAGATATCAAGGGCACATAAAGCCACACTTTTACACTAGAAGGTAGAACACATGGCTTCTACATTGCACAAAACCACTTTTTGCCTGTCGTGTTGACAGGCCAAACCCTTAGTTGTTTTCCCCGCTGATGTTTGTTGTTCATACTACCAATAGATGTGATGCATCAAAAAATAAATATATATATCTCCTTTTTGTAGTAACAGACATTTAGAGGGCCTCCTTCCTGGATCAATAACTGATAGTACTGATTTTTTAATTGGTAGTGTGGTATTACAGAGTTGTTTTAAAGCATATGATTATTATTCACCTGCAACTCACAACTGGCAACCCACTGAAGCTAGGCAGGTGTGAGTCTGGCCAGAGGATGGGAGACATCCTGGAAAACTTAAGATGTGTGCTGGAAGAGGTGTTAGTCCCCTTGACAGGTAATGGGGGTCAATGAGGTTCGCTTCATTCAGGTAGGTACTGTACAACACATTGGTGATGAAGGAGGGGAGCTCCCACTACCTGTAAAGTTCTATGAGTGGAGTGTCCAGAAAAGTGTTATACGAGTCTAAGGAATAATAATTATTATTATTGTTGTTGTTGTTGTTATTATATATTGGATAATGTGTTTGAGACAGTTTTGTGCAATCTGCATTTTGCCTTTTCGATACAATTTTCGCCTTTGAGTTTAACTAATAAAAATGGGAACATGTATACATGATGCAGAATGCACAAAAACAGCAATTTACTTAATGGGATTCAGTTTGTTTTCAGAACCTTAGTATGCGTAGTCCCAGATTCTAAAAGCAATTAAAATATTATAACCAGCTGTTTTTTTTTCCTGTAATATGATCGCTTCCTGTTCACTTCAATGTATTGAATATTGAGTTCCCTGGTATTGCAACATTCTCTAATGTTTCTGTTAAGATTATTTTTCATGCCAGACTATGATTCAAATGAAATAGCATCTGACAAGACATCTCAAGTTGCTGTGCTGTGTGGTGGTGATTCACATTAGCTTCCCACAATGCTCTGAAACTGAATTCTAAAGTGTTACTTCTGGAAGCAAGCAGCACACTGCTACCTTATTTTTCTAACATTCATTCTTATGGAAGGTCCGGCAGGAAAAATTGGAAGGAAGCATGGCAAACAAAAATTGAAAAAGAGAATCATTAAATCATACTAAGTAGGATATCAACCAAATAAGAAGCACATTAACAGGAAAAAGCAGATGATATGAAGTATCTACTCCATCTGCCATGCTTAAGCACATCTGATATATTTCATGCAATGTTTGTGGGTAGTATACTAAATGTGCTGCTGTTTATCTCACATTGTCATAAGCATTATTGCTGCTGTTCTACACTAGTAAGTACAAAACACACTTAACGGACTCCCAGGATTTTAATTACTTCAATTAATGACACTAAACATATTGCAGATAAACAACAGGAAGGAGCGCACATAAATTACTCATTCCACATGCAGTTCTGACTTGCCTGTGAAATATTGTATGTTTCAGTAGAATAGCAATACCCCACTTCATTGTCAGCAGAAATTAGTAATACCCAGTGCTAGCATATAGTTGCCTACTCTGAGGCAAAGGAAGAACATGTGAAGACAATAAGAAAGCTTTTGAGAGAAATAAACAAAAAAAGGATTGTATATTGAAACAGAACTGACAGCAAATGCATTAAAAGCAGAAATGAGTCCATTTTAACATTTTCTGCCAGCCAAATGAAGGTAAACAGATTGGTTGAAGATGATTCGGAAGAAAAATGTGTAGGAAGTGAAAAGTGGAGGAGTGTGGATGTCCTAAAATGTACTGCCATATCTTTGGATTTTATTCACAAGTCTGCACATGGCTTTCATTTTTTTTGCTGGCATGCACATCCTCCTTTAGTTTTAAACATTTTCTTCTGAAGTCTGGTATATTAACAATTAACAAAAATGGTAAAGAAAAGGCCTCTTCAGTGTGATGGTGATGGTTTCAATGCTGAAAAGATACAAGGATTATCATTGCCACACTCACCACTTTGTTTTGAAAACAACTACTTCCACTTCCTTCAGGCATTGCTTCAGTATACTCTAACTACTAACTACATCACTAACCTTTTGTTAGTTATTGAGTCTTGTTTCATTTTCATCATCAGAACCTTATTTTTGTAAATTGGTTGCTGCTTTAAATTCAAATTACTGATGTTAGCAAATGTTTTGTTCTCATTTATTTGTATTGTTTTTCCTAAATTCTATAAATCAAAAGTCTACCATAATATTGAGATTACTATTGTTTTAGCTGATTATATAATTCATTATATGATACATTTGGTAATTAAACCTTCTCTGGAAATGTATACTTTACCAAGAAGGAGGTACAGTATTTGTTTTGAACAAGGACACAGTTTGTTTACTGAAACATTACTAAAATGCATACCCCAAAACAACAATCTTTTCAAAATTAAGCAATGAATACTTAAGCAATGAGTGGTAATGAATAAAATTATGGGGCTACAAGAATGGAAATGACTATTAGATATTATCTGACAAAGCCAGCAAAATACTTAACTTCTCGAAAGAAGATTTAGCAGATCTGTAGATCTTGTGTTCCAGTTGGGGTGACATTCACTGCTGGGGAGCTAATAAGGACAGCCTGTCATTATGTTATCTGTTTGTAATCTTGAACATGAAAGTTTAAAATTCATTCTGTTCATGGCTGGAAATGAAAGCAAAAAGAATAGATCTTCTACCACAGGGACATCTGGAATTTGTATTTACTCAAGAGGTGAATTAGCTATGACAAGAGACCTGAAGGAGTAACATCTGGACAAAATAAGCAGCTGGGTCAGAAGCTCTTTGTGTGTGCTATTCAGAAATGACTTGGGGTATTTGAGACTGAAATAAAATATGAGCATATCCTTTATATGAACCACTGCTTAACTAATTAATAACTTATTAACCATTTATGAAGTCTAGACATCTTCAAAAAGTAAATCCCCAGTTAGTTGACTTAGTCAGTGTATGTTTAATAATTCCATCATTCATTCTTCAATGGTCATGAGACATATAAGTTTTAAGGCCAATTTTAGCAGACTGTTTTTCTCAAGAGTATTATCGGTGTTGGTTTTTTTCTAAGAATAAAATAGTTCAATGCACAAATTATACCAAACAGATTTTTCTGTGCTTCGAAAAATAACTAAAAATACAAGCAAAATGAAACATAAACTAAAAATATAAAATTAAAATTAAAATTGAAAGGGCAATTTATTAGAATAACTTATGTTTCTTATGGTGTTTATGTACACCATTTTTGCATCTTTCCACACTTCTAGACAGTGGCAGTACATGAGGGAAGCAATACAGTATAAAAGGGAAACAGAATGCTAGGATATATAATTAAAACAGAAAATGCCAGACTCAAGGGATGTAAAATTATAAAATGCACTAATAAGACCTCATTTACAGTAGGATACTGTGTACAGTTCTGGTCACCAAGATACAAGAAAATATATAGAGTAGTTACTTTGGAATCTGTATAGAGATTAGGAACTAGATACATCCCAAGAATAAAATGGATGTCCTACAAAGATGAGCTAAATAATTTAACCTTTTTAGCATTGAACAGAGAAGACTACAAGGAGATCCAAGTCAAGTATCTGAAATCCTCAAAGATATTGACAAAGTTGCCCCCTCTTGGTTGTAACTGTTGCTACACTCTTTTTTAAAACAAGTCATGAACAACAATGCAGCATGAAAAACAGATACTTTTGTTATTACTGATTTGTTTGACAAAGTCAATTCTGTGGACATCTTCACAATCAACAGTGAAACATATCAGAGGACACAAGTGAAAACTGTGATGAAGTTTAAAGCCAAGACACTTTCAAACAAATTTGTGTAGGTTTATAGAACAAAACACTGTGTTTTCAGTTAAGTTAATATTCTGCATTCTTTCAAAAAACAAGTGGATGAGCTTTTTTTATCTGTTATCTACTGAAAAAACAAATGAGCTAGGCTAAATGGTACCCTTTTGGTTGTAACTGTTGTTACACTCTTATGTAAAACAACTCATGAATGACAATACAGAATAAAAGAAAGTATTTTATTACTGATTTGTTTGTGTGACACGTTTATCCAGCACAACCTAAAAAATATACAGTTATATTTTTCCATACAAAATGTGGTACTCATTTATACAGTTGTCGCAATTTTGCTAAAGTTCCTTATAGAAGCAATATTTTGTCTTATGATCTGTATCCAGAACACTTCAGTCAGGAGTCGTCATTTCTGTTCCACACAGCAGGAAATATACAAAAATGCTTTTTGCATGAGATGATCATTTTTGTAATTGTAAAATATTCACCTTTCTTCTTATTATTTAAGTGTATTTAGAATAAAACCTAATGTTTTGTCTATTTCTTTTCCATTTATTGATACCAAAATACACTAGGCTCTGGTGAGTTTCAGGGAATTGATAGAGATAAGAGGTTAAGGAAAAAATACAAGTACAACAAAAGCATATAAACAAAAAAACATAAAATTGAAAATAAGAGGAGACAATTTATGAGAAAGACTGATATGGTGTTTATGGTGTTCGGTGTAAGTCTCTTATGGTGTTTATGTACACCATTTTTGAATCCTTTCACAATCAAAGGTTTCTAAATTTGGGTTAGTCAACAAAGAACACTAGATAACAAGATAGAGCGCTACATCCAAGATTAAATAAACTCTACTTTGTTTTTCTTGAATTTTATTGCAATATATTGTATGTATACTGTACATAAACTGTCTCAGTCTCAGTCTCAGCCTTTCATGGTTCAATATCATAATCCTTTCTGTTAATAACCTGATTCTTGTCAGTCCAGATGAAAAGCCCAGCTGACCAATATACAGTGTCATGATGTCTTGTTGGTTAGTCCCGTTTCTGAGCTTTGTTATGAATAAGACAATGGCAAGAACGGTGGATACCTATTTTCTGGATATGGTTTGAGCATGTTCTAGTCTTCCTTACCTAATTGGAATCTTAAAGGGGACCTCCAGTCTCAATTTCTCAGACATGTTATTAAATCTTAGTAACAAAAATAATTAACTGACGGTATTGCAAAATTTTACCAATTCCAAATTAAGCACAAAATTGTGAACCTTGTGAAAGTACTGTAAGAGCTAGATTTCGGGAGAATTGTGACTTAAAGTGGCCCTTCCTGCTCATTAGTCACTGTAATAACTAATGTAATGTAATGTATGTGCGAATAAGTACAGGTTTTGCAGCAGACATTTCACCGCAGAAATGTTACAATATAATGGGTAATAGGGCTGATTCACATCACCGGACATTTTGTTGCATAGTTCTGAATCACAGACAATGATGGCACTGTGCATACCTGGAAATTTAAGCTATTTTGTAATGTTAATTGGAAGTTGTACACATTACTATGTACATTTTATTTTCAATGTGTTTTGAAATGCACTCATCAATGTCAATTCTTTCTAACGCTGAAATATAAAAATAGAGTTTTGGTTCCCCTTTAAAACAGTTGCTTTCCTTAGCAATGATAATAAAAAGGAAACAACAATTACCATTGATTGTGTAGTATTTGCTTTTGTAATTTATTGAGTATATATTTAATTTTTGGATTGACTGCTTGATTAATTAAAAATAATCAAAGCTATTCTCTATAGTATCACATTAATTCTAAGTGTGAATAAGTGCACCCTACATTTATAGAAAGAAGTCTTATTTACCATCAACATGTATGATAGTAAGCTGTAGTAATTCTTAATGATGTAAATCTAAGCCTGTGAATTAAAAGACCCAGCTATTTTTATTGCTTTGTGTTTTTCTATTAAGTGCGTCCAGTTTATGTTCTGCAACAAACTAGATTTGCAGTGCAGAGTGGATCACTTAGGAATAAAATAAAAACAATACATTTTTATTAATTAACATGAGCTTGATTCTGATGATACAATCCTCACTCAATGCTGAAGGAAAAGAACACTTTGTTTTCCACTTCCTTTCATATGACTCAGATTTAATATTTCAGGAGTATATGGTATGCTCAGATGGTTGGCATTAATCTTTCATATCTCTCCTCAGGGATTGTTGACACCTTTCTGAAGAGTCATAGATACACACGTTTAAAGTATGACCTCTATGGAGACTGTTGTAGTGAAAGTTTTGGAGAGGTTGACATGCTAAGTTTTGAAATATAGCTTTGTATGGCATTTGGAGCTTTCTAGAACATTTCACTGTATTTTAAGTAAAAAGCTTTCAAATTATAATCACAAAATCTTCATGAATGAATCAAAATCTGAATTTTAATGATAGTAGTAAGAGTAATATGGGCCACATTCATCTCAGAATAATAATAAAAATAATAATTGCTTACACTTATATACCAGTTTTCTGGACACCAAAGCGCTTTACAGGTAATGGTGACTCCCCTCCACCACCACCAATGTGCAGCCCCACCTGGATGATGCGACGGCAGCCATAGTGCACCAGAACGCTCACCACACATCAGCTATCTGTGGGGAGGAGAGCAGAGTAATGAAACCAATTCATAGATGGGGATTATTAGGAGGCCATGCTTAGTAAGGGCCAATGGGAAATTTGACTAAGACGCCGGGATTACACCCCTACTCTTTTCGAGAAACGCCCTGGGATTTTTAATGACCACAGAGCAGGACCTCGGTTTTACATCTCATCCGAAGGATGGCGCCTGTTTTACAGTATAGTGTCCCTGTCACTATACTGGGGAATTAGGACCCACATGGACTGCAGGGTGAGCACCCCCTGCTGGCCCCACTAACACCTCTTCCAGCAGCAACCTTAGTTTTTCCCAGGAGGTCTCCCATCCAGGTACTGACCAGGCTCACACTTGCTGAGCTTCAGTGGGTTGCCAGTTGCAGGGTGATATATAGAAGTACTGTATAATGCTGTATTCCAACCCCTTTTCATTATTGAGAAGCTGATCTTAGGCTGTTTTCATTCTTTTTTTTTGTTTCATTATAGTGGTGTATGATACAAAAATACTCTGAAGAATTCCAAAAACAATTTATATTGTAGCTGCTATCTTGTAGGGGAAAAAAGAGCAAGTAGAAGAACAACATAGGGTTTAAAGGAAGATAATTTGTCAGAAAATAAGTCATTTCTCCTTGGCCAGAAGACCATCACACTGAAGTACATACTGTATCATGCCCAGCAGATCCAGATCTCTCATTGCAGCCACTGAGCACTTCATAACCTACTACTCGTGGACTGCACTTAACAATAGCCACTTGCACATGTACCTATAATTTGAGTAGAACAGTATAACATTATGAATAGTCAACAGCCCAATCAGAAGCATGCTTGCTGTGGGCAAATGTGAAGTTTGTTTTCATCTGTGCCAAAACTCCCTGTATGAAGTCAAGAAGGGGAACAGTTAAGACGTTCTTCTCTATGCCTTGTAATACCGGACACTTGGATACATAATTTATACACTAGTCTATTAAAAGTAAACAATTTTCATTTAAAAAATAGACTTGTTGTAGTATGCTAAATTTTCTTCTCTCGGCAGGCCTAGGTACTGTAAAGGAACAAGTAATAGGTTTATTCCATGCTGAAAAAAAGAAGAAAGAAAACACAACGTTTCAGGCTCACACCTGAAGAAGGCTCCACGGTCGAAACGTTGTATTTTGTTTCTTCTTTTTTTCAGCATGGAATAAACATATTACTTGTTCCTTTGCAGCCTACAGTATGCATGCTGACGCAGCTACCCACCTGAACTAGGTACTGTATTCCAATTGAAAATGACTTCTCTATACTTCCTGGTCACACTGCCTTTGGAAACAAAGCTGCCCTTGCTTTTGAATTCTATTTTACTAGACCAATAACAATAATAGAATTGCAAGATATGACTATGATTGTTGTATTATGCCTAAATGTCCTGAAGTTTAATCTCAAGACTGCATCACGTCTGAGCTCATAGGACATGACACAAAATATACTTTTCCTTAAGATACTGTCATGGCAAGTATAATTTTATTATACTTAGAATTAAGTATTATTAAAGATTTCTATTAATCTTTCTGTTGCCTTGACTGAAGAGCTTGGGCATCTGCAGCAGCCATATCACCTTGCAACTCACAACTGGCAACCCACTGAAGCTAAGCAGGTGTGACCCTGGTCAGTACCTGGATGGGAGACCTCCTGGAAAAACTGAGGTGGAAAAGATGTTAGTTGGGCCAGCAGGGGACACTCATCCTGTGCTCTGTGTGGGTCCTAATGCCCCAGTATAGTGATGGGGACACTATGCTGTAAACAGGTGCTGTCCTTCAGATGAGACATAAAACCGAGGTCCCAGGGTGTTTCTCGAAAAGAGTAGGGGTGTTACCTTGGCATCCTGGCCAAATTTACCATAGGCCTTTACCAATCATGGCTTCTTAATAATCCTCATCTATAAATTGGCTTCATCTCTCTGTTCTCTCTTCTCTTCTCCACCCCAATGATAGCTGATGTGTGGTGAGCGCACTGGCTGTAAAGCACTTTGAGTGGAGTGTCCAGTAAAGCGCTATATAAGTGTAAGCAATTATTATAATAATCTGTGTAAAAGCAGAGGAATGCAGCTAAAATGGGGACATTATAAGACATATCTTTCTCATCAGAAACACACAACAGAACATAAGAGTGTAACAACAGTTACAACCAAAAGGGTACCATTTAGCCTAGCTCCTTTGTTTTTTCAGTAGATAACAGATAAAAAAAGCTTATCCACCTGTTTTTTGAAAGAATGCAGAATATTAACTTAACTGAAAACACAGTGTTTTGTTTCCATTCTGAAACACCCTAATGATATATGGTACAGCTTGGGTCCAGTTAGTTTGCTATTTTCCTTCTGCCAGGACAATAGGTCAGAGGTCACTGTCCACCATACAAAGGATAATCTGCCAGTGAGAGACCTGCAGGGTGGAAACCAGGATTGTACCTGATAACATCCTTACCAGTCATCAACTGTCAATTTTCAATTTAAAATTCAGCAGCTAACTCATTTCATTGGTTAGCTCACTGGCTCCTCTTCTCTCTCCAACTTAGCTGGAAATATGAATTTCCCAACAATGGAACTGCAAGCAGTCCAAGTCAGGAATTAACTTTTGTGAGTAAGTAAAGAATTCTGCCCAATATATTAAACAATAGAATAAATCTTGTGTTTTGCTAACCAATTGTTATTTTCACCAGATCAACAAAATCAAGACAGTTTGATCTTTTTTGTAATGTTTCACAATACCCAGCATATTCAGTAAAAAGCTATAGCTAGTATAAACCACGTTTCACCACCTGTTTCCCTTGTTTCCTGACTTAAGCAGACAACTGTGCACAGACTGTTTTAAAGACCGAAGCTCAGCATGATGCTGACTTTTTTGGACTTCCTTTGCTGGCTAAAGCTCTCCCCTATCTCTCTCTGCACCTGGACACTCCCAGCCAAAGCAAGTAGCTGAATATGGATCAGGGACAATCCAGGCCAGTTGAATCTTTAACGAGAAGTATAAGTTGAGTAGAAAACTCAACAGATGGCCAACACTGGTCAACAAATCTTGGAGTATAAAGATTTCTTATTCACATTTTTCTTATTCAAATTTTGTTCATGATAGTAGATACATATTTACTTGTGTCTACGAATATGAAACTGATCTATCTACTGTAAATAAGACTGATTAAACATACTTCGTAGTCCATAATACATTATTGCCGACATATTTAAATTCTGATGTGTCACGGATGTTGGAAGGGACGAACCGAGGAATGGCAGGAGAGCGGAAAAAGACCCTATGCGTAGAGGTGGAATGGGGGATTAGCCCGGGCTCAGCAGTTCAGGAGTCATATAGAAACCTATGCCCTCAGGCAGCAGATGTGGGGCAACCTGGTGCTAGGCGGGCCTCAGGACATCCAAACGTCAATGCTGAGCCAAGGGGAATGAGTGACCCGGAAATATATAGCCCCAGAGAGAGAGAGACCGGAAGGAAAGCAAAGCACATGAAACTAGGGACAAGACAGAGTGGGAATGCCCTCTGGCTGCAGAGGGCATGACATAATGTTATTTACTTTTATTCTCTTAATCACTGAGTGAATGATCAACCTGTCATATCACAGCAGATCAATTCACAAATATATTCTATTATTCTTCTTGGTTTTTAATGAATGTTTTGGTGTTGTTTCAATAAATTGTATACACTATTTAGAATTTAACTGTAAATATGTGAATTATTATGCTGGATTGATTGCTTACAGTTGTCAAAGCACTCTTGCAGTTTACTGTTTCAATTTCTAATTTTACAGTAATTTAAAAACCCTCCCATCACCACAGTACTTTAAGGAATAATTATTGTATCATTAAATCATCAGATTTTCTTTTAGAAAGTTCTTCTGATTGCAGGGCCATTGTTCTTTGCAAAATGCCTTAGTTTTGTTTGTTGGACAGAGCAGTGAAGAAAAAAAAACTTTTAAAGGGAAAATAAAAATATAAAAAAATATTTCAAATGCTGTGCTCCTATTTTATAATTCATTTGATCTTTTTGGGAAAATAAGTTTAAGAATAGCAAAATACAGTACATTTTATTAATAAACAAATTAGTTACAGCTACAAGGAAAATAGATTTTACTCTCTTTTATGTAAAAAATTAGAACTATCAGTTCAGACATAACATTATAAATCTTTGGTGAACAAAAACTTTATAGAGCAAATAAATGTGATGTGCATCATTAAAATGACCTATAGGAAAAATAAATCAAGTAATAATGTACTGTATAGAGAAATAGCACTGATTTGTAATGTTTTTTATTAAGAATTTTTTCAGATTCATTTTATTGATGCATTTATTTCATATTATTTGCACTGTTACTACCTTCATAGCCTGTTTTCAGGCTAAGCAAGGCTGGGCCTGGTCAGTACTGGGATGAGAGACCTGTGGTGTTAAACTAGTACGTGACACTTTTCCTCTGGAGCAGAATTTCCAAACCAATACCTCAGTATGGTGATCAGGGACATTAAATGAAAAGTCTAATTATTGTAACAATACCCCTGAGCATTTTGCAATGGGATATTTAAACTAATGGGCCCAGGTTAACAAACAAAATACACAACTGTGAGATTTGAAAAACACCATAGTGCCTTTATTTATAGTGTTGGGATAATGAAGAAAACTTAATCCAAAAACCAAAAGAAAAACCTAAGCTCTTTGTTGAGCTTCTTCCTAAACCTAAAGCCCCTAACTAAAGTATCTAAGCAACTAAACTGCTACTACCCTCCAAACAAAACAGTGGACAAACACAGCCTTTGGAACTCTTCTCTAAAACTCTTCCTAATAAACACAATTTATTTAAATAAACAAATGCTTTGAGAGGTTTCACCCTTTCACAAAATACTAATAACACTCACAGTTTCCATCCATCTCTAGTCAGTCCTTCTATCCTCTAAAGACAGACATCTTTCCACTCATTGACTGACCCTGGAAGCTTCCTCTCCTGCTTTTTTAAACAGTCATCTGTCCAATAGGCTTCCTGCAGCTAGTTGGGTGATAGAGCAGCAGCTCATTCTCCCACAGGATTATGGGGAATGCAGTCCCTACTGGGGCTGTGCTTTCATATTACCCATTACTCACTCTGTATTTGGCTAAATTCTACTTTGAACTTGTACAACCTGGCCTACCTAAATTTCTAAAATCCAACTATCTACTCATTGCAAGCAAGTTCACACACTTTCAAAATAAAAAAAACACTAAATTCACTCACATTAGTAGTATTAAATATATTGTAGGTATAAAATATTTATAAAATGTATATAAAAATCTGGACTTCATATAAACTTAATCTTGATCAGTCTTTTTTAGCAGATTAAAATAGACTCCTTGCTTATTTGTACCTCTCAGTTATATATACAGTGCATGAATGCAAAAGAACCCATTTATGTGTATTAAAATCTACATCTATTTCTGGCAATTTGGGTTTGTAATGTAAGTGGCTCCTGACAACTTGATAAATCAGTCTTAAATAATATTGTTAGAGGTCCTTACTTCTCTATGATGTAAGATATTCTGCAAAGTGAACCTACTTGCACAAAAAGGAAGCCATGGTTTGGTCAGAGAAGAAGTATTCAGCGTGCTCTGGCTAACCCCTGATGACAATATTAAATATAAAATTAAATGTATGATGTATAATTTAGTCTGCCAAGCCGGCCTCTGGCAAGGCAAAAGAAACATGACATTGATTGGAAGAGCTTTTGGACGAGCAGGACAGTGAATTCTAAATGACAAGCAGTTGGAAGAGTGGTTTAAGAAGTGTTCTGAGTAATTGCTGCTGGCATCCATAGCCCCCTGTGTCTGGCCTCACCCCACTTCTGATATAAAACCATGTTCATCACCTCACCCATGAATCAGAAAAACCTTCAATGTTGTACTAATCTTTTAAGGAACACCTTGTCAGGGGGTAAAAGGTGTACCTGTAGTAAGCAGCCTTCGTCTATTTGTGTAATGTGGTCTTTGACACATTTTCTTAATTTCCTATAATAACTAGAGTTGACATCTCTGGAGCAGAGTGAACTGGAATTAAATTAATCACATGATGGTAATTCAGTGTAAGGTTTGAATAATGTTAAATGTGGTTACACATTTGTGTAGATTTCTTCTTGTGTAGATTTTCTTCTATTCAGACCTTGCAGTTGACACATCAGACAGGAGTCATAGCTGGCAATTGTATTGAATCTCTTGTTTGATTTACTTGACATGTTTGCAGTTACATAAATTACTACAGCAACTCAGAACAGTAATTCAGGTAAAAGGCCTGTTGGTTACAGCACATGTTATGCTCATGAGGCAGAAATTATCCTGAAATAAGATATCCATAGGATTGCAGAAAACTAAGAATGAGCTTTCATTTATTGCAATTATTGCTTTTAAGACATATTACTATATGATGTATTTCAACCTTTATTTTTTTATTATATATACTGTTAACTTATAACTTAATCAGTAAAAAACAAGCATGCCAAAGATAGAGCCTAGTGGAACACCACAAGTAACATTTGCCGACCCTTATTCACACCAAAGAAAAAAAATGAACTATTTACAGTACAAGATATGATTAATCCACATCAGCATATTTCCTGAAACAATGATGCATGTTTCAAGACAGTCTTTTAAATGCTATGATTTACTTTATTTAAAGAATGGAAAAAGCATTTGAATGTGTCTATCAGTAAGTCATTTGTTACTGTTAAATGGCACATTCTGCAGTTTCTTCGATTTGAAACCCTGATTATAATTTTTGAGGATAATGTTAACTCCCAAGTAAATTATAGAATACTGACCCCAAAATTGTGGTAACCTCCACTAGACTTAGGCATGCTTTAGTCTATTTATATGTAATGATAATGCTAAAGCAATCCAGTATATGCAATTGTGTTTGGCTTTTTCAGAGTTTTAATTTACTGTATGTGTGGGCAACCATTTACACACTTCAGCAATAATATGTTGATTGATAGCATGATTGGTTAGTGTTCGATCCAAGATTACATAAACTATGCTTTCTCCTTTGTTCTACACAATTTTCTACCTGATGAAGATCCATTTGGATCAATACACCTTGTTATCTTTTGTGACAATTTTCTTTGTCAAAACTGCTTGTGGTTAGCAGTGTTACATTAACTTTAACTTTGAACTGAATATACCATAGGAGATATGAGAATATATGAAGGTGAATCCTTCATCCTTAATTAAGTAAGAAGGCTTTTTGGATTTTTTTTCTTTAGCCACAATCTCATTGATTGTGTAAACACTGCTTCTACATGTATGTAAGTGAGAAAGAAAACTGATCTAAAATGGAACTGATCTATCCAAGATATGTTTAATAAAAGAGGTTTGACCAAGGCAAATTTGAAAGAAGATGGAAGCATCCCTCTACCTGGTGACATTTATAACAGTGGGAATATTATTCTGAAGGCAATTAATAACTTTCTTTAGAAATTTGGTTGGAATAGGATCTAGAGCACTGATAGTACATTGTGTGCTTTACAGTCATATTTACCCTATATGGTAATAAAGGTAATTAACAAAAAAGACTCCATTAAAAACTCACTTTTATGTTTGTTCCATAATAATGGCAATCAAGTGAAAATAAAGACATTCTTCACATTTTCCAAACTGTGCTTCTTTGTATTTTGCAGATGAAAAAGAAGGATGTGACATTTTTTCTATAAAACAAATGTTGATCCTTGGAATTATTTTCTGCAAAAACCTTTGTAGACCCTGTAACCTTCTATCACTTTATAATTACATTTCTGTTCTTTTTTAAAGGAATCACACTCTTTAATCCTAATATATTTCTGACTGGGGCAGCAGCATCAAAGTAGTTCCTGAACGATTAGTATAATTATCAACTTACCTGCAGACAAAGAATAAACTGGTGTTGGCAAGATGAACTTATTATTTTTTGTGATTTATTATTTTAATATTTCAGAACAAACCAAAGGAATTTAAAATATCTTTCTGAAACATTTACTATTTGATGATTACTTATTTTCTTAATAGTTAAATAGTGATCAGAGATATCAATATCTCAAAACTCACAAAGCATGCACTTTGAACCTTGTGAGATTACAATTTTAATAACATAATGTTAATAATGTGACATCCTGGAATTGTGCTACCCAGAAACAATAAATTCTAAAGGCATTGAAGTCAAGAGCCCTTGAATCAGTTACATTATCAATCTGTAAGTCATGTAAGCTTTTAGGATCCATAAACCAATGTGTTTAAATTTTTGTCCTCAAGATCCATCTAACTGTTATTTAAATTTAGCGGGTATGTTGCAGTGCATAGACTTTAATTATTTATAACTCAGCTTTTATCTTTTATCTTCCTATTTTATAGTTAGAAGTATTCCTATTTTGTAACTTTTTATTTTACTGTTTAATCTCTATTCCCAAAGGTTTCAGCAGAAAATGGCTTATCTCTTTGATCAGTCCTATCTTAACTTACAGTGTATAGTCTAACCTTGTCTCACCTGGATGATTAGAGCATGTCATGTCTGAGACACCGAAGTATTTAATAAAGCCTCACATCCCACTCATCTAACCTTTTCTCAAATTGGCATTTTCTTGCAAACAGTCCTCTTTTGAATTGTTGTAGGCATTTCTGTGAATCTGTCCCCTTCTTCTTAATAATAATAATCGTAATCATAATAAATGAATTTTTTTTTAACTTTTTGAGTTAATGAGCCTAATTTCTTCTCTACAACTTCCAGACCTAATCACTGGATAGGTTTAGGGTTTTTCAGAGCTACCTCATTTCTTCAAATTGTAGCATCTACAGTACCTACAATAAATTAAATGTGATATAGCAAGAAAAATGTTATTGTGTAGAATTCTTTAAAAATGAAATACTTATAGAAGTATATTGCTTTGTTGAATTAAGTCATTTTTTGTTATTTGCTTTCTTCCTGAAACAAACTTGTCCTTCTTATATGCTTCATTGGTTTTGTCAGTGGACATTTGGTCTGTGTGACCCAAAATGAACCACTGTTACAAAAACAAAGTGCATGTTTTTTTTTTCCAAATGATATACTGTAAATTTACTCAGATCACACTTCTTGTCTGCCCATAGGGCTGAAACCATTCAGCTGAATCCTAATCAGGAGTTCACCAACATTCAGTACTATGTCTTAAACAGATCTGTCCTTGGTAAGATAGGGTATTCAAAGCAGGACTTTATATATGAAAGAAATCTATGGTGGGTGACTGGACCTAGCCACATACCTACAGAAGGATCACTATTTTTGTTACTCTCTGCTTTGTAGACGCTTTGTAGTTCCTGTGAAGGAAGACAGATTTTGAGAATTTTATTGGACTCTTTCTTTTTGTGTGCTCTCATTTTTTTGTGTCACTGTCCCATGTCCAGGCTGTTAAGGCATTGCTTTTTTCAAATGAAACTCATTTCTCCAAATCCAGGGGCTGTTGGGATTAATTTGAGCACTTCATTTCTTCGCACAAGGAATTGGAAGCATTCTTCTTTGTCAGAAAGCAATTTTAGTTAACAGAACCTTTTTTAAACTTATGTTTTCTTAATATTGTCCAAAGCACATGCTTACTGTAACATTTTAATCAAGATTAGAGATGCTGATTAATACTTTTAAAAGGGGGCAAATTCAGATCAACACATAATATTTAAAGAAATTTTGTTTTTACCATTATTTACCAATTCAATTCAATGTGAAGAAACAAATAATATGACATTCCATGAGTGCACCTTACACCTTACTAAGTATTTTATACATACTGTATGTATATATACTGTGTATACAGTGAATGGTTTTTGTTATGCCTTTTTTATCTCACAGAAAATTGTAAGGAAAGATATGCCAGCAGGCAATAAAAGTGAAATCCACAGGCTCTAGAGTTCTATTCAGCTTCACTATTCATAGGCAAGACAGGTCCGTCTGTGCACCTGTCTTATAAAAAAGATTTTCAGAGCTCTCAATCCCTCGTATTTCTGAAGCCTCAAATTCATAATGAATTAGAAAAAAATGAGATGAGAAAGAAAGAAAATGAGAAATAAAACCCTTGGCCCATGTTCTGACCTTCCTTGTGTTTTTATATTCAATTTTTTCAAAGATTTGCCCATCCTTTCCAATTTAATAACAAACTATATTCACCATTGGGGAAAATCAATCAAACAAATATAAACAGCACAGCTGCCAAAGTCCTCTCTCACTTGCTCAGGCATTACACTGCTCTTCGCCTCAGAAATTGGTTTTGATTATGGGAATAGGCCATAGCATCTTAGGCTTCAGACCCCACTATCTGACTATGAGCTTCTTCAGTTATTTGTATTCTCTAAACTGTAACAGGCTGCCGGTGATGGGAGTAGAGAGTCAAGATGGGATTTCAGAGATGATCCTCCCTTAGATGTTTAGCCGAGATGAAAACCGCCCTTATTTAAAGCAACCATTGAAGCCATGCTGTATATTTATGCATAGTTTGCATTTTTCTATTTACTAACTAAGATTTTTCTGGATGGATATCATAATTATAAATGGTGTTATTGAATAGGCATTCAGCTGGGGGTCAGATTCTAATCTCCCACTTCCGCTTCCAAGTGTATGTGACTGTGTACTGTATGTACATGATGCTGCACGCATCTTTCCTGAACTTGGCTTTTTGCTTCATCACAAATGGAAATGTTTCTCATTTGGCTTTTTCTCTGACTTTACCTTCACTGTGTTCATCTGGGACCGGAGTTGGTTTATCGCCTCCTCAGACTCAACCCTCCACCAAAAACAAGTGGTTCTGCATTTTTGTTTCAGGTCTCCTGTTGTTAATAAGCCTTCCAGAAATCAAACAACTGTGGTAGGTTTACCCCCGCTTTCCCTTCCCTCTTTATATTCCAAATCTCATCTGCTTTGTTCTCCCACTTCACACTTTTCTCTCCCTTTCTGGTTGCAGGTCCAACCTGCGCCTATGGCCTGAGCCTTTATCTGTTGTTTCATCTCTTTCCATTTCCCCATCCTTCTTTTATCTGTTCAAGCACGATAACTCAGTTGCTGATTCCCATTCAGCCAAGCTGGCGCAAACGCACGCTGTCTGTCTGCATCGGATGCTATGCTCAAGTTTCCTAACTCTCATTCCTAGGTTGCTCTAATGCTTTAATTTTCCCTGCTCCCTCAGCATTTACCACACCCCTTGGTTGGCGTCTAGCTGGTACGGTCTGGCCTTCTAGTCTTCCACTGGCCAAATCTTCCAGCCTCATAGTTGCTCTTCTTTGGGGTTCTACATTCTCATCTATTCCATCTGGCAAGCATCACCAAGCAATAGCTCTTTCATGCTTCCACATCTTCTGAATCACAGCAACATTTTCTGCTGGCCAACACAGTGTTTTAATCCCAAAATAGCTGGGTCTGGTTGGCTGCTAGCTGCAAAGCAGTAGCTCTCTTTCTGCTTTCACATTCATCTACACTTCTGGGTTACCTCAGCATCTTCCACTTCACCACAAAGTTTCGATAGAAGCTAGCCATT
Source organism: Atractosteus spatula (assembly GCF_055471065.1). NCBI lineage: Eukaryota > Metazoa > Chordata > Actinopteri > Semionotiformes > Lepisosteidae > Atractosteus > Atractosteus spatula. The sequence continues at coordinate 53,257,013 of NC_142712.1, forward strand.
GCTTTCACCTGTTTTCTGAATTGTATTCTGTCACAATCATACACATCATACCACATCATACTTGCTTCCAACCACTGCATATTTGGATCAACTCATTAAATGAGCTCAAGCCTCATCATACATGCTTTTTATTCATCCCATGCAAAATGCACATCCTGCTTGGTTCCAGTGTTCAGTATTCAAGTCTGTGTTTAGGGAATTCTTTTGAGGGGAATGTGACAATGTTAAACTCTGACCAGCACTGTTATTTCAGTGAGATTTAAATGCAAAGTATTAAGCACACTACCTCTTTATGTTCATTAGCTTATTTTTTTCAATTATTACAATTTGACTGACCACAGAATAAATGGCTTTTGAATAGGTAAAGGTGTATTTGATGCTTAAAGGGAAAGAAAAGAGAAACAACGTTTCAGCTGTGGGGCCTTCTTCAGGTGTCACACCTGAATAAACCCTTATCCGTTCCTTTGCAGCCTGTGCATGCTGATGCCTACTTGAATGTCTTTCAAATGTTATTTTCTCCTATAAATTACTATCAGTTTTAAATATACTTATTAAATAACAAACCAAGCATCAAAAGAAACATCAATTTATAATTAATACTTAATAACCATTAAATCATATAATTAGTATCATTAGTGAGAGAGTTGATTCGGCAAAGGTGATGAAGCTATTATAACCTGCTGAATATCAAACCTTGTGGAAATCAAGGGAAAGAGACATAGAAAGTAACCATAATGCTGCACTTAACAAAAGAACAATGTCTTTGTGCCATCAGTATGTTGGAGGCTAGACTTAGTCATAGGGTGTTCACAGCCAGCAATTTCTAACCTAATAAGATGCTAAAACCAAAAACTGTCAATGATTGGCCACTATTTGGACAATGAGGTACACCACCTTGCCAAAATAGTGTAGACTTTACTGTCCCACAAGACACTTGCAACCTGATGAGAGGCATGCGTGACCTGTTTACAGTTTGTATACCTTTCAATAACTACTCCACCTATGATTTAGACACTTAACTAATCAACCCAGTTGATGACAAATGGAAATCAGCATAATAATTTTACCTGTATTATTTTTGCTGTATAACATGTCAGCACATCTCTTAAAAAAGTTTCCTAATAACTTTCTAAATTTGATGCTGTGATAAAAGGTCATTCTTTTGATGATTAGTATTAGAAGTTTATGAAATAGTTTTAGAAATATTTTTGTCATACAGTGTATTTTGATTTTACTGTATTTAATGTGTGATTAAGAGTTTGAACATCATAAAAGTTTCTAACTGCAACTTTCCTTTTAGGTTTCAGGACATACTATTCAGCAATTATAAGCAAAAACTAGCTAGGAAAAGGTGGTGTGTGCAAAGTGCAGTTATCTAGGTGGTGTCTCAGATGATTTTATCTTCGTGATGTTTTAAATGATCAGATTTTGTACTTAATGCACTTTCTTGTATATGCTTTCTGCCATATTAGAGACCCAAGCTTTCACAGCAGTCCTCTAAATTTCTTGGTTATGGCTACATATCAGCTATACACTGTAGGTATAAAAGATGTAATGGATTCCAAGTCTGAGAAGATTTACTGCTCAACCCAGAGCTGAAGGTTGCAGTTATTACCCTCTGAAAAAGCCTGCTTAAGTTTCGAGCTGTTCTTGAACAAATAATCACATGATCTTAAAGCACATGAAAATGATTTAGAAGTCTGTCTTTTAAGTGCTGTGACAACTAAAAATGTATTGCTTTCTGGGAAAGATGTCTGATTAGGCCAATGGTTGTTGTGGCTTTATGTACTAGCCAAACGCCTTCTTCACTCAAAACTTTAACATGTCCACATCCCACACCAAATATCTTTTGTTTCTTTTCACAGCCTCCTTTAAACTCTATGCAGAAATAAGGGCAACGATACTTTTTTCTTACTATTTTACTTACTGTTACATGAAATAGTACAGTACAGAGTCACACCAGAGCAATTAATTGAAATTACCTTCCTTTGACACTTCCATACAGTATATTATGTGGTACACAATATGCAATGAAGACTGGAACATACCTGTAGTTAAAAGAGGAATAAGAATTTCGGGGATACATTTTTACTCTTCAATTCCCTTTCTTTAGTGGTTTCTCAGAAACTCTTAACTGGGGATATATTTGCATAGTTGCTTTCTTTTTTAGAAAACCAGTTAGGATAATTAAAAACAGCTAGCCAGTATAGGCTAATGACTGATACACTTAGTGAAACACTGCTCTTTGTAAGGTATGCCAGTCAGGTCGATTGACAACCCTAATTGCTTTTATTTACAAATGGACTACAGTCCCTTCCAAACTGTAACGAACAGTTCTTTCCGGACCCTATGCGGACGACACAATCCGAAGATGTGGGGAAACACTAGGAAAAGGTCATGCAGGAATATGGGGCTGAAAACAGGGGGAGCGTGTCCAAAGTGCGCTGGTGCACGGGGGAGGTGTGGCCGAGGCAAACAATCCAAAAGTAATCCATAGAGGGAATCCAAAAACGTAAGAAAGTCCATAGCCAGGAGATCCATCCAAACAAGGAATTAAAAACACGAACCGGGTCGGAACCGGCGGACAGGGAACGGGAACAGAGATTAAAACCTTAACGGGACCAGGCGCTTCCAGGTCTCGGACTCGCACGGTGCGGAAACCAGATGCAGAGCCAGGATGAACGTCAGCACCTGGCTTTTAAGGTGGGCTGGGAAAAGGGGTCAGGTGCACAGAATTAAGTCTGAAGTGAAAGGGCTGGAGCACCCTTAAGGAGGAGGGACTATACTTGTGACACAAACAATTTATCTGTCTCAGAACAAATTCTAGAAGCCACTAGTAGTTTATCAGTCACTTACATATTGCCGATAAGCCATGGCTCAAGGCAATTCTGACTGAGAGGTCTCATATTTACTAAGAAGATCTTTCTAAGTGCAGGTAAAACTTGTGCAATTGGTTAAATTGTTTAACTTATTATTACCTGCTTTCTCCCAGGTTTAAATAGAAAAGAAATGTAGAGGCACAACATCTGTTAATAGACAGTGAACACTAAAAGTAAGACATAGTGCTTGAATTTGGAATTATGAAAATGATGAAAATATCGTTAGGCATTCATAATGCAAGTATGAAGAAAAACTAAGAATTAAGGAGCTGTTTATTTTTATTAAATGACAATAAAAAACAAAGCAACAAAGATTCTTCAATTTTTACCACATAAGCACAGATAATTATATATTCAAAAATCTCTTTTTTCATTTTTACTCAGTCCCACTTGATTGCTGGCAGGACCTGGGACAGGACAGTGTGTTTCTGAAAGATAACGTAGACTGCTTTCTACCTGCGTTCTACCAGCCTCAAATCCAAGGAAAGAACAAAGTTGCTTACAAGGCAGTGCCAGATTTCCTTTGCCATCTTGCTATGCAATGAAGTTTCAGAATCCAGTACTGAAAACACTCAGAGCCCGTGACCCCAGTCCTCTCCATGAGCAAAGACAGGGGTGATCTATGTGTCTGAGCTCTGCAGCGGGGCCCAGCCCTGTCAGGTATTACCACTGCTCTATAGAGGGTGTAGTTCTAGGTATACTGTATATTGACCACACGCTAATGCGCTGATCTTTGGATCCAACGACCAGCAGCCTCTGGTGGTCATGCCGAAGCCAAGTTCCTTTGGTCCTCCCGGATAGACAGATAGGAAATCTCTACTGAGACCTGCAGCTGGAGTGTTTGCTCTCCATCAGGTGACCAGGCCCAGATGGTGGTCTCCGCAGAGCCCGTAACACCTCTCAGCTTCCCCTGGTTAAAGTTAAGGCACATGACCAGCTGTGCAAAGGTAGACAGGCGACTCTACAGCCTCTGCATCGAGAAATCCACAGGGCGACCGAGCCGTTCCCGTGACCCTCAAGTAGCCGGGGACTGCAGCCACAGTCAGGCTGCCAGAACCTCGGATGACAGGCATGCCCAGCCAAGCCTTAGGGTTCGGGCTGCAGACTGGCACCTGCTGGGGGGCACAGACACCAGCGCAAATCAGATCAGCCAAATCTGCTCTGGTGCATGCTAGCAGCCAGTGCCCCATCTCAGAATGAGGGAACTGTTAAAGGTGTACTCTTATTTTCAGACTTGTTTTTGCATGATATGTATATGCATATATGTATATACAGTGTAAGTAATTGCAGTATATGAGTTCATGCAGTACATCACATGACATTGCTAGAGCATAACACATTTGGGAGATACAGTATAAGAAGGAAATATGCTTGGGAAACTGCATTCTACATTTTAACCACCAGGGTGTTGTTTAGTTTGAAAGACCCTGGATTCTGGAGAGCTTACTCAATAATCATAGCAGAAGAACAGGTGGTAACAACGTCAAAACAGAGAATAATAATTGCACAGAATACTAAGCTCTTTTCATACTTTATGAGAATGGAAGCACTAGTGGAGATTCCTTTTAGTTGTATCTGTATGGTTGTAGAGAGTTAGAGCCTAACATTTCAGAAATGTTTTCTTCTAGCAAACTGAGAACAAGGGGACATTCATACTGTAACTGTAGCAGACAATTTATTGGGAATAGTATTTTTTCTCTCTAAAACATTCAGACTCCCTGCTATGTTACTTTAATAGGTTTTATTAAAATAAATAAGATTATAACCTGAAGATGAGTAGAGGGTTATTTTTACTTGCTTTGATGTGGTTAGTTCCCTACAGCTCAAAATGGTAGCACTGTCAAATTGTTTCTGAATTGCCAAACATTAAAAGCAATTTAATCAAGTTATTTTTAATTTCTCTCAAATATCAACAGGGCTCTTCCATTGGCTTATTATTATTAGGTTTTTTTTTTTGCAGTTTAAGCTGTTTAATAAAGATCACTAGGTGTGGTATGAGATGTGTTCAGTTGGAAGTTAGCTTTTAAAAACTGATCCAATATTAAACTACAGTATATTTCAGCAGTTCTGTATTGCACAGTTTCAAGCATATTTTCTGTTTTACAGTATATACCAAGAAAGAAATTAAGGAGGAGAAATGAGATTCTTCTTAAACTGCTCTACATAAATCTTTATTTTTTTAAGTGTTGTGTTCTTCAGTGTTTTGGACATATAACATCTTCATAGCAGGCCAAACAGCTCATACTATATGCTTTTAGCATAAACCACAAACATTCAGACCTAAAAAATGGCACAGCATAGTTGTTTTGATATTTCTATCAAATATTTTATCTGCTTGTCAAATAATATAATCCTGAATATTGTCAAAAATACTATGTTTTAGACAAAGGTATGTGCAAGCCTGCTAAATACTGTATGTTCCTAGTATATAGTTATAATTAAAAATCAATAGTAAAAAATGTAATAAAAGAGGAGTCCACAACTGTACTTTAATATGTTTAATTGAAGCTCCACAACTGCTCTTTAATATGTTTATTTTTAATTGAAGAAAAAAAATTATATTTTTTGTGTTTTAGAGGTTTATCACCTATCTTAAGATTTGTTTTGTCTCTGTCAAAATTTCAGTCAAGAGATGCTTTGTGTTAGGCCTCCCAGTGAGCACAACAGGATCAATAACAAGTGGATTGTTTGAAAGGGGTTTTCATGATTCAGATTGATAAGAATATTCTTAGTGAGCATTTTTGACACCCCACTCTGCAGCTCCTGTCACTGATCCTGCATTTGAGACCTCAAGGTTACAGCTGAGGATTGTGAGGCAGGCTGAGCAAGTGAGCGAGGACCCCTTCGTTATATTCTGCTCATACTCCTTTTTCTATGTGGGATATAATCCTCCCAGATAATTAAAAGAAAAACAAATTCCTTCAACAGATGATGAGACAAGGGCAAGGAAACAGCATTACAATGACAAATCAAAGCTGATGAGGATGTAGCAGCCTGCACTAACATTCTTTAGATGAGACACAAACAACCGGCTGTGTGCAGAAGGCACCTCCCTGAATCTTAACGAGGTGCTACCACAATTAAGCATGTCTCACTGCCTGCTTCCTCACACAGATCACATCCCCTTCTCACCTCTCTGAGTGTCCCTTTACCTTAGGGAAGGAGACAGCTGCCAGTCCATCTCTCTGGCAGCCAGCTTTTGAGACCAGCAACAGTGGCATATGGCATGAGAGGAGTCTGTGCTATAACCTTTTTATTTGTACTATTGTCCTTTTTTTACTTATAAAAGAAAAGGCATGTTTAGAATTCACAGTTGATATTTTTTCAAGGGATGTCTTACTTTATTACAGCACTGTATGGTTTATATTTAAATAAAGAAAATAAAGATCTCCATGTACAGTAAGTGCAAAATATGCTGAGGGAACAATACGGAGTGAATGTATTGCAAACTAGTATTGCAAAATACTCCTTTTGACATGTAAGGGAAGTGCGCACATCCTAAGCAGCAATAGAGGATTGTGAATCAATAGTAGAAAGTTCTTTTCAACATTTAATAATTGTAAGTTATTGCAAGTAATTGCCATTTTGGAACTAAATGGTACATACTTTCTCTTTTATCTGTTTGTCATACTGTGTGGTCCACAAAAATGGAAAAATGAAACACAATTATATTTTCTGTTTTAGAGCTATTGTTGTTATGAAAAATTCTTGACTGGCTGTCAATATTGGTTGGATCACACAAAATTACTTGCAGAAATGAAGTACTTCATTTAAAGTGATATATTTACTATTTGTCAGAAATATTTTATATATTTTAAAAAAGACATTATGGGGTTTATTCTTGTTGGATGAATTTAGGAAGTCATGTGCTAGATTTTTTATTTTCTACAGATATTGATTGAATTCATTTAAGTGCTATGTGGTTGATTTATGTGTGTTTTTATGTAAACCACTTTAATGAAGATTGCTTGTGATTCTTCCCCTGATTCAGAAGTATTTGTAAATGTTAGGTAGCTGTCCCAAAGCAGAACAGTTGTAGTTTCTAATTCTAATCATCTGAAATATTATTTTTTCTCTGAATTGAATTAATTGCAAACACTGAGTAAGGAGAGAGATGTAGATGTAACCATAGCATTGAGTGTTACTTGGAGTTCTATTACTACTAGTCCCAGTACTACTACTTTGTCTGCTGCTAGTATAATAATGTGCGGGGCAGTCCTAAAAAGTGAAATACTCCAACACTGCACTTAAAATAAATCACTAAAATGACACACTCCAGCACTGTGGAGTCCCGTGGACACTGTGGATTCCAACACTATATTTATCTAAAATCACCAAAGTAACAAAGTCCAACACAGCACGTGTATGGAATCACTAAAGTGATACAGTCCAACATTGCAATTATCCAAAATTGCTAAAGTGCCACACTCTGACACTGCGGTTATTCAAAATCATGAAGGTGACACACTTCAAAACTGCAGTTCTCCAGAAACATTGAAAATTTATGTTATATCAATTAAACCTGTAAGGCTTAAATAAACTTGCCATGTTTTTTTGGTAGCTTACAGTTTTTTGTTTATGCAGTCAAATGAACCTCAAGTGGTAACTCCTACAACATGATAAGGTTCAAGGAAGCAAAAAACATATCAACATTCATGTATAAACTGAATAACAAAAAAGAGATTAAATTCCACAAATTTTGATTAATTACCCCACCAGCTATAAATGAGTAATTGATTAATTGTTGCTCCCTTAATTAAAGAGGATCTGCCGGGTCCCCAGCTGTGCTACTCTAGCTCCATTAAAGTGCTCGTTCCTGATAAGAGATGTAACTAATTTAGAGGCAGGCTTTGAGCTGCCACTAGGCCAGAGACTTAGGCCTGTCAGTCTCCTAGGCCTGATGAAGCACCCTTAATTACAGGGATTTTTTTTCTTAAATGAAGTAATTATCAGGAACTCTAAGCCGCCTTATTTTGGAAAAAAGACTCTCATACCATGAAAACTGGCTTTGGATACTTAATTACATCACGTGGTGGCCGGGGAGCGTGGAATTAAAGATTACAGAGTATACTCTGGGAAGCTTACAGAGTCCTTTCTTAATGAGCTCATGGCATCCTTAATGCTTGAGCTGAAGGGTGACTTTACAAGCTTCTGAAGACTGGAATCAAATTTATCAGCATCATTTTCCAATTCAGTAGATCTCCATAGTGGCAGATTTTAAAAACCATCTTAGAGTACACCTTCCAACAAGGTTAAAATAACATCTTTAATATACCCCTTTTTGAGGGCAGCCATGTCTGTCAAAGAAATTAATTTACAGTATCTTTACATCATCAATTAGAAATGATCAAAAAAAGCCACATAATGCATACCAATAACTGTAATACAGTTTAAAATTGTTAAATATACATTAAGTGGTTGAAAATGATACAGTCTGTAAATAGTTCTGTTGCTGGTTTTAGATATATTCTACCATTTAAATGCACCTCATGAATATCCTTTAAAACATTGAATATGTACAAGATAAAACTATTACTGCTGTTTTTTTCATACAAGAAGTGCATTTATGGGAACTCATCTAAGATATTGACAAATTCTCTTACATTGCTGAGTTACTTTTGGTCATTGAAGTATATCCCTTTGCATTAGTATTTATCATGCCATTTAAAAAAAAAATCTGCACTCAGATGTAATGCTTCATTAATTCTGTGCAAAACTTCAAAGATCTATTGATATTGCTTGTTGGTTGCTTCTTGTATTGAACAGCATCCTGCAGTAATAACTACCTTTTCCTCATCTGAAAACAAACTTAAGGCATTGAAAATGACCTTATGAATGCCCGGTAATTGAAAAGTGGAAATTAAGTAGTGTTAGAGAACAAATAACTACTAAAACATTTCGTACATAATTAGTTCAACTGGATTTTCAAAATGCTGTCTCTTGTTCAAAGAAAAGTGTTTTGCTGATTGATTTTCTTTGAGAACTGTGCTGAAGAGCACATCAAGTGTTTCTGGTAGTGTCTGATGCCAAAGAAATCTTATGCTTATTCCAAGAGAAAAATATTGAAGTTGTATTAGTCTATTAAAAAAAACAAACTCTCACATTGTGCCTTACGCTGCTTCCCCACAGTTTTGATTCAATGTTATTGAGTCAGGCAGATTTCTTATTTATCACACAAAACATTCCAATCTGACACCTAAAGTTTTCACTTGAGAATATAAAATATCCACTTATGTCTGTGATTGAAAAACAAACTAAACTGTAAAAAAATACTTTGTTGACTGTAACTCAGATGTCTGTTTGCTACTTTTCTCTCTTTAAATTAGTGATACATACAGTATTTTGGTTTTATTAAAAGACACTTTTTTATTTCAAAAAGCACCCAGAAGTAATGTAAGTTCTTATTGAAAACTATAGTACATTGGAATTGTCCTGACTTAAAACAGCTATGCTGTATAGTTTCAAAGAAGATTTCGACCTCTCTTAAAATAAAAAAATAGTGATTTTTGGACAATCCAGACTTAAAACCACCAAACTAATAATAATAATAATAATAATAATAATATTTCACAAGGAATGAGGACAGTCAAAGATCGTGTGGAAAGTAGAATCATTTATCGAGTTTGTGAAAACGTGGCTTAACCCACCTGGATGATGGCCAATCACCTGGCCATTTGATGCAAAGATTAGGACCCCCACACCCCATGAAAAGGAGACCAAAAGGTAGCTGCAAAGCTGGAGATGGGGTGGAGAAGAGATGCAAAACAAGCGAGGAAGAGGAGAGAGTGACTTGTGGTACTGTATATATGGGAATCTGGAAGAATTATGTCAGGATTAGTTGTGGGTTACGGCAGCTGAGTTGGATGGATGTAATTTGAGTTTTCAGTTTATTTCTCCCCATTGCAGCACTCTGAGAAATGTTCTTTTTGCATTTATAAAGTTTGTATAACCTGTTCTGTATAAATATTTGAGCTCTGCTTAAACGATGTTAATACTATGTCAATGTTTTTCAGAATGTGAGCAATTTAAAAGGAAACGTTTATTACATTTGCAGAATGGCTTCTGTGATATGAAATTTGGTGACAGTATGAGATTAGATTATATGCTAACAGTGGTGCGTACAGGACATGAATTCAGATTCAGTAAACGGATTGATAAGCCATTTCTGATCCAGACTACAAACCAGACTCGCCAGACTACAAACCAGGTGAGGCTTCCAAGAGACAGCTTGACTGCCTGTGTTATCTCTGAATTATAGGGTAGATAAAATATGTGACAAATGGTGGAAATATTTGGGTTTTGAGAGGACATCAAAATACGTCTGGAAGAATATAAATACATTAATTACAGGTAATCTGGTAGAGAGAGTGTATGCTGGATAAAAGAAAAGAAAACTGTTTCTGTTCTAAACTCACCTAGGTTTTCAGAGTTTGTGGGAGTGATAGAATGCTTTGACAGTGCTTGTGTTGAGCAAATGGAAATTCTCCACTGTGAAGTGCCCTAGGGATTGTGGAGTGTGGAGAATGGTGAAGCCAAAGTGTTCATTCTAGATGGCTTGGAGCTGATGCTGCTGAGAGTGGGAATATTTCCACTCTGAGAAGGCCCCAGGACTGAAAGCAGGAGCAACAGGAGAAATTCCACCCTCCCAAGGATTTAGCCAACCGTGTGTACATGAAGATAGTATAATCTGTGCACTGGCAAAGACATTGCCCAAAAGGGCTGAGCAAACAGTCAAATCTGCCGCTCAGGGAGCTCAAAGAAAACACTTTCAAACAAGATGCTTTTGTTCTTTCAATTTCCTGTCCTTAACCTTGAAACTACCCTCAGCTGGTTTGAACTACACAAGTTTTTATTTTTATTTTTTTTCATCTATAACTGTGAAGAGTTCTGGCCTTACTACTAAGTTTAGATTTTATTTATAAATACATACAGTATTTTCCCCTTCCATCAACAGAATTTATCAATGTTTTTGTACTTCCATCTTGTAATGCCATCTTGCTCAGTGTGTAAGAAGTATGAGATATCTCTTCAAAGCATTCTTGAATATTTTGAAAACTGCCTAAGAGCATACCATGTTATTTACTCCTTCATCATAGTATGCCCTTAAATGTTACCACGTTGCAGTAGTAAAACTGTGGGACTATACAAGGAATAGTTATCTTATTGAAGCAATTAGTTTGGAATAATAAATACAAAGGCACTGAAACTGCCTTAGGATTAAATTTACCATAGTTATAGATGGCCACAGGCAGGAAAGGGGAGCAAATAATTTGCATCTTTTCATTGCACAAACTCATGGAGAGTTATTAATATAGCTTACTTATTAAAATAGCTTGCTATTAGTAAAAGGTTATTCCACTGGGTTTGGTCATACCTTACAAGAAAATGTTGCAGTGCAGGTCTGGTCATTGGCATTTAAGTAGATTTGTATGCCAATGCAAAACATACAATAAAATATTCGCAAATAAAATTGAAATTGCATTTAGATTACTTGTCGTTTAGTTCAAGGGCAATTTTTTACACCATTTTATTGTTCTGAATTGGTGCTTCAGGAATAATCCTTCACTTGTTCTCTAGTGCCTATATTTTTTTGAGAGAATAGTATTCCTGCACAAATGTATTTTATGTCTATTTTTCTAACATAAGCTTCAAATTAATTTAACAGTTATATATATATATTATATTGCTAATGATTGATTTAAAAAACTAACAAATGATAATTGAAAAGACGAACTAGATAAAAGGAATCTTTATTTTTTTAGATATTTTTGGAGAGAATTGTTAAACATGTATTGATTACTCAATTAGATCAACAGAGCAACTGAGATGGATAAACAGAAGGCTGAAGGTATTATTGTCCATGAAGTGTTCTCCTTACTTTTTAATGGTGTGAGTGTTCTCGATACTTTTCAAACAATCTGAAAGAAGTACAAATCATGCACTCTTTTTTTAGAAGGAAATATGTTTAAAAGGAAGTCATATTTGGTGTTTTTTTTTGGTTCAATTCAGATTGTTTTTCATTTTCACTAATGATTCCAACACAAATATCGATCATCATACATTGATGGCTGGATAGTATGCACAGTAGGGAATGAAATGAGAGCTGCTTCAAACATGAAAAGAAAATCCAAAGGTCTCCTAAAATTAATAATACATTCATTAACAAGTATTTTTTTAAAATACATTTCACACAAGCTAAAATATTGAGTAAATAGTTTAAATACTTTTGCAACAGTAGAGTTCCATAATTTACTCAATTTTCCCACATCCTCCAGTGTTTCTTGACACCATTCCGAGCCCATCTTTCCGCCATGGTACATTTTTTCAAACATAGCTTTGAGAAATAATCACAGATTTCTACACTAGCAGAGCTTGATTTAATACTTCAGAAATTCTTATCGTAGGTGCCTGAACATTGAATCTTGATTTAAATACCTGTATTGAAGTATTGTTTCAAAATGTAGTTATTGCCACCACTTTTGTTTCCCATGATGAAAATGAAACAAAGAAAACATAAAAATCAAGCAGAAGAAAAATAGTTATAAAAAGCTTTTTAATAACTGGTAAGTTGAATAGACTGAAAGACTGTTATCATCACAGCACACCAGATTCTCAAACTTCAATGGCTGCCCACATCATAGAATTATTTGCTTGGCTGGTTTGTACATTCACATCAAGGAATCAAAAGGAACTGTCAATATTTAATTAATCACTTTTATCTCTGATTATTTGATCAATAACGGCAGGACAGTTGGTGCATCTCAAATCAGAGAGTGCAAGGAAATCGAAGAGGATTTATCCAGGGGTGGGGTGGCATTTGTGATGGGATACACAACTTTCCACCATTAAGTTCTCAGTTCAAAAGGCCCTGAAATCGATATTCAATTTCATGTCTCCGGTGGATGTCTTGCTTAGCTCCTTAAAAATAAACATTCAGAAGACTGTCAAATCCAACATAACACTATCTTTAGTTTGTTGGTGCAATATGTGTAAAGTAATGAGCCATACTTTCTTACAAAACAAGTACTCAAAGAAAAACATAATAGCACTAAAAGTTAATTGTTGACTACTAAATCTATAGGAATGAGAATACACCACAAATAATACCTTGTATTTTTTAGTTACTCAGCCATTAGAGTTAATTCTCCAGCAGGAGGAAATCATACATATATTAAACAATGACTTTATTTTCACCATTTACTGACAAGCTAAAATCTACATTCTTTTTTTTGAAGCAATTCGCAGCATTATATTTGTAGATTTTTGGTAGGTATTTCAATTACATGCTCCAGATTCTACCAATATATTTTGGTTGAACACTAAACAAAACAAAAAATGCAAAAATGTAGTCATATGGAAGCTTACTTAAAAAGGAGGGAAAGGAACAACTTGGATCTGGACTCCTAACTGGAAAATTACTGGTTTTAAATAGTCAGCTGTATAAATAAGTAGAATTGTCGGTCACACTTGGCAAAACTATTACCCAAATAAACAAATTATTAATGAATTAGTTAAGATCTGAAGTGGGAAATCATTTAATCTGTCAGTCACAGTTTGTTTGTATGAGCAATGTAATCTAATGATATTGTTTTCCATAAGAACAGTTTATGTAAATGGGTGCATGTAATTTAGATTGTCTGATCACATAGTGCTCCTGTACACGAAAGTGATTCTATTACAGTGCAGAGCAATGTATTCATCTCCACAACATAGGTTGGTCATTTATTCCATAAAAATGTGCTTCTATTACATTTGTAAAGTATACATCTCAGTTAATACTGACAAACTAATTAAACTATGTTTCACGGGGTTAGCTCTAAATTAAATATATGTTTATTTAGAATTGGTTAGTTTATTAAAGCCACTTATATAGAACAGCAACCGTACATTGCTGCTTTCTCTTGCCCCTTGGACGTGCTAATAGGAATATTTTGCCTATGAAAGGTTCTGTACAAGTAATACAAGTTTTTCTGTATCAGCATCAAGACTTATTGTATAGTGTTTTCAACACAAATTAGACTGATACATATTAATCATTTTGAAGCAACAAAGCATTCTGACATCACGAATGCTTAACACTAGTTTGAAAAAACTGGATTCAAAACTCAATGTAAAAGTAACTATTGTTTGCTTCAAAAAAGATGCAAGTGTTTTGTGTTGGATTCCTTCTTACACATGTTTGAAACTGGGCCATTAAGAAAGCCTTTGGGCTTGAGTTCGGAGCAGAAGTACTTATACAAGTTTGTAAAAGCAAATAGCAAGTTTACAAAAGCAGAAGAGTTAGTGAAAAAAATATTTGTTCTTTTTTTTTTCATTCGTGAGATCTCAAATGAAAACCTAGCTAGGGGTGAAGGGGGAGAACAAACCGTATACACTTTGATTTCTGGGTTATTTCACTCCCAGAAAAAGCAGCAGAGAATGCTGATTTTTCATGGACTGTGATATTGAAAATGAAAGGCATTACAATGGAAATCACTTTCACTGGATGCCAAAAAATGGTAAAGGTTGCAGCTTTATTCACTTACAAAACCCTAGGAAGGAGAAAAGACGTCTGCTGCCTTCGCCATCATAGCTCCATCACAGATTATTCTAAGACAGAAATTTTAAGTTTGAGAATTTAAACTCAAACAAAGATGGTTCCAAAGATATTATTGGTTATTTATTTCAAGGTATTTCTCCACTGCACAACAGTGTATTCTAACTGCTGTTGCGATTCTTCTCACTTTCATTTTTTTTGTATTTCAGAAAAGAAAGGAGAAATATCCCAAGATAAAAACAAAGAGAAGGTTTAGAACTATGAGGGAAGCAATCAAAAAGACATCTATTGTCACTCAAATTCTTATATATATTATATATACTGTATAACACTAACAGGAACATTCTTTCTCATGTATACAGGGTATATTATAGTAACTGTAATTTATTTTTTTCCGATATTTTTGCATTAAATATTAGAGGGAATTATATTTGAATGATTTTAAGAATTATTAAATAATCAGAACATCAAAAACTTACTAATTATGCAATAACTTCTGTGAACCAAAATATATTGGTAGAACCTGGAGCATGTCATTGAAATACCTCCCAAAAATCTACAAATATCTTCTTCTTCTTCTTCGCATTTTCCCACTTATGTGGGGTCTGCTTATTTGCACCAATTTTTTCACTTCGTACGGTCTGCTGCGTCTCGGCAGGTGACTTTTGCGAGGCACATGTCGTCTTCCACCCGATCCAGCCAGTTCACTTCTGTGAACCAAAATATATTGGTAGAACCTGTAGCATGTCATTGAAATACCTCCCAAAAATCTACAAATATAATGCTGCAAATTGCTATTTTACTGTGTAGATTTTAGCTTGTCAGTAAATGGTGAAAATAAAGTCATTGTTTAATATATGTATGGTTGCTGATTACTTTCCTCCTGCTGGAGAATTAACTCTAATGGCTGAGTAACTAAAACATAGGTAAACAGCCAAGCAGTAAAAAAATACAAGGTATTATTTGTGGTGTATTCTCATTCCTATAGATTTAGATTTTGTAGTAAACAATTAACTTTTAGTGCTATTATGTTTTTCTTTTAGTATAATTAATGCAAGGTTATAAAAATTATCCAAATGACTTTTTTACATTGTATTTTTATTTGAAGAAAATAAGAACACAAGATAGGTTGCAAATGAGAGCAGGTCATTCAGTCCATCTGGTTTGGTTAGTTGCTAGTATATAATTGGTCCAGGGATCTTGTCCAGCTGTCTCTTAAAAGAAGGCAAAAACTAGCATTGTTAGTTAGTGGGAGTTACTGTTAATAAAGAAAGCAATGCTTGTACTGTATGTGGAAAAGGAGATTAAGGTGATAAAGTACTGTACGTGAAAGTATGTCAATATACTAAGTTATACAAAATATAAAAAATAGCTAAGTTTAATGAGATCTAGTATTTGGATTTTTTTACAAATATTCTTGTACAATTCGAAAGAGAAAAGGTACCTCATAAGTAGCATAAGGTACTATTGAGAGTTACCATAGCTCTCAAGTTAAAGACAAACATGGTTTATTATTAAAACCTCTCTTTGTGTCAGGGAATGCTGAGCAAGCTGATTCTCAGCAAGATATTTTTTAATTATACAGAGATTTTTTTAAAATCTTAGGTGAAGACGAGTTTATGAATAACCTTTTGGCAGCTGAACTATATGTACAGTATATACAGTACCATATATAATATATAGAACACAAACAATCATTATTAAATTAAAGAGATTAAAATAGCAGTGGAATGGATATGCAACTACACCAACAAGTAATCTTAGCAAACACCAAAATAATGACTAACAATGATATCTCCTCTAGCAATATAAAATTATAACATTGAATTTTTTCAGCATTTCATTAATAAGATCATATACTGAAAGAGGCTCCTCAGAAAAAAAAGTTCAGCAACCTGGGAAAATGACTATGAGTGCTCGATGCTGATTTCAAATGTTGGGTAAAATTATTTCCAGACTTCGTCTTAGATATCACTGGGAACACAGTTTGGGAAACATTGCCTAGGGTACAGGGGCAAATGTTTTATTTAGGGATGACATATGTACAGTATGATCCATCGATTACTACTTTATTACTGAAACGTGCTGTGTTCAGTGTTCATAAATGATTAAAAAATGCCCAATACATGTCTTGTCAGTGACTCAAGTTGTTTATGTAAGAATGGAACACTTAAGGAATGTAAAGGAAAAGTGCAGATGTGGTTTCTCTCCTACCTATCCATCCATTTTCTAACTGCTTTATCCAATACAAGGTGGCGGAGGAGCCAGAGCCTATCCCAGCAGCTTTCTTCCTATCATCTGTTAAAATATCATGAGGGCTTTGAAGAATTGGAATCAAAGATAAATAACTATTAAGATAATATTTACTTTTGACAAATTGTTAGATATATTGCAATTAGGCTACTGAAAATAACAGCGAGCTTGAGCTGAGATGTCAATCTTTGAGAATCTGCCACACTGTACGGAACAATCACGTTGCCAATTAAATCTTTAAAGATTTTGAGTTGGCAGAAAAAAAGATATATAGGATGAGCCTTGGTTGATAAAACTAAGTAAAAAAATAAATTCAAGACAATTTATCAAGTGTGAATTTTCAATTTCACCAATTGTTCACTAGAAAGTGGTACTCCAAAATACTCTTTGCTTCATACTATTAAATATAATTGAAGTAGCTATTCAAAGATTTCTGAATGCATTGCTGTCCTGATGGCTGTCCCAAAGCAAAATAAGTGAAATCTTCAAGAGAAAATGTGGCTTTTTTGAAGTGCCTTTAAAACCCAATTTAACTGACAGGTGAAGATGTAATTAAAAAACATCAGCTTCATCAGACATCACTGGGTGGTAATATACTGTAGTGTACTGTAATATACTGTAATCAGAAGCCTTGTTTTTCTGTTTTATTTGCTCCCTTTGTTATCCCTTAGTTTGTACTACAGTGCCAGAATTAACTTATTTATGAAAAAATACAGCTTTTTAGCACTGAAGTTAATTTTAATCAGTGATTATCTAGTTATGATGTGGTTAAACATTTATTTTTTTGTACAGTACTTGTCTTTTGTGTTCTTTGAAATGATTACCTTCTGGAAATACAGTAATAATAGCTAGGAGACACTGTTTATGTAGTCTAGAATTCCCATTAGTTATGTCTTTTCTGCACCAGGGAAGCCATGATATGCAGCTTTAGTTAGAAATTAGAGGGTACGTAATCAAAGTTTTAAATGTTGTCAATTTGATGTAGATAGAAACTGCCAATCTCTTATTTACCAATTATTTAGTTATAGTATTCATTACACTGCCCTGCCTACAGTTTTATTCTAGTAAGAAGGAACATTTTTCAATTGAAAAGTTTCAGGCACGCAGGCTCTGTTGTTAAGGTTTTTGTTGTGGACATTGTGGTGTCTCATTATAATAAGGCATAATTATATATGACAGGATTCAGCTAGAATGATCAAAGCAAGACCCATTGGTAAGAAATTAGGTGCAGTGGCTGTTGCTATAATGTTACTAGTTTAATTTCTTGTTATCTTTGGTAATTAGGGAGGCTAAGAGTAAGCAGCATAAATTCCCTGTATGTTTGACCATTTACATGACCATTTACAATATACAATGCCCTCCAGTCTTATTCATACCACTAATGAAATATGAAAAGACTTTGTATACTGTAGCAGTTACAGTCTGGATAATGCCTCATTTACAAAGATATTAAAAATGTCACATTTTTTCACACCTCTAAGTTTTTCTTTCAATAAAATTCAATCCAAATAAGTGTTCTTGACTGGCTATCTCAATCTGCATACTTCAATCCAATTGAACATTTGTTAATCTATCTCACCATGGCAGTTAATTAATGGAAACTGATGGGTCTGAAGGACTTGGAGCAATTCTATAGGGAGGGATGTTCAGACATTTTCCCTCTGATGTGTCAGAACCTCATAGCACCCTTCAAGAGGCATCTAGTAAGTGTAATCCCTGCCAGAGGAGGATTTATCAAATATTAACTACAGAGGTGTGAATTGTTTTGACTCTTGTGTTTTCTAGATTTAAATTATTTAGAACAAATTTGACTTTTCTCAATAGCAATGCTATTAGTTTTACTGCGTAATGTGTTTAGACTTTTATGAGCAAGAAACACTATCCAATCTATGAATTTCTCTGTTATTTGATCTTTCTTATTCCTATTTCATCATGGGTATGCATTAATTTAGAGGGCAATGTAAAAGACCTCAGATACATTACTCATGTATAATTTAAATGTTTGTCATTTTTTAAATTACCCTTTGTGGAAAAACAGTTAAAATTTAAAGATTGATCAAAGAATCTTGAGTGCTGCACCATCTTCTAATGTCTACAATCTTTTAGAACCCAGATTTCAACTTGGTCTATTTGTTATCCTCAAATGTCTTGCAGTTTCAAGGTAAAATAACAGCACGGACATCGACAGAAAATATGTGAACATTCCTGAAAATTATTGGTATGACAATTACTATGCTCAGAGACATTTTGATGTTTAGAATTAAGAGCAAAAGTAAAAAGTTAAAAGAACAATGATTTACTGTGAATAGCAGAATGTATTTGTATGACTTATTTTTATGTCAAATTGCCAAACACAATTACATGGTCCCTTCACTTAGTTGGAACAAAAATTATGAAATTATAAAGACGTCCATAGTACAAATAACTGGCCTAAATTGTATAAAGAGTTGGAAGCAACCTCCCAACTCCGAACTGTAGTCATCTAGAATTGACTTACAGAGTTGTTAAACCCATATAAATACTTAATGGACTGCATGAACATAATGTAAACTTGAGATAACATACATGTTATGTTAGATAGATATGTTAGGAAAGACGTTTGATGAATAGTATGAGTATGGTATGTGAATGTTGTTGAATAATATATATGCTATCTCAACTATGGTACTAAAACAAATTTAATTTTAGTACATACTCTTTGCCCACTTCATATTTTTGGTTTCAATTCATATTTAGTCGAGGAATAATGTATATACAGTATTCATTGGATCATTAATGTTGATTGTTTTTATGCTTTTCTCTTTCTTATGCTCTTCTTATGTTTATCCTTTTTATCATATGATGCATTTACACTTAAAACCAATGCCTCCGATTCTAAAGGAGTTGTTTTTATTTTTACAAACTGTTTCTTACTACAACAATTGTTTATTCTTCTGTGAGCAAAGCACATACAGTAGCACGATAGATCATATTTCTTTATAACCTTCTTTTAAATTACTAGTTTAATTACCAGTTACCAGTACTTTATATTTTCATGCAAGGTAGTAAAGCTGTAGGGGTCTGATGTCCTTTGATTCACATTTGTTTGCCCTTTATAAGGAAGCTGCATGTACTGATGTGAGGGTCATGGCAAGCTGGAACCTATACTAGCAGCATAAGACACCAGGCAGTGCATCAATAAAGATTGTTTTGAAAACTTAAACATGCATTGACTCCACTCACATAATTGGTTGCCACTGTAACCTGGTATTCATTGCCAAAAGTGCTGACTATACAATATTTTTAATAGATTTTCATATACAACTGTAGAAGGTTTTTGGCTGATGCCACCTCTGTGAATTTAAGCAGCTTGCACCACTGTACTGTTGTAGAATAAATTGTCTATATACATAGAATGTATACATAGAACAGCCTGGAAGTCTATCAACAAGGACTGAAGACCTTCAATGTTATTGAACTTGATCTTGTTGTGAAAACCCTTCTCCACTAAGTATTGACCAGAATTAATTGTGAAAATGGTAGCACAGCAAAGTCTCATAATGCATTTTAAATTATTCTGCAGGCAGACAGCACATGGGTCGTGCAGAGCAGGGAGGGAATGTGGACTAAGGAAAGGGAGGCCCTCCAGTTACCCACCGTCTGCAACACACGCGGTAAAAGGCTTCCAAATTGACAGGTTCGCTTTCATTGTATGTAAGTACAGTTCTCACATTGTTCCCTCAGTCAACTGCTTGGCTTCAGTCTCTGTTTAAGCTATAAAAGAAACACAATATTAATCTACCCTATATATAAACAACAGAAACTAAAATAGGTCAGTCTTCCAGATGTTTAAATGGGTAATGGATCAAGAGTGTTCAGGCTTAGGTATATCAGTTAAGAGGCTTATTTTAAATGATACGTATTGGGATCACTTTGAATTTGAATCTTCTTCTCTAGTTATCATTGCAGTAATTTATGGATTAACTTGTCAAGACTTGCCTAAGACACTTTTAGGCTTCAGAACATCCAAACATTAATCACTGAACAATACCCTGTTTGCAAAATCCTGTACAGTACAGTGCTGTACAGTAAATTGTTCTCTTTTTTTTCTAAAAATCAGTTTTGCTATATATATATGACATTATTTCTATTAACACATTTTACATGTATTGAGTGCTCAGAGTATATAATATATATCAGAATTTACCATTCAAGATATTGCCCTTTTGAATTATGATTCTAGTGTTTGCACTTAATTTCACTTAAAATTCATAGTTACATTTAAAATGGACTCTGATACGGTCACTCAGAATTGCCTGTTACCCTGCATTCTCTCTCACAAACCATATTTACAGTATGTTTCTTGTAACTGATGTTTAATCAAACATAAATATTGAGGGACTGCTGTTGTGTTACAAATTTCCCAGTTGGATTGATTAGGTCTGGTTTGTTGATTTTACAAAACATATCTGAGAGCTACTGACAAAAGTTAGCAAAACATATTTGTAAGTGAATGGCAGTAATCTGGTACAAAGCCAATATAGTCATAAGGAAGGTCATATTTAATCAAGAGGAAACCATACAACAATAAGGTATATGTGTACCTTAGACAGGCTTTCATTCTTAAAAAGAATTCAGTGGCAGTATTAGTAAAAAAGAGATGCAGGAAGAGATTAAAGTCAGTAATAACCAGAGAGGCTTATAAAACATTTATACATGGTGTTTTTAGTTTAAGAATTTGAAGTTATTATGGCTATTGTAATATACAGTAAGGTAATAGAAATGAAAATAGTAAACAAACCATTTATTTATAGCATTCTTTTTTCGTTTAGAATTTTGGATTTTGGACACATTCTTATGTAAAATGACGAAGCCTAGCAATCTAGTATTCATATTCATTTTGGAAATTGTGCATGGTTTTTATACAATTGCATGGTTCTTCATGGTTTTTATATGATCTATCCTAGTTTAATTTTGCAGTACTTAAGGCAGATGCACTGAAATGTATATCACTGTGTTATCATGATGTTAATTGACAATTTGAAGGGACTGAATCAATATTTTTTCTTTGAACATGGAATAAGCATGAAGGAATCAAAAATGGAGGTTATATCCAAGTGCCAATAAAAAAGTGTAAAAAATCAGTACTTTGTATTCTAATCAAAATGTAATGTTCAATTATGAAAGTGAGGCTATTTTAGGTTTGAACTAAATAGTATTTTTGGGTTGATCAGGAGTTCATGTGCAGTCAAGAGCTTTGTGGAGAGGTTGGGGATAGTGATATGAAGATTTAATGTCTCTGTCCAGCATCAGATTAAGAAAGCATAATTAGAAAACAGAAAATGAAGCAGTCATGACAATTTTATTTGGCTTCAATGAAGTTTGATCCTTTCAAAAGATGCTGAGCATCAGAACTGAAAGGAGGTCATATTTAATAGCTGATTGGACTAGACTGGACTATGCAGACACAAATTAGGGTTTTTTCTTCATTTGGCAATCTATCTCAGCAAGAAAAATTCTGAATTTTCACTGAGCTTGTGGTGTCCAACTATAAGCCACTTGTCACATCTAATAAGTACCTCTGTGTGCAAGAGCATGAAACAATTTTAACATCTTACGTTGACATTCATCAAAAATTGTTAATAAATCACTGGCATTAGGTGCTTAAAGCAAAATAGATACAGAAGCCCATGCTTATTACGTACTTGCGGTCCTCTTTTGAATGTTTCAGAGTACATACTCGTGATACAGGAAGACCATAAATCTGTCATAAGCAGTAGTACCACAAGTATATCATTCAGCACGTATGGACAAGTATACTTAGACTGATCAGTGTGTCTCCCTTTTAGGGGAAGATTGTTCCAGCTTCCAAGAGCAAGAAATCAAAGTGTTGTTTATTTTTAGAGAAGTAATAGACTGAGAGAGTGGTCTTATAACTGTTGGGATAAGAATATTCCCAATTATGTATAAATTGATATTGTGGATTTAAATACAGAATAGCAATTTCATTTCTGGGGCATTGCTTTGCATGAACTGAAATGAGGATGGCATATTTTAATTTAAATAGACTAACTAAATAGCTGCACTGAAACCAAATTACTGTATTAGAAAATGTGAGGTGTATAATGAAAACAAAATACTATATGATTTTAAATGGTGCATAATTTGCACTTTCAAATTAAATAATGCTCAGTAGCAGTTTCTATTTTCAAAGCACTTATAATGTCAGTTCTAAATATAGATGTAGAATTCCAGATTACAGATTATTTTTTTCTTATCAATGCCTATGAATTTTATTTTAATAAATGTGATAAATGTTCTTTAAATAGTATGTCATGCCCTTGTTGATTTCTTAAATAAAATGTTATTGGTACCTGCAATGGCACTGTACATAAATATTGTCCATTTTATTATTATAGGATATTGCATTAAATGTAATTACCATTGTGGTAGACTAGTTTGTTGTGACACAATTGTACACTTTAATAAAAAGAACATTAAATCATTTCTGACAAAACTTTGAAATTACAGACACATTTTCAAATGATGGTCATAGCAAATGAAATCATCTGAAATGCTTAATCTTAATAGTAACCTATGTCTTCTTGTCTTCCACTTTGCACATACTGTAGATGGATTTTTCTAGTATTCATTTTACACCAAACTAAAACAAGTTATTTAAAGTTAAGGACAGTGGCTCTTTAATTGGGATAATTCTGGCAGTACTAAGTGATGATAACATAGTCTAAGTCACAGTGTTCATCAGCAAAGAATGAGCCACAATATCAGAGTGTTAACGAAGGTCATCAGATAATCATTCTGCCTTTAAATAGATTCAGAAAATAGACTATGACAGGAGAAAATCTCACCTACATTTTCCTCATTAGGCTTTTCAAGGGGATGCCAAAGGCTAGCCAGCTACAGTAACTGCTTCCAGCTCAACTCATGAGGCCAGCTGTCAAAGTGTGCAACTACACGACTTGATTCATTATTTCATTACAGCTCTTTATTGGTCATGCTTTACTACATGGAGTACATTTAGTAGAACACTTAACAGTGTCGCAAGTCTTCCTTGCTAGCTCCTTACAGTGTCGACATCATGACTCCACTACTGCTGAACTGAAGGGAGAGCAGCGTCTGTGCAATCCATTTGTCTTTAATCTAGACTTATTACATGCCTGCTTAGATAAATTGCAAACTAGCTAGCTACATTATTTATGTATTTATACCACACAGAGGTACTGAGGCTGATGCTATGATTCAATGAATAAAGATCACCATTGTTCTGTTTAAAAAAATTTGCAGCCACGAGGGCATCCTTTAGGGTATTCATAAATCGTCTTCAGTCACATTGCCGACGACCACTATGAAAAATGCAAAGCTTACTTTGTCATGCCTTCTATGGATTCAGAATGATTTTTGATTAACAAAATGGGGTTAAAAACAGTCAAAATAATTAAATAATAAGTTTACTGTATCAAACATTTTTTGTCTTTTACTGTTACAGTTACTGTAATTAAAATATTAGATTTTCATATATTTGTACTTTTGTTACAATTTTTTTTTTAATCTCGGTACCATTCAACATTTTATTTTTCCTTACAAAAAATTTCATTGAAAAAAATTCCATGATCAACAAAGCTCACATTTCTCAAAGAGGACTGAGGTTTCTTGACCTTCCAAACATGTCTAGGAGGGAAATTAATGTATTTTTAAAATAAATATAGAGATGTATTTTTCTGTTTCGTTTTGTTATTCTTCTTATTTTGGTTTAATTGTGAACTTTTTAAAAAAATGATTGGTTTGTTCAGAAGAGATTTGAATCACATATTAGTTAAAATCCCTCCTAATGTTGGGAGAAACATGTTTGCTGTTTGCAGTAGGTTACCTAGGTACATGAAGTTTGCCACAGTCATGTACATTCTCAGTTGATATATAAATTATATTAATTTCTGGTTAATTTCACACTTCAACACATGCTGTACAGCTCATACTATAGGTAACATTTGCATGTTATACCCACATTTGCCAAACCATAAAAGTAGTTTTGGTCATGTTTTCCTCTGCAAGGTCTTATTGTATGGAGTTATGCTGTTAAAAAGTTCTAGTGCCATATTTTAAATTATATAGGTTAAACAAAAACAGGATCTGCATCCTTTCTGAGAAAAATGTGTGCATAAAAAGATTAAATTTAATCTCAGCTCCAAGCACAAGGAATGCAGCAAAAACATAGAACTTTCTCTTATTGGTCTGTAGGTGTTTGCATACAGTACTTGCTCATATGAAGGAGAACGTGAAGGATTTCTGTAGGAGCACTAGATAAGCCCACGCAGAAACACATCACTCATTTTGAGGAAAGCCTTGGGGTGTCCTTAACAAAGCAGGCACTGTCGTAGTACAAACTATGGCAGCACGCTTTTCACCTTGAGAGTGTCATTTGGCAAGAAGACATGCAGAGGCAGCTGAGTTTAACACTGCTGTTGGTCTCTGAGATGGAAACTGTTTACAAAGATTCTGCTCAGACTAGAATTGCCCCTGTGTTCTCAGTGTAGTTTGAAGGTTGGCTGGACACATCATGTGGTAACTGAGACAATGACTTTTTACAAAGCATTCATATTTTTCCCTGGCAAAACTGTCAATTTATTTATTGACAGTGAATTGAAATAACTTACTGTAGATAAACATACTGTAGATGGTCTACCCCTGAGGGAATAACAGTAGACTAAAGATATCTCAAGAAAAAAATGATAACTCAAACAGTGGAACACACTAAGTATGTGTAAGCTTTCTTAGAAAATATTGTATAGTGATATAATGTATAACTTAAGAACAAGAGCAGAATTACTCGTTTTAATTGTCTTTTGACTAACAAACCTCGATATCCCCTCTAACATATCTCTAAGACATAAGAGACAGCTCATATACTGTATGTGCATGAAATGAGAGCTAAAGCATTAGAAACATTAGAGTTGATAAAGAAAATAGTTTAGTGAATAAGAAAAATAGGGAGAAATATATTACATTTTCATTCACGTCAAGTAGTTATTAAAAACTGTACTCAGCTAAACTGCAGTACCATATTATCATTTTTACTTAAACATACTGTTTTGTCATAGTGAATTTCATTTTTTAAAAGGGACTACATTTAAGGAATTCTTTAAGAAATGTAGCAGGTGTGGTTTTAATTATAGATAGAAATGCTTAAATCATTTTACTTCTGAAATGTTACGCATGTAGCTGTTTTAAAATTAGGGCAACACAAATCCACTTGCTGGATAGATCCCAGATTGTATAGATTATAGCATTAACTGTTATTATCCTATATTCAAAATAAAATGGTTAAATTATTATAAATTTCAAATACACACAAGGGAACTACATGTTGAATTTTTGCATTGTTTTTTTTAATTAGATGAGCACAAGGTTGCTATTGTGAAAGTTATAATGAGGCCCTAGGAAACCTTTCTGTATATTTTGGACTGCATAATAATCTGGCCATGACTACTGCAAGATTGAAGATGAAATGTATTCAGATCTGCTGTATGTCATTATATCTACTTTTATAAAACATTTATAAAACATCACCATTGTCTCTCACACATTTTGTCTCTCACACGGTTTAATATACTCTGGAGTAGAGAAAGGGGTGTCTACCTCCTGAATTCCAACTGAAATGTGGAGCTTCCCCATTTACTTTCAATATAAGTCCTCATTATTCCTCTGTCAGTCCTTCAGAAAGTGGTTCCAACACTGAAGTCCACTATTTAAGCCAAATATATACAATTAATGTGGATATTAAGCATAATTAGCCATATGAGGTTTCCAGTTCAGTTAATTAACTAGTAACCAAAAAGACAAGATGTGAGATATGCATTTTTCTTGTCTGTAATGTTATTTCTTACAGACAAATTGCAGTGGAAAGTGGGATTGAATATTAACCAGTACTCTCCAAATAGAGATCTGGAAGTATTATTTTTTAATAAAGCATTATAACACTGTTCAATTTTTACTGATGCAATCTGTTAAATTATCAGTGGAAGGCAAAAATAATACATTATGCCTGCACCATATGCACATTATTTATAGGAAGTTTGACTGGATTAAAATGTTTGACCTGTACAATAATATATGGAGAATATTATGAAATACTAATATTTAGGATTATGTAGGATTTGTCATAGGATTTAGGACTGGTCAGTCACCACATTGGATGTATGTTCAGCCAAACATTTCATTACAAAAATCTCTGTGAATTAATTAATATACACTACGTACAAAACATGACTCCCCTGTGCTATCATTATTATACTTTTGAGTTATTGCATACTAACGT
Organism: Atractosteus spatula; assembly: GCF_055471065.1. Classification (NCBI taxonomy): domain Eukaryota; kingdom Metazoa; phylum Chordata; class Actinopteri; order Semionotiformes; family Lepisosteidae; genus Atractosteus; species Atractosteus spatula. The sequence goes on from NC_142712.1 coordinate 53,283,993, forward strand.
AGCCAGAGCTGTTGCACAATTTTCTCAGATTTTGCTAGAAAAAGCCCTCTAGGGCATTTTGGGCCTTCTGAGTCCCGAAATGCTAATTTTTTTATACATTATAGCAAAATATTTTGCCAGATGAGGTTTTCTTTGAAAATCTGAGACAGATGAACAACTTTTCCTTTTTGGATGAATCACTACAGATGTATGCTTTTTTATCATGCTGTGGTGCTATGGTATTTCATTTTTACACAAACATTTTCAGTCTCTAAAGCACTGCAGGTGCAATAAGACAGGGCTTGCACAGGTACCTGCTATATTTTTACTGTACCTTCACCAGTGTACTGGCAGGCAGGATCATAGGAACAGTGACTGACAGCAGGGAAGACTGGGGAAGCTGTGAGATGTACAGTGCTGTGCCTCTCAAGGTCATTGCTCACAAAAGGGTAAAGACCCCTTAGATCATATTGCAGCTGCTTTCACTGAGCTGCATCTTCTCCTTGGGAAACCCTATCTGGAGCTTTTACAGAGGAACGAAGCATAAAAACATATCAAACACTAATCATTCTGGTATCCCTTTCTACATTGTATTGTGTATTTCAGGCTTTAGGCTCATTAGCTCTGAGGACACTGATTACTCCACTAAATTCATTTTTCCTAATATAATATTACTGTTTCTACTTATAGATTTCAAGTAATGCTTTGTTGTTGTGGTATTTTAATAGAAATATAATAGTAATGGTATAACATTTATTTGTATTTTAGATTTCTATTTTGTGAACTTTAATTTGTGTTTTTAACATTTATTATTTATTTTCACATTTATCCACGTGGCCTAGAAAGGAACACATTCATGGTGTCCTTATAGTAATATTAATTAGAACTCACCGTTTCGCAATGCTAGGAAATACAACCGTCAAAAGACACATCTATTTCTGTCATTGTTACTGACTCACTTTGAGAAATGAAAGTGCTACCTTGCTGATTGGACAGAGGCTGTTATTATGGAAAGAAAACTATGACCATTTTGTATTTTACTGAATTTGTAAATCACATAATGGAAGTGCAAAATATATAATTGCAGATAATGGACCATATTTGTTTTTATGAGTTTGAAAAGTACATTTTCACATTGCTTTCATTTCCTTTAGCAATAATAATAAATCAAATGAAAATGAACTGATGTATACTCCTTCCTAATAGAATATATTCAAATATTGACTTGTTTAAATTATATGGGGAGGTTTTAATTAAAAGGTACCTAATGGTACCTGAAACCTCTTATCATACATGGGTCATTTTAAATTACATTTATGCTATTTCCTTTAGGCCTTCACAAAACCATTTAAGTCATAAGAACATAAAGGTTTCAAAAGAGAGGATGCCATTAGCCCATCTGTACCATTGGTTTCTTAGTAGCTAATTCATTAAAATATTTTTAAATTAAGTCAGGGTCAACTTCAGGGTCGCTGGGTAGTTTGTTTCATACCCGAAGAAAATGAAGAAATCTGCTGGGTTTTGTCTGTTTGTTTTTTTTGGAGGGAGGGGGGAGTTAGAGTACCAGAAAGACAATCCCCTCCCATACACATGAAAAGAAGTTTAATCTTTGCGCTATACCATGCCAGTTAGGAAGGGATTTGAAGTTATCACTGAATACTGTGTATTTGCTTACAAATTCATTATATACTCATTACTGTTATCATTATTGCTAAAGTAGTTTTTATTTATTTTCTCTCAACTACACTGCTCTATATTAATCAATACTGTACATGACCCATTTCCAGTGCCAACCCTGACAAGATTGTGTGATTGCTTAGATCTAGGTAGTATCTTTCATCATTTTAAGACAAGAAGGAAATGGCAACCTAACTGATTAGCTCTGCAGTGTGACACTAAACAGATGCATCCAATTACAAAAATGGTGTATCTGTAAAGCATGATGTGTTACGGTGAACAAGGTGAGGGGGATATGCCTGATGTCTTTAATGGTTTCTAAAGTTAAGATCACAGTCCATTGAATGTAGGGGCACATATCTATTCAAATCTACAGTACTCAAGTATATGCACTCCTAGCTTTCTCTTGTTATCTCTATATTTTTTTGTTAATAGCTATCTCTATCACAGTACTTTGTTATATTTTACATTATTTGTAACTTATGCTTTTAATAATTCACTTTGCATTATCAACAACAGAATGTTATTTACTGCAAACAGACTAACAATAGTGCATGAAGATGTGTAATAACAAATGTGAGCTTTTGCATGCATTCCAAATCAGTATAAATACATTATCAATCTACAACATCTGAGGGAGAGTACACAAAACCTTTCTTAACAGAACACCTGTGAATTCAAAAATTATGCAATGGTGAGAAAAATAAATGAATACAGAGTTCCTCCCTAACAGAGTATAAGAAATCTTTTAATGGTCTCTGCTAAGCCCTAGTATGTCACAGCTGGAGAGGAAAGAATAAAAGATCTAGTAAAATGAAGGTAAGACAGGGTTTGTGGAATTAATAAATCATGAAGGAAATGCATTGACATGAGTTTCCTTTGGTTTACAGGCTGGTTAAGGAAGAATCCGTGTGACTTCCGTGAAAAGAATGTGAATATGACAAATGAGAGAATTAAAGAATGCCTTAACTATCAAGGGGCAAAGCCAATAGATCATGTACTTCAATGACTTGATTCAATTTACCCATTAAAATAGGTGAAATAGTCCTGGGTGACTGTTTTGAAAGTGATTTTCAAGGCACATGGCATCCATTGACTAAGGCAGAATGCAATGCACTTTAGAACACCCACACAAGTGGGATTAAAGTACATTTCCTCTGTAGCTAAGGAGATTGTACACAACCCATGTCTACAGAATAACAGATCCCTTTAGGCTAACTGAGTGCTTAAGAATAAATTCAGTTTGCCAGAAACCAAAAGAACATATTTAGATGTGTTTGGGACAGCCAAAGGTTCCATACTTTTCCAGAAGAGCCCAATAAGGAAATTCAAGTGCTCTTTTTATTTGTAGTTGTCTTCACATTGTAGACTCTATCCTACTGTATGAAGTATATCCTTGTCCCTTGTGTGTGCTCTGTCCATGTTGGGCCAAAGGTACCTTTTTGTAAATGCTTGGAGAGAGTCTAGCTGCAGCTACGCTTGGAAGGCCAGGTTCTTCTTTGTCCACCATTATGATCTGTTACAGAAGCAGAATCTGGTTGGCTTTCCTCACTTTGTTGAAAAGAGGGTGGTATTTCATTAGGAGCCTCCTCATTCCCTTCCTGGCTTTTGTACATGTTACTTAAATGGAGTTTCCACAACTCAGGATTGAGGAGCTGAGGTTGACAGTGAATAGTGGAGTGGATGCATGGAGTACTGTTGCTGACATGGTCAATGTCTGGTGTGTGATTCCACAGCCAGCATAATTTGGTGGGACACTTGGAAGGTTACTGCTGATTGGGGATACTCGATGGAGAAGGTGTGGTTTGTAATGTGCATTTGCTTTCTGTTCTGAAAATTAAACTAGTAAAAAAATTGAATGAGAGATTCCACACACATAGATTCCAGTGATCTGAAAGAAAAAAATAATTGTTTATTTTTTTATATCAGAAAATTTAAATTTGGGGATGAACTAAGTAAATCAATACATCAGTAAGTCTCCTATAGGAAGATGAAGAAATTTTAGTACCCTGAAGGCAAACAATAGCCATTAGCTTATCTTGGATGGTCTCAAGTCTGGAAATGGATGCTTGTGAAATGAAGCAGGCCATAGCATGCCAGAGGAGCCACATTACAACCATGTGAATATTTTTAGTTGTAGCTTTTTGCTCCATTTTTGCAGGCAGAAAGCATGATGTTTCTGTATGTACTATCGAGGTAAACATTTTTTTGGGATCTGGGTTTATTATATAGCCCCAGATTCAATTAATTAGGTATCAAATCCAGGATCTCATATGCTGTTGCATTTTAAAAACTACAGATATAAAAATATAATGAAAAATGCTATTAAAGGTATCCACCATGACATCTCTGAACATAAAGTGCTGACCCCTGTTTTATACTTGGTGGCATCTGTCTTAATAAGGTCAGACTAAATAGTTAAATGTATAGTTACTGTATATTAAATAGTAAAAGCCATTGTAAGCCAAAATAAACTGGTAATTGTAAACCATTGTAATTTTGTTTTGCAAAGAATGCGCAAGAAAGCTATAAGCATTCAGTAACTAGGAAAAGTAAGAAACCGTAAGTGAATGTTTACTAAAATATTTTGAATATTGTAAATTTATTATACAGAGACACAGATGTGTAGCAACTGTTAGCCTTCATTCTTGTGTGGAGTCACTGCTAATGGCTTCATCATTGATTTATATGTTGATGGCTGGTGTGAGAAGGCCATTAATCTTTTGTGAAGGAAATCTTAGGCTGAGTTGAACGTGTTTTTATATACAGTACATTATGGGCAATGAATTACCCTCTCACCCAAATAGCAATTCCTCTGTGTTTTGAAGAATGCAGCACAAGAGGGGTAGTGAAAATAGCTTTGTAATGTGTATAGGTACAACAGGTGAGAATATGATACACAATTTGCATTAGGGTAATTAAGATTTAAAAAGTTTGTCTAAAATATTTGCTGTTTTATAATCAACCCCTAGAATAGGAAAGTATTGTATAGAAAATTAAGTCACATGTTGTTTTGCTCCAGACAAAACACTGCAGTTTTTCTTTGCCATTCCTTACAATACAAAAGATTACATCTCTATTTAGTTCAACATTTAGTTCTTTATAATGTATTTATAAAATCACAATTGGATAAGTTGTATGAATGCTGGAAAACTATTGGACAGTCCTCCTATATCAAAATCTATTCTCGGGCAAAAGGGAATAGGTAGAATGAAAATTTAAAATTAGATTAGAAAAAATGACAAAGTTAGAGAAAAGGAAATCTTTCTGCAAAAGTAGGACACTGAGCAATCTGAGACAACAGCTGAGAATTTAATACATGATAATACAAAACAAAAAAAACTTGAGGTGTTAACAGGACTGTGAATGCTTGTACTGTGATCAATTACAGACATCTACAGTATAAAGCATGCATTGAGTAATATACCACAGCACATGTTAACATGCTGGCATGCTTTGAGAAATTACAGAACAAATAACTCATGCTGGCTGATAAATACAAAAGAAAACCAGATTTTCTGCTGTATGCACAATATGTTGTGCTATGCTTTCCACTGTGGGATAATTGCATGCAAATTGTTCCATAAAAATGTAAGTATATGATGCGGACAATTAGCCAGCATTGGAAAAGCAGGCCTAAGCAATTCAAGACTCCACCAACATTCTAAGATATTGATAATTATTTTGCATTCAGTCCAAATTACATACCCAGATTGGCTACGTGCTTTGTGTACTAATGTGACATGGCTGGATTCAGCAAGCAATCTATGCCACTGTTCAGATATCGATCCTCTTTCATGGTAACTGTGGCAAAAAGTCAGGGAAAAGGGAAACTGGAAGAGAAGGGAAAACAAAGAAGCCACACAGGAGCATCTCACCGTCAAGTAGGTAGGAGGTCTTATATATCATTCTGATCAGATTCTGTAAGAGAATAATAATCTTCTACTTTCTACAATCCATTATATAGCTGTTATCCCAATAGGTGAGCCTAAAACACTGATGGGATTAACACAAGTCTTAATGAATTTCCTTTAGGGTCTCTGGAGACCAAAACTAAGGTAAAACCACACCACTACAGTTGCAGTCAAGTTATCTTCAGGAGTGTGGCTGTACAGTATGTGTTATTCATAGGTTTTTACAGTGGCAGGGATTTAGAAGGAGGTTTATTCCCATTGGGACACTTCATCACTGTTGCATCAGTGATTTTTCAGACTTCAGGTATTCCTGGGGGATTGTTTTTTGCTGAAATGTAACAGTGGATCCTGGTTACATTTTTTCCTCTGAAGCCATTTATTTATTGTGGTTCTGATTTATGTGTCTGCATACCCATAGGTGGAGGATCAATTAATTATTTTCATGCCACCCAACATTGACTGTTCCTCATTGAGTGGGTTATATAAGTTAAGTATATCGAACTTCATTCATTTGTTGGCTATATTAAAAGGCTCGTTTTATGTCAGCTGACTTTATCTTTACTTTATTCTTTATGTGTACTCTGGTTCTCTTTCTTTGCTGTTATTTTGAATATTTGTTGATAGTGCAAAAATGAAACTAATTTTTGTTGGCCTTTCCAATATGGTGCATTGCCAGTGTGCTACACTACCAAGTAATCACTGTTAAAAAAATTAAATGTAAGCTAGATTTTTAGCTGAAAAGCTACTTAGCGTGGCAAATGGAAATGTAAGTCTAATCACCAATAACAGCCCATACATTACAGACAGCATCATAGCCATATCCAACAAGATAAATCTGAAATGTCAGAGAAGTACATTTTACAGACTACTCATTTCCCATTGATTTGATTGAGTAAGTGTGAAGTCTTGCTGTCTATCCATACTGTCAGTGTATCGGGGTATTTTATTCTGTTAGAACACTTCATTTTCAACAACACTCTTCTCCTCTAAGTGGAAAATGATAGGAATAAATTATCTGAGCAAAAAGTTCTTTGCATTTGTTTCTCCATATCTTGCTGTCATTTTTCCTTAAAGTTAAAGTTTGTAGTTGATTACAATTAGGTGTATGCTCCATTATTTATGAAAATGAAGCTAAATATTATGTCGTATTTTAAATACTAATAACTAGAACATTAAATGCTACATGTGAATTTTTCACTTTTGGTTTTAATGTACAGTAACAGAGTGGAAAGGAGGGTCATCAAGTGTCAAGGGCTGTATACATGTTAATTGCATTAATGCACCAGTAACACCCCAGTGTTGATGCAGTTTCCTGCCCTGATCAAGGGCCCTCTTAACACAAGCACCAGACAATTACCCCTCCACTCAAGGGTAATGCGTGGGGTTGCAAACAGTTTTGACTGGACCAGTGATTGAGAGGGTGGCATACACAGGGCGATATTTGGACAGCCACTTCCTAAAGGAGCCCTCGGTGGCTGACTCTGCCCATACAAAGCCCCGATCAGGACAGAGCAAAAACAACCCTTAGGAGGAAGCAAGGTTGGAGAAACAGGCTACAGCATAGGACACAAGAGAGGATGCTGACACCAGGGATTCTACAGTGAGCTGCTAAGGAAGGCTCCAGGATCACCTTCCTCCCCCCCTGCCTGACAGAGAAATCAGGATGGGGGGGGGCCATGATGGAGGCATGTTGTTTGGGATGGTCAGGACCAGAGAAGTTGCCACCGGTTGACCAAACGGAGTGTCATCACTTTTCCTTAGTGGGAGGGAAGGAACCACACCAGGTCACTGACTGAAGCTGGCTTCAGAGGAAAATGCTAGTAACTGGATCCCATGGGGTTTCTTTGTACTGTTCCTACAGTAAGTGCTTCTGGTGGATGAACTGTATTATGTGTTTTGTGTGCTGGGTAGTCGTTAAATTTGGGTAGTCAGAAATTTGTCTTATGAGGATACCTTAATCTGATGGTTAGAATGATAGATTGCTATAAATAAATGGTATATCACATATAATAACTGTCTTTTCTGGTCTGTGGATACACTGGTGATTCTGGGAGAAAAATAGAACCTGCAACAAGGAAGTAGCCTATCACCCTTTATAATTGTTAGGTGGTGTAGTCGTGTACAAGGCAGAAATAATTCTCATTTGGGGGGGGTCACCTATCTGTAACATTGACAAAGTTTCCTTTGGAACTGCATATATTAAAATGTGACAGTTTGGCTTTATTTGGTATAGATTTATACAGTCCTAGCAACATAGATGCAGAACATAAATGCTTTATCAATACAGCCTTAAGTCCTGTAATTAAATTGGAGACACGCTGCCTTTCATGGGATACATAATTTACAGATATTGGTCTAGAAAAAAATGAAATGCAACAGAAATCAACCGAGCTGAAGTCTTTGATTGTTCTATATGTCTGTAATTAGAGAAATGTGAAGAATATTGAGAAATGTTTTTTGCTCTGAAAACTTTTTTGCTCTGCATGATACTCTGAATTGGGGTGATGAAGGATTTTACAGGCTACCGTTCAATGTTAAATTCCATGCAATATTCGCAATAATTATAAGTAATAAGTGAATAAAAACATATTAATTTCAATAAATAATTCAATGCAATTAGTTTTCTATGAATAATTAAAACAGTACTTTGAAGTTCATAAAACTATTCATAAGCACATTTTTATTGAATAAGAATTGAAAAATTATAGATATAATGAAGAAAATTTCAACAGAACCTCTCATACCAGGTCATAAATACTTCATTTCTAGTTTTTCAGCATAATGTACTTCTTTCTGTTCTGAGAATGAATTATTTTACATGCTTCTGAAAGGCTTTGTAAAAGCATTAGTACAAAAGTGAAAATTCAAAATAGAGGAAAATAGAGGCTTGTGTTGAGCATATATTTCATATTAAATCATCTATTTTTAGGTAGGATCTAATTTAATTCACAGGGCTTCTGAAATAACCTTGTAATAGTAACCTTGGAAAACTGTCCAACAGCTAAAGGTCATCTAGTTCACAATAACAGATTTTTTAAGATGCAATAATCTGTGTTTCCTGGAAAGGCCCCTGCCGTATCAAGTAAGGGTTTAGAAATGTGAGCATGTAGCACAAGCTTTATGGTTTCAGGTTTACAAAAACCCTTTGATCCCATATTGACATTCCAGTAATTCTATATGGTAGACCTCTGAAGCCTCAGATTTAGAGCAAATAGTAGCAGTTGAGGGCAGACCCTTGCAAGAAGACCAGGCAATGAATCACTGTTTTGTTATTGTTTACATATGTTTAACCATTACACTGAAATTGGTCATTATTTAATGTGTTGTTTGAACTGATTATATCTGGTATATACTGGTATCCTTTATAAAATTTTAAAAAAATAAAATCATTCTGAAATGTGAATGTCTGAGTGGTACAGTTGTGCAGCTAGCACTGTTCCCTGCAACACTGGGGTCTTGGGTTCAGTGTTTGGGGTGCTAACCACATGGAGTATCCTCCCACAGTACAAAGGCTGTGGTTAATAGGTTGGTTAATTGGCTTCTGGGAAAGTTGGCCCTGTTGATGGATCTTTTCTCCACCATCAATAGCTTTCTAAAGCCCAACTGCTCCACCATATTACCTGCCTCATCGCAACTTTGTAACACATTCTTAGATTTCTTTAGCTCCAAGATCGACAGCATCCGGCATCACATTCTCTCTACTACACATATCATTTCCATACCTCCTCCCTCCTTATCCAACTTTTCTGGTCCCCTAATCTCCAACCTCTCTCTTCTTGACTCAGCATCCCTGAATAAACTAGTTACACACATGAAACCTACCACATCTATTTAAGATCCCATTCCCACCACTTTATTTCAGTCCTGTTTCTCTTCTCTCTGTCCCATTGTCCTCAATATTATAAATGAATCCTTGAGCACTGGCATTGTACCAACGGTCCTCAAAACTGCTGCCATTACCCCCGTGCCAAAAAAACCTAACATGGCTCTCAACAATCTTAACAATTTTTGCCCTATCTTCAATTTACCCTTTCTTGCAAAAATTCTAGAACGTGCTGTCACACTTCAGTTACATAACCACCTCATGACAACCTTTTCAAACCCCTCCAATTTGGCTTCCGTCAACTTCATAGCACAGATCAAAGTCACTAACGATCTTCTAATAGCTTCTGATTTTGGTTCTCTTTCTATATTCATCCATCTTGATCTCAGTGCTGCTTTTGACACTGTTGACCGTGACATCTTACTTCTCATCTTGAGACTGTGTTTGGAGTTTCTGACACTGCTCTCAAATGGTTCAAATCTTATCTCACTGATCGCTGTCACTTTGTCTCTCTTAATGGGTACAGGTCTGAAATTGGTCTTGTCAAGTCTGGTGTTCCTCAGGACTCAATACCGGGCCCCTTGCTCTTCAGCATTTACATGTTTCCACTTGGTCAGCTTTTAAGATCACATGGCTTCAGCTTTCATTTTTACGCTGATGATACTCAAATATACATCCATACCAAACCTGACACTGATGTGGCTGTCTCTATTCTATCTAATTTCATCTCTGACATAAAAATTTGGATGACTCAAAACTTCCTTCATCTTAACTGCGACAAGACTGAAGGCGTGCTTATTGGCACCCCCCATCAACTTCGTAAAGCCAGTCCTATAACCCTATCTGTAGATGGTTCTGTACTTGAGCTTCAATCAAAATTGAAAAACCTTGGGGTTATATTCGATTCTGGCTTAACATTCGACCCACATGTGCAGCATACTGTCAAAACATCTTTTTTTCACCTCAGAGATATCACTAGACTACGCCCTATGCTATCACTAACTGTGGCTGAAAAGCTGATCAACACATTTGTGTTCTCTCGAATTGACTACTGTAATGGTCTACCTGTTGGGGTATCTAAATCTACTTGAACAAACTGCAGTATGTACAAAATTCAGCAGCCAGAATCCTGACCAGGTCTAGTGCAAATGATCACATTACTCCTATCCTGGAGTCCTTGCACTGGCTTCCGGTCAATTTCCGTGTAGACTTTAAAATCCTCATGCTCACTTATAAGGCTCTGCATGGCTTGGCACCTCAGTACCTGTCTAAACTATTATTGCCCTACTCCCCACCTCGCAACCTTCGCTCTTCTAATTCTGCTCTCCTTACTGTCCCCCAAGCCTGTCTACATTGTATGGGTGACAGGGCCTTCTATTGTTATGCCCCCAAGCTCTAGAACTCTCTCCTCAAGGATATCAGAGAGTCACCTTCTCTAAACTCCTTCAAATCCAGACTCAAAACCCTCTTCTTTAGAAAAGGCTTTACTTAACTGGTTCCATTCTTCACCCCTCTGCTTTTCTTAGTACCACCATCCACGGCCTCCTCTATATATTGTAATTGTGTTTAATCTTGTGTATTCTTTTTATTTATTGTTGTTGTCATTCTGTAAAGCGCTTTGGGAAGCCACCTTTAAAGGCGCTATACAAAAAAATAAAGTTTATTATTATTATTATTACAATTCTCTATAAAACAAAATGGCTATGGATAACACATGAATAGAGTTTGCATAAATGTATATTTAAGAAACATAAGGAAAATATCATAATTAAAAATAGGAAATAACAAACCTGGGACAACTATGAAAACAAATAGTCCAGGAAAATTCAAATGAGATACAAAAACTACAAGAAAATGAAATGTGTTTAATTTATGCATGTTAAAGCTTAATACATCCCTAAACTATTATCGCCGTACTCCCCACCTCGCAACCTTCGCTCTTCTAATTCTGCTCTCCCAACTGTCCCCCAAGCCCGTCTACATTGTATGGGTGACAGTGCCTTCTCCTGTTATGCCTCCAAGGTCTGGAACTCTCTGCACAAGGATATCAGAGAGTCACCTTCTCTAAACTCCTTCAAATCCAGAATGAAAAACTTCTTCTTTAGAAGACCCTTAACTTAACTGGTTCCATTCTTCACCCCTCTGCTTTTCTTAGTACCACTATCCACGGTCTCCTCTGTATATTGTAATTGTGTATTCTTTTTATTTATTGTTGTTGTCATTCTGTAAAGCGCTTTGGGAAACCACCTTTAAAGGCGCTACATAATAATAATAATAATAATAATAATAATAAAAACTTTATTTTATTATTATTATTATTATTATTATTGGTGTGCGTGTGAACAGACATGTTTGTGTCTGTGTCTGCCCTGCAATGGACTAGCATCCCATCCAGGAAGTTAGCCCTGTGCCCATTGCTTTCTGGGATTGACTCTGGCTCCTCTATGACTCTGTATTGAGCAAAATGGTTAGAAAATAGATGGATGGGTGGATGAATGAATGTCATGAAATGGGGTTTAAACAAGTGCAATCTTTACCTTTCAGGCTGAAAGTACAATAAGAAGGAATTCACAAAGCACTGTTAACTGGTGATATCAAATGAAAGAAAATAAATAAAAAGGACTGTTGAGGGATAAATAGCTTTCTAAAACATAATAATAAAAGCCTAATGTCTATATTCAACCTTCTGAGGTTTAACATTCTTTGTTTTAGTTTTCTTTCTCTTAAAAATAATAAGTAAAAAAATCGCTTAATTTTTAAGGTTATGGTTTATCTTTTTTATCTTGATAATGAACTGAAAAATATGTACATGATGTTAATATAACTAAAGTAAAACATTTTAATACATACATACTGTACAAGGTCTACCATATTTAAAGAAAAATGTTTTATGGTGTACATCATCCAAATTCAGGGAAACAATCCCAAAAGCTTTTTTAACAGCGAATCTGCTGGTTTCAGCACACACTCGTCTGTTTTCATCCGGATGAGGTACATGCAGAATTGAGATACTGAAGTTAAGTATTCAATTAATTTGAAATTCAACAATAATAGAATCAATTATGTATAATTATTTGTAAGAAATAATTACCATACTTGTTCATTATCTACACACTTAAATTTTGAATTCATACACTTAACCCCCCCCCCCCCACTCACAACTATCAAATGCAATAAATAAAGAATGATCAAAATATAATCAGATATGCTTGCTATACTGTACTGTATATGCTCCCTGCCTCAGTATAGTAAGGAATTGAGGTATCAATAAGTTAAGCAGTTGTTAAATGTTTAGTTAGAGTTGGTGTTTGGTTATGCTCAACCAATTGACTGTTTCATGAGATATTGTTATAAGACATTTAATTTGACTCAATGTTTTTTGGATGGTAGAAGTAATATACACAGAACTGATGTACAGTAGCTATAAAAAGCAAAAACACAACCCCTGTCTATCTACACTAAATATAAAACCTATAGAAAGTACACCCACTTTACACATTGTCCTTTCCAAACATGAAAAAAATATATGAAATACTTCATCTATGTACGTGATTTCAGTGACACTTCTAGTGTCTAATAAAAATCATCTTGGAAAAAAGTTACTTATTTTCAAAGCTACAACTGTCACAGTAACTTCAGCCATTTCAGTATTTCATTGCCATTGAGTACACTTTTATATCTGCTCTAAAAGTATTTCAGTGGTCTACAGTGGTGCAATTGTAAACATTGCTACCCTGCAATGCTGGGGCTCTGTGGTCAATTCTGGACATGGAGTGCTATTTGCGTGGAGCTTGTATGTTATTTCCATGTTCACAAGGGTTTCCTACGGGCACTCCCATTTCCAAAAACATACTGGGAGGTTAATTGGCTTTTGGCAAAATTGACCATGTTATGAGTGTCTGCATGTTTTTGTCTGTGTGAACACTGCAATAGACTGGCATCCTGTCCAGGTTGTAGCCATGCACCCAATGCATGCTGGGATAGGTTCTGGATTCCCCACGACCCTGAATTAGATGAAGTAGTTAGAAAATGAATGAATGTATTTCAGTACTAAAGTGTGTTATATAAAATTTCTATTTTGAATATTTGAAAGACAGAGGGCACAAATGGAAACTGTGGAATTGCATTTAAAACCAAGAACAAGAGGTACAATACATCTCTACCCAGAGGGTTGTGAAGTATGGAACAAGCTACTCAGACATGTTGATGAAGCCAGTGCAAACGTTCTTTCAAGAAGAAAATGGACAAGATCCTTGAATGAATTAATTACTAACTATCAAAAAGGCAAGATGAGCCGAATGGCTTCTTCGCTCCTCTCTATACTTATGTTCTTATGTTCTTGGTTTGGTAGATTTCTATGTAACAAAATCTGAATTCCTGACATTGCTGGGCCAAATAAAACAAGACATTTTAAAATCAATGATGCTGACTATTTTACTAGTTCTAGGTGACCAAATTAGTATTTCTATGAATGTATTCCCATGAAAAGAAAGAAAAGAAATGAAATCATTCATGTGTATCATAACCTCCTGTGTGAAGTGTATTCAGTACTTTTTCAGGAACTCTTTTCAGGAAAAAGCCATTTTTTCAGGTTCTCAATATCCCCGAGGGCCCTGTAATTCTAACTTGACCCCATAACTTAAAGGACCTTTCTGCCTTCTTTGAGAAGAATGATTCCAGAATGAGTTGCCCTCCTCAGACCCCAGCCTAAAAGCATCAGAAACTGTCCCTGGGACTCTTCAAAGCCTAATTATGCAGCTCCTAGCCATGGCTCTGGTCATTAATGTCAAAGCTGCCATCTAGACTTGCCTAGTCATACATACTACAACTCAGTCTGCTTAACGAGGCATGATTAATCTTTCACAGAAGCAGAGAAGTTATTACCATCAGTAAGTATAATGTCAAGGGCCCCAGATCAACCTCAGTTAGAGTATAATTCTTGGAGTTTCATGGAAACACATTACTCAGCAGTTTCTTCATGCACTAAACAAAAGAGATCAGTACATACCTGTATACCTTAAGGTCACACACTTCAATATAACTTCAGATCATTTTTATGTGGAGAGTGCATGGCCTGTCTGTGGATGCATCGGTTTTCATTGGATGTTCCAGTTTCCTCCCACAGTCCAAAGACATGGCATTCAGATTAGATGGAATGTCTGTTCTCCTCTGTGTGTGCATTCTGCGGTGGACTGAAGTCCATTTCAGGATGTACAGTATCCTGCATTACATCCAGTGTCATCCAGATCAGGTGCTGACTCAATGTGACACTGTATTACACCCAAAGGTTATTAAAAATGAATGCATGAATGGATGAATTGGAGTAAGAAACCTTAATTTTCCTCTTCATAAAATCATTAAAACCAAGCACATATTTCACCCTCCTCCACCCAAATTTTATTTTGTAATAGGAAATACTGTGCTTCTTAAAACATTTCATCCGCTAATCAATTTTCCTTTTATTACACATGTTCATTTTCATTTTTGCTGACAGATAAATTCCAAAAGACTCCTTAATGGTGTGTAAAATGCCTGGCTTTTTGTGGGGGGGTACTAAAATGAGATGCATGGCTGTAAGGCAATTAACACTGCGCTATGTTCAGACCACAGGAAGACATGCAACAGTAAAATATCATTGTCACTATCTATTTGGGGCCATTCTTGTGCACCATTAGACAGCCCACATCTGTTAGCTTTATTGAAAACATTCAAATAAGCATATTTTAATGTTCTTCATAAGAATCACACATAACGTTAACTGTGCAGGCAAAAGCATTCAATTTCATGCAACTAAATAATCTCATTTGCATTTGCCAAACATCTGGCAGTAATTTATTTTTACTATCAAAGATTTTTGGTGAACAATTTTATATAAAAAAACAGATTTAATAAACAGTGAAAGTGATCTTGTTCAGGCTGTTCCTTTAGGCAGGCACTCCCAACCCTAGTCTTGGGGACCAACACATCTGTTGTTGTTTTTTTTTTTAAATAATCTCCCAGTTATATAATAAAACCCTCATGAGCTAATGATAGTGTTAAATGTAGCTCTTTTTTAATTTAAAAAATGCCAATTTTTCTTATACCCACTCAGTTTTGGACAAGGTGTCACGGTTTAAACCTACATATCTCACGACTGCAGGCAAGTGTAGGTAGACTTCTCTGACCCATTCACCTTTGAGCCACTCATCTTTTAACAAGGCACAAGCTCCATGGTTAAAAGCACAGCACTGTACTGGACTCTCAGCACCACGCTCAAGGCTTAGCTCTGACTGAAGGGGAGGTGCATCCCTTACCATATGTTGCAGTCTCTGTGTCGCTGAGAGAGCAAACAGCCTCGACTCGAACCCATGACCGTAGAGCCCAACTTGAACATAGGCAATTGTTTTACCGGTTGAGTCACTCAGTAGTCTTAATTTGAACTCTTTCATTATTTTCAGTTTCTAAACATGTTGGAGATTGATATTTAACAATACGTATAGCTGTATATAGAATGCGAAACGTCCACTTTCTTGCAAAGCTTCTTATCAAGCAATTTGTTAATTAAATTAAGTTTTCAGTTAAGTATAGAGCTTGGCAAGAGCATAATCCAGCAAGTGTGCATGTCCTCAAAACTAGGATAGGAAAATCTGCATGATGACTTGTTTCTTTTTTCTCCATCTGAAAATACCCTATATTCCTTATCATAACAGAATTTTAAGATAGGACCGTATTTCAAAAGCACTGCCAAAATTCCTTTAACTGAGATAAATATGCTTTTATGAATAAAAGTAACTAATTCTCTGGCTAACCAAGTAATTTCTTTATTTTGAGTGTGTTTTTAGTGTTTTTCGTTTATGGCTCTGTAATGCTGTTTTCAAGTGCTGCTTTCACAGGATTTGTCTTCATATGCTATTTTGGGATGGCTCAGTTTTAATTGATCAGACCCAGAATAATTTAATTAATCAGATCCGAAACAACAGTTTATTGAACTCAGGAAAACTCGGAATCTCCTTATTGCACATCAGCCTCTCGTGTCCTATTCTGGCTGTATGAGAGTTACAGGGTTCTCACTCACACGGAAACTATCACCCAGACAGCTGGAGGGCAGATTCAATACATTTACTGTGAGTCCCAAGATAAGCAACACAGCACAAACAGTACATTAACTAGTGTCTTCCAGACCACATAACTCACCTTGCTTGTGCCTCTGGACATATTTTAAAGAAGTGCAGAGGCAAATTTGAGTGCCACAGAAATCCATGTTCATTATAGTATGTTCTTATTCATTCTACAGAGTTCTATGGTACTTAGTAGCACTCTAGTTTAAAAACCATGCAACTGTTGTGCTAGCAATTACACCTTCCAGCTAGCCTCATATTCCTCCTCTGTGCTCTTTTTTTCTTCAGGGTTCGAATAACTCACTACACACTTCTAACCTCATAACTGCCTTGATCAGTGTTTGAAAATGATAGCAAAAGCAAAAGTAATGTTTTGATGAATTTCACTTGCCCATTAAGTAATAAAAAGCCTGCAGTTGTCAGTAGAAAAGGCCAAGGATAAAGTCCATAACCATGCATATAGTGGCTGACTGGGCCAGAGCTCATGCTAGTTTAATGACCAGTAAATGCACTAAAGAGCCCATGACCTCACCCCCCAGCACAGATTGGACACCATTCCACCCCACAGGGATTACCTCCAGCAAAGCTTGTCCCCACGTATACAGCTGGGTGGACTGGAATGACTTTGGTCAATTACAGTAGCTCACTCTAGGGAACAATAGCAGTATCTTCAATAGGGACTTGAATCAGTTACAGAAGCTTACCCACTGGCATGAATTTGCCCTAGGTTGGAAATCCAAGATTTGATTAAAAAATGATTATCATTGTTTGTGGGCCAATATGACTGTGAGTATTAAAATGAGCTCTGTCTAGCCTGTCCTTGGCATACAAGCATTATCTATTTAAGAAATACATTGTGAAAAAATAAATAAATGGGCAAGACAGTGTGAATGTATGTTTTATTAATGCTGGTATTCAATAATGATTCAAATTAAATTGCCAATTAAGAAGTAGAAAAGATATGGAAGTATCTTCAATTTATCATATGTAATTCATTGTCAACGTTAACAAGCCAAGGAAAATAAACACCAAACCTTTACGCCTTTGAAGAGAGTAATGAGATGTTAAAATAAGCCTTGCTCAAACAGTGTATTGTAAGTACTTTGTAAAGTAATAGCACTGAGCAGGAATAGCCAATGAACTAGACTGAGTGCAAGAGAAAGTCTGAATATGCATGCTTTTTTTGCGGGGGGGGGTGGGGGGCAGGGTAGGGAGGTAATTGTACGCATCCAGAAAGTACAAATATATGCAGCTATGTAGGTAAAGGGGGCTTCACTGCTCAGAAACTTTAATTATCCTACACATTTTACATAGGGGGTTAAAATAGCAATCACTCAGTTAATTAGATAAATCAGTCAAGCAAGAGCTCTAAAAGCCAACGAGGTGTGTTCTTAGCAGGCAAATGGAGTGGTATGGCCACAGACTAGTGAGGCAAGAGTAATTTGGATGTGAAGTCTTTGCTCTGGGCTTTCTTATATTACTAAGATCCTTACTATAGGCTATGAATAACATAGATTTTAGTTAAGTGATGATCTTAATTCAGTTATGTAACATAAATACCTATATGGTAGAGTAGGAGTAACGTACATCTTATTGTAATATTAAATAATTTAGTAAATGAGAAAAAATAAAAGGCCTTTTAGACAACAAAATCTGGAAACAATCTCCTTCTTTATTTTATTTATGTTCTACAATATTACTCAAAGGTAATACAGTTTAGTCTAACATTTCAGAGAGAGTGGTAAATGATCCCTGAATGATAAATTTAGTTGTGAAGAGTGCCGTTGATGAACACCTTAAACATTGGAATATATGAGAAAAAAGGGCTGCTGAACAGGCTGTAAATGTTTCATGTTAGGATTCTAGACCATTATACGACACTGACGGTTTTGGCTTATGATAACTCAAAGCCATTTTGTGAAATTCTTTCTTGTAATACACTGCAACCAACATACAATTGTGATAAGAGAAAAGCACCAAAAGATACATTTAATACTAGTGTAATTTGGTAATGTGAATTCTGCAGTCATAAAAGTATTTTTTGTCTCATCAGTTGTTTCCAAAATGATGGTGTTACAATTGGTTTAATAAGGGAGACAAAAGTCATTGCTTTTGTTTTACATGTATTTATTATTGTTGTGTTTGTGTTTTTAAGGTCAACCTTTATACTTATCTACAAGACTGTAACTTAGTGTTATTATCAGCAAGTTCAGCAAAAAAATCATCAGCTGTCAAAGGACTTTAATCCCTGTAACCTTCAATTGTGCTGTTTATGATGCCCCCAAAACCTTCTGGATAGTTATTATTCTTTCAATGTTCAGAACAAGTACGCATAGCTTCCTGCTAAAAAGTGATGAGATCTGATTCAGTCTTGATTAGATCTCTACTGCAGAAAACACAGGCAAGCAACATCTTTAACAGGGACCTAGTGTCACAAACCTATTTTGTTCTACAATAATTCAGGAGGCTACATCAAGGATTGAATTCCACTGCACAAAGCTGCACAAAAAGCCATTGTTTCAAGAAAGTATTTTTGTGTCTCATTTGGTGCAGTGCTCCTAATAGTCCCTGCTCTGGGAGGCTGTTGTCAGGTTGGTTGAGATTTAAGTGAAAATGAAATAGCAGCATCAGTTTGGACAACAAGCAGTGCCAGCTAAACACAGCAATAAAAATACACAACCAGGGACTGGAAAAGTGATTGAAAATTGAATGCTGGTAGATAAAACTCTTCCAAAAATGTATGTATACATCTGATACGCACACGTACATTCTTTCCAAGATTATCTACTGGGAAATTTCCCACAAGAAAACCTATTCATCCTGAATGTTCCTTTTAGTAATCTATGTGCCTTTTGCCTCTGCTGTGTTTACCACTTTCCTGAAGAAAGGATTTTGTTTTGAAGTTCAAAAAAGGTAGACAAAAAAGACATTTGATTGAGGTATCAAAGATATTAAAGGTCACTAGCTGTGAAAGGTTATCCCCAAAGTGATCCTGTTCAGCTGATATATAGGAAAATAGATAGTGTAAACCTTGCAAACTGTAATCTTTATATTTCTATATAGTGAACTGTACTGTATAAATGCCTACTGTACATAGGGATTTCTGCACGCACGGTATGTATTGTAAATCAAAAGTGAATATACAGTACAGTAAATGAATTCTGCTTATTGTATCAAGTTCTAACAAATGTTTTGTTTCTGGATAGAAGGGTGTTACAAACTAAAAATCACTTATTAATAATAATAACATCACTTTATTAACCCTTTACAATTTCTTGCATTAAGAATTATCTTTTCACATACCCCAGCTTGCTCTCCAAGAGACACACAGACAGGGAGAGAAGCCTGGGGTCAGAGTGCAGGGTCTGCCATTGTACAGAACCCCTGGAGCAGTTGGGGTTAAGGGTCTTGCTTAGGAGCCCACCGGAGTAGGATTCCTCTGCCGGCTGCGGGATTTGAACTAGCAACCTTCCAGCCACAGGCACAGATCCTTAGCCACAGAGCCACCGCTCACAAATGTGCATTTTCTTTTATAAGGGTGTTCATTATTTATCTGATTAAAAATTATAATAAATGATTAGATGAATTATGTTAGTGGTTACTACTAGTAGGAGTAATGTTGGCAGGTTTACATGCACTTAACAAATGTCAAGAAAATTACAGCAACAAAAAGAACTTTTATATGATTGTTTTTCTAAGGATTTAGTAGGCACATGTAAGTCATGCTTTAGAAAATACTAAGAATACTAAGTTTCATACTTGATGTTCAGTGAAATCCAAAACAACATGAATAGCTAATCACAGACTTTTTTTTCTTTCTGAGTACACTCAGACAAAACTTAAATTTTGCATACTACTGAAAAATACTTGTTTTGTAACTGGTCTCGAATCTCTTTCTCTTGGGCATATACAGTATATAGAAACACATGCAAAAAATGTACCTATTGAAAGGACAGATATAAACCTTGTTTACCAAGTACTTCGGCCACCACTTTCATTAAATTGCTGTGACCTCTTCTGTTATCAAACACAGAGACAGGAACATTTTTTTTCTTGCTACAGCTGTAGCTTTTTTCATTACATTCCCATCACCACCCTATTCATTCTAATCAGAGGGCATTCAATTACACCAGTAGTTTGGCTGCTATTGGTCACTGAGAAAAAAGACAATTGGAGACAGGCTAAACAGTTTAGAAATGGCTTTGAAAGTAAAACACACTTGTACATGATGACCACTGGCATCCCAGAGGTCTTCAATCTGTAAATTGGTTGCTATCTGTCCCTTTTTCTCTTCTGGGGTTCTGTGTAGCTGTGGGAGCTATTGGCTTGACTGCACAATTAAGTTTATACAACACAGTACACTGGAAGCCAAGACATTTATTCACAGTAGTTTAACACCCTAGTGATTACTACTAGTCACTTAGCAAATCACTATTAATATTTCTTACTTCAGAGCCAGAACCTCCTGTGCATATATTAAGTGGAACAGATGCAGTATACGTACAGACAGAAGGTATTGAAATTGTCTTTACAATAGTCAAGGTTTGTATGAGACTCTTTAGTATTCCCATTACCTTGCAAAAAGAGGACATTGTATCTAATTAGGCATCAAGTATTACATTTAGAAAATTCAAATATAATTTTATTACATCAAGAAGGTCTAAAGCTATTATTAAAAATACTGCTGGTGCTTACCACCTGAAAAAGGTTTAAAAGATATTCTTAAAAGTTATAGTCTATACGCTTACTGCATTACATAATCTTGTTACTGAATAGCCGAAAACAAAAATGCCTTTGAACCTAACATTTCAAAGCATTGCAATCCTCCAAAATCATCAACTGTTTTAAATGAGTCACCTAGATACACTTCTGTAATAAAATATATACTGTGTATATTAATTATAAAACAATTATAGAAACCATTATATATTTATTGGGTTGCATGCAAAGTATTGTGGGATTCTGTAGCACTGATTCAAATGTCGGTTCTTTTCTGTAAGACACTACATGTTTTCAATTTTTTAGTATTGACAAAAGAAAAAAAATAATTGGTGGCAACAATAAGGAAAAAAAATAGGGTTAACATCAGTGGTTACATTTTGTATAGTATACTGAATCCCACAGTGCCACCAGGTCTTCGGGGAAAGGTACTGCGATCATCTTCAAGGGATAAGCAAATGCTTCAGGCAACATTAACTGTAAGCAAGAAAAGAGGTAGACTTAACCTATTTGGCTCACATCACACACAAACACTAAATATGTCATAAAGCTTATTTTTTATTATTTTCTTCAATTACAAAAATTAGTTAGTTTTTTTCTGGAAAGAAAAAAAACATAAGAACATTGTTTGAATTTATGATAATACCCTTTATACATGCATAGGTTTTTAATATGTGCTTTCATCTACATCTAAATATGGGCTGTCTTTACACACCATGCTACTACTATATATACAGTACCTCAGTGTTGTGTTTATCCCACTTGGTCTGAGTGATCCTTTTCATTAGGAAATGATAGAATACATTGTCTGAATCCTTACAGTAAACCCTTAAAATGAACAAGTAATAGGTTTATTCCATGCTGAAAAAAAGAAGAAAGAGAACACAACGTTTCGGCCGTGGAGCCTTCTTCAGGTACACCTGAAGAAGGCTCCACGGCCGAAACGTTGTGTTCTCTTTCTTCTTTTTTTCAGCATGGAATAAACCTATTACTTGTTCCTTTGCAGCCTACGCATGCTGACGCAGCTACCCACCTGAACTACTACCACCTTAAAATGAACTATTGCTTCCCTTTCAATCATCCCTAACACTTATTATACATGTCAAAATAATTAAAAGGCATTTGTGTTTTCAGTATTGTTTTCACGGGGTGCTTTTGGATTTATAAACCCTAAAATTAATCCTGAATGGAATTGTCTTCTGAGATCATTTAGAGTGTGTAGTCTGGATTACAGATTATTACTTTTGTATTTCATTTTGAAACCTTATCATTTTGTGCAATCTTTAAGTAGTAGGCTGAACAAGCCAAATGGTGTCCTACATGTCTCATTTGGGTATAATTTCAGACAGCGAAACTGGTACACAAGAGATGTTCGCCTCACTGTTGAAATAAGAAACCCATTATCATTTCAACATATAATCTGGTCGAAGATGAATTGTATAACATGGGAAGGACAGAAATAATATTATTTTGTAACATAAATGTACAGTATGTATTGAATAAATGCATGTGTAATTAAGAGATGTATTTTTAAAACATGCTTTATCACAGCTGTAGTTATGTAAGGTACATATAATACAATATTCCATTGCTCTTCTGATTTGCAGCCTGTGTTGTTCCTTTCAATTAAAAAAAATCTTGAAATTGAAAAAAAAATGAGAAATCCTTTTCCACTTGGCTGAACATGACATGAATAATTGTTCCCGTCGCATTGGAGTTGTTGCGTTTGTTGAATCCAATTTATTCAATACTATGTATCTTTAACAGTCGTAAAAACTCGAACACAAGTGAAATAATAATGATGATGGCGTTGATAATAATTCATGAAGTACATCCCTTTTTCCAATTCCTCCTGCCTCCTCCCTCCCTCCACCCTCTCAGTTGAACAAGCCGCCGGAGCAGGCAGACAGAATAACCTTGCGAGTGGCTCTGTGCAACACAGACTGGGGCAGACTAAGGGATCTGCGTGGATGTGTGCGAATGTGTAGGAGTGCGTCTGCCCTCTCTCCCGAATAAAGCCAAGGCAACAACCAGTACAGCGAAGTCCGTCTTGACAGGGCACCTGGCCGCAAGCAGCTCTGTCCTTACCTAACGGAAGAATGATAGGACAGACTGGCGGTGCCTGCTGTCTGTTGTAAGCTGCTTTAGGCACCGTATTCAGCTGGAATTTGAGAACAGAAGAACACCTGAACAGCAGTCTATGCTATAAAGCTATGGACTTGAAGTAGTGGATCTCAATTTGTCTTTCTGCACTGGGAGTAGCCGTTGGGCGAGTTGCGTGAGGATGCTTGGAAGCAGCTGTAGGTGAGTAAGTGCTAATGGCAAGCCAGCGGCTTCAATTACAGTAGCAGTATGATTTTAAGAGCGCATTTTACCTAATGCATCTACAGTATGTCAGCTGGTGTGTTCAAATTTTCCCTTAAACAAACTGGATAACCACGGAATGAAACTGTCTAAGATGATGGAATTGTTTCCTTTTCAAAAGGACAACCGCAGAGTGCGTTATGAAGTAGAGCACGCTAGAAAAGGGATCTATTCAGATTCGTCTTCTGGACGTCTGCGGTAGTATTTCTGTACAGAGAACTAACAGACGAAACCCAGTTGCACTCCAGCCGAGTGTCATAAAGAAGTTTATTTTCACTGTATATACTGTATAAACGATACGATATTATGTTCGTTTGGCAAGCGTGTGAAATTCCGTATGCTGCAATGGATTTGAAGACCGTGTTATTACAGTGCTGGAAAGAAAATCATAGACAACATAGGCTCGAGTAGATGCGTTTGCATTTCTGTGTATCCGGGCGCCATCTTCAGGTAAAAATACTGAAATGGTAATTACATTTTATTTTTCTTTCAAATTAAATATAGGTATTCATGATCTATTGTCTTCCTGTATATCTATACATCTTAGTTCAAAATAATAAGAATTGGACATTACGCTGCATGCCCTTTTGTAGTATTTTATATAGTCTATAAGATTTAATTATTTTTATGGGGACAATGTTTTTCATGTATTGGAGCCAGTATCATAACTTACCATAAGAATCTATATTAATATACAATTTCTCTTTTATCTTGTGTTTTTTTTCCTTTCCTCTTTTTACAGTATGCCATCAGTCCAACAATAATTACCATTATATCGTATTCCCAGTCTATTTTTATATCCTTTCAGTTTTCCCAAAAGACCTGCCACTACCAAGAAATGATAAACGTCTAAGAAAGGAGACATAAAAATGGGGAAAAAATCCTCTTTGGAGGATTGGTGGGGATTTTGCAAGAAGAGTTTGACATTGCAGCAAAAATAAGATAAGAAATTAGTACATCCCTGGAAGTTTTTTTTTGCCTTTTAACTGCTCATGTGTAAGCCGTATACTGAAATAAAGTGTGTGACAACAGATGTATATTCAACATCTGTTCAATTATCATTGAACACCTCCGACCTGTTTTTCCAGCAGCTACAATGGCCATTCTTATTGTAGCCTTAATTGTAGCCTTGAGCTAATATACTGATATTTATTAATCCTTTAGAAAAAACCCACTCTTCATTATATTAAGTAATATACTGTAGTTATAGTATTTCAACAAATGTTTATATCTTGTTTTTTTCTAGTTCATGTAGTCTAGATGGGTAGGTGATTATTTATTAGCTGAAGCCTATAGTTTTAAATTCTGATACTGATTGTGTAGATTTATTAAGTAGAATTAATGATTGGATGTTCATTTTTGTAAAAATATAATATGAAAAATGTGTATAGAGAAATACCACATTATACAGTGCATTGTTGTTTCTTTTTTCCTGCCTGTTCCAATCAGAATTCAAAGCTCCTCATTACATCTGTAATTGAAAATGTTAGGTTAGACCTATTTTTTCCAATGTCTAATTTAAACTCTCATTGTTTTTACTGTGTTATTATGTCTTTAAATTTGTATTTATCTAAAAATGATATTCCCTTTTCCATTCCACAAAATTAATTGAGCCCCTTTTCTTAACCTAAAAATACTCTGCTGGGTGTAGCTAGAACAGCAGAGATATACTGTAAATGCATTTATCTAACAACAGTACCGCTATTATTAAAAAAACTATATTTTGGTGGATTGTTTTTTAGTTGAGACATATATATGTCTCTCCCTACCCTAGATTGCATATTGTATTTTTCTTAAAGTCTGAAGATTATTTTGAAGAAAGTAGTGCATGCAATTAGGTATATCTCCTGTATCTGGATAACATTCCATCATACAATGGAACACAGCAGAATGTCAAATTGTAACTACCCAGTCCATTGTAATAAATAGAGGGATATTATTTTTTATGGGTACATTCCAGTGAAAGAAGTGCATCGGTGTCACATTTTTCATGAAGTCTTAGATGTTTCCATAGGGCCCTATGAGATTGTATTCAAGTTACATTCTCGACAAACAACAAATCCACTATAAAAGCTTCCTTTGTAATGCAGACAGTGAGCCACGCCTATTTTTGACCATTAATCAAAAGTCGCAGGCTTTCAAGGTAGACTGTGATACCGTTGTCATAATAATTATTCATTGCTTTACAATTACATTTCTTTTCTGTATAGTACTTTGGTATTTCATGCAAATTCAAAAGCACTGAGGCTTACTAACAAATGCCCAAGGTGAGCAGTTACTAGAAGTGCACTCAGATTGACAATATTTTACAGGTACAAAGACATAGTATTTATTATGGCCAGCAGTTACCTATCCACTTATATAAAAACATGAATTCTTAATTTTAATATGTTAGAGTTCATCAAACATGGATAAACATACAGTATAATGAGTTAAAGTGAAGATGACCTTGTAATTTTTGCAGTGTTGATGTGACCAATACACGCTGAGACCTTCTTGTAGTTCAGTTTTATGATCCTGATTTGGTCCTTTACAAAAAAAAAAGCTGACATTCCTACTTCTGTTTAGAGAACCATTTTATTGTCTGTAAAATTTTGTTGTTAATCATTAACAGAAGGAATACATACAATTAAAGAATGCAAATGTATTTTTTAATACTATACACTACCATTTGATAACATTGCTTTCTGGTGGCTGCAGATTAATGTGCATAACTTTTATAAACTGTAATACATGAGGGCAAAATACAAGAGAAATTCACCCTTAACGATTGTATTTGTTATGTATTTACTACATTAGATTTGCACCTCTAAAATCGTTTTATCCAGCATGGCACTTGGCTTGCCCATAATAGGTTCCTTTGAATCTAAGGAACAGCAGTATGACATTGTGACATCTTATGTACATGAACTACTAAGTCCTAAATTGTTTGTTCATTAGAAGCAGAAATAGCAATGGGTTTGTATGTTTTATGTTTATCTGTTGGCTGGATTATGTATGTCTCCACGTGGAGTGCTTTTTCTTCTTAGTCAATGCAGTTCTGCTGGCAAATTTCAGCTAATTCTTATATACTAGAGGTTGGCTTGTAAGTGGAAATTCTACAAAGATATTTCTTTACCTAACCTTGAAAGAAAGCTGTTCAGCAACTGATGAGTGACCTAGGCCTAAGGAAAGAGAATTCCTGTTGTATAAGAGCAATTTTAGAAAATGTGTTTACATTTAAGTGTGGAACATTGTGTTCACTGCTGTGTGTTCCAGCCTATAACAAAAGATGTCCACCAAGATGTAGGTCTTATTCTCAAAAATGGTTACATTAGAATTATTTATTGATTTAGCTATTACGGATTATGTCACTCCAATTCCAAATCGGTTATATATTGTCACACCATGTTTGAGAAAAATAGAACAGCTTACCGTATTAATCTTTAATTGAAATGCATTGCCAGGCTCCAGAGGTAAGGGCTTAGAGAATAACTATTATTTCCCCCCATTAGTTTTGCTTAGGTGCTTAAATAAGAATGGCAATCTGTCAAGAGAGAAAATCATTTTCAGCCAAATTGTAAAGCAGTCCTGTTTTTCATGTACAGTTATTTGCACGTCTTTTTTTCTGCAGTATCTATTTTTAAATTCTGGAGCATGTGGAGACTCCAAGCTCAAGTGTGTGTGAGAAGAGCACCCTTTCAGCTTGCCAAGAGTTTCAACGGATCTATAGTCTTCCTATGCTCAGTAGCTTTTTTCCCTTTGCAATCAATTGAATTACCAACCGAGCTATTCTGAGCAGCACAGGACCATCGGTGGAAAGAGATAAAAAGAATTAAGATTTATGGAATGTTTGCTTTATACAATGCAAAGCTGTATATATGCTTTCTTTTGAATGTGATTGTTGTTAAGACTTTATCTTCCTCCGGTGGAAGTCGTTCTATTTTTTGTTGTTCTTAATATTTAGAGAAAGTCTAATTCCTGTGTTGTATGAGATATAGACAATACTCCACCACATAATGTTTGAAAATGAATATGATAAGAACCAAATAGCTCCTGCATTGGATGTGGGTGATTTTGTTGAAACACAAAATGCAGGTAAGAAAAACTTGAAATCTTGTATTAATAATACCCTAATGAGCTGATGATGGTCGAGTGTTGGAATATTGTTTTTCTCTCAACTGAGCTCCATTTCTAAACAAACTTCTTTGCAGTACCCACATA
This sequence comes from Atractosteus spatula, assembly GCF_055471065.1. Taxonomy (NCBI): domain Eukaryota; kingdom Metazoa; phylum Chordata; class Actinopteri; order Semionotiformes; family Lepisosteidae; genus Atractosteus; species Atractosteus spatula. Next base: position 53,311,769 of record NC_142712.1, read on the forward strand.
TGCTGTATCTGTATTTCCAAATTTGTAATACTGTACATACTGTATCTTTTGGAATATTAGCTGTAAATAGTTTTTGCTGTTACCGGTGCTGTCAACTCAAAGGTTTGAAAGTCTCCTGTGTAGCTCATTGATAAAACTATGCTATTCGTAGTTAGCCAGTTGTTTAAAGCATTCATTCAATATCTTCATCTTAATCACTTTAATGCTAAATGGAGTTTTTAATGAAAGTGAGGGAGGGATGTAAGGAGCCAAGTCTCCCTCATCTCTGCTACTCTGAATTAGAATTCTCCAAGATTTCCATTTCCAGGAAAGCTATAAATACCACAGTAATCTCCTCTCTCTTCCTAGCATTCATCTTTATGCATCCTTCCTTTACCCCATCTCCAATTTGCAACTACAGTACCCCTTTGTTTACTCCTCACTCTGTATGGAGGGATTAACTTTCTCATCCTACAACCAGGCTGACCCTCAACTCAGTGGTTAAGCCAACACTTCCCATGCCCATCTTCTCAATAACCATTTTGTTTTCACAGTTTTTTTTTTCAAATTGGCAGAGAATGAATTGCTCTAGCGCTCAGAACTCCCTTGACCAGTTCTGATTGGTACTTACAGTTCTGATCAGTACGAATAACCAAAAAATAACATCAGATTACTTTGAACTCAGTATATTAATGGTTTTATCTATCAGGTCACAGAATAGCACGAGAGTCACGTGGTTTGATCTGGAAATCAGAACTGTAATATGGATTTTCTGGAACATTAAAAAAATGTGTTTTGCCTACATAAAGTTCAAAGATGTGTAAAAATAGTAATTGGTGCATACATATTTTTGTGTTTTTTTGTGTGAATAATGATTTTCTTTTTAAAGCAAGGATTTGGGGGTTTGAATCCAAACACTCTGGAAACGGAAAGAATGAAATGAGTGAGAATCACTTAAGTAAATGATGATGGTACCAGTTATATTCTTCTACATAATAACATTAAAATGTTTAAATACAAGAGAAGGCTATTTGGTCCATTTAGCTCATTTGGTTGCTAGGAGCTAAGTGATTTGAGAATCTCATCCAGTCGATTCTTAAAAGAAGCCAGGGTACTAGCTTTGAGAAAATTGCCAGGTAGCTTGTTCCGGCTTCACATAAATTTCTGTGCAAAAAACTACCTATTTTTCTCATTTCAAAATGCACTTCTCGTTAGTGTCCACTTGAACATTGTGGTTCATGTTTCAAAGTTTGTTATAAAGATGTCCAGTGCATTGACTGTTTTAATGCCCTGTAGAGTGTTGAATACTTGAGTTGGATCCCTTAGTGGTCTTCTTTGTTCTAGACTGTCAGTGTACATTCCTTTATTCATCCTGGGAATATGTCTGGTACTATAGTTCTTCTCTGGCCAATATCTTCCAAAAGAGATCTTACTACATGCATTGTACAAATTTAACATAACATCCCTTGATTCACATTAAGTGCCTCCAACTATACTGTAAATTCTAACATAATGTTTGTCTTTTGATTTCCTCCTCACATCTTCTAGATGTAAATTGTGCCAATATACATATATATATATATTATTTTCCTAAGCAGTGTATTCAAACTCATTGTTTCTCATCTTAGAGTGATAGTTCATACTTTTGCTAACTGCATCTAAAACTTAACATTTCGCTACATGAAATTTTTTATTTGAAGTGCTTCTGGTATCTATTACACTTCTGTTTCTTCAATGCTAATATAGTTTAATAGAGAACTTTGTTATTCTTCCTTAAGCATATTGCTGAATGAAATATTTAATACATCAGCCATTTTTCATTTGTCATTAAAAACGTCACCATTGTTATCCATGAGACTATTTCATCCTTTCCTGTTCTTTTGTTGTAATACTGTAAAAATCTTGATCTGTTTGGTTGTACTACTAACATCATAACATAACATCACTTTATTAGCCCTATACAATTTCTTGTATTAGGAATTCATCTTTTTGCATACCCCAGCTTGCTCTCCATGAGACACAGATAGGGAGAGAAGCTTGGGGTCAGAGCGCAGGGTACCCCTACTTAGCCCTACGTACCCCTACCATACCCCTACTTATTTTATCTATGAAGTTCAATGTCCATTGGAGAGTTGAATTTCAGTGCATATGTTTCAGCATATGCTTCTGCTCCTAAGCTCATGATTTATGATAAAAGATTTAGTATTGTGCCATCCATTCAATGATTTTAGTGTCCCCATTTCTGCTAACCAATGCGGTCTTGGAAAATACCCATTTTCTGATGTGAAACCTACAGAAAATAAAGATGACTAAACTTTAAGACCTTTTATGATTTAAGACCTTTGACTATAATATACTGGTTGTGGCAGAGAAAATGTTTTCTGAATTGAGTTGTGGTTTTGCTGTGGTCAGAGTTCAAGGGTTGGCAAGTTTTGGTTATGCTGAGTAATCACCCCATGGCCTTCTGTTTCTGATAACTGTATTCCTGACTACAGCTCCCTGAAGGATGACAGATTGCAACTTGAATGCTCCTTCTGTGCTGAGCTGAAAGGCAGCACACCTCATTGCAAGCAGTGATGATTGACAAGTATATCACAGCAGCGTTGAAGACCCATGAATTAGGTTCCAGGAAGTATTTTATTGATATCCCACAAAGGGATACTCTGAGTCCCTCCTTTTGTTTAGCTTTCACTATTCTGCAATTGTTAATGTGGTTGCTGTTGCTGATTAGAGGCTGTCAGCATACTTTTAGTTAAAATGAGTAGCTGGTTATTTATTGGATTTTTCTGTTAAATCTGTTTTGTGTGCAGACAATCAAAAAACAAACAAGAGCCTTTATACTGTATGAGCACTTGTTTTAGAGTATTTTAAAATAGATTTCACTGAAGGAAACACAGAGGTCAGGTAGTGTTTTTATTATTTAATCTCCTGAAATGAAGATTTTTTAACTTAAAAAATAAAACTATTCAGAATGCTTATAATGGGATAGCAGCTGTACAGCTTTACAAGAGGAAGAAATGACAGCAGAATCCTGGGTATATAGCTGTTATGTCTCTTTAAACAAAGCTCAGCATAGCATTCTTTATTAACTTGATTTTATTCATAAAATAGAGCTCATGAGATTACCTGAACTTTAAAAAAGATTAAACTAAAGCCCCAGTGTAGTCTTCACAAAACATTCATTCATGCCTATTAATTAAAGATTCATTATCAATGCTCTTTTTGGAGGCTTAAATTTATTTTTAAGGAAATATCTGTAAAGCATGTGCTTTGCACTAATTATACTTCAAAATTACAGTACCTACTGCTATTTAAGAAATCAAAAACATATTTTTCTGGTTCTAATTTCTAATAACCCATTTTTATTTTATTTTTTTCACTTGCCAGCAATTAGTTTTGTATTTTACCTAAATTTGGAATCATTAAATGGTTTCTAGTACTGTACATCTAAGCTATGCATGTCTCCTCTGAAAAACATGCATGCCAGACTTAGAACCTCTATTCTTTAATGCTGTCTGAACAGGAAAGAGGAACATTGTACTAGTACAGGAATATATAAGGTCACTAGCAATTTTTATGCTTTGCACCACTGTACAAACGTGGATTTCTAGATTTGGTTAAATGTTTCCAACAGAGGATTGGGAAACACTTGAAAATTACAACGTAACATTGACATCGTTCACTACAAACTTTGCTTCTGTTTCAGTCTTTGCAGATGCCAATTACTGTTGAAAATGTATTCAGTGTGTTAAAGGGCAACTTAAGAAGAAAAGAAACAAACATGATTTGTATCAGGGAAATTAAATCACATCGAATTGCAGACTGCTGCATGTAAAATAATCATTTGAAAGGTAAAACAATAAAATGTTCTGTTCATGGTGAAAAGGAGAGCGATTAATAGAATGTGGACATTTTAGATGATTCATACTGCATCTATCAGCCTTAGAAACAGTAATGGAGGAAACAATATTTTATGAAAAATAAAAATAATAGGCAATCTCTTGGACAGAACAAAATTCAATTTTCAACTCCCAATGCTACATTTGAAACATTTAACAACTCATTTAATCTAGGAAAACTATTTGTACTGTTTTAGCCTGTGTTAAAAAGCAACCAGTGTTAATGTCCATTATCACATTAGAATACATTAAAGACGTGGACTGTTTAAATCTACTGCTGCTACTCCTGGATAATGGGGTCCAATGTTTGAATTGCTGCTATTCTGATTACTATATTATTTAGAATGAGCCTCAAGCCTCTAGTTCTTCTGAATTTAGTGGATCTTTTATATTTTTAATTATTTGAAGCTACTTTGCAGACTACTGAAGTTGTTCATGTTTTGACATGATATCACTCTTAATGCACAAAGTAAAATATAGAGCTTTTAAGATCACTATAGAACTTATTTTAAAGAATTATTTTGCAGGTATTCTGTTCATTCAAGTTGAATCACAAAATCAGTCTTTGTTTTTATACTCTTCTTCTTCATATTATGATGATGTTAAGCCTTTAACCAAAGTGTACCTTTCTGGTACTGGAAAAAAGTGTATATTTTATTATGTTTAGTGTTACGGTTCTTCCAGCTACATTTCTATTTTACTTTGTGACTGAACTGGAATTTAAAATTGCCCCACAACAATTTAGAGTAAACCATTGTTTATTGTTTGTGCAACAAAAATTTCTTCCTTTGGCATTTAAAGTATTATATATTTAATATTATTGTGTATTTGTGTCTCCCAGTTACATTTGTTCAATAATAAAAAGATTTTACATATATTAAATTAATGAATATCATGAATTAAATCTTCAGGTACTATCGAGATAAAGTAAACTTCAGCCAATTGTCCAAAATAAACACTGGAATTAAAATTTAAGTTTTAGCACTATCAAATATGGATACGTTTCACCTTGCATTAATGAAAAATTAACAAATACAGACCTTCATTTTTTGTTATGTATCTAAAATGTTATGAAAATGAATATAAATTTGCTCTTTCCATTTCACAACAGGGGATCATCTGCAAAGACTTCTGATTACACCTAAAAAAGGAAAAATTAGAAGCTGCTTTAGATGGTTTAATTCCCTTCAGCTTTGTGAAAAGGCAAGAGCTACTTAATATTCACTCCTATATTCTGGTGACTACATTCTCTCACAGCACAGAATAAACCTGAATGCTCTTCATTTTTAACATACTGTACAATTTATTATTGTTTGTTGGATTTGGCTGTCATAATCCAATGTTAGTTAAAAAAGATTCAAAATATTACAAAATATACACAAATTGCAATATATAACAATTGGCTGTGTGGAAACTTAGCTTGAGTTTTTTGTGCTGCATATCCTAATATATGTCCCATAAGAGTGCTTATGTGTATTATAGGATAAGGCTGTTTTGTAATAGTTAATACTATCTCTTATATTTTGGCATGTTAATATAGTGCAAAACGAACATCTTTAAACTTAAATTTAAACGTAAAAGTTAGATGTGTGTTTCGTATCACAGAGGCCGTGTTTGGAAGCTGCTGTTAGTAACTAACCTGGTTATGTTTAATACAGAAGACCAAGTCCCCCCCACAGAGGGAATGGAAGAAAACAGATTTTAATGTCATTAAATTCCAGAATTAGCTTCAAGTGCGTCTGAATGAACAACAGAAGTGTGGCAATTTTCCCCTTCTCACCCTCCTTAGAAACAAAACTTACAGGCAGATTAAAGTATAAAAGCTTGCTAAAATGAAAATAAGTACAAAATGGAATGTAGTTGGAACACAGTATACTGTACATCACATAAATTTTAGTAGTAACACTAATTGCTCCATGTTCTTATTAGAAGTAACATCCAGTGACATTTGTTTCCCTTATTTTATTTTAGAGTACAAATTTTGATTATTCAAGAATGAAAGCTTTGGAGGTTTGGTGAAGGCACATTTAGTTTTCCCATGGCAAGGGATACGAGTGGCATCATTCTTAGAGCACTGTACACACAGCAATATATTCCGTAAGGTCAACCTATGGCATAAAGACCTGAGGGCATTATGTGAGGCTTTGCCACCTTTCACCTGGAGACCTCCCCTGTCACCTGCACACTAAATTATTCAAAATATTGACGGAAAAACTGAAATATGTATTTTTTACACTTCCAATATTTTTGTTTTTATTAGTATTTATCATACAGCAGAGTGAAATAAAACAACTATGAATTCTTATAGCAAAACTAAGTTGTGATAAGAACATTTAACATTTGAGTTGTTAGCATTTAAAGTTTTATGATAGCGTTCAGCATCCCTTTAAAAATAACACAAAGCACCCTAGCTATGCTGTCCAAAATGCTGAATATGAATAACTTATAGAGTACTTTCCACTCAGACTAGTTACTTGAGTTGAAACTCAATGAAAATTAATCACAGAATGTATTATTGTATACTGGGTTTTACTTGATTAACTTGTTAACTTATGTTATTAGAAGAACTAACACATAACATTTATTTATCTTAATCTATTTATTGTCTACCTGTATACCTTCATTATTTGTAAAGCCAGATAGAGGGTAGAAAATGATAGATAATTGATTTATTTCACTTTTACTTTCAACTCAAAGAAGATACTTTTCAGAAAAAGTTCCTCTTATGCAGTTTATTAAACTAGAGAGAATGAACATAAGAAAAGCTTCTGAAGGTTTCCACTCATCAACTTTTGCCATCTAATTGTCTTTAGGTTGTTCACCTATCCTCATAATTATATTTCTCACAGGATCCTACCAAATCACAGTGTTTTAGTAAAATATTCTATATACCTGCAACATATGCTGAAACAGTAATCAAAGTGGAAGTGGGAAGTAAAAAAATGTGTATCTTGGACTACTGTATGTGCCTCATTCTTATCAATATTTCAAACGTTCTTCCAGGTTTAGGGAAGTTTTGATGTAATTTGTTCACATGTATGTGAAAAGTGGTTAGTTCTCTTTATATGCTCAAACTTCAAATGTAATTTATTACAAAATACTGGTGGTCACCGAGTCATGTAGTATGCAACTTATGTATACTCATGCTTACATAGCAACCCCTTTAAAATAAAAATTCAGATGTGTATATATTTGTTTACTGTATGTAGCATTCCGAACTCAAAGAAACCTGTACTGTGGTGTATACATTGAAGCCCATATTTTATTTTTTGCTCTGAACTTACTCTAACCATGGCTAGCAAATCTGATGTGAAAAGTGATACTGGTGCAGTGAAGAAGCAGCTCGAAACGATTACACTAGAAATAAAATGTGTATATACAATAGGTATGAGAAAGGTGATTCATTATCAAAAATTGTATGTGAACTCGTACTGGTGTTATCTACGGTGAACATCATTGCGAAAGACAACAAATACTAGAAGATTCTAATAGAACTGCCCCCATGAAATCAACTTTTATAACCAAACAGAGAGGAAATGCAATTGAAGTAAAGGAAAAGCCTTTTAATTTTGTGGACAGAAGATCAAAAACAAAGACACATGCCTCTCATCAATTGAGTTATGTGTTATAAAACATTACATATATTTTGATTGTGTCTATATTTTTTTCTTTAGTTAAAATTTTTAATATACAGTATAATGTACAATAGTATGAATGCATGAAGTCATGTTTGTAATGCTTAGATTGGTCATGGGGTCATTACATACAGTGTTTCAAACTGTGATATTTCTATAATAATGACTAACTCACTTAATATACAGTAATTAACTTTTCTTTACTTGAACTGAGTCTTCTGTACAACTAATGGACAACAGACAGAGATCAGAAAAACACATCGTTATTCCTGTTCAACAGTAACAGATCCCAAGTCGAACCAAACACGCTGTAACAGTCACCTATAAAATGCAACAATTGAAGCTTTTTATGTGAAGTATTTTATCTAATAGATAATATTATAATTTTATGAACAATTATGAACACACATCAAATCCGAATTGTATCATTAACACAAGGATTTACAATGTGCGGCTCAATATATACAGAAATGCTTTATGTATTAAGTATTGCAAAAATATGAAAATTAAACATCCTTAAAATTTGGGTCACGTAGCAGGTTCAGGAAGGTAACTCCTGTGTAACTTGATAACTATCAATACATACATTTTGTGCTGTCATGTTTATATTTAGTTTTTCACTTATAGCTTCTTGACCCTTGATTTTGGACTCACCTTGGTATCCTTTTAGGGCTCAAATGCTAAAGTCATATCTAACTACTTAAGACTTTATTAATGCCCTTTGATTATATCTATTTATTATTTGTTTTAGAAAAGATATTGTTACAAAACATTAGTTATTGTTTAGCAATGTTTAAGTGGCAATGTATAAATCAGTACATCTTACAAGAATTAAAATTAAAAGTAGTACATCTTACATACAGTAGATATGGTTGTGTCCGTTACCACAAGAGTGGTAATTTAGCAATCAAAAAGCTCCTTGCTGGAAAACCCATGTCAGTAAAATTGTAATTTTTCATCAGATTCCTATGGGATTTTTTTCCATGTGTGTGGGAGGGGGGTTCTAGCACAAAACTCTAGAGATCACAGAAATTCTATTACTCACTCTGTGGGTGTATCAGATCAGGGGAAACGTTGTGGAGGCACATCAATAGTGCATTTCAGGTGTAGAAATGACTTTTTCAGTGCATTTCTAGTGTATCTGTAATACATATTCCTTTTTCCATTACAATTTTACTTAAGACGACAAGTAATGGGCACTGTAAATTGGCAAGGCCTGTGTTACGTGTACAGAAGCTACAGAATTAATCTCCCTAATACAATTTTCTTCAGCCTGAGCCTTGGCAGATATGCAAATATGGTATAAATAATTCCACTTTCACATTTACCAAGCTGTCTCCAGATACACCATTAATAATGAGCAAGCAGTGATAACAGCAAGGGAAGTCAATGCCATTCACCTTGGCTTCACAGCGTGCTTCCAGTTCAGGGGCTTAGGGGGCACTGTATGACTCGGGAGATAGGTGAGGCTGAGGCTTGCTCAGAGCAGACCTGTACAGCTTTTAAAGGAGCAATACCACTGCATGATGGAACAGACTGCTGTGTTATTCTGCTGCATGATAATAATAGCCTTGACTGAAAAGAGCAGTCAAACTGCTTTTTTTAAACATATACAGTATATACACACTATACCTTAGACATGTTTTTAAATATCAAAACAAAAAGATTTGAAGACTAGGGTTGTAAAGCAAGCATTGTGGGGGATAATGAAGTCTTGTTTTTTATAAATGTGAAATATAAATTCTCCCCTAAGAGCTGGATTCTCTATTACCTTTATCCACTACTATTAATAGTTTTATTAAACTGTGATGTAGCGTACTGTCTTTTGTGCATAAAGTACAATGCTTCACAATGAAATAAAATGTAGTCAGATTGTGTTAAATTGTTGAAGTAAAGGTTTTCTTTTTCTAAGACTCCAAATATTAAAATGCAATATGTTTTAAAAATGAATTACATTATTAAGTTGTGATATCTTTACAGATATATATTTATATCATTAGTCTGTTACACTGAGAATTATCATAACAGTTGGGACTATTTTCAAGAGCAAATGATTTCTGTCAAGGACCACATCCTTATTTATTCATTTCCAATATACTTGTCCTACTAAAGGTTGCAACAAACAAGTCTTTAATTACTGGTAATTCCCTCAGTGTTGTGACTTTACATAGTGATGAGCTGACTTTTTTCACAAAGTGAAGTTTGTGATTAAGGAAGCAACCCCTTTATTACTTAATCATCTAATATTAAACCTAAATATTAAAGCAGGTGTGGATTTTGATAGATAAAAACTATAATGGATAATGACCTGCTTGTTCACACCTCTTCCTTTTTCACTCCTTTGTTTTCATTTTGCTTGGTACTCAGTTTATTGTTCGTATCAATAACCTCATTGAGCAGTCTTATTTGACTAATTAAGACCTCCTTTTCCCAGGAATCTCTCTGAGGATTAGGATTAGTTCACTATCTCTGAGATGGAGTCTCCCTGGCCTGGACTATTAACAGACAGCCACAGAACATCTGCAGCCAGTTAAAGCGCTGTAAATTAAAACTCAAGGAGTGATGAAATAGAATTGATCCGCCACTTCTCATTGTTATTTATGAAGTGTGTCGAAGGACCTTAAAGATATTCGAATTGCATTGCATTGCACTTTCACAATCCTTTTTTTTTTAAAAAAAAATCTTTAAACAATGCCTTTAATTGTTTGAACTCAGACCCATCACTCGGTTCATTAAATCTTCTCTGCTGGCCATTATCTAACAGCCGCTCTGTATGAGAGAACCAAGCTTTGTATTTTGACTGCATATTTTCTGTAGTATACAGCGCACTGTAACACCCATATGTAGAAATTGTAAAGGTCTCTAGTGCTTAAACATTGTTATATACAGTATATGTATGTATAAGAGTCAACTGACATTGTTCCTTATCACATTTTAAGCCCCAGATGGACTATTTACAACAACAATATAGCATTCATTTGGAAAATTAATGTATATAATTTGGGTGGTTGTATCCTTAAAAGATCAATATTGTTTTTTTGCACACATTCCACCTTCATGAGGTATTACAGCAAACCAAAAGGACAGTGAGATGCAGTATTCAACAGACAAATTAAAATTTCAGGGCAGACTGAAACACAGGGGCGGCTTATTGAATTTTAAATGGGCTTATATGCTGTTATCCCAAATTGATTTAGGAGCAGATGTTGCCTCAGATATCAAGTAAGAGTCATTTAGTTGACGCCTGTTTAAAGTGCTATCATTGCATTCAAATGCAGGTAGGTTTGGTGGCTGGATTTGTCTTATCACAGCTATTACACAAATGCACACAGACATGCACTAATACCAGGTGGTCTCAGCTAGGCTTGTTACCTCAGGCATCTTGCAGGGATTAAACCTGATTTTGATTCCATCTCTGCCAGTATTCCTAGCAGCATGTGTTGTTTTATGTGCCGTTATTTTAATGCGGCTGTCTTCTTTCCTGCAAGCTCTTATGAGAAATTGCTTCTGAAGGCACTGCCCTGAGAAAATAAATTTAAATGAGTAAACAGAAGTGACTATGCTTGGGCGTACATGGGCAGTTTTATTTCATTTAACGGCTTATGAATCCATGACCATAAATTTATCCATTTTAGAAAATAAGCAACATTTTGCAATTCCTTCTGTTATGACTCCAGATGAAATTGCATCTGTAGTCAGGTATAGTTTGTCAACTCCAGGGAGACAGGTAGGACCATAGAAATATTAGAAAATGGGAAAAAATAGTCAACCTATCGGCATATGTTTTATTACTGCAGCTATAACTCGATGGACATGGAATTCATGGATAGCATTAGATTAAAAATTAAATGTATTATTCTTTTAAAGGGTTGTGCTAAATAACATAGGATGTGTGGATGCTGAGATCAACTAATTGAAATTCTGTGAGTTCCTTACCATATTATAAGTGTGCAAACGAACAAGTTAAGGTTTATTCCATGCAGAAAAGAGAAGAAAAGAAACAACGTTTCAGCTGTGGAGCCTTCTTCAAGCATCACACCCAAAGTTATCTATTTGAACTACTTCAGCCATATTATAAGTGTGATAATGACTGTAGTGTGATGTTTAATAAAGCTGCTTCAGTCTGTAGAAAGTGCCCTCTAAAGAACAAATAAAAGGTATTCAACATTTAACAGTCAAGCCTCAAAAAAGTCGAATGATGTCTGACATGTGCTTTCTTCAATAATATTGTACTAATTTCTGGACTGTCTTGTTCTAAGGCTTTCACTTTGAACTAGAGTCAGGCATTGAAATAAGTGCAGTTTATTGTTTTTAATGGGTCACTTCCATTACAGCACATACTAATTACAGTTTCATTTCTTTAAATTCCCATCCATTTTTTTAATGGAATAAACTAAAATGCCAACTGTGATTACAGATGTGTCTTTACTACTATAAATTCAATATAATGATTAAATTAATCATTTTTGAACAAGATGATATGTTTTGTAAAATGTAAGCTGGCTGGGAACTATGAATCCAGTAAAAATTTTACAAATACAGGACAGACTCATTTACATTCATTCATCTTGGTTTCCAGTAATAGAAAGGATTGTTTTCATCATCATAAAGTTAGAGACATAATTGAATGAATGTTAAGACAAAGCTTCACATCTTTGCACATTTAGAGAACAATTAAAAAATGCTTCTTAGTCCTCTTTATTCTCCTTTTTATTTCTCAGTGATTTTATTGTCATCTTTCCTTATATTAATCTTATTTTCAGTCCTGCTTTCTGTCGATAGAACATTTGTGTGACCATGTTTGGCAATTACACTATGTGTCAAAGATTAAAAGCATGAAGGTTCATAACTGATTAAAATATGGGGCAATTCAAAGCCCCTGTCACCGTTGAAGTCATTTAAAAATTTCTCTTACATGTAAGTGTGTAAGATTTTTCTCGTTACAAGTAGCATGAGTCCATCCAATTATTACTCCCATTTGAAGAAGTATGCAATTGCACTACATGTTTAGGATTTTTAATTTTCCAATACTCTGCACTAGTACTGTTGATGCTTTAAGTGATGTATATGAGTGAAATTGTGTGGTAGAAAAGCCATGCTCTATTTATTTTATAAAATAAATGTTATAAATGTTACATGTTGTTCTGTGTGATACTGTACATGTGCAACAGAATGATGTGCAATGTTTTTCTTTTCTTCTCTTCTTTTTTTGCATTCTATTTAAATGTACAGGAGTGCTGGGTGTCCATAAAAAAATTCCCTTAGGGGACAATAAAAATCTTATCTTATCTTTTGAGAAAGATAATAAGTACAATGCAATACCAATTGCATAGATCTACACAAACTACATAGGTGACAGCTTTCCAATGTTGACCTGAAATAAGTCTGTCCTAATAAGCATGTTATTGCTAAATTCCTTTATAGAGTGAATCTTTTTACATTATCATGGCTAGACTAATGCATCATCCAAGCTAAAGATTACCAATAAATGACCTTGCAATGAACTGAGCTAATAGAATGTATAGCAACTGTCAGTTATCACTGTTTCTGATTTAAATGGTGGAATTATGTTTGAATTTTCTGGTCTGATCAGTTATTCTTAAAAAATAGGCAAACTGAAAATCAGAACATGCAGAGTATACATTAGGCAAAGAACAGAATGTATTTGTAATAAGAAAGCTCAGTCAGTTTCAAGCTTATTAGGATTGATGAGGATAGAGGACTTTTTAAGTCAAAAATTTCTCAAATGTGTTTGGAAATATGTTTAAATTCCATAAAGTAAATATTTATATCAAGCATTCATTCTTTTTTTCTTCTCTTTAAACAGTATCTCTAAAAATTTCCATCACATAATAAGATAAACACTTTTAGTATTAAAACAATATGAAATTACATTCAGTTTCTTTATTATGGGATAGTTAGAGCTTATGAGACTTACTTTTTTCCAAAATAATATTAAATATTGTACATATTTCTGATTTTTACCATCCTAGTATTTACAAAAAAATCTATTTGTTTTGGCTTTGAAAAGGTTATATACAGTACAGTCGAAAGTGTTGTTTCATTACATAGACAATATGTTTCATTTGTCTAGGCGTAATTTATAACCTTGTAACTGTAATTCTGCTAGTTGAGCCTTTATCTTAATGTCATTCAAAAAAGGGACTTGCAAGTGTGAAAAATATTCTTATTTAAAAAAGGATAGGGTCAGCTGTGCATAATAGCTTGATATGAATCATATTTACTTCAAAGAAAAACTGAAATCAATGTATGTTTATTTTATGAGAATATCACTCTGAGAAGCCTTTGAAATATGATACGGACATGCCTGTCATTGAAATTCTGGTTCGTAAGATTGTTTTTTTTTCTCAGGAAGAAGATGCTAATTTAACAGAGAAATTCTGGCAGAGAAAAAATAAGGTTTGGTATTGAATGAAAGGCTGAGATGCTAAAGTCACTTATTATAGCACAGTATCCTGCAGTTAAAATCAAGAGAGGATTGCCTTCTGTTTTTTAGAGATAATGTAACTGAAAATGAAATTGTCTTTTGGGGATAATGGGTACCACAACCTCTATCGCCTTATTGTTAGTCTTTTGTGCCTAAGGACCTATTTATAATGATTCTATATCTGAATAACAATGTATTAAAATAGGCTTTTTTACCTAAAAGGTTAAATGTAAACTGTTAAGTAAAGTTTGAAAAGATTATTAATAGTGTTCATTTTTATAATTTGTTCTTGATATATTACGCAGTATGTTAAGGATATAACTCCCCTGGTGCTTTAGTTCAGTGCAGATTACAACACAATTTGCACTTTTCACCATTGAGCACTAAGTTTAGAATCTCACATTAATAAAAACAAATTAAAAAAAACATGTAAACATCGTGACCTGTGGATTAAGTCTGTGTGAAATATTAATTGAGGTGACCTTTAAATTAATTATTCCCAGTTATTGCATTGGCATGCAGTTTTCATTTTTGCCGTTTTAGCAACAGTACTGCATGCTGAAAAGGGATGAAGGTCACTAGCCTCTGGAGAGTTAGGGGGATAGAGACAAAACTTATTCCAGTAGGTAGATCACAGCATAGGAAATGCAGCTGGAATAGTTCAAACTAGACAAGAGGGAAAAAGAACCATCCTCTTTAACTAGCAGGTGTTTAAGGAAAATTATGTTATCATACACTAGCTAGCCTTTAGCAAGTCTTGCATTTTAATCATTGTGGTTCTTATATTTTCAGTATTTCTGGTTACATGGTGATTCTGTTTTTAATCCTCTTAATTTGGGTATCAGATTGTTCTTTCTGAATTCCTACACTTCTGAATGAATTATATCTGCAGTCATTTATTAAGAAATATCCCTTTATTTATTATTCTGTTGTTAATACATGTGCAGAGCAGCTCATATACAGCATTTATACTGTATGTATGTTGGTCTGCCTCCCTTGTGGATCATCAGGTAATCTTTGTTTTAAATCTAAAGTGTAAATACATAATGAAAGTAACTTTATTTCTTTTTCTGTGACTCATTTGGATCGTTTCAAATAATCCTAAAACATGTATAATGAGTTTTTAATGACATTTGAAGTTCACATCAGGCTTTCTGTAAGACTTGCCATTCAAATTATGTCTCAGATGCTGTTCTTTCTAAATTTAATTATACATGTATGTATAAACACAAGCAGATTTATTTTCTAATCTTTGTAAAAGTGAGCTCAGCACAATAAAAGTGATAGACTTGGCTTATTCACAGTGATTTACTTGAAATTATTTTCATATTTGTTGCCTTTCTGTATAAAGAATGGATACTACAAACACATGCCCTCGAAGGTATAGTTATATACAGTACTGCACTGTTAGACAGTAAGATAACAAAATACCTATATTCTTAAACTTGGCTATGTAAAACCCCTTTTAAATCTAATTTGAAATCTGTTTCAGGGATACTCTTCAGATAATTGCCCATAATTGTAGCACAGAGGGTTGGGTATGGTGGTCTAGCACTGAAGCAGAGGAGTATTCTAACAGCTGCTTCATATCTGAATTCTGTACCTTGTACCAGCCAGCCTCCTCTCTAGGATTAGAGCTTTGGAACCCATCTGTCCTGTGTCAAGTCAGATTTAAGCCTTGCCATATCATGCATGGCCTAAGCCAGCCCGCACCGCTGATCCAGATTTCAATCACAATGACACGAGGGTCACCTTTCTTGGTGATTCATCCGGCAAATGAAAAACTGTAAAATGGATATCGTAATATTCCTGCACCAGACAGGCAGCAAGGCCTGTTAACCAACAAGAATACTATAATAGAATAAAGCAAACAAAGGAAGGGTAGTACTCTAGAAATGTAATTTTTCCTTGTTGTAACTGTTCAGTGGCAGATTATAGAATTTGCTCGAGGATGAGCACCCTAATAATACATACAGTATATAGACACACCTTGTTATAAACATAACATTTTTACATGTTGCTTTAATCTTTAACCTTTCAGCTGTTTTGTTTATGCAGACATATAAATGGAAATCTATTAAACTTGGAGAGCTTAAAACAGTTTAGAAAACATTTTAAACACTGGTTTATAGAAGAGGTTAGTAGATTTAAAATAATATGATGAATACATATTTTGTAAACTATTTCACTAAATTATGATAAACACAGTTTTATCAGCAGAGTTTTACATGCATGCAGATTGAAAACCATGGAAAAAAACATCCAAGGACTAAACACAGTTTTAGCTTTGGTTTGAGTTAAGCTCTTTCACACTTTATATTCTGCTGATATCACTGAACACTAGAAACAGAATTTACTGAATAATACACGTCTTATGAGCACAGAGTAGCAAAATGTTTAGCACATAAATTGACTTTTGGACAGAAAGACCCTGAGTAAACAAGAGACCACTTTTAAACCATCTTAATGATTCTAAATCTCAATCAAGTATTTTCTTTGACTTTATACATGTAGTTAATGTTATTTGTGGTTTACTAAAATATATTCCCATATTATTTAAGGGGGTGAACATGTCACAAGTCATTTGCTTACCTAAAATAACACAGGTTCTGCAACTAGAGTGTTCTACTGTACAACACTTTTTCTCACGTCAAACTTTGTCTGGTTCATTTGCACAGCATTAATAACTAATATTTGCTCCTTCTCTTGTATTTGCATACAGAAATCTAGGTCATTTTATTTTAGAAGCTTGCTTCAATTAATGTATTTCTCCAAGCACATACTTGTACAGATGCAACCATTCAAAATGCGCGGTAAAACCCCGTACTGTGCAAAATTGTCTGTAGATTAGCACGTTATACTGCAGTACGTGATTGGCTGGCCAAAAAGCCCGACAGGTGGCACTGGTAGTGCATTGGTTGTTAGTGAAACGATTGCTTAATTTAATCTCTTTACTTTGCATGTTTAAATCCCCTTATTATTGAATATTAATATGGAGTTTTACAACTAAAGGGACATTTTGGTAGCTGAGCACAAAATTAACAGGAGCATAGCATCTCTGAACGTCGTAAATTATATTAATTTAGGAATATAAACATATTATGTAAGCTGTATATGGCTGGTATTGGCAGTTTAAATAAAAAATACACACCAGTATTTCATAGGGAAGAAAAATCAACAAACTAGTTTTTATAGCTTTTAAAGTAATGCGATGTTAGGCAGGGACATGTCATTGTATCTTATTTTTTATTTAGTTTTTAAAAATTAAAAGAAAATCGTTTGTCCATTGTGTTGATAGGCTGCTCTCCGATTACTGGCAATTGTAAAAAAATAACCATTCCCCCCTCCCTTGTTTAACTTTAAGAGTTCCGTGAAGAAATCCTTAAACACAAAATCATCACGTATAATAATTCATCCATATACACACACACCGGAGCCAATTTTGCCAGAAATAACCTCCCAGAGCAAATCAGGCGCCCAAGCTGAGATCTCCTTTAGCTCAGCCAGCTGGTTCCTTGTTGAGTGACGCTGACGACTGGGTTCATTCCCAGGCGGTGTACTATATAGTAGAGTTTAATTTTTTTTTAATTCCAAGTTAAATTGTTGGCTCCTTACTGGCTGCTGACATTTGGATTACGACAAAATATAGATTTTCTCAATTCGGATGTAAACCTGAAAGAGACGTGTCATGTTCACAATAAACTATAATAGTGGACTATTTTTTTGCATTTGGCTATGTGAGAAACAAACCGAAAGTAATGCTCCGATCGCGCTTTGAACCGCCTGGGTGCAGGTCGCTACATTACAGTGCTCATTACCACTATAAGGACAATAGAAGTATTTTTTAAAAAGAAACGAATGTCCAAATGTTTCCAAAACATCCACTTGTGATACTTTAGCTGCTTAGTTACACGATTCCATATTCATATAACTATCAAGTGATGTTAAATCACTACAACATTTATCTTTTTACAATAACAGAAAGTGGTGTTCTTACTATGTATTCTTAGAAAAGGATAAAACGTTATCACTTTTTATGAAGTACAGAATATAAGCTTAATAATGTTAGAACAAGCACGTTAAAACCAGAACCCACTGTAAGTTACCAAGTTAAAGACTGATGCATAAAATATTTATGCATAATAAAATTATTTATGATGAAGTTGGAAGGTACTTTTGTCCAATCTTGCTTTTATAAAATATACCGACTTTTTCAAGTTTAATGTTTAACATGCTGTAATACACAGTTTAAAGTTATTAAGAGTCTAAACAGCATACAATTTAAATTCTTAATTGGAAAAAAAATTGTCCCTCAGCAGTGACCAGGATTCGAAGCCAGGCGTTTTCTGGCGACAGCTCAAATGCTGTACATAAGACATTTATTAGCTCCACCTGGTGGTTTTACAAGGTACTATTATCCTATTTAAAAAAACATGTGATATGTTGCGGTATGAGGCGGTATGTTGCACAATGTCCAGCACGTTTTAATGCGCTTACGTTTTTACCGTGCTCGTTTTGAATGGATGGATCTGTAAATTTAAAAAAAAAAGTTTCATTATTGTTAAGAATGGATACCTACCGGACAAAGAAAAAATATTTATTTGACCTTTTTATCATCTCTGGAACTCAGGGTTTTCCCAAGTTGTTAAAAAATGATTATATTTTATATGCTAAGTAAGATGGGTTGCTTGAGTTTTTACATACATATGTTTTAATATATTGTCAGTATAAGGTGATGTCCCTTTATCTCCAGAATAACATATCCCTCAATTTCTGATTTTACTTGTAAGTCTGTTCAAATCATGAATCTTTGCATGCATATCATGGTGTGCCAATAAATGATGTCTTCTATATTAGTGATAAGTTTAAAAGTAAAGTACAATGATGCTACAGAGAATTAGGAAAATGATTGATTATACAAACAGATAATTTAAATCTGTAATACATTACAAGATCCATCATGCTCTTTAAAACAAATACAAACTCATTGAACATGCACATAACAGTAATCAAATTCCAATTTATATCGAATACTAGAATACACTAGCACTTACTGTAAAGGCATTTTATAATGATAAACATTATAAACAATAATGTATTACATTCTTGAAGAGTTGTCTTTAAGAAGTCTTTAAGTTCCCTTTTATTTAAAGTTTTAAATATGTTTTAGGCCTTTTGAAAGCATTTTGATTTGAAACTAAAAAAGGGATCTTGTCAGTTGATTTGCTAGTGCCTACAATGACCAAAATTTTGCGCAGTAGTTCAGTAAATGTTATTCAATTGTGCTGTTACTGTAATTGTCACATCCAAATTCATATACTCTTGGGCAGCTTTCTTCTTTCTCCTTCATATGTTCTAAGGGATTAAAACTAGGGAGTTTAAACTAGGAGAATCAATTTTCATATTTTTAAATCACTCTGTAGGTGTATATTTTGATTTTTTTGCTTGGGGGTCATGAAGTCTTTAAATAGATTGATGATCATCTTTGATATTCATCCTCTACTGTTTCTGTAACCCAAAAAATGGTTATTATGACAATTCATAGATATCCTAAACCCAGTGTTGCCTTATTAGGTACATTTGCTAATTTGATGTCTGTAGTATGTTTTAAATGTTACAAGATTTTAATATCCTCATTAATACTTAACAAACCCACCAACAATAGAATTTCTTACTTTAGATTGTTTTCTATGTTTGATCACTTTCCAAATCATAACACGTTCTCTAACTAATCTTGATTTTGTTTTATTTTTGTCCTGATCACATGACTGTTCATTTTGATTTGTATTTTCCTTTCTAAGTTTGTGCCCGTATAGACCCTATATTTTCACAACTGTTGATCAGTCAGCCATGGTAGATTTTCTAAATTCTGTTCTTTCTTCACTCTCTTGATTTTCTGTCTTAAAATTTAAGAGGATAAGGTGAAGCTGTTCAATAGCTGCTGGGTACTATATAATTCTAGATACCCATTTTACACCATTAATCGGTTGTTAAAGACTGTCACATTACCCACTTCATATAATTTATTCAATATCTTTCTAGAATTTTTTCACAACTAAGGTTGATAATATTCGGCATCACATTTGCACCTCTTCTAATGCTCCAGCACTGCCTGTTTGTAAGCCTTTGCAGTTTCTCTTCTTTCTTAATTTATACAGCTTTGCATTTTAGAAATCCCTGTTTGTTGACCCCATTTCTTTTGCTTTATTTCATTCCTGTTTTTCTTCCTTTGCTACTTGGTATTTCATATAATGTATGACCCTGTACTCAGGCAAGGTGAAGACAGCTCTTCAAACTGTCACAGTTATGCCAATGCCTTAAAAACAAAAAAGTGCTGTTGAACCACCTAACTGTATTTAACTGTAAGTAAAATTACAGTTTGAACCTTTTAGCTCTGGTGTAGTGCTGGCAATGCTTTTGGTAACATTGCTAGAAATCTAGGAAGCTGATTTGGGTACACAATCTATTATAATTCTGTTACATATTTGTGTTGCACTTGATAGTGTAAATCATAAAATTCCATTTGCTTACAGAGTTTGTTTGGCATCACTGGAACTGCCCTTAAATTCTTTAAATCTTACCTTGCTGAGGTCCTGAACATTTTATTTTTTGGTGGTTTTTGTTCTGAGATTTCATTGATTAAACTTGGCAACTTCCACAAGATTAAATACTAGGTTCTTTCCTGTTTAGAATGTATTTAGAATTGTATATTTCTTCTTGGTCTCATACTAAAATGGTCAGAATTATCATTTCTAATCACATTTTGAGATTGTATTATTTTTTGTTTGCTTTCTTTTCTTACATCTTTGTCATTTTTTTAAATTCTTATAAATATTTTGTTTTTACATATATTTTCTTGTATTCTAAGAGAAAGTTTGAAGAGAAATCTGTAATATGCTGAAGACTTGAGAGGTTTTATTTAAGCAGGCTGCAGCAACCATAGATTGCCTCTTTGGGTCCTTGGGGAATATCCTGAAATGTGAGAATTGATGTAAAGGAATTCCAAGGCCAGCAGTGCTCAGATGCAATACACATTTAATTATAATACTGATAAAATACAATTCTTTTAGTACAGTATGGTTATTTAATTACCACACCATATTTAAAGGTTTTAAACTGGTATAGTGGAAACAATGCAGTGATAAAAACAACAGAAGAAGATTCTGTCCATTTGGTAGTTGGTAGTTAATTTATCCAAGGATTTCTTCCAGTTGTTTCTTGAAAGAAACCAGGGTATCAACTTCAACAACATGGCTTGGTAGTTGGTAGTGTATTTATGGGAAAACTTCATAAATAAACACAGTTGAGAAGGTTTGTCAATTATGTAGGCGATATAAAGGATTCACTGCTTGTGTATTTATTTTCCTAAATTCTCTACACTGGAACAGAACTGAGGTTTAGCACTATGTGGAAAATTTGATCTTCCGTGTTTTAAAATTATATTTAACATTGTTTTTAAAAAATATATATATCACCTTAAAGTTATATACAGTACATACAGTAGTAAAGTATAAAACACACTGGAGTTTCAGGAGTTGAAATCCCTTTTACTCTTTGCTATTGCTTTTGGAGAATATTTTGATTTACTCCTGGAGAGTGTGGATTTTGCAAAAGGAAGGTTTTCCTATGCAGATATAAAAGACAGAAGCAAATTTAAGCCTGCAAATTCCTCAAGGTGTTGTCCTAATTTAAATCCTATTGCATAATATTAAGATTATTTTTTCATAAAAGAATACTTTTAATCAGTGATCTCTTCCTATTTGTCCCAATAGACCACATTTAAAAATGCAATTTTTAGAACAAAAAATTTAGAACAAAAAAAAACAGGTTATTTTTGCAATACCATGTAAAACAAAACTACATTCAAAGCATTGTTAAATGTAACTGAAATACAGTCAATTAGAGTTAAATCAATTACAAGTACATACTTATTAATGTCTTAAGCTCTTTCAACAGGCACTTCAAAAATAAAAACATCTGCAACTATTTTCTACAAGATTTCTGGTAGTTTTAATCAAAACCTTTTCTTTTATTAAATTACTGTTACACTGCTGAATTGTATTAATGAACTAATCAGCAAACCACCAATCACATTAACGTTAATTGTTTATTGGACAGCTTACAGCTTTACCAATCAAAGCATAGTAAATCAACAATGAAAAATATACCTGAAGTGGCTGTTTTTTTCAAAAATGATAACTGACTTTAAAATGTTTAAGATTGAATTCAATTTAACCAGCCAGTTTTCTAAGGATATCTCTCAAGAAAAAAAAACTACTGCCCCTTTAGAGACTCTGATCTCTAAAAAACAACAATAAAAACTGAGAAACAGAAGAATCCAAAGATTGCACCACCAGAAAGTTCTAAAACAAAAGTAATTTACAGGGATTAAAGTTCTGCTTTTTTATTTTGAGAGTTTTTATCACACAGATAACAATGCTGAATGAAAAAAAATGATTACAGCTGACAACTGCTCTAATTGCAATCTGTAAAATTCATTTGAAGTGCATGTGAGTTATAATATCTGTATTGAATTTTAAGATACCCCTTTATCACAGTCTACAAATCATATTGCATCTATAGCAATAAGTAAAATGATTAAATATGTTTTACCATCATTGGATTGAACATTTAGTAATTAATGGTGTTAAAAGAAACCTCATCCTTATACTTGAGTTGTGCTAAGGACCACTCAAGGCAAAAATAAATTGAAAAATAAAATAATAACAAATCAATATTGTAACGCATACGGCCTCCATTGCTTGCGAGAGCTGAGCTGGCTTACCAGAGCGGTGACATCACTGCCCTTCCCTGCGAATAGCAGGGGCCGCAGCCGCTAGGCTGAAGGGAGATTTCTCTTTGGCTCAAGAGGCTGGGTCCCTGTTGAGTGATGCCGGAGGCCTGGGTTAGAGTCCCTGAAGGTGGGGGGCTGACGTGAACCCTGGAGTGTTACAATATTATTACCTGTTTTGTAAAGAATAGATTATTCAACCAACAATAATATTTTATTTTCCATACTTAACCTTGCCATGTAAATGTAGCATCTTTGTGTAGTATAGTAATAAAATCATTTCTCTACTTAGACCATATTGTATTACAAAGATAGCAAGTGATAAATAATATCTCTGGAGATAAATGTCACAAATGAAATTATTTTTCTGTGCTGCTATCTTGCTAGATAACCATCCCCCAAGGTGAGGCTGCTAAAATAGTGGGAATATATGAGGTTTTATGACAAACCATGTAGTTGATTACATTTTGAACTATGGCTGAATCTAACAGCACTTGGCCTTTATAAAACACCATAATTTAACTTTACAATAGATGAACATCCTGGGTAAGGAATAGTCTGCATCGAAAAATAAACATATATGGATTAAAATGTTAATTTTGTACACATTGTTAACATGTTAAAGAGACAAGGTACAGCTAATGGCTACAATCCTCAATAGGAGGAATTGACCCTTACTTCTGTAAGTGTCCACAATTTAAAAAAATAAAATACAACAGATGCTCTTAATTGTAATAATCAATTGTTTTTAATGTTTCTCAGTATAAAATACTTATGTCTATAATAGTTAATATGTATACATTTTAGTATAGTTTATTTTTGAAAACACATTAAACAAAAACACTTATATTAATTCAAAAATAAAGCACGAGCATTTGTTAAGTGGTATAAATGATCATATCATCAGCTGGTGTACAATAGTCTTAGTATTCAGCTTTTCATGGTGTCTCCATTTAGTATAGTAGAGCACTTAAGCTCCCAGAGAACACAATGGTACTATTTTAATTCTGGAATATTTTTTCCATTAACTGTTTCATTCTCATTAGGCAGGAAATGGGAAAATTTAGAATTATTTCTTTTGATTCAGAAATTGTAAATATGATGCCGATGTTTTATTTCTTATTTGCCTGCCAAAATATTTGCTCAATACTGTTTTCTGCATTTACTATAAATGCAAAAGCAAAGGTTGACTATAGACAAGACTTTGTGCTGTCAAAGTAGATTTTTGTTCAACACTATGTTTCGTCCCCAGGTTGCTTTAGGCTACAGTGTTTTGATAATTAACGCCTGTTTGGTTTCTTCACATCATCAGTTTTATTTACCATCAGTACTGTGTTCTCAGTGCTTAATGAAATTTTTGGAAGCACTTTTTGAAACGGCAGAGATTTATTTTTGTCACTGACAAGACATTTTAGTGCTATGTATGATGATACACTTTTTCCTTCTTCCTCTCTCCTTGTGATAAGCAAATTCAGAACGTTTTTATGCTTGATTACCAATTATGCTTTTGGATTGAACTGTTGAATTATAAAGAAGAATTTCTTGTTTTTTTAATTCACACAGTTAAAGGAGGTGGAACTAAAATCCTTTAAGCACGCCCATAACAAAAACAGACTGTGCAATTTAATTGCTAGATTCTGATTAACAAATTTTGTTTTTATTATTTTTCATTAATCTGATGGAGATCAAATAAATCAAAAAATTATTGTGTATTCCAAGCATTTTACCAAACAGTTCTCCCCAGGACATAAGTATTCCTCAAAAGTAAAAATAAAAAAAAAATCTTGATGTTTTTTGTATGACAAGGTGTTTGTGTTCTGTTCATTTAGCATTGATAATTATAGGGCTCTTTTAATAACTACATAGTTTTG
The DNA here is from genome assembly GCF_055471065.1 of Atractosteus spatula. Lineage (NCBI taxonomy): Eukaryota > Metazoa > Chordata > Actinopteri > Semionotiformes > Lepisosteidae > Atractosteus > Atractosteus spatula. Next base: position 53,336,392 of record NC_142712.1, read on the forward strand.
GTGTTCCAGCAAGCTCTAGTCATTTACTTGCAAGTGGGTTTCATTATATGAAATACAAATAACATACTGTATTGCACTTTCCTTTTATTTTGTACAAGTAAACAAATATTGTGACAAGAGATTAAATAAATGCTTAAAAAATAAAAATGCATAAAAACTAATATTTGTATGCAAATGTCTATTTTTAATTTAAATCAAGCTATTTTTAACAAACTTTCCAGAGTGAAAAGACATCCAAAAGCCACTCATTGAAATAAAAAAGCGAATACATTCATTATGTATTTTTTGCTATTTAAGTGTCATGCCATGTGAAGGTATGGATGAATTTAGTCATAACATTCATAGTGTTAGGAAATTGTGTCATTCATAGTTCATAACACAACAGAGCAATGCAATTTAGATAATTGTTATTTTGGAGATAACAGGCCCACTGGTATATTATCTCATATTCAAGCATTTAAATAATTTACATAGGTTCACAGTTTCTTTTATCAGCATATGGCAATTTTATTTGCCACCCAGAGTGCTTTGTTTCTTTATATAAAATCATTTAGTCAGTCGGAGGAGAAGGGGGAACATTGTCCATAGAAATACTCTGGTGGTTAGAATTGGTTCTGGTCTACATGCTTAAAGCTTATAAAACAAAAACCAATAAAATGAAACCTAGCAGATATAACACTGCTACTGTCTTCGCTAAACTATACCCACTGTGTGAACAGGGAGTGCTCTGCAACCTGCTTAACAAAGGAAAAGAGAGGAGATTTACACATTTTCAGACGGGTCCATTACAGAAGCAAATGTTTTGTTGTTTTAATCTGTTGTTAAAACATGTTTTTTCTTTCCGACCAGCTCAGGATCCCCTGTTGTTAATACACAGTATATAGTGAATAACTGTATGTATGGTAATGGCCTTTACATATGTTTTTTGCCATTGTAGAAACTGTGGATTCTTCATATACTTTATGCACTGCTGACTGAAATACTAATTATTTTAATCACCTCATCTTTTTGACAAAAGATATGAAGAATGCTTCTGTGCACAGTAGTCATTGAAAAAAATACTATAAACCAGTGTCAGTTGCTGAACTGAAAAAAAAAGTGCACTGGAAAGCTAAACTGGATGGCAGCTTATTATGAATGCTTGATCCCAAATTGAAATCTGTGAGAAATGTTGAGCTATGCTACAATGTTGATGTAGCCTAACAGTGTATCAGTGTTCGCTTTCTGCACTGACATTTTTAAAACAGTGTTTTCTTTACCCACTAACAATGCAGAAACATGAATTATAGATGACATTGAAGGTAACACTGAATTACATTCAGGAAGTGAGTAAATATCGTTTTATAATGTTTATATTCTGAAATGCTGTATCTCCTTTACTATGCTGGCTTTCTGGTGTTGTTTAGTAGGTTACCTCATCCAAAGTTTTAAGTTAGAAATTTGTTTATGGTAAAATGGTAAAACCAACTAGTAATTACAGCGCCACTTGAGATTTGTTTCCCCTTTTCTAAACATTCCTTTCTCCTCCTTGTGTCTCTGCAGGTAACAGGTAGGATGGTGGCCGGGGAGGCTAGCGTTCACAGCTCCCTGGTGGCTTGCTGGCAGCCCATCCTGCTATTGATGTTGGGTACTGTCCTGTCAGGTTCAGCCACAGGTTGTCCCGCTCGCTGCGAGTGCAATGCCCAGGAGCGCTCAGTACTCTGCCACCGCAAGAGGCTACCAGCTGTACCAGAGGGCATTCCCACAGAGACACGGCTCCTGGACCTTAGTAAGAACAAGATCAAGACCATCAACCCAGATGAATTTGCCCCCTACCCCCATCTTGAGGAGCTGGAACTGAATGAGAATGTGATCTCCACAATTGAGCCAGGCGCCTTCAACAACCTCTATGGCTTGAGGACACTGGGGCTGCGGAGCAACAAGCTGAAACTCATTCAGATAGGGGTCTTCACAGGACTGAGTAACCTCACCCACCTGGACATAAGTGAGAACAAGATAGTTATCCTTCTGGACTACATGTTTCAGGACCTGTATAACCTCAAAGCTCTGGAAGTGGGAGACAATGATCTGGTTTTCATCTCACACCGTGCATTTCATGGACTCAACAGCTTGGAGCAGCTCACCTTGGAGAAGTGCAATCTGACGTCCATCCCCACTGAGGCTTTCACTCACCTCCACAGTCTTATTGTTCTCCGGCTGCGGCACCTTAACATTAACATTATTAGGGATTATTCTTTCAAACGGCTACACCGGCTAAAGGTTCTGGAGATCTCACACTGGCCCTTTCTGGATACTATGACCTCCAACTGCCTCTATGGACTCAACCTGACCTCTTTGACCATTACTCACTGCAACCTGACCACTATTCCGTATGTGGCTATCCGCCACCTTGTCTACCTGCGCTTCCTGAACTTGTCATTTAACCCCATCCACACCATAGAAGGAGGAAAGCTTCACGATTTGCTTCGACTCCAGGAATTTCATCTTGTCGGGGGCCGACTGGTAACAATAGAGCCATATTCCTTCAGAGGATTGAACTACCTGAAGATCCTCAATGTCTCAAGCAATTCTCTAACCACCCTAGAGGAATCTGCCTTTCACTCGGTGGGAAACCTGGAAACTCTAAATCTTCACGATAACCCTCTGGCTTGTGACTGTCGTCTGCTTTGGATCTTTCGCCGCCGCTGGAGACTCAATTTCAACCGTCAGCAGCCCACATGCAGTATGCCTGAGTTTGTCCAAGGAAAAGAGTTTAAGGACTTTCCAGATGTTCTTCAGCCTAACTATTTCACCTGCCGTAAATCACGAATTCAGGACCGCAAGCCTCAGCAAAAGTTTGTGGATGAGGGGACTACAATCCACTTTGTGTGCCAGGCAGATGGAGATCCAGCCCCTGTAATAATGTGGTTGTCCCCTCGTAAGCACCTCATTACAACGAAGACCATCGGGAGACTGACAGTGTTTCCAGATGGCACCTTAGAAGTGCGATATGCACAAATCCAGGACAATGGCACATATATGTGCATTGCCAGCAACGCAGGTGGAAATGATACTGTTTTAGCCCATTTGCATGTCCGTAGCTATTCACCAGACTGGCCCCATCAGCCAAATAAGACTCTGGCCTTCATTTCAAACCAGCCTACTGACAACGGTGCCAATGGAACCCGTGCTACTGTTCCCTTTCCCTTTGACATCAAGACATTGATCATTGCTACAACAATGGGATTCATCTCTTTTCTTGGTGTTGTTCTATTTTGTTTGGTGCTTCTCTTCCTCTGGAGCAGAGGTAAAGGTAACACCAAGCACAACATAGAAATTGAATATGTGCCCCGCAAGTCAGACGCTGGCATGAGCAGCAGTGCTGCAGAAGCACCCCGCAAATTCAACATGAAAATGATCTGATAGTTTGATGGCCCAGAGAACCAACATAAAGATAAATCAATTTTAAAAAAAAGTTCTCCCTAACAGTCCCAGGATCCTGGGATTTTATTCTAGATTTACAGAATTTTCCTGACTTTAAACACCAGAAGGAGATGTTCTTTGCTTTCATTTTTTGCTGAAATTATGAAAGAAACTAACATAGCTCATGTCCTTCCTGGATGTTTGATCAAGACTGAATTCTGAAGGGCCTTCAGGGACCACTTCTTTGAAACCGAACTTCATTGTACGGGATTCTTGTGGATTTTTATGGGAAAAAAGTTGATTAAAAATAAAATAAATTAATCCTTTTAAAATTTCTTATCATCCACCAGAATGCAAAAGGCAGATCAGTTTTCTCCATGCAGTCCTTTGCCTTTCATTTTTGCTTCTTTTTTATGAAAATATTTACAGATTTTATGGAAGGATACAACTAGGCAGAGCACTGAAAAATGGGTTGGTGAACACATTGACCTTCAGCCATACAAAAAAAGAGGATTCCGTTTTTTCACAGCTTTTCAGCCATAATAAATTTCATTAGGTGTAAAGAAAAAAAACATATTTCCTTTTAGAGCTTTAGGCCTCCTGTATATTTTTCATGGGCAATTTGTGGACAAACTACTCACTTTATGGGAAACAAATCAGATGTGCAAATTACCAGAGGGAAAATGATGTCCTTAATCATGGCAATATTAAAATGTTCTTTAAATAATACAATAAAAAAGTTATTTCACTATGTCCAAAAAAGTCTTTGCTCATACCCTGTACTACACCCTTAACAAACAACAAAATCCTTATAATTTTTTTCTAGTGTGGCCCTTATACAGTTTTAGCATTACATGTATTTGATCTGCTTTTCAAGCCAAAGTGAAAAATGTAAATAATATGTTTATTGGTACTGATTTTTTTGTTAAAATTAAGTACATTAGGAAAGGGGTCAGAATAACTGTGAGAACACACAGCTGAAGGGTCAGTCTTGCTCAGGAAATGTGGTGTTATGTATATTGTGTATGTTTTATAGTAAGAAGCCAGTGAGGTAGAGCTACAACCTTTGTGATAGCAACAGGTATGGGAATGGTAGGGGTGTCACCCTCTATTGTGGTAATTAGTCTTGCATGTTAAAAAGCACTCCTGGGGTATACACAAACTTCAAAATCACCTCCACAGTAACTTTGTGACATGGCACACATGCATCTTATGCATTCCTCTTGGCTGTCATCTAAAATGGAGACAAGGATTTCTGCACTTCAGATCCCATTTAATCTAATATGAACCCTTATTATTCTTCACAAGAGTTAGGGGAACACACTCATTCAATAATCTTATTTTTTTTATTTGGCTATATACGGCATGTTACACAACAAGATGATTGTGTAAAAAGAAAATAAGTGCTAATTAGGAATGTAAGCAAACAACTACTAAGTGGTCATGATACTAAAACATGAAGCACGTCTCACATTATAAACAGCTGTTCTTAATATAATATATGGACATTTAAATGCTCCCTCTCATATTCATATTCATTGGGTAATTTGTATTTACTTGTGATGTTTTAGTTCCTAAAATAAAACTAATCAGAAAAGCTTTTCCTATACCTTCCAAGTGAAACACTGTCTGTGTATGCCCTTTCATTAACTTTAAAGGAAAGTAACCACTGTTATATTTTAGCTCTGAACGCTGTATAAAAATGAAATGTATTGGGGACTATTGTCGTCTCTTTTGACATGACAACCTCACAAACCTCAACCTATCAAACCTCACACCCCAGCTACAATTTCAAGTAAATGCCAATAAATGTGATTCAAATACTCCCACCTCTCCAGTCTTGACCAAGTCTTGAAATTTTGAGGAGTTTCATAAGGAAAAAGCGACATAGTAATTCAAAGCATTGTGTTTAAAATGAAAGCAGCCTTTGGACTTGTATTTTAATGACTTTTTTTGTGTAGAAGAAAAGAATTAGGCTTAATGTGCATATTACTATAGGGAGCTACAGAGAATTTTAACTCTATACTGTCCTGTCTTCCAACTGTAAAAATTAAAATCACTAATGCAATATACAGTAAGTTCGGCTTATAAAACTGAAGCAGAAACCATACAGCTGAGATCAGTCAGTGACTAAATATAAGATTTAACATAATAAAATAACTCTTTAATAACCAAAGGCAACATATACATTTTCCTATTTTACATACAGTATCTACAGAAAGTCAACATAGCCTTTGCAAAGTAACACATATTGTGGCCTAACAGCCTGAAATCAAGACACATTAAATCCAAATTTATTTTAACTTTATTTACACAATGTAACACACAGCCTCCAAGTGAAAAACAAACGTTCAACCTTTCTGAAAAGCACAAATGAAAACATAAAATGGCACCTTTTACTTAAATTACAAACATAATTCTGTTAAATAGGTCTATATCAATGTAGAACACCCAGATTTGAAAAGGTTGGTCCATTTGTCCTTACAGAACTGTTCAAGCTCAGTCAAATTGAAAACAGAGTTTTATTTAGTTTGATGTCAGGGCCCTGAGTGGGCCACTAAAGGACATTTACCTTTTTGTTCTTTGGCCAGTCCGTTGTTGCCTTGGCTATGGGCTTAGGGTCAGATGTCAGGAAAGACACACAATGGTTTATTAACACAAACCAGGTGACAAGTGATTTTCCGTGCAGGCGTGACAATGTGACACAAAGGGTTAATCCAAATAGGCATCCAAGACCAAAACCAGATCCACAACATTAACCAAAAAACAGTCCACAGTCCAGGAAACGGAAGGATCCATTATTCAAGGAAACAGGAACTCAATTTGAGGATTCTCTGGAACAAGGAAAATATCCATAAAATCAAAAACAAGGAATCATAGACAGGAACATGAGTATCCAGGAGTACTGCCAAAATTCACAAAAGTAACCACAGGGTAATCATTAGACGGGGATCAGGATGCCTGGGGCAGGCCTTTTCCCAGGCATACATCTCATAATGCAGAGCCCAGAGCATAGGAATCCCCAGGTTTATATAGACAGGTAATGGCATGGCAATCAGGCACACCCAGATGAGCTGTGTCAACCTGATTTACACCTTAAATGAGGAAACTGAGATAGATCGGGAGTCGGAGTGCCCCCTGGAGGTGGGATGTCTACTGTGACATGGACAGCTTGGGATATTGTTGTGACATGTACACACTGACCAGTCTTTGCAAGTCCTTCAAAATTCTCATTGGTTTCTTGGTGGTCTCTCTGATCAGTCTCCTTTTTGCTTGGTCATCCATTTTAGAGGGATGACCTGATATAGGCATGGTCTTGGGGGTGCTATATGCCTTTCACAGCTTAATGATGGTCTTGACCTATGTTCCAAGGGATATTTGTGGGCTTTTAAATGTTTTTCTATTCATCTCCTGTTCTGTGACTTTCAACAACTTAATCTTGGAAGTCTTTTGGTAGCTTCCTGTTGCACATAGTTGACTCTTTACTTTGAGATGCACTGGCTATAGGAACAGCTGATTTTATTCTAAAATCATCAGAATCACTGAAGTTGAACACAACTGGAAAATAATTAGATTGATGTTTGATTTGGAAGACAAGTGGTTACACCAGAGCTTATTTACAGTTGCACTTACTGAGAGGTGTGTATACTTATCAACCCCATTTTCTAGGTTTTCAATTGTAATCACTTGTAACTTGTTTTATACATAAAGGTTGTGTTTAACAATGTTTAAATAATGGTAAAATAAATATTGATTTAATATATCTTGATTTAAGACTGTTAGGCCACAAAATGTGTTTCTTTGGAAAGGGTGTGTAGGTTTTTAATAGGTATTTTATTATAATTATAGAAAGTAATATTGTTCTTGACTGAAGATTCATATCTATACATTGTCAATATATTGATATTTTATGTACCAACAATAACACAAATCTTCTCATCAATCAAAAAAAATAATACTTTCAACTTTGCATTTGCAGGTTAACAACACATGTTGTAGCAGTTCAAGTAGATAGCTGCATCAGCATGCATAGGCTGCAAAGGAACAAGTTAAAGGTTTATTCCATGCTGAAAAGAGAAGAAAAGAAACACAACTTTTTGGCTGTGGAGCCTTGACACCCGAACACCCGAAGAAGTCTCCCCGACACCCTAAGAAGGCTCCACAGCCACAATGTTGTGTTTCTTTTCAGCATGGAATAAACCTTTATTTGTTCCTTTGCAACATATGTTATATACTAGGAAACATAGTCATTAAATAAAAAATTAAAAAGGCTGCAAATGAGGTAATTTGGCTACTTATTGATCCCCAATTTTCACCCAGCCATTTCTTGAAGAATCAAAGTCTTACTAGAGAGCATGGTTGTACTGTATGTCTAGAGTTGGATGCTCATCCACTAACTAAAACTTTCAAATTCTGTGCTAATCTGAAGTTCATGTGTTCAGCAACCCACCAAGCCGTTAAAACACTAGCTTTCAGTTTCACATTCTGCAAGCCAGAAATGTTTTGAAAGGAAAAAAAAAGTTCAAAAGAATTATTTTAAGTCCTTATTCTAAAATAAAAACCTGTCATTTTGTCAAATATATCATCAATCAATTCTAAGGTTCTTCATTCTGATTTTGAAAGAAGGACACAACCTGTTTCATTTGATCTACTTGGTTATATGTACCAAGCCCTAATCCTATAAAGTGCACACTATAGACAGCTGGGCCAACAGCTGGATGAAGGGTGGGGTTATATATAATAAAATATTTAAGTAGTTAAGAAGTTAAGAGGTTGAAAGTATGCATTCAAATGCAATTTACAAACAGCTGACAAAATCTGATAAAGGCTTGTACTGTGCTGGTCTAAGGTCGAATTTGGTGAATAAGACTCAGTTTGTTAAAGATGTGTATACTTTACTCAGCCTTCCAGCTCCACTAATTAACAAGTACATTGAAATGGTCTTTGTATTTTCTTTTCTTATCTCCAGGACTGCATTGAATATGTAGTCCAAAACAAAGAACATTTTTATTAAAAAAAAAACAAAATCATTGACAAAAACGTTCAACTTGTTCTGTGCAATAAAGGTAATATGCAGATTTTTTTTTTAATTGACACAATTTTATTGATGTTAAATTGTTTGATGAAAATATGGTATGTTGTATTAAACAATCTATGGAGTTTTTTTACATAAATGGTCCAATCATTAATTCAAGCCTCAGGGGATGGTTATCATTGTAAGAACATGAGCAGCCCAACCACAGTCCTAATACCATTACAAAATACTGTCATGATAATTAAATATAGTTAGTGAATCATACATAGATTTTATTTGTGTTGTAATGCCCCACAGAGTAAAAACATTTAGGTTAACATCTATTGTGTTTCATAACTTACCAAAGACTGGTTCAATATTATAGAGTACTTGTAAATGTAATTGCCCAATGCAAACAATGATATCAATTATGCCATTATAACTATGGAGGATGTACCAATGGCTACAAGTGGATATTGCATTATTGTTATATTATAATACCATTAAGCTGTTGCAGGACAGTCTGCCATTTGCTGTTATTGTTCTCTATGGTCCAATTTGTATAAGACATGTCATTGCACAGTTGTACACAGTGTTCATAATACACATTATGTATTTGGCAAAAAAGCTATATTATCATCATCATCACTCTTTATGATATTTAAACACCTTTCGAAGGTCTGTATGGGAATATAATATTCATAGAATGTTTTTGGGGGATTTTTTTTAATGGACAATACAATATCATGATGTGAATCTCAGGAGATCAGCTAGGAAATTTCAGTCTTAATTTTCTGTGTGAAAATACATGCAGATTTTAATCTTGTTACAATAAAACACATGAACTCATATAAGCTTTTAGGTTTAAATGCAACAATAAAATAGCTTTTAAGAGTGCACTGTGCCCTTGTGGGAAATAGCTGTGAAATGCTGTACAACATTGGAGACCTTTATCTTACCTGGCATTGGTAGTAATTGAAAATACTTATATTTAATTTCACCCTAATATCCCCACTTCAGCACAAGCATGCATAAGTTCAAACCTATTATTCAAATCACAGTCTGTGTTCAATTTGCTTATCTTTATATTTATTTGAATTCAGCATTCATGAGTATAAATACAGTCATATCCTATCATGGAACAAAGAAGCAAGCACGTATAGTATCATTATGCTACTTTGTTCTGGCTCATGAGGAATAAATAAGGAAGAGAATTGAATCTTGAAGCATCTATGGTATTAAGCCACTAGCAAACATTAAAAATAACCTCAGTATAACCAGGGTTCAAGAACAGTAAACAAGGCAACACATAATTTGTGATTTATTTGAGTTTGACTCATTAGTTCTACTACTGGAGGTGGCTGGGCATAAATCTTGCTTCTTCTAGAAAGCAGTAGTTTCTTCTATTTGTATCTTTGGTTTATACTGTGATTTTACAATTATTCAATTCAATTTATTTTCAATTTCAATTCAAGTGCCTTTTACAACAAGGTTGCCCCCAAGGCGCTTAACAAAGCAAGTGACCATACATGTTGTGAATACAGAACAGAAAAGACCAGAAGACAATGGAGGAGAGGAACCAAAAAACTCCTTAGTAGAAAAAAAACCTCTAGGGGTCCAAGATCAACTGGCTGCCCAACCCGTTTGGGCATGCTAACATTAAAAAAAAATGAAAAAATGAATAAAGGTATTAATCCATCCATCATGTCTTCTGTATATCAGTACTCCATGCAGATCTCTGTAGACCAGCAAAATCCTCCTAAATGATAGCTATATCCACAATGTCCCTCTTGGATCCATGGCAGTGATACAGCATCACTGTCATTAGCCTGGGCACCATCCGGACTTGTCGGAAGGAGAAATTCATTTATTATTATTCATAATAAATTTTCCTAATTAAACAAAGTGAAATAAACAACACGTAGTTTATTAGTTGTTAACAAATTAATTTCATTTTAATTTTTGCTAGAAACAAATACATCATTTAGATTAGTTCTGTCACTTGCAGGACTGTCCAAGTGGTAGCTCTATGGTTTATAATACTTTAGGTTTACAAGACAATTTTTTTTTTTACAAGTTCAGAATGAAATTCATAGCATCATATCTGTAGCATGTTCTTTTTGATATTTATTCCAAGTTAAATTAAAATCACCAAGTTGAGCATACAGATTTTACATAGTGAAAAGTAAAACCATATGAAGAGAGATATTCTTTGAAGAACTGAAAGCCAGGCTAGAAAATCCACTAGAAAAACAGTGTCTTGCTTAAGGTAAGACTGCAGAAATTAAACATATTTGTCCCTTATTACTATACACTTTTTTACTTATATTATTTCTCATAAACCATTAGGTAAGACCAAGATGGCAGAATTATAAATCCGGTAATTATAAATCAAATAAGGTGCTACAAAAATTCACTTATGTGGCCCCTTGTAGTAGTATCTGGTGTAGAAGGTGTATGTGCAAAAAAAATTCACTGTTTGGCCTTGTAGACCAAATTATAGATCAGTATACAGTAGTTTATTTGGTACTGAAGTCTGGGTTTCAGACCAACTCTTACTTATGTAAACCGCGTCAATGACCAGGAATCTGAAATTTAAGTAATTGAACCCATACAGAATTGAAGAGGCCTGTTTGACATAATACTACCATTTCTGTCTGTGCCATAGTTGGCAACATATTAAGGATGGTTTAGATAGGTATGGGAGAGAAACAGTTTAATAAGTTGTAGGCAGGCATACTAGAGCATTGTTTGCTAAATATCTTAAACATTACCCTTCTCAAAAACCTTAAGGGTAGTTAAGGGGTAACCAATTAATGGGCAACACTCAAGCAGCATACATTATATATAACATAATTCCTGGTAATTTATTTAGCCTACCTATTCATGGTCTGTTAATAACAAAATCCTGCAACCTGCTCTTTCATTTTTTCTAAAGCCCAGCTTACATATGTATGTGATACCCATTCTATTTAAAACAACTTTGTGTTTGCAGTTCCATAAGTGTTTTTGAATTTTTTATTTTCTTGAAATAAAATTAAATGTAGGATATTAGTTCATCCTTTATCATATCATTCTGTTTGCATAAGATTTTAGCTTTAAAAAATAAATTTTAGTTGTTAATATTAATTTTAATTGATATTCTTCAAATAGCATAGTAAGAAAGGTTACAAATGAGAGCAGGTCATTTGGCCAGTGATATCACTCAGTGTCCAAGCAAAAAATAATAAAATAAAAATATAATTAAAGAGGTTGACAAAGTGACCTGACAATCAGTATAGCTGCCTGTTTTAATTTCAGTGCCGTGCCTTCTTTGGGATATTTGCATGGTTTTCTTTGGTGGTCCATGTTCCTCCCATCTCCCAAGGACATGCCAGCTAATGTAAGTTAGTCAGTGTTTCTAAATTGCCCCCTGACTAATCTGATGTGTATGTGTGCATGCCCTGCAATGGACTGACAAGGACCAGCAACAAGTACATCTCTGAGCTTTCAAAATATGCACTGGATTGCTGTAATCACTATCACAAATTAACCATCCACTACCAGGATGATGGATGGATGAAATGGATAAAATTAAAAAAGCCCTTTGACATTTTTTCTTTTCAATGTCCACTTAAGTCTGCTTGATCCACTAAAAATAAAACCATCAATTACCACTGCAAATGTCCAGAGCCAATTAAATTAAACAATCAATTAAATACCAAATAAATCAGTAGGTTACTTAATTGATGCACACAATCAATCACTTGATCAATGAATCAATAAACATTTTAATTAAACAAGTATCTTGTGGCCACAAGTATCAAGTGGCTTCCTACTAATTCCCCTTTATGAACTGGCTTCATTACTCTCCTCCCCTCCCCACTGAGAGCTGATGTGTGGTGAGCGTACTGTGTGCACTATGGCTGCTGTTGCATCATCTAGGTGGGTGTTGCACATTGATGGTGGTGATAGAGGGGAATTTACCTGTAAAGTGCTTTGACTGGAGTGTCCAGAAAAACGCTATATAAGTATATGGAATTATTATTAATTATTAATGATCTTATTTGATGTAAAAGGCAAAATAATGGAAAAGACAGCAATAAATGCAGATGCTGGATTAGTTTAATATTATGAGCTAGAGTGTTGCTTGATAAATCAGGTGTTATCCGGGGTTAGTTGACTACCTTTGAATAATAGCTATGAGAATGTGTGGTGGTAAAATGCAGTAAGAAAATTTAGTAAGGTATCCATTATATTTTTCAAATTTGGATTTTATACTATAATCCAGCAGGTGAGGTCTGGAGTATTTCATTTCATCACACTTTCTCTTTTCTCAAATATAAGAAGTCAAGAACACTGAAAGCAGTTGGTCATATATTATTTAAGATATAGTGTATAAGACTAAGTATAAGAGTAGTGTTCTTCTGTGACAAAAATGAGCTATCAACATGATGCCATCTGGCTGCTAGAAATAAGTTCTGAAGATGAGAAAGACACAGAGGTCCTTACTCATTCAGCATGACAGGATCCGAAAACACAAATGTGTCTAAAGCTACAGACTGATATCTGCTTCCTCATAAAAAGGTAAGAATGTGCAATGTGGTAAGTAATTAGGAGTTATCTGACAACAATCTAAAAAATGTAATAAGATCTTGCATTACTTATCTGATAAGTCATCCACTTGGATTGAATAATTTAATTTAATTTGTGTTTAAGAGTCATATTTAATGTGTTCTTTAAATATGTCAATGAGACTGATTGAAATCCTACTGAACAGTCTTTTTTTTTTTAACCACAGGGGTACTATTGTAATCTTTCTTAAATCAAATCAGTATAAAGTGTACACTTCTCATGACAATGAGCAAGTATTACTCTTTTGAATTTTTAAAGTCACTGTTATTCTTGTTTGTGTACATTTACTCAAATAATTATTCATTTTTTAAGTATGGTAGAAGATTCAGACAGCAGACTTCCAAGGCTTGAAAAAATTAATTTCTTTACTCGCAAAAGACATATGTTTGCCTCTTAGTTTAACTGCATGAAGCTTCAATATATAGGGCTGCTATTCTTACTGTTACGATTATAGGAAACATTACTGTCGGCGTGATCAAAAATATGATCAAAAACGGGCAAATGTAAATTAGCAGTAATAAAAATATTATCATGACATACACTGGAAAGCAAATAGAAAAATATTATAAAATAGCTTAAAACTTTTCCCCTAGATGAGCCAGTACTACCCAGCAGGAGAGCATGTGCTGTTTTCCATGTTTGTCGTTGGTGGTGTTTTTCATGATTAACATGCAAATTAGGAAAACAAAATGCAAATCAGGAGATTTGACAGCATCGCCTTCCATCACAGTAATTCAAGTACTGTGCTAGTAAATCCTATTTAAGAATCAGAAAAAGGCACAATGTGACAGTAACAGCTTTTATTGCCATGACGGAATAATGGCAGATATTATGAACAACCCACGTAGGCTGGATATTACAGATAACTTTGAAAAAGTACCCTTATATGTTTGGAGAAAATGGTCTTAAATACAAGGTTTAATTTTGTCAAGCATATTTTCAGAGGTACGTTTTTCGTATCTTATGCTGTTAAGTCAAAGATATTCGGTATTTGGCAGATTACATGATAGTCTTTGATATTCAGACAATTTTTAGATCATCTTGATTTCTGAGTTAGATTTGTTCATAATGTATTTTTGTTTCCCTGCCTTTCATCTATGCTACATTTTTTTCTATTACCCTTTAAATGAAAGTTACTCAACATCAAAAAAGAATGAATGCTGCATTTATTCACTGGAGCTAATGATGCTTTTCAGAGCCTGCATCTCACTGGTGAATGAGCAGAATTGTGGTACACAGTGATCTGTTTTCTCCACAGAAGACATTCACAATGGAACCCTTCATAATTTTACAATATTTCATAACACAATATGCATTCAGCTGCAGAAATTATATTGCATTTTCAGGATATGCAGCTGGTGTGGAATAAAATTCCATTTGCTATACGACATTTTTCTTCTTCTGTAAAGCTGTACATCTTTTGCACAAAAAAAACTTAAAATATGGCAATAGAGAAAGCTCAGGGTGGGGGAGGGATTGAAGCAGTTTCCCAGTGAGCCTTTTTTAGAATATTATTGAGAGATGTGTGATGTCATGATGTGGCATGTAATGTAATGATGTGACAACTTGAACACATGAAGAGACCTGCGTGTCAGTCAGTTATTTCATGTTGTAGTCACAACATAGTTCCAATTTGATAACCCCACTGCCAATATCCAATATTTTAATTAATTTATATTTATGCCTACTAATATTTATATAGATACCTGCCCCAATTGGGACTACAAATAATTTAGATAAAATTATGTCAGAGATCTCTACATTATTACAAAGACGTGTTTCTGTCGTCCTGTCTTTCTTACTAAACATCTTTCAAAACATCTGATGAAATTAGTGCTTTTGATTGAGAGATACTTTTTAAAAGAAGCCAGAGTTTTGGCTTTAACAACATGGCTGGGTAGCCTCTGTCATACTCCCACAAAATGCACTGATAAATAAGGCAAAGCTTTGGCAAGTGATTTGTTTTTGGAAACGTTTTTGTTTTAGAAAATAAATTGCATTTCTTTTCAAAATTACAATAAATGAAAGTAGTAAATAAAGGGTAAATATATTTTTCTGAGGATTAATTTGCAACTGAAAGGCAGTGGCAATTAGATTTGTGGCTGTTTCAGTAATTGAAATAGACACCAATGTCATCACTCAATACACAGCCAAAAGCAGGAAAGAAATGTTCGGTATTCATTCTCAGAAGTGACAAATGCCTTCTTGGAACGTTCTGCCGGCCTCAGTTAGGTATCTACCCACTGCTAATGGATGGAAAAATGTTCATCTTAAGTAGTAGCATACAATTTGTATTCATAGCACATTAGGCTTTAATAAAAGAAAGGAAGAAAGGAGAGAGAGAGTTTCCACATTTAAGAATGGTCATTGTTTATTTCCTTTTGAACTTAAGCCTTAAAAATATTACATTATGAATTCTGTGTATTCATGGAAATTTCATTAACGCTGTACTTGGTTCAAAGTTCATTGCTTGTGCCACTTGAAAAAATGTTTACTATGTTATTTATTGTTGTTGCAGTAATAATCCTGTTGCTAGGATAATGGATTCACATGCAGAAACAGCTGCAGGATTTGGAATTATGCTCTTTATTACAATTAACCAGGAGTTTACAGCTTCTATTCTCTGTAGGTGAAAACCTATTTGTTTAAAGAGTTCCCCCATACAGTCATGTGAAATGTCATATAGTGTCACGGATAATAATAAACCCTGTAGGGATAATAATAAACATGTAGGCAGATGAAGCACAACAGAAGAAACTAATTACTGGACAAGCCTACAATTCAACCAATGACCCATACCAGCCTCCATGGACTGTAAAAAAGTCAGCTCTGATTATCCTTCCAGACATCCTCTTCTGAGTAGTCCTCTTTATCTGCCCCATCTCCGCTGCCCTCGCAGCACTCTTTTGGTTCATACAACTTGGGAGGGTCACAAGCACTTCATCCATATTCCCCTCTAGCCAGGCAGGTTAAAGCTAAAGTAAAATTTAAAAACGACCTCAATGAATTATTTAATGAACCTTTTCTACATCATTAGCCCTATACAATTTCTTGCATTAGGAATTTTTCTTTTCACATACCCCAGCTTGCTCTCCAGGCACACAGGCAGGGAGAGAGAAGCTTGGGGTCAGAGCAGGGTCAACCATTTATACAGTGTCCCTAGAGCAACTGGGGTTAAGGGCCTTGCTCAGGGGCCCAACGGAGTAGGATTCCTCTGCCGGCTGTGGGACTTGAACTGGCAACCTTCCAGTTATAGAATAATTATAATAAATAATTAAAATCAGCCTGAGAGGTAGGTTTAATATAAAGCACTTGAGGTCTTTGTTCTCTGGCACAAGTACATTACAACGAATCAGAGTCCAGCTAGGACAAACAAATATTAACCTAAACAACATACAAAATGTCAAACACGTATTATAATACTAAAGAACACATATGCCAGTTACAGAAAACCCAGACTGCTAACCCTGAAACCTGAAAGACTATACAATAACTTGACAGGCCAACAACAGAGATTAAACCTTCTGTGTCCTAAATAAAAAAAATACGACCCAGATCTAATTCTCCCTTCCTGTAACCTGGATGCCCCAAAGTGAATGAGAATTGTCATGGTAAAGTGACCCTTCAAACAAGAATTAATCTAGCTTTGTGCATTACTAGGCCACCTAACAATTATAAAGGGTGCTAAGCCCCTTCTTCTTTGCCACAGGCAAGGATGCTGTTTATCTCCCAGCATCACCAATGCACCCACAGACCAAACAGGACATTTATTATATGTAATATCCCACTTATCTACAGTAATCAGTCTTCCCATCACATAAAAGTACCGACTTACTTCCAGAGCAGTTCAAGAACCATAGTAACCGGAACCACATTTCCCAAACAAAAAGTCTGGTATTGCCTGGTGTGCCTCCTTACACCACAGAGAAGAGACAGTGAAATTCCAGACATTCTCCTCTGTTCAGGCCCCCTGAACAGTGTGTCCCCAGTGTTCCCACTTCTACCCTGTTTGTCTTTTGAGCCTTTTTGGGTAAAGGGGGTAGAAAGATTATGCTGAGACTTTCCTCCGCTGTTTTCTGTCCCTGGTTTCCAAGTAGAGTACTCTCCTCGGTCCACCTGCAGCAATTGCTTCTAAAAAAGTCCACCTGTCTCTATTCACTGGGTTTTTTTTCCAGCCTTCTTGACTGGGGCTCCTGACTACCCCAGGAGAGCGAAAGTGTCCTTGTGATGACTGGGGTGTGGCCAGGGCTAACTGCCCAGGGCTTGTTCAGGAAATGCCTGTAGATAGATGGCCAAGGGTAAATTGCACCCTGTCCTATCTTAGAGGTCCCCTCTCCATCACAGTCAAACCTGTTTTGCAACACAATACATTACCCCTGAGTGGTGTGGTAATTGACCAGCATCTGAGTTAAAAGGGCCTTTGATCAGGGCAGGAAACGGAGACGAAAGGGCATGAAACTGCATCAACACTAGGATGTTACTGGCACATTAATGCAATTAACATACATACAGCCCTTAATGTCTGGTGCCATCCACATCCATCCTTGCCAGTGTGTGGCAGAAACTGTCTCCCTATTCTAAAGATGCATCAGCAAATTAGCTAATACCACAATAAAGTTAATCAGAATTTCTAACTTTAAAGGATGGCAAGCTCTCTTAAAAAAGGTTCAACTGACTTAGCCAAAATCTGGTCTCCCAGATTGATCAGAACAAGGTCCTCTGACCTCTAATGAACTTAGGACAAGAGACAGTCTGTAGCTTTTCATCAGTCTTTCTCTCTCTGTCTTCTTTCTATTCCTTCCCTCCTTTGTCTTTTTTATACTGTGTTCTGATGAAGACTCTTAATCATTTACCAAGAAGTTGATTAACAAGAGTAAACCAAAAAATTCCATCTGATGCTTTGTGTGTACTGGGCTGTAAGCTCCATTGCAACTGGGTAAATTGGTTATCATTGTTTTTAAATTGTATGACACCTCTCCATCTGTAACAGTGATGTTTCATTACAGATTTACAAAAAGTGTGTTTGTTAGGCACTTTAATTGGAGATCATTTTTATAAAGGTATATTTATTTTCTCTCTCACCATATGCTGTCTTCTTCTATAAATAAAGTCAGAAATTATTGCTGTTTTATATATTTAACTGCAGTTATTTCCCTATAAAGTAGTAATTACATATTTTGATTTCTGAATCAGTTTAACCTGATACAAAATCACAAAAAAAGTCACTGCAGCTTCCACATTTTGTTGTAAATAATTTCCGAGCCCCTCAGAGTCCTAAGTGTTCCATATTAGCTGGTCAGAACCTTAACACTATGGTAAAGTGGGGTGCTGCATCACTGTTTTTGGAATTATTACCTTGTGTTTCAATGTTTGTGAAAATTGTACACATCTAACTAAATCCCATTTCAACAAGCCTTGAGATAAAAAGCAAGAACTGAAGGCTGACATTGCTTTCTTGAAATAATGATAGACTGCAGCATGAGGCAAGACGTGAAGCATGTTTTTATATCTGCTAGAATAAGAGCCTGAAAAAGAGTTCTATTAGCCCTGTCACACTATTCATAACACATTTCGGTAATCCACAGTTTACACTTAAAAAGAGGTTCTCCAGTCAGCCATGTTTTTCCCCGAAACTATTTGGATACGATTTTACACATAAAACCAATTTTGCTTTGTATTCTCTGGTTTGGAATTATTTTAACACCCTAGCTGTTTTCAATAGCAGCATAATTACAGCTTTGAATTCAACTTGTGAAACTTCAAACAGCTGGCCACTGACAGACCCCATTATAATCATAATTTAACTTGAAAAATAACCTCCCTGGTATTTTCCTTTTAAGAGATTGCACTACAAGAGAAGTCAATCATAATCTAAAAATTAAATTTATTAGGACTATGCTATCAGGAAAAATAGGCTGCTTTTACTACAGGCAGGAAAGCATATTCAACATTGACTGAGAAAATAATTTATACAAGTGATAATGTGACTCCAGGTTGGTGTGTGGGCATATAGGACTTTATTGCAGTGGAGCTAAGGTCATTATTTATGAAACAACATGTACTTTACAGCATTAAATACACATGACCCTATCCATGTTCTTATTCAGCAAAAATAAAAATGTAAATTCTTAAATGGTTATCTTAATTTTCATGCAATGTAACACAATTGTGTTGCTCAACTCTAATATTTGTTCTTACTTGTTTATTTAACTGAGTATATTGAATTGATTTATGAATTGTTTATTTAAGCTGATGGAGAAAGTAGAATTTAGAATTTAAAGAATTCAAACAGCAAGTAATTACTTTTGGATTTAATGAAAATGGTCCAATACAATTTTAAAGATTCACATTGGTTCAGTATGAAGATTGCAGAGTTTATCTCACAAAATCCTTATTTGTAAGTTATTATGCTACATTTCTGCAATTAAAGATTTGTAGAGTCTTCACAGGCATGCATCGTTTAGACGTCTCTGGCCAAAATCTTTTAACATTCTTTATCGGGCAACTGCCTACAGTTTGAGGTTTACACACAATTGTTATAATGTTCCTGCGAGTGTCAAGAATTCAAAAATGCTTATGAACACACATTGAAATTCATAATTAATTCATATTTAGAAAATACAGCCTCAACATGTTCCATACCAATTCTTCCTGAAGCTATAAAAAATTTAAGGAAAATGTGTATTTAATTGTTTTTGCTCAGCTTATGTAGGATCTTCAAGAAGTCACAGTGAAGTTCATTGCAGGTTTGAAATACGTTTATTACCAAATTCCCCAGAGAGCTGAGTGGAGAGATATCAGCGTATCTTCACCTACTCTACTCTGAAGCATCCAAGTGTATTTTATAAACCAAACACAGCCCCAGTTTCTTGTCCCACCATAACTGTTGCATTAGGAAAATGACTCATGAAGCATATGAACTTATATTGATACACAGATGAAACAACATACATGGCATAAACATTTTTAAATTACTCAAACAAAATGTAAGATGCAAAGTGCAAATGATCAGAAATGTTAAACACTCCTTCTAATTAAAAAAAGAAAGATTCCATTCAACATGTGTTTGTCCCCTTTAACATGAAAGTTTAAACCAAACATCACGCTGACTTTACTGTACAAATATACAGTACAAGGAGCACTTCATTCTCAAAGAAGGTGGAGAGGGCCTGGGTGTTTTGCATCACTATCCCAAATTCCTTTTGATTTTGGTCTTCTGGATTTGTCTGTGTGCAGTGTATTTTTTGTGTTTGTAAGGATTTCCTCAGGTTGCTCTGATTTCCTGTCACCTCCCAATTGGCTCAAATTGATTGTTTATTCTATACTGTCCTTTTCTGCGTGATCTTGTGAGGAACTGGTGTCCCATCCAGGTGCTCACCACAGGTCCTCTTTCAGCCCCAGCTGGTGCATTTGGGATAGTCTGATGTCCTACAATCCCAAATAGGATAAGCAGATTTCTGAGAAGGGATTAATACACTCTCTCTAATGAGGTTAGATTTGTAAACGTCTAGGCAGTTATGTAGTGTATCTTTGCATAAAAGTCGAGGTTGCAGGAAATTAAGAAAATGAGGAGCCAACCGATAAGAAAATATTAATTGATTACCCTTCTCAAGTGAGTAGGAGGACTGCTTGGTTAACAGAAATGTAACAACTACAATATGACATTTAGAGCATTTTTTCACATGTAAACCAAAAGGTACAATTTGCTTTGTAAGCCTGTCCAATATCCTTAATATTTTGTTTTCCCTAGAATCAGGTAACATTTTTCTTCCTGAATGACATTCAGGAAAATACTAGTTTTGATTTCAGAGGCAAAAAAGAACATGTAAAGTCATTAGACCGACCATTTGCTTCACAAGTTATCAGGATTTTCAGCAAAGTATCATTTTTTTTTCTTGTATTTCTTTTCTCTGCATCCTTATATAATTGAACACTTGTATTTTGATATTCCTGCTAAAATCCTATTGAAGATTCTTCCTTACTTCTTGTAATTCTGTATTCATATAATTTTCATTCTAGATGTGAGGTGATAAGTTGAGATATATTTTTGGTACCGCTTTACAATAAGTGGTTGTACATGATAATAATTCTTGAGGAACACGGGACATTGTGTAAAGAATTCATTAATGTATTTCAAATGAACTCCATAAGACATTATGTATTACTTTAGATGTCCATATTACATTAAAATATGGGCACATTATAAAGCATTCATATTTTTTTTTAAATATGTGATAAAACCAAATGTTATGGCATAGCAATTTTAAAACACCTACCTCATCATTATACTGTACAGGACACTGGAAGAACTGCAGATGGCAATTAGTGATATTTTTCAAAGACAGAAGGCAATTAGTGTCAATGGAAATATGTGAACATTACTGACAGAATTCTTAACTGATTATGTAATCTTTGTCACAGCCAACACAGGTTCCATGGGCTCATTTTTCACAGTCATTTTGTCCCGCCCAGCAGTATGCCCTGTTTCACAAGATTTATATACTTCGGTTTGCCCCATTTTTAATAAAGCAAATCTTTAAAAATAACGAGGCAAATGTTCACAGGCCTTATATCTTCATGTTGAGTTTGGAAATATTTGATGAACATGCATTGTTGCACAGTTAAAAAAAAAGAAATTCTTACTCTAGTGGAAAATGGGTTTTCCAATAGAGTAAGAATAGTTTGAATTAAATTTTAAACAAATTTTATTACACTGATGATATTTTTAAAAATTCTGTAAATGTGCTATGAGTTTTCTTTTCAGCTTAGAGTTGTTTCATGAAGTTCAGAGAACTTCCCTCTGTCATAACTTTTGTGAAATTCCTTCAAAGCAACATAGAAAAGCGGTTCAGCATTAATATAATGAAAAACATCTCTTTAACACCTCGCTCTGCAAAAAGCAAACATCATGAGGGCACAAAAAAGCAAATCAGACAAATCTCAGTATTGTGATTGGAAGAAACTTGGCTTTATCCTATTTCAGTAATTTCATTATGTCCTCCAATAAGAAAACTGGATAAAAAATATAGAGTACTTCATTCAATTAATCTTATTCACTGCTACAGATCTAGTTTCACTTAAAACAAATTACAGCTAAATGTAAATAGAATCATACATAAATTGTAGTATATTCCTAATTTATTTGTGTAATGATACTGTATATAAACCTTTTACATGTGTCTTTTAATTATGATGAACAAAATGATGTAACACAAACTGCTAATCAGTTTTTCATAGTACTTTATTTATTGCACCCTTCAGTTTCCATGGGGAATTTCTAATTAATATGCTCTGTTAGTCTCATATCCAACATTGTTTAGCCAAACCATTATATATTTTTTACATACTGAGCTTTACTGCAGTTTTCAATACACAACGAGACAGCAGACAAATGCTATATTTTATAATGAATTTTTAAATTGAAAACGAAAACCCATTTGTCAAACAGGTTGACTATCCAGTTTGTGGACAATAAACATTTCTGACAGATTCATGGTCTGAGTTAGACATGATATATTGCTCTAGGGTTCTTTGGGCAGTATGCACTGAATCTACAGACCACCAATGAGGTGAAAGGCCTTGAAGTCCTCCAGTCTCCTTTCTGAATGCCTAGATTATAAAGTGAAATAGCCTGGTGGTAATGACACAAGATGAACAGAATTTGCCTGTTTTAAGTGTATCATTAAGTCCTAAACTTCTTATCTGACAATATTTAAATTGACATAACTCAAGTCACTTATGTACTTTAAAATACAGGATACCAGTATATTACTGAATCTGCAAAGCCATAGGTTTTATGACTGATAGTCTCCTTAACATACACAAAGCCAACAGATACCAACAACTATCAGACACCAACAACTTTGTTTAATAATAATAATAATAATAATAATAATAATAATTCCTTATACTTATATTGTGCTGTTCTGGATACACCACTCAAAGCGCTTTACAGGTAATTGGAACTGTCCTCCACCACCATCAGCATCCATGTGGATGATGTGACGGCAGCCAGCCATAGTGTGCCAGAATGCTCACCACACATCTGCTATCACTGGGGGGGAGAACAGGGTGATGAAGTCAATTCATAGATGGGGATTATTAGGAGGCCGTGACTGGTAAAGACCAATAGGAAATTTGGCCAGGACGCTGGAGTTACACCCCTACTCTTTTCGAGAAATGCCCTGGGATTTTTAATGACCACAAAGAGTCAGTAATAACCTCGGTTTTATGGCTTATCCAAAGGACAAGTAGGGAGCTGCGTCAGCATGCGAAGGCTGCAAAAGAACAAGTAAAGGTTTATTCCATGCTGAAAAGAGAAGAAAGAAAACACAATGTTTCAGCTGTGGAGCCTTCTTCGGGTGTCACAAGTGTACTACTAGATGTACTTTGGGTGTCAGATAACAAGTATAGGACTTAATGTTGCATTTTATAACTTAAAACAGGCAAATTCTGTTCATCGTGTGTTATGACCACCAGGCTATTTCACTTTATAATCTAGGCATTCAGATAGGAGACTGGAGGACTTCAAGGCCTTTCACCTCATTGGTGGTCTTCTTTGAGAGCCTTCTTTTCTTCTTCACACCCAAAGAAGGCTCCACAGCCGAAAAGTTATGAAAGTGTTTTTTTTCTTCTCTTTTCAGCATGGAATAAACCTTTACTTGTTCCTTCCCATCCAAAGGACGGTGCCTTTATTACAGTATAGTGTCCCCATCACTACATTGGGGCATTAGGACCTACACATACTGTAGGGTGAGTTCTTCCTACTGGCCCCACTAACACCATTTCCAGCAGCAACCTTAGTTTTTCCTGGGAGGTCTTCCATCCAGGTACTGACCAGGCTCAAACCTCCTTAGCTTCAGTGGGCTGCCAGTTGTGAGCTGCACGGTGATATGGCTGCTGGTGAATTCACATGCAACTGCATAATCAAGGCAAACAGATAATTTTAAATCATTCATTTCTTTACACCACTCTAGTCTTCTTCCTGCTTACATAAGAACGTTTCCCTTTGAAAAGGGAACATTGATTCAGTCTGACAAGCACCTATGCCTTGTCCCTGTTCTTAAAACAGAAAAACATTCACTGTCGCAATTCCAATTTTAAATGATGTGTATTGATTCAAGGGACATGAATACTTGTTTTTGCAGGTTTTGCTGACAACTTCTTTCCCTAATGAAAATGTTCAATTGAACATTCATGTTTTAAATAAATATGTTCACTTAAAAAATATAAATGCATTAATTTTAATTCAGCAAAATCAGACATTTGCAAGGTATTGTGCAATCCCTTTTTTCATTATCTTTAAAAATCTTATAAAATTGTATTTTCTGTACAGAAGTTGGGAGTTTCCATAAGATCCAAAAAGATTCTGATCCAAAAGATCAGAAAGTTTAGGGTCCCAGTTTATACAGTATATAGTTAGCAACACATTATCAATGTTCATATTGCCTGTCATGCTTTATTCAACCTTTCTTCACACTGCGAAATTCATTAACTTAATTTTCATTTGAGTGGTATTAATTTAGTCTTTGGTTAGACTCCAAGTCGTTATTCACCGGTCATGAATATCAAACCTAGTACTCAATGGAAACTTTACACTTGGTGGATGCAAGAAGCCTCTGGCAATCATAAGACTCCTCAATTTGAAATTTGAAGCTGGTGAGTGTGAAGAAATACTATAGAAATGGTCCGTTTGTCATCCCATTAAATTACATGAGAAGTTAAATTAAAGAGGCTAAAAGTTTTAACCACTTGGTAAACATTATTAACACTACACAGAAAATGTAGTGTATAACTGGCTTTCAGCTTCTATAATACCAAGATAATAAGAGACAGCCTCCTTCAGATGTAAACTATTGTTTGCAAAGGATTGAGGGAAATCTGAGTGGATACTTTTACCTTTACACAGCACTTTAAGATTTATTTAGAACAGAGGGTTAAGGGCACACAGCTATACCCTGTTTAGAACAGAGTGTTTCTGTCTTCAAAGTGTATCTTAAAGAAAACAGAAATGAGGATGTTTCTAATTATCAAAAGATTATTATCAAAAGATTCCAAGGACAACGTTCTGTGAAAGCACTGACTTTTTTGTGGCCTTCTCTGTTACTCATCTCCAGAAGTCAGAGGCAGTTTTCTACAATAGCTTTCTACAATCCTTCCTGCGACCAATGCAAGAGGTCAAATCTGAAGTAAATTCAAGAAATAGCTGTGTGCTCTATAGTCACAGTGAGATGTGAAACTAAACCCAAGGTTACAAGCACTTTTTCATCTTTGCAGTTTCTTCCATTTAACATGAAGACCAAAATATGATTATTGACACTAGAACTCACACACATACTGGTTCTCAATTTTGTGACTGCTAGAAAACATAGTTAATTCAGTTCTGCCTTGTTCTTTTAAATAAAGTTAAAAAAAAACACACAGAGGTGTAAAGAATAACATACCTTATAAGATATCTTTTAGAAAAAAAAGAACAACACTAGGGCCTCACACATTAAGGTAATTCTAAACCACTTAGACAAAACTATAAGGGTATAGTATACTGTATTAATATGGGACAGCAAAGATATAAAAAAATGCTTCCTCTCATTAGCAGAAATTCAAATGTCTGTGTAGCCCTGAAGATGGATGATGAGATTTTTATCTTGTTTACTGTATGCAAGAATAAAATATCCTTCAAATACTAAAAGTTGAAGGTTAGTTTGCACGTGGGTTCTGTAAGCATGGGCCTTCCTCAAGGGTATTACAGACTTTCTTCTGATCCCCGTGATATTATAAGTAACATCAGAAATAATAGTCAGCTGAAATAACAGTCAACATTATAATGACTATCATCAAGTCTTTTTTCTGTAGTTGAAAGCAATAACGTTCTGTATATGACCATGTGATACTTCAAAGGTTTCTGAGAGACAACATGGACAGCAAGTGACTTCTATGGCCTGCTAAGATCAGAATCAATGTTTTGAGAGTGATGTGAAAGAATGAGGGTTAGTGGTGACTTCGGGTCTCATCAGCCAACAGATCAGTAGAGGATATTGTGGTGACAGATTTATTCCTTTGTTTCCCTATTCTGATTATCGTTTTCATTCTCCTCATAATTAACATAACCAAGACAATTGATGAACCATTCTAAACACAAATAGTTAGCAATCAGATAAGAAATATCAAAACCTGCTATTCTCAGACTAGATAACCCACTGCTACTTAAATAGATTAGTGTAATGGCCAGAGCTGCAGGGGGTTGTTAAACAAGTTCACTAGTTTTAGAACTGACTTAACAAGTACTGATTTGATGGTGAAGGAATTTTATTTTCACAATATATAGTTCTACAAAAAGAAACATGGTATTTCCTTAAATACATGTTTAGGAGTGTATTAGGATTCTTCACAAAAGCAGTAAAGACTGGAATCAGAGTAGAAAGAATTCACAGATATTTAGAAGATCTTGAAAGGTCATTCGTTAATCTTTTATGTAGAATCTCATTCCCTGGAAGGCACAGTTTGGCAAAAGGATTAACAATGTTGGCTAGAGAGATTCCAGACCACTGCAGAAACAATCTAGGCACTGTTAACATTAGAATAGGAACAGAAAGAATTCAAAGATGAAGGCTAAATGAAAATTAATGGCATGTATAAAGTGTGATGCCTCTCGGCGGTATGGTCATCATTTGGGACATTTAGTATGTGGGTCTTAAAACAGAACACTCCCTAAAGCAAGGTTTAAAATTAATGGTGCTTTTATTTAAGTACACAATTAAATTAGAGAAATACAACAAAGCTATATAAGCAAATGAAAACCTAGCTCAAGGATGGAGCTTCTGCCTCACTAACTAAATATTAGGGGTAGCTATTCTGCCCTCAATATGCAAAAATAAAATATTGCAGCACATTGTTGAAAAAAACTCTTCATCATACTTCGACTTTTATTTATGCCTGGTTTTCCTTTTATTTCCTTCTGCATCTGCTTTCCTTTGGTATGTTATCTTTAATTTTTCTCTGTGCTCTTTTTCATCTGTCCCAGTTTCGTTTTCTTCATTTTCTATTCCTTCTCACTCTCCAGGATGTTGTTTAAATATAGTGTTCCACTTCTTTCGTTTTCCCTGTTCTTCTCTCTCTACAGCAGCACAGACTACAGACTAAACATAAGCGATTGGTGTATCCTTTCTGTATTATAGGTAACTTGCAGAACTTTTCAGCTCATGAGCTTCCAGTGATAATCATTCAGTTAATCATTTCCTTACAGATCAACCTCTGAGAGTCCAAATGAACGGTGTATTCTCAGACGAACTGGTTTTAAATACAGGTGCTCCCCAGGATTGTATATTGTCACCTCTTCTGTTCTCAATATATACCAATGAGATGCAGATTCAGAGAAGCACAGCCAGTCTGCTTAAATACACAGACGACATGGTTCTCATGGTTTAAAGGACCAATGTCTGGGTGAGCAAACTTACTTTAGAAATATAAGTAACCGGTGCATTGAAAATAAATGTGACCAAAAGACAAAAGAGCTTCTTTTCAATGCTAAAACCTATGGAGGGACATCTTTGCAGACAAATGTACTCAATGGTCACTCTGTCGAGATTGTGGAGAGTTTAAAATATCTGGGAACACATATTGAGCAGAAGCTTAGTTACACTGAAAATACATGAAAACATTTTTAAGAAAGCAAATCAGAGGCTATTTTTAATTCAATGACTCAAGAACTTTAATGATAGTCAAAATGTCCTAGAGACGGCATATAAAAGCCTTGTTGAGAGCATCCTGGCATTTAACATGACAGTTTGGTATGGGAACCTGGGGTTGAAAAACAAAACCAAACTGTCCAGTATTGTGAAAATGGCAGGAAAATAAATGGGAAACAGCAGCCCCAGGTCTGCGATTTATATCATTATGCAGTTCTCAGAATGGCAAGGAACATTACAGCTGACTCCACACACCCACCCCATTCTCAAATCATAATTCTCCCATTAGGAAAATGGTGTAGGGTACCAAATTAAAACAAAAACATGTATAAGAAGTCCTTTGTCCCCTTTGCAATAAAAGTACTTAATGAAGGATTATATATCCATTTATTTATGTATCACAAACTTCTGTTGTGATTTAATGTGATTTTATGTGTCTTATGTTTTGCTTGTGCGTTTTCTACTTCTGTGGGATAAGCCAAAGACAAATTTCCACAGCAGTGGACAATAAAGTATATTTGTGGGTTGAAACAAAATAGATTTTTTTTACTCATGTAACTAGTGAAGTGTTTGTTCAGCCTTCTATTTTGGTATACAACATATTTGTCCCATTCACTCTTGTTCATCAGCTCTGCTGTTGTTTAATACTGTGTGGAACTAGACACGCATCTGTGCCTAGTTCCAGACATGTCACACCACCGCCATCTTATATCATAATTTCTTTTACAGCCATCGTAGTGTGGTCAAAAAACGTCTAACAATTTCATGACCCTCTGTGAAAGTGTCCTTCTACACCCCTAGGGGCATGAAGAAGAAGAACATGGTTTAATTGTATACACCTTTTTCTGTTTGTGTGGTTACACCATACTGGAATCAGATAGTATCAGTATCCAAAGCTTTAATTTTAGAAGCAACATTTAATTAATCATTTGGGGGATGAAATTTAATCATTTTCTTTTTTTTCATTTAAACTACAACAGCAAGAAACAACTTTGAGTGGGTAGCTGAGTTAGTATGCTTTGGCTGCAAAGGAACAAGTAAAAATTCCATGCAGAAAAGAAGAAAGAAGAAACAACATTTCATATGCTGAATCTTCTTCAAATGTGTGTGTGAGAGAGGAATAGGGTAGGGGTATAAAGCGCAGGAAATCAAAAGGTAGAACAGGTGAGAATTGACACAGAGCAATTTAGAGAGTCTGAATGAAGGGAGGTCTGGGAGAGTGGTGTTAAAAGCTGAAACCTGTAAATGAAAGAAGAGGTTCTAAGAAATGAAATTATCATTGAGAGAAGTGGGAAGATATGAGCCACATTTAAGGATAATCTTGTTTTATGTTATCCAAGAGCATGAGTTCTGAAAACCTTGTAAAAGAATGAAGACAGAAAGGTCAGTGAAATCATGACCGAGAAAGGTGAAATGGGAAATTACTGACCTGCAGAAATCTTTGATCCTTGCTGCTCTGAGATGTTTCCTGACAAAGTCCGCCAGTCTTATTCCTGTCTCACCGAGAATTCTCTGCAAGAGGTGCAGGAAATAATATTATTTGATACACGTGATGTTCTGTAGGTGATTTTGAAATGACCTTTTGGACCATGCATATGTGTGGCACTGGACACATACAGTACAATACTGGAGATGCAGCATCTTCTGTTACAGCAAAAGGTACCTAGTATAGAAGGTACCTGTGGGCAGTAAACGGAACTATGGACAAGAAGGTAGTGCAGATTGGTGGTGTGAGGTAATAGGTGGGTCTAGAAAAAAGGTTTCAGTTGAAAGGTAAAAACGAGAAGTTTTTTTTTTGATGATCCTGGGAATAGACGGGGTGTTGGGGTGGGAGGTAAGTACTGGTGGAATACAGTTCTGGATCTGGGATTAGATAATGTAGTTGATCTTCTTGGCTGTTTTTGACTCTGGTGAGGGCCCTGTCAATACAGCATGAAGGGTATCCCCATCAATCTAACAAACATACAGTATACGATATCTATATATAAAATATGTACAAACTCGAAAACCTCCAGAAAAGGTTCATATTTTATTTCCTTTTTGTAATGCCATGGCTGGATATAGCCGCATAGGTGGTGAATAGACAGAAAACAAACAGCAAGAAACTGGAGACTGAAAAGTAAAAAGGTGAAAATGAGATAATGAATTACTGGCCAGCAGGGCTTAATCAGCCCAGGTTGGACAGTAATAGGGAGGAACCACGCTCCCAGGAGAAGCCGGACCAACTGCATCCCTGGCGGAAAGAAAGCCAAACACAGCCTGGCAGAAAAGGGAGTCTACGGTATGGAAGGAACCTGAATAACGAGACCCCTGAACGAGCAGACGGGCTGCCCTGCCCTCAGAAGTGGCAGGGGTGGAGGTCGGCAAACTCGAGGGTCGACACGGTGAGCAGTGAAAAGGATAGAATAGAACAAGAGACAGATGTGTCAGGAAATGCGGAGAGCAGGGTAGAAGCTAAGGCTGGAGTGTGGGGTGATGCTGATTGCATCATGATTTATGATTTACAAATAGAACTTTATACTTAGAATCATAAGAAACTACTTCAGTAGAAATTAATTTTCTTACATACTGAAAGTATGTAAGTAAATAAGATATTTAACAAAAAAATATAAAGTACTCAATTACATTTATATTCATCCATCAGGTGCAAAAGAATAATTTGTAAGTTCTCTGAATGTCACCAACTAGGTGACTGAGCTCTGGCTTAATCCATAGAAGTTCTTTACTCTAAACCACATATTGAAATGCACAAAGAATAATCATTGTTATTAGTCTGAAACAGTATTATTAAAAATTAATATAGTTTTAAACTAATTCACAGGAGCACTTCCACTATGCATCCTTCCTCCTAGAGATATAAAAACATAGTGAGCTTCTCTAGCCTCTTAAACAGCACAACCATCTTCCAGTAGTTCGTTCTCCCTTAAAGAAACAACTTTCATTATACCATAACAATAAACATGGTCAAAATATTAATACAGATAACATTAGAACCCATTTAAATTTCCAGCATCATTACTGAAACTACACATAAAACATACATGTAGATACAAAGATTATGTTCTAACTAATTTATATATTTTATGCAGTAACGTCCAGTAACCTTTCCCCTTAAGATCAGCAACAATTTTGTTCCTAATGTGGCAATTTCAGTCATATTTAAAGGGGAATAACAATGCTATTTATATATTTGATGAGTGCATTTCAAATCACATTGAAAGTAAAATGTACACAGTACCATGCAAATCCCCCAATTGACATCACAAAATAAATACAATTTCCTTGTAAACGCACTGCCATATTCTGCGATTCAGAATGAGGCAATGACATTTCAGTGAGGTGAACTGGACCTAGTACATTGTAAACAAGCAGGCTTGTTAAAATATATGTCTTTCAATCCAATAGAAATATTGCTCTCATCTTTGATATGGTTTTGCTGACAAATACTACTTACTTGTTAACTCTGCATGCAGATGAAGTTGGAACATTTCTACAGTGAAACGTCTGCTGCATAACCTGTACTTATTCCCTAATAAACCACATTATGCTTGTCATTACAGTGACTAGTGAACAGGAAGGGCCACTTCACAACACAACTGTTGACAACATGGTGACTACACAGTACGTTCACAAAGGTTATGATTTTGAGTTTAATCCAGAATGTGTAAAATTTTACAATATCATCAATTTGTATTTTGTTACCAAGATTTAATAACCAATCTGAGAAATTGGGACTGGAGTTCCCCTTTAAAACTCTGTAGAGTTATTGGAAGTCATCTTTGATATCCCCAACTGGTCTTACGCTTGGAGCCCAAACAATAGTCTCCAACACAATACAAAATTTCACGAATAAAGGAACACTGCAGTGATCTGCAGAAGAAAGGTGAAAGCAATATATACTCAAGCCTCATATACTGTATATCCAATACACACAAACTTATAGGCTAGCAACAGGAAAAACCTTTCTATAAAAAAATCATAATTTATTTATAGAAATATAAAGGGATCCTGTCACACAAACTTTGTTTATTTCTTTAAGCCATATATCTCATAGCAAAATGACAAATTCACTATGATGACCACAAAGCTTTAAAAAAAAGTCAGGGATAAAGTGCTAGAGAGGCACAGATCAGGAGAAGGCTATTTAAGCCATCAAGAGAAAGTGGGGTGATGTAAATGATTAAAACTTGGAAATCATGTCATACAACCCAGACCCTCTCTACACTGGTCTGCTCTTTCAAAGAGAGCGGCAGGACAAGCAGTAAACAGGTACCAGTGTGAACCCAACAGTGACTTTGACAGATCAGCAAGTGTGAAATGGGAGTCCCTGATTAAATATCAAAAATACCCCAGTCCATATAAAATAGACTGAAATACATGGACAAGTGGCAAACCTTTACTTGTAAATCTTACATCTCATATGAGATATGAACATGCAGCAAAGGTTTGTTAAAAATAACTTTATTTGGTCTGAATGCCTAAGTGTAAAAGAGTTCATGTTCTTGAGCAACATGGTCAAAGTCCTGACCTGAATCCAGATACACAGAGACCCTTGAAAATACCAGTTCATCAATGATTCCTAAAACACTTGTCAGAAAGGGAGAAAGTGTGTCAGGACAAATGACTAGCACTTACATCATACAAGTGACTATGCAAACAGACGTTTACATAAAGCAGTAATTTCTCTAATTTAGGAAGCTGCATATTTATATGCACCCTGCTTTATCACCCTGCTCGTGAAATTCCACCTTATCTTCTTTTGCAGAATTTACTAGCAATTCAACATCCTTTAAATACAAGAATGTTCAATTTGATCACTGTAGTTTGGAATATAATTTTAAAATACCTTAATTTTAAAATATTGAATATATTGCTAATAATTCTTCTAAATGTTATTAGTAGGGGGTGAATATTTCTGAAAGGTACTCTATATATTTAAATTATAATATTACTTCAGCAATGTACAGTAAAGTTATATTGTATATTTTCTAAAGCCCATAAACATAGATAATGTTTGATCAAGTACATCAATCATGCCAAGTTAAAAAGAGAGGAAAGCGGAATAAATGTAAACATACTCTTGATAACATATTCCAAAGATAGGGATGTATTAAGCTTTAACATGCATAAATTAAACACATCTCATTTTCTTGTAGTTTTTGTATCTTGTATTTTCTCATTTGAATTTTCCTGGACTATTAGTTTTCATAGTTGTCCCAGGTTTGTTATTTCCTATTTTTAATTATGATATTTTCCTTATGTTTCTTAAATATACATTTATGCAAACTCTATCCATGTGTTATCCATAGCCATTTTGTTTTATAGAGAATTATAATAATAATAATAAACTTTATTTTTTTATATAGCGCCTTTAAAGGTGGCTTCTCAAAGCGCTTTACAGAATGACAACAACAATAAATAAAAAGAATACACAAGATTAAACACAATTACAATATATAGAGGAGACCGTGGATGGTGGTACTAAGAAAAGCAGAGGGGTGAAGAATGGAACCAGTTAAGTAAAGGCTTTTCTAAGGAAGAGGGTTTTGAGTCTGGATTTGAAGGAGTTTAGAGAAGGTGACTCTCTGATATCCTTGGGGAGAGAGTTCTAGAGCTTGGGGGCATAACAGGAGAAGGCCCTGTCACCCATACAATGTAGACGGGCTTGGGGGACAGTTAGGAGACCAGAATTAGAAGAGCGAAGGTTGCGAGGTGGGGAGTAGGGCAATAATAGTTTAGACAGGTACTGAGGTGCCAAGCCATGCAGAGCCATATAAGTGAGCATGAGGATTTTAAAGTCTACACGGAAATTGACCGGAAGCCAGTGCAAGGACTCCAGGATAGGAGTAATGTGATCATTTGCACTAGACCTGGTCAGGATTCTGGCTGCTGAATTTTGTACATACTGCAGTTTGTTCAAGTAGATTTAGATACCCCAACAAGTAGACCATTACAGTAGTCAATTCGAGAGAACACAAATGTGTTGATCAGCTTTTCAGCCACAGTTAGTGATAGCATAGGGCGTAGTCTAGTGATATCTCTGAGGTGAAAAAAAGATGTTTTGACAGTATGCTGCACATGTGGGTCGAATGTTAAGCCAGAATCGAATATAACCCCAAGGTTTTTCAATTTAGATTGAAGCTCAAGTACAGAACCATCTACAGATAGGGTTACAGGATTGGCTTTACAAAGTTGATGGGGGGTGCCAAGGAGCACGAGTTCAGTCTTGTCACAGTTAAGATGAAGGAAATTTTGAGTCATCCAAGTTTGTTAGAGATGCAATTAGAATAGAGACAGCCACAGCAGTGTCAGGTTTGGTATGGATGTATATTGAGTATCATCAGCATAGAAATGATAGCTGAGGCCATGTGATCTTAAAAGCTGACCAAATGGAAACATGTAAATGCTGAAGAGCAAGGGGCCCAGTATTGAGCCCTGAGGAACACCAGACTTAACAAGACCAATTTCAGACCTGTACCCATTAAGAGAGACAAAGTGACAGCGATCAGTGAGATAAGATTTGAACCATTTGAGAGCAGTGTCAAAAACTCGAAAACACAGTCTCAAGACGAGAAAGTAGGATGTTATGGTCAACAGTGTCAAAAGCAGCACTGAGATCAAGAAGGATGAGTATAGAAAGAGAACCAGAATCAGAAGCTATTAGAAGATCGTTAGTGACTTTGACCAGGGCAGTTTCTGTGTTGTGAAGTTGACGGAAGCCAGATTGGAGGGGTTCGAAAAGGGTGTTTGTCATGAGGTGGTTATGTAACTGAAGTGTGACAGCACGTTCTGGAATTTTTGCAAGAAAGGGTAAGTTGGAGATGGGGTGAAAATTGTTAAGATTATCGAGAGGCATGTTAGGCTTTTTTGGCACTGGAGTAATGGCAGCAGTTTTGAGGAACATTGGTACAATGTCAGTGCTCATGGATTCATTTATAATATTGAGGACAATAGGACAGAGAGAAGAGAAACAGGACTGAAATAAAGTGGTGGGAATGGGATCTAAAATAGATGTGGTGGGTTTCATGAGTGTAACTAGTTTATTGAGGGATGCTGAGTCAAGAAGAGAGAATCTGGAGAGAAGGGAACCAGAGACGTTGGATGAGGAGGGAGGAGGTATGGAAATGATATGCGTAGTGGAGAGAATGTGATGCCGGATGTTGTCAATCTTAGAACTAAAGAAATCTAAGAATGTATTGTGAAATCTAAGAATGTCAATAACAGTGAATCAGAGCTTATCCTGGTAAACATAAGGTGCCAGGTGAGAATTCATACCAGATGGGATGTCATTCCATTGCAGTAGACATATACTGTAAGCACACATACAGGAGCAATTTAGAGACACTCTTTAACCTGTCCCTTATGTCTTTGGAAGATGGAAGCAAACCAAATCACCCACATGGATACAAGAAGAACATACAGACTCCACAAAGAAGGCATCCTAGCTATGAATTGATCACAGGACCAAGAATTAGAAGGCAGCAACACTGTGCTGTACTGTTCAAGAATTTTATTTATGTTTTATAAAGATCACCTTCACTAACCCTTCACATTTCTTTTTAAGAGTTTCTTAACCTTTTTGGTCATTTCTCTTCATTTTTCTCACTTCTCTCACAACATCATTTTCACACTCTCTTCTATATCGCATCTGTGCCTGGAAGCTGCCTCATGCTGTTACATTTTGATCACTGCCATTCATTTGTTAATATGTCAGAAAGACTGATTCCCTCACCATTTACCTACATTTACATATCACATAACAAAATGATGACAATGATTATTACAGTGTTCCATCACCACCGGTAGTGATAAAGACAGCACATTGCCTTTGAGGGTGTATTGTTTCATCTGGTTTTAAAATGTTATCCTGTATTTTCAAAGATGAACCGTAAAATTGTAAAAGGGCATTAAATATCTTCAAATATTATGCAGTTAATGCCAGTGTACGTGCAGTCTCTCTCAAAGTCAAATAACCCAATAATGAAACATTTCACAGGAAGAAATGAACATATACTACAAGATTATCTGCAGTCTAGACTAACAGCACAAACATGGAATGTACATTATGGAGTTATTACAGTTATTTTCTGTAATTTTAATGTTAAGCCAACTTGAAGTAGCTGTGAAATATATTCATATCAAATTTGATTTTTTGCAAACAAAGAGGGAAGAAACAGGTGTTGCAGTTTGGGTTTGAGCATAAATTAGAAGTTATATCTTTTTTGGAATTTTTGTTATGGATATGAACAAACACAAAGTTAAAAATATGCATTAAAAATGCATTGTTTTCATACATTGTACGTCTAATGATTTCATATCTATGCAACATATACTGTATGTTGGAATACAAATATAAGGAACCTTTAAACTACATGTATAGACAATACTCCAGTAGTACAGAGAAACTGCTTTTTTTATTAAGTTGCAATGAACCTTGCATAATTTTTACATCAATATACAGTATTTTTAACATTGTAACAAAGTTTTATCAATGATTCTATATATGTGGGAAAAGCTATGGTAGATTACCCGATACCTGGATTCTTAATACATATGTAAAGACTTTTGAATAATGCTTTTGAAATTATCAATGATATCTGTTATAGTTTTCAATTGTATACACTTTCATAATATTAATTACTGTATAATTCTTTACTGTAGGTCATGTGTTGACTGTGAATAGATTAAAGAGTTTTAGTTTAGTTAAGTTTTTCCAATTAAAAAATAAAAATATATTTCATTATGGTACATTTAGAAAAAAAAAATCAAATAAATGTAGTCAAATGTTTACTTAATGTTAAATATATTTTATATATAATTGTATATGTCTGAGAAAAGAAAGCCATAACACGAAATTTATAAATTAACCAAATATATCATAAAAATGAAGAGACATCATCAGAAGACGAAACCTATAGATCTTAGTTTTAAAGACATTTAAGTAGTTGACACAGCTACTTAAATTAAATTAACCATAGCTGCTTCAATGTAAAGACTGACAAGACATTAACCTAACCTAACAATGAAAACAATATCCCATATGTCCATTGAATTAATTTTGGCTAATGACTTTTTACAGTCTTTTGAAATTGGTTATTTATGTGGTAGAAAATTGCACAGGAGCTGAGATGACGCAACCCTGTCTATAAGAAAGATTTATTTAACTGATTACGTAAACAAGAGGAGCAACAATATATATCTTCAATTATCCTTCTTATCCAGAATAATCACTTAGATAAGTTATTATGTGGTATTAAGTGCCTGTTTCCACCTGCTGCAGGTTTTCATAATTCAGTACAATTTCTTGCTCATTTCCTCACTCTGGGGTCTTTCTCTCTTAATTAATTTGTGTATTAAGTATTGAAACACATTAATAATGTCATTATTATTTAACATTCATGTGGGTACAGGGATATTTGTGTTTATATCATTAAATATATATTGTATACTGTATACTTTGAATAAAACTAACTTCTAGGTTTACAGTGTGAGAGCATGGGTGTGTTTGACTCCCATACTGTGATCTCACTTAGCAAAAAATAACACCTACAGTACACTTGCACTGATTTTCAAAAAGTGCAATGTCGTGAAGCTGAGAATAGCATATCTTTCATGTGTGATTTTAGGTTTCTTAATATTGAAATGTTTTTTTATTGCCTTTTTTATTTTACCTTTAATTTATTAATGTTACTAACAATACTCTGTGGATGTGAGAAGTAAGAAATACAGATATCTAACAATTAAAGTTTTGCTTTTACTATCAAGCGTGATACTTTCAACTTTAAGACTAAAGGTAACTCATTTTAAATTGTATAGGAAACATTTTATCTTAATTTTGCTTTTGACAAATTCAAATTTCTCAAACTTGTTCATGCCCTGTAAAATATAGTCTATATATGCAGAATTATCTCTTAATATTAATAGACTATCATATTGTATATTCACTATCATATTATTAATTTAATACTATAATAGTTAATATTTAAGTATTGGCTTCAAAAAATACTTTAAGCCTGTCTTAGGCCCTTTAGATATGTTTAGCTTTAAAAAGCACCATCCTTTATGATGTAAAATAATACTCTAATGTTATTACAGTTTTTCCTGATAGACAGAAAGCATTCAACGGTAGAGTTCTATCAACCCCCCACCTCTCACCCCCTGTTAATAATTCAGTGCATTATTTCACATGCAAATAGCTGTGGAGCGTAAAATCAATTTAGCAGTGGAGGAGTGGAGTGCAAACAGAAATTTGGGGATTTCAATATTTTATATTTAATAAAGCGTTCATGCGTTCCTTGATTTAATAAAGAGGGAGTCAGTAGCAGAAAGCACAAGCAAAAGAAAACAATGTAGCTCCTTTGCCCCTCCTTTCTCTCTTCATTAAGATGACCTTTCATCACCTTGGGAAGAATGAAGGGAAGAGTATGAAGTGTGTGGAGCTTGATTAAAGGAAAAGACTTCCAAAAAGCTATAGATTGGATTTTTATGTATTGCTTAAATACAGAACTACCTGAGTTTAGAGTTAAATAGGTCAGGACATTCAGAAAGATGTTAGCCATGTAAATTTAGAACTACCTGTAAATTTGCAATAGTTTATATTCAAAGTTTTAGTCAATATAAAACTTATTCAGAGGGAGTAGTAGTTCAGGTGGGTAGCTGCATCAGCATGCGTAGGCTGCAAAGGAACAAGTAATAGGTTTATTCCATGCTGAAAAAAAAGAAGAAAGAGAACACAACGTTTCGACCGCGGAGCCTTCTTCATGCTTTAATCAGAGGGAGGCATTATAGAGCACACAAGAAACTAAAAGCAATTAACCCCATTAGAGAATATACTCTGCACTATCCATCCATCCATTTTCTAACCACTTTATCTAAAATAGGGTCATGGGGGGGCCAAAGCCTATCCTGGCAAGCAACGGGCACAAGGCAGAATATACCCTGGATGGGACACCCATCCATCACAGAGCACCACAAACAAAATACTCACTCAAGGGCCAATATTTCCAGAATCCAATTCATCTGCCAGTACTGTATGTCTTTGGACTGTGGAAAGAACCTGCACAGGGAAAACAAACTCCATGCGGATACCACCCCAGAAACTGAACCCAGAGCCCTAGCACTGCAAGGCAGCTATGCTAACCACTGCACCACCATTTCCTGTAGTATTTAACCAATAATCTAATTAACAGCTAGTGAAGCTGTCTGCAATAGTTAGAGGCAATGGCGACCTGTCATGTCTCTCCTCCTCTGGAGTAGTGGACCAAGACATATTGTCACCATCCTCCCTCACCTCTGGGGACATGTGCGTCACAGGCTGCAACTCCTCCTGCACCTCTGGGGACTATAGGGGTCACAATAATAATTGTCAATGTTCTTTGGAGGCCTCTAGTGTCAGGTTGGCTGCTACTGCAGTCCCTTCCTTTACAAGTCTGCCATAGTAACACTTCAGCTTAGGATCTGATCATAATATTTATATTTTTTAGAACTTGTTAACCAGGGAGAAATGGAACCCTACTAATGACAACTTACATGGTTATTAACAAATATATAACAATATTGTTGCCATATATAGTTTATTAAAAATAACGTAACTGTTTGTTGTGCATGTATAAAGGGCTATGTGTATAGATTCATTTTCAAAGTTACTCATAAAAAATTTAATGTCTGTGGTAGCTATAAAGGTGCATGTACTGTATATGAGTTGTATAAAATACAATCATTTCAGTTAGGCATTCATATGCAGCTAGGATAGTAAGAATAAATGTGTTTAGCTTTGATTTAAAGTCCTTTTTGAGAGCTTCTGTTTCTGTAACTGCCTACTAGACCTTTTAAATTAAAACCATACAGGACACATACACATTTCTGGCCAATTATAAAGCACTCTGTATATTGTACATTCATATGTATATATTATAATAATTGTTAATAAAATCTCCTACTCTGCTCCTGAACTGTTTCCATGGAAACAGTACAGCACTGCGCCACACAGGAAATAGGGTCTCTATCGCCTGGTCTGCGTGCTAACATCTCTGTGGAATTTTCTGCTGTTTTCAAACAGATTTATTTCCAAAATCATATGTATATTAGTAACCTAGTACTCATTACCTGATATCCCTCAGCCAGAGCAGCTAATAATTGGGCAGTGTTATTCATTCAGATGTGTAATAAAGGGTAGATCTCATTATGAGCTGCTTCAGGGGATGTTCAAGGGTAGAAACAGCTATTTATAACACATTTTGAGTGTTTCAAATTAGCTAGAGGCAAGTGATTTCTTTTCCCTGCTTATTTATTTTTTAACACACGTGGTTTTGAAACGGCCTCGTGGATAGCCTCTATGTTTTTGCTAGACAACCAGGTCACAGGTTCAAATCCCACTTAAATACAAGAAAATAACAGTTTTATCTCAGAAGGAGTTTTTTTTTTACCAGTATAAAGCAAATAGTGGAAATGCTTTCAATTTTACTGGCTGTAGTCATCCTAGATGTAACCACTTTTACTCTGTTATCTTTCAATTAAAGAAAATCCTAATATCTAACCTACAGTACCTTTCCCTGTCCTGCTACCCATAGTGAAAAGTAAAGGCAAACATAAAAAATGATTACAAATGAAAGAAAGCCATGTAGCCCATCTAGCCTATTTATTTAGTATTGGTATGTATTACCTAATGGATCAAAGGATCTCATCTAGTTGTTTGGTGTTCCACATTCCTTCAGGGTAAAGAAAGAAACATTAAAAAAATGGAACAAGTAAAGGTTTATTCCATGCTTCGTGTTACACCCGAAAAAGGCTCCACACCCGAAATGTTGTGTTTCTTTTCTTCTCTTTTCAGCATGGACTAAACCTTACTTGTTCCGTTGCAGCCTATGCATGCTGACGCAGTTACCTACATTGAAAACCCGATCAATCCATAATTAAAATACACATGCTAAAAAATCTCAATAACTAGACATTTATTATTTTGTAATGTATTTCTGACAAAAGAAAACTATATAAAAATTTCTATTAAAAATATGTCTTGTTCAAAACCTTTTTTTTATTCAATGGACGTGACTTGCTTGATCCTGTTT
This sequence comes from Atractosteus spatula, assembly GCF_055471065.1. NCBI lineage: Eukaryota > Metazoa > Chordata > Actinopteri > Semionotiformes > Lepisosteidae > Atractosteus > Atractosteus spatula. The sequence goes on from NC_142712.1 coordinate 53,377,173, forward strand.
TCTGTTTGTTACTAAGCCTGATTTTTCTTTTAGACCAATGGATTTCACAGTCAAGAATAATCAATTAAAGGACACTGTTGCCTTTTACCCTTTTGTTTTATTTCTAGATCAAACATTCCTACTAATGCAGTCCTGTATGGAGAAGAAGCTGTTCATTAATTTATCCGAATTAGCTTTCCTTGGGATTTCCAAGAGAAAGAATGAGAACCAATTAAACCTGTATACTGCTGCTTTTTCTCCAAATCCAGTTCATCAACAGCTTTCAACAATGATTTTTAAAATGTATTACACCTTTTCTAATGCTAAAACAGTTTAAATACACAAACAATTAAATACATGGCCATAATTAATAAGTAGTTGAAATTGGACATCCACTAATTTATTACTTTTAATAGTTTATTACAGTACATTATGTATTTCTGAAATACACAGCACAATTTGTTAACACATCACCAAAAGAAGAGCAATTCTATATACGTTTCATCACTGTAATTAAAGTTGAAACAAATGCAATTAATGAAACTGCTCTAGACACTCAGATACAAGAAGGGGCTCAGTCATTTCCAACAGCAAGTGATGAACATGTCTGCATTTTTTAGTTTCTTTACTGTGTCTCTTTCTGACTTTGTGTTTATACATAACATTTTACAATATATTAAAGAAAAACAATGTAATTATTAAAGTGATTTTGGGTTGTCATATTGCCTTGTTTGTTTACGTTATTTTGCAGTTTACCAGTCCTATTATTTTGTGCTTACAATCTGAAAATATTTTTAGTGTTTCTCATTTTTTCCTCTTAAGTGAATGCTTTGTCATTTTCACACCTGTACCCAGCTCCATTAGAAAGGACATTTGGAAAGAAGATTGTATTTTCTAATTATCTGGACAGCTGTACAGACACAATTTATCAAATGTAATCCTGTCCTTCTGTTACTCTTAAAGGCCATAAACATAAAGTCATTAATTTTAAATAAGGTTAATTAAATTATTGGTCATTAAGAAATAAATGCATTACAGTATAATATGCTCACTTTTTACAGGGAATTTACAGTAGTTGATAATAATAGTGGGTGACACGGTGGCATACTGTAGTTAACATTGCTGTCTCACAGCATTGGGCCTTGGGGTCTATGCCAGACCTCCGGTGCTATCTGTTTGGAGTTTGTATGTTCTCCCTGTGTATATGTATTTATTATCTTAATTCTGATTTTAAGAACAATACCTTTTAATAATGTTTCTATTGTTTATGGTCTTCTTAAAAAGGATACTAATAAAAAATATAAAATAAGTTTTTATTTTCTATTCTTGTGATCAAAGCTTTCCTTAAGAGTGGGTGGTTCTTCAGTTAGTTATAAGGTTATTTATTTCTTTGTGTCCTTTCCTGTCTGTTTCTATGTAAAACAGGCCATTTCTATTCATTTAAGGCTGCTGTTCCACTGCTGCATTGTTGTGACTGTGAAAATAACATACTCCTTTTTTAAAATGTTTATAGTGTGTGCTAACCTTGATCTGAGGACCGTAGATCTTTGTCATGCCCAAGTCACACTATACAATGATACTATATGCCTCAGTAATACTCCTACATTTTGTTCCTGCATTGAAAAACATGCATCATTAAGCATCAAAATCAAAAATGAATCTGCCAGGCGTTCCGTATTTTGATGTTTATTATGTCAGTCATATCAAAATAACTGTTAATTTAATTATCTAAAAAAAGTTCTGATCTGGAATTTTGGTGGCGTTTTTGTCTTTGATTACATGAAAATTTCAGTTCAATCAGTCTGCAGCCAAATGTTATCACCAGGCTGAAACCTGTATTGAGACTTAATACTTCAGATATACCCCAAGGGAAAAATATTTTCTTAATTCTTCCCTATTATAATCTGGCTTTGCTGAAAGAAATTGGTTGAATTCCTTGCTTCTGCCAGTGAAGTTCTTATAGTGAATGAAATCTGTAATGAAAATACTGTACATTGGCGCACTGTCTTGACTGGGAGTTTTAATGTTGTTAGATGTGTGCTTGAATCACCGGTGTTAAAGCTAGTTGTTACTGGTTATTTAGCTTTTGACCTCTTCTGTGTAAGAATTAGAACATAGATAACTTTCATCCTCCATTTAATGTCTTTATACAGCATTATTGCCATAGAACTTACATACTGTACTGTATATCATAGCAGTACCATATGAACTTCAGATTTGTTCATAGTTTTTTCCACCTATTGTATATAACGGTTTTCTTTTCTCATAAGTTATTAGTATTTAGGAAACAAAGCATTTTGTTTAACTCATCAAAAAAGCATTGGATATTTCACTTAAAATATTTGCTACGTGTTTTGTCTTACAAGTTTTAAAAGCTCTAGTCTACACTGCATCAGAATATAAATGTACATTATACCCTAGTGCTGTGATAGCACCTAAGAGACTAGCAAATTATAAAAACTTGTTATAATCAATCTTCACTCTTCAGGTGAGACCCATGTCCTTTTCTCTTCAGTGTCTTAATGCCAAAAGGCATTTTAATACCTTTTTTACAGCCAGTCTACTGCTGAGTTTATATGTGAATCTGTGTAATAATTCAGTGTGTGGGATGCCACACTATTAATCTTTACCTTAACTAGAAAATCTGTATAACGGCATTAATAACATTCAGTTACTCAAGTTTCCCATATTAAATTCAATGTAAAATACACACAGACGTTTGATGCAGGTTGTTTGCCAACTGATTTTTGTAAGTGCTTGATTCTTAATTGTCCTTCGTTGGAATTCAGACTAAAAACCTCCTGTGCCAGGGATACTTCACCACATTTATGCAAAAGTGTAAAATTATGTCTTTCTACAGATGCCATATTTGCAAAACTGGATACATATTATAAGTTGCTAAAGGAACTGTCATTTGAAAACGAAGGCCTCTCTGTGCTCAGAAATAGGTTTTTTTCCTTATAGCTTAAGAAAAAGTAACATTTTCTTTTCCTGAGAATGAAAATTTGCTTAAATGTACAGTGTAATGCAGTAAATCAATTTACAATAATCCAGTCATGGCATATTGTTATGAAATTCTGCCACTAATTATTACCTTAATCTTCTGTCTTAGAGAAACTAAAAGCAATAAGTTTTGTTTCTTTCTTTGGAGATATGATTTAGTTTTAACAGTTCTTTGTTGCCTAAAAAAAAAAGATTTTCTCAAAACGGGATTCAATTTATTATAGACCAGAGGAGGAAAGAAATGTTGAGCAGAAGAACTGTCAAAATTCTGTACTTGAAGCAAAAACACTGTATAGCATGACAGCAGATTTTGAGATACACTTTAATACAATACAATGTCATCATTTTTGTAATACATTTCATTTCAAACATGCCAGAGATGTTGAGCAAAAACATCAATATAGCAATTCAGGATCTAAAATATCTTAATATCTTTTATACATACCCTGTGTATTATATTATTTAATGTTTCCCTGGTTGCACTGAAGTTGTCAACCATACCTTTTACAGAAAGTAATATTGACGTAAACCTGGATTCTACATATTCATTCTTTCAGTAAAAGTGTTTTCACTCCTAGAAATGATTAAGGTCACACAATGTCCTTCTAGATCAAAGTACCAAGTGGTGTGCATTATGTTTTTTGTCCTTCTCTTATTTTATTTTGACATTCAGTTTGGAACATAACCTAGAATTGACACCAGAAGGAGAGCTTTTAAGGAAACTGAGAAGAATTAAGACGATATGAATTACCATGCTGTCAGCGATGCCTGTAGATCAACACTCACAGTTGGCAGTTTTTTGCAACACTTTGCTTTTCAGACCCTTAAGCTCAACCAGTCACCATAAAAGTGACAAAATAGTCAGGCTGTTTGCTGTCAAGGGCACTCTTATGAATGGCAACTAGGAACCAATTAGTGATATGAGGAGAAAGGTTTGAGGCTACTTTGTTTTCTTCTTAAAAAGGTGGTGAACTGTTCATGTGGGAGATTAGCAATTCTGTTAATATTTTTTTCTTCACCCTGGGTAGTTCATCTCATACTTCAATTTTAAAAAATGAAGTCAGTTTTAAAAAATAAAAAAAGTGTCCAAATATAAAAGAAACACTATCAAAATATGCCACTTTAGAGTTAGTTATTGACATAATGATACCCTTTTGCACATGAAAGTAGCACAAGAGATATTCACCCATGTTGTAAGCTTGTCTCCCTATAGTTTGCTGTGTGCTACAATGTTTGGCACTTTCATAACAGTCAAGAAACAGTGATCTGCAACCATACCCCAGTACAGTCATTATCAGATTTTTCCTGTATGATTCCTCTGAAGAAATATTTCATGCTGTTAACAGATTCTTTGACAGCAATAACTGATGCATGCTGTCTGTTTTTATTTCTGGGCTGCCAGATGATTTGCAAATATTTTACTTCTGCTAGTATTTAATAGGAAGCCTCAGGGGCTCATAGATCCCCACTTTCAACAAGAGATAATGATTTAGGCCAAAAACAATTACTGTATGTCCACGGATCTCTCTTCATTGGTATAGGGATTGCTTGCCTATTCCATTGTTTCTCAATCAGTTTTCTGAGGTGCTCTCATGGCTTCTGTCTTGTATTTCAAACGAGCTCCTGATTGACTAGGTTTATCAAACCTTTCATTGAACCAGCTGTTTAATTTGTAACTCTTCTCTGGACTCAGTTTCAGAAAAAAAAATTACACTTTATTATTTATATTATTTGTTTTAAACAGTCACTTTCCCATAGGTTTTTAAGCAACTCCTGATTGGTTATCAGTGAATTGTACATTATGACAGACAAAGGAAGGAGTGACATTGTCAAATACTCCAATTACAACCTTTTGCAACGTTATTTCAACCCAAGAGTTAAATTCTACATTAAAACAATAAACCTAAATGGGAGACTTTCTGAAACTCAGCTTCTGGTACAGGATCAATGCTGCATTCTGACGCAGTCTTACTATTCAAGAACTTAAAATAATTTAATGTTTTTTTAAAGTAATATTATAGATTTTTTATTATTGATTGGCTGCCAAAATGAGGTGACATTGCAATACTTTTGTGGCGCAATACGAGATTTGGAACCGTGATGAAAAGTCGTGAGGGAATCGTGTAATTAGTCACATCCTGTGATTTCTAGTCGTACAGTATAATTTGACACCCTCTAGGACAGAAAAGGCAGTGAGATTCGGCAACTGCAGTAGTTAAATTTGACATGCTCTCCAACTAGAAGTCATGTTGAGTCATGTAGTATGATGCCGGCATAACCTTCCTCCTGCACTTCATTAATCTTAGCTAGAATGAAAGCCATATGGTACAGGAGTTCTGTAGGACCAATATGTGATACTTTTTGGAAGCTTTTTAAGAATTTATTTAACTGCAACCCTTGGCCTTCTAACAAAGACTACTTTCAGGCATCAATCTACTAGAGAGATAGAGAGTCTTCATTATCCCCAGGGGGGCAAGTTGTTTTACGGCAGCAGTGTCAGTGTAAAGGCGGACAGAAGAAAAAAAATGACAGGAACAACAATATACATATTTGCATAGACGTCAAGTGTTAAGTAATGATATGGCTACAGGTACAGTATGAATGAGAACTTAAATCTCTTGGTTTTGGAGTTAGGGAGTCGATATCTGCGTTCTGATGGGAGTAACTGGAAATTATTAAACGAGGGGTGTGAAGGATGTGTAGGAAGATCAACACCAATGACCTTCTGACATATTTTCACAAGACTGCCCAGCTTGTTCTTGCCTCTCAGATTCAGGTTTCCAAACCAGAAGATCAGGGTAAAAGTTAAAACAGATTCAAGGATCGATAGAACAAAATCAACAATGAATTGTCAACCTTAAAATACTTAAGTTTACTTAAGAAAAAAAGACGCTGTTGTCCTTTTTTGATCAAGTCTTTATAGTAAGCTGAGATGTAGATAACACTGAATTATTCTTTTAATTTATATGAAATTTCAAATTACACAAATATTAAACAAAATAGATGTACTTTCATATAATTAAATGGTGAGAATGGAATGAGTTTTAGATGTAAATTTGTTTTATAAGGTTTACAAGGGACTGGATTTTGTTGAGTTCATTATCAAATTTCACACATCACATTTGTGAGGATGGTAAAGTTATGGAAATGTCTAAAGACATTTTCTTTCACCATTTTTAGCAAGCACAGCTAAAAAGGGATATTAGAAAGGCCAAGGGAGTGCTAAAAAGGAATACTTTGATGCTTAAATCAACAATGAAGGTATTTTTTCTGCAATACTACATCAGACAAAATTGTAAGGGCTAATGTAAAGTGTCTCTGGGACAATAGAACAACATTTTAGATTAAATCTGCTACCAACGAAGAATGTTCATAGCTAGTCTTCTTTCATTTGTTACCTTTCTTATGTTTTTATCTGTTGTAAATGTATTTTACTTCACATCCCCAGAATTTCTTGTGGAGGTGTATTGCAATTTTCATTGCATAGCAAATCAGCTTGCATGCTTAATGGGAAACTGAAAAGAGAAAAGACGTGTAAACATATCAAATTATATTATTTAAGTACAGTCACATCTGTTATTTTTATGGATATATCTGAAACTGCACTGTGAGCAGTAAATTAAATCAGACAGATCAATTATAGAGCAACTGCATCATTTGCTTAATGGGCTATTTGTACACTCTGTTCTGTTGCTATTATTTTTAATTCCAATTTATTTGCAAATTCCCAGATAGGGGAGAAGGCAGAAATGCTCCACACCTGAGCAAGGCACAAAGTGAAGACTATTTCAACAGATATTAGCAACTCATAGATAAACCTTTCTGCTTTCACCTGCTCCTCAGTATGAGAATATTCTGTAAGAAAATGAGGTTTTCTTCAAGATAACACGCATTTCAATTTCTTCCCTCTTAAATCAGATTGAATTAATATAGAAATAGCATCCCATAATTTTGTTCTATTGTGTCCTCCGTATGTTCAAATTATTGTAATTAATAACAGTAAAATTGTCTTGTTCGTTGGGGTTTATACTGTTACTGGCTGAGGTAGGTGACAATGCAGGTGTCTAAAACAATAGGTAAAGTGTGTAACACCTGGCAGTATAAACATTTCCAGCTTCAAAGCAGAGGGGATGTTTGCTGAGATGTAAGGGGGTCCAGAGTCTGTGAACCAAGTTTACCTTGGTTTATCTTAGTCAATTAAGTTGTAATGATTAAGTGTCAATCAACAGCCCAGAAACACACCCCATGAAATCAGATCAGGAGAAGACACAGACAGTGGAAAAGAAGGGGAGACCACAAGAGAGGAGGAGAGGAGACGGGGCTTGAACCTTGAGCCAGGCGATAGTCTCCTCTTCATGATCATCTGAAAAACCCGATTGGAGCTAATTGAACCTTGCTATTTTGTGTTTGTTAGGAACTAGGATTTCCTGAGTAAAGAATACCTCAGTAAAATGGACTTTACTGCTTGGGGGTGCATTTTCAGAATAGAGAGATAGGCTCCAATTTCTTTTGTGGCATCTGGGTCTACAGAGAAGGAGATTTAACTGTACTATACATTGTATTGCATTTATTTTAGAGAGCAGTTTATCACTTTTTTTACCTCTGTAGGCTTTATTTAAGAGTCAGTCTGGGGTTTTTCAACTGATTAGGATGTTAGACCTCTGGAAAGCCTTGTCTATAAACTTGTAAAAACAAAAACTTGTATGTTGAATGTTTATGTTGTGTGTAGTGTAGTGTTTGTATTGCCATTTTTAATACATATTTGTATAAAGAAGTGTGCCTGGATTATTACTGTTTTCACAAAAGCTGTGCAAGAGAAGAAAGAAAATTGTGTGCCTCTAACAGTACCAACCACTCAGCTATATTTTGACAGAAATCACTTACCAGTTAAGGGTATGATAATCTATTTTATTATTGAGTAACCTGCTTGGTCAGTTCCTGCTTATTCTCCATTTTTGTAACCCTCCATTTGTAACAATACTTATCATAAACATAATGGAAAACAATGGACAGTGTGTTTAAGATAGAAGCAGAACCTTTATCAAAGCAAATAAAATCTTTATTAGTGCATTAAATATATAAATAGTGTTATTCCCATATCATACCATGTGACTGTAAGTCAAGGTTATTTTAGTCACTCCTAAAGTAGAAGAGAATTTATTTTTTACTCATTTTCATTTTAAGAAATATCTAGGCAAAGTCATCAATCATTTATAGAAATACTTTCATCTGAAAATTTTTGAACCACAATAAATCAATTTTATTTTAAAGTCATGCATTTTTATTTTCCTTGAGCCAACACTGGTTCTTAATTGAGGTTTCATAGGTGCCATTATCTGAAAGCAAGAAAACTATATGAAATTATATTTCTGTGAACAACAGAGCTATATTATTTTTTTAGTTAGTCTGAGAATATACTGTAGGTAAAAAAGTCTAGGAAAAATGCAATAGAGTGCAAAGTAATTCTCTTCTCAAATAAAAAAATTTTCTGGATCATGAATGATGGATAAATGCTACCTGTCATGTATAATTCGTACTGCATTTATGAACAATTTACCAGATTATTAAATAGATGGTACGATTAAGGGATTGTAGTCCATAAGCTAAAATGAACTGCAAATAAAAAGGGTTTCCTTTGAAATATTAAAAATAATGCTGGTGAGAAGATTGATAGAAGCAAAATCTTTAAAGTACAATTTTTGTATACTTTAAGTTTTTTCTAGCATCAAATTTGAAAATATGGTTGTCAAAAAACCTAACTGATGTTGGTAAAAAGGAGTTTCTAGGATGCTTTATAGCCAGTCCAGGAATAAACACTACCTCCATCTGGCACTGTTCATTGAACATCTCTGCATGTTCTCCTATTTAAATATGTTTTAATCAATAATAACAAATCACTGCCTGAAATCCATTTTAATTTTCTCATATTCTGTCATGCTAATTCAAAATCAAAGCACAAGGAAGAACTCTGACCCTGTCCCAGAAATCAGCTTTGAACCAAGCATGCTAAGCAACAGCTGAAGGTGACTGGACTTAACCTCTGGGCCTAAGGATATTTGAACACAAACAGGAGTCTCTAACAGTGCCGGAGCTGATCAAGATACTGGGGAAACAGCCAAAAGGACAAAGGGGTTATTTCCCTTTGTGCACTGAATTCCCAAGTAGTCCCAAATCCCTCTTTTGTAATGAATACACAGGCTAGTTGGTCTATGGTTGTTTTGTGCTTTCTTCATCTCATAAATGTAGTTATTCACAGTTATTTTCTCCCACTAAGCTATCAATGTCACCAATGTTCTTAAGGGTGTGTTTGCCTTCAAATTGTGATGAACTGAAAACACTTAAATGTTACATTTGATGATTTGCCCAAATTAAGAATGTTTCACCTTAGTGTGATCATTAATTATATTGTATGTGTCTAGAGCTATAAGGCTTATGCTTAAAGAGTATATCAAATTTACTGCAAAGTGTCAAAATCTATATCACAAAATACTATAACTGATGTGCAAGACACATACTGGTTCAAAATCTATTGTGCATGATTGTATAATAGTGTGTAACAAGTGTTCTCTGACAAACTAGCAAATATTCCTCTTTATTCTTCTTTTCTGAAGCCAAGCAAGTCTTTGTGATTAAATGTTTCAAGATCTGGTTTCTAGTTTAATAAGGCCAGAAAGTCAATGGTGATCCCTGCATTCGACCGTACAGGGCCCTGGGTTCAACTCCAGACATGGGGTGCTATCTGCATCGAGGTTTATGTTCTCCCTGTGTTCACATGGGTGTCTGCTGGGTTCTCCAGTTTCCTCATACAGTCCAAACAAATACTGTTAGGTTAATTGGCTTCTGGAAAAAACTGCCTTACTGTGAGTGTGGTGTGCGTGTGAATGTCAGTATGTGTGCCCTGTGATGGGCTGGCATCCTGTGCAGGATGTATCCTGCCACACACCCATTGCTTACTGGTATAGGCTCTAGCTCCCCTGTGACCCTCTATTGGATTAAACAGTTAGAAAATGGATGGATAGATGGAAAATTCTCATAGCTTCTGGTTTCCTAGCAGTAAACTGTACAGTTATAAATGATCCCATTTCTGCCACCAGCCGTGCTTTTGGAAAACATTTGTTGTGCTGAAGAATTTCTGTTCAGATGTCCTCCCTGCAGCTGATTAGTTTCTCGTATATGGCACTAGTTGAGGGGAAAATGGAATGATAAAACTTTTATTTATTTTATCTAAATCCATGCTTCTAAACAAGAATCTTCTAGCCAGAGCTTTTTTATGCAAGTAATCCTACTCCTACTCTAACCACTTGTCATCACCACTTAAAACTCATGTATTTTCACCACTGTGCTTTATAATTCTTCCAACATAACACAAATTGAAGGAAAGAAGAAGAGCGAAAATCTGGAAAATAAATAATAATGTCTGTGTCATGCTCACCCTGGCTGTTGAACTGAGAGTCAAGCTAGCTGTGGTGTGGCAGTAGGTGACGTCATCATCAACCTGTTTCCCTACTCTGGCTGCTGCAGAAAACTAATTACCTGGAGACTTGGAGTACCTGGAGTCAGTTTACGACAACACCCATTCACAGAATAAATACTTGCACCTGATAGAGTTTGGAGCTCTGTCATTGAGTTTGGACACTGAGCCTCTTGAGTGTCTTATCTGTGTTTGTTTCCATGTTTGACTTCCCTTGCACTCTAACTCCTTCTTTGTTCCTGACTGTGTTCCTGGATCACCCCCTCTGCTTTGTTAACTTAGTGTCTCTTTTGTTTTGAATTTGGACTGAAACGTGATCACGACTCCTGGATTCACCCTTGTGCTTTGCTACAGTGCCTCCTCAGATTTTGCTTGTTTCAGATTTTAACCATGGACTGTGTTTGCTCTGTTTCCCCAGCCTGCTACAGCAACATGCATGGTCTCAGTGTACACAACCCCCACTCAACCAGATTCCTGTAATGTAAGCACTGCCCAACCTTGCTACAATAAGGGTTTTTATTGTAGGAACTAACTTTGACAAAAAATCATATATACTGTATAAGGCAAAAAGAAGACTTCTTTGCAAATATAATATAACACTTTCAGTGTTCAAAGATGTAAACAATGTGTTATTCCCTTGGATTTTTTACAGTGTGATTGTTCCCAGTGGTATTATTTTGCATTCAGGGTGCTTCAGCTTTTTCTTATTTTTTTACTAAACTGACTCCTTTGCTTTGTATCTCTTGGAGATGACATGTTTTCCACTGGTTGTCACTTACCATGATTATTTAACAGAAGGATTCATCTACAGGTACTCATCGAAATACATTGTTGTTGTTAAACTCTAGAGACACTGCAATATCTTGTTTATACCCTGTCCTTTTGAAAGGGCTGAGAATTCAGTCCATGATGAAAAAAACAAAAGCAATAGGAAACTACAGTGCTTTATTTTATGCCTTCCATTTAAAAGAAAATATAAAAGAGTTCTTATAGTAAATTACATTGCTGTTTATTCATGTACTTGATTTATCACTATTTTGTCCTTCAAAATTTTAGAAATTTTATTTTCATGGTAAGGCATATTTATAAACTATCGGTGCTAGATTTTTTCAGAGATAGCCACATGTGGATAGCTGCTCTGTTCCAGGTTACTACTATGATATATTTCTTTGGGTACTTTACAGATGTATTGTACTAGTAACAGATGTTCCATTTGTTTATTCAGTACATGTCTGGCCTCTCAAGTTGGTCTATGAATACTAAAAAGGGAAGCACTGTCAATGAAGTCAGTCATATAAAAGAAGCCTAGACTGTTGTTTGATAATAATGTGAATTCAAAAATGGAATATGTTTGGCAGTGAAAGAGTGTGCAATTTTGGACGCTAAAATTTGAGAAATATCAATTTATTTTTGTGTATTCCCTTTGGCTTGGTTTCTCTAACAACTTCTTTCTGTGCTTGACCACACTTGAGAGTGCTCTGGCATCAGCACTGAACTCTTCGATTTGAGGACCTGTAGGAAGACCCCTGGGCCTAAGCTCTGACAATATAGATTAAGCACCATATTGACATATTGCAGTGACACTGTGAAGTATTCAGCTCTGTTTCTAGTAGCTGGTCAATAAAGAGCAGATCCCTGCCCTGTGGGAACTGATGTTAAATTGAAAAATCAATGACTCCAGTTTCTCCAATTTTGACACTGTGATTGTGATAAGCCTTCAGTTTGCAGAAAATCCTTCAGTCTTCCTCTTTGAGCACGTTATGTCTATGGAAAAATTAATTTACTTACTTCTTTAGCAATCGGTCATATTTGCTTGCAATGTACTTTTAAAGCTCATTATGCAAAAGATTAGTGGAAATTTTAGGAATGATCAACCATAGAAAAGAGTATTTAAACTGAATGAAATAATACGGTTTCTACATCAATTTTCAATATAGTCCCAATTGACTTCACTACATGTACAGTATACTTCTCTTGTATCAGTCATTTTGTGCAATGCAAACTCTTTCGGGATGTGTGACTGAGCAAGTCAACATTGCTTTCATGAACGGTACTTTGAGCAGCATGGAACTTGTTTACAGGTGTTTTGAAACTATCAAATTGTTTCCAGTTAAGCTTTTACCATACTCTTGGGCACTTTGCAGATTTCTTACCACAATGCGTTTCTGGTTGTTATTGCTATTGCTTTATTTTGGCAAGCAATGTTATTAATCAAGTTTAGAACATTGTAATGCGCTTTAAAAAATTGTACCTAAAAGTAAACTTTTGTATTGTCCTGGTGAGTCTATAAAGAATCCAAGCTAATTGTTCTTAAAAGGTTCCAGTTCTTTTGATCTCATATTCAAAATGCTTTTCTCTTACATTAAGCTTGTTGGATGATGCATTCCGTTTTAAATTTACTCAAATTCAATGCATAGAAGAAAAGATTTACTAGAATGACAAAACCATTAAAAGCACCGCTGGAGCCATATGAATTAAAGTCATCCTTTAATTAAAAACCACCTAACAGTAAAATTATACAACACATAAACAGTGATGCTCCTTACATATAAAACAGTAGCAGAATAATGGTGAATCTCTTTAAAATGTGTTTTAGGAAATGTGAAAAGGGCAAACGTATTTGTGATGCTCTTGAAGCAAAAAGGTATGTAAGTTACTGTACATTACAGACAATGTAAAACAAAAACACCAGGACACTATTATTTTTAAATACAGTCTAAAAAATAAAGGAAAATAGTCTGAGACTAGCAGATATTTAATAATTATAAATTGCTTACAGTTGCATAGTGCTTTTCTGGATATTCCACTCAAAGCGCTTTACAGGTAATGGGGACTGCCGTCCACCACCACCAATGTGCAGCCCCAACACGGATGATGCGAAGGCAGCCATAAAACATGCAGTACACCCACCACACATCAGCTCTCATTGGGGAGGAGAACTGAGCCATGAAGCCAATTCATAGATGAGGAGGCTATGACTGGTAAAGGCCAATGGGGATTTTTGCCAGAATGCCAGGGTAACACCCCTACTCTTTTCAAGAAACAGCCAGAGATTTTTAATGACCACATAGAGTCGGGAACTCAGTTTTAAGTCTCATCTGAAGGATGGTGCCTATTTTACAGTATAGTATCCCCGTCACTATACTGGGGCATTAGGACCCACATAGACCGCAGAGTGAGCAACCTTTGTTTTTCCCAGGAGGTCTCACATCCAGGTACTGACCAGGCTCATGCCTGCTTAGCTTCAGTGGGCTTCCAGATGTGAGCTGCAGGGTGATATGGCTGCTGGTGAATTCACATGCAACTGCATAATCAAGGCAAGCAGATAATTTTAAATCACTAATTTCTTTACACCACTCTAGTCTTCTTCCTTCTTACATGAGAACTTTTCCCTTTGGAAAGCAAACTTTGATTTAGGCTGACAAGCATCTATGCCTTGTCCATGTTCTTTAAACAGAAAAACATTCACTGTCGCAATACCATTCTAAATGATAGGTTTCTGGGTACAACTACAGTATGGACAGCACACCTCCCTCTTACCTGAAATAAATATCTCAAATAAAATGTCCTGCAGTATATCATTAGAAATAATCATACACATTGCAAATCCTAACCATTTGAATTCATGTCTATTAATTTTTATTCAGTTTTTTTAAACGAAAAACACTTGTAATGATCTGAATCCATGCATCAATTTTCAAAATGATCCAGTTCACAAATAGAAACCTTTATTAACACCGTATGAAACAACTGTGAGATGACTAAAAATTTAAATATTCAGAATCATTAGTTTCAAAAGTGTAATTTCTAATTAAGACTTTATTGTGTGTGTTATGATAGTTATTGTAATTGAAAGAATGTTTAATATTCAGTGACAATGACAGTTTGAAAAATATATGCATTGATTTTTTTTACTAACTGAAATGCACATTTTTTGTGAACTAGTGTTTTTTGTTTTAAAAAACAAAAGAGAAGAGAAGCAAATAGAAAAATATTAATACAGTACTGACAATGAAGTGCAATGAAGGACACTATATCAAAGCTTTGCAAAATATTACATAACAGTGCTACTTTATCAATAGCAGTATCCCAAACTGAAAGTGTGGCAGCAGATATGCAAATTAACAATTCCTCATTAAACTAAACTTTGCATCCATTATTTAAGCGATGGTTACCAGCATGGATGCTTAATTGTAAAGACTTCCAGTATATCATATGATGCAGCAGTTTTTATTGGTCCTAGGGATTCCTGGGGGTTACACCATGGTCTTAGAGGGGTTGCATGAATAATGTACTAAAATAAATCAGTAATAAAGAAGTGTAATGCTACAATTTACAGTATTTTGAGAAAGGTGCAATACATAGTAATTGTGAAAAACAGTACCACCCAATGGCTATTTTATTGCAATAGACATTTATATTTTCAAAAGTCACCCAAATGTTGCAGTAAATTAACCGTTACCTCATAAAGAGCTAAAAAACACATTAAGTGGTTTCTAAATGGAGAAAGGATAAAACCCAAACACAAAGACACAAAGTTCAAAGCAGAAGAGACAAACAAAAGAAAAAAAGGAAAACATATGAAATAGCTGGGGTTTAAACTCAGCCATTCTGTTATCTGTCTCTGAAAATCTCCATTTACGTAATTTGAAAATGTCCCTCAAACCACAAAATATGAGCATAGAACAATCAAATCCATTCATAAAGTGTGCTGTTAATTTATCTTCTTCAATATTGTATCTTCTCTAGGCAAATTTTCACTCATTTGAAAAACACTTAAAATGGTATTTACATAAGCATGATTTTCAGGATAGTCTAGGGTTAGTACATGAACCTGGTTCCATTTGATATAACAAAATTGAGAGAGTTTACACAATGATTAAAAAGATGGAGAAACGTATCACTTTTCCTAAAGTTCACTTGGGCTTCAAATATAACATGAGGTTAAGAAATGTGGAAGTCCTAACACTAACCCCAGCCTGGTTTCAAACTAAGCAATTCTGTAATCTATCTCTGAAAGCCCTTTTATAAGGTTTGAAAATATCTCTCAAACCATGAGCCTTAAACATTCAAATCCAATCATAAAACCTTTCGCAAGTTTATCCTCTTCAATAATGTACCTTTTTTAGACATTTTTTTTATTCATGGGACTTATAGTATGATTAAGTTTTGGAAAAGGAGAGTCCCATGCCATCAAAAATCCTATGACATCTGCAAACCAGGCACAGTTCTCTGCCAAGCTACTGAAATTGTTTGAGAGAAAGCTACAGGACCTATGAGGTTAGAAGTCTACCATACTGTACATACTGTAAAGCTGCCACAGTAAATGAGAAGGCACTTCAGGCCTCATTCATTATCTCACATTGGATTGCCAGAACTGGAAAAATACACACAATAGGTAAGACTTCGCATAAGTGTGAAAGAATTTGTTTTCATTATGTGTGAAAGAGCACAGCAGACCAACTTGCTTTGATACCATTGTCAAACAATACTGTGGCGAAACACATTGAATGCATGGTTTACAAAAGTCAAAGTTAAATCAATTTTTTTTGTTTCAAGAGATGGGAGCAGAGCGCGACCAACTGTTGTATCATACCAAAGTGCTTGGCTGTCCAGAGATAAGTTGCTTATTTTTAGTCCAATTTAGGAGCTCAGAGATGAGGTGAGGATTTATTGTGTCAAAGAAAAATTCTCAGCTGGCTAATAACCTTTCACATGCAAAACGGATTTTCTTTTTAGCCTACTTAATATACATTTTTGGCTAGCTGATTGACCAGCGCTTCAGGGGAAAAACACTATGTTCTTCAATCTTTCCAACAACATTCTGGGGTGGATCACAAAACTCATGTTATGGCAAACACATCGTCAATGACAACTTTGAGGTTTGCATGTTACTGGAGGAGTTTTTATGTCAGGACAGTGGGCCAAAAGCTGATTTAAAGACAGTTATTGGGGTTCATCTGGATGCACGCAAAAACCAGCTTTGTGAGTATTTTCCTGAAAACGTGGTGTCCCTACTGCAGATGGATGGATCCGAAATCTACTAATACAGGATTATCTTTGAATTTGAAGAATCATTGATTGATCTCACATCTGACTTGGCTCCGAGAGCCCATTGGCTGACTTTTGGATCTCTGCAAAGTGAATACCAAGGCCTGGGTAACATGGCCTTGAAAAAAATTCTCCCATTTGTATCAACCTATCTTTGTGAGTTGGGTTATTCAGTGCTAGCTTACACGAAGAACAAACTCAGAGCCCGCAAGCTCCACCATTTTATTGAGTGAGTAGTTTTTCTTCCAATATTGTTTTATGTTTCATTTGATCTGTCAATATGTAACATATATATATACATATATATTCTTTTGTGAGGGGTGACACAGTTCATCAAAGACCCAAAGGGGATCACGTTACAAAAAGGTTAAGAACCACTGATATAATGTTTATAATAAAGTACAGTGTTCTTAATTTCCTTCCTAACTATTACCTCAATAGCATCTTACAAATGCTTTATATTGAAATGTAGTTGACAGTATATTTGGCACTAGAAGGCCTGGTTATCAATGGCACACACGCACCACCCTAAGTTCACCTTAATTTTTCCTGTTTATAGCTGTCTTCTTTTGGACAACCTCTAGGATCATAGTTCTTTCAAGAAAGACTGTACTGTTCTCTTCCTCCCTGATTGCTCCGCACTAGGTTCAGCTCCCACAAGTCACTAGAACTTCTCACTAACCCTTCTTTCATCACCAGGCACTGGAGTGTTTCATTATACTCACTCCAATACTGTTGTCCAATAGCAGGTTCACTAAAATCACTTCAACTCTTCACTAAGCAGCATATAATCGCTAACAACCCATAACTTCTCTCAGCACTGTCCTAGTTGCTTCTGTTGGCCAGTGATGTCTTTCTGTAACCTGCATTCCTGACAAACTAGCAGCCAGTTTGCTGTGCCATCCAGACTCTTCTCACAGCTATGGGAAGAAGGCACACTGCTACCTTGCTCTACTCCTCCAGATACTAACACCTCTTGTCAGCCCTGGTTCAGCTGGCTGGTTCACACGTCAACCACATTGAACCTGCCAAAGAAACTCCAACACAGTCTTCATGTTCAGAACCTGCAATGCTCCTCAGTACAGCCTACGCTTAATTGTATTTAGTATATCAAATGTATTTTCTTAAGCATCCCTAGCTCACTGAGTGCCACAGGCCTGAAAGCCAGCCCGATCTGATACTATTTTAAACTCCCCTCTGGAGCTCTCTACTTCATTTCCAGGGTGGGGACAAAACACATACTGAAACCTTTTTCTTCCTCTCTCTTCTAGTAACCCTTTAAATAACCCAGAGGAGTGGCTAATTTCACACAGGGCCTCTCCCATCAACTCCTTACCCTCGCATGGACTTTTACTCCTTCTGAGGTCTTATTTCTAAATCAGATAAACTGTGCCTCATTCTGCAAGTTTTTGCAATTAACAGGTGACTTTCTCAAAAAGCCACACCTCAGTCTTTCACAAGGGTTTTCTAGAACGTTGAGTATGGGAGGTGTGCATCAATTCTGTAAGGAGTAACAGCTTTTTCACCTATTTAAACACAACCTCATTCTTTCAAGTCTCTGGGCTGTATTTATTTCCTTGAGGATTACCTAGCATTGGTATAAGTTCCCAGCAGCTCAGAAACCACAGTCCTTATTTAGAATATGAAAAGTTTGTACTATGTAGTAAGGCAATTACTGTACAAAATTCACTTTTCTCTTCCAACTGTACTGATGTTCTAACCATACAGAAAGAAATTATTTTTACACAAAGAATTTAGTAGAAGTGCTTATTGTTGAGAGATTTATTCAGAACATATGACTAAGCTTTGCAAATTAGACCATTACTATTGCATTCACGTAATACAAAATTGAAAAAGGTATTCTTTTTGTTAAAAATGTAATTTTCATCTGAAAGACCACAGAGAAGAATTTTTATTATAGTTATTCAATTGCACATCTTTAATGTTTTCAATTTAAATAGCTTTTTCCTCATGTCATATATTTAATGACAGACTCCAGGATATAAAATGTATGATTTTGATTGACTGCACACTACTTCATTGTCTCTCAGTCTGTTGGAAGTTAATAGCTTTATACTAACTTGAAGTGGACCAGCCATTACATGCTTACCTCTTAGTGCTCTGGTACAGGAACATAACAATAATATATGAGTCTTCCTGGTAAAAGTACAAAAATAAGAAGCAAAAGGTCTTTAAGATTTTTTTGTTTCTGTTGTCCACCCCCTTTTTATTGTGTAAATGTTAATAATTCAATCTTTGATATTCTAACAAGCCTACTTGCTTTGTGTTCTCACCGCTGTTTTAAATGTTAATGTTAATGTTTGTTTGTTGTTGTTATTATTGTTGTTATTTGCTGTTGTTCTTGTTTATTACCACCACTACTACCACCAATACCATTCTTGTGATTGTCACAGAATGAAATCATTTGATCACAATTCATGGGATCTATAACTACATCTCACCAGTTTTTCATCCCACAAGATGAATTAAGTTGTCTCTTTTGCACCCCACAATCACTGTGAAACCATATTAATTTGCATAATTGTCCCACTAATAGCCACATACAGTGTGGGCTCTTTGCAATTACAATTATACAAAAATGAGGAATCAGTTCCCTCAGCTGTAATTAAATCCACAGACCACATGTTGGTGTTTCATGAGTACAGTTATTTTGTGTCAGTAGAACTTCAAACATATTGATGAGGCACTGTAGCAATGAAGTTCAGGTCATATTAAATAGTGCAATTTACTGTTATCAAAAATGGTTTATTTGTATGAATTAACCTGTAAAAGGATTTTACCTCTTGCACTTGCACTTAAAAATTTAATTATTTCAACACATAACATCATTTAAAAAATGGTCTTGGATTTTAAAAGACCTTGTAATTTAATGTAGAATCTAAAATATAGAAGTAGAGAGAAGCAAATTGTGTAAGAGAAAAATAAATATTGAATAAACACTTTTGCTTTTCCTTTTCAATAAAACAAATACTAAGATTGATGAAATCTTACTCATAATGATTGATTATCTACTATGCTGATTTCACTAGAGGCATTGATTTACTGATGGAGAAAACAAGCACATTGCTCAGGTCTAACGGATTTAATCAAAATCTAAACATAGTTGACAAGAAAATCACAAAAAAATGCTAAGAAAAATATTGAGCAATCTTCAGTTTTCAGAATGAAATCTGACACTCTGTCACTGTGCAAACATTACATAGTTAGGATCATTCATGACCTCTGTGAACATCAACACAATCTCAGCAGCATTGACACACATTTGATCAGCCTCTGGAAAGACCATTGAACATTCTGCCATTTTTGCTACTGCAGCCAACTGAGAAAGGAGGGCTGGTCAAAGCTGTTTCTTGCTAATGGCATGGGTGAGTTTGTCTCAGAGATGTTCTCTGGGACTCTGATAACAAGAAATAAATGCTGGCTACTGCAAGACCTGGACATTGCTTTATTAAGGTTGTGCTATTGTAATCCTCCTTCAAAATCAATATTTCCAGACTGGCTTGGAAGAACAGAAAAACTGCTGGCTCAAGGATTTTGTCAATGTATCACGGAACAGTTAGGTTGCCCTCAATCTTCAATGGCTCAAATTGCATTTTTGAGCTAAAGGAGATTATTGCCCACATCTTCACACTTCCACCACCTTATTTGGGGTTAACTTAAACAAGATAACAGACAGTACAGCACATACAACTAAATCTGCATACACATTGTTTTCCATCATATTTGTCAAGGACGAAACGGCATTCATTCCTGAATAAAACTCTCAGCCACACTATTTCCATCTCAGATATTTTCTGGCCCCAGAGAAGATGAAGATTTAATCTCTCAGCTGTTAATTTGTTACACCTGAATAACTTCTGACAATACAGATCATTTTCATATAGTTGGTATTTTCTTGTAGATCATCATTATGCTGATATGTGGGTTACTTTATTTTAAAATGTTTCATGCTGCAGTCACTCTAGTATGACGACAAATATGCAGCTTGATCAGAAAGAAATGTGACGACTAAGTATGATTCTCTGTCTTCAAGGATTTATTCTGACCTGGTTTCTCTGGCCATTTCTACTGGACAGAACAGCTCATTCTCCAGAC
This sequence comes from Atractosteus spatula, assembly GCF_055471065.1. NCBI lineage: Eukaryota > Metazoa > Chordata > Actinopteri > Semionotiformes > Lepisosteidae > Atractosteus > Atractosteus spatula. Next base: position 53,397,793 of record NC_142712.1, read on the forward strand.
ATCTTTCATCACAGTTATCCCACCTTTCTCAAGCAGAGCATGCATGTATCATTTGCCTTTTGAATGGCTGGTATATAGATTCATAATAAACTGTTTTAGTTTAACTCAAATACCATTATTTTGTATTTGAAATCACTAATCAAAATCAATATTTTGGATTATGGAGTCACATGACGTGTATATAATGCTATATAGAGAACTATAATGCTCAAATAATCAAAATTGTATAAATGCTCAATGTGCTATTGATGTAAAATGTAAATTATATTAAGACTAACTGTAGGTGATATCATTGTGTATCCGTATATTTTTTATATATTTGTATTCTGTTTAACTGTAACAAAAGTTTGCTTGCTCCACGTGTTAAGTCTCATTAAGATTTTTATCTCTCAATACCTCAACTCAAATAAAAGACATGTCATTTCACAGAAATGTAGAAACAGGGTATTTATGCAGACCTTTGTATGTATCATACAGCTGTCCAAACCTTTTTAAGTAAGGATCTGCCAGCAGGAAAGACAAATTCATTCAGTATCAACAGCCTTGCTCTATTTTTTTTAAATCGCAAGTTCTGCTCCTATAATTGTCAATCAAAACAGAAAATGCCACTTGGAACACTGCTTCACTGAGTACTGTTTTTATTACGTTACAGCGGTGCGGTTCAGAACTCACTACATTGCCAACAATACGATCCCTCTATAACAGGAGTTACAGAACGTGAGTGCAAATTATATACTATATATGTTAGATTTCTCTTATCAAATGGAGCATATTTGAGTCAGATTGGCACCTTCCTAATAAGGAAATAATTAAGTCAAAGGAATATAGGGATTCAATGAAAGATATATATAAATATATATTTATATATATATATTTTTAAATTTTCATATTTTGTCTAAGACTGAAAGAGAAAGGGTTCTCTTTAAAAAAGAGCAAAAAAATGGTAGTTACTGAAAATGCTACGCTGTTGAGTTCTACAAAGTGCTATCGTTGAATTCTCTTTTCCACAGTGGTTCAAAAATGCCTTATCCCAAATATGCTCAAACTATTTCTTAAAAAAATTTGAGTTCAAAATATGGCAACTGATGCAAAAATACTACTTTCAGTGAAAATAAATATTAATAGTAAGTGTTATCTACAAAGTTAATAACATTGCAACATCAAGCATGATAATGCTTGTCAGTTATAGAGTGTTCTACTGTAATAGGTACTGCAGTTGAGGAATCCTTTCATTTAATTTAATCAGATATTGTATGTGCTCAAAGTTTTATCTCATGTTTTTTTTTACATTATATTGTAAATATATTTATTTATTTAATTTATTAACCCACAACTTAATTATCTACAGTATGTATACCAAGGTTAAACTTTACAATGGTTTTTGATCAGTGGACCCCCACATCTCAGAAACACCCCCTCTGCTTTGCAGCTAGAAGTGTTTTCCCATAGCTTTAACTATATATATATATGTAGTCCTCCTTTCTTGTATTTGTCTTATGAATTCCCATCCTACCATCTCATCTCTACCTTTGTAGCCTTGGTTACCTGCTCACTCCAAATTGGTATCCTAGCCTTGTCCAATGGCCTAAAGCCAAGTAGGTTAAGTCAAGTCTCACTATACCTGTAAGCATAAGTTAAAATCTATTGAATACATGTGTCAGTTTGTCACAAACTATCAAAACTCAATGTAACAGACAACTCTCATCTGCTTCTCAGAAATATTTGTTAAAATTATACCAATTTTTACGCTATACTGTAGTGTATGTCTTTAAATTTATTGAATGACTGATTTAATGAAGTTCAGTTAATTTATATATTTATTTCCTTTGCTTAATTCAATTTCTTTCTTTTTCTTAATTTTTTACTTAAGTATGGTAATACAAATATTGTTTCTCTTGTCTGTATGACATGAATGTATGACGTATGTCAAATACTTCTAACATTTCATATCTGTAAATGAACAATTTTGTGATTATTAGGTCATCTCTTATTGAGTAAAAAGCCCAATATAAATGGCTTTTTCTATTTTAAGTCAAGGCTGAGTAGCTTATTTGTGACCTTTTCTTCCTGACAGACCTCAGTGTAATGAAGTCTAATTTTCTAATAGGACTGTACGGTTTATTTGAGCTTTCCTCCCTTAATGAGGTTTTACTGTTGTAGTTCTTCATGCATTTTAAGCAAATACCCTTGCTCTATTGATTCAACTGATATTTACTGAAATTTATGTTGTACTTTGTATTGCTGGGATTGCTTCTTTCTCTTGTATTTTGCATTTGTCTGTAGTAACTTGTTTAGGCTCAGAAATCCTATTGACAAGAATTAGTCTTTGAATAACAAAAAGTAATTTAAAGTGTATACACAGATCTTCATAACTAAGGGAAATAAGGACTTTGCAAAACTAAAATTTTGACAATAGCAACTTGGCCTAAAAACACAGAATGTTTTTTTCAGGGTAAAGATCAGATGCTAGGATGAGAACAGACAAATTAATCTGCATATTAGTACTTTGGACTGATTTCTTGAGGACAGAGAAAGAAATTTATTGTATTTTTAACCTTCATTTATTTAATCCCTTTGCAAACCCAATTTCTCAGGTCATCCCTTAATAAGACTGTAAAACTGAGTATTAGCCAAGTGGAGTAATCCATCATTTGTTCTCTTATCTTATCACTTGTTGTGTAGCACCTGTTGTGTAGCACTTCTTTTTGGCTGGATTCAGAGCTTGTATAACATGTAAGGAAAGGTGAATTGCTTGTTTTTCAATCAAGGTGAAAGCTCCTTGCCTTCCAGTGCCCTTGAACACCTTGGTTACACATCAAGGGCATTTGAAAATCATGGTAATGAGAATCAATCTTTTCGTAGTTGGGAAAAGCTCTTGAAAGGATTCTTCTATCAAAAGTATTACTGCAGGGCATAGTAAATAAATGTATTTATTAGAAATGAAATGTCAAGCATGGGAAATATTCTAAACAATAAATTCCACAAATGCAGCCTGTTTCCTCTTTCTTGGTACTGTTATCTAATGTTATTGAATCAAGAAATAGGAAAATGCCACACCATTTTTAAAACAATTACAAATGCCTTGAAACACACTAAATCCCTTATATTGTGGATGCTGTACAAATTGGATTTCCCTTGAAAAACATAACTAGTTTAGGAACAAGTGATAGGTTTATTCCATTTCGGCTGTGGAGCCTTCTTTTGGTGTAAGGGTGTAAAGGTAGGTTGGAATAAACCTATCACTTGTTCCTTTGTAGCCTACGCAGCTCCCCACCTGAATAACTAGCTCAGACTGGTTATCAGATCTGAGTAGTTCTGGGCTGCATGGTAGTTCGAAAAGAAATGGCAAAGGATCCTGTAAAGAGAGGTATCACAATGGGTTGACAGGCAGATGAAAGGACGTTCTGTGACTGGGCCAGGAAAACACACAAACTAAGAAAAATAAGAAGAGCAGTGGAATCCCTGAGAGACCTGGTGGCCATGAAAGAATATAGCAAGTAAAAGATACTCCAATTATGGTGCTCTAGCTACTGGACAGGTCAAAGAGAGGGTAATTTATTTGTCCACAGGTAAAACAGGGAGTGTATTTACAGTACAGACACGGAGAAAGTGAATCGAGTGTAGGTGTCATAGCTTAAATCATGAATAACACTCAACACCTGAAGAAGGCTCCACGGCCGAAATGTTGTGTTCTCTTTCTTTTTTTTTTCAGCATGGAATAAACCTATTACTTGTTCCTTTTCAGCCTACGCATGCTGACGCAGCTACCCACCATAATAATAACAATAATTGCTTACACTTATATAGCGCTTTTCTGAACACACTAATCAATGGGGAGTCCCCTCCACCACCACCAATATGCAGCATCCACCTGGATGATGCGGCGGCAGCCAGAACGCTCACCACACATCAGCTATTAGTGGGGAGGAGAACAGAGTAATGAAGCCAATTCATAGATGGGGATTATTAGAAGGCCATGACTGGTAAAGGCCAAGGGGAAATTTGGCAAGAACACTGAGGTAACACCCCTACTCTTTTCGAGAAATGCCCTGGGATTTTTAATGACCACAGAGAGTCAGGACCTCAGTTTTACATCTCATCAAAAGGACAGCACCTTTTTACAGTATAGTGCCCCCGTCACTATACTGGGGCATTAGGACCCACATAGACTGTAGGGGGAGCACCTCCTGCTGGCCCCACTAACACATCTTCCATCAGCAACCTTAGTTTTTCCCAGGAGGTCTCTCATCCAGGTACTGACCAGGCTCACACCTGCTTAGCTCTAGTGGGTTTCCAGATGTGAGTTACAGGGTGATATGGCTTCTGGATGAGAGAGTATGGTTCTGTCCACATTTAAAACAGTTACTCAGTACAAATGTTTTTCAAAAGATAACCTTTAAACTATTTATGAATATTTTTGAAGGGCTCATTGACATCTTCCTTATATTGTATTTGTTTTTCTTTAAGATAACCTGAGGTGACACTAAAATTCAAAAGCTGTCCAAAGGTAAATGAAGCCACACATCCCTAACTAATATTTTTCTTCTTTTCCTATAAGTAATATGCATCACCTGTTTCACACCACACTGCCTAATTTTTCCATTGATATAATCACTGCTTTCATGTTCTGTTTTCAGTTTGCCTGTAGGGTATCTTCTGCAAATGAATTGTGTGGATTCACAGACTGAAGCACCTCTAAATATGTTCAACAAACATACCAGTTCACTCAGTGACACTGGGATTAACTAGCCTTTTCAGAATCTGCGCTACATAAGCAGTGAGGTGGAACCACATTGGAAATATTGTGAAAGCCCTGGGATTCACTAGCTATCCTTAATAGAAACTGGGACATTGGAAATTAGGCTGACACCTGATTGGACTTTGGCCAGGGGCTATAGCATCTGGGAGACAGCATGCTGGTATTAACTGGAAAGTAGAACAGAACCATGTCTCCCACAATGTGATAATAAATTGCTTCATTTTAATTTAGTAATGGATGCAATTTTGGGATATACCATTCAAATTTCACTGCACTATCAGTAGTTATTTGCAGCTCAAATCAAGGTTTTATAGTGGCAGAGGATATAATCCCTTCCAGATCTTACTATTCCTATCTCACGGAACACAAATTTATTTTGTATGTCTCCGCAAGATATGGCTCAAATGGCATATTATATAATGTTTCTCTTTAACATTGTGTGGCAAGTGCCTTCTATCTAACCCTTGTGTATGTAATGTCATGGGCACTAACCCCAGTTTAATTAGGTTATCAAACTGAAAGAGCACAATATTATTTAATGATGCAGAGGACAGTGTATAATGTAATTAGGTATATTAAATATAAGCAACATATAGAGTCTGGAAGTCAAAAAGTGAGCAGCTTTTTGTAAAACACTAAAAAAGGCATCTATTTACAAAGTAACTGATATGAAAAGGTGGTACTCTTACTAAAAAAATGTCGAAATCCAACTTTATCTTTAATTCTTATTGTTCAGTTAGTTTCAATATGGGAGACAATATGCAAAATATTATTTCCTCTGAATTACTAGCTCACATTTAATTTAAGAGGTCTTTGTAAAAGAAACACCTAGAAGAAAGAGTAAGACAGTACTTATTCCAAAAAACTATTGCTCTGGTTCCAATAAAATAACATTCCAGATTTTGTACCACATCTGTTTTTCATTTTTATTAGCTTATTCAATTTTTAGACAAAAAAAGCTTAATAGGGCTAATAATTTCTACTTATTATATTTAAAGCAGCATTCTGGCTATGTTGCCAAAATATGAAAAAAAGATTTCAGAACTATCCTTAGTTTGTAATTATATCAAGCTGCACTTTTTTCCGGTAAGCCCTTGTCAATCTAATGCAGCCCTTTGACCTCTTCTCCTGCTGCTTTAATATTTAAATTACAATGTTTCTCTCTCTATGGCTCTCCATGACTTTCTGTAAAGAAAAAAAACAACTTCTCAAGTGGTTGAACAAATGGGTCTAATGTGAAAACGTCTGGAAATGACAGTTGTCTCTTAGGTAACTAAGTTCATAGTGCTTTGAAACTTGTTTTATGCCAATTGATCATGCAGATGATGTCCCTTAATTTTTATGTACTTTTAAAGCTATGAAGGAAAGAAATGGGGGGTCATGACGCTATAGCGGAACTGTTCAAAACTAAGCACCCACACATTTCTAAATTCTTTATCTAATACAGGGTCATAGGGGAGCCGGAGCCTATCCCAGCAAGCAAGGGGTGCAAGGTGAGATACACCCTGGATGGGATGCCAATCCATCACAGGGAACACACAGACACAATCAAACCCATGCTCACTCCAGGGCCAATTTTCCCAGAAGCCAAATAACCTAAGAGTACTGTCTATCTTTGGACAACGCAGGGGAAATGTAGCATGAGAAACCATACGAACACAGAGAGACAACAACCTCCACACGAACTGCATCCTAGGTCTAGAATTGAACGTGGGGCTGAGAAGCAGCAAGGCTAACCATTGTGCTGCCATGCCACCCCAAGACTAAGCAAATACACTCAATTGTCTTTCACATGGATAGATGCATGGTCACGAATAGGTGTGGTTTGTGCATGAAGACGTCCTAATTTAATCCCAGTTTAAAATCTACATAATTGTAGTTTCGACATTCATCTAGAGATTTCGGAAATGCAAATACTTGTATTTTGGGCTTTAAGAATCTTAACACTATGTTTTGTATATATTTTATATTGTGTACTGTATATATTTTTCCTTGATGGATCAGTACCAGAGGATTGCAACATAAATGCAACATTCTTAAACAGTGTAAAATCCTCACTTACTCTGTACCTACCAGGCAAGCTTCTGTTCCTCAGGGAACATTGAGAAGTGTATATTAGAAAATGATTGTTTTTCGAGAAATACATAGCTCTCCAGCTGAGCAGGTAGAAGAAGTGATTCTCACATAGGAACATTCTGTTCACAGCTGTTAAACACATTCACAGTGCAGCAGTGTTTTGTGACAACTGCTAACTTAATAATTGTCTGATCGTATTAACCACCTGAAATGCAGTGAATAAGTACCTCATTAAGACACCAACATAAAACTGTGCAGGGGATTGAATAGAATGGAATATAGCTGCCTTTATAGAACACAATAACGTTCAAGTTCAAGTTCACGTTTATTTGTCATTCAAGCCATTTATTGTACAAGTATACAGTGGAGCAAAATATCGTTCCTCCTGGTCCACGGTGCAAATACAGACAGGACACTGACATAGATATTGCAGACAGGATTCACATAGTGCAGTGTAGATAGTGCAAATTACAAGGCAATACATAGTACAATATACACAACACACTGGGGGGATTTAAACCCTGTTTCTGGAATTGGGGTGGGTGCAAGTAGATTCCAGGGTGTTGAGGAGCCTGACAGCCTGCGGGAAGAAGCTGGTGGAGCTAGCCCATACACTGCGATATCTTTTCCCAGATAGTAGGAGGGTAAAGAGTTTATGGTTATCTTCCAAAAATGTTAGTGTCTTGTTAGTATAACTAAAAGCCGCTTCAGTGAGGAGCCTGAAGTTTGCATTCAGCATTTGCAAACCCTCAGTCATCCATTATTTTTTCTGAATTCTTTTAATTGAGGTCCAGCAACATAGATCAAACTCCATCAAGAATTGCATGTTAGATAAGAAAAAACACCAAATCTAATTATATCTAAGAGTGCTTTGTAAGTGCTTCTCTTTTTTTTCTTTATATATCAATAAGACACAGTTCACCACGTTTTATTGACAGTCTCAGTGTAAATCAATAAATCGTCAATATTGCCAAAAGATTGTCTGCTTATTATACTGCTCTGTATAGATGTTTTCTATGAATTCTAAGTCAGAACTGTATAAAACGTTTAACTTGAATAAGTTTTGACGAGAAAGAAATTCCATTCACCAGCACACCAATTCACTGTTATTTAAATGATCCAAGTAAGTTGGATGGGCCAATCGGCCTCCTCTCATTTGCAATCATTCTTATGTTCTATTAAGCACTGCCATCTAGCATGCTGGATGTTCAAAAATGCATTTTTGACATTTTACTGATAATATAGAAGATATATTAATAGTTTTATGTTACTGTATGATATTATTCAAAATCTCAGTTAAGCATTTATAGATTAAAACTTCACCATAAAGCCTGTTTCAAAATTAATAAATACGACACCACAGGCACTCAAAATATCTGATTTGAATATTGCAAATGTTTACTTTTGTATGAAGAAAAGACATTCATTCGTCTATAACACACAAATATATGCACATAATATATAGAGTAAATAAATATTGACGGTCCCTATCATGTTAATTTCACAGGCTGTTGGATCCTGGACGGTTCAGCCACTCATTTCAGTGTCCTGTCAGTTTTATAGTTCTGCGGCCAGCTCGGACAGCATGCCTGTTGTAAACTGGAAATGAAATGGCTTTTAAATGTCAAAGTACAAAGAAACACGTATTGACAGCCAAAGCTTGCACAATTGTAGTTTAAACTGGTTTTTATTATCTCTAAAAAGCGTATCATCAAATGCCAGTCCTGTGTTATTTCACAAGCCTCATACCTTTACCGATTAAGTGTGTTGGTTCTTTGGAAAAAAGAATGTCAGAATGAAGCAATATATGCGATGGAATACAATTAGATGGTGATTAGTAAAGAAACTTTCATTAAAAGTTTCCCAAAGCAGTCTAATTCTAACTGTAGGTTTTATCAAATTGAAATATCTGGTAAGGTCCATAAATGAGAGTCATCTAGAACATATACTGTACCATTTCCTGTCAATTAAAACAATATCTGCAAAATTAGTACAGATGATAACTGAAAAAAAAATATTGCACATCTTCATTATTATCATTTTGAGAGGTAAAATTCATCCCTGCAGCACCTCAACGACATTGTTGAGCTCCAGTTTCTGATTTAATTATAATAATTATTTCTGGGATACATGTTATCAAATACTCATATGAACAATACTTTAACTTGTTTGACTAATTATTTTTATGTAAATGTTGCACTTAGAGCCCCGAAAATTATTTGCTGTGAAGTACCTTTATGTCTATTATGCAACTGAAAGCCCAGCCACCTTAAGGATTCAGACTATGTTTTGAAGTTCCAAATAACCCACTCTAGCTGAGCAAATACTAATATAAAGTACCAAATAAGATATGTATGATTATACTAACTTATAAAATAATTTAAGAATTTGTTGGAGTTTATAAAGAATCCTGGGTTTGATTACCCAATCAAACAACATCTAAGAACATCTCGATTCAATAGACAGGTTTCCAGTATCTTCCCTTTCTGTTCCTCAGTTGTTATTAAGTAAAAGGTGAAATACAGTTTATCTGTTCAAATCAATCATGAAATTAGGAACACTGAAGTTACTTCAATTTTGAGAACATAGGCAGAAATGACCAAGCCCATCTAAGGCAGAATCCCTTAATTAGCTGATGAATTAATCTACTGTACTGCTTAGTTCATTATATTATGTTATATTATGTGTGTGGGGGGGTTCCATTTGTACATATACAGTAGTTCATTGAAATGATTCCTGTAACTGGGTTGTAATGCTAGCAGTTTTATAAATATGTGTAGGTATTGCAATCAGATCTGTCACTGCTGTGATCGATTGACTAGACCCCAAGGAACTTACCCTTTATTCTGTTTGCATTAGTATAATATACTCAAATAAGTCTTCAATGTGTCAAGTATGTATACTTGAATTATTATTCATGCCTGTTGGGAACAGTTTATTTATGAAGACTTTCACATGTAGTTGTAGGGCACATTGAATTACTTCAATGACCCTCATATATTTTCTTTAAGGCTCAAGGCACATTTATAATGGATGTAAAGGAGCTATTGAAGTCACAAATAAACTATTCGGAATATAAGCAAACAATTGTGACAAAAACAATAACAACACTGAACAGCAGAGTCAATGAGAAGATTGCTGAAAAGACAATCATTTACAACTGACCAAATGCTTCTCAAATTAATTATTGCTTTTCAAAACCGTTGTCTTTGAAAAAGTTAAGAAACAAGAAAAAACTGTCACATCTTTCTAGAAAATGATTCAACCCGAATGTATATCGAGAACATGCAAATACTTTGGTCACAAAAAATCACTGAGGGTCTTCCACTGCAGTCAAAGTGCATCATTTTCAATGGTACTGTAGTTGGTCTCATATTTATGCCTCATTGGAGTTTCTTTCCAGGTTCCAATTTAATATCTTCTTTCTAGAGTGCTGTACAAACGCCTAGTGGAAGAATCACTGTATAGTTAAGAAACAATTCTTTAATTCCATAGTAAATGTTTACTTATGCTTAACTCTTTCTAAAACTAAACAGAAATTTAATTCAGAATGTTGAAGTATCAAATAACATAAACTTATAGTGATATTAACATTTAGTAGTGATTAATGTCTTACGATACACAATATACCTTGTGTTGATATGTAACCTATATGTGTTAATATTTTTAATAACTCTCCAAAAATATTTTATATTACTATTACAGGAATTATCACCTTTAGCTCAAGTTAAGAATATCTTTTGAGATGTTTCAAGCTAATACCTTCAGCAAGGACAGGATCTGCTGATTCTTCTTTGTGATGTAAACAATCTCCTGGGGCACTAAGCTTGAAATTGATCTCCTTTTAACAAATCCATGTACCATTTAGATTAAGAATATCCTCGTAAAAAGTAAAAGTAAAAATTTTGAGTTCATATAAAAGTTACAGGTAGATTATTTTCAGTGCCTGAATGACAGATTCACAAGGTTTGTTTTAATTTCTCCACCTGTGGGAACAGCTTTTTAGAAATACATTATTATAATGTTGTTGTAACAGAAAGAATAAGGTTCTGGATCCCAAGATGAAGTTAAACAGATGAGTTTATTGCATGCAAGGAACAATAAAGCCGAAGTCTTGTTTCCCCGCAAGAAACAACAAAACCGAAGTATTGTTCGATGTGCCGGTACAAACTTTTAGGTTATATAGTCCTTCCTTGCTGCTTCGGACGTCATTCGGTGTCATGGTAAAGAGGGGGGTCATGGTATTTGGCCAGTTAAGAGACCCTGGCCAAATGGTCAGTTTAAGATTACGCCCCCATGGGGTTCCTAGCTCGCATCTGGAATCCTTATCAGTTAACCCCCTTTCCTGCCATAAACCCCTGTTGCTTAGAAGTCTAATTTTCAGGCAGAACTGACTTAAGTTAACCCTTTTTACATCTTGTGTTTTACTTCAATGTCAACCTACCTGCAATTGCAGTATTGTTTTCCTGGCACATTTTAATAGTCATTTTATAATTTTGAATTATATTTTAATGTTACCATTTGCTTTAGAGTAGCATAAAAAATTGATTTAGCGATGGTTATATATATAGTACCTAGCTAAACTATTCACATAACTATTCCTAAAAATATTCCTATCACACACTTTGACTGTAAAATTACAAAAAAAATGTATACACATTTTTAACATTTAATATTTTTATTCAAAGCCTTATACCGTAAATATCATCAAAAATAAAGAGAAAAACTTCAATGAGTTTGCAAGCAGTTATTGTCTTTTTCATTGAGTCTGTAACAATACTGCACACATTTTTGCCCATTATTCTTCACAGATTTGCTCAAATTCTCTCAAGGTGTATGAGGGTTACTTCTGGACAGCCATTTTCAAGTCTTTCCTTAGATTTTGATTAGGAATCGAGTCAGGAATTTGACTGGTTGACTCAGAGACATTAACTTTCTTATTTTTAAGTCAATTCATTGCAGCTGCGGCTTTGTGCTTTGCATAATTTTCCTGATTAAAATTGAATTCCAGTGATAGTTTTAGGTCTGAAGCAAATTTGAATTAAGGTTGACGATACAAACATTAAAATTTCAAATTGTTCTACACCAAGAATCTTACATTCCTGCACACATGAGAATCTTAATCATGCTAATGCAATAGAGAATCCTGTTTGTCACTGTAACATCTGTTTTTTGCATACTGTATGTTGGTCATATTACTTATCTATAACAGCGGGTCTCCATCATGCATGTTTCTTTTGTTGCCTAAAATTATTCATGATAAAGTTTTTTTTTCAGAAAAGGTTAATCAGACTGATTCTAATCTAACTAGAAGAAATGCAACTTTGGAATACCAGGGGGCTGCAGGTAGGGAATTTATCAACCCTGTAATTTTATGGTTGTTTATGTAAGTTAGATTGCAGAGGTGCGATTTAGTAGCAGCTATTGACCACCCACAGGCACTTCCATCATTTATTCATGAACTATTTATTTCAAAATGTTGTTTCTTTTATTATAATCTACTTTCTACTTTGTTTAGTTTTCTAGTACAGTAACTTTATTACAAGGCTTGAAGGTTTTCCTAGGTATTTCAGATACAAAATTGAAGATTCATACAAGCATAAAACTGGACCATATTTATATTATAAATTTGTTAATTATTTTTATAGAAAATTTCACTTTGTTTGATTTGCTATTTTATTTAGTTTTGTTAAATAAGGCTGTATTGCACTATTGCAATCAATTCTTCAGATTCTCCTATTATTTTCAACTGCAAAAGGTATGACAGAGCATTTCAAACATGACCATAACCACTTAAAATCCCATTTGAAATGTTTTGACCACTTAATTTTCCTTAATACCCCTCTCCACACTTCACATAGATAGTGCATGGAAGGAAATAAACTTCCCACACAAAACAACACTAGAGAACAATTGATGACATTTTGTTTCCTGTTAGTTAACCAGTTCTCAACTTATGTGTGTAGATTACCTTCTATTTAGATAACTTTTCATTTAAACAATTAATCTTAACTGACCTAACACAACAGGAAATAATTTCAGCATTCTAGTCTGTACTAGACTAGAAGTGGATATACTGAAAGAAAACTTATTTGAAATGTGCTGTATTAGTCATGTATAACTTTCTAATTTTATGATGTTAGTGAAGGACCTTTTTAAATAATAATGCTTTGTAAGGAGAGGCTTTTGTTCTTTTTGGTGGTCTGGAAATACTAAATGTAACCCAAAGGACAAATGTCACACTGTAACAGAAGTTACAGTAGTGCAGTAGCTTAGATATGCAAACATAAATCTTAGCATACTCCATCTACAACACTGCTGCTATTTTGTTTAGTGTAATGAGTATTGTTTGTTAAACCAACTTACTTCATGGACAATCATATATTTTCTATTGTCATTTGTGACGGAGAAGCCTGTAACGAGGTACAGATAGCACGGAAAATACAACATTCATACACCTTCCGTTGAGCGGTTGCTAGATAAGTTCCTAAGGGTGCACACTCAGGGCTTGACTAGTAACTGCTATTACTTAATTTCATATTCATTCACGTACATAAACACATACTTAATTTCATATACATTCATATACTTAAACACAAGTATGAGTGAGTACTGTGGTGTGAATGGAGAGTGCTCTCAAAATGGATGATACTCACTGTTTGTTGTCGGTACTTCCGGGGTGAGTCAGCCTATGGTGGCCTCAGAAGGCCAAACCTAACCCCATTTCTCAAGGGATATTTAAGGAAATGGGAAATACCACTTTGAATTAGAGAAATGGTTTGTTCCAGAGGGGGAGGGGCTTACAAGATTTTTAAGCTGGCTCCTCAGCCTAAGAGGTGGTTGGTTGTTGGTGGTTAGGTAGTGTCATATCAATATCAATATCAATATCAATATCAATATCAATATCAATATCAATATCAAAATTGAAATTGAAAGACAGAGACAGAGACAGAGACACCTGGCTGCCCAGAGAGGACAGGCTGTGCTCCCTCTGCCAGCGGGGAGAAAGAGAGACAGAGGTGCACTTCCTACCGCACTGTGACAGATGCTCTGGGATTAGAGAAACATTCTTCCCTAAATTCAGAAATCTAGTCCCAGAGTTCCCACACCTGCCAGAATCACAACGGGTCCCAATCCTACTGGGAGAGGGAGGAGGGAACTCAGTTGAACTGGTAGCCCAGTATGTGATCTCCTGTCACAGCCTGAGGAACAGTGAGCCTGTCTCCCAATAATGCTCAATATGTTTACAGTATATGTAAATATTTTATGACATGTCTCTGTTGTAAATGTCTGTAGATTTTATTTTATTTTTATTTTATGTTTTGTTCCATGTTAATTTTATTATTTTTGTTTGCTTTGGCAACACTGATTTTACCCATCAGTCATCCTAATAAAGCACCTTGAATTGAAATTGAATTGAGAGAGAGAGAGAGAACAAGTAGATAAGGAGGATTTTCCTTTATTTGAATAATTAGTATTGTTTCTCTTTTGGGGGGTGGGGGGGTGTTTTCTGGTGTGGGGGACTGGGAGCACTGTAAATAGACTGCACTTGTTTTGCTTGGGTGCTTTTGCGGCGGAGCCAGTCTGAGATAAAACGGACCTACTTTGGCCTTGCTCAGGCCAATGTGTGACATCATTGTACAATGAGTTGGCAAGAAATAATTAAGAAACCTAGTGAATTATCTTATATACTTCTATGAAAACATTCTACATACCAATCATGTCAGTCAAATGCAAAAGGGTGTATTTAGAGACAAATTGATATATAGGATTAATATTAATGCACACATTTTAGGTTAAAAAAATACTGTATACTATATGAGATGTCAAGCAGTATACCGCAACAAGGGTTGCGGTATGGTGAACACTACTGTACTATAATGATGTATTTTTTTTAATAATCTGATACAGGACTGCACTAGTTTGTAAAAGGATTCGTTAAGGATCAGGTAGTGCACAGAATCCTTAATGTACAGCAGCTGCATGTGGCTGTCACACTAATCAGAAAACAGATGACTTGAATGACTTTCAAAGAATGACTTTGAATGTCTGGGACTGTAAGTTGCATTGAGGCTGATAAAAGTCCATACTATATAACTCTGCACTATATAAAGGGTTTTTCTTTAAGAAAACCACACTTTTGCCACAACAATGCTCTGATAATTTTGACAACATGTTTTTGTTTAATGTTTTTCATTTAGTTTTCGTTCAGCATTTTTTATCCATATTGTTTCATTTCAAAACACTTTAGGTCTGTTTGGTTTCACTTCCTCTACAAGCAATTGAAACATTAGGGATTTAAAATATTTCTTGTTTGTATATAGTATATATTATATATAATGCTTCTTTGCAGTGTAATGGAAAATGAAATGCTTGTAATTTATAATTAACTTAATGCATTGGCACACCCCAATAGGCTAGTTCCCAGCCATTGTTGTACTATAAACAAATTGCCCCTTGGGGATAATAAAGACTCTTTCTCTAATAATGAAATACAATAAATAAGATGTAAACTATATAAACATTTTATATTCATTTTATATATATTACAACATTGTAAATATAAATTTAATATTAATAATAAAACCAGCAAATAAAGGATGAACCTGCTTAGTGTAGACTTAAAAAATTGTAAATATTGCCAGAAGGGGTGTTAAGAAAACTAGTTCTCCAGTTCATTTTTACCACCTGACCAACAATCTCCAGGATGCTTGTAGAAAGTACAAATTTAAAGATGCCCTTTAACAGAAATCAGAGGATCACAGGTATATTTGCTTTTAAATACTATTTTTAAAGCTACTCTTTATATTTTTTACAATTATTATTATTAGTGTTTCATTTTCCTTTACAACAATTATAGCAGCAAATGTTCATAGGAAACATAGCTAAAATAAGCTTGTTAAATCTTTCCCAAAATAGCCAGAGAAAGTGAAGAGTTAAAGAATTTAAAGCAGAAAATGAAAAAAGGTAAAATAGTGTTGTGTACCTTAACATAGTAACCAAATTTTGTTATACTTCTGTTACATTTATTTTCAGCTACCAAAGTTTACCTTTAGTTACGTGATTCCATATTAATATTCCATTTTAAGTGTATTAAAGAAGTAGTGAACCAGATGAAATGAAGCTACTGTTTCACTAATGCACCACTAATGCACCTAATACATCTAATGCACCACTGCCTATTGATATTCTTTGGGCAGTTAAGATTCTTTGGACAGTGTGATTTGGCATGCTGAATCAAAATGTGGTACAGTGCATGGCACTGAGTTTTGATCGGCATTTTGAATGGCTGCATCTATATATAACGTATATATAGCAAAAAGCAGATTCATATTTCAACTTTTTTATTTTAATGCTTCTACTTTCTGTGTGGAAACATTTATTTAAATTTTTACCTTTGTTATGTGCACCTTAAGAAACATTTTTTTTAATATGAATTGCAAATCTGTTTGCAGTCAAATGACAAATATGTTTACATCTTTCCTCAGGAAGCAAGCATGAGTTTTTTTGCAAGTGCAAAGGAGTTTGATGTGCCAAACCACGAATCCTTTCAAAGTGCAAACTCCAATTATTTTTCCTGCTCTACTAATTTTGTCTTGATTAAAATTTAGATTGCTTTTCGTTAGAATTTCATATATATCCAAACTATTTTCCTTCTCTTTTTACATGGTTTTAAACTCTAGGGTGTCAAGTAATTTTATTGTCATGAACGCAATTTGCTTTTGCATGTGCTTTTGTGTTATTTGATTCTGCTCACGGATATAATCTGCAGGCTTAGATTTATTTATGCTTGATTGTCAGTCAGGGGAAAATCTAACAGCACGGCCTCCGCTATTCTTTTAGAGGTTCTAGCAGATGACAAAAATTGTGCGCACAAGCATACGTTAAACTAAATGTCAATATTGTTTCATTTTGCATTTTACTTTATTAAAGATTTTACCAATCGCTACCAATCTGATATTCCATATTTTATATATGTTTGTATAATAAATATTTTAGACAACTCTTTTAATAACTTTCAAATCTACATGGCTCCAAATGAATGAACAACAATGTAAAAAGTATTGATTGAACCAAATCTAGATGGTTTTATGACATGGCAGGAAATCAATGAATTTGTTGTTTTGATTAATTAAT
This sequence comes from Atractosteus spatula, assembly GCF_055471065.1. NCBI lineage: Eukaryota > Metazoa > Chordata > Actinopteri > Semionotiformes > Lepisosteidae > Atractosteus > Atractosteus spatula. The sequence continues at coordinate 53,414,765 of NC_142712.1, forward strand.
TTGTTTAAGAGGTTGGAGGAGTTTTCTCTTTCAATACAGAATATTTTATTTATACAAAAGAAAAATAGCAAATTCCTTTCTACATGTGCTCCAATTAAGCAAACCTTTCTTCTACTCGTCTTCTACTACATCAGAAGATGGGAATAGTTAACATACAGTAGGTGGACTATGGGTTCTGAATTGTGAAATGGGGATAAAGCATTCACAGAAATGTTTAAGGAAATCAAAAAGTTCTATATTATAATGAAGTTCAGGTAACTTGTGATTTTTTCTAGCATTTCTATAATAGTTTTATCACTTCCTTGCAACACTTCATAAAATTGCCTTGGGTGGTACCGAAATTACAATATTGTAAAGTGATTGCATTACAATAAATGAAGCTACTCACATGCTTTTTGGAAGGCTTCATCTGAATTTTGTCTTTTTGCTTAACTAGAGCTTTCTTTATAAAATGTTTTTCTAATTTGCTAAGCAGGTGTGAGCCTGATCAGAAACTGTAAGGGAGACCTCCTGGAAGAGGAGTTTGTTGCTGGAAGAGGTGTAAGTGGAGCCAGCAGGGAGCACTCACCCTGTGATCTGTGTGGGTTCTAATGCCCCAGTATAGTGACTTGGACACTATACTGTAAAAAGGCGCCGTCCTTTGGATGAGACGTAAAATAGAGGTCCTGACTCTCTGTGGCTAAATAAAAAAACCAGGGCACTTCTTGAAAAGAGTAGGGGTGTTACCTCAGTGTCCTTGCCAAATTTCACATTGGCCTTTACCAGTCATGTCCTTCTAATAATCCCCATCTATGAATTGGCTTCACCACTCTGTTCTCCCCTTCACTGATACCTGATGTGTGGTGAGCGTTCTGCACACACTATGGCTGCTGTTGCATCATCCAGGTGGGGCCTGCACATTGGTGGTGGTGGAGGGAAGTCCCCATTACCTGTAAAGCGCTTTCAGTGAAGTGTCCAGAAAAGTGCTATATAAGTGTAAGGAATTATAAATTATTCATATTTTCTTATATATTAGAAAAAGGAAAAGAGAGTGGGGAAGCAAAAGTAATGTCCCATCATAAACAACACAGGCATTGAAATAAGTAATTAGATCATTTTACATTACTTATTCAGTGTTTGACAGTCAGCTAACATTGGAGGCTACATGACATGATTTATTTATGATGTAGTTTTGGAGCATGGTGTGATGTATGTAAGTAGCAGATAAAATGTATCTTTACCAATGCAGATTTAAAATTTTGGTGTGAGAATTTTATGTATTTGTCAAAAGATTACAATTTGTAGTGGACATAGAAGCATATTTCATTCAGGTTCTTTAACACTGTTATCAATGTAAAATTGTAAGAAATCGATTATTTCAATAGTACGCAATACAGAGGGCCATTATTTATGCAACATACAATGATGCTGTGCCATTTTATTGCTCTCTTATATAGATCTGTACATACTGTATACACATATGCAGGCATACATTCTAGATCTAAGGAAAACTGAAAGTTATGTCAACAGCCATAATTTTGCATATTGACAATACAGTATGTGATGAGTCTGTGAAAATAATATTTTGCTTTATTTATTAGATATTTTCCTGAGTGCTTAAAAGGAAAAAAAAATATGTGCAGCTCTAAAGTGCTTATTAGTTGCAAATGTAATGCATTAATTATGCCACTGGCTGTCACTGGCTGACAATTTAAGAATATTGCAGAACTCTTCAGTTTCTAGCCTGGTACTTACTTAACTAGTAAGGTCAAATTCTCTTAGATTTGAAACTTATAGTGATATAATATATTGCTTTTAGTATAATCAGAGAGGGGACACAGTGAAGCTATCACATGTAGGAGCAAAGCAGCTGAAAGGGAAGTATTGGAGAAATGAAATGCAGTATTTCTGGTCATTTTTACTGAAAACATGGAGGAACAAAAGAGAAATGTAGCTGGAAATCTTAGTAACTACTCTGCTATCAAAGTAGCAAATCACTTCTCAAAATGTAATAGCTACTTAAAGCTATAAAGCAAAGATTGTGGCCTTTTGAAATAAAGAGCAGCTGGTCAGGCCATAAGAGAGCCGTGGCTCTTTTTTCCCGTTTACAACCGTTTTGGGGCAATATATGCCAGGGACCTGTGCAATACATTTATATTTATATTTATATTTATATTGTGCAATATGACTTTTTTGTGTACTGTTCTGTTCTGGTTTGTTCTTTGTGTGTTCTGGACTGTGAGTAACTCTTCTTAGTGCACTTCTCACTGTACTGATTGTATCGTAGGTATTGTATTATTATTATTGTATCATTCTTACGCTGTTGCTGTGTTGTCTGTGTTAAGCTGCTGTTGCACTGCAATTTCCCTCATGCGATCAATAAAGTATCTATCTATCAAACAACTGGAAATCAATCAATTTTTGCATTAAATCCTATTGAGTACTATAGGCGAGGTAGGATAAGAGTCAAGTGTTCTCGATGCAAAAGCTTTAGGAGGATGGAACCCAGACGTGTTGTTGAAGCTCATATCCTGGCATCTTTCAAGAAACTCCTGGATAAGATTATTAGATCAATTGGCTACTAACTACCAAACAGGTCAGATGGATCAAACAGCCTCCTCTTGGTTTTCACCTGTTCTTATGATTTTTATTGAAAAGTAGTCATAAGACACTTAACACTATCCTGTACATGTCCTATAGCTAAGTTTGGTAATATTCACTAAGATGAATGCCTCTTATCCAGATACAAAAATCTAAAGATCATTAGATTACAGTTAACACAGCAAGAAATGCCTCATCTTAAGGAGCGAGTCAAAAATCAGCACAGTTCTTATGATAAGGTGTGTTTAATCATAAGATATATTTTAAAATAAGGCTTTCTTATGAACGTCCTGCTATGCTTTAGGACAAATGAATTTATTGAAAAGCAGAAGCAAGGGTGGTGCACAAGGAAAGTCAATTACAAGGCAACTATTTTTTGGAGAATAAAAAACAATACTGTAAAACTAGATTTTATAAGCAAGAACTTTTGTGATTTTGAGTTTGCTAAAAACTGTATATATACATACTAAATGTATATGTATATATTTATACTATACTATACTTTAAAGATGTCAAACTGTACCTTAGGTGTAAGTAGTCATTAGTTGAATTGTCAGAATATGTACCATTAAATCTTCACATTCTTGAAACATACAAAGAAGCTTGAAAATGAAATATTCAGGAGTTTGTATTTGTGCTTAATCCCCAACTAGTAAGCATTTTTTCCTCTGACAATCTAGCTAAGGTTTGCTGTCCACAGAATTTTCTGTATATTGCTATCCTTCAGGCTCTGAACCTTCCTCTCTCTTTAATTTTACCTTCTTCTTTTAACAATGAGTAAAAAACATGTTGAAATGTAGGTCTTTGTACAAAGGATCTCAGTTTATAACACCATTTTCACATCATTTTTTTCCACACAACGTAAGGTGTGCGTTATGATTAACATATTGAATGTTAGAAAAGTGTTATGAAAGTGAAAGAGTATTATCTTTTTGCATTTAGAATCTGCTAATGAGCACATTGTCTTATTTTAAGGCATTCATATTAATCTGTATTAGTTATATTATTAATTTGTGGTTTAATAGTATGTCTTAGTCTTTGATAAGATTGCCAGGATCTTTAGTAAATGAGATTCGATATCTCTTACCTAAAAATTATAGAGCCACTGTCTCTTAATGGTCCTCAGGAACAATAGCTCCAACAACTTCATTTATAGTCACAGGTGGTGAGCTACAAGCAGGTTTTATTGCCTAGCATGGTTGCAAATTCCATCCAGCAACCAGTTCAGTCTAGGACCCTGAGATTCCCTCGGCAAAATGATTAATTATCTCTTTGCTTCATTCAGAGGTAAAGTGGCATAATGGCTAGACTGAAAAATTTCAACAAGATGCACAAACTTTAACAGACAGCTCTGGAATATTTCCAGTGTTATATAAGAGCTTCTTAATGGCCTGGTTTTAAAGGATGAGTCATACTCTCTGATACACCCCACAAGCTACAACTTCAGCTTAGTAATAGTCAGAAACCAAAGGGGAATGGGGCAATAGCAATAGAATAACTGGAGCATTAAGCCCCCAATCTTCATTTTACAATTGTGAATTCAGTTAGCTTTAGGGAAATCCTCAGGATAGAATAAGTGAAGTGGTAATTAAATCAGCGTTTATTAATAATCATAGAGAACAAACCATGCTTTTGAAAATGTCTTCTGCTTGTAAAGGGTCAACTACTTGCATGTTTTCATTCTTAGCTCAGTAACCTGAGATTACACGCTCTGATTTGCACAGTTTGTATATTATTCTTGTATTATATTAATTTGTTATGTTATTTATTATTATTGTTGTTGTTTATTAATATTGTTATGTTCTTCGTTTTTTTAAGTACATACAGTATATAGAAAAACTGAAATCCTAGAGAGCAGCCATGTTCCCAGAGATGATCATAGAGTACTGATTATTTTTTTCAATAAAAATTCTTGCCATAATTATTCTTGTCATACAGAAAATTTACTTTTGTGTGTTAACATATATATTCAGAAGAGGAGTGCACATCTGTATAAAGGACTTTCAAAATACAGTGACAGAAAAGAATTCTTACTTTGGTGTTAGGAAATAATGTAAACTTGCTTGAAACTTTTATAAAAAGTAAGTATAGCTTTACCCAGGTGACAAGTTAAGGTTAAACAAAAGAGAATACCCCTGCCTCCAACAAACTGGTTATATTAAGATCTAAGGGGTGAGTATTTTGCTTTTTATTTCTGTCCAGTTCCTTGACTATGTATTTTGTCATCAGTGTTATTTAATTTTTGAGCCAGGAATCTGAAACCATAGCTTATTTCTCTAAGACAATAAAATGTAGTTATCAGGTTGGCATAAAGTACAATGGAGGTAACATTTTCACATGAAATTGCTCACATTTCATTTACATATTTCACCAATATCTACTAACCTTTTATATTTGATGCCCTATAAATCTTACAGACACACCATAACTATGTCCTCTTTCTCTGAACTTGAAAGATGACTTATCTTATTCATGTCATTATGTTTAACACCTGACCAGAGATAATTAAAACAGTAGGGGTATAGAGTTAAATAGCAGGTGATTCTGTTTAGTGTTTTAACATGGTTTTATGTCCATATATCATTTAATATATCTTTTTGAAATTTATTTGAACAAATTGTTGAGCTGTCAGACAACAATTAGACTCCATGTCCAGTCTACAAAAAAATATAGTTTTTTTCAAGTCTACACTTACATCAGTCTTAAGCATTTTTTCTAAAGTGACTGTACAGATACCCCATTAAAAGACCACTGGAAAAAAACAGCATCCAATAATAATGAAAAACAAAAGTATATGCAGTATTGTCCTCTTGATCAAACAGATTACTTCTGTTACATAAGAAGCTCCTTACCAGAGATTTTTTTTTCTTTAGAAAGTCCAAAGCATATATTATTTTCATATACCTAACATATTATCGTCTTTTATATAATGGCTCTTCAGTACTAAAATTCAAAGAGTATGCAGCAAACAAACCATTTTATATTTCTTATATAAATTGTTTTATTCTACTAGATGAAAATACATGTAATATTGTTTCACATTTATATAATTTACAAAATATTTTAAAATGTTACATTTTAAATAAATGTTAAAAGATTTGGCTATGTGACACTTTCTTAAATGAAGTGATTTGTCAGAGAAATAAATTATTTTATATTTTTCTGCTTGAGTACTGAAACCACTATGTGTTCTGACTTACATTCTCACTCAGTTCACAGTTATTTAAATGAGTCCTTAATTAAACTGTGCTATACTAATACATTTACTACCTACATATGAACTTTGATACATAATGTAAAATTACAACTTAGTGGGAGCAGAAAAGCACTAAAATATCTAATAAGCATGATTAACTGAAAAATATTTTAGAAAGAAAAACTGTACAGACAGGACTATGTACTTCATGACAATGGTTAGTAGAATTACTAACTACTATTGTATTGTAGTTTGTAGTATTGTATTACTAACAGTACTAGGCATTGTACCTGATCAATTTAAGGTAGCGGTTGTTAGACCACACCTTAAGAAGCCAAATTTGGATCCACAAGTTCGTAACAGCTACAGGCCTGTCTCAAATGTCCCATTTCTATCTAAAATTCTTGAGAGAATAGTTGTGGCCCAGTTTAATCATATCTAGACTCAAATAATATGCTTGAGAAATTTCAGTCTGGTTTCTGCCCAGGCCACAGCACTGAAACTGCATTAACAAGAGTCGTAAATGATATTCTGTTAGCTACCAACAATGGAAATGCAACACTGCTTGTGCTTCTAGATCTTAGTGCTGCCTTTGACACGGTTGACCACTCTATTTTGTTACATAGGCTTGAGTTTGAGGTTGGCTTTTGTGGAACCATACTTAAGTGGTTTACTTCATATTTAACTAATCGTTTTCATTATGTTCAAATATCTAATAATTGTACTGCTTCGTCAAATTTCACCAGTTCAATTTGGGGTACCACAGGGATCAGTGCTGGGACCACTATTGTTCTCTTTGTACGTGTTGCTGCTAGGTAGGATCATACGAAAACATAATATTAACTTTCATCCATATGTTGATGACACTCAAATTTACATTTCGTTTACACCTAATGACAATTAGTCTATGATCACTTTAGTTATTTGCATTAATGAAGTAAAGACTTGGATGTGTGAAAACGTTTTGTTACTAAACTCTGATAAAACTGAGGTTCTGTTGTTTGGAGGCAGCAATACTAATACACTTAACTCAGGATTTAAAAATTTGCCTCAAAGACTCAGCACGTAACCTAGGCATCATATAAGACACAAAGCTCTCATTTACTACTCTCATGTTAAAACAGTATCGAAGATATGCTTCCTACAGTTAAGAACTATGGCAAAACTAAGGCAGTTTCTCTCCACTCAAGACACAGAGAAAATGATTCCTGCTTTTGTATACTGGAGGTTAGACTACTGCAATGCCCTACTAACATGGAGCACCCATCACTCTTTCAACATCTTACAGAAAATTCAGAATACAGAAGCTAGAATTGTTACTAGGAGCAGAAAGTATGACCATATAACACATATACTTAGCTCTCTTCATTGGCTTCCTGTCAGGTACAGGGTGGACTTCAAAATCCTTCTACTTACTTATAACTTATAAGGCTCTCAGAGGTCAGGCACCTGTCTATCTAATGGAACTTATTAATGTATACAATCCAAGTCTCCCGCTTAGATCACAGAATGCAGGTCTTCCTCATATTCTACGCATTCATAAAAAAATATTTGGCAGTAAAGACTTTAATTACAGGGCTCTTAGCTTATGGAACAGTCTCCCACTTCATGTTTGGGATGCCGAGTCAATCTCAGTATTCAAATCCAGACTGAAGACCTATTACTTCAGCCTAGCCTACTCACACCTTACATCATAGCCTGCCGCAACCATGGTTGCTGGTGCTGCTGTACATGCCATGGTGTGTCTCTGTGTTATATCTGTTCTGACCCAACTATCCTATTCTCCTTCCCACATGTCCGGATGGTGCCCAGGCTGGGCACCATCTGAATTGGATGCTGCATCACTGCAATGGATCCAAGAGGGACATCGTGGATATAGCTATTGTTTAGGAGGATTTTCCTGGTCTACAGAGATCTGCATGGAGTACCGATATACAGAAGACATAATGGATGGATTTTTTTTCTCCTTACTAAGGAGTTTTTTGGTTCCTCTCTTCCGTTGTCTTATGGTCTTTTCTGTTCTGTATTCACAACATGTATGATTGCTTGCTTTGTTATGCGCCTTAGGGTAACCTTGTTGTGAAAGGCGCTTTATAAAAATAAATTGAATTCAATTACAAAAAGATAAAATAATTCCTTATCATTTCTTCTGTGGATTGATAGGCACCACCATATTTAATAAAAATATCTAAATATAGTTATGGGAATTATAACTGAATTTTTGTGTCATACTGTATAACCCTTTTATATGTTTTATTTGAATTTAAATAAATCTTCACTTTTTTAAACTTTATTATCAGGTGAATAGATCATTAAGATGGGATGCAATTGTGTGGTGCCGAGAGCGCCTACTGTTCAAAAAGTTACTTTGTGTTAGATTTTTGCCTATTTTAATTTATTTTTCTTACTTGTGCTAGGAAAGCTTAATCAGTTTGGAAATCATAAAGTATATCATAATATTTAAGTTTGAAGTTTGTCTGCAGTTCTTACTATAATACTGAGGGAGAAATACTGTACTGCGGTTTTCTCAAGGAGACATGGATGACCGCTTGACTTTTTTTACCAGAACTCTGAGAAGAGTGGCGGAGGACCAATTTCTGGATTTAATTACCTCTGCTTTGCAATCTAAAGCAATCAAGCTTTCTTTAACAAGTTTATTGTTTAATTACCGACTTTGTCAATAGAACAGTGAGAGTATAAAGTATTGGAGAAGTATAAGGAACGTGTCAGTGATTGAATTTCTTATAGATTACATTATTTCTCAAGGGACTGTCCTTGAGGTGGTTTACTAATGAAGTCCAGAAATGTCAACAGTAATCACTTTTACTGTCTACCCTTACTTTCTGTAACATTCATATGTGCCACAAATAGAGCTTATTTATTCTACATTAAAGAACGGTTACTCCCAAGATTGCTCATTAAAGCTGCCCTCAGTGTTACCACTGAAGTTGAGCTCTAGCACTATCTGACTTTAAAACATTATTTTGTCTCAGAAGTGAAGTTTGGGAGATACTGTATTAGTATGGAGATGGAAGCTGCAGAACAAATGGGTTGCAGAATGTAAACTTTGAACCAGCATCACAAGTATTCTATAATGATCAAACATGACTTGATAACACTTTAGGGGCTGAAAATTTACATTGAAATCTACAAAATGTAAAATATATGAAAAATAACAAAAGTCACGTGTTGTTTTGGACTTAAGCTTAGAGTTATGATGCATATACAGTATATATGACATTTATTTCAGTCTTTGTTTTAAGATAAATTCTCTGTGAAATTATTCTATTAATTTTTGTGAAGCGAGATATTGTCAAAACCATATTTTCTCAACATTGAATCTTCTAGGTTGCTGGAGGGTTACTTTAAATTGTTCAGCTGTTACAACGAGCATAACCTTCAGATAATTGGGAAATAAGGCACTGGTGCTGAAAACAGAGGGGAGAGGGACTTCGGGGAGTCATTTACAATTATCATACAATCCTGCTCACAATAAAAGTTTAGTGCTATTTTAATAATACAGTATTATAAGAAAGTAATAGTCTTCCTGAAGAACAAATAAAAACAAACAAACATTTTAAAAGGAGTGGTTTTCTAGCCATCCATTTTCTAACCAGCATGGCCAGCATGCCATATCACCCTGCAACTCACAACTGACAACCCACTGAATCTCAGCAGGTGTGAGCCTGGTCAGTACCTGGATGGGAGACCTCCTGGGAAAAACTAAGGTTGCTGCTGGAAGAGGTGCTAATAAGGCCAGCAGGGGGTGCTCACCCTGCGGTCCATGTGGGTCCTAATGCCCCAGTATAGTGACGGGGACACTATACTGTAAACAAGTGCTGTCTTTTGGATGAGATGTAAAACCAAGGTCCTGACTCGCTGTGGTCATTAAAAATCCCAGGGTGTTTCTCGAAAAGAGTAAGGGTGTAACCCTGGTGTCCTGGCTAAATTTCCTATGCCTCCTAATAATCCCCCTCTATGAATTGGCTACATTACTTTGTTCTCCTCCCCCCCACTCCAATGGCAGACAGAGTGATGCGCCAGTTGGAGTATTCTCGGTCGCATTTAATGGCAACATCAGCTTGAAGATTTGGATCAAACCACCAAATGGAGACGGGCTTGCCGACAAGCGGACCCTGCTGATACCCTGCTGATTAACGCTATCCCCACTGATAGCTGATGCTTCTTGCCCACAGCAATCCAACAGAGAATAAACAATAGCGCCAAACTGTTTGCCACATGATAGAAGGAAGGGCATCAAAACAGGCAACTGCCCTTTTATACCAAACAGTGCAGTTTACTGATAAAGTAAAAAAAAACTTGATGAATGATGTAACTGCTCAGGATGAAAATGTGGTATAAATTTGCAATATGTGTAACAAAACTAAATACAGTAAAAGATATTGCCAGCTCTGACTATATAAATTGTAGTGAAGTACAATAAAGAAATGAATTTGAGGTTTGTATTTGAAAATGTCAGCTCAATTGTGATTGAAATCACACACAAATTCTGTAATGCATTAAAATATGAATAGAGGAGGCAAATCTGAATGTATACTACTTGTAAAATCCAGTGATATTATATAATGACTTGGAATAATGTTAATGAATATGCATTTTAAAAACATACTGTATCAATAGAAAAACATTTCAGGCAATGCTCAAAGCAAAAAGTAATTGTCCTTCCAATTACAGACCATAGACATGAGTGAAGGACAGGTAGGCACAGTGCAAATCTACATATAAGAATGTTAATGTGTGCAAGAATGGATACCTTAAGTGTATATTAGTGCGTAGATGTAAATGTGGAAATATTTACTTCCTGTCATTACACTACGTACAAAGTGTGCCAACACAATGAAAAGACCACTTTAAGTGTTCTCATAATTCTTCATAAAACATTGGCACACAGTGTATTCATGGAACTCTAATACACCAGTCACATTGATGCCTTACTTATGAATCTGCTTAATATTGTACAACCAGGTATTTAATTAGATCTTTTCTAGGAGACTTAAAGGATTAGTGACTGCATCAATGATTTTTTTTATTTTTATGATGGGAAAATGTCTTTTAATCTACAGTTATGTTGTATTCTAATTTTCTTTTTTTGTAGATCTGAATATAGAGATACCTGACTTGCTAAAATGCTGAAGACTGTTATCCACCTTTGAAATCTGTGTACACAAATTGTGACAAAAGTGGCTAAAAAGTCAACATAATTGACTTCTTCAGAATCCACAGTGAAAAAGAATCATGGTTCAAAAACAGAGAAAGTGTCACGCCCTCTGCAGCCAGAGGGCGCTCCTACTCTGTCCTGTCCCTTGTTTCCTGCCTGGCTGTCCTTCCGGTCCCTCTCTTTCCCTTGGGCTATATATTTCCTGGTCTTGCACTCTGCCCTCGCTCAGCATTGATGTTCGGATGTCCTGAAACCCACCTAACCACCCAGGTCGCCCCACGTCCGCTGCCTGAGGGCATTGGTTTCTACCTGACTCCTGAACTGCTGAGCCCGGGCCTTTTTCCCGTTCTGCCGCTACGCATATGGGTCTTTTTCCTCTCCCCTGCTCTCCACGGTTAGTCCCTTTGGACGCCCATGACAGAATGCTGAGCCACCTACTGACCCCGCGAGCGGCGCTTTTTGTCTTGCCGCAGCTTTTTTCTTTTGCTCTGGGCTATTTTTTTTATTATTCAGTCCCTCCATTCTAATCACTGGATATCACTCCGATCTTCCGTGCCTGTAAGCAGGTCCTGTACCTGGCTTTCCTTGGGTAGATCACTCCGGTATCAGTGATTGAATTTTGAGTTGGCTCTCCCATTCTGATTGCTGGATATCACTCCGGGCATCCGTGTCTGTGAGCGGACTACGGTCCGGCTTTCCTCAGGTTGTCCACTCCGATATCAGCGTTTGAATGTGAATGTGCCTATTGCCCAGTCTGCGGTATTTTTTCCCCTTGTTTTTTGTTTTTTAATCTTGTTTTTTGCCTTTTGTTTTGATTTCTCTTCCTGGTTTACCCTCCTATTTGGTCCCCCTAGCTCCCTGTTTTTTGGTTCCTATCTGTCCTTTGTGGTTTGTCTCCCTGGTCTCCCAGGTTTTTGTCCGTTGTGTTTGTGCTTGTGTACTTTTTTCTTTTAAGTCTCCGGAGCCCTACTCAACACCCCCTTCCTCCACCCAATAAAGGTTTATACCCCGGAGGAGGGGGTAGCTCTCAGCCATGGACTCCCAGAGGTTTCCTTGCAGTTAAATGAGGTTTTTCCTCCCCCCAGTGCTGTGCAGCTTATTTATTTGTATGGGCGTCAGGAGCCGCCCATGAAGGGGGGGGGGGGTACTGTCACACCCTCTGCAGCCAGAGGGCAATCCTACTCTGTCCTGTCCCTTGTTTCATAATGTAAATGTAAAAGTGCATTTAAAACTGAGAAGAGGCACTTTTGTATGCAAAGGGTTGTAGGTGTTTATACAGTTATACTGTATAGCACTCTGTCTATATCTTGATTTCTGTCTATATACAAACTTTTGAAGTTTTTGATACCTTGGCATGTTTCAAGAGATAGTTAGAGGACATCCTTAGAACAATTAGTTACTAACAACAAAATTAGCTAAATGGACCAAATGGCTTGTTCCCATTCAGAATCTTTAAGTTTTTAAAATATGTTAGAAAAAGCAAAGGTCTTACAACATTCACTAGATGCCTTTATACTAGAGTCACTTAGAGCAGTTTTAGAATCTAAACAAAATGTTTGAGGTGAGCTTGGATGACAAATACTGCTATTACAAATTCTCCTGTGCACAATTATGTTAAATAAAATATTAGTCAAATGAGTGAATGAATGGTCTCAACTTAGTATCAAATCAGTGTCCCAAGAAAGTCAAAGACAATGTAAATAAACTCACGTTATATTAAATGTAAAGATGTAAATTTCTCACATTTGCCTTCTGCTTCTAAATCCCCTTCTGCAATGGAATTGTCAAGGCAGACAAGAAGAAAGATTGATGCCTACACTGCTTTTGTCCTTTTTATTGGAGAAGCACTGAACTTTTCAACAAAAACAGGTCGATTTTTGGGAAAAAGGAAGAAAGGCTGTCATGGGAGATACAGAGGGCATGTCAAGAGGTAAGGTATAGAATATCTAGGTTTCAGCTTGAGTTGTGCTGTCAGGAATAGTTGTCTTATCTTGACCTGAAACCGTAAGGTCAGGGAGACTTTGGGTAAGCTCAAGGGAGCATTAAAGGAATGTTAAAATAGATAAAAGAGCAGGTTGAAAATATTATGTCATGTACATTATTTCTCAAAAGGATGATAATCTATTACACACGTGAATACATTGAGTTAGAGATAATAGAATCTGATCAAAAAGATAAAATAGCATAATATGTGAAAGTGGACATGAGAAAAATGTATTAAACATCATAGGAAAGGCAGCATTTGATTCTGAAATAAGTGGTTATATACTGTAAGAGTTTGTGACATCGGGTGACAATATTTGCAATAGTAAGAACTGATTATAGACTAGGAAGTAAAAAGCAATTTCAGAAGAGGAAGCAGATGTTGCAGAAATGTAGCTCCAGAGAGTAAGAGAATAATGTTTTAAACAGTCCTCTTTGTAAAATAAAAAAGTCATATTAAAATTATGAGCTACCAATTTATATGTACAACTCTGGAGGCTCTTCTTCTCCAATTGCTAATAAGTTCAAGTTCAATTGTTATTCCGGCAATATACAAGTTCACAGTGGAACAAAATATTGATCCTCCTGGTCCACGCTGCAAATACAGACAGGACACTGAAATAGACATTGTAGACAGGATACATATATTGCAAAGTGCTGATAGTGCAAATTACAGGGCAATACATAGTACAATGTACACAACACACTGGGGGGATTTAAACCTTGTTTCTGGAATTGGGGTTGGTGCAAGTAGGATCCTCAGGGTGTTGAGGAGCCTGACAGCCTGCGGGAAAAAGCTGTTACGGAGTCTGGTGGAGCTGCGATATCTTTTCCCAGATGGTAGGAGGGCAAAGAGTTTTTGGGAGGGGAGGGAGGGGTCATCTACTGTACTGGAGGCCCTGTGTAAGCAGCATTTGTGATAGGTGACAGAAATGGAAGGGAGGGAGGCTCCAATGATGTTTTCATCTGTTTCCACAATTCGTTGCAGGGTCTTGCGGTCTGAAGCGTTGCAATTCCCAAGCCAAACAGTGATCCAGATGGTCAAGGTGCTCTCAATGGTGCTTCTGTAGAGAGTGGTAAGAATGGGCAGGGGAAGGTTAACCTCCTCAGTCACCGCAGGAAAAAGACACTGCTGTGCTTTCTTGGCTAGGGAGGTGTTATTGAGGGACCAAGTGAGGTCATCTGTAATGTGTACACCAAGAAACTTGGTGCTTCTAACTGTCTCCACAGGGGAGCTGTTGCTACAAGTGTCTCAACCTGTAAAAGTGCATATTTAAAATGCAGGTTGGGTTCTGTAATTTAGACTTTCTTTTAAAACCTCCAATCAGTTCTGAATGGAGTTAGTATATAACAAAAATAACTGCTGATTCTAAATTTTCTATTAAAAAAGCTACGCAAATGTTTTTAAGAAATATAATTATAATGTGTCTCTTTAGAAAACAACATACAGTAGAATATGTCATGCTACAAATAATAAAGATTACAGACATTAGTATATTTCATTGAGGAGACCATACAGAGCATGGATGATATGTTTCTAAGCAGGATATAATTAAAAACATAATAATTCAGTATCACAAGTCTCTTTACCTATTTGTTCATATCTATAAACAAATGTTCCCTCTTGATTAAAATTCAGTTTGATGCATTTATTCCACTATTTTAATATGTACTTAGTATTCTAATATTTAGGAACATGCTGAAAGGAAAAGTTAAGAGACAAAATGAACGTTTTGGCTCTTCGACACCTGAAGAAGACTCCACAGCTTAAACGCTCATTGTATCTCTTTTCCTTAGAGCATGGAATACATCTTTACCTGTTCCATTACAGCCTACGCAAGCTGAAACAGCTACATTGTAATATTTAATATTTAATACTTAAGGCCTATGTATGTACTGTATGCATAGGTGCTGAGTTTTCAAATACTTTCAAATTGATAGGGGGATCTATGACTTTTCACACTTTACAATATATTCTCAAGCACATAAGGTATTAGTACATTTGCCTATAATATGATGGTGGGTGTATTAAGTTGTATTAAGTAACTTTAGTTTGACAAGCAAGTAATGCTGGTGAATGCTGTTGGGCCAATGTAAAGACTGATATCAGATGAATACTGGGACAGTATTACCATGTTTCCTGAGTAGGAAGATGTAGTTTCTTTCAAGGCAATCAAAATAAAAGCAATAAAAATAAACTACTAAGCAGGAAGCCATCGTAAGCGTTTCAATCCAAAATATATTTTATGAATTAAAGAAAAAACGTCCCATGTTGTTATCTGTGCTTATGTAAACCAATGAGTCAAGGCAGCGTGGGTGTCATTCACTGCTCTTGATCTACTGCACTTATCATTGTTAATACACCAGAAAACTAAAGCCGGGAGTACCTTCTGGCTCTTAATTAATCCATTAATTTAATTGGTTTGTCTCCCTTAAGTAAATCAATCTGAGTTTATGGATGAAAAGTATGCCTCTCTCTAGCAGAACTAATGGGAAAATCATTAAAATACTGTGCTTGTGTGGTGTCTTTCTGAATGTGTGTGATGTCTGCTACAGCATACATGTTGGTATGCTTGGGGGATTGGGCCTATCTTGCTCTATAGTACAGGATAGGTGGAGATCAGTATTAAATTACTTCCATTTCTATGTTAGCGTGTATACAGAAATTATCACTCAATGTATATTTCACTAGAAAGGCAATTTAGTCCAAACACATTTTTAGCCTGGTGACAGTATTAATGACACTGTACATGAGTTCTCCAATTATTGTAAATTCCATTAGTTTTAATTTTACAACTATAACACTAGATTATAAATGATGAATAACTGTATTTTTATTTTTGTTACAGAATTTGTAAGATATAGTTCAAATATAATATATAATTATATATTCAAATATAATTCAATATATAGGTAAAATATATTATATATATATACTGATGGAAAAAAGAAACGCAGCACCTCCTCCTCCACTGTCTGTCCCTACCATCTGTGTGGAGCAGGCTGAAGAGTGACTTATCCGTGAAGAGGACCTGATGCAACAACTGATGAGTCCATCGCAGCCTCTGTCTGGCCCAAGTCAGTCAGGTGTGACATCTAGGAGGTGTGAGCAGAGGGCCTCTGACAGGTCGCCTTGCTCTTAGGCCAGCAGCTTGGAGCCTCACTGTCCTGTCATAGATGCGAGCATTGTTTCAGCATCAGTATGGATGGTAGATCTGAAACGATCTCTCAGATGGATCAGTCTGATGTGTCAGTCCTGCTCTGGTGTGGTCACTCGAGGGCGACTGGATCTTGGACGGTCATCTGTCCTGCCAGTCTGCTAAAACCTTCACTGCAGTTGGGACACAGTGGAACGGCTTACTCCATAGTGTCTGGCAAAGCTGGCACATGACATGCCTGCCTGCAGCATGCCAATGGCCCTCTCCCTTGCTTCTGGTGACATTCGAGGCATTATGGATTGCACAGAAAACTGACTAAGTGTGGCCTTTTTCTTGCAGTGACCTAAGCTTTAAATTAATGCCTTTTTAAAGGTGACCTGATCAGGCATTGTTACACCTGGACCTTGTTGGTTAAAAGTGCACCTAAGGAACTTTCATGTGATTGGCAAGTTGCAATGCCTCATTGCACAAGCTGTATTGCTGATCAGAGGGCTTTAAACAAATTGACAACTTTTTGTGAAAGTACATAAGCTATAACTATAGTATTTTAATTCCAGAAAATGTTGCGTTTCTTTTTTCCATCAGTATATTTTCAAATATATAGGTAAAATATTTCTATTAAGTATCATACTATGCCACATGGAGCAAGATAACACTTGTGCACTGTTGTGTGTGATGTTTCCTAAAATACTGTATGTCAGCTGCAGCTACATACAGTATTACAGTAATACCTGCAGCTGTGCCTTCTTGATGTATTTCCAGAAGGACCACCAAACCATATAATATGCTATAAAATCATGTTTGCAGTAACAGTCAAAAGGCTGAAAGTAAATGCATGCCTAAAGAACGATAGCTGATATACTTTTATTTACTTTCTGTTTATGAAATGTTAATAACTACATTTACCTTTTAAAGGAAACCCAAAGATAGTCATAGTGGTTAGTTTTCTAAACTCTATTTACTCTTTAATAGCACAAAGATCTACTAGTGAAGTGCTAGTTCCTCCAGTTTTGAAAGATTAAAAGATAAATAATAAAGTATGACTAGAATACACTTGAAGTGACAAATACGGTG
The DNA here is from genome assembly GCF_055471065.1 of Atractosteus spatula. Classification (NCBI taxonomy): domain Eukaryota; kingdom Metazoa; phylum Chordata; class Actinopteri; order Semionotiformes; family Lepisosteidae; genus Atractosteus; species Atractosteus spatula. The sequence continues at coordinate 53,431,935 of NC_142712.1, forward strand.
CAGTTAAAAGTCTAAAGGTCTGTTGAGATTATACGAATCCTTTAATTAGCACAGAGGTGTACTGTTATAGTGTCAGTTTCTCTCAAATCTATTTTTCTTTTCAACTAAGGTTAATAAATTATTAATAAACATGAATAGTGCTCACTTTATTTTGAGTGGTAGATGCAGTGCTATTAATCTTCTGTTGAGATGCTATAAATCATTTAATATCATGGGAATATACAAGTGTGGTCACATATCTTTAATTGCATTTACCTTTTAATGAAAGGTTAATAGACTATTAATACAGTATGGATACCATTCACATTATACAGTAAATAATAAATATATTTTGATATTTGATGTTTAGAATTCAATAACACTTTCAGGTACTGTTAGGGTGCCCCTTGCTACATATATTTTTGATGAAAGATTGATTTCATCATTAAAAATGATGTTGTATATGAAACAGAAGTAACCCAAATTAGTACATACATGAAGTACAGCGTAAAAGGACATTGGCACAGTTTAATACTGGATCCACATTGGACCCAGTTTAAGGTTGAATTCAAATACTCAAATACTATATGAAGTTCAATTGTTATTTAAGACTGTCCCCCTAGATCTGACAGTGGTTCATACTACAATCACTTCATTTTAATTAACATGTACTAGATTCCTATTAACTAAAAAGTAAATTGCAATCAAGTAAATTGACTTCTATTTGGAGAGCAATGTTTTGCAATTGCATGTGAATGTACAGTAACATCTTAATTTTATGTCAATAGACACTATTAATACACTATGGTTACTTTTAATATTTAATATGTGTTAAGTATGTATGTAAAGTACATACACTTTTAAGATTCATCTATTTATTATTCCACACATTAAACAAAATTTCAAGAATTAACAATGCCCCATTCTTGGTGTTTCCTGCCTATTACATGATGCTTCCTTCTAGTTTAGTGGATTCACTAAAAACTATTGAGTTACAAACCTATGAGTGTAAGACATTTTTGCTATTCAAAATGTCATGTAACAAAAAAAATACACAAAAGCAGTCGGAAAATATAAGATGCTGTTTTTATGCGTCTTGAAATTATAGTATTCTGAGCATGCTTTCTTCTAATGCTCCAAGCAGGAAAAAAAAACAGTTAAATTCCTTCAAGAACACATTATGCAATAACATTACACTGTGTACATAATAATGTGATGTTTGCTATTTACGCAGCTGCTAGGTGTGTTTAGTTCACTCTAAGTATTCCATTCACAGTACTTCTGAGTGAAAAGGGATTAGAGATGCATTAAAGGCTTTTTGAATCTTAGCACACTATTCATATTCACCCCACTTCTCTCATACTGTCAGCATATTGGAGCTGAATGGTGCCTCTTCAACTAAGCGCTATGGCATCTCCTTGCTTACCTCTTCTTATCAGACACTTTGCATTCATTTTGTTTTTGTTCTTTTCCCCAAAAGTTTCTCAAAAGTATCAAAAATTCATTGTACTGTTTATTTCTAATGTTTCAGTCATCTAGAAAAAAATCTTAATTTAGACTATGAAACCCCAACATGCAGTGATTGTCTTTGCAAGAATTCTTTTATTTCTGCTTTTATGAAACAATTTGCTTTTATCAGAAAATGTACTGTATGTATCTCAAACACAGAATTCTACACATATTTCAACTAATTCTATTGGCATTAAATACATTTTGAATATATATATTCTATATATAAGTGTGCATTATGCATTTAATAAAAAGCTATTTTCAACACTTTATTAAAGCTATAGTTTATAAATATATTAAAGTTGTTGTAGAACTGCTATTGTGGTGGTTGTGAATAGGAAAAAGAAGAAGGTGAGACCACACAAGAGAGAGGAGACAGAAAGAACTTGAAGCTGGTACCAGATGAAAATCCCTTCTTCGTGATCATTTGAAAAACCGCATTGGAGGTAATTATTTCAACCTTGCAAAGACAGCTTGCTATTCTGTAGCTTTCAGGGAACTTGTAGCTCCTGAATGAAGAATCCCTCAGTTTAAACCTACCTCTCCTATTTAGTGGGTGCATTATAGAATGGGTTAAAAAGGCTCCCATTTATTTTGTGCCATTCGGGTTAGAAACAGGGGTTTAATTGTGTGTTGTATTCTATTTAGTTTAGAAGGCAGCTTGTCTCTTCTTTGGCCTCTGTAGGCATTATTTAAGAGTGGAATATTTGGTAGCAGCCTGGTGTTTTCTGGTCTCTGACATACGTCTTTGAAACACCTTGTCTGTAAACCTGTAAATACAGTGATTTGTGTGTTGTATGTTTATGTTGTACGTAGGGTAGTGTATGTCACCATCATTTTTAATATTTGTTTAATCAGTATGCATGAATTAATACTCTTTTCATCAAAGTTGTACCAGAGTACTAAGAATTCACGTACCTCTAACTAACCAACTGCTCAGATATATTTTTGGCAGAATATATTACAGAATACATTGGCACTTATTGACTAATCTGCTCGTTTTTTTCTTGATTTTCATCAATTTTTGTAACCCCCATTTATAACATTATTATTGCAGGTCTGTTGAGTGTTTAACAGATTGCCTTTCCTGTTTGTGAGGTATCTCCAAAATGTCAACAACAAAAAAACACTTTACCCAGAATAGTAAAGGGGAATACACTATGGTATTTTACTCCTTAGCATTCAGCTCCAAGCACTTTTCCGTGTAAATCATTATCTCAGTACGCATTATGTAGACTCAAATGAAAAAATAAATGAATCCCCTTGGACCTTTCTGTCCCATCTGTTGAAGAAGTGCTACTAAAATTGATGTTGGTATTTTCTGAAGTTGTCAACCAAAGAGAGTGATATTTGTTTAGTTTTAATTGAATTCTAAAACTGGCAAAACTGATACTTCTTAATGAAGGTACCCTTGAGACCATACATGACAAAGACACCTACTGTACTGTATATCCAGGTGGGTAGCTGCGCCAGCATGCGTAGGCTGCAAAGGAGCAAGTAATAGCTCTAAATCATCTTCCCCCACACCTGAAGAAGGCTCCATGGCCAAAACATTGTGTTTTCTTTCTTCTTTTTTCAGCATGGAATAAACCTATTACTTGTTCCTTTACTGTATATCCTACAACTGACGGAAAATATGGACATATTGTATTGTTTGTTTTGCTTCATCAAAAGTATGGGAAAATATTTGAAGCAGGAAACAATATGGCTTAAGTGTAAGTGTATAATATGATAAACTATACTGCCAAAACACATACTGTAACATGAATGCCACCAGAATGATTTTTGGAAAAAGAAAGTCTAGCAGTTGAAATAAATGGGGCAGCATGATGGTCCTCTGTGATCCTGGCATCAGTTCCAAACAGGGATTTCTCCAGGTGTTCTAGTTTTCTCCCATCTTCCAAAGACAAGTAGGCAAGGCAAGATTAATTGGTGTCTTTAAACTGTTCCTGTGGTTATCTGTCTATGACCTGTGATGTACTAGGATCCCCTTGGAGCTGTAGCTCTGCCCTGAGAACTCTGCCTCCAGGACAGACTTCAGGTTGTCAGAACCCTAACCAGGAATTAGTGGTTTTCTCATAATGGATAAACAAAATGTCTTTTTTATATAAAATATTATTCAGTACAAAAGATAAATCAATGTACTAAGCCCTACACTTGTTTATCATGGCAATTTGTTCTTATCAAGATATGTGAATGCTGTACTGTAAAACTATCTAATGTTTTACTCTTTTAATGATGGGAATTTCTTTTATAAATATAAACAGTTGTGAGATGATTTATCTTTCCACTTGGTTTACTCTTACCAGTGAATCACTCTTACACCGTATGTTGTATCTGCTGAGGCAACTGTGAGTGTTTCTATGGAATTATTAGTATGATAATCAGTTCTTTAAACTCTTTGGTGATTTTTCTTTCAGATCGCCGAGATACACATTCTAAAGATTTGTTCAGTTCTTTCTTATGTGATCTTCTCAGAGTATAGCAACAACATAGAGTAATTACAGAACAAATAGGACATCCCTTGAAACTAGTACAAAAATATTTTAATAGGAACAAGTAATAGGTTTATTCCATGCTCAAAAGAAAAGAAAGAAAACACATTTCGGCCATGGAGCCTTCTTCAGGTGTGTCACTATCTATGCATTATTTATATTGTTAAATGTTATTGTTCATGGTGCTCTCTTGCATTTTTCCTTTGCGGGTAAGAGGAGTATTGATTACAAATATGTACAGATTTGATTGACTGTCACTGATCTTTGTATTACCCCAGTCTTAACCAGTATACAGGAATATTTTAGCTTTTTCATTGCAATTTGTTTGGGAAACATTTATGTTTTCTTGAAAGAAATGCAATTTCTATTGAAAATATCTTAAAATCATTCCAGTATTTGGTTTGCAAACTGTATTTATCCTGGATATACACAATTGATATACTAACCTAGTGGCAAAGCATTATTAAGAAACTGAAAGACGTAGTTTCAAGTTGTTCTTCTGATACACATTTTCTGTTAATTCAAGATTTTTGTCAGTGTTGTATAGCTTTTTGTATGTAACTCTTTTAGGAAAACTGTGTTCATAATGTGTATATTTTTACATTTTATAACTAGATATTTGAGACTTTGTCATATCATGTGTTGGATATAATGCTTTCATTTAACGATTCTCACAAGAGAGAAACGAGTTAGGAACTGATGTTCTAAAAATGTTTTTAAAATAATCAAACCATTTTTAATGCAATTATTCAGCATTGCTTCTTTTCTTGCAATTTTCACAATCGTAACTTAGTATCTTTCAAAATTTTTAACTTAGTATCTTTCTACTACTAGATGTAATGCAAAATTAGTTGAAAACGAAGATGTCTTTTAATCATTGCTTGATCTCATCATTGCAAAAAATGTGTTTGTAATGGAAAAACAGCACTCATCGTCCCATATTCTTTAGCCACACCATATTAACCTCCTTTAAAAACGGAGCTTGTAATGTAGTATAATTGGTTTAATGAGGTAACTTCAAACTCTGTCTTCATCAAAAGGCAAGTAACACTTATTTCTGCTTTCTACACTTATATGATGTTACAAATACAGTATGTATTTTTGTAGCCCATGTCATGGTCATACGTGGAAGAGAATGTCACCATTTTTGTAGACAGAATCCACTGTTGAATGACTTTGACAACAGCCAGCAGTTCATTGAAATATTTCCTGAATTATGTGGTGGCCATGCATTGTTGGGTTGACTGTTCATGTATATAATGATCTTTTGTAATGCCTTTGAAATGAACATCATTTGTGGGGAGATGAGAAAAGCACACAGAACATTACTTGGCTTTGACATCTTCCTTAGAATCTCATGTGTGTATTCATTCATGTGATTGACATGAAAATGTTCCTGTGGATGATGTATGGAAGCTGAATTCTGAAGACGCTGTACAGGGAAGTGGGACATTCATTTACGGTAGAGCAATAAACAGACCATAGTGAATCAATGGTGCAAAATTTATGTAACCAACTCAGACTAAAACAAAGACCCTTGTTCTAGAGATAATTCACTAAACTATAAACCTGTAATTTTGTCCATAAGGTCATTTTTGGGTCACAAAGGGGCATGCAATACACATTGAATTTATTTTTTTTTGCAAATGGTAATGTATGGAATTATGTGATATTTCTGAGAAGAATTGTACTATTATTAATGAAATTTAAGAATGTAAGCATAAGAATACTTACATCGAGATTTTAAATAGTTTTGTATTTTTTGTTCAGCATCAAGATAATTTGATTTAGAATGCTAAAGTGAGCCAAGATCGTTAAACTCAGTGAAGACAGCATCTAAAACTATGGATGCCAAGGTTGTTCATACTGTATACTGTAGTCTGATTGATTTGATTTTTGATTAATTTGATTGATAGTTTGAAGTTGGTAAAAGCATACCTTAAAAAGTTTTCAACATTCTTGACACCAGCTGTATAAAAAAATGAGTCTGTCAGAAACTATTTGTGGTATATGCCGACTTTATGTGGTATATGCCAATTTAACACTAAGCTAAAATGTTTTTATTAAGCAGTTATTATAATAATTATGCTAGGGTTTTGTTAAATGTTAATGCCTATTGTCATTAAAAATTTGAGATTTTTTGTTTTATTCTTTACTTTTTTGCCTCTTACTTTTTCTGTTAAGTTGGGGAAAAAATGGGGCTTCTTTTAAAGATCCAGGGCTATTTATGTACCTCTGAAGGGGGAAAGCACTTTTTGAAAAAAGGTTCTTATAATTTGTTTAATCTGCATTGACAAAAATTATATTTTTGGATGCTTGTACTGGATGTTTTTCCACCATTACATTCAATAGCATGTTTCAAATCACATCAGGAGATACACAAATAGAATTGTGAAATGTATCTCCATTTCTTAGTTCATGGAAACCAAGGCAGTAGAATCAGTACCTTTTGTTTTGATTTGCTGGATAATTTGCTTCAGGAAATTTTAATTGATTACTTAATGAAAGGCAACGTATTTGTCGAGTGACCTTGATGAGCAAATAGGAAGTCTGGCCAGAATGTACAATATAACATTTTTTAATCTTCCATATACCAAATCAATTTCAGAATTTGAGTTGTTTTGACAAGAGTAGCTATTATAAAGATATGTTCTCAGAAATCTAAAATAATCTTGACAAATGCCTGTTGTTTTCTAATGTCCTCTGTTATGGATGGAGTGAGTGGGCCTTTTAAATAATGCTCAGCTCTACCCCAGCAGGTATTGTCTGTTGTTCATTTCAATGAAAGTGAAATGTCTCTCTCATTGAGTCTAATTGAGGCAATAATTCTTCAATGAATCTTGTGTCAAAAGACATTTACAGAACTATTTAAAATTATTGGTATAAATTACAATGGCATAAACTTACCAAGAGTTGTAATAATTCTGAACACTGCTGCATATGGAAATTAAAAGGTCATATTGGAGATCTGGTATATGTGAAATTGCCTTGTGTTACTGGATATAATTTGGACAGACCAAAACAAAGAGATTTGTTCTCCTCTTTCTCTGAGGGAAAGGAAATGGGGAAGCTGTAAACAATATACAAAATAGCAGTAGTAGTGAATATTGGACTGAAAAATATAAGGATTCCACACAAGGCTGCCAGAGGACACTATCATATGTACTGTAGATCTAAAGCAATTTTAGGATAGGATTAATTAATTAGTCACAAAAATGTGGTGTTGCCAGGACAGAGTAGAATAATTAACAAAATACAGGTTCTTCCAAGGTAAAACTGTTTGTTTCTTTCAGTTAACTGCTCCAATTTCTTAACTCCTTCTTGAAAACAGTATTTAATGCCTGCTATTAACCACCTACTTTAAAGTCTACTTTTTGCCAACTACAAACCTTTACATTGCATGAGAGAATTTAAGGGAGAATACAGTTCCTGCAGCAAGCATCCCCTTCTAATAAATCAATAGGTGCAGAACATTAAGTTAAGATCATTTCTTCTTACTCCATCCTTATTTTATGTTTAACTGTTTTACTCTTCCAAAGCATTAATCCTTGCAATCTGTAAGAGAAAAAGAAACCAGTTGATTTACCTTGAAATTAAGGCTGATCTCTCAGCCAGCACTCATAGATGCTCTCTGCTTCACAGAGCAATAACATTATTGACTTTTCCAGCCAATAACCCAAATTGAGCCACAGCATCAAGAACATAATATCTCCTTTCAATCGATACTTTAAACCTTGGTATTTTTTTTTCCTTTTGATTGCTTAGGCATTTATACTCACTTATTTCCTGCTATCTTTGCATTATTTAAACACATGCATTATAAATAAATTACTCCCACATATTATCCTCATTCCGACTAGAATAAGCATATAAAAATGTACACTATGAATTAGGTGGAATGTCCTACCAAAGATAAACTTAGTCCTTGGCATTCTTGTCCCTTATTGAATTTGATTTCGATATTTCAAAAGTAGGGCAGAACAGGGGTGCAGTGGTTAGCATTGCTGCCTTACAATGTGCCCTGTGCTCAATTCCTGGAGTGTTATCGGCATGGAACTGGCATGTTCTCCTGAGTTCACATGGGTTTTCACCAGGTGCTTTGGTTTCCTCCCACAATCCACTGACACACTGGATTCCAGTTTTTAGAAAAATTGACCCTGGTGCAAATGTATGCACGCGTCTGCATATCCCCTGTGATGGACTGGTGTCCATCCGTGGTGTATCCCTCCTCGTGCCTGTTGTTTGCTGGGATAGGCTCATGTTCCCCCATGATCCCGTGTTGAATAAAAGGGTTAGAAAAATGGGTGGATATCAAAAGCAGATCATTATATACACAATTGTTACGTCCTAGTGTGTGGTCCATGTGTGTTTTTGTTGCAATGTTCTACACTTCTGGACTTTGATTGCTCTCCCTCCATTGTTTCCGTATTATGTTCCCTTCAGTTAACTCTCGACCAAACAGAACTCAGCTTATTCAGTATATAACTTGGAGGTTATGAGAATGAAGGGCCTTTTGCTTGACTTCAGTGCTGCTCGGCTGAGCTTTGTTTCGCTTTGCTACGGCTTTGTTTCTCTCTGTTTTTGTTCGTTTCGCTTCTTGTGTGTTTCCGTATAGCTTCGGCTTTGTTGGTTTGTGTTCGTCTCCTCCTTGTACTTACGCTTGTTTGTATTATCCTTTATTTCACCATTACCTTGCCCAAACACTTCATATCAACCTCTGTGCTCTTTTGTGCCCTATTCCTTGTCTACACTCATTTTCCCTTATTTGTATTCATAGTTCAATTGTGTATTTGTGCAAACTTTTGTGTAAAGGGTGAGTTAAGGTTGTCGGGTACATTCTACACACGTAGTTGATCTTTGTATTAGTAACACTAGTTTAGGATGGGTGAGTGCCTTTTGTCTTGTATGGTTTCGGGTAGTCAGTGAAGATAAGCTAGGGCGTTAGAAGACGCCAAAGACCGAGTATTTCGGGTTTTGTTTTGGTAGTTAGGTCAGCTTTCCCTCACTTTATTAGCCAACTCCATTTTGTTTGTTATTTTTTTTCCCTCACAAGAAACCCACCTGCATTCAAATCATTCTAAATGTTACACCGTAACACCGGGGTCGTAACAACAATTAGTAATCAATGTTGAGGAAAATTTAATCACTTACAAATATAAAATTCTATATAGAGACAGTGATATTGATATTGTCTATACTCATTCTGTATATAGAACTGCAGCAGACTACTTATTCCAGACATGTTGTGGCTTTTAAATTAGTGACCCCTTATGCAAAAATCTCTATGTGTAACAGATTACCTTTAAAATGTACGGGATTAACTATACAGTATAACGCTTCTTTAATTATCAATTCATCCATTTCTTGTAATGTCACATCTAGTCATTGAGAGTATATTGTCCATTGATTTCTATTATTTGTAAGGAATTTATTTTTAACTTTCAAGCATTTGAATTTAAAAATTAAACAATTTTAAGCACCACAATCCACATTAGGAGAAGTAGACAGAAAATGGATAGATGGGTTTCTTCATGTCATACCTTTTTTCATCAAAATGTACAGTGCCTTCTTAAGCATTTTATTTTTTTGTACTCCAGCCTTTAGCTAAATATCTGACACTGCTAACTCAGACTCATTTTACTGAAAAGTAGCTTTGAATGTAGACGTCTATTTGATAAGAATCCAGAAAAAGAAACAATTGATAACCTGTTCTAAATCCTTAAAATATTATCAAATCACATGTACTACTTTACATAGTACTTATACTTAAAATCCCTTACAATAGTTTCTTTGGTCCCTAGTTCATATTGTCTATGTCTATAATTTAAAACCATGAGTTAGAGAAAAGGCCACTGCAACTACCAAAAAAATAAAGAATTAATTTTGCATCATGTCCAGCATTTCCAGCACTAGGTTGAAGTTTCATGCATGAAGGCAATAAAAGTCCACTCTTCCCAAAGCTATGCACTGCAGACTGATGATGAATGTATTATCTCTTCCTTAGAAACAGACAAGACCATCTGCAATACCCATCTCAGTGTTTTTAATCCAACTTCTGCGTGTACCTTGAAAACTTTGACTCTCTAATATTAATATATGTTTAAGGTGAAAACATACTAAATAAAATCCAGTGGACTAGGTAGATATTTTCCTGATTTGTCCCTACTAAAATGAGCCGTCTTTGTTGTAGGTGTTAAAGTAGATTTTTTTGCAGAACGAATTAAGATTTTGTGTTCATGATGTTATTTTATAATTCTAATTTCAAGATGGTACGTTGTTGTGAGTTCAAGAGGCACATTCATTTTTAGTTTTTATCCCTGTACTGACTATATATTCTCATAATGAGAAATCAGTGCAACCATGTCAGGCAAGTTGGTACAACTAACACTTATTTTTGCCGATACCTTTTTATCACAGTATGTAAAACAACCTTACTGATTTACACTATGATAGCTATGAATTCTATCACCAAATGTCTCTTATTGGTACCAAGGATCCTATGATGTAAAAGATTACAGTTTCCATATGACCACACATTTTGCAAATCTTAGAACTGTATATTAAAGCAAGGATTTTATATACTCTTGAATATAGCAATACAATATGCAAATGAATATGGTTATGAATGTTTTTTTCACCAAAGTTTAAAGTGATGTATTTTTCTTTTAAAAATATGAAGTGTCAAATGGTTAATGAATAAACACCTTTTTTATTCAAGTTTCTTTAGAAGGTTTGATTTCTCAGTAATTCTATTCTCTAAGCCAAAGCAAAATCCTAAGTCCTAACAGTACTATTATAGAAGCAATACTTAGGAGAATAGGATAATTTTTCCTGACTATTGTCCTAGAGACTGGTCCAATTCTGAACCTCTAAAGAACAGGAACAGTATTCTGTTAATCACTGCTCTCCCTCAACCTTTTTCTTCTCTTGTCTCTCAAAGAGCTTCTTACCTCCTCTGTCCCTCCTGGTTTATCACAGCTGCCTCTCATCAGCTTTGCCAACAGGTGTGCTTAATTGAGGCCTCTCAATCTCAATTTCACTGAGTGACTACACCTGATTGTCTTCAAGCACTGGAATGGCTTCTCCCTACAGAAGCCTCCCAGTGACACATCATCTGACCCCTCCAGTCGAGAATGTAGATTCCCTCACATCAATAAAAAAAGACTGAAATCCTGTTTTATATGTGGTTTTAACATACTCCACAGTATATAGTATGATTGTTTTTTTGCTCAAGGACTGAAAAGATCATAAAAAATTAATATTCAGTTCAATAAAAAAGAAAATTATATGAAATATGTAAATTCTCCCAGAACTGTGTACTTGTGAAATACAGTTTGTATTCCTCTTAAAGGATTAAAACCTGTATCTTCTTACTGTTTATATGTTTATTAATGAGATTAAATATTTAAAAATTAATTAATTTTAGCTTCTTGATTTTGCATTTGTTTTACTAGTGTCTGACATTTTTTTATTATTCTCTAATTGTTTCATTTATAGGTTGTTGAAAAATATATCCAGTACTCTGTTTTTAAATTGACCAAGTAACATTTAAAATGCAGGATTTTGACACCAGCTCAGCTCTGATTGGGAGTAGGCTGCCTTCACTATTCCTCAAGCTATTTTGTTAATTTTTCCTACAATAAAACCTAGATAGTTTTCACTTCAATGCATATAACCCTCTGTGCCTGAGAACTCTTTTGTTATTTTGCTTTGTGTTTCTGGACCGCTAGGTTCAGTTACTGTGAATAACTCTACTAAATACTCTCAGTTAGCAATGCTAGCAAAGCAATGTTTAGGTCAATGGCAAATGTTTTTACACTCTGTCCTGGGTAGGACAGAGGACCTGATGCCACTGCTGATGAGTCCATCGCAGCCTCTGTCTGGCCCAAGCCAGTTGGGTGTGACATCTAGGAGGTGTGAACAGAGGGCCTCTGACAGATCACCCTGCTCTAAGGCCAGAGGCATTGAGCCTGTTCTGTCACTGATGCAGGCATTGTATCTGCTGGCAGTTTCAGCAGCAGTACGGGTGGCAGATCTGAAACGATCTCTCAGATGGATCAGTCTGATGTGTCAGTGCTGCTCTGGTGTGGTCACTCAAGGGCAACTGGATCTTGGACGGTCATCTGTCCTGCTGGTTTGCTGAAACCTTCTCAGTAGTTGGGACACAGTGGAGCGGCTTACTCCATAGTGTCTGGCAATGCTGGCACATGACATGCCTGCCTGCAGCATGCCAATGGCCCTCTCCCTTGCTTCTGGTGACATTCAAGGCATAATGGAATGCACAGAAAACTGACTAAGTGTGGCCTTTTTCTTGCAGTGACCTAACCTTTGAATTAAGGCCTTTATAAAGGTGACATGATCAGGCATTGTTCCACCTGGACCTCGTTGGGTAAAAGTGCACCTAACAAGCTTTCATGTGATTGGCAAGTTGGAATGCCTCACTGCACAAGCTGTATTGCTGGTCAGAGGGCTTAAAACAAAGCCGCAACTTTTCACAACTTTTTGTGAAAGAACATAAACAATAACTATAGTATTCTCATTCATTTGAAAATGTTGTGTTTCATTTTTCCATTAATATATATTGAGATACTAAATTCTGATTTCATTAAAATTATGGTTTGGCATCTTATCTTTGGATGTTAATCATTTGACTGCCTTCCAAACAGGCAGCCTACGCTCTAGATTCTGAAGCTGATTTGCTTCCAACTGTGGCCAGGTCTTATCTTTGCTAACCTATTGAATCCCCCTTGAGTCCACAGGGGCGTTCCGTGCTCTCACCACCAAGCTTGCAATAGAATGACATGACTATTCACAGTGAATATACATAAGGGAATTGTAATGCATACCATAGTCACTTTAAATTTGATACTGCCTGTCCTTCCTCAAGTATCAATTGTTATAGATCAGAGCAGATGGCATCCTTTTATGCAAATACAGAATTGGGAGAATAAATTGTGGTAAGTGTCTGCTGATGGGTGCACTGTTGGCTTTTTTGCTGGAGACCAAACTGAATGTCTTTCTGTTGATAAACCGAGGAGAAATGAATTCTTCAGTCCAGAATTTATGAAGAAAATTGAAATTTAAGAATTTTTCCCCAAGTCAAATATCTCTGTGCCTTTTTTTTGTATAAATCTCTACCTAGCACAGTGGCTCCAAAGTACAATGGATTATTAAACCAGCTATGTGTACTTATAGAGCAGATGTCTTTGAATCCAAACCACAGACTCTGCTTGTAAAATGCTTATGTATATCAGTGTAGGGAGATGCTCTTTTTTAATCAGATTTTGGCAGTTTTTCTCTTCCGTCTTATCTTGTCTGGTCTCATCCAGTAAGAAAATAATGAATGAATGTTCTAAAATGCAATGCTCCTGTAATCCATTTTTACAACATCCACATTGGTTTTGCCTTTTTTGTTCTTCTTAAAATTGCAATAAACAAAATATAGCAAAACCTCACTATGTAGACATGTTACTATTGAAGATTATTCAGAACTGAGCTTCAAGATCAAATATATTTTTAATATAAGTTCAGTTCAGTTTATTGGCATTCCTAAATTGACATTTCTAGAATTAATTGAGGAAAACCTGCATGTGTTTACAATATTCAAATAGCTGTTTTGAATATGTACCTCCTACTTCAATTACAATGGAAGCTTATAAGCGACATGGAGAAAAAAATATGTTTTTTTATACGGGATAATATTGCATTTATATGAGAAAATTATTGCATTTGCATTTGCACGATAATTGGAAATTATTGAGTTTAAATGCAATAGTTAATCTGTGAACAATGTTGCCTACTATATTAATATATTGCATTATATATGAAACAGTATTGTCCCATGCAAAGTAACATTGACTTTAACAAAAGAATAATATGATTAAACTCCGTTTTTTGAAAAAAAAATAATGTAAAGGAGAATGTGTATTGTCTTTTGTATACATAGATCACAGTGTCAGTGAGCATTCCTGGGTTAAATGCTTGTGTTTGTCACCGTTTCTGTGACAAGTAGACATATGTTATTCTTGATGTGAAACCGCAGAAAGATGTACTGTACATGGGTTTTTCCGAATCTTTAAACATTGAACTGAATACATCCAGGGTCTGTTTCTTCCCTGCCTCATTAAGGGCAGACCCTGCCAGGCCCTGCTTGACACCAGCTTGACTATCACTCTGCTCCTGTCATGCCAGGCACCAAGACAGCCGAACTCCAAGGATGGGAGACCACCAACCTGTGCGTGCAGGTCCTCAGCAAGCAGGCACTGACTGTGCTACTTGGAGCTGCGAGGGTGAAACCTTCTATCTTGCCCTAATCCATGAGGACTGTATCCTGGGGTTGGACTGGTTGCAGCAGGTGGGTGGTTGCCTTGACTTTGGTTGGTGGGGCTGGAGGAATGTATCCAGAGCATTTGGGGTCGGAAGGCAGGTGTCCAGGTTTCGCAGGCTGACCCAATCGGCAAGTGGAGGTGGTGACAGCGGGCGTTGCCGGGGCCGACCGGAGCTGCGAGTCTTGGGGCGAGAGTGCTGAGGCCGGCTTCTGAGTCACCCGGTCGGGCAGTTGGTGGGGCAGCTGCTGGGAAAAGTGTGAAGGCCAAGCGCAGGGAAGAGATGAGGCGTGCTGTGGGGGAACTGTTGCAGTGTAGCTGCGAGGGCCTTACCTAGAGACCAGCAGCGGTGGCTGTGGTCTCTCCTCGCCAAGAACCAAGATCTGTTTGCAGTGAGGGATGAGGATTGCACCCGCACAGCTCTCACGCAGCATGAAATTGACACTAGGGATGCACAGCCCATTTGCTTTCCAACCTGCCAAATGGCCCATGTCAAGCGGGCTCCAGGAGCCTGTTGTCTGCCCTGGTCATCTTGATCCGGAAAAAAAAAAACTGAACGAGGTCACCCGGAAGGACTTCTATCCGCTGTTGAGGATGGATGACACTCTGGATTACATTTCCAGACTGTTCGTTGTGGACCTGAAATGGCAGCAGGAGGCGTACCCCGACATTGGGCCAGTGCTCTGCTGGAAGGCAGTGGGGACCTGGCCCATGCAGGAGGAGCTTCCCCTCACCCCAAGTCCATGAAGACTCTCTGCGCACTATGGGAGGCCTTGGAGGGCAACAGGGTGCTGCAGTGGGGGTGGTGAAGTGAGGTGGCAGCTTGTGGTGTTGCGGTTGCTTCGCGGGTCAGTCCTCCAGGCGGTGCACGGTCAGCGGGGCATAGGGCACTTCGGCTCCACGAAAATCCTGCGGCGACTAAAGGGCCACTTCTGTTGGGTTCTTTGCCACTGGGACGTGGAGCGTTTCTAATGGATGTGTTGGGTCTGTTTCAGCGCACCGAGGTGGACAACCACTACGTCCTGGTGGCGGTGGATTATTTTAGGAAGTGGCCCAAGGCTTACACTCTCCGGGATCAGAGCATGTCCACTGTGGCAGATGCCCTGTTGGAGGGAATGTTTACCAGGCTGGTGGTGCCAGAGGAGCTCCATAGTGACCAGGGGCAGAACTTTGACTCCCAGGTGTCTACGGGGGTGTTCCAGTGCCTGGGGATTAAGAAAACACAGACCACCCTGCTGCATCCTCAGAGCGATGGGTTGGTGGAGCATTTTAATCAGACGCTGTCCACCCAGCTAGAAACCTTGGTCTCACGGCAACAGAGGGACTGGGACTGCCACTTACCCCTCGTTCTCTGAGACTCCTGTGCAGGAGTCCACCGGGTGCGCCCCAGCCTCGCTCATGCTGGGCCAGAAGTTGCTTACCCCGATGGGCCTGGCATTCAGTTAGGTTCACCACCAGGAGGAGAGCTAGCGCAGCCAGCCTGGCTGAGACCTCCAGCATCCAAATCTCTGGATCCAAGGCTTCAAGGTCCTAAAAACAATGAAATTCTGTAGTAAGTGTATGTGAGGTCAAACGAGACAGGAACCATTAAAGGGATAAAAAGACCCATTCTCCTCAAGTACGACCCAAATAAAAACCTGCAACAAAATAGGCTTTCCTTATTCCGGAAGTGACGACTTGTAAATGACTAGCAACGTATTTACACATCAGGAATAAAAATATATCTGGCATCCCTACAACCCCTGCCTCCACCCTTCTCATAAGCACCTCCCTCGGACCCTCTCCCATTTTGAACCCCATAAAAAATAAAACAGAAGCCTATTGATTGTTGCTAGCACTGATCTTGACGAGAAGAATGCTGAGCCCACATAAAAAATCAAGGGTAGGACCACTGACTTTATGACAATACTTTGGCCTGCAACGTCAGAGATCGCAAGGACCAGAGCCCTTTATTTTCTGCACAGTTTTCACCATTTCCACCCAATTCCCGTCTCCGGACCCTCGCCCATAAATCACGACTCCCATTAATTTAACACTCTCCGTATGGACTCGAACCCCCGGATCCCCATGCACCTCCTCTCGATAACCATTAAGAAGCATAAGTTCCGACATGTCTCTATTTAATTCTGCCCCTTATGCCGCACAATAATCTTAAGCCAACTTCAGAGCTAGGTCTATTCCCCTACAGTCAGAACATAGAATTGACACATCATCCATATGTAATACTATCTTATTACTACCTATATTATTATTAATACTACCTCTAGGCCCCGACGGCCTGGAAAGACCTCTCCCTTTATTCCAACCTCCCTCCTCAATACCTGTGCTAGTGGTTCAATACAGCACACAAAGAGGACAAAGAGGGCAATAATGGACATCCTTGCTGAACACTGCAGCTGATTCACACTACTTTGGACAGAAACCCATTAACAATTATTTTGCTGTTGGCATCCCTATACAGCAGTCCTACCCTCTCTATAAACCCCTGCAGAATTTCTTTGGAGCACTTTAAACAAGTATTCATGCTAGACCCGATCATAGTTTTTGTCAAAATCTAAATTTAACAAACTGAGCCAAATGTTTCTGAGCCTCTCTGGGCATTGGATCTAGACATATTCACCAAACCAAAAAGTAAGAGTGGGAAACAATCAAAACCTTTGATCAAAGCCCATGCAAGGGAATGAAATTCAATAATGCTTGGCTACAACTTTAGATCCGACCGGTGCACTGCAACATCCAGGCCCCTGGGAGTTTCTGAAAAAAAAATCAGATAAGAGGTAAAAACCACTTGTTCTAAACTTGACTTGGGACACAAAATCCAGCCCCTGAGCATAAAAAATGTCTAAGTAGTGTGAGAATGTTAACTCTAACCCTACCTGGGGTGTCATAAGAGCATTTCTGCTATCGATATCTCAACTTTTCTGAGGATAAGATTTTGACATGTTCCCCAAACCAAAAAGAATGAATGGGAAACAAAGAGCACCACTGATTGAAGCACTTGAAAAACATTCAATAATGCTTGGTAACAACTTTTGATCCAACCGACTCAGTTTTCAGATACAATTGCTGAGCTGTGCACCGCGAAGTCCAGGCCCCTGGGAGTTTCTGAAAAAAACATTTCAGGTAAGAGGTAAAAACCACTTGTTCTAAACCTGACTTGGGACCCAAAATCCTGCCGTGAGCTCAAAAATTGTCTAATTAGAGTTTGAATGCTAACCCTAACCCTACCTGGGGTGTCAACTGTGCATTTCCGCAATCTATATCTGAGCCTCTCGGCTCTGGGCATCGGATTTTGACATACCAAAAATAATGACTGGGAAGCAGTCAAGACCATTGATCAAACCCCATGCAAGGGAATTAAATTGAATAATGCTTGGTTACAATTTTAAATCCGACCCACTCTGTTTCGGGATACAATTACTGCGCGGTGGACCTCGCCATCCAGGCCCCAGAGAGTTTCTGAAAAAAAAAATCACATAGGAGCAAGATACCACTCATCCTAAACCTGAATTGGGTCCCAATATCCAGCCCTGAGCTTAAAATTTGTCTAATTAGAGTGTGAATGCTAACCCTAACCCGACCTGGGGTGTCAACTGAGCAGTTCAATAATCTGTCACTGAACCCCTCCAGTCACAAGATTTTGAAATGTTCCCCAAACCACAAAATATGAATCTGAAATCTCTAATAAATTACCTGGAATTTTATTATGTGCAATAATCTAGCTTAATTAGATACTTTTTCAGATATTTTCAATCAGTTGAAAAATGTTGTTAAAAAGATATTTAAAAGAGAATGCATGTTCAGCTAGGGTAGGGTTAGGGTTACAAGAACCATTAAATGTTGACTGAAGTTATAGAATCATATAAATGACAGAATTCAGATGTTGGTGAAATAAAAGTTGTTTATTTCACATGCGTACAGGAGAACAGCTTGCAGAAGCTAGTCTCTCCGAAAGATGTTGCTCAGTGCTTTTTATACCCAGTGACAAACATGCTTCCTACCTTTGACATAGATTACCAAATCCTTAAAACGAACTATCAGTTCTCATGCAAGCTCAGGTAGAGAAAAACAACTACTTATCAGGATTTTTGTTATTGCTTACATTCGCAGAACAGGACATTCGACTGCTCTTTTACTGCATTTAAGACATGAGTTGCATTTTTCCAATGACCTATAGATCCCCCTTGGTATGCTTCCACGTACCAGGTTTATAAGCAGTTAGGAAGCTAAAAGATAAGCAGTTTGTTAGCTTTTATAAAATTCTTAACATTCCTTCAAGTTGTACTTTAAATGACACAGTTAAAAGTTTTTACGTATTAGAACTACTATTCTTACAATTTTCGATCCGTCTCAGTTTTGGGATAGGATTACTGAACAGTGCACTGCGACACCTAAACAGCCAAAAGTCTCAGAAAATAAAGTTGGAGATAGGAGCAAATTATCACTCATCCTAAAGGTGACTGGGGCCCTGAAGTCCAGCGCTGAGCGTAAAAAGCGTCTAAGTAGTCTGGGAATGAAATCCTTAACCCTTGCTGTGGTTTCAACTGAGCAGATCCCGAATCGGTCTCTTAAACCCTCCAGTCATAAAAGTTTGAAATGTTCCCATAACCAACAACTATGAATCTGAAATCATCAAAACCACTTATAAAAGCACCTGGAAATTTATTTGAAATAGTCTATCTTCTTTCAAGTGAAAAATGCTGGCAAAAAGAGGATCCATTTTGCAGAATTGCTCAATTGAAACTCCAGCTAGGGACAGGGTTAGAATTCCAATAGTACTTTGATGCTATTAAGCTTCATTGTTGTATTTTGGGGCCCAAGTGAACTTTAGGTAGAGTGATACAATTCTCCCATCTTTAGTTTTTTTGTTCGGACATATTTGGCTGCTTGTACTGCACTATATGTCTCAAGAATGGTATTCCAAAACTGAGTCAAATTAAAAGTGTTAAGAAAACCTATTCTATTTGGTAAAAATCTCTCAATTGTGTCATTCAAGTGGAAACATGAGTTTACAATACATGTCAAAGGTGGGAAAGCCCGGAAACAGCAGAGTAAATAATACATTCTGAGTTCAAAATGGTTCTGCGTAAGATCTTCCTATATCCTTCCTTATACTTTAATTATGCTATTCTCTATTTTCTCATTGCAATATGTATTCAAAATCATTTCTTCTGCCCACCTGAAAGAATGTTATTTTTTATGTTCAATTTGACACATTTTGCTTAGTTGAGCATGAATGTTCCTGTATGTGTTTGTTTTATCACATGCCTTTTTCTCTCTGTCTTCCCCTTATACTTAGATATAAAGAACAGAATCCAGAACTACAGAAAGTCAAGGAAATGAATTTATGCACAATGTGTCCTTCATTTTATGATGTTTCTGTAAGACTCCTCTTCTTGACGAAGTAAACTCTGATCTAAATTGCAGGGTGAGTGCTAGTGCCTAGAAATTCCAGATCTGAATCCAGTAAATGTTATTTTAATATAATGGTGGGAAGTCCTGGAGACCATGACAAAATTCCCTAAGAGATTATGGGATTCAAACAGGTATAGTTGGCTAATGATATTCAAAGATACAGTGTCCACTGCTTGTGGCTCTGTACTAGTTCAAACTTTATTTGCTCTCCACCTAAAATTTAAGCTCTCAGCTAAATTTATCAGACCCATAACAGGGTCTTTATGGAGATTTTTAATGATTATTCGACGGTTCCTAAACAGATTGTTGATCTTTTGATGGTCTTAATTAGAAGTTATGTCAAATTGGGCATCAAAAATAATTCTAAGAATAATTTAAACAATTTTTTTCTAACAAAAAAAATGTAAGAGTAATATTTTTTAAAACAAGCAAAAGTGTGCAAAAATCAGTTTTTTTTATTAAATGTTTATTTACAGTAGCCAATTTTTGTTTGTTCATTTTGTGTTTTCAAATGTATTAAGATTTCTTAGAATTTTCAGAATTCAGTCCCAGGCAACTCTTTTTTATTCTGTCTTCAGCACAATGTTGGGAAATACAAGCAGCTGTGATGTGGCAAAATGGAGCTCTACCATCAGGATGTTGGCAATAAAAGCAGCCCTGCACTATGGCAGAATAGGGTCTCTTCCATCTGCAACTGTGGAGAACATAAATAGCCCTGAGCTGTGGCAGAAAAGGCCTTTCTAGCTTCTAGCAGGGAATCAAACAAACTGAGCTGGGGAAAATAGTAGCCTTTTACTATGAAGGTATAAGGTTCTTCCAGCTGCCTATGCAGGAAATAAACTGCTGTTGCTGTAGCACAATAAAGTGGTTTTCCAGCTTCAGCCAGATGATGGATTCAGCCTGTCTGGAGCAGAGGCTGGGGTGATCCAGCAGAGTTTGTCTAAACTCTCCTCCTGGTCAGCACAGTCTTTTTCCCTGCCTGGCACTCCATTTATCCTGCCTGAAGCAGGATACTCAGCAGCTCCAGTGATTGCTGCTATCCTGTCAAACAGCATGTGATCTGCATCTTGGGTAAGGGAAAGCATCAAAAAAGAAAGAGAGGCACATCCCTAGGTGGCATCACACTACAGTATGTAATACACTGTAAGACCAAGATGTGCCATTGTCTATGTGGGCTGTTTTTTGCAAAGATTAAGTAAAAGCAATTATTATGTAAAATAATTTTGATTAGCTATTTGTGGTTTTCATAAGTATTGAGATTTCTTATAATGCCCAGAATTCAGGACTAGGCAGCTCTTTTTTATGATGTCTTGTAAAATTTGTTGCTCGAATATTTTGCATAATATAAGGCAGAACTAAAATGGAATATCTACAGTATAGGATTCATTCAAGGGATTCCTTCTTATCAAAACTGAATGCATGGTATCATCAACAACATTTTTTTTTACTTGTGACATGTCACAATGAGACAGATGAGAAATCACACTATCCATAAATATGAAACTCCAAGATAAAATTTATATACAGTATACATATATTTGAGGATTCTCTAGATTTCTTTG
The DNA here is from genome assembly GCF_055471065.1 of Atractosteus spatula. Classification (NCBI taxonomy): domain Eukaryota; kingdom Metazoa; phylum Chordata; class Actinopteri; order Semionotiformes; family Lepisosteidae; genus Atractosteus; species Atractosteus spatula. The sequence continues at coordinate 53,453,220 of NC_142712.1, forward strand.
TACTGCCTTGCTACAGTGTATGTAAAACATGGCAATGATAATAAGTTGCCCAAAGGCCTTGAAATACACGTAATTTAACACAAACACCCAGTCTAGCAATGCATTGAAATGAAATATAACCCATTTTAATTAAAAATAAACAGAATAAGATCAATTGAAGGTCACCCCAAAGGGACTGGTTACATATTCCTTGTTTAATTAAAAGCTGCTCTTTAATTATATTTCAGCAGAAACATATATTTTTTTTAGCTTTTTTGTCATAAAAATATGAATGATATTTCTGGAATACTGCATTTTGTTTTAGGGTACTTTGTTAAAAAATTAAGGATGTAATACATTTAAATTAATGAAATCTAACTAGCTTTCTTGCAAGTAGGTAATGTTTTCTAGAAATGGAAGACATCAGTTTAAAAATGGTATCTAATAAGACATATATTTATTCCCCAGCTGATGCCAATATCTCAAACTTTGTCTAAATGAAGCAACACAGAGGAAATATTAATCTAGGAGCCAAGATATTGAGACAGAATAGCAAGACTGCATTCAGAATCGATACCTTTTTGCAACCTGAACAGCCCAAAATTCACCACATCTATTTCACACAATGGTTCCATGTTAAATTGAAAACATTTTGTGGCCAGTGCAGGTGAATCTAAAACTTCACAATAAGCCACCATATTAACTAATTTGTTTACTTACAAAGTAGAGATATTAGCAATACAAAATGTGGTTCTCAAGGACAAGTTATGCAGCAGAATTCCCCCAAAAATTAAACAGAATCTGAGCATTTATTTTCTTATGGTATTAGATCTGTTTACTGCTGCTTCTTGTTTTTGGTTAAGAAGTGGTGTTTAAAATACCAGTCAAATACCATAATACCAGTCAAATTATTAATGTCCCTCAGAGAGGATCACAATGTTTTAGGACTGGTAATGGTGGAGGAGTTGAGAGTGGCAGCACTTTGGTCGATGAAGAATAACAAGGTTCCGGAGCAGGACAGAATTCCTAAGGAATTTTATGCTTGTTTCTGGGACACCCCAGTGGCAGACCTGGTGGAGATAGCACAAGAAATCTTCCACTACAGAAAACCCAGATGCATGAAGGGGAGAGGCGTCATCTCACTGTTGTTCTTGTGAGGGGGATGCGGCCGACCTCAGAAACTGGAGGATTGTAAAAATGCTCTGTGTGGATGTCAAGATCTTGTCCTAGCTACTGGCCAGCAGACTGAAGACAGCCCTGCTCCATCAATGATCAGACAAGTGGGGTGGAGGGACAATCCATTAGCTGGATCCTCCATTCGAGAAGCCTAGGTCGAGGACTAAAACATGACAATAGTGAGCCTGAACAGGTAGAAAGCATTCGAAAGTGTAAACCACAGCTATCTGTTTAGAGTGTGGAATCATTTGGATTCAGAGAAAGATTTAGCTGTTAAACAAAGATACTGTACTCTGAAGTGAACAGCAGGGTCAATGTCAACAGACATCTAGGGGATTTCATTCCCCAGGAGTCTGGGGTAAGACACGAATGTGTCCTCTTTCATCTCTATGTTCTCTGTTCTCTTTACAGAGCCATTGACAGAGGTGATGAGACAGGACCTGGTCATCGATGGCCTGGCAATATCCAGAGGCGTGGGGAAAGTCCTCAAGATTTCCCAGTATGCAGATGAGACAATTCCTGAGCTAAGACAGGGGGTTTCAGAGAGGTCAGACCAGGGGTTTCAGGGCCTCAGGCCTGAAGCTAAACCCCTGAAAGAGCAAGGTCAAGACCATGGAGGGACAGGAATACGGCACTGGAAGGTCTCAAGCTCTGCACAGAGCCCCTTAAGATACTAGGTGTTTCATTCCAGAGCCAGGACAATTAGACCATAATCAGGACTGAGAGGACTGCCAAGGTGAATGTGAAGCTGGGTCTATGGATAATGTGGTCTCTAACCCTCTCGGGAAAAATTATGGTGTTGAAAGCAGACATCCTGCCAGCTTTAGTTTACCCGGCAACAGTATACCCGCTACCAGCCAGACTCAGATTAGTTCTGCAAGGAATAGTCTTCAAGTTCGTCTGGAGGGGCAGGTAGGGGAATGTCACAAGAAACTAGATGTTAGGCGGTCAGATTAGTGGGCAGAGACGTGCTGCATTTTGCCCTGAAACTCAACTGTATCTTCTTCTGCAACCTCTGTCAGGTGCTGCAGGACCAGATTGGCCACCAGTACATTGTCAGGCTATGAATCTCCCTCCCTATGAGTCACCTGATCCAGTGGTTAAACCTTGGACTGAAAGCAGAAAAGTAAGCAGGAACCTTGACCCATGCTGTCAAGTGGAGCCGGAGGTATGAGAAAAATGGATGGATGTACAGATGCAGCCATTCAAAGTGCGCGTCACAGACACGTACCGCAGGTGACGTCGCTCAGTATGACGCAAGATGACGCGTGGCACCGCAGTACGTGATTGGTTGACCGACAGGGGCACTCGTGGTCCGTTGGTCTGTCGTAGAAAGACTTACAGTAAAAACGTCTTTGCTGTGCCCGTTGTAGATATTGAATTTTACCACTGAAGGGAAATCTTAGTAGCTGAGCATAAAAAGAATAGGAGCATACTGTAACGCGTGTGAAGGCCATAAACGATATTAATTTTGGAACATAAACATACAGTATATACTGTAGCTGGTCTTGGTACTTTAAAGAAAAAAATACACACCAGTATTCCATTTCTCCCTAAACATTTTAAGCTTTGAAGTCTTTAACATGATACCGGAGTCAACAAGCATACTTTTAGAATTTGATTAAAAGGGAATATAATATGGAATCGCGTATCTAAAGAATTTAATAACGGTATTCGTGTGCTGCGACAGGGCTGTGTAGGGCTTTTTCGCCTGCCTGTTCATGCGAGCTGTCTTCTAGCCGACTGGTCTAGGTGCGTGACTAGCAACTGGGAGGTTGTGTGATCGAATCCAGCTGGTGCCGGACTTTTCTTTTAACAAACATTTCTTCGAAAAAATAGAATAGCGATATTATGGACAATAAATTGACTTTTATATTTCAAAATATCGCAACATGAACGATATTTGCGATATTTTGAACATATCTTCCCTTCTGACAGCGGTTCCTCCTTCTATTGTGTGTGTGTGTGCAACAGAGTAAATTTTTATAGAGAAATGGAGGCTGGACAGTATGCGTTACAATATAAACATTTATATTGATTTAAATCGTGTTCTGATTTAAATCGCAAACGCGTGTTTAATTATGTGTTTTTTAATCATAATCAGGCTAATGCATTTCTACATTTTCTGTATGAACCAGCTTAGAGGTTCATACAGAAAGACAGCTTGTGTTTAAATTGAGTGTAAGGTAATTTATGCTTCTAAAGTCATGGTCAGCATTTATTATTGTACTGTGCTGTAAACTTTTTCTGTGCCTAGTCACATTATTTTATAGCGTTTTTATTGCGTTATTAAATCCGGTGGCACTGTGTGTTAGAGTAGTTTCCTGACTCCCTTGTCACATGGTCTGTGATTGAATCCCATAGAACTATGACTTTATTTTTTAACAAACATTTCTTTGAAAAAATGAAACGTTTCCCTTGGTCAGAGATTAAATAAAACCTCACTCGCACCAAACAAATTTATATTTCTAAATATCACAAAATACGTTCATTGTCTTCCAATCGAGTCGAGTTGACATTGGAAGCCTGCCACACCCGGACTGTTAAACCAACGCATTAGCACGTCAAAGCCCATCGAGGGTATTGAGCCAGTATTGCCTTTAGTATTCCCCCCTCTCCCCTCAATTCAATTCAATTCAAGGTGTTTTATTTGCATGACAGATGGGTACAAGCAGTGTTGGGTATGTATATTGTAACGCTTACGGCAGACAGGCACTGTGTAAGAGCCGGCGCACCAGAGCAGCGCACCGAGGGAGCGTCTGCATTTCTAACTTAGTTTTTAAAATTAGTCAAGCAATATGAAGCATCTCCTTTTACTTAGTGCCTGAGCATAAAAAGAATAGGAGCATACTGCAACGCGTGTGAAGTCCATAAACGATATTAATTTTGGAACTTAAACATACAGTATATGGCTGGTCTCGGTACTTTAAAGAAAACATACACACCAGTATTCCATTTCTCCTAAACATTTTAAGCATCGAAGTCTTTAACTAACGCGATACCGGAGTCAACAAGCATACTTTTAGAATTTGATTAAAAGGGAATATAATATGGAATCGCGTATCTCAAGAAATTAATAACGATATAATTATATTCATGTTGCAAAAGAACTGCAACGGACATAAAAACTCCCTTGCTTTTAACAGAGCGTTCCATAATTTCTAACTACGAAAATGCCAGGTGAAAGGATTTGTAAACATATTTTGTTAAAGCAAGTCAGAACCCATTCAGAGCCTACATTACATTTTAGCGTTTCATTCTGAGCAGAAGACCCTCACACCTGAAGAAGGGGGAGGTGTTTTTCGCTGGAAATCTCGCCTGCTTCTACTTTACAACCGGAGTGCTGGCTGTGACGAATTAAACCGGTATTACAGGTTACAATCACAGACCATGTGACATGGGAGTCAGGAAACTAACACAGCGCCACCAGATTTGATAACGCTATGAAAACGCTATAAAATAATGTGACTAGGCACAGAACAAGTTTACAGCACAGTACAAAAATGCTGACCATGACTTTAGAAGCATAAATTGCCTTACACTCAATTTAAACACAAGCTGTCTTTAGCCCTCTAAGGTGGTTCATACAGAAATGTAGAGATCCAGGCTCAGAACACACAGCTTCATTAGCGAATACATATGCAGGACAACTAGAGAAGACGTTTTACAGAGGATGGATTTTTAGAAACATCCCATCAGTGACATCACTGAAGTCAACTCCTAGGTACTGTAACTGTCGTGTGGATAGTTTCACAAGAATCAGACAAAGGTTTAAGCATCGCTTGTTCTAGATAAAACTGCAAAAAAAAACAACAACCCATAATGTACTTCTTTGCGGCTCTGTTTGCCCAAATCATATATTCACAACGTGAAATCTAGAAAATAATATTACGTAACCAAAATCCGCAATATGGAAACAGAACCTGTGTAATTGTTGATAGATGATGTACTCGTAACATTTTTTCAAGACGAACTACAACATTTAAAAAATGACTTGTATGTACTTGATATCTCTAATCAATCCACGGGTCCCAGCACGAAACGAAAGTAAAACGCATACCGTTTCGCGCTTCTTATTAGTTGCTCAAAAGTAATTTGACCGTATGAAATGCATAATATAAACCTAGAAACATATACGTGAGTAGTACTTAAGCACTGTAGTATCGGTGTTAAGACATACCTCTCAAATACTGTAAATCAAGTTAAAAATATCTCAAGATTCTGGTCATAATGAAACCATGTTTCGTGTATGTTTTCTTTAAAGTACCGAGACCAGCCATATACTGTATGTTTATGTTCCAAAATTAATATCGTTTATGGCCTTCACACGCGTTGCAGTATGCTCCTATTGTTTTTATGCTCAGCTACTAAGATTTCCCTTCAGTGGTAAAATTAGATATGAATATTCAATACTTAAACGGGCACAGTTAAGACATTAAATATACATATACATACTGTATACAGTACAGTTTGCATACGGTAATATGTTTATGTCCCTAAATCAATCTCTTTTATGAGCATGTGAAAGGCATGGTGAATCACTGTACTTTGCATGATTGGAAAAAAATGCGTGATTGCGAAATGCTGTGGCGTTACTTTTACAAAGACGGTCAATGAAAAAAAGAATGTGGACCAGGGCAATACTTTGAGTTTACAGCTTGTCCAAGGTCATTTATTATTAATACTATTATTAATATCTTCGTTAAAGACTTTGATGGCTACAGCTCAAACATGAGAGGTTGAGCTTTATTAGCTCCACCTTGCGGAAATTCCGGATACTATTATTTTGCTAGCGGTATTTACCGGTAACTCGCGGTATTTACCGGTAGCTTGCGGTAGACTGCGTACAGCGTACCGGAAAATAATGCGGTATCGCCCGCGCATTTTGAATGGCTGCATCTGTATATACAGTATATTCATGGTTTAGAAGATGACACAACTGGATTTGAGAAATGATGTTTTCAAGATCCTGTTTAGGTGTGAAGTATAGCAAAGTCTCTCAAAAAGATAATCACCAGATTACAAATGTATTTTGATATCAAACTGAATTAATAAATGTATATAGCAAGCCTTAGTTTTCACATTGTTCAAAATGTACTTACACATATAATAGAGGATGTGGCATTGAAGTTTTCTGAGTTGATTAGATCTGTATGAGGATTCAATCAATAAGATTTGTTTGTGTTTTCCAGTGTATGACATTGTGACCTGCGATGCCACAGTGCTGACACTTGTTTTTATTTATATCCGTGCTTGGGATTTTTTATGACTGACATACCTTATTATTATTTTGAACATTTTCTATTCAAATACTTTGGGAATCCAGCATTATGGTTAGTAATCGGGTTAACAGCCCACACACAGGGCAACCAAAAAGAAGCAATTATTTCTGAAAGCTTGTCTTGTGGAAGAACCAGATTGTGTGGTATGGTTCTGTTCTAGACAGCTGAAGTCTGAAAAATAAAACTGTTTTATTCACTTTGAATTGAAATGAATACTATGACTAATATTGTATGTGGTGACAACTCACAAAGTAACAATAACTGATTGTGCTCTGGCATAGTTAGATTATGAGCAGCTATGTAAAATTAGCTACCTAGACATTTTTATCCAATAGATCTGGATCTCAATATAATGTCCCTGCAGTATGCTTCTCTTATTTTGGATTCTTTGAGGTTATGTTTTCAATAGCTTTCAGGTAAAACTAAGTTGTTTATCCCAAACCCTGAAAACTTAAAACATCTTTTCTTCTTGGCCCTTTTTTCTTACAGTTATTTACTATTTACCTTAGCCATTTTAAGAGCCCTTGCTGAGATGAGTATCATACACAGACTAGGACTTTATCTTTAGAGACACATAGGTATGTATATGTATACATCATCCAAAGCCAGTGAAAAGTAAATGAAAAGTACTGTACACAAAAACACAATCTTAAAATAAAATTCACTAGAGAAAACTGTTACTATGCAGCAGGACACTGCAGGCAATGGGGGAAGAATACCAAGCTGAAGCCCAGGTGATGAAGTGGTGATGCAGCTTTGCACTGCAGGCAGCTGCAGAGGATTACATGCTGGAACCTAGGTGTTTGGACTCAAGGGTTTTCATAGGTTTCTGGTGTGGATCAGAGACTGGCAAACTAAGGCCAACCAAGAGCAGCCAAAGGCGCAGCGAGGATAGCGCTGGCTGACTAGGGAACTGTCACATAAGACTACTGGAAGGAGGATGCAGTCTGCCCAGAGTGAGATTGGAATCGTAAAAAGCACTCTGGAATTGAAGCAGCTTTGGCAGCAGATTCCTATTAGGTTTAAAGGAGAGTAGAAACTTATAGGTAAGAGTCAGGTTTGAGTACAGACACTGGGGAGCTGTGCAGCGAGCTGTGCTCCCATAGGTAGCTCGATGATGGAGTGCTTCTTTGGTTGCGTCTTGGAAATAAATAGAGGATCTGAAATGGACTGATGAAGTGTAAGATTGGGTGTCTGATTGGTAGAGGAGGGATGGATCTTCAGGCCCAGGAGTGGACTGCGATCCTTCGTGGGAATGTCATGGTCTCCCAGGGCAACTGAGGGCTACAAGCTGATGCCAGCCCAGAAATAACAACATCCAAGAAATGAAGGCTTTGTGAATGCTTGAAATACTTGGTGAGAACACATTTGGCTTACCCTGCTTGGTTAATGGGTAGTCTCTAGGCCATAGGACTTCCATGAAACAGAAATAGTATGCAATTAATATGTTTTAATTTTATTTATAAAGTTGTCAAAATATATTCTGGTGTCATAATAGAATTGGGTGAATTAAATTCTTAAAGTTATAAAGCAATTTCTCAATACTTTGACTTTTTAATATACAGTATATCCATTCATGCAAAAAACAAAGACTCATATTAACCAATTTGGCTAAAAACTTGGTTGATTTTTTTATGGCTTACTTCACAAAATGTTTTTAACATATATTGAGAATACTTTGTCAAATCTATATACAATATATCATTGCAGATCGATCATCATCTTTAATAAGAAGAAAAGTGCCTCCTATTTTCCAAATATCCTACAGTGCCACAAACCGTGAAGAGAAAAGCTGTATAAACCACATCGAAGCTTTAAAAATTGACTCAGTAATTCAGCACTGGTTCCTACATCAACCATTGTCTCATTAAAATCTAATTTCAGTACTGTATATCCACCTTAACAAAACTGCAGCAAATCTGAATATGGGAATCTTAAAAATAACAATTGTACTTCACTGCTATTGTCTGATTGCATGGAACTTTTAAACTTGAATTTCACATTCATTCTGTTGCACGCATTGGGAATAGAGAGTATTAATAATTACCAATTATTGATTGTTTTATCAATTAAAAAAAACTAGAACTGATATTTTGATTCATATGATATCATCTAAAAATAAAAAAATTATATTCTATGTAGAAATAAAATGTGAGAAAGCTGTTAGACTCTGATGTGCACTGGTGTACACTTCATCCAGTCATTTATGCATGATTACTTATCGGATAGGAGGAAGTCTAAGCAATTTACTAAGCAATTTATATCCTCATTACTTAATTTTACATTTAATACAAGATTTTGAAAGACAGGTATACAGTATCCAGACATCTACTCCACTCTAGCCATATACACATACAGACATACGCCACACACATTACTATATTTGAAAAGAAATCAATCAAAGATGTGAGAAAGAATTCACTTAAAACCCATCACTGTCACGCCCTCTGCTGCCAGAGGGTGCTCTTTCTCTGTCCTGTCTCTCATTTCCGGTTCTTTGCTGTCCTTCCGGTGTTTCTCTCTCTCTGGAGGCTATATATTTCTGGGTCTTTCATTCTGCCTTGGCTCAGCATTGACGTTCGGATGTCCTGAAACCCGCATAGCACCAGGTCGCCCCACGTCCGCTACCCGAGGGCATGGGTTTCTATACGGCATTTCCTGAACAGCTGAGCCCAGGCTAACCCCCGTCTCGCCGCTACGCATAGGGTCTTTTACGCTCTCCTGCCATTCCACGGTTCGTCCTTTCCGACATCCTTGACAATCACTTTCAATGCAAGAACATTTACAAGAAGCATATTCATGACACATTGTTGCATGATAACATTATCTGTGTAGTGCCTATTACACAGTATGATAATTAACAAAAAACAATATAAATAAGCAGCAAAGAAGAGACTGACTGTCTCTTTTGCCTTTGCCCTCTCTTCCTCTTCCTGCCACCATTTTCGCCTTCAAGTTATGACACTTGCAGTAGCAATCTGTGTCCCATCAAGGGTTTGCCACTGGTAAGGCAAGTGAAATATCGATTAGTAACTATCAATTATTAGTTATATTATTATTTACAATAATTATTAGTTATAATTAGTTAGTCATAAGGCAAAAACAAAAAAACTTCAGTCAATGTCTATTTTAAGTTTTTTTTCATTATACTGTCTTATTAAGTCTTATTAAATCATCTCTTAACCTCAGGTCTCTTCAAATGTGTTCTGTACTGTACAGTATGTTAAAATATTTCAAAGAAGCTTACTCTCACTACTGTAGCACCAGTTGTTTCTCTTTCTGGGTGCTTCTAAAAGTGCCTTTGTGAAAGAAAATAAAGGAAATAGGCTTTGTTACTTTCTTAATGCAAAAACCTTGGTTATGAAATGTGTCAGTCTAGTGTGGTTCATCTTGAATAACCAGGTGTCGCATACAGGTAGAGCCTAGAACATTTCAACACATATTTCTAAGATGAAAAGTGTAAAGGTAATTCCTAATTGGCTACATGCTGTTTCTGACAACAACACGTTTCTGACTTTCTATAGGGCTTAAGCATTGGTAATCCCAGTATGCATAATCCTTAAAGCAATGTGTAAACAATTTCAGGCAAATTCATATTTACAACCTCCCACACTCTAGAGAGGTCATTGATTTATTAATGTATACCTGTTCTTGGGTAATCATTTGTAAATTAGATTATTATGAACATTCTAAAACATGAATATATATATATAGATGTTATAATGGAGTCTTTTTGAATTTCTATAATCTTTTCAGCATTGTCTTCCTCTGAATTTTCTTTAAACCCAAATAGAATTTATACTTTTCTAGTGTCCAAAGGGTGTAATATATATCTGGTGTAACAGGAACATCATCTACAGTTTATAATGCTCTGGTTTTTATCATGTTGAAACAACATAACAGAATTTATGAATCATCCTTTCGATTGTTTACTTCAGAGGCGAACATGCCCTGTTAAAAAAAGCTAATGAAGGCTGCCAGCAAGCCAGCTTAATTGTGATGAACACAGAAATGGGGATGTGAAAAAGATATATACACAGCATCCAGTTAGAAAAAATAATGATCCATGCTTAAGACAGTTTTATCTCTAACTTTCTTTTCATGTATTTCAAACAAAGGTATAAACGACATTTGAAGCATGTACAATAAGTCTATCACTCTTTCGCTTTGATTTTTACAGTTAACAAGAACAACTCCAGTCTTTATTAGCCAACTGATAAAGAGCAGCTTGTTATCAGACTATTTCAGTGGGGAGAGCAGAAAGAGGACCTCTAGTTCGCTTTACTTTTATCTGGGGAAATAAAGCAAGGTGCTTGAAGATTAGCAAAGGGGGATTTTGCAGGGAACCAAAAGCATATGATATTAAAAAAAGGGGCATATGATTAAAAAGCTTTTATTTGACTTTAAAGGTTTCACAGGGATGCAGTTGAGCAGTGCAAACGCCAAATGTCATCACCGAGGACTGCATGTCATGAGATGACATGTCTCTTGCAAACAATAGTCAGGACATTGCCTCCAAATCTATCGGGATATGAATGATACCAAGGCACTAATTGCATAGCACATCGCATTGTTCTTTTATTAGTGTGTGCACCACATTTTAAAGTGGAACAGCTCCCTTGGAAGTAAAATAAGTTAAAGCATTTTAATATAATAGCATCATGAATTTGGAAGTACTGTGCCTAAACAAAGCAGTGCAATTTAAAGCCTCAGATTGTTATTTTAAAGCTTTGCATTCTTTATTTATTGCTATCGTTTAGGAGGAATTTACTGGTCTACAGAGATCTGCATGGAGTACTAACAGACAGAAGACATGATGGATGGTTGGATTAATACCCTCATCATTTCCTTTTTCTGAATTGTATAATGTTAGCATGCCCAAAGGGGGTGGGCAACCAGTTGACCTTGGATCAAAACAAATTACAACTTCATGACAAGTACTCATGTTAACATTTGGGACAATGTTTTGGTGATTCGGCATGATTCAGTTTTGAATGTTCCATTGTACAGTATTATTATTTTATACAAATAAAAATAATTGATGACACTCTTATTTCATTCACATTAACAGCTTTCTACATCTACTCATAACATCATTGCCATGTGGATAATTAATTAATAAAGCTGAAGCTTAATTCTGAGCCCTAATGAATATGAAATGAATTATTCATTCTAAAATTAATTAAAACCTATAGCAAACTGCTCCTTCACTCACTTGTTTTGAAACAAAGTAGCCCTGTTTTGTTTCTGTCAGTGTTGTTAATTATTTTCCATTCATTACACATGCCTTAGTTTTAACTCTCCTTCAAATACTTATCCTTGCCCAACTGTACTTTGAAGGCGAGGAAAGTAACTAAGGAAAATAACTATGCAAATGTGTGTTATACCTTTGGACCTAGAATAAATGCTTTAGAATACTTACAAGAAAAACCTCTGGATCAAAACTGAAAAACTGGAAGAAAAGTGTGCCAGTATGACTTAGTCTCTGTTGTAGTTAATTGTTTGGGATGTCTGGGTTTTTTTTACATTTATTAATTTTGATGCCAAAGTGACTTATAATTGCATCTGCTGAAAGGGAGCATACAGTAAAAAGAAACTTTAAACAGGCTTGATAGTTTGGCTCCCTGTGATATTATTTTAGATTAAAGTAGTTCACGTAGGTAACTGCATCAGCATGCGCAGGCTGCAAAGGAACAAGTAAAGGTTTATTCCATAATGAAAAGAGAAGAAAAGAAACACAACATTTCAGCTGTGAAGCCTTCTTTGGGTGTGAGAAAGAGAGGAAAGTAAGCAGTTGATAAAGGATGGGAGGAAAACAAAAGGGAGTGGATAGGAGGCAGGAGCAGGGGGGAGGCAGAGTAGGCACTCAAGTGGTGTGAAGTTGAGAGAGGTGAAGAAATGTGTGAAGTCAGAACCAGCAAATGAATAGAGAGGATTAGAAGGAAACGAGTTTGTCGTTGAGAGAAGGGGGAAGGTGTGATCCTAGTTTCAGGATAATTTTGGTTTCGAATGTCTTTCTACAATAGGAGTTAAGAAACCTTTCTTTGAGAACGCAGATGGAGAAGTCAGTGTGATCATGGCCATTAGAGGTCAAATGAGAAACTACGGGCCTGGAGAAATCTTTGATCCTCAATTAGTTCTAAAATATGGAACTAATTGCAGTGATAGAGCAAGAATTACACAGATTTCAAAGAACCAACTAAAACACCAGTTTTAACTTATTTTAAACCAAGTATACTATACAGTGCAACAACCACTGCATGTATTGGCCACATAATATACATTCTGAGCTGATTTACAGCAGTTTATATGTGTGTCATTAAATACTACTGGTTGGTAAAAAATGCCACTTTAAACACATCTCTTTTCTCCTATGTTTCATTCTGTGAAGTGATAATGATATTTAAATGAATTATTTTAATCACTGGCAGTCCCTCAATACCATTTGCACCTCTGAATGTTTTGCACTATGCACAAACAAATGTGACATTTGCATGGCAGCACATGTTTTGTATCTTTCACTATCACTTTTATCTGATTTATTTTCTTTGAAAATAAATTATTCTCAGGTTTGAAAGTTCAAGAAAGAAAAACAACATTAATTACAATAAGAAGAAAAAAATAAGTTAACATCAAGAGGAATATTTAAAAACACTTTTTATTACAATTCTGTTTTCTTTATAGACAATATTTAAGGATACAATAAATTCAATAAAAAAGAGTACCTAAATCTTATCAACCAATAATTAGGAATGCATGAACAATTTGTATTTAAGATTGTTGTCAAATATATGGCATTGTACATTCACCTTCTCCACAATATTGTGGTGACCTGGTTAACAGGTGTAAATGTTTCTTCAACAACAGAAAGTTACATATTAATGAAAAACTGTCTCACTGTAGCTACTAGAAAATCTTTACAATATCTTGTTTGTTGTGTTACCTATCCTCAGAAAAGGTGTCTGTGCAGCTACACTCCCATTGAGACCATTTTGTGCTTTGCAGGGATAAGTAGTCTTAGTCACCTTCAAACTGAGAATGAAAAACAGATTAAAAAAACAATTTTTATCAAGAAGACACATATTGTAAGAACATAAGAAAGTTTACAAACAAAAGGAAGCAATTTGGCTCATCTAACTCATTTTGTAGTTAATAATAATAATTCATAATAATAATAATTGCTTACACTTATATAGCACTTTTCTGGACACTCCACTCAAAGCGCTTTACAGGTAATGGGGACTCCCCTCCACCACCACCAATTTGCAGCATCCCCCTAGATGCAATTAGTTAACAGATAAGTGATCCAAGGATCTCATTCAACTATCTTTTTAAACAAGTGAGGGCATCAGCTTCAACAACATCGCTTGATAGCTTATTCCAAACTCACACAACCTTATGGGTAAAGAAGTGCCTCTTGTTCCTGATTCTTAATGCACTTTCATGTATTTTCTACTAGTGTCCACTTTTTTGTGTTAAGAAATGTTACAAATAAGAGGAGACCATTCGACCCATCTAGGCCTAATTTAATTGTTCATTCTGAAGATGTCTGCTTGTAACAGATCTGTTCATAATCTTCTCTTTTCAACACGAAAAATGTTTCATTTCTGCAGCCTGTCAGTATAGGATATTCCAGAGAATATTCTCTGGACTGATTTCAGAGCAACAATAGCTTTTCATTAACAAGACAACATAAAACTGTATACAATATTCTAAATGGGTTCAAGTATGTAGCTGCATCAGAGTGCTTAGAACAAGAAAAGCAAAGAAGCTTCCTACATGTTCTAAATGAGGCATTACTAGTGTAGCAGCAAGGAATTAAGTTTGCTGCTCCCTTGCCAGTCCCCCTCTCCCTCATCTCAGTGGTGCCGGACACAGAGAGGCCATTCCATTTGGTTCAGATTTAAGGTGTTTTTCTATCTGATAGAGTTTCCTGATAAGGAACAGCTCCCAAGGCTGAGATTCTCCAGTCACCCTAATAAATGGTCATCTCTGGCGCCTTACTGTCTGGGAGATTCCAAGGGAGAGTCTCATCCCAGGTTGTTTACAACCCTAATGTCAGAGAGCATTGTTACTCATCCTCCACCTTGATCAGCCAATCAGGAACTGGTAAGGCAGGGTAACCCCACGTGGGTCTCGAATGCCCGCGAAACTTTCAACCAATGAATGACCGTAGTTCCTCCAGATAAAAGAGGCAGAACAGGGCCCAGAAGGGGCCCCTCCAGGACATTCTCAGACTCAGCTCAGACAATCACGATATGGCCAGTGTGTCCAAGTGTCAGGACTCTACTTTGTTCTAAGAGTCGAGACCAGAGGTCGCTCGCGCGTAACCAAAAGATCCGCCCAAGGTTAGCCCAACAGCAAGCCTCGTGAACCACCGGTACCCCACCGCAAACACTCGCCCGATCAACAAGTGAACTACGGTCGGAACTGTCGACAGCTGAATCTCAGTATTCAGGACTAGCGCTACATCGGGAATGAACCGATCTTCTTCCCGTATAAAGTGTGTGACTTGCTTGGACCTGCAGTCACTTTTCATGTGCACAAGCTGCTAGTACAGCCAGGACACTAGCCAGTCCTCAGAGAGCCACTGCCAGCGCGCCACAGCAGGAATCTTTCCCTACTTCTCCCACACCTCCAGCCTCACCAGGACTGCCTGGCACCAGGCCAGAGGACGCCCATTGGACGCAGCAACAGCCTGTTGCTGTTCCTTTGTGTCCGCAGGAGATCTGAATCCACATAGATTGGATGAGTATTCAACATTCTGCATTACAGCTCGAGAATTCAATTGTTACCTCAACCCCAGTTGATATCAATTTAATTCCTATGAGTGACGTACTGTACTTGCTTTTGAGTATTTAGTGTAGAAGCTGTAATCAAAGCTCGTTAACAAAACGGTATAAATGAATGGTATACTGAATGTATGTCTCTCTTGGTTTGTAACTCTTTGTGATTAAATATATATCTTTTGTATTCTGCTAACCCTCACTATAAGATATATGTTTATATGCACATTTTATGTATTAATAAATGTATTGTCGTGTGTTAGTATCCGTGTGTGTGCGTTGCTGATTTATTCCGCAAGGTCGGTTTTCTAATAGCCATCAAAGAATCATTTTGTGACTTACTGATACAATTAATAATTGTCCCAGTAATTGCACAAAACCCTACATTAGTGTGTTTCATAATTGTAACATATATACCTTGATTTAAATTTCTTATTTCTAATTTCACATATCTAACTATATATCCTAAAATTGTGTTCACCTTTTTAATATATAAGTTAATATAAATAAATTTAATTCTTAATGTTACAGTACCAACCTCCTGCCACCAGAGGGCACCTAAATAGCAAGCCGGTATCTTAGTCAAGAGGGGAAGGCGTAGATCATCTAGGCCCAGCTAGCCAATTATGGTACTCATTGGCCACCACGCCTCCCCTCCCTGGCATGCTTTAGTCCTGTTCACCGAAGCTTCTTTGCTCAGTGTCGGGTTTTACCTGGTGAGCTACACTCTGTTTTCTTGGAGTTTCTTCCTACGTTTGTTCCTGGTTTCTGGACAAGGCTATCCCTTCTGACCGCAATTTCTGGAATTCGTCTCTGGCTTTTTGCTTGGAACTTCCTTCGGATACCTCACTGTTACAGACTCTGTGTATCTCTTGGTACACTTGTTTACGGTTTCTCGGTTTCTCGGTTTCTCTTTTTTTATTGTTTTTGGTTTGTCCCCCCTTCTTTTCTAGTTAAAATGTTTCTGGATTTGTGCCATGATAAATAGTCAATCTTATTTAGGAGTAATGTGTCACATCTGATTCTGCACACCCAGTCCTCATCCATGTGTTGTGGTGATGCAACATTTGTAGTTGTTCACTTTAGCCCAGTGTTGGTAGAATTCCTGAGAACACAATTGATTTAGTCCTATTCTTAGGTTTCTTGCCAAGTTGTAAGAATTTGTTCTGGATGGAAAATGTGCTATTTAATCCAATGTCATTTGTGCCCACTTGGACAACAACTGGGTCATCGCCTGCCATAGTTTGGAGCCTGTCTAATTTATCAATCATCTTAACTCTAGGAAGACAGCAAACTGTTCTCATAATATCACATAATATCCCAAATGTGCAATAAGACATAATATCCCTGACAATATTAACGCTGCTTATGCAAGTATCCATATTAAATTTTCATCAAAGAGATTGGATTTTCACATCACCTTATTGTTGCCTGTAGAAGCTCATTTACCTCCAGCTTCTACTAAAAAGGAACTAATGTCTTGAAAGCATTAAGGGTTTTGGATTTTGGATACTATCGCAGTGTAGACAAATTCACTGCAAAGTGAAACAAAATGCTACTATAAACAATAAATTAATTACATTTATTATGAAATGCTGAACAGATATAGGCAGAAAAGTAACAAAGCAGTTAGGACAGCTACCTCACACACCTTGGGTCCTGGATTTTATTTGGTATTAGGTCATTGTCTGTGTGGAGTTTACAAGAGGACCTTCATGCTCGTGTGGGTTTTCTCATGCTGCTCTGGTTTCTTCCAATCTTCCAAAGACCTACCCAATAGGTTAATTGGCATCTCTACATTTCCCCTCCGTAATTTTGTGTGTCCTGAGATGGACTAGCATCTAATTCAGAGTGTAGTCCCACCATGCACTCTTTGTTTCCCAAACTGCCTTAAGAGTTCTATGATCCTTATCGGGAAAGCATGTGTTTTCCATTCACTTTCTAACAACAAGATAAGGAAGTAATCTATGTGATATCAATTATGATATTTAGTCATTTTCGTTTCAGAATACTTTCCTTTTTCTTTAATTAATTAACACATTCAATACTGAGATTACTCTTAATTGCTTATAGATTTTTCTGTTTGATTACAGTTAATTAGCACTGGAATTAACTACAAGGTGTGGAACAGTGGGGTATTGAGGAAATACCAAAGAGAAGGTAAATTGTCCTCCTGGAAATATCAGACAAATCATTTCATGAGCAATAGGATGCCCTGCATGAGCAGCTGCTTTTAAATAGCTTATCCAGACTGGCTGCCAATTTGAACCATTATCAGGTTCAAAGAAAGAGAAAATCTTTTGTCAAATGTAACATTTACCACAAAATATTAATATTACCACTCCATTTTCTGTAAAAATATACATGATTTAAGTTGAACATACTGTATATCTTATATGAAATTAAACCAGTCCAACATATTAATTGAAATAAAATATAATGTATTTTTCCAAACATACATTCTATAAATATATGTGGACTACTTTTCTTGAGATGTTTGTGTTAAGTCTATATGAACACGATCTGATGTGAGAAATTATTGCACGTTACTAAAACCATCACATGAACAGAATCACATGGACAGCAGTGTAAAGGGTAAGAGCTAGAATTTGTTTAATTCCACAGATTCCTGTGCGAGAATCTATATGAAAAGAAACTATATGAGGCTCTGACACATATCAAGTAAGAGACAAGATGGTCAATTGGTCCTGAGACTGGTTTGAGTCCAGCAGATCACCAGAATTCTGCCTGTAAATGGAATATATAATCTTGCAGATTACACATACTAGGATCCATGCACCATAAATTTAGCCGTGTCTTCCTGATTCAAGTGTAGAAGTATACAGTTCTGGTAAATTCTGTTCTTAAGGAACCAAGTATTACAAAACCGAAAGAAAGGGTCAAATATAATCTTTAATTTCCTAAAGAACGCTTCAGAATTATAGTAAAACGTAATTATAATTCCATTCAATATTGAGAAGAAAATCTTTTGATTCTAAAAATGTAAATGTTCACATCCACAGTTAAACAACCACATTTGAAAGCTAACTGATACACTTAACCAGGCTCGGTATTCATTATTCCGAAAATCATATTTAAATACACCTGTATTTCTTATGTTCTGTCACTGAAATAATAAAGACATATTTCCATGCAGCCCATCTTGTATACCAGCTTCTATACCCGTCATGTGTAGTCCAGCAAGGCAGCACATTGATGGCGCCAAAAGTTCAAATTTACATCCGGATCATTAAGCATTCACATCAAAACAACCCCTGGTATGCAAAGACCCCAGGTATTAGGCCTCTTGTGATGAATAAACAAAAATAATAACACTACTTCTTTCAATTGTGTAATTTGAATAGTACATAAAAGACTTGAGTTGCTTAAAGTAGTAAATAAATTTTAGATGTTGCATGCACAGACCTGAAAACCTGGGACACAGAGATGCTGTAGCTGGGCTATTTGTACAAGTAATCATGTGTTTCTGGTGATCTTTCATTACCCCCCAAGGAGGTCTAGAAAACTGGCACCTCCTGCACGGGTTCATTGTTAGAGCAGAAATATTGTTAATATGACCTTTGTCACTGTTCATCTCTGTTCAATCACCTGTTGCTTTGTTAAATTATTTATTTTCTCTGAGGTATTCTCAGCGTGAAAGCTAAGGAACACTCCTAGACACAGTCTGCCTAAATCCTCCTGAGTGCTAACTAAAACTACCCATTTCACTGCTATATTCACAGTAAATGCTATATACTCTATAAGTGTTATGCATGTTGTTTTTTTGATAAGACCATGAAAACAGTCAATCCAGTACAATAGAACTGCTAATTAGTTAATCCGCTCTTTATCTGGCTACTAGATGTGATTATCATATGATAATATTCAAAACCAGGTTCACCATATTCTCAGAAGAGTAAAGAAGCATTGACAATGTGATCCATTGCTTAACTCTTTAGCCGTAAATGAAGCGCTGTAGTTAAAGAATATTTAGTATTGAACAAAGAACATTTAACGTAAGTTACAAGTTTTTAAACTTTTTTTATTTTGTTTCATGTGGAATACAAAAGCACGCCTTTAAAAAGACATAGTGAATTGCATTTATTCATATCTCACCTTTGATGCTGAATGCTACTTCAACCTTATTTTGTGTTGTACTTCCATTACACAGCTCATGTACCAGTATATGCAGTATAATGTTTTAGTTTTTTTGTAGGGGCAGCAGAGTACTTCCACATCATAGATAAAAAAAAGCACAGAACATGTTGAGCTTATCATGTTTGAATTCTTACTTCTCTTTGGATAAAAGTAGTTGCCATGCACTATAGAAATGCCTTTTCGTCACTAAAATGGGTCTGTCAGAAAATATCTTTATTGAAATTAAACAGTCTGAGATGGATTATTGAATGAGCAGGTAATGTTCTAAAATCAGATTTTGGAATTAATGGACTGATATATTAATTATTTTCCTAGAGCTACAGTTTGTATTATATTTAAGAATAAAAACTGAAGCATGTATTGGGAGCCTTATGACCCTCCATTTATTTGTTGATAAAATTAATGCAATATAAGAATATAAAAAAATATGTAAAGTGTTCTTTTTGTGTGAGACATAATATTATTGCTGATTAGCCCATATATGTCTAGATATGGTTTTTAAATGTAAATTATATCATACAGTATATGTCATATTTAGGGGTGGTGCGATGGTTCTGTAGCTAAGGATCTGTGCCTGCGGCTGGAAGGTTGCCAGTTCGTATCCCATGGCCAGCAGAGGAATCCTACTCTGTTGGGCCCCTGAGCAAGGCCTTTAACCCCAACTGCTCCAGGGGTGCCGTAAAAATGGCTGACCCTGCACTCTGGGGTATGTGAAAAGACAAATCCCTAATACAAGAAAATGGATGTGGCCAATAAAGTGATCTTAATATTTCACAACATTTAATATAATTTGGCCAGTTATGAAATAGTACGTCTCAATCTTAGTTATTTTTGTAATAAAACTATACTATTCCCTGATTAATACATGCTTAGCCACACACTGACACCCTTTATAGTTATGAAACTAGCGAGTTTTGTCACTGCATCAGAGCGCCATCACCATCTTCCATCCATTAAAAGCGTGAACTACTCATTGTAACATCTGCCATGCGTTTAGTGAGGTGCCACATTTCCAACACTAAGAGACTCCCACAAGAATAAGTAAAGGAGATCAGGGACTGGTACTTAAACACAAAACAAAACAGTGATAACAAATAATCACGCTATGCTAATGGGAAAAATAATAATTTATTACAGCCTTGAGAATCCTGACATCGCAGTCCAACTCATCATACAACACAAAACTCCCAAAAGTGTTGCCCTGCTTCAGAATTTCATTTGAAAAAACTGTTCATTAGGAAAATCAACAGTAAGGCAACACAGAAATTGTGGTGAAGGCCACAGAGCTGTTCAATTCAAACACATTTCGTAAAGCTTTTACTACTCTACGGTTTAAGACTGATGTACTTTCAATTTGGTGTTTTTCTCTTGGGTTCTTAAAAAATATGCAACACCTGATGAACAACAACAATACACTGATCATCTGAAACAGCCTCAAAGCTTGCCCCTCACGTACAGTATACTTTAGGTCAGTGGTTCTCAAACTATGGTACGTGTTTCTATGCAATAAATATTGAGTTTCTTCATTAAGAAAATCACCAGTACTACTTCAGGTTAATTTTTTAATTGTTTCAAAATACAAACTTGTGTCACCACTCATTGGTTTTAAAGTATCCAATAAACATGACATCACCAATAAAGTTTCAGCTTTTAAGTATGGCTCAAATCATTTCAATTTTGTGGAATTTTGATAGACTTTTAGCTGTAATCACATATTTTATTTGAGTTTTGTAATGCTTAAGTTTAAAGTACTACCACTTACCATTCTTGTTGTTTTGGAAAGCCTCAGAAAGTCTGTAAAGAACTGGTGAACTGTAGAGAATATAGTCTGTTCAGGGACTAAAATTGTTAATTTAATGATAAACAAATACCGTTCTTTGTATTTATATAGCACTTTTCATCCAAAAAGGAATGACTTCAATCATCACTGAAACGCAGCAACCTACCTGGGTGACACATGACAACCACTATGCTGCATCAGCCCCAGTGTACTGCAGATTGGGAGAACTGAGACATTACTTCACAAATTCAATTAAGAATGAACTTGAGAGAGGCCATATTGTATAGAATTTAAAGTAGAATCCAACCAAGATACAGCCGTTGACTCCCCTACTCTTGCAAACAGTACCATGGGATCTTGAATGACCACGTAGTCATAACCTAGGTTCAACATCTCATACATCATCATAACATAACATCATCATCATTGAATGACCACGTAGTCATAACCTAGGTTCAACATCTCAAACGAACACTGGCACCTCATACAGAACAGTCACCATACTAGGGCTTTAGTTTGGAAAAAGGAAAGAGTACCACCTAATTGTTCACTAATATCTCTTGCAGCAGCTATCTGTTTTTTTCCTTAGAGGTCACCCACCCAGGTACTGACCAGGTCAAGCTTCAGTTCTGAGATCTGAGTTTTGAGATCTGATTAGATCGTTCTACAAGATGATACACTTCAGCCAATAATAACCTCAGTTTGCCCAATCCAAGCCAACTGTAATCTACATTTCATTTAAAAAAGCAAAAATTGTATCCTGAGCTGGTTGTAGTTCATATCAGTTTTAATCCAAAAACGCCTTGTTAATATTTCATAATGAAGTAAGTCTTGGCACATTAATTTACTATGCTCACTTTGGTAAAGTGAATAATTGATTTACTCTAGTACTGTGATGGACTGGAGCCCTGCCCAGGGGGAAAGCAGTCATTTGTTTTTGGTCACACATTGTGCCATGAGAGTCTGACTCCTGGTGTAGGATTGCCATGCCTTTATCTAAAATAAGTGAATTTCTGATAATTAATAAAATATCATATTATAAGAAGATTCACAATAGCAGTTTGGCAGTTCTGTATTATTGTTCTTTATTTTATTCACAGACTTTAAGAGTCATAAAGTTTGAAACTCAGAGAAAAGTGAATTTTTTATGATATCACAAAGCAGTTGATAATTCTGAGTCACAAAAACTGATTCCTTTTCTATTGAAGAAAATGTGATTTGCATAACCTGGCATCACGTGGTAGCAAAAAATATTATAGATGTGTTTGAATTTTTATTAAGAGGAATAGTAACATTGTGTTAGTCTGCTTAATGCAGATATTAGAATAACACATTCAACACATACAGTCAGTCTAATTTATGTTTAAACAAGGTAACGATATTTAGATATAACCCACAAATATTGACTTTTCTCACAGCATTGTGATTTCTCTCGCTGTCAGGATCAAATCTTTTGCCCTCAACTTGAGTGTGTGTATTTTAACAAAATAAGCCATCTGTTCCATCTGCTAGAGCCCGCTCACACAAATTGTGTCCTTCACGAATCCTTCTTACATTGCTCAAGCACAGCACATTTGGGATGT
The DNA here is from genome assembly GCF_055471065.1 of Atractosteus spatula. NCBI lineage: Eukaryota > Metazoa > Chordata > Actinopteri > Semionotiformes > Lepisosteidae > Atractosteus > Atractosteus spatula. The sequence goes on from NC_142712.1 coordinate 53,475,964, forward strand.
CTGTCTATCCAAATCTAGGCTTCAGATTCATTATTGTTTGCAGACCCTCACAGAGAGAAAACCATTTTTTTATTGCTCACGTTGTCCTAATTTTGTCAGAACTGTCATTTTAATTCTCTCTTAAACCTATACGTCTTCATTAGGTTTGCCATGGCACGAGTCTCAGAGACTGCTGAGTAATGAAGGGTAATCGACGACTCAGATTCACCTGGCATTGCACAGCTTTCCAGAATAACCCACTGCTGCCACCTGGAGAATGCATTAGGTATTGATTCTCTCAAATTAGCCCACAGAACTATACAGCTGGTACTACATTTTCTTTTGCTTAAGTCAATTAAATCCTGAAGTTACATAGAGGCTGTAGAAAGTCATGCTCTGAGCATCCTAGCCTAGTGATGTAATGAGTGACATCATGTTCAGTTTATTCTTTATGAAATTCTGAAGTGGTATAAGATTTATTTGAAGGTATCTAAAAAAACATTGAAAATATTCCTCATATCATCAGAGCTAATGATGCTCTGCAGGCATCATACTGATACCAACAGGCTTTGAATCACACAAATCATATAACAGTAGTAGGTATGGCCTGTCATTGAAGTTCACTGCAGTAAGGAAACTGACTTCACAAGATTACGACAATACTTTGAAACCAGGAACAGAATTTTGCAATCATACTTCTGATTAAAATGGTTATGTGGGCTATTTCTTTGCAGACTTTTCCTTTACTTTTTTGTTTTCAAAAAGTGAAACTGTAAATGTTTAAAAGTAGGTTTACAATACATTGGAAAGAAGCAGTTTGAAAACATTTCAGAAGCACAGTCCAGAACAGAATACAGAATATTAATTATCACAGAAAGAAATATTGGGTTGGGAGAAGTGTTTAGACAGTGATTAGCTCACCCGAACAAAAATCTCTTACACTGTATTATGCACAAGAGCAGTTCTGTCACAGAAGGGTATTTGCATTTAATTGGAGAGTCTTGTCTTTTATTTTCAAAGACTAACAGCTTCTCTCTATAATGTGTAGCGTGTGATGTAAGGTTGTTATACAGTATATTTCTGTTTTGTGTTGATTTGCCTTTTGTGTTTGCATTTTCTTATTCAGTTCATGTCTTGCAAGTTTCTGAAGCAACCAGAGTCAAGTTGTGATTTTAGGTAATTTTATAGAAAAGGCACAGTGTATTGCCCCTAACATTTAAGGAGGTACATGAAATAAAGATAAATTATTAACTAAGCTTCTTTCATTTAACATTTAATCCATTCTCTTAATTCCTGTACCACTTAATGTGTCAGAAGTGTTCTAAGAACAACAATCATTTGTGTGATTAAGGTTTAAATTCTTAATTTCAAATGTACTTTCAATATTTTACTGTGTGGACTTAATGTGCACATCTGAATGTTAAAAACCACTCGGCAGAATTAGGAGCAGTTTTGAAAACATATCTTCTTAGATGCTGCAACTGCCAATAGACCACCCCACCACTACCAAAAAAAACATGTTCATTATTTTTCATCTTTCATTCAAGAATTTAAAAATCATCTTTCAAATTAATGGTTTAAATATTTTGCAGGCAGTTTTGTTATTCTCACTCAGAACACATCCCATAATGATTCTGCTTTCCCCTGTTTGGATTTGATTAATTTTCAGCTGCATAATAAATAGAATCAATTCCAGCTGAGGCGTTAAATTACCTGTAATTAGGCCATTGATTTGACGTTCTGATCTAGTTAATTGATTTTATTGTTCATTAATTTAAAACCAAATCTTCTTTACAAGGGATGCAATTCAATAGGCACTGCCACCTCAAAGTTAAAAAAAACATCTCTCCTCTGACAATCTTATAAACAGTCTCCAAAAATCAAAATCTGATATTACTCTCAAAATAATGGAAAAGCTCTCAGCCACAGAGCCTGGAGCATTGAAGAGGGGCTTGTGAATGCTATTTTTTTCTATTTTGTAGTCTTCATGTAACATTAATAAATCATATTGGATCTTCCTTTGGCTACTGGTTCATGGATCCTTCAGTCTGCATTACAAATTATATAAATTATGTGGTCTAAATTAGAACTGACCACAACCCACATTATTACCAGGCTTATTTTGTTCTCCTAATGAGATGGGTGTACATTATTTAAGCCTTGTACATATTATGTTATATATAAGAAAAACTTTGCCCGTGTAATAAATTACAGCAATAATAATAAAGAAATAAATATTTTGCAACATGACATCATGAACTCTGTAGGATTTTCACTATAGTTTTACTTGGCCCACATTACCTTAAATCCAATTAAACCAAGGAAAACAAGAAAACACATAAGCAAAAGCTAACACTGTAATGATTTACGTGTTTGCCGGCTTTTTACAGTACGTTACTTACAGCTTGTAAATGCACATAAGCTTTAAACTGTGGACGATGTGTTGGTGAGCAACAGTGTTACTTTGTTTTTAATTTGAGTTGCTGTCATAACTGCAATCACCATCTTCAATGCAACATGAGCTTGAATTTCTCTTGATGTTTTGTTTTTATCCATCAACTTTTTCTTATTAACTTTTGTCTAAATTGGCACATTAGCCAGGTCTGCTGTTGACTTCAGCAATGGATCAGGGCACATACACCAACAATAATGTCTCTTGCTGTCTTTTATATACATTTTTTAAAAAAAGAGGAAAAGAAATCTGAAATTCCTAAGGGTAGTTCTAATAATTTTGTGTCATGTGTAAATTTTATGATTTCTATATTTTATAAAAAATAAACTTGTTCAATTAAATATTTTGCATAATTGCAAACTTGCGTAATTGTTATACTACGGGCCAGTGGTGGCTAACAGTCCACTGTTGCTCTGGTAGACCGAGAACAGTCCCACAAGGACACAGTTGTCCCATGGCTCAAGAAGTAGAGTAGAGTCACCTTTCTGTCCATCCTTTTCCCCCACTATTCTATTAAACTCTTCTGTTTATTCCAGGAGCACCACTAAGGGGACATTCCGTCACTGATCTTTCAACTGCAGTTCTTCTCTGACCACACTCCTCTTCAGACATGTTAGAACACCCCTTTTTGAATAGTGGATCCCAGAACCAGTCTAAGCCTCGGACATCGATCGCTTGCCCAGTGTCGTCACCCCCAGTCAGAAGCGAGCTACAACAGTGGCTGTGCTAGCCACTTCCTCAGCCAAAAGCCAGCCTCCGCTGTGAAAGCACTAGCCTTTACCCCCCTCAACAGCCAACCTCTGCTGCAACTGCAACTGCTGTTCCCCCTGTTGGAAGCCAGCCTTTACTGCAATCGATTAGACCGCCCAGTCGGACCTCAGCCTCTACTGCGACAATAACAGCCACTTCCTATTACTTCATCAGCCTGCTGCGACTTCTACAGCCTCACTGGTCCTCTACAAGCTGGCAGCTGTTCACCACATCAGCCTTCGACTAATACAGCAATGCTGGTCTATTACTAGTTGGTAGCTTGATCTGTTGTGGCTGTTACCATCCAGATCTCTGCCGTCTCCACTGCTTATTACTACTTTTCCTCATCACCTTCAACTCTTCTGCTCTCGAACATTGCTGGAAGCCTCCAAGACTCTCCAATCCCTAACACATGGATTCCAACCTGAACACCACTGTGGCTGCAGTTTGTGCATTGCTCTGAAACATCCTAACAGAAATCATCAGAACATCATTAAAAACTTTTGGTTTTATCATGTATTCTCGGAATAAAGGGGGAATTTGAACTTTTTCTCAAGATTCTTTTTCCGAAACAGCTGGACTACAAAACAAATAGTTCAGTAGCTGGGTCTAATTCTCAATACAACAATATAAGATGACAAAATGAAAAGGGATAGATAGCATGCTAAATATTTTAGTTTTGGCATTAATTCAAGGTGTCCTCCTTTTTATGACAATCTAAAAATGTTGATTGCACCTTTGTTACACTGTATAGTCATTGTTTTGTGTACTTTATTCAGGCTAGAGTTTGTGTTTTTTATTTGTGTTTTTTAAATGGTATACTTTGTAGCTTTTGTTTTCCTACACAGTCACATTAAACTGAGACCTAGTGAAAATGGAATAACAGTATGAAAAAAGTATTTCTTCTGATAAGCATACAGTATACACAAGGGAAGGGATACTTACAGTCCTTATCTCGTAAACCTAAAAACAACAAAATTTTAGTTTTTACTTTTTTGTGTTTTGTATGTTGTTTATGTGCTCACAATAAGATGAATATATATATATAATATTGTTATGTATTTCAAATATGTTGAAGGAAAAAACATGAATATTCTAAAATGCTGCCATTTCAGCTCCTTTAAAGCAGATGAAAGTAATAAAAAGCACACCAGTTAAGTAAAACAAGCAGGTTAATGAGATTTCAATATTCTGCTGAAGTTTCGTTTTGCAGAAATAGTTGATACTTCTCCCCAATCCACTTACAAAGAGCAGCAAAAGGGGAAAATAGATATAAAGAATTGAATAAAAATAAGTAGATTTATGGATTAATATTTTTAAAAGAAGTTTGGTTGACTCAAGGGCTTAAAACTGAATACAAAAAATAGAGACATATTGTCCCTCAAATCCCTGATAGTAGTTTCAGATTGGATGTACAGTATATTTTATGGAAAGTTAATTTTATCACAGCTACAGACTCATTCTCACTCTTTCATTCTGCCTGCCTTGCTCCCTCATTGCCTTCTTATCTTCAGGGAATGAAGCAAAAATCATGAGATTGCATAAAGTGTTCTAAATTTGTCTACGTAGCAGAGTACTGTGAATACACTGGAATACAGGGGTATTGAAAACAACTGTATTTTCTTGAGACTGTTCTAAATATTTTGCTTTTTCTTTGGACATTACTAGGTTCTTCATTGTGCAAATGTGGTCTAGTTTGTGAGCATCTTCTGAGCAAGTATATCAAAAGAAATTTAACACTCCCTCCTTCTAAAATTATAAATGCCCCTTTGGGTTAAGCATTTTTTGTGTTTGAGTTTTGTGATACTGCAATGATAATTAAATGATAATGCAAATAAAAATAATGTATTAATGCTGAATAGAATGTGAAGGTTGTTGCAAAGAGAATTATCAAATACAAAAACAAGGTATATGCATCAGTGGCATAGAGTTGCCAATTCAGGTCCCAAAAGATTGCCACATATCAACCCCATAAAAAAAATCATTAAAACACATATACAACACTCAAGAAACAACACGTTAATTGCAAAACAAAATTGACCACATTCCCAATCATTTCAGTGCAAACAGTGATTATAGTAATAGATTAATCAATGGCAATGTAAAATTATTATTTTTTTAAATCTGGAAAACTGATATTATATGTGAAATTCAATTAGACTCTGTGTTTACAAATGCCTACAGTTTGCCCAGAATGTGAAATGATGTGAGTCAAGCAAACTGTTTATAAAAATGTTCTAATTATAGGAAATGCTATTACCTGTTTCTTATGATAGTCAACACTTGATTTGTAATTGCACTTATTGTATCTGTTGATTTCAAGACTGCATTTCTATGTGCAGTATACAGTACTTCCTTATAGCTTAATAAGGAAACTAAAATAACTGGATTCATATATTTCAATTTAATCTGAATATTCTTTTTCATTTCTTGCTTGCTCCATTAATAATTAATTCTTTAAAATGATACAATTTAAAATTGTTTAGATCTTATGTGAAAGAAAAGAAAAATATAGCATAACCCTTAAAAATAACCACTTTCTCACATAAGAATGTACCATATTTGCATTAACATCTTTTTTCTCTGTTTTCATTGTTTCACTTTCTTTCCAAAGTTAATTCCATCATTTGTTCGATACCTATTATACAAGACCATATTTAGCAGTAGGTATGATTTTTTTCAACAGCAGTAAGTAGAGTAAGTATTCAGAAAGTATAGTGTAGTAGTAAACAGAGAGTATAAACTAATTCATTAAAGATCAGAAGTTGTGGGAGAGTTTTTTTTTTCAATCAAAAGGTAGGACATACTTCCATTGCACAAATTTTAGAAATGTATCAGATCAGTTGAGAACATCATGACATTCTTGATTGATATAAATGCTTCTAAAAGTGATGCACATTCAAATTGCCTGTTTCTGTCACTAATAATTTGACATAGCATTGTGTCTGTATAACTGTATGTAATAGTTCAGGTGGGTAGCTGCGTCAGCATGCGTAGGCTGCAAAGGAACAAGTAATAGGTTTATTCCATGCTGAAAAAAAGAAGAGAGAAAACACAACGTTTTGGCCATGGAGCCTTCTTCAGGTGTGAGAGAGACAAGGCAGTAGGCAAAGGTAATGTAGCGGGAGAACAAAGGCTGGGAGGGAGGAGGAGTGAGAGGCGGGAGTAGGGGACAGAAAGAGAGGCCAATCAAGAGGTGTGAAATCAGGATAGGTGTCGAGAGGTGTGAAATGAAACTTCCAATGAATGGAGAAAATTTAGTAGAATAGTAGTCTGTCGTTAAGAGAAGGGGAAAGGTGTGATCCTAGCTGCAGGATAACTGTATATAATGTATAACACACCTCACACCTGAAGAAGGCTCCACGGCCGAAACGTTGTGTTCTCTTTCTTCTTTTTTTCAGCATGGAATAAACCTATTACTTGTTCCTTTGCAGCCTACGCATGCTGATGCAGCTACCCACCTGAACTACTATAATGTATAACGTTTCTTCTTAATCATATATTTACAAAAAAAGACAATTTTTTTGCTAAAAGATGTTGACTGAATTAGCATTTCTAATTCACTAAAGCATTTATTAGAAAAAGCTATCCTGTTGCAATGGAGCCATATCCTGTACCTGCTTGCTTTGATATTTCACTTAAACCACATGTATCATATTCACCTTTCTTTGCGGCCTTTAATCAATACTTATTTATTAATTACTTTGTCTGCTCTGAAAGATCACACATTTCAGATAAATGCTTAATGCCTTTTTATTATATATTTTACTGAATTGGGAAAATAAGTTATCAATGCATAGTGCCATAGTGTGCATCAGAATTAGTTCTTTGTTATTGTGGACTTGAATGAAGAGTGGAGGCAAGGTGGCACTCAGGCTTTTACATGATGAAAGGACAGGGCAATCTTACTGAAGCAATTTCCCCACTTTAGTCTTGCCTCTGTATCGTTAATGCAGACCCGTGGAAGTCATGCATTAAGAAGCCTGGGAAATGCAATTCCTTGTTATATTTGAAGACTTATGTAAAAAGTAGTTACAACATGAAATCATATACATATGTTTATAGTAGGGTAATGGTTTTCATTTCATATTATGCTCTTGATCTACTGAATTACAGATGTAGCCATTCAAAATGCACGGTAAAACCCCATACCGCAGGATTTAAGCTACAGGCAGCCACAGTACGTGTTTGGCTGGCCAAAATGACCGACAGGTGGCACCTGTGGTGCATTGGTTATTAATGAAATGATTGCTTAATTTAATCTCTTGACTGTGCATGTTTAAATCCGCTAAATATGGAATAATAAAATGGAATTTTACAACTAAAGGGAAATTTTGGTAGATGAGCATAAAAATAACAGGAGCATAAGGTCTCTGAATGTCATATCCTCATAAACTATATTAAAAAACAGTTCAACCGGTTAAATTCAATTCGATTCAAAATACTACCTCCCAATGGGACAATTCAAGACAAGCCTTTACAACAAGTCTTATAACGAAATAGTGTAGACTACAATTATAATAGAGAATAACAAAGCTTTATTAAAAAACACCACTGAAACCCAACTATAATAATGCATCTGATCACTATTAACAATATTAGATTGTTATTAATAACATTATAATATGGAATTGTGTAGTGGAGCTAGTTTGGGCATTGTGACATCATCGCCCTCCCTTCACGTAGCAGGAACCTCAACCGGCTGGGATGAGAGAGGTCTCCTTTAGCTCACTTGGCTGGTTCCCTGTTGCGTTACAGCGGAGATCCAGGTACGCGCCCAGGTGTTGCGTGACGAACCAGTGGGGTACGAGGGCACAAGCCCGCGCAGAACCACGATGGTCATAATTGCATAACTAAAGAAATTAATAACAATATTAACTTAAGGATCTAAATATAATATATTTATATAGCTGGTGGTATTACAGTAGTCCACTTTCTTTTGTAAGTTTTTTTGTTACTTTTTAATTAAACATTTAAAACACTTTAATTTTCTAAACTCAGCACGCATTTCGTACACAAAAAAATCATTCTCCCCTCACCCTGCGGTGTGAAGCAGATCAAAGAGCTCTTTTAGTGATAAGATTATGAATGAAGCTCCAGACCATCTCCAGGATACTCGGAAAGATGGGATTGTTTCATGGGAGCCAGCTAGTGCATTATCAACTCGCGGCAGGGGAAGGGAAGTGAGCTGTAATTTCACTCGCCATCAATACACATTCCCAATAGTCACTGATGCAGCTTTAGCCAAGTAATTCCTGGTTTAAATTCCTGGTTTTAACAGAAGAATGTGATTTTTTGTGTATCTTTGATTTGTTGTGTAGAGCCAATATTTCTTCCTTGGCTCGCGCATGCTGCACTTGGGGTTGTTTTAGTTTGTAGTAGTCCTTTGTATTACAGGTATTCAGGTACTACAGTTTGTATCACGGGTAATTGTGGTGTCCATTGTGGCTTTCAGTTAAGAGGATTATACTCTGCACCCGACTTTGGAGCAGTCTGAGAAAGTTCGCAAGGCAGATGTTTTATCGATAGCGGGTTTTAGTCTCTGGGTTTACTGGGGATGTACTGTATCAGATGTTAAACTGAGAAAGGGATACAACCAGCATGCCCCAGACAGACAAAGGTGATAAAGGTGATAAAAATCCATTCAAAAGGGTGTAGTGTGTTAACACAAACTCTAACAGATATGCCTCAGGGACTCATTCATATTGTAATCAAAATAACCCGCCCTCCGGGTCTCGCCTCCCTCTGTTCCAGACACATGAATCCCATAAAGTCAGATCCACAGATACTGTATAATGAAACAGTAGCGCACACAGCGATAAACAACAGTGAGTTCCTATACTGTTTAAATGTACTGTATATACAGTATGATACTGTATGGTTTCAAAGTCACTACAGTACAGTACTTGTGAAATATTAATTTAAGGATCTAAATATAATATATTTATATAGCTGGTAGTATTACCATAGTCCATGGTATACTATCAGTCCAAATATTTTTCTTAATCAAAATTTAAAGTTACATTTCTCGTTGCTGAAATTTGTATTAAGACAAAATATAGATTTTCTTAATGCAGATGTAAACCTGAAAGAGGCACATCGCATCCACAACAAGCTATAATAACAAACTATTTTTACACATGTGGCTATGTAAAAAATATAGCCAAAGGATCGCTCTAAAGGTTAATTCCAAGCTGAAAAGACAAGACTCAACGTGTCTTCTCTAGAACTCTTCAGTTTACAGCTCATCCATTGTCATTTATTATTAATATTATTCATAATATATTCTGTATTGCATTTAAATTGGAATGTTTTTACATATATAAAAAGAGGCAAAACACAACGTGTCTCCTCTATAACTCTTCAGTTGTCACAACATAGTAAACAACAGTCGCTGGCTCACTAAAGGTGTAACACGTCTTCACTGTCGTGGTATGGATTCAACATATTGATAAGCTGTTCTCCGGTTACTGGCGATTCTAAATATAACAATTCTTCCCTCCTTTGTTTAACTTAAAGAATTCCATAAAGAAATCCTTAATCACGAAACCGTCACTTATAATATTTCATCCAGATACACACACTCACGTTGGAGCCAATTTTGCCAGAAACAACCTCCCAGTAAGTCTTTGGACTGCGCAGTCCTGTACAGTACAATTTACAGTTTAAAGTTTTAAATTTAAAGTTAAATTGTTGGCTGATCACTGGCTGCTTAATTTTGGATTAAGACAAAATATAGATATTCTGAATTCGGATGTAAACCTGAAAGAGCCACATCGCGTTCACAACAAGCTATAGTAGTGGACTTTTTTTATATATTCAGTTATGTAAGAAACAAACCAAAAGTAATTCTCTGATTGGGCTTTAAACCGCCTGGGTGCAGCGCTCTACATTACAGTCCATGAGCGTTCCATTGCCCATTACCACTATAAGGACAAAAAAAGCAAAAAAAAAACAAATGTCAAAATGTTTCCAAAACATTCACTTGTGATATTTTAGGTGCTTAGTTACACGATTCCATATTAATATTACTATCAAGTGGTATTAAATCTGTACAACTTTTTTTTACAGTAATAGCAAGTGGTGTTCTTAATACGTATTCTTAGAAAAGGATAAAACGTTATAACTTATTATGAAGTACAGTACATAAACTTTCTAATGTTAGAACAAGCATGTTAAAACCTTAACCCACTGTAAGTCACTTTAAGTTGAAGGCTTTGATGCAGAAAATATTTATGAAGAAGGTGGAATACTGTTGTGTGTTTTTTTATATTTAGCTACCACTGCCATCTACTGTGTGTACATTAGTTATGTATAACATTATACTACTGTTTTTATTCTCAGCTACCAAAATTTACCTTTAGATTTTCTGTATATGGATGTAAACCTGAAAGAGGCACATCACTTTCACAAGCTACAGTATAATAATAGACTCTTTTTATATATCCAATTGAGCAATCTTGCTTTTATAAAATATACCTACTTTTTAATTAGTTTAATGTTTAACATGCTGTAATTTATTAAATAAAAGCCGAAACAGTATACAACTTAAATTCTATACTTGGAAAAAGATTGTCCCTCAGCATTGACCAGGATTCAAAACAGGCGTTTTCTGGCAACAGTCCAAATGCTCCATACGTCACGATAAGCTTTTATTCCTCCACCCAGCGGTTTTACAAAGTGGTGCAGTCCCACAACTAAGTATATCTAAAAAGCTGTGGTACCCCGCAGCCCCTGAACTGCGAACTACTACAGTATCCCCTGCACTTTCTGAATGGCTGTATCTGTATATTTAAGCTGTCTCTTTGTATTTTGTGGTAACATGACACTAACACCCACCTCTAATAAATATTTGATCTCAAATATGTATCCATAGAAATTTTATTTAGTTAAAATAATACATCTTGATCTTGAAAATAAAAAAAGCCTCAAAGGCTCAAAAAATTCTCTATAGAGTATGAAAACAAGTGCTTTCATGGTGGTAGACATACAGATGCAGCCATTCAAAATGCGCGGGCGATACCGCATTATTTTCCGGTACGCTGTACGCAGTCTACCGCAAGCTACCGGTAAATACCGCGAGTTACCGGTAAATACCGCTAGCAAAATAATAGTATCCGGAATTTCCGCAAGGTGGAGCTAATAAAGCTCAACCTCTCATGTTTGAGCTGTAGCCATCAAAGTCTTTAACGAAGATATTAATAATAGTATTAATAATAAATGACCTTGGACAAGCTGTAAACTCAAAGTATTGCCCTGGTCCACATTCTTTTTTTCATTGACCGTCTTTGTAAAAGTAACGCCACAGCATTTCGCAATCACGCATTTTTTTCCAATCATGCAAAGTACAGTGATTCACCATGCCTTTCACATGCTCATAAAAGAGATTGATTTAGGGACATAAACATATTACCGTATGCAAACTGTACTGTATACAGTATGTATATGTATATTTAATGTCTTAACTGTGCCCGTTTAAGTATTGAATATTCATATCTAATTTTACCACTGAAGGGAAATCTTAGTAGCTGAGCATAAAAACAATAGGAGCATACTGCAACGCGTGTGAAGGCCATAAACGATATTAATTTTGGAACATAAACATACAGTATATGGCTGGTCTCGGTACTTTAAAGAAAACATACACGAAACATGGTTTCATTATGACCAGAATCTTGAGATATTTTTAACTTGATTTACAGTATTTGAGAGGTATGTCTTAACACCGATACTACAGTGCTTAAGTACTACTCACGTATATGTTTCTAGGTTTATATTATGCATTTCATACGGTCAAATTACTTTTGAGCAACTAATAAGAAGCGCGAAACGGTATGCGTTTTACTTTCGTTTCGTGCTGGGACCCGTGGATTGATTAGAGATATCAAGTACATACAAGTCATTTTTTAAATGTTGTAGTTCGTCTTGAAAAAATGTTACGAGTACATCATCTATCAACAATTACACAGGTTCTGTTTCCATATTGCGGATTTTGGTTACGTAATATTATTTTCTAGATTTCACGTTGTGAATATATGATTTGGGCAAACAGAGCCGCAAAGAAGTACATTATGGGTTGTTGTTTTTTTTTGCAGTTTTATCTAGAACAAGCGATGCTTAAACCTTTGTCTGATTCTTGTGAAACTATCCACACGACAGTTACAGTACCTAGGAGTTGACTTCAGTGATGTCACTGATGGGATGTTTCTAAAAATCCATCCTCTGTAAAACGTCTTCTCTAGTTGTCCTGCATATGTATTCGCTAATGAAGCTGTGTGTTCTGAGCCTGGATCTCTACATTTCTGTATGAACCACCTTAGAGGGCTAAAGACAGCTTGTGTTTAAATTGAGTGTAAGGCAATTTATGCTTCTAAAGTCATGGTCAGCATTTTTGTACTGTGCTGTAAACTTGTTCTGTGCCTAGTCACATTATTTTATAGCGTTTTCATAGCGTTATCAAATCTGGTGGCGCTGTGTTAGTTTCCTGACTCCCATGTCACATGGTCTGTGATTGTAACCTGTAATACCGGTTTAATTCGTCACAGCCAGCACTCCGGTTGTAAAGTAGAAGCAGGCGAGATTTCCAGCGAAAAACACCTCCCCCTTCTTCAGGTGTGAGGGTCTTCTGCTCAGAATGAAACGCTAAAATGTAATGTAGGCTCTGAATGGGTTCTGACTTGCTTTAACAAAATATGTTTACAAATCCTTTCACCTGGCATTTTCGTAGTTAGAAATTATGGAACGCTCTGTTAAAAGCAAGGGAGTTTTTATGTCCGTTGCAGTTCTTTTGCAACATGAATATAATTATATCGTTATTAATTTCTTGAGATACGCGATTCCATATTATATTCCCTTTTAATCAAATTCTAAAAGTATGCTTGTTGACTCCGGTATCGCGTTAGTTAAAGACTTCGATGCTTAAAATGTTTAGGAGAAATGGAATACTGGTGTGTATGTTTTCTTTAAAGTACCGAGACCAGCCATATACTGTATGTTTAAGTTCCAAAATTAATATCGTTTATGGACTTCACACGCGTTGCAGTATGCTCCTATTCTTTTTATGCTCAGGCACTAAGTAAAAGGAGATGCTTCATATTGCTTGACTAATTTTAAAAACTAAGTTAGAAATGCAGACGCTCCCTCGGTGCGCTGCTCTGGTGCGCCGGCTCTTACACAGTGCCTGTCTGCCGTAAGCGTTACAATATACATACCCAACACTGCTTGTACCCATCTGTCATGCAAATAAAACACCTTGAATTGAATTGAATTGAGGGGAGAGGGGGGAATACTAAAGGCAATACTGGCTCAATACCCTCGATGGGCTTTGACGTGCTAATGCGTTGGTTTAACAGTCCGGGTGTGGCAGGCTTCCAATGTCAACTCGACTCGATTGGAAGACAATGAACGTATTTTGTGATATTTAGAAATATAAATTTGTTTGGTGCGAGTGAGGTTTTATTTAATCTCTGACCAAGGGAAACGTTTCATTTTTTCAAAGAAATGTTTGTTAAAAAATAAAGTCATAGTTCTATGGGATTCAATCACAGACCATGTGACAAGGGAGTCAGGAAACTACTCTAACACACAGCGCCACCGGATTTAATAACGCAATAAAAACGCTATAAAATAATGTGACTAGGCACAGAAAAAGTTTACAGCACAGTACAATAATAAATGCTGACCATGACTTTAGAAGCATAAATTACCTTACACTCAATTTAAACACAAGCTGTCTTTCTGTATGAACCTCTAAGCTGGTTCATACAGAAAATGTAGAAATGCATTAGCCTGATTATGATTAAAAAACACATAATTAAACACGCGTTTGCGATTTAAATCAGAACACGATTTAAATCAATATAAATGTTTATATTGTAACGCATACTGTCCAGCCTCCATTTCTCTATAAAAATTTACTCTGTTGCACACACACACACAATAGAAGGAGGAACCGCTGTCAGAAGGGAAGATATGTTCAAAATATCGCAAATATCGTTCATGTTGCGATATTTTGAAATATAAAAGTCAATTTATTGTCCATAATATCGCTATTCTATTTTTTCGAAGAAATGTTTGTTAAAAGAAAAGTCCGGCACCAGCTGGATTCGATCACACAACCTCCCAGTTGCTAGTCACGCACCTAGACCAGTCGGCTAGAAGACAGCTCGCATGAACAGGCAGGCGAAAAAGCCCTACACAGCCCTGTCGCAGCACACGAATACCGTTATTAAATTCTTTAGATACGCGATTCCATATTATATTCCCTTTTAATCAAATTCTAAAAGTATGCTTGTTGACTCCGGTATCATGTTAGTTAAAGACTTCAAAGCTTAAAATGTTTAGGGAGAAATGGAATACTGGTGTGTATTTTTTTCTTTAAAGTACCAAGACCAGCTACAGTATATACTGTATGTTTATGTTCCAAAATTAATATCGTTTATGGCCTTCACACGCGTTACAGTATGCTCCTATTCTTTTTATGCTCAGCTACTAAGATTTCCCTTCAGTGGTAAAATTCAATATCTACAACGGGCACAGCAAAGACGTTTTTACTGTAAGTCTTTCTACGACAGACCAACGGACCACGAGTGCCCCTGTCGGTCAACCAATCACGTACTGCGGTGCCACGCGTCATCTTGCGTCATACTGAGCGACGTCACCTGCGGTACGTGTCTGTGACGCGCACTTTGAATGGCTGCATCTGTATTATGGAAATTAAATGTGAAAATGTAATACTTTAATTCCTTTAGTTAAAAATAGCACATTGAGGTGATCAGAGTTCAGTTTATATTAATGAAAAATCCCCCTTTGATGTACACTATTGTTGATTTTTATTTTTGAGTGCTTATAGTTAATTATTTTAGTTTGGTGTATACATTTCTACAGCCATAGTCATTACAAATGCCAATTCTTTTTTTCAGCACCTTGGACAAAAGTATCACACATTCATAAAAAGAGTGTTCAGGGGGCTGTCCTTTGACTGTGTTCAGTGAGTACTGGATTAGGCAGAGGAATCCATAATCATACAAATGGATGTATATGATGTCTTAGTTCATAATTTGTCTAATGTCTTATTGCATCCATTCATATCAAAATAACTCAGGCTTAAATTCACTTCTATTAAATTATTTGTCTAGAGTTGCAATATGTACATTAATGAACATTCAAAACAGTATGTGCTTTAGTCACTTTTGTACAGAATTAGCAGTATCAGTTCTTTTGTATTTATTTAAACATTGAAGTAGGCAATTTAGTACTTAATACAGCATACCCAGAGGTGCGATGGAAGGGGTTAATTACTGTATTTTTTAAAAATTTTGTTTTCCATCTCTGAACTATTAATTCATAGTCCATAAATGATAGGGCCATCTTGTCTTCCTTAAGTGCTTTCAGTTGGAACTGGTCTTCTTTCATTAACAGTGAGCATGGGAGCCAGGATGAAGGAGAAATGTGCATAAATTATTAGACATTATGATCACATCTGTTGCACTAATTATACATTATCTTTGGGCTCTTAGTCTCTGGTGTACAGCTCCTTGCTTGTGCACATTTCTGTGCCGGCTTTGGTCCATATGTGCTTGAGAATTGAACCATATGGGTGTTGAGAAGAGCTGTGTAGTTCTGTATGTAATATCTCTGTGAAAGGGTGCATTCCAACAATGCATGAGTTGATGTGTATGTATGTCTTTAATGTCTGCATAAGACAGAGACGTCCGCGTTGCGTTTAGAGTGAAGAATCTGGCTGCAAACTGTGAATAATAAAGAAGGAATAACATCTTGTCATATTGTTCACATAATAAAACCATGACTAATTTAGCAGTGTATTATTTAATCAATTACGTGATGTGTCATTTGAAATATGAAAGAGGCAGACATTGGATATTTTGATAAATATGTTTGTACAGCTTTAAGGTTGGGTTTTTTCACAGTTAGTCAATTTAGTTGTTCTTTGTCTTGCTCTTTTTGAGAACGATAAAAGCAATACAGAAAATGTAAATGTTATTGCAATGACCTAGTTATTTTTCTTCAAGTCCTTTATCTCTCTTGACTCTCTTGCAGCTTCTGTCTCTGTGGTCCTTCAGAAGTATTTCTAGTTAACCCCCATTCAGAGTTTAAACAACACTGCCATATTCACCTGAGGCCTGCTTGCAGTAGTTTTAAGATCCACCATGTTAGCAGGTTACTATAGATGTCATCTTAGGTGTATTCTGTGGACTTTGTCTGGAATATTTTCTTTGTGCACAATATAAACTGAGGTGCAGAAAACTGGCTTGGTAAATGCATGTGAATATCCATCTTAGCACATATTAAAATAACATTAGTATGTTACAAATTTTAAAGGGCACTCTCATTTCTGTACTCATTTGTCTTTTTTAAATATTGAATAAAAAATAAACTGTAAATAACAAACTACATTGCATCCACAATAGAGGTAGAAGGAAAGTGATTCAATACAAGGTGACACCTGAAAAAGACTAAAAAGCAATCAAAAGCTTTTCTTACAGAGTTATAGGTTAATATGAATTCATCATGGTTATAGGTTAATATGAATTTATCAATGTTCTGACTTTAACAAGGGTTATAAACAAAAACGTCAAATATCAGTTTTGTCTTGCAAACATCCTCACAAACTCTATATATTAATGCTACAAAGTGCAATCAACTTTTTTCTGATTTATTTTTTATTATTTTCTTTATTTTTATGTGTTCTTGATCAGAAGGGGATAGTAGAATAAAAGGTGTACCCTTAACTAAATTACAGCAGTTTTTGCTTCCCCAAAGTAATTCCAAAACTGTGATCACTATTAGCAAAGCCCACATAATGACTATGAATGTGATTATAATGTTGATACCCATACAATGCAACATTGGATATTATTACTTTTATGTATTACATAGTTGATAGGTAATTTCTCAAGTGTGCTTTACTTAATTGCACACTGTAATTCAGAATGATTCTAAGGTTGTTTGTCAGGAATCAGCAACCCATCACTGGCTCAGCTCCAGGGGAACATGTGACTATAAAATGCATAAGTGATCTTTTATTAAGCTTTTTATGATAATAATTTACACATTTTACAAAGCTCTGATAAAACTTTCAGAAATGTATGTAACATTGTTAAGTATTACATCCAACACTAGCAAGACATTGACAAAATAAATATATATTCTCAGTTCTGTTTATAATCCTGTCAATAAAATAATGTTATAATATTAAGGTTTGTGAAAAAATGTCTTTGTGATTAAAAATTCTTAATTAACTAGAGATGTGACACAAAGCTATTCATATGGACCTAGGTAGAGAAGTGAAGCTTAAATCAACACACATCTATGTATGTAGCCCACTATGATGCTACAGGAAAAGAGCAGCAGGAGGGAGAACTAACAGTGAAAGTGTGTGAGGTTGTAGGACAACAAATTGAAGTAAACCTGCTACATGTAGTGGAAAACACCATGGGGTATGTAACTAAAGCAGTAGCAAGATCATGTAGAAATACCTACCAAAACAACCATTTTCCACACTGCCTCTGGTCAGAAGAATTATGTATGCCTGTTAGATTTTAGATACTTCAACACATCTGCCACCATGCAGAATTTGTCAGTGTTACCATGAAGGTTTTATAATTCTAGACCCTTTGTTACTGTCTTGCTGACATTCTTATTGCTAACAAGCATCTTGAATCCATTCCACATCACACTCCAGCCCAAAGCTCCAGTTAGTCAGCCAAACACACCAATTTTCACACTCTACAGCAGATTGCTTTCACTCCTCTGACTTTTTAACTTCTTAGATCTTCAGTCCCACTCCATTCCATGCCACAAGCCAAAAACCTTACTTGATGGTGTGCTACTTTTTAATAATAAGGTTATAAAATGTTCTGTGACTTACACAGTGAAGTATAGGTTGCGGCAGCCTATTATTTTGCAGGTGGTCAGAAATAAGTGTTCTTTGTATTGCAATGAAATATCATATTTGTGTCATTTTTGTTATTAGTTTGTTCATTTTAATTAATTTCAATGCGTCACTATTGCTGACATTATATTCTAGAAAGCATACTATAACAGCAAATATAACATTTCAGAAGACTTCCTCAAACTATAGTGGAGAAAAAGGTATTGAACTGGTTATTGCATATTATACTTTAACAACACATTAAGTAACACAAAAGTTACTGATCCATAGTGTTAACTTTGATGTGTCTTTCCAGAAGTAATTTTTATTTCAATATTTAGTCAGCCAAATGAAACTCTGAACAGGAAATATAAATTGGAATAATTCAGAATACCTGTACAGCATAAGTATGTTGTAAGGAAGAAGAAAACAGCAGGAAAATGCTCCTGAGTGAACTTTCCCAGAGATGGAAATGTCTACAAAAATCAAATAATTTAAATGGAAAAGGTAATCTCGGGCATGAGAACTAATTGCATTCACTGAAATTAAAGAACAGTGGAACAAAACAACATTTTATTGCGAATTCTCTTTAGATATCACTATAAAACAATGTATTATACCCTCAAGTAAAAGGGACACTGTGTGTCGTCCATCCTAGATCTTAGCTGTTATCATAAAAAATTAACTATTTCTTTAGAGCAGTCTATTTAAATGAGCATTTACGCCACCATAATTGGAGCTCTTAAAATAGGTGTTTTCTGACAGCTGGGTGCCTTAAAGGATGTAAAATGGCAATAAAAATAACACTTAGAATTATACAATTTTAGAGATAGCAATGCTAACCTATTTCAACACTCAACTTGTTTCATTTTTTTTCTCAAATATTTATAGTCATGGACATGGGAGCCATTGATATGTGAGGTGTGTATCGTAGGGAGGTGTATCTCCAGTATAGTTTTATGAGCCAGATTAAGTGTTTAACTCTGACACCATGGTATAAAGGGAATTGTTTTTTTATTATCCTTTTAAATCCTTATTATTTGATTTTTTAGTCAAATCAGTCATCACTGACTGACCAGTTATCCTTTTCCAAATAATTTACTTATAATAATAACCAATACATCTTAAGACATTTTACAGTCAAAACAGTTTAAGCTTTATTTTTAGAGAGTGTTCATTTTTGTCCTAAAATAGCCATTTTAAATTTGACATTTAAATGCAACATAACAACTCTTGAGTACAAGGAAAGGTTAATATAGTAAAAATTATCTGTTGAAAAAAAATAGGGGAGAATTCAATCTTTATCTCCTTTTTTCCTTTTCTTTTTCAATACAGATTTTAAATAAAACATGAAAACAAAAAAATTAGTAGCTAAAGCATCTTAGTGACTTTGACAAAATTCATATCAGGGCAACCACCGGGCAATGGCATTTAATGTAGACAAATACAGAGTGGATCATGTATGTAAAGAAAACACGCATAACATTTTTATTATACCTGATTAAAGTATTTAAAATTCCCAGACACTGACAAAGTGTTCTTCAGAATCAACATGGAGAACCAGAAGCACTTTTTTATTCAAAAGATGGGGGGAATCTAGAACAGGTTACCCAGCCATGTTGTTGAAGCTGATACCCCAGCACTGAAAAAAACTGAACAGAAGTCAAATGTTTTTCTAACATGAGCTTGATTTGTGAGAATTCATTGATGATTTGATGCTTATTAGATTCTTAGATTGCCTGGAGTAATATTCCAAGACAGTGAAGACTACTTGATGTCAAAGCCCACCTAATGATTAAGGTGGATTTCATGTGCAATACAAATTTAGGGAATCATCAGAACAAGGCAGATAGGAGTTGTAGTAGGCTGCAAATGAGCAAGTAAAGCTTTATTCCATGCTGAAAGGAGAAGAAAAGAAACACAACGTTGTTGTAGTTGTAGTAAATATAACTCAGAAAGGATGTGGTGCCTGATGTTGCCAATGTTGTTAGAAATCAAGAACTCTTACTAAGGAAAAAAGTGTTGCAAAGTTGGGAGGAAGCAGGTAATGTAGTAGGGCAGTTGACTTAATCAGTCAGTAGATGGTGGAGAACAGGTATCTAGATTGTTATGTTTGTTCTCAATGCTAAGGGAGAAGTAGCTGGATCTAGCAGACTCAATTGCATCCTTGTTTTCAAGCAACTGCTCCTTCCAAGACTGATGATGTATATTCAAGCCAGAAAGACACTACCAACATTTTAGTTTGCCTTAGACTTTCCGTCACTGAGCACAACTTGTCAGTATGCCATGGGGCAGAGCAAATAAAGGAGATAGTTCTAGTTTTAAGAGGAGCTAGGTTGTCAAGAGTAGTTAAAAGAAAGCTATTAAACACTTGAGTCTTGTATTTCAGAGTAACAGAGTTAGAAAAGCAAGACAATGAGAACAGAGCAGAATTCACAAGCCTAGTTTTGTGAACTGATCTCCAGTTGTCAAAACCTACAGACTGTGATGGTATAGTGTGACACAGGAAATTCTAAATCAAAGAAAACAGTTAGGTGATCAGAAAGCCTAGTTTAAGATAAGATAACAAAGGAATCATTTGCAATTACTAAGTCCAAGGTGTGATCTCTGTTGTGAGTTTGGCTGAGTGCAAACTGTGTGAGACTAAAGTATTCCAACAAAGCTAGAAAATACTTTGCTAAATTGGAGGGCTGTGAATCATCATTCATAGTTGAAGTTCCCTTTGAGCTTGATACCCAGAATATCAAGGCTGATGTCATTTAGAAGGAAAAACAAAGAACCAAGCAGGTATTGTAAATGAATCTTTGTTTCATAAATCTTGAAATTGAAAACTGATATTAGGAGAACTGTCTTATATATTGTTCATGCTTGAAATGTTTATATTTCTCCTTGGTTTATTCTGAGACCTACATGGCAAATCATACAATTGAAATGACGTGATTTTTCTAATGCTGTGAGGAAAGTGTTCTGAGTAATGCTTGTGCAATAATGTTGAGGCACAGTGGAATGTTAAAGAGATTGCTGGAATGAAAGAATGATAATTAGTTCTTTTGTGCTCCATTCATTGTGCAGTTATGCAATCATTTAAGATGAGCCCTAAGGATTATTTAAATGTATACTTTTAGACTTATGTTTGTCTGATTTTAAGAAAGTTCATAAACAGCATCTTAATTGCTAGTGTTAAATGTGTATGTTGTTTGTACTTTACTTCCACTCAGTTGTTTTATTTTTTAAATAATTACCCTGATTATTTCAGCTGCACTGCACAATCAGCTTTAAAGAATATGAAAATGAGCAATTAGATGAACTTTTTCTATCATAGATATATTATTTACACAGGAAAGTCTTTAAAGCTGAATTGCATTTTGTCTTGCTTCTTGCTGTTTCTGTAACTTGGTCCTTACAAAGGCCACCCCTATGTTTCTAACCTTTTGTGGGTGTAATACCAATAGAGTTTCATTATGCAAGCCCCAAGTAAGAGGATTCTCATGACATTCTTCACTGTCATCAGGGCAGAGTGGCCCATTAAGCTGAATTGAAGCATTGCCACTGGGCAAACCGAATTAATCTTGCTTGTCAACTGTTAAAATTGTGACCCCTATTGTGAAACAGCGGGCACAGCATCTAAAATTGTTTCACAGATGAGTGCCATGCGTAATATTTAAGTGATTTTCATTACAAAAAATTAGACTTTCACATGGCCTTAAAGGTAACTGGAAACATTATACTGAATGTATTTCTTCTGTATGTGCATATGGACTTTAAACAAAATAAACCAGGCATTGGGAGATACTGCATTATGCTTTTGCTTTAGGGATCTTCATGTCATTGTTAGAAAGGCCCTGTTAGAGTCTCTCCGTTCCTTTAAGTTTATTTTAATAAAAGACACACTGGGTAGCGTGCATGCTTCCTTTTTTCTACCTATTGTTATATTGTTCCAATTTAACAGGCTTTTACAATACATTTTTCTAAATGTTTTGATTACTTGATTTTTTTTTTACTTTACTTTTTTGTTTTAATACAACTTCAGTTGTACTTTCAATAAGCCTGGTAGAAGTACGTCTTTTTTATAAGGGCTTAGAACCAGCTTCTCAGTATGAAAAGGGTTGGATAATCAGTCAGGGGCCACCACTAAAACAGCATACAGTATGTATGTCTTACCTTACATGCAATTAAAATATATACTATGTACCAGGCAATCCTATCTCAGACAAATTATTTTGTTCTTTTCTGATAAATTTTCAAGTGCCCTCAATTTATTCAGATTCACTCCTAATCAATCTTGCATCGCTCTTCGTGTAAATATGACATCCTATCTATTCTTAATTCAATTGAAAATCTATCAGTTTATATTGGGAATGAAAGAAAAATATTCTTCTGACAGAACTGTAGATGTATTTCTTTCTGTACCTTACTGCAGGAAAAAAAACTTAGCAAATCAAGATGTAACTGGTTTTATTACTCTATCGAAATTGCTTCTGCTGTGAAATTGTTCAATAACAAGGAGACTAGTGAGATTATTGTTTTTTCTTAGTATTCTCTGTACTTTTGAAAACAAACTACAGCAAATCTGTATTTGAATCAGAGTAATTATTTTGTTTTCATGACATAACACTTTAAAATGGGGCTCACGTCCATTTCCATTAACTCCTTTTCAATAATAAAAAACTTAGAGATGTGTTATAATACTCCATCTATCCATTTTCTAACCACTTTATCCAAGAAAGGCTCATGGGGGAGCCAGAGCCTATCCCAGCAAGGAATGCTGGGACAGCAAGGTGCAAGACTGGATATGCCCTGGAGACACTCGTTCACTCACACCAGGCCAATTTTCCCAGAAGCCAATTGATATACTGTACCAGTATGTTATAACACTCATGAACAATTATGAATATTTTCCGTCTGTTTTTAATATTAATTTCACCCAGATTTTTGATAGTGACAGAAGTGCTCATTTATTTAATTTTGCATAATTTTGTTAAATGTCGCGGTGTCACTTATATCTATCAAAACCATCGGACTACAAAATGTAATTTAGTTTTCCTTTGTCAGCAATGAATAACCAGTAGCACAACCCCTCTCTTTGAGAACCATTGTGTTTCATTTCACATGTGTTTTAAGTTAACCAATTATTTGCTTAGCTGAACAAATCTAACCCTTTCTCAGGTCAACATAAACTGTTGATACTTCACAGTGATAATATCTCCCTCCAGACTCACAGCTTTACTACACTTCAGTAGAAACCAATATAATGAAACGAGCAGATGGGCCAAATGACCCCTTCTCATTTATAATCCTTCTTGTGAATGAAAGACATTAAATACAGTACCTAAAGTGAAAATTAACATTGTGATGTCAAAGGAAATCCAATAAATGTGACTGTGAGGTTTGGTTCATTTGTGTGCATTTTCAAATTATTTCTAAATTTTAGGGATTATTCTTCTGACTATTTAGGCAGATGTGTTTACAGAAACCTAATTGCTCAAAGGTTTATTTAATTTTTGAAATTCAGAGGCTTTCTATCCATCAGAGTATTGATTAATGTAATCTATACCAGTAGACGAAATTGTGTCAGGTTTTGCACGGGATACATTAGACCTTTCTCCAGTTCTGGGCAGCTGACAGTTGCAGTTTACTTCTAAAGAAGTTGAATGGATTTGCTTTTAGATCATTTGATCTTTTCAGCTACTCTTTGCTGTTTTTGTTACACTGTACTGTGAGCAGTGGTTCTGTTTTTTGCCATTTACTTTCTCCCTCCTCAAGTATCTCAGTTTCTGAAATGTATTACGACTTATATGTGATGCATTCACTTTCATGTTGCCACCCCCGAAGCACTTTTACCAAGATGAGAGGCATTGAGATGAAATTGTTTTTCTTCTCTCTAGCCCATTTTTGGGACTAGGCAGTGTGGCCTCGTGGGTAAGAGAGGACTGAGAGACAGTAAAGTCTGCTGATTGCAGCTTAGGGACTGCTCTTCCTGGTCATTAGACATAGAGATCCGAGAGGGCACGGAAGCAGACAGGTTAGTTTTGGAGATAGATAAATGAGCTTTCCGTTGCTTTGTGCTCTCAGGCAAGAACAAAGCAAAGCAATGTTTCAGGCAGGGAACTCATGTACCAGCTAGTTAATTCTCACTCTTCCAATGCATTCGTTCTTAATCTGAGCATGAGTTAGTTAAAAAAACACATGTCCAATGAATGTAAAGGATGGGATGTATGGAGAGTTGCCTTTCCAATCTGCGTTCTCTGTGCTTTTGAATTTGCTGCTTCCTCCCCTGGTGTCCACCTTCTTCCTTCTTCTGTTCATTGCGGGGAGTGCCTGCTCATTTCCACATTGGCCAATATATGCCTCTCATAAGGCAAATGAAGCACCAGTTTTCTTTATGGCAGGATAGCCTTAGGAGATGTATATGAGTTGTGTTGGCTGAAAGTACTTCATTGGTCTGAATGCATTGCTCTGTATCTTGAGGTGCAGATAAAATACTTAATTTCAGGGGGGAGACATGTCCTTATTACAAGCTTTAATTCCAATAAAAGAACAGAGCTGTTGGTAATAAATCTTTTGCTGTTGCAAAATAAAGAAATAATTGAGTCTGTAATAATTGATTTCCTTTAGCTTCCTTTTACAAATCTGAGTTTCTTTTTACTTTTCAATTTTTTTTTTTTACTTTTGTAAACTGTACTTGTCTGCTTTTGGTGAGACTTCACCACGTACATTTTTCCTCCCAATCTACTATGCATACGTTGCCCTGCCATTGTGCTCTTTTGGGTGGATTTCAGCATGGGATGTTTTCTTAACATACCTATGGTTTTGGTTTCACAGTAGGTGCAGAGCATGTCTGGAATAAATACAGAGATTTTGAAAAAAATATATGCTAAAACTAATTAAATGTATCCACATTTGTAAGAGTTCAACCTTCCATTTCAGTTTTTGTGATTGTTTTGCTTTCCTATAGTGTACAGTACTGTGTATTTAAAAAATAACATTAAAAATATTTCATATCCACACATTGTTTAATTACAATGACTAATTATGGATTTACTCATCTAAATTATCATTTTCATTCACTGTTCATTTATGCAATAAACTGAAACTTTAAGTATGGAATGTGTGAAGCCAAAGAAATGTGTTTGATCAGTAAAAATGAGAGTTTCTAAGCAGAAAGCAGCAGTCATGTTTCACATGGGTTAGCTTGGTAAAGGAACGATGAAGCTGCCACAAGGAATTTATGTTTTCACAATGTTTCCATAGTAATAATGAATGCAGAATTACTTCTGATATGTTACACAGATTAATTTCACAAAAAAATATCCATTTCTTTTATCCTGAATTACTATAACAAATGCTAGACTGTGTAATGCCATTTGTTTTAGTCATTCCCTTATGTCCATTTGATTTATTCTGTATTTATTGTTCCTTAGTAACAAACCAGGTTAATTATTCATTTCATTATAGTTACTTTCCTCAGTTTTTGTACTGGTTCCTTAAAAGTACAGTACTGTGGTAGTCACTGGGTACGGTTTTCCTACCATGAATCAATCCAGCAACTTCAAAATAGCCCATGTGTTTGATAGGTAAAATTAGTAATTTAGTTCAATCACTATTTTTTTATCTACAGACTGCTCAATAATAGATGGGCTTATATGTTATCAAGACAGGGGGATTTATTTCTGTGTCTTACATGTAGTACAGATTTTACCAACATTGCATTATTGGGATAAATTACTTTATCAAATATCAAATCATAAGCATCTTTCATTGAACAAATAGTTACTCTGCATACTTGATCATTAAACAAATTTCACTTTTTTTACCATAGGAACCCTTTTAACTTTCCCTGTATTTGTGCATTACTGTGTAACTTATTGCAGTATGCTTCTGTTATTTCCTATATATTTTTGAGTTTCATAATGCAATTATATTATTTCTTTGCTTGAAGGATTTCACCAAATTAATAATAGTAGCATATGCATTGAATCTGAAGGGTACAGGATTGAAATCCAGGGAACAGAGATTCCATGTTTCTTTTTAATTGTTTACCCTCTTATTGATAAAGAAGTTTTTTTTTCTATTCTATCACGTCGTTAATAACATTATTAAAATAATTATATTGATACTGTAGAATTGTATTGCAATGTATATTTATGCTTCAGGTAACCTTCTTCAAAACAACATGCTGCTATCCCTACATTTTGAGTGTTTGAATGGTAATTCATCTTTTGCATTATCATCTTATGGTCAAGAAAAGAAAACTGATATTGTTTCAGGAGAAACTGTAACTGTATTAACTTCCACTTAGGGACCCTTTGGCTGCAATAAAGTCTGTAAAATTACCAATTGACTGCCTTTCCTTGGTATGACACTTTGTTGTTCTAGTGTTTAGGGATTCAATGGAAAAAAGAACTGAGTTTTAATTGTGGTGTTAATTTATAGCTGTGCTGCCCTTGCAGTTAATTAAATCAGCATTTAACCACCCTCATCAAATTATCTGCCATGGCAACTGAATGGTATTGCAACAGCAATGCACCAAACTCATTCTGAGATATTGAGCAGTGGAAAGTGTTCACACCAAGTCTACCAATCCTGAGTCTTCTTCAAGAAAGGAAAATGTGTTCTGAAAGAATCAATGACCTTCTTCAGTCCTGTGTACCATTTCACAGTTTGTCTTTTGTTGTGTATTTTCATTTGTCTCCTCACTGGGTTTACATGCTCATGAAAATGAAATCTTTCTACTATGAAGTTTCCCTGTGAAGCATTTGGCGACTGCCCACACTCGTTTTTCACTGTTAAAGAAAACAGGTAATAAAAGCCGTAGGATTACAACTAGTTCAAAGGCATTATCAGAAGTACAAACCACAGCATCAGAATTTAGTATTTATTCTGACATCCTCTTACTGTACAAATGTATTGTCATACTGTGGTTATTTTGGTAGTGTGCCAAGCAGAAGGTCTCCTAGAATGTTCCAGACTGAAAACTGAACAATCTGGGTTTCTTTGAGGGTGATGCTCATATTGTTAATGTGAACCATGAATAAAGGCTGGGACAGGCCATACAGTATCAATGCAAGTCAAATGTCATGCATACTTCCTCATTATTGTTTGTGATTACTTCATGGGTGCTTTCAGTTTTATTATGGATGTCAGATTTCTGCAGGATCGTGCAAAGTAAATTAAAAATTGATTTCGGAGGAATTACTATTTTGAAATGACCTTCATCTCTAGAACATAAAAGGATGGCTGTTCTGCAGCAAGTGTGAGTATTGTTTGTAGGCACCAGTGCGTTAACCCCTTTTCAGAGCTTTGAGAATTAGCCTCCTGTGTTTCACATTTGACTTACCATTTGCTCCCTGTGAGACTGAATGAACTAAGGAAATGATCTTGGAGACAGGACTTTATATGGATGTAAAAGGAGTTTTGAGGTTACATTGCCATATCTTCCAAATGTTTGTGACTATTTATTTATTTTTTTTCAATAAAGAAATTTGCTGTCTACCACAATTAAGCAAATTACTGTATATCCCACAGGTTTTCTCCTGAATGGTTATTGATTTATAAAGAAATCTATTAAATGTCTCTGTTAAAACATACCATGAACTGGTTTGTTTAAGACGTCCTAATTCATGCAAATTAATAAAAATATGTCAAGTGCAAAATACAGCAAATACATTATCATTACTTCATTACTTGCATTCTTTCTGTGATATAATTTCTGGCATGTGCTGTGCACCTGTGACATGTGTGGTTTACTATGTGAAGCGCAAATTTAGGTTTGTGTGAATCCCATATTGAGAAATACGTCTGATGTGGTAATGGGGGGGGGGGGGGGCAGTGAGAGTTCGTTTAGAAAACATGCTTTAGCACCCAGGGCTTTGTGCTTTGTGCTTTTCCTAAAATTTAGCATTTCAAAACATTGACAGCAGGGAAAAAAAACTCAAGAAGTAAAATGCAAGACACCAATCAAAGGCATGTGTTGTGTCATCGTGCCCACTGAGGACTCATAAAAAAGAGTAAGAAAAGACTGGGGTGCATACAATGTACAGTGTCGGCTGTCAAAGCTGGGTACATAGTTTCCAGTCTTATACTAGAGCAGTTTATATTGCCTGAAAGATGAATTCTGAATACATTGTTTATTGTAAAAAGCCCCTAGCAACCACCTTCATCCCACTTTCACATCACAGTATCTAGGCTTTTTTGTAAAAAAATATCTGTTTTCAGCTAAGACTCATCATACTCCTATACCATGTGCAACTGACCAGGCTTTCAAGCTTTCAGCTGAACAACAAACAAAGTACTTTCTATCAACATTTATGAAAAAAAAATGTTCATTCCTGTTGCCAGCCTTCCTTTTTATTGTTTGCATTTTGCCAAGAGGAAATAATAAAAGCACACTGTGTGACCACTGTCTCAGGGAGACAAGGCATACAGTACAGCTTAATTACGAATAGTGTCTGTCTCATTGGAGAAGGACTTATGAAGCAGAACAATGTATTAATTAAAATAACCCAAGTAATACCACTATATTATGAATGCATGCAAAACTATTAAAGTGGATATGTTTGACATTTTCTTGAAAACAGTTTTATTTCACATGGTAATCTTTTCACTGGAAATTGTACTGTAATTAATTACCTTCTGCTTGTGGTCTCAAATATTCTGGAGAAGACAAAAATTATCTCCTGTATACACCACACATCATAACTAAAGAACAATTGCCATCCACTTGTTTGTGTTTCAGGTTTGCATCTCTTCACCACTCCTAGTGCCCCCATCTTGACAGAAGGCCCTCAGCTGTGTGGAGGAGGTCAAAGATGCCTTGTAGGACTGCCAGGTACCCACTCCTTCACTGAACAGGCTAAAGGCAACAGAAATTTACGTTTTATTTTAAAAATTCAAATTGTGAAATCAATCACAATCATGAAGAATCCTGAGAGTTTGAGACAAATCCGTTGTATGCCCTTGTTGTAATTTTATCACTTAAAATCAGTCCTTTTAAGTTCTAGTGACTTTCTCATAATTTAGTTTTCACGTTCAAAACTACAGTATCATTGACATTACCAAGACCAGGTATTCCTAGAGACAGCAGCTGCTCAACCTACAGTACCAGAAAGTATGAAAATCCTGTATTGATTTTATCAGTAAACTTGAAGTTCATGAAAGACAATCATCATAAACAATACACTCTAATTCTTGTTTATATCACTTGAACGTATTTTTCTATAAATATCTACTTCAGCAATGTAGCTTGGCCACTCTCCAGGCCTTTTCCATACTTAAAGTCTATTGTCAGAAAACAGACCCTTAATTCCAGTTCAAAACTGGAATTGTAATGTTGTACTGTACTGCTACACTGACTGTAATGTTTAAATTTACATATACACATACACTTTCTATGTTGATAAATGGGGTAAGAGAGCTTGGAACTAGCTGCATTAAAGTCTTTTCAGAGACAATAAATCACTTGGCTGAGCTAAGCATACCGCATGTGCAATTAAGTTGCTTACAAGCAGTTGGCTTTTTGCTCTCCGATTATAGACATATACTGTAAGCTACAAACAAAACCCAATCTAACTGAGTTTTATCCACCTGCCAAAATGTCAAAATATGAGAAAAATCAATACTAGGACACATATAGACACCTATATACACCTGTATTTTGCACCTATATACACCTGCATTTTGCATGCTGCAGGACTTTTCAAAGTGCCAACAGAGACTATTTTATTCTTGACAGAAAAATGGGGGATGTGGACAAAAATCATGCACTTTCTCTTGGAGGACGGTGGGAGTTCTGGTAGTACAGTATATTTTCCTTCCCTTGAGGAGTACAGAAGAAGTCATAATTTAGGGGAGGCAACCACCATCTTTCTCCTCATTTTGGGATGGCTACTGTTTGTAACAGCTTCCAAGTTTCATCAATGGTTTCCAAAATTCTCAGAAAATCGCAGAAGATCATAGGACTAGGGCTGTTACTCTCCGTGTGGCATACTTGTGGAAAACAATCTGATCGTCAGCCGGTTCAGCAGAGATATCTTTCTTTCAGGCATAATAAAACCCAGCCTTAACATACTACCAACACACCTGCTTGAATCAAATCTATTGGGCTAATGTGCTTAATTTCTGATAAATCAAAATTTAAGATCCATCAAGTATCTGTGTGACATTATTGAACCCAAGGTTTGTGCTCTTCAAAGTCCACCTCATACCCTAGCATTGCCCAAGAGATAGCTCAGCGGAGACAGTGGAGAATACCTTCCCCAAGGTCAGATTCTAACTGTGACTAAGTTAATGAGGCATCAGGTCTCATTAACTTCCAGGTCAATTTTTAGTGCACATTGAATGTATTGATTTTGGGGTTTATTTGTGGATCAGTGTTTAGTTTTCTTATCTAAACTGTTACTACAAATACAATATCCTTTAAATCCCTTATATGATACATGATTGTACCCATATTGATTCTTCAGTTTCTACATTTTTGTTTAAAATGTATCAATAGTGTTTAAAAATTCAAGAAAATTTTCAGTATAAGGTACTGCTATCATCAGTGCATCTATACAAGGTTTTATATACCATAAACGTTTCGTACTGCACTAGTTGGAATAAAATTGTCAAAAAAAAACACAGTCTCACAAGAAACTGGTTTTTATAATCAATTCAAAATACCATCATGTCAGATTTGAATGAACCTTCAGGTCTTGCCTCGTGAGAGTCACACACCCTCACTGCTGCCTGCACTTTTTCTAATCTACATTCAGAGCTTCCCTCTCTCTGAGCCTCATGGATAAGCTAGTTTCATTTTGTTGTCTTCAGGGCTCAAGGAGGCTGCCTTGTTTCACGCTTGTCATCTGCCAGGTCCTGTTCTGTTCGAGGGTGTTGTCATGAAGCCCTTCTTCTGGAAAAGCTCCTTCACAACAGAGCAGAAAGGTTGGTCACTTTACTTAGAAAGTGCTGGCTTCTGCCCCTTGCACAGGAAGATAAAAAGTGATTTTATCTTCTTGTGTTTGTCTTCCAGCTCTGAAACATTTTGTGTGCTAAGGAAAGGCAGGTTACAACCAGACAAAGTGAATGGGAACTGACACAGCTTTGCAGCCTGCAGCCCTGACATAAAAAGCTTGTTAATGTCCCCATGCAGGCATCTGGAACCAATCCCGTTAAGCTTTCATACGAAGAGGAAAAAAACAATTTGAAAAAGGGGCTGAGAGGCCTAGAGTCTTGAAGTAGAAAGATGGAAATATAATTCTTTCTTCTTATCACTCTTGATCACTTCAGCACTAAAAATGCCAATCAGAAAAGACAAAAGATTTCCCTTTTAAGAGGTGGATTTATGCAGTCGAACTTGAAAGAACAGTAGTTTACCAACTGGTTCAAGTTCCCAGAAGTAAAACGTGCTGTTTAACAAAAATGCATTCTAATTTCATAAGAAATATGCAAAGACAATGGAATTAGATCTGTTTTTTTTCATTAGTTAAAACTGCAAAATGACATGGTTTTCTTCAAAATAAATGTCAAATGCTGATGACATTTCTAATGTCTCTTTGAAAAAATATAAGTCTTATGACTTACATACTATATTAGCTGTCCACTTTATATCTCTAAGAGCCATTTTCTGAAAACTACTGACCATTATACAAAATTATGTACAGGTTTCAAAGGAAAGTTTATTTCAAATCAAGGACAAGGATTTAACTGAAGACTTTATCAGACACATTAGGAAATTTGTTCATAATATCTTGATATCTAACCGAATTTGCCCAGGTCTGTCTGCTGAGGAGAACAACACAATCAGTAATGATTAATTCTTTACAGTGCTTTCCACCCACATAATGCACTCCTGGTTTATGCTCTTGCTTTTAAGAAGAGTGCCACAGATCTTTAAAAACCCAAGTAGTCAGAACATTGGAGTAATACTTCATCTACAGGACAGCTCCTCTTCCTGCACAGTGTTGACAGTCACTTTTGGAAATTTGGTTTGGAAATTATGGTCTAGGAGAAATAATACCACTTCCTGGTCCATCCGTATGATTTAAAGAAGAAACCTGGTTTTCCTTTGTGGTCTCCCAAGACATTACAAACCTTTTTTTTAAATGATCGAACTGGCGGGTTCAGCTAAATCGTTTAACTGAAGTCACTGCCTTTATGATGCCATACACTTATTGGAATAATGATTATTTCATGCCAACAATGTATAATTCTGTTATGTGTCAATATAATTCATATGTCTTTGTAGAGCAGAGAATGCACAGTTAAAATAAAATCCTTTTCCTAGAGGAGGCTTGTGTCAAACATGCATCAACAGTTGTTACCAAATGTATGCCTGGGGTGGAATCCTCAAATTTTATTTTTACATGAGCAGCAACTAAGCGAAAAATCATTGGAGGGAGACAATGTGTCTGAACAGCTGGTTGTATTGGGCGCTTTGTTCAATTTAAATCCATCACCTGCTGCATGCTAACTGTGAAGCCTTCTAATTTTAATGGTTTCTAGTGTTTACCACAAAGGTTTATTCAAAACCCCACATACCGTACCAAGTAATGTATACTGTATCTACCACAGTCTACCAGATAAGTAAAGACCTGGAAGCAGAGGTAATATGAACTAATTAAATTAATGATTGATTTAAATTAAGTCATTATTAATCCAGAGTGCAATGAAAACTAAGTAACCAGGCAGCTGTCTAAGAGCAGGAGTGAATACTATTATATAGAATGAAAAAAAATGCTAAAATTACTAAATACTTCATTTATGTGTCTGTATTTTTCATCATATGCAAAGAAAGATGTTATATGAGATTCATAATGTGATTTGCTCTCAAAGGACTTACAGTATCTGTTTGTTTCTAGCATTTAATAAATTGGCTGTGTAGTATCTATAGATAGACAAATAAAAACATATGACCTTTATAAACTAAGGGAGACCATTTTGCCTATCCAGCCCATTTAATAGTTAATTGGTTGAAGGCTCTTATCTGACTGTTTCTTTAAACAAACTAGAATTCAACCACGTGGCTCGGTAGCTTGTTCCATGCTACCACTACTCTCCGCATGAAGACGTGCCTCCTTTCTCAGTTTTAAATTCACTTCCATGTAGTTGCCTCTTGCATTCTACTGGTCCACTTTTTAATGTTTTGAGGATTATTTGAAACAGGTCCCTTCATAGTCTTATTAACTCAAACTATAAAGGTTCAGTTCCTTCAACCTGTCGGTGCAGGAAATTCCCTGTGTATCTAGTTACTCTTCTCTAAACTACTTCCAGGTCAGCGATATCTTTTTTGTGATGTGTTGACCACCATTTTGCATAAATTCTAAAGAGGTCTTACTAGTGCACTGTACTATTTTAACACAACATCCCTTGAATTCTTTTAACTATATATTCTAACACTATTTGCTTTTTATTGCTCACCCACAGTGCAGAAGCTTTTTCATAAATAATCTCTTGAAGAAAATGTTGTTTTTCCATTTTGTATTTATAGTTGACAGTTTTGCTACAAACATTTGGAGCACTTGTCTACATTAAATGGTAAGTATGCCCAGTCTTGAATTTTATCCAAATCTTATTGAATTTCATGTGCTGCTTCTATAGAATTTGCTAATCCTCCTTTCTTTCTCAATCCAAATGTTGTCTGCTGCATGCAATTTCAGACAATCTTATTAGGAACTATAAAACTCTTCAAAGTCTTCTGAAAATCTAATAAATTGGACCCTTACCCAAGCGGCTCAATCCCTAGGATTGTCACACAAAACTCACAATAAAACAATTTTTTTAAATTATTTTTCTTTTTTTAAAAGGATACATTTATTTTTTTCTGTTCAGTACTAACACAAATCACACAGACAATATTTTAATGATACCAAACACCACTAATGCCATGCAAACAAGCAATGTACATGCAAGCTGTTTTTATATCAAACTATGACCTAATTACACCCAGGTGATAATGTGAATTCCTACACCCTTTACCAATTAACTCGTGACTTAAAAAATAATCCCCACTGTGACTATCTGCAAGCATTTTTAGAAGCAATGTAGTGGCCTCTAGTGGCAGATCAGCTAGAACTACAGACATTTCAGAAGCAGGCCTGCCAAATTCACTTAATGAGTCTCTGTTAATGTGCTTGTTAAAAAAAACCCTAAACAAGTCGGTAAAGGAAGACCTACCTTTTTAAATACAATATTTCTAAATATAATTTATAAATAAAGGTTGCCAAAGAACAAGTAAAAGTTCATTCCATGCTGAAAAGAGAAGAAAAGAAACATAAATTTTCGGTTGTGCCACAACATAGACGAAACGTGCTTCTTTTCTTCTCTTTTCAGCATGGATTAAACCTTTACTTGTTCCTTTGCAGTCTACTCATGCTGATGCTATTATCTACATATGTTTGACTATTCCCTATGGTCTTATAGTCCTCTAGTTCAGGTTTTCTACATGGACAGAGAGAATCTAAAATAAGGTTGTTTTTTTTAATGAAATTGTTTAATAATAGCATCAAACAGTGATACATTGAAAATAAAACCCATAAATGTATTCCCTGTCTTATCATTTTAATAAAGTTATTGGGGATGCAGTTCTCTCATCACAAATCTATTTGTATAATAAGCTATTCTGCTCTAGCCCTAGATGGTGGATTTTATGTGTCTGTTTAGTAACATACTGGACAATCTTCCTTTTTTTGTGTAAGTGAATAAAACCTGACAGTGATGTGCTTTGGAAACAAAATTGATTGTCACACTCAAAAGGCTTTTTTTTCAGTGACTGTATTGTCCTCCCTCACTTTATTGTGTTTTAGTTACGTCACTTAAAAATCACACTGTATTGTTTCAATATGATCATTTTCACCAGTGTTTAAATACCAAGTGATTCACCCAATAACATAACGCGTTAGGCAGCAGCTTTAATCACCCTGCAACTCACAACTGGCAACCCACTGAAGCTCAGCAGGTGTGAGCCTGGTCAATACTTAGATGGGATACTTCCTGTTAAAAGATAAGGTTGCTGCTGGAAGGGTTATTAATGGGGCCAGCAGGTGGCTCTCACTCTGTGATCTGTGGGGGTCCTAATGCCCCAGTACAGTGACGAGGACACTATACTGTAAAAAGGCACTGTCCTTTAGATGAGATGTAAAACTGAATTGGCTTCATCACTCTGCTCTCCTCCCCGCTGATAGTTGATGTGTGGTGAGTGTTCTGGTGCACTATGGCTGCCATCGCATCATCCAGGTGGGGCTGCACATTGGTGGTGGTGGAGGGGAGTCCCTGTTACCTGTAAACTGCTGTGAGTGGAATGTCCAGAAAAGCACTATATAAGTGTAAGTTATTATTATTATTATCTTATTTTACGTGGCTGCCCACACTATGTCTCATAAAAATATATTTTTGTACCACAGTTAGACTTATTTGCATTAGGTTTATGTTGAATTAGTTAATCTATTATCAGTGGTGTCGAGAGCAGAGCGATGAAGCCAATTCATAGATGGGGATTATTAGGAGACCATGATTGGTAAAGGCCAATGAGAAATTTGGCCAGGATACCGGGGTTACACTCCTACTCTTTTTGAGAAACTCCCTGGGATTTTTGACCTCAGTTTTACATCTCATCTGAAGGACGGCATCTGTTTACAGTATAGCGTCCCCATCACTATACTGGGGCGTTAGGACCCACATGGACCACAGAGTGAGCTCCTCCTGCTGGCCCCACTAACACCTCTTCCAGCAGCAACCTTAGTTTTTCCCAGGAGGTCTCCCATCCAGGTACTGACCAGGCTCACACCTGCTTAACTTCAGTGGGCTGCCAGTTGTGAGTTGCAGGGTGATATGGCTGCTGGCTAGTTAAGAATTTTGGAAAAAATACATCAGCAGCATGGCATCTGGGATGTGAACCCACAACCCTGTGTTATGGATTCCACAGCCCTGGCCAGTACATACCTATACCATGCATTGGAAGAACAATCAAATTTATCCTGAGATCCATCTGTGCTTGAAATGAACCCACTACTGAGCACTGAAGATGCAGTCAGAACTTATCAACCAGATTTCATGACACACTTCCTGAAATTCCAGGACATGTCTGGTGAACAAATGCCATAAAGAAGCCCAAGATCAACCTACTACACATGCGCTGTGTACAAAGGAGCAGTGTTTGGAAATCTCAGTCATTTGAGAACAGAGTCATTTAAAGCAGAGCTTCATCGAGTAGACCTTGGCATAAACTCAATCCTGCAAAAGCAATATAGGGCTATCAAACAAAAAACACGGTGTCGCACAAATACATACTTTTATAACTATTTCCAAACTAAGGAAACAGTAGACTAACCACTGCCTCGATCTATGTGTTCAAGCTCTCTGGTATAAAAACTATATTTACTTTCATTGAGAATTAATCCCTCATCAACTCCTAGCAACATCTAACAAACTAAAGCATTTAATCAACAACCCCTGACTGATAAGAGAAATGGAGATTGAATAATACTGTTTGCCAATATGCCCCTTTAATGTGTAACCATTCCCATGTTGTTTTCCTATATAAAAAACACACATTATTTGTCTCCCATCCAGGTACTGACCAGGCTCACACCTGCTGAGCTCCAGTGGGTTGCCAGTTGTGAGTTGTAGAGTGATGTGGCTGCTAAAATGAAGAATTGTAGTACTATGTAGTACTATGGATTAGCAAGTATCCACCAGATTGAAGAATTCATCACATGGTGCTTTGATCTGATCTTCTATTGTGGCTGGTGTCAAAAAGTCATGATTTGAGCTAGTTAATAAACCTGCTATCACTACTGTCCACAAGGGGTCACCACAGTCTAAAGGCCTTTATTATCCTAATTGTCATTTTTTATACTTTATAGAATCTGTGTTCCAGCCTCCGTAGATATATTTATGAGCAGATAAGATGATGGGTTTATAGAATGTATGCTATATTTTTTCATTTACAAGTAATATGGTCAGTTATGTATTCAGAATAGTGAATAGAACTCCTGTTGGTAATTTATCGGACCACTTCAAAAAGTACTGTTCCTTTGACTTTTAATTTCAGAATTATGATGATACTATCGGTGTTTGAGTATATATGTATATTTATTCTTTATTTGTGTTTTTTTTACTAAACTATTCCCTATTTTCACACTGTTCATTTTATTATTTAGTATTTTAAGATATTTTTGTATTCTATTAAACACAAAGCAGAACTTTCTTAACCTTACAAGTGTAATTTAGCTATCAATGTAAAATAAATATAGAAGTGAAACCCAAGAGACAGATCTTACTCATGAGATGTAACCAGACAGCAGTGAAAAGAGAATACACAGGATGTTCCCGCCATCTGAGACCTGAAATTCAGCCAGTGAATTCCTGCGAATCTTGACCCTGACATAGTTCCCTCTCCTACTGCTGTCTTCCTGCCAATAACCAAGGAAACTAGCTTATCTGTATCTATTCTAGTCTTAGAGGTTAAAGGTTTACCTAACTTGCTAAAAAGCCAGATTTCAGCTTTTTTATGAAGTGTTTTCCGATGGGAAGTTTTAACATTTCTTTAAAATGCTTCTACTAGACAAGGCTCTGCAGCTTAGTACAGTGCTAAACTACTTTTTTTTTTCTGCATGCACTTCCCCACACAGCTGTTTTTCAGACAGTAGCCACTTATCATGTCAAGCACAGATTTGAGCAGGAACAACAACCGTGAATCACTTGCAGCACATTGTCCAGCATGTGCCTCATGTGATAAAATGAAATGAGAGCAAAATACAGATGGCATGAACTACTCCTTTAAAGCAGTGTGCCCAAGTGACTGGAGCCAATGACTGCAGCCGTTACCAAATATACTTCAAAGTTAAACACTGGGAGCAGTTCCCTTAAGTG
This sequence comes from Atractosteus spatula, assembly GCF_055471065.1. Taxonomy (NCBI): domain Eukaryota; kingdom Metazoa; phylum Chordata; class Actinopteri; order Semionotiformes; family Lepisosteidae; genus Atractosteus; species Atractosteus spatula. Next base: position 53,513,886 of record NC_142712.1, read on the forward strand.
AAAAAGGAATGTGCTTATTTCTCAAATTATGTAGATTTAAACTAGGTCCGGGAGTGCATTGCTTCTGGGCACAGTGATTAAACACTGGTTTGAATTCAGCAAATGCCCTTTACCCATTTGCCACAAAAATCTCTGACAGATGGAATTAAATGCTCTTGAGTGTTTAGAGTGCCTTGTCAATGCCCAATGCACTAAGTGAACTAGCTTGAAGGCAGAATAGCTCAAAAGCCTGCATTCAAATGTAAACAGACATGTGTAACCAGCAGACCAGTGGTTCAGTTCCACAGTGAAGTATGGCGGTACTCCCCGATATTACTGTATGATCTTGTCAACTGATAAGATAAAGCTAAACCATGTGTTCAATTACGTGCTACTACAAAGTATGCCTAACAGTTAAAATATAGTAGAGCATTTTGTGGTGGCTTCTATTTAAAAAAAAACCATACTGTTGCTGCATTACAATGCACTGACCTGATGTATGGGGATTTCCGTTCTGTCATTGCCACTGTCACAACCACAATAACTATGTCATAGTTAAATTATATGTTAAAATAAAGCCACATTTTAGACAAGGTTCACATAACATAATTTATCACTGTCGTATTTTTGTTGTTGGGTTTTCTCATTTTTAGCATCAAGACTCCTCACACCTAAATGGCCCTCAGGTCAAGAGCCCAGTGTCTTCTGACTTTTGTTCCAGTTACTTAAATGAACCCTTTAAAAATGGTTCCAAAAGTTTCCTGTTGTTCATGGGTTTAGTGTTGTTGGCTTTGTGTAGGTATCAGTAAATGTAACCAGCGAAGGGTGATGTCCCAGGTAGGGGGTAAGATAGAGATCTGGTGTCCCACAACTCAAGGAAGGAAGGAAGGAAATAATTACAAGCTAACAAAGGCCAGTTCCAAACATTCTGATTTAGACTTTTAGGAATTCTTTTCAGCAATTAATCATTATATGCATAACATATCTGATGTGTGGTGAGCATTCTGGTGCTCTATGGCTGCCGTCGCATCATCCAGGTGAGGCTGCACACTGCTGGTGGTGGAGGGGATCCCCATTACCTGTAAAGTGCTTTGAGTGGAGTGTCCAGAAAAGCGCTATATAAGTGTAAGTAATTGTTATGATTATTATTATTATTATTATTATTATTATTATTATTATTATATCTGTGTATCTTTCAAAAGCAAAAAAAGACTGTTTATTTAAACTATTAGCTTAAATAAAAGTTTAATTAAGTCATTAAGAGATAAGATGAGACTGTAATAACTCATTCCCTGTATAAACTATGGAGCTGCTGTACAACTGAGGTACATTAAGCTTTCTACAATAAGCAAAGTGCTAGTAATAGTAATTTAATGTTGGATGTTTTTTTTTCTTTGTTTCTGTAGTACTTCAGTAATCAAAACTTCTATTACAGATTTTTAAAAATGTTGTATCTGACAGGGGAATCATTTAGGTCTTAGAATAGAAACATTTGTTTTGCCTCTTTTTTTCTTTTGCTTACTGTCTCACTTGCTGGTTTGGCAACATCGGTACCATTGTAATAGAATGGATAAAATAGTCAAATTAAGTAGCAAATTAATTGGGGCAAATTAAATTACCTTAAATATACTCTTCAAGAAGAAGGTGGCAAAGAAACCAAAGTGTATTATGGATTGTGTTTCTCAGCCCCTCCACTGAGAGTTCACACTTCTCCTGTCTGGGAGACGCCCCTGTGTCCCCAGGTGTAATGCTAATGCCTACAGGAAATCTTTCATCCCAGCTGCAATATCTCTTTCAAACAATGTATTCTAATTATCTTCTCTCTTATCTTACTGTAACACTGTTGCACTTGCTTCTTTGTTGGTGAAATTTTGTCTGTCATTGTATTGCTATCTCATGTTGTAAAACAAATTTCCCAAATTTATGTCACCACTAGATGGAGCCAATTGACATAGTTTATTATTATTATTATTATTATTATTATTATTATTATTATGGTGATGTAGCCGTATTAGCAGCAGTAGTATTCAAATGCTTTTTATTTACATCTCGAGAAGGTAAAAGAGCTCTTTATATAGGAATTAAAGTTGCCTGCTGGCACATCCAGATCGTAACAGGTTTCCAAAAATAAAATAAAACAGTGAATTAATTGAACAGCAAGCACTGTTCCTTTTGTTTGAGACCCAATTACTGTAACGTCCTACTTGTATTAATGCGCGGATCCCAGGACAAGCCTATCAAAAATACATTTCCCAGCAACACCGACAGCAGTGATTCCTGCTCTGCGACAGACGCTCAGTCCCACACATTTACGCCACATTCACGTAAACTGAAATCATTCCGCGAAGAAATATAGAACTACGTTACAAGCGAAAGAGAGGATTTATTATTATAATTGTTCCAAAATAATGTACTTTTTACATAAATTAATTAATTTAACATCTATTTCGTGTCTTCGTAGTAGTAAGAAATAAAAATTCTACCAATTCAAGGGCGGATTGATCTACGTGAGCGTGAGTTGTCCCACGTCAGTGCTTGACGCGTAATATAGTTGAGACACGTAAGGGGGTAGTTGGCATTGTTGTGATTTGTGGGTCCCCCTATAATAATATATATAACCTTTGCTCGGATCTTCAAGCGGGTTGCAGGTCAGTGTGGATTATCAGGGGTTGAATAACGGTGTTTTGAGGAAGGGTTTGGCGTGCGTTCTGTTATTAGATACAATGTGCGATATGCATCCGACTGGTTGAAAGTCTGAGACAAAAAGGAAACGCACAATTCATGTGTCTCTAAAGATTGGAAACTCCGGCTACACTCTTGTTTGTTAAAGACTGCGCTGGAAGTATATTTGTAAAGCTATTGTTAAATAGTACTATTTTCCATGGCCCTTCGTTAAAAGCTGAATTTATTTTTAGTGTACCTTTTGTTTATTAATTCTGCCTAAGCTGTCTGATGTTGAGAACCCCTCTTAACATTAGTTCGCGTTGTTATTATATTGGTTGTTCATACCGTATCGTAAAGCTATTTCGAAAATATTTCGAATTCTGTATTATTATTTAAACACCGCTCACTATCTTAGGCAAATTCAAAAGAATAAGACGTATTGACTACTACACTTCAAAAGTGTTATTTCGTCGCTTCCCCAACATGTTGTAGCCCCTGGAGTTTTGCATGACATTACATTCACTCCAAGTATGCAAGTGTTATAATCGGTTGGCAGTATGAAAGCAGTTACTACAAGTATCTTAAGCACTTCTGGCTACCATGTAGTGCCTCAGATATGGGTATAATTAAAATTACCGTCACTCATCGAGTGGATTATGCTTCCTTTTCTTCGAGGCCACATGTCACAGCATAGTTAAAATCTTGATAACAAGGTCAGAGAGAAGCAGTTCCATAAGAAATTTATTACTACATTGCTAACCTCAAACTGCCAAGTACTATATTTCTAAAAGGTGCACATAGAAATGGTCTCATTTTTGACAACTGTAAAAGTCATCAGAAAACTGATGAAATGTCCAAATTGTTTGAAATATAAAGCACTCATTGCATATACTCTATATCAGCATTATACCATTTTCCGGTATCAACAGGATAATTAAAGGAAGGTCCTTGGAGTCGAAGAACTTCGGAAACATTTAGAAAACTGAGTATTTGATTAATTGCTTTATAAAACTAAGCAGTTTATGTACTTGAAGGACTGTCCCAGTTTTTACTACAGTGACCTTAAGCAGAGCAAACATCTCCCAAGACTCCTTTATGCGACATTAAGGGTTAATAGGACAGAACATTACCTGTGTAACCCCTGGTGTGACTGGTGCAGAAGAGGGGAAAATTCATGGCTCAAGGATCTAACATCGGCTTCAGTGTTAGGGTTTTAAAGTTGCGTGTGGTTATAGATCATGAGTCCTTACCGCTACTATATGATGCCCTAAACTTCATCTTCACCCTTGAATTAAAATGCACCTATTGGAAAAAAGTACTTCTGTATGTCAGTTTTCCAAAAAAAAAGATATGTTCATTGGAACACCATTTAAAAGTAGCATTTTTGAATTCATTTATTATGTCCTCGCAGTATTTGGCTTTTGAAAAGGTCATTATTTTCACCCGTTTAAAACTAATCAACTGATATGTAAGATATTTGCATGTATCTTAATTCTTTAACGTCAGTGTGTGTTCTACAATGGAGTTATTTCTCTCTAATCATATTGTACTACTCTCCTTTGCATCTATATTAACTCCCTCCTCAAATGTAAATGTGCCTATTGTGTAAGAGCACTATGGCTGAGTGTTTATATATGTGGCAGCACAGTTTGGGCTCTGAAATTGTGCTGATATTTTGGGTCAGCAGTAATGTTTTGTGTGTGTGGTTGGTGAGAAGGAGACTAATCTTATATAGCATCTGTCTTGGCTGTTATTATAACACTAAAGTACAGATGTCTGAAATTTGTGCTAGCAAATTCTGTGGTTAGGTATTCCCTACATTTTGTGAGGAAGTGCTTTAAAGCTATGGTTGATTTCCTTAATGCTGCACATGGAGCAGCTGGTGGCACAGTGGTACTGATTATAAACAGCAGACGCAAATAATGTGTGTTTTTTATATAGGAAAACAACATGGGAATGGTTACACATTAAAGGGGCATATTGGCAAACAGTATTATTCAATCTCCATTTCTCTTATCAGTCAGGGGTTGTTGATTAAATGCTTTAGTTTGTTAGATGTTGCTAGGAGTTGATGAGGGATTAATTCTCAATGAAAGTAAATATAGTTTTTATACCAGAGAGCTTGAACACATAGATCGAGGCAGTGGTTAGTCTACTGTTTCCTTAGTTTGGAAATAGTTATAAAAGTATGTATTTGTGCGACACCGTGTTTTTTGTTTGATAGCCCTATATTGCTTTTGCAGGATTGAGTTTATGCCAAGGTCTACTCGATGAAGCTCTGCTTTAAATGACTCTGTTCTCAAATGACTGAGATTTCCAAACACTGCTCCTTTGTACACAGCGCATGTGTAGTAGGTTGATCTTGGGCTTCTTTATGGCATTTGTTCACCAGACATGTCCTGGAATTTCAGGAAGTGTGTCATGAAATCTGGTTGATAAGTTCTGACTGCATCTTCAGTGCTCAGTAGTGGGTTCATTTCAAGCACAGATGGATCTCAGGATAAATTTGATTGTTCTTCCAATGCATGGTATAGGTATGTACTGGCCAGGGCTGTGGAATCCATAACACAGGGTTGTGGGTTCACATCCCAGATGCCATGCTGCTGATGTATTTTTTCCAAAATTCTTAACTAGCCAGCAGCCATATCACCCTGCAACTCACAACTGGCAGCCCACTGAAGTTAAGCAGGTGTGAGCCTGGTCAGTACCTGGATGGGAGACCTCCTGGGAAAAACTAAGGTTGCTGCTGGAAGAGATGTTAGAGGGGCCAGCAGGGGGCACTCACCCTGAGGTCCATGTGGGTCCTAATACCCCAGTTTAGTGACGGGGACACTATACTGTAAACAGGCACCGTCCTTCGGATGAGACGTAAAACCGAGGTCCTGACTCTCTGTGGTCATTAAAAAATCCCAAGGGTTTCTCGAAAAGAGTAGGGATCACCATTACCTGTAAAGCGCTTTGAGTGGAATGTCCAGAAAAGTGCTATATAAGTGTAAGCAATTATTATTATTAACTTAGATTGCTTCAGTAAATGTCCCTTTGTATAAATGAGTAGTCTCCCTTCTGTCATTGCAAGTTATAATTGTTTTTCTGTTGGATCATCTTTTTATACAGAATTATTACATAGAAAATATATAATTATGATCCATACAGTTGTTTAAGCAACATGTAATTGATATGGGTTATTTAAAATCTTAACGTTATTTAATACATTTTAAGTAACTTGGCTGATGCCAACAGATGTAATATTTTAAAAAGAATTAACACTGGTATTTTATTCACCAGACAATGAACTGCTTTTACAGATTTGCATGTTCCATGAACTTTATTACCCTTGATGCTGGACAGTAGAATACATCAAGTCATTATTCTCTGAGTCTAATTGAAAGACCACATTTCTGGTTCCCTCTGCAGTTTCCTGTTAGTCACTGTTTGTTTACTTAAGCATTGCACATCTGTCTCTCAGCTGGTTTCTGTGTGTGGGGGTTTGTGTGTGTCAGTGCCCAGTTGTTTGGAGGCTATGGGAACAGACTGTTTGGATGGAAGCAACAGCCAAAAAAATGTACCTCTGCCCACATTAGGGGGAGCTAGAGCCCTTTCTTCTTTTCTCCAAATAGCATTTTCCATCTCAGTGTTATTGTTTAATGTACAGACTCAAAATACAGAAGCTGCTGTTTGAAGTTCTGAATCGCCCTTTTGAGGGTCATTTAACTTAAGCCATCAAGTAATAGTTTCACGCTGCTCTGCTTTCGTATTCTCACGACTCATGCTCACTCATTCAATTTTTCAGCTTCAGAACCACCCTAGCAATGCAGCTATTAAAACCTTTTCCTTTGTTGACTTCGTCTAACCAGATCCAATTAAGTAAATGAGAGGTAGTTTAGAGTTGCCGACTATTGGTAGTCTCAGTTTTCACCAATTTGCTTAAGTGTGATAATACTGTTAACCTACAGTAATTTGGCTATGCTACCTCTTCTAACCTTTTCAAATCTTACTAAGTTGTAGTTAAGGTAAGTGGATTAACATATTTAAAACTTTGAATACTTATTGTTTCAACATAATAGATTTGGTCACGCCCTGTGTCTTTAGTTAATTCAATGGAAATTGGAGATAGAGGGGGTCTGTACATTTGTTTGGGATGGTGTGCTGGGTGTAATGGAAAAACTTTGCTTATATTTTGTAGTTATGTAAAAACTTAAAAACTTTGAAAAGATGTGTCACTTTAAACGCTTTATATGTGTAAAATTATTAGTTTCCTTTTTTGGTCTCCTGTTGTGGTTTGTTTTGCCAACTCTTGTTTGCAGTGGGTGACAGTTTTACAGTCGAAGTACAGTAACACCTTGAGACAAAAGTGACAATTTGTAAAAATATCAGTTTTCCCTCATTTTTGTGGTGTGGCAAAAGGACATTTCCTTTTTACATTTAGTGTTATTCAGTCATTTCTGGAGATTTCTGAGGACATTGTGTTCTTGTAGGACAAGGAAGCCACGTGCAGGATGCTATGACTCAGTTCCGAGGGGCTACCCTCTACCTCAGCGGCGCTTGAGATCAGGGGTCAGGGCTCCTTGACGTCATCCATTGACCAGTCAGGCAGCTGTTTCACAAAGTGTTCGAGAAGTCTCTAGGTTAGCAGTGCTGTTTCTGTCAGCTTTTCTTCAAGACTGGATTTAGGCCAACTGTTTCAGCTGTTTTCAGACAAAGAGCAAATAAAAAATCCAGTTCCCGCCTATAGCGGTACTTAAAAAATCCGTCATGTTTAGTGCTTTCTTATATTTTCCACTTATGCTTTTTCAGGTCATTGTTTAATTGCTGAATCTGAATTAACCCAATGAGTACCTTTCAGAATTTAAAATATTTTTTTTATCAAAAGAGTTTTAGTTCCTATAACCTGTATGTGGCTTTCCATTTATTCCAATGATTGTGTTTGCTAACCTAGTCTATGAGGACAGAGGGCAGCATTGTCTTTATCTTGTTTTGTTTTAAAGGTTCCCTTTAAATCAGTATGATTTACAAAGTAGGTGTGAAAAGTGAATCACTGGACACATTTTATTTTTAAATTTGTTTTACACTTACTTTCATGCTTTCATGCTTTCAATTTCTAAAATCTAATTATCCGTACTATATTACAATGACTTCTGTGTTTTAGATCTGTAGAACTGCAGGTAATAATAGTGTTTGGGCAAACACAGCTTCAAATATTTTAATGAACAAAAGAATGGAGTAGCCCGTTTCCATTGTAAATATGTCGTGATATAATATGTAAAAGACTTTATTTTGTTACTGGTAGTGATATTCTATAGTGAATAGTTTGCAGTTTACTTCAGAATTAGTCAGGGAGATTATATAATAATGATTATGAAAGTTTAAGATAGTAGAAACTTGTTAAAATGTGATAAGACAGTTGTCTCTCATTGAAGTTATTATTTGGTATTGTCTATGCCATTATTTCTGCATTGTATTATTAAAATGGGAACCAATTTAGTATGGTCTCTCTGGCACAGTATTGATGACGATGGACCGCTGTTGTCTTGAAGATTTAACTGCAGTATCGAACTGCAGTTTAAGATGATAAATATAAATCACATTTCTAAGATCTATTTCTAACCAAAACATGTTTTAAAGAAACCCTTTTCTCTGTGACTCTATTAATTATGCTAATATTACAAAACAGAATGAACTAGGCAATAATCCTTTATCACAAACCCTGTGGCCAGTCTTATGCTCTGTGCTTGGGAAATCTCTAAGCATCGGGGAAATGGCTTCCAGTTGAAAATAATTTTAGAAAAACAAGCCAATTTCATTTCCTTTTTTTTTTCTTTCGAGCAGCATTTCCACTCTGCAGCTGGGAACCTTGAGACCCTGTAATTTTCCTCTTAAGTCTTGACATTGTATTATAAATCAAAGGCCTTTTCCCACGGAGATTCAGTTTCCTCTCTGGGCTGATTTCTGTTAGGAGAGTGACAAACATGCAAGAGCTAACAATTTGCAGAAAACTCTGGAATGGTGACAGCCAAGGTGCTGCTTGTCATTGCTGCACAGTTTCTATCAAAATTCCTGACTGTTCTTTTCTACCCATTCAAAATATGTTTTGTTTAGAAATCCAAGGAGCAGCTACTTAATTAAACTAGAGAGTGTCCATCCAGTACCTTAGTATAGTGGAAGGCAGAAACGTTTCTGATGTCCTACCAGGACTGAAACAATGTGATACTTTTTGTTCCTGAGTTAAGGGCAACTTGATCGGAGGAAAACATGTTTCTAATGCAGGAGGAGGTATTGTCACACTGCCAGTCCAGTAAAAGGGTATATTTTTCAGCTAATTCTTAAAAGATGTATTTGAACTAATCATGTTAAACAGGCATCACCATTAAAATGTTGTTGTTTTTTTACGGACCTGGCAATTTGAATAAGATTAAATGAAGAATCTCTAATGATATCATTGGAATGATCAGTTTTCCTATCATTATTGAAAATGTTTCCAGTGGACCTTCTCGGTGCAGTCTGGTTTAGTCTTTGCCTTGTGAATGTGGTTTTGCCATCTGCCTAGCAGGTTCCCCGGCAGTGGAAGCTGAAACCCATGCCGATATGGAGGATTTTTCCCAGGCCTCAACACAACAGACTGAGTCTCCCAGTGGCAACACTGAGGCCAGCAGTCGAAGGAATGGCGAGGAGGTGAGGCTGAGTCCCAATCCGTATGTTTTTTGGAGCACTCGATTATTTTTTTGCTGTTCTAAATTTGCCAATGGTCTAAATATAAATCTCGGCCAAGGGAGAGGACTGGCATTGCAAGTTTATTCTCTCTCATTTCAAAGATAGGAAAGACTAAGTTAGACTGCAGAATTAAGAATAAAATGAGTTGTTGAAAATCTTTGTCCCTTCTTTTCATGCTCTGTGTTGAGTTATGGAAGTTATTAAGTTAAAAATGAAACTCTCAGAGATCTGAAATGTCGCCCTAATACTCATGACTACTTTGATGGGATGTATACAAGTGTCATTTGTTTTACCCTGGGGTTGCTAAAGAGAAGCTGAGATGTTTGAACTTGCTGATCCCTGGTAAGCACTGTGCTGACTATAGCGTGTTGTGCGTTCACAGCAGAAACCTCGGCGCTCTAGCTGGACGAAAGGGAGAAAGAGGAAGAAGCCCATCAAGGACAGGAATGCTCCCAAAGCACCCTTGACAGGCTATGTGCGTTTCATGAACGAGCGGCGGGAACAGCTACGCGCCGAACGTCCTGATGTTCCCTTTCCTGAGATCACCAGGATGCTTGGCAATGAGTGGAGCAAGCTGCCCCCTGAAGAGAAGCAGGTGAGCCCTTCCCAGAGTGCCTTGGGAGATGCAGTGAGCAATACAAGGAAAGAGTGAATGGAAATGTTTCACTATTTCCAAATAGAATAGCTGTTAGGATGTTTATTATGTGTAACACATCATTAACACTATTTCACAAGCATCTTATTTTGGTTTTTTTTTCTGTTTTAGAACTTACTGCAGAAAGAAATTGTGAAAATCTAAGCAAACAATTTGTTTACAGGAGTGTATATTAAAAAAAATTAATGTATGTTAGAATTCTCTGTAGATACATTGTGATTTTTCAGACATCAGAGCATTTTGCAAGGTGTAATATGCATCTTAAAAATACAGTGATAAATGTTTTAAAACATCCTGTCTTGGGTAAAGAAATAGAATGATTTGGATAGGTTGTATAAGCCGTAAATGCTTCTGGGAAGAATTGTCAAATGACTGTTGATCATTTCCATTCTAGATTTTCAAAAGAAACTTGTTTGCAACCTATCATTATCCACACTGTTTTTAATATTAAATTGAAAAAATTTTCAGCCTCAAAGATTGAGCCTCCAAGTTCATATTGTTGGTTGAAGTCAGGGCTATGTCATGAGCGGTATGTGACCAACATTTATATGTGAATTGGTCCAACAGCACTTGCAACTTCGTGTGGTCAACATAATAAAAGCAATTGCTTTTTTATCCCCGTCTGTAGGAATATATGGGATTTTTTGTATATAGGCTTACTGTTTATTTTCATTTTAGTCTTTTAAACGCTGGAACTCAAGCAAAACTAAAAATAAATTGCTGTTTTACAGCTGGCCAAAGCCAAAGACTGAATATTTTAAGTAGACCAAATATTGTAAATTGGGTTTGGAGGCCAAAAACAATGATTCCCACTGTCTCAGTCCAAGTTTTTCTAATCAAATTACAGAAATAGCTTAGTCCGTACATAAAGCTTTACCCTGCAAGTCCAAAAAAGAACTAAATGCAAGTCTTTTTCTTGATTTATGGGTTCTGTCCTGAGCAGTCATTTTACTGATTTACCAGCAAATTTTACATACTGTATGCATTCCTTGCATACTCATGCCATTCATCTCTCTGCTTAGACTCCTTCTGGATCAGATGTCCAGATCAGAAAAGCAATGTGAGCCTATACTAGTAGTATCACTGGGTATGTGCAGACTCATAAGGCAGTGCTTTATCTAGCTTGTCTGTGTATCTGCAGCGCTATCTGGATGAGGCCGAAAGGGATAAGGAGCGATACATGAGGGAGCTGGAGCAGTACCAGAAGACAGAGGCATATAAACACTTCAACAGAAAGGTTCAGGAGAAGCAGAAGGGCAAGCAGCACAGAGCAGGTAAAGTGCACATAGGAACCTCACTTGGAACCTAAGCATGTGCTTTAGGATTATAGATTTCTATTTATATTTTTATAAATATTTCACATTTTCTACCTAAGGATTTTTTAAAGAAAACCTAATGAAAATTTAACTTGAACACTCACTTTTACATTTTATTTTACCAGCTATTGAAATGACACTATCCTGGACAGTTTTCACTTGCAGTTTGAATGCATTCTGCCCTTTGCTCTCAGCCACGTTATCAGTTTTCCTGTCTTTCAATGATGTATAGTCATTACTGAGTTGAAATAAGACAGCCATTCAGCACCAGCCCACCACATCTGCTGTGCCACGGTCAAATCCTGAAAGGAAGATGGGCCCGGAGACAGAATTTATCAGAAGGTTTAGAGGAATTTTGAAATACTGTGACACCAGGGTGAGCCAGAAGGATGTAGGTTCAGAGAACAGTGGGGCATGATATGACTCACATCTGGACGATGTTTTCTTTCTCTCCAGCAGATCTGGGACGTCAGGGAGCTAATGAATCTCTTCTTGAGGTAATCCCTGCGGCCTTTCAAATCTGTCCAGCAAAACCCTGTTAGAATTGATCAATCATCTGTATACATGAACTTAAAAGAGATGGCAGATTTGCATAAGTATTAAAATTGCAGCAGTTCTTTCATAGGATTAGGTAGCCCTGGTAATTCCCCTGAATTCTCCTTAGAGCTTTAGCTCCCATTAGATAGTTCAGTACTTAATTAATTTTTATTGTCCGCTTATATAATTATGGTGATGATATTAATTTTCTTATAAAATAAAAGTGGAAGACCCAAGGCAGGCCAAGGGAGACTTGACAAACTGTCTTGCTTCAGAAGCCCTTGCTGAATGTGAATCATGCTGAGTTAAACAGCTGTGTTTCTCTTTCTGCAAAGAAAAAAAAAAGATCACTATATAACCTATATATAATTCAGACCTATATCAGGAATATTAAAGGATTGTTCTTTACATATGCAGTAATTCTGGGTCTCCTGAGTGGACAACTGTAAAGACATTCCCGTGAGCGCTGTTTGAGTTCTGTAATCTCCATGAGGTGTCATAGGTTTGACGTTAGTGGGTCTTGTAACTGGCCGACTGTGACTGGGACTCCGCTTAAAACGGTGCACATTTGTATTGAGTGCCACTGAGTGTAGAGTGCGAATAGTTATCTAGGACTCTCCCAGCAAACAGAATAACCCCTGCAGCCTCACTTGTGCTTTTACTGTGTTATGAATGGAGGACGTACCTCCCGATCAACCAGCACTGCACCTCCATTGTGGAGTAGCCACAGAGCTGGATATATATATATACACTCTCTTGGAGTCCTGAAAGATATATTTTTCAATCCATGATAATTGTAAGTGGTCTTTTAGATAAAATAGCTGTTAATGTCAGATTTTTCAAGTTATACTCCCATCACTATTTAATGGGATTAATTGTTCCTGTTAAGCTTTTAAACTCCATAATAAGTTTTATACCATACTTCCCTGCCCAATGAAGATAAATACTTTTCTTAAGATTGTTATATGCGTTATTGTCCTGTGTTGTTTGCTGCCAAACTCTCCTGTTGTTGTTTCACCTCAGAAAGATGCTGAAGGAAAGGAGAGGTCTGTGTTTGACATTCCCATATTTACTGAAGAATTCCTCAACCACAGCAAAGGTAAGGTTAAATAAGGTAAAGAAGCTAATCTTTATTTTAACTGAGCACACTTACAGCAGTGTGAATAATTGTAATTCCTCTCCTCTATTTTCAAGATTTGTTTTTAGTGTGTGTAGTTTTCAGTGAAACTGAAATTTACAGAGGCTTTCTGAAAACATTTCTCACAATACCATTTTCAGGCCGATTCTAACCTAAAAAAACATCCAGGAAAGAGATTCTTTGAAAGTATTCTCTGATGCCTTTAAGACATCCTTTTAAGGAATTGTTACTGTCTTTTTGTTAAATGCTGTCTCCATTTGTTTTTTAAAAAAGGAGGTATTTGGATCTGAAGACGAAAAAATGTTCTGAGAATAACGGGATATATTTTGCATTATTTAGGAAATAGAGCCGCTCCCATGCAGTACTGTTACTCGGCCGTTTCATATGAGCAATCAAAACTTTATGGGGGGAAATACTTCTGTGCACGGAGCAGTGAGTCCTGTGAAGCTTATAATGTTTAAGCTTCTAATTAACTTAGTTTTTTTAGCAAGAAGCAAATGAAGTCACGGAACCATTTGGAAAATACCCTTTGTGTAAGCACGGGTGGCACAGATGAATGGCTTGCAGGCATGACTGTACTGCTTTTTGTTCTTTAGCACGAGAGGCTGAGCTGCGGCAGCTGCGGAAAACCAACATGGAGTATGAGGAGCGCAATGCAGCGCTGCAGAAGCACGTGGAGAGCATGCGGGGAGCAGTGGAGCGACTGGAGGGCGATGTGATGCAAGAGCGCAATCGAAATACCATGCTGCAGCAGCACCTGGAGGCTCTGCGCCAGGCCCTGACCAGCAGCTTCTCCAGTCTGCCTCTTCCTGGTGAGGGAGCCCCTGCATGTCTCCTTACTGAGCTACCTTTACTCCATTTCTTTTTCGACACTTGTCGTATTTGTGTATTTGTGTATTTGATCATGTTGTCTTTAATTTTCATAGTACTAAATGTTAAATACTTATTTATAGGGCCTCCTTATCTCTTTACCTGGACTATAAGAACAAGATGGTCATTACTAAGATAAGACCAATTAAACAAAGAAAAAAATTAATTTGTGAACATTTTTTTAAATCAATCACGACTGAAAAACATTAAACATCTGAATTTACCTGTAAGCCTTCCCTTTCACCTCTGTCCTTCATTACATTTCAGATTACATATTAGCCTTATTTTAGTAGCAGTATTTTTATTTATTTACTTACACACCCTATACTCAATGTACTTAATTTTAAGATTATCTGATACTCCAGTGAAAATCACTATTTATCACTATCACTAAAATCGTATTTGTGTGCTGCTACACCTTTACTACCTTTAACAACATTTTTTGCTCATATTCACATCTTTGTACTGATCCTTCCCAACAGTACCAACATTCCTAAATGTAAGTACATTTTCAGCTCTCTCTGATCACCTTTCCTGTGATCTGAACTCTATGCAATAGTGGAAACATAAAATTACGATTCTGCATTCACTCACTGTTTTGCACTTCAGGCAGTGGGGAGACACCCACAATGGACACCATTGATTCATACATGAACAAGCTACACAGCATCATCCTAGCAAACCCCCAGGAGCACGAGAACCTCATCAACAGTGTGAGAGAGGTGGTCAGCCACCTTGACAGGTAAAATCAGGACAGTGCCTCTTTTCACTCCTTACGGGCTTTTTTAATTTTCTCAACCTATAGCAAATCAAATCTTATCTGGCACGAAAAGTGACTTATATTGTATAACGTAATCCCCATCATCAGTTTTAAAAACAAAATGATGTGGGGGGTTATCTAAAGTATATTTCAAGAAATAAGAGAAATAGCAATATATAGTTGCAAGAAAAAGTTTGTGAACCCTTTGGAATTACCTGGATTTCCGCCTTAATTACTCATAAAAATGTGGACTTCTTAAAAGAATAACACAAACAATTCTACTTCTTCTTGTCAGTACTGAACATCATTTAAACATTCAGTCTAGGTTGGAAAAAGTATGTGAAAAAGCTAATTGGAGCCAGGTGTTCCAATCAATGAGATGAGATTGAAGGTGTGGGTTGCAGGTGCCCTGCCCTATAAAAAAGGCACACAAAGGTTGGTTACTGACAGAGTCTGCTCTTCTCAAGAAAGCGCTATTCATGTGAACCGTGCCCCAATCAAAAGAAATATCAGAGGACCTTAGAAGAAGAATTGTAGAGAGGCATAAAGCTGGAAAAGGCTACCAAAGCATTTCTAAAGGCCTGGGTGTTCATCAATACACAGTAAGACAAATTGTCTACAAATGGAGGAAATTCAGTACTGTTGCTGCTTTCCCTAGGAGTGGGCGTCCTGCAAAGATCACGGTAAGAGCGCAGTGTGCAATGCTGAAGGAGGTGAAAAAGAACCCTAGGGTAACATCAAAGGACCTGCAGAAATCTCTTCAACTCGTCAAAGTCTCTGTTCATGTGCCCACTATAAGAAAAACACTGAACAAGAACGGTGTTAATGGAAGGACACCACGGAGGAAACCACTACATTGCTACATGTCTCAAGTTTGCAGAAGACCACCTGGATGTTCCACAACGCTTCTGGGACAATGTTCTGTGGACAGATGCGACAAAAGTTGAACTCTTTGGCAGAAACGCATAATGCTATGTTTGGAGGGAAAAAAAGCACTGCACACCAACCATGAAGCA
Organism: Atractosteus spatula; assembly: GCF_055471065.1. Lineage (NCBI taxonomy): Eukaryota > Metazoa > Chordata > Actinopteri > Semionotiformes > Lepisosteidae > Atractosteus > Atractosteus spatula. The sequence continues at coordinate 53,529,529 of NC_142712.1, forward strand.
TGGTGGAGAGAGCATCATCTGCTTTGCTACCTCATGGCCTGGACAGCTTGCTATCATAGAGGGAACAATGAATTCAAAATTGTATCACAAAATTTCATAGGAGAATGTCAGGGTAGCGGTCTGTCACCTAAAGCTTAATAGAAGTTGAGTGATGCAACAAGACAGTGACCCGAAACACAGGAGTAAGTCAACAACAGAATGGCTTAAACAGAAGACAATTCTTGTTCTGGAATTTCCAAGTCCGAGTCCAGACCTCCACCCAATTGAGATGCTGTGGCATGACCTGAAGAGAGGTGTTCACGCAAGGAATCCCAGAAATAATAATGAACTGAAACAGTTTTGTAAGCAGAAATGATCTACAATTCCTCTTAACTGTTGTGCAAGTCTCATAAGCAGCTACAGGAAACATTTGGTGGAGGTTATTGCTGCTAAAGGAGGTTCTACCGGTTACTAAATACAAGGGTTCACATACTTTTTCGAGCATGGACTGTGAATGTTTAAACGATGTGTACAGTATTGACAAGAAGAAGTACAATTGTGTGTGTGTTATTAGTTTAAGCAAATTGTGTTTGTCTATTATTGACTTAGTTGAAGATCAGACCACAATTTTATCAGTAATTAATGCAGAAATCCAGGTAATTCCAAATATTTTTCTTGCAACTGATGATTATGATGATGATATGAATACATAACATATAAAAAATTACTACACACGCTGTCTGGTAATGTGGTGCAGGACAGATAAAAATAACAAGGTACTTTCAGAGATGAAAGCATCTCTTTGAAAATGAATTAAGGAAATAATAGAATCTCATGAGCTTTTGAGTGAATACTATAATGGAGGTTTATATTTGTGAAGTATCCCTGAATACTGACAATTGTTCATTTATTAAAGATAGCCTTAGTTTTGAAAGTAAGAAGCGTTTCTATTTCTTTTTACCTTATCAGTTGTTTTTTTGGTACAAGATTGCAAATTGTAGCTGAAGAGAGCAGATGTTCATTTTTTAGAATTTTATGAAACAAAGCCATTGATCATAAAAAACTGCAGTTCTCTTATTTATATCTGTTTAGCCAGTGTCTTCTCCTATCGACATTTTTGTTTTGTTTTTTTTCCCAGGTGATTTTCACAGCTCCTGCCATGGTTTTAAAGGGGATGGGATCTAGGCCTATGTCCCAGCATGCAAAGCTGTGTTACACTTCCTGTCGCTTCAGTGGTTTCACGCCTGTTTTGATATTTTTCTTTAGCTTGTGTGCTTTATGTAACCGTTTCTATAGAGGTCAAGAGGCCCTACGTTTTTAAGAAGTCTTTTATTCTCGTGTGTGAGGTGAAGCTCTTTGCCTTTTAGAGTATTTATTTTGTACATTATTTTTTTTACTTACTTTTAATTGGAGGTTTTTAGCTCAATACTCTGATGTAAGGAAAATGTTAAAAATAACATTTAATACAGTAGTTCGTTAAATTCCAGCCTCACCCATATTAAAAAAGCAGCTGTGATTCTGAGTGTATGACGAGTCCTGATTGAATGTCAAAATAATACTAGTGAAATGATAAAGTAACATCAGTTGCTCAAGTTGTAAATGTTTTGCTTTTTGGAAATATTGAAATATTTTTGTTCCCTTTGAAGGCTTTAAAATGCTTTTCTTAACTTTAGTTCTTTATTATTTTTATACAGACTGGTAAATGCCACACAGGCAATTTAGTTCAAAAGAAGAGCTGATTGATTTTCATGTTTTAAAGTTCAACAAGAAAGAAAACATGTATTGGCTTATGTGGCTCTCAGCAGTTCTCCTGAACTCACATGAGGTGAATTTTGTTGTCAGTTTTTCTCATTTTTGAACTTCATGGAGCTTTTATTTTAATGTTACAAAACCTTGTGTTTCTCTTACTTTGTAAAATCTTTTTGCAGAGGTCATACAGGTTTTATAGTTTAGCTTTAAACCTGATGTCCTGAAAGATTATTTGTGGAATGTAATTTAGCTGTTAACACAGGGCCATTTTTTACATGCATGTTAAAATAATAAGGTCTGTATTTTGACCTACTGCCACAAATTAATAATCAAACCAGCACTAAACTGTTTAATTATTATACAGATTATTTCCAATCTGTATTTTGTTCCATACAAAGTGGCATAAAATGTCATGGACTCACTGGATTTTGAAAACTATATATGGGCTCATTACATTTTGAAAATTGTAGGTTTTGTCACTTTTGTCAACCATTAAATGTAGATGTGAAGAGCCAGGTCAGAGAATTTTGTTTTTCTTTTTAGTAATATTTCCCCTCTCAGTTGCTTTAGAAAGAACTGTGTTTATAAGTTGTGTGCTGCACTTTGAGATCTCAATTGACACCAGCTTTAGATCTATAGTGCTGCTCTTTAAGAGCAATACTGGTTTCAGAATTAATCTGCTTGATAAATCCGGTGATTATATTTTTAGTTTCTTAAAATTGTTGAGGATGGGCCACTTAAACTAAAATGGATCTAGAAGTTCTTCATTGAAAAATTAAAAAAAATGTTACCTTCATAGTGTTTTAATCTTAGTGATAAACCAATATGGTGGACGGGCGCATTAAATTTTATTACTCATTTTGATTTTTGAACACCTGCAAGCAGAAGATTGCTAATGTGGTGTGCAGAACTGACCCTGTTTTCAATGGATGATGGCAGACATGTGATTGGCTGCCTTACAAAAGGCAAACTGCAGTCCTTCAATCGGTTTAACTCTATAAAAAATAGACCACATCTGTGGGATGAAACAGAGAATTTCCAGCATGTTAACTAAATTTTAATTGAATTACACTCACACCAAGTGGAAGAATCGTTTTTTGCTTTGGATCATTTCACTTATGTTTCATTGAGCAGATTGGTACAAAACAGACCTGTGGGCATCTGTTTTTGTAGCTTGTGTGTGAGTAAATCGGCTGCTGCTTTTTTGTAGTCTTTTGAATGTTTGTCAGAGAGTGATTACACAGCTTTTTTTTTTCCATCAAGAGAGCGATTTAATTCAACCAGCTGACTTGCTCTTAAATGTTTTCACTGCTATGTGAGAAAACTGATCTTAAACATGTTGCTTGTATGAGCTTGTCTGCCTTCTTCAGTGAACACTGTTCAGCCTGGCCTTTCTCAGAAAAGTGCAAATTTCTTTCTTTCTGAACTGTGTAGTCCTTGCTCTAGAACAAAATGTTGAAGTTGTATGTTTTCTAATATAAAAGAAGAATGTGGTTCATTATTGTAAGTACTTGTGGATCCCTAGACACTTCAAAAATATATAAATGTGTTCGCATTTGAAGAAACTAAGGACTTCTAATCTTTCTAACCCACTCTAAGTACCGATCTCAGAGCACCTCCATCACACTGAAGGTTGCAGAGGGCATACCAGCAGCTGTAAATTAATCTTCATGGTTACATTGTTGAGATTAATTGTGAAAGAACACAGGGTTTGGAATTTATTAAGCAAATTACAGAGCACTCATGCTGAAATCAGTGTGAGACTGAAAAAGAAACAAGTCATAATGAAACATTTTGCTTCTGTATGGTCTCAGAGTACTTTGCCCTGAACTCTGTTTATGTACTGTTTATTATAACTTACGTTTTTTGTATTGACAGTGAAATTATTAAAGCTTCTTTGATGTTGATAAAATATTGGGGTACATGTCTGTTGAGTCTCATTCTGTGTTGTGTCCAGTAAAGAGGACTTGGCCCCACTGCTGTTGATCCAACTGAGGTGTTGCTTCCACATACTGAGAGCTCCAACATACTTATTATTTTGATAAGCTGGTCATATTGATTTCTGTGTTCTCTAAAAAAAAGGACATGCAGAAATTGATTGAGTATTTTTGCTGCAATTTAATTAGGGCCCTAGTAACAGCATAAAAAATAAACTACATCTACTTTATTATTAGGAGATAGTTCTGTTCTTAAATTCTTTGATTATTTTGTGCCAATTCATGTGGATGTTCTGGAATGTTCAGCGTTGGCAAATAACCTATTCAGCTTTGTAGGTTAACCATGGATAACCTTGAATCCTGGATGCAGAAAAATCTGAAAAATTGCTTTACTCCACATTGCTAATTTAATGTGTTTTCATGTCTTCTGTTCAAAAAAGCAGCTGGCATACACTTTCTTATTGTGCAGCATGGCAACTGCAGGTTTCCTGTTCCCCCAGCTGAAAGTTCCTGTTCACAATGGTCCACCTTTATATCACAGAACCTCTTAGGAAACATGGTCACAGCTGTTAACGACCCTCCATGGTCTTGGAATCCTTTGAATTGTTTTGTGACTGTACACACCATGATTGACACTGCCAAGGAACTTCATTCATGTTTCACACAATTAGCATGTGAAAATTAAGAAAGTCAACACAAAGTGGTTGTCTTTTTTTTCTTTCTTTTATAAAACATGGCAGTTTTCATGATCTACTTCATCAATTTCACAGAATTGCCATTGATCATTATTTCCAATCACCCATTTCTAGTGCTAACTGGTGTTTTTGTTTCAGACATCTTATTCTTCCCACCTCTCCAGAGTAGAATGTGTAGTTGTATAATCATTTTGAGCTATGCTTTGATCTCGAGAGTTAACAGCTGCGAAAAGGAAAAGTGTAAATAAGGATCCCTGCCATGTGTGTGAAAGGACTCCTAGTGTCCTCTCCTCTGCTAGATTAGCATTGTCTATTTCCTTTGCTCCTTCCTGCACAGGTTTTCAGGAGAGGGAATAACGGCCTGTATTCATCAACAGAGGCTGGAGGACTGAGAGTCAGTTCCGTGCGAGGGCAGAGGTCCTGGCTGAAGGATGCTCAAATGAATGAAGAGCCCATAGTGAGCTGGCATCACATCCTCTTGTTAGGAAACCCATTGCTTACTTAGCTCAGATTTTTTTTTCCAGCCTGCTTCATATTTCACACTAGTGACATTGTAGAACTGGATACCATTCTTGCATTAAAAAAATCTGAAATCAGTTCTGTTAACAAATTTGTAACATAATTATGTCTCAGTGTTAAAAAATGAAATGTCATTTGGGAGGTAATGCAAAATATTTTAAAAGAGGGATTAGTGCAACATTTTTTTAGACTTCCTTGCTAGTTTATCTTTATACGTGTATTTTCACAGATATTTAAAATGAGGGTTTAGTGGAATTGACTTGCTCCAAGTCAATTATTGTTGCATAAGTGAGTTTTATTTCACATTTTAAATAGCTAAAGCCTACTGACGACAAGTGTTGCAAATAAATATTAAAATTTTCAAACATATAGAGTTAAACTGTAATTTTCATTAGCTGATGTTTTGTAAAAGTAATAATGTGCCTAACTTTCTGGACTTTATCCCACATTATTGACCAGGTCTGGAAATGCAGCTCAAGTAAAAAGATCAAATCTAGCTGCTATATAATTACCACTCATCAAGCTACTGACTGTGATTAAATCCATCCATAGGATGGAATATTTGAAGGTGTAGGAGTATTTTAAGATGCTTATAATGCCTTCAGGTTTCTTTCAAGAATTTAATGTGCTGAGTTAGAGCACAGACAGTTCAAATCAAAGTGTTTTCCCTTCAGTCCCTCATTGTGAAAGCCATACTTTCACTGCAGCAATAACCTGAAAACAATTTCAGATACTCAGATTTTCTTTATGAAAGAAAAGATTTTTACATCTCCTTTGAAATTCATCAACATCATAATCAATTTTATCTAGTCTAGGTGCTTGTCTTCAGCTGGAATAAGTATCTTCCATTTTTCGTCTTCGTGAAAAGAAAAATGGTCTCTTTTACAAAAATCTCTGCAGAAAATAAATCAACCACTCGGGTCTATTCACATTTTAAATGATGTGTCCCAGTTTCTGTATTCTATACAGTTACTGTCAGCAAGGATTCTTCTCAAGCTTTAAAACAGAAAATAGATGTGCATATTTTTTGTTGTATGTTCTCCTTTATACTTCATCTGAATATGGTCTGTGAGGTGTAGTAGCTTATGGACTGCATATATGAGACAAAGATATCCAATAACAATGAGAACCTTCATAAAACACTTAATGTCCATATTGTTGCATTTCATTGTGGCTACGTTATTTTAATTTATAATTTCATTAATGTATACTTTATGCTGTAATTTTTTTATTTATTTGATTAAACAATACAATATTATAATTAATCCCTGGGGAGTTGCCAACACAGCTCATAGACACAATAAAAGAACATAAAAACACTACACAGATATGACAATGATTCCATAAAAGATATATAAAGCAGAACATTCACACATTGTATCACACCACAGAGTGCACTATTCTTAAAACTAGAACAGTAAAAAACAGTAAAAGTCCAAGATAAAAAGTCTTAAAAGGCTTTGGAGCTATTCAGTGCATGGATATTCACACTGTAGGTTAAAAGGATCTCCTAAACCTCTCTGTGGAGTATCGGGGAGCTAATAAACTAATGAAAAGGCTTTTTGGTCCAAGATCACTGTGTGGAGAGGGTGCCATACATTTCCCACTATAAGTGATGCAATACAGATAGTATTGAAGGCAGTTGAGAAGTAAAAAAAAAAAAAATTCTCACAGAGCTCCCAGCCTCCTCCAAGTGGGAGTATACTCTGTGCAACATAAATAGTACCCCGATACTCTCCTGGTATGCAAACTGCGAAGGATCCAGATGCTCAGTCAGTTGTTGTTTTAGATGTGCTAGGATAATCTGTCTGAATATCTTAATGATGTGTGAGGTGAGGGCCACTGGGCTAAAATCATTCAGAACCGTAGAGAAGGAGTTCTTAGGAACTGGTCAATACAAGACGTTCTCTAAAAGCACTGGTACTTTGTCAAGTGTTAGTGATAAATTGAACAAAAACTGCAGAGAACAAAAAGTTGATTTGCACAAGTTCTCATTACTTTGGAACTAATGCCGTCAGGTGAACCTGTCTTATTTGGCTTAATGCGCCTCAGCTCCTTCCTCACCTGTTCAGATCTAACCACAAAAGCCGAGCCTACAACTTCCTCAGCAGCTATAAAGGTCATGCTGGTAGAAACAATAGCGGCCGGTGAGTCAAATCTGTTAACAAAATTAGTATCTAGTTAACATCGTCTACGCTGTGTGCTGGGGCAGCAGCATCATGACAAGAGGCTCATAGGCTCAATAAATTTATCAAAAAGGCTGGCTCTGTGTTGGGGATGAGCCTTGACCCCCTGGAGGTGGTGGCTGAGAGGAGAATGCTGACCAAGCTCACAGCCATCATGAACAACGCCTCTCATCCGCTTCATGGGACTGTTACTGGGCAGCGGAGCACTTTTAGCAACAGACTGCTCCAGCTACGGTGTTCAAGGGAATGTTTCCGCAGGTCTTTCCTCCCGGCGGCTGTCAGGGTGTATTAGCTGCCCTAGGCTAGGACTGTTAGCCCTTCATTTGCTCGTCTATGGACAGCATGTTTGCTCCACTGTACTTTTTGGACGATCAGTCTGTATAAACCTATGCACATTTTGCACATATTTTATTGTTTCTACAGTGACTATGATCATCACATTTTGCACACACCTATGTATTTATTTATTTTATATTTATTTTGTTGTCTTCTGTTTTTATAACTATTCTGATATCTGTTTTTGTTTGTCTTGGGCTGGACTGCTGTAACACATCAATTTCCCTACGGGATTAATAAAGTCTTATCTATCTATCTATTTGCCTGCCCTATGTTACCATCCAGGTAGAAAGACATCCTCCCTACTGTACCATAGCCAGTAATAAGTTGCATTCCATCCCAGACTTTAACATTGTTATTCTGCAGCTTACTCTCATGTTTCCTCCTATTATCATTTTTACCCTGCTTAATTTGTATTTTTAGCTGCTTCTGCACCCATTTCATTTCTGCCTTATTTCCCTCACAAAAGCTTTTTTTTTTTATTGAGCATAAGCTTAGTCCTATCTTATCCCATGGTCTATTATTTGGATAAGAGCGCACTCAATTCACAGACACAGCTGTATCATTCTGGTTGTTCAGTGTCCACAACCTCAGTTACATTTACAAACACACATTCACTGAAATGCATCATCTTTAAAGTGAAGTAACTCAGATGGCTGTACTTAAGTTTTAGCTTAAGCAAAATTACTGTACAATATTTTCATTTATTGGAAAAAAATACTCCCTCTAGTGGTATGATACAAATGTGGTTAATGATTACAGTACATTAAAATGCATACTCATTACACCCTAATAATTACTGAAGACTGCAGAATATTTGTTGTTTGAACCTCGTGGCTTTAGTTTTTATTCATATAAGTCATCCATCTCAACATGGATTACAGTTTAAAAACAAAACGATTGCAACACCTATATTGGACATACAAACGTGATATAAGCAAACATTATACAAAATACAGGAAAGAGCATGTTATATTTATATGGCTGTATTTGTTGGTGTGCAAGGAAATAATGGTTCTGACATCTCCATAAAAACTATATGGACTGGTTTCCATTTGCTCATTCAAATGAGAGAACATTTTCGTCAAAGAAAAAAGAAATGGCGCATTTCTTTCAGGGTCTCTACACCTTGATCTTTCACCCTCAGCATAAAACCTTGGCCTGTGTATACAGTAGGCAGGATGATTGGGGGACAAAAATATGTGAGGAATGTGTAAAATCATGAGTCACACAGGGAGCTGATGAGATCAGCTCACCTCCTGACACCATTAACGACCTTGAAGAACCTGGAAACCGGGGCAATTTCTCATGCTGGTATCCAACAGAGACTGTTTACCAACCCTTCAGACACCAATACACTACTGTAACTGCAGTGTAGAAAGATCCACTGCAGCCTTCAACATTCCAAACTAAGGGCTATGGCTATATACAGCGCATAAGAATGCTTGATATGAGGACTTGATTAGATTTGCTAAGAAGATGCCTTCTACTTTGTTAATTTTGAAGCATTTGTCTTCCTTTAACAAGTGGGTATCATTACAAAGGCCCTGCTTTGTAAATGTCATTAATGTTAGCTTATATTAATGGAAAATGACTCACAAGTTTAATTTTCAATGGTAAGAGGTAAACACCTTCATTTTTAGTTGCAAATGGTATAAGTAATATGTTGGGACACACTCTGACGATCACTTGCCCTTCACATGCCACCCCCTTTTACTCTCACAACACATTAACCAGAAATCTCTTATCAGATTATGATATTTGCAGCAACCTTACTGACATAATTTGCAGTCCAATGGAGCATGAAGCATGATGAATTGGGTTGAATTCTTAATACTACATAGCAATGCGTTTAATCTTTTCTACAGAGGAAACCATCCTTTGCAAGTTGTAATACCAGTTCTTATAAGCAAGAAAGCTTTTAAGAACAATTTTTATCTTGTTGATATCTAGTTCTTAAAAACATGTTATGTGTCCTGGTCTGTTTGTAAAGGAAATGGATCATTTATTAAAACTAGACCCACATAAACATATGCTTTTTGATAGCATTATCAATCAGAGGTCCATGATTATAATATCTCAGAACACAAAATAACAGCTACCAAGTATAACTGTAACTTTAACTCCCCTCCCTAACCCCCTTATTTCGGAGGCTTATTGTAGTACTCTATACTATTGATGTCAAAGGTAAAGCACTAAATACGGTAAATTCAAATCCTTTTGGTCTTACCTAAATAAGCATCATCTGTCTCACTGAAGTCATAAAGGTACAGTAATTCTTTGTAGAAGTTTAAAGATCTTTTTGTTTAAACTGTTGTTTCCTTACATCATTTCTTAGCACAACTGTACAAATGTAAAGTAAACTTTAATGGCATATTTAGGTAGGCATTGGTTTCTCATGATGCTCAACAAAAGCAAAATGAAGAAAAAACAAATGTATTGTTGTACTTTTTTCATACAAAGACAATCTGCTGTTTGTATTTGCATCAATATTCATAATGTTATTAACTATAGCAGCAGAATGATTTTCAAGTTGCTATTTAATGAATTCCCTCATTACATTTTAATTGCAGACGTTAGCTGGTAATTCATGTACGGTGACTAAGAAAAGTATTCAGACCCTTGACATGTTTTCACATTTTGTAGCTTTAAAGCTTACAGTCATGACACTTTGAAATACCAGTTAATATTACTGCACAAACTACTCCACACATTCAAAGCAAGAAACAAAAAAGAAGTAAACAGATTTTTAATATGAAAGGAAACCAGAAAAAGTATTGAAAAGTATTCAAACTCATTCCTGTTGAAAATATTAATTCAGGTGCATAAAATTACTTAAGGTACCACAAGGTCAGTTAAGCAGCTTCTGTCTGTGTGCCATAAGAGTGATTCACATGATTTAAGAACAGATATTTTTTTCTCTATAAGGTCTTTTACTCACGTAGTGAAATTCAAGAAGAGTGTAGAAGGGTTTATAACAAACCTTAATATCTTCTCGGGCTATTTATCTTCTTCACTCCACAAAGCTGGACTCTATGGCAGAGTGAAAAACCCATCTCAAATCCAGCAATGGAGTTTTCAACAAAGCATTTAGGTGATACTGCAAACTTGTGGAAAAAAGATTTTGTGGTCAGAAAAAGACAAAATTGGAACTTTGTGGTCTAAATGCAAAGTGTAACATCTGATGCAAACACAGCACAATGCATTACTGACTCAGCATGCATTCTGGTGACAGCAATATTTTATATTTCTGCCAAACACCAGATCTAAAATGTTGATGGGAAACCAGGTTGTATGTGATGTTGGTGGACTGGAGGTGATGGTGGCTGTGTTACCTCTAGTCCAGAATTTCCAAGCAATGTCCCCAATACTGATTACTTGGTCTTGAAGTAAAGTAAAGCATTTCCTCACAAGTCTACATGATTTCTCTTGTATTGAGGCTGTTGGTGTGCAATAGCTGCCATGTGTCACCCAAGTGGTTGCTGGACACTATGTAAATACTAATTATTTTACCCATTGAATACAAACATGTTAGGATTTTACAGTGCAATGGTAAGACTTACTTTAGAAATGAGTATACCATTTTTGCCAACTTGTAACAAAAAATATATTATTGTTAAATTCAGAGTCATGGATGGAAAGGAACACCTAACACTAACTAGACCTAAGTCAATTTAACCTTGAACAGAGAAAAGGACGAAGATATTTTTGTTACAGATATTCAAATTCAGTCCGGAGTACTCATTCAGCATTAACAAAGAATCATGAACCAATTGACACAAGTAAAAACTATAGGATTTAAATATACATATATATGTGGTGTTTTTTCACATGGGGTTGTATGAGTCTCGAACAAGCTGCTCAGTCTTGTTGCTGAAGCTCACACTGTCTTTTCTCAGGAACAAGATTGCCTACTTGAATTCCGAACCACACTTCTACAACATGCGCGTAACCGCTGTGCTAGCGTGCACTCTCGTCTCATGCGCGCCACCGCCCTCCCCTGCGTGTGTGCGCGCTGTGCGTGGAGCCGGAGGAACTGCGGCTGTGTTCAGGCAGTAGGGAGTGAGTGTGGCTGTTCGGAAGAAGGCATCGACTACGCGTGATTATTATTATTGTTGCTGAAATCACAGCATAATCTGCAATTGTGCTGAACGACAGTTGCGTAGGTGCGGGATTATTATTGTTGAAGACGGCTAAAACCCTGGAGGAAGAAATCGCCAAAGGTAAGAAATAAAAGTATAACATAATCTTCCAACTGGCAATGCAAGTCTTATTTCTTTTCGCACAGGGAAAGTTTCTACCAGGACGTTGCACAAGCGAGGGAGTTTGCGCTGTCTGTATTGAAAGAGCTTCGTATCTTTCACGAGCATAGCAACATTTTTGTTCTGGCCGTCTGTTTCTTTCTGAATAAAGCGGACCTGCCATTAAAAAACAAAAGAAAACAATGTTTTGTTTTGTGACGGTTGTCATTCTAAATGTTATCCGCTGTTTCTTTTACTTATGAGACGGTCCGCAGTAGAGGTTACATTACATTATTTGTTTACAAACACTTAACTGCCTTTTTACCCTCTATGGAAAGTGTCGTGCTTAAAATACGCGTTTTAAGAGACATCTGCACTGTAAAAGCTGCCTGGATACTTTACAAAGTTGTGTACTTTGTGGTCGCAAATGAAAAGAACGCAGTACCGAGTCCCGGGAGGCGAGACCCTAGAGCATAAACACTCGGAGCAGCGTTATAATTCAAACTGGCTTGTCGGTGTTATAAAACAACACATTTTACGCGATGCCATATAAAAAATAACTTGTTCAAAGAGTAATGACGACTGCGCAACGACCTGTGTTGAGTGATTTAAAAAAAAGTGTTATTTTGTCTGAAATGTACTAAGACAAGTGGTTGTGACGGTTAGCCTTGATTTATCTTACAGTAATATATGTTATACAGTATTTCTTTTAAAAAAAAGTACATTTGGGAATTGAATGTTTTGCCTTGTTTTGTAACGCGTCATGTAATAATCTCATTGTTATAATGAGATTATAACAATACTGATTAAGAACTTTCAGAAGGATAGAAGATTACATTTCTAATGATGTTTGATGTTTGCTCGACTATGATGATGTGTGTGGGCATTACGTTAATCTAGAATGTTTGTATTATATTGTGTTATTGAGGGTTTCTCAATAACTCACATTCGAGATAAACGATGCAGCCTACAGTGGTGACACTTTTAGTAGACAACATAATATACTGTATACAGGAAAAAGGCAATAATAATACATAGTAGTTCAGGTGGGTAGCTGCGTCAGCACGCGTAGGCTGCAAAGGAACAAGTAATAGGTTTATTCCATGCTGAAAAGAAGAAAGAGAACACAACGTTTCGGCCGTGGAGCCTTCTTCAGGTGTCTATTTCTAATGCAGGTTGAACAAACGGTGGTTGGGAATTCAGACATTACCAGATGTCGTGTGTAGCAAAGAACATTATAAGAAGTGCTTTAAAAAAAACAATGCCAAAAAATTTTTAAATGCTGACATTGTAAGCTTGTATAGTTTTTTTTCCTTCACAACCATGATTTAATCAACTTTCAGTGTGTCAGCATTTAATATTTTATTTTCTATCTACTATCATTTTACTCCCCACCTCACAACCTTCGCTCTTCTAATTTTCCTATTTGTCCCCCAAGTCCATCTACACTCTATGGGTGTCAGGGCCTTCTCCTGTTATGTCCCAAAGTTCTGGAACTCTATCCCTATGGATATCAGAGTCACCTTTCCTAAACTCCTGCAAATCTAGACTCTAAACCTTCTTCTTTAGAAGGGCTTTTAATTAACTGGTTCTGTTATTTACCCCTCTGCTCCTGCTGTATTCAGTTTCCCCATCTACTATCTCCTCTCGTTGTGTATTCTCATCGTGCATATCGTGTGTACTGTATTTATTGTTGTCATTCTGTAAAATGTTTTAAGAAGCCACCTTTAGAGGTGCTATATCAAATAAAGTTTATTAATATTATTTAGTCAGGAAAGTAAATTGGGAATTCTCATGTATGGTGATGATCTGGAGAGTGTCCTTTTGTACAGCAGGGGATTAACTGGAGAAATCTGAGTGGAGTACCGTGCTCAACGATACAATAACAGAGTCTCACCACAGGTTTGAACCCACTGCCCTAACAGTCCTGAGCCCTAACCATTGCTCCACTCTGCTGTTATCATTCACACTGCTCAGTCTAAGTTGCAAATAAACCCTTTTGTGTTGCTGACTCTGGCAGTCACTGTTCTCAAGGCCTGAAGCCAGATTTTGCCATCTAGGCCATCAGTCCTCACTGCCAAAGTCCTGGTGTGAAGCCTGGAGTGAGATTTAACCTGCTTTTGGTCTCGTTTCACATACTTGATCAGAGACATATCTGTAACATGTTGTAGTCGTTGTGCCAGTTTGTTTTTTCAGTGTCAAAAAGATTCACTTGGCAGCTGTTGGTTTTCTGATTCTGTATTGGCATTTAAAAGCTTTGTAGTTTTTAGTTCCCTCCTGTGGACATTAGCATATTTTTAATTTACTGATATTGCCGTCACTGTCTACATATGAACTATAGCTTACATTGTAGACTTTGCATATTGTTCTTTAAGCTCTTGGGTTATCAGAAAAGAAGGATTTTCTTTTTCCATACATAAAAGTGAAGGATACTTTTAAAAAATATTTTTATACCTTATTTGAACACATAAAATTGTCTTTGTTCTTATGTTCATGATATTTTGCTTAAATGTTGGTTTCCTTTAGTTTAACTGTGTTAATTTGGGTTTAGAGCTAAAATATCAAGCATTAGGACTGGCATTGATGTTTAATACATTTATCGTTGTCATTAGTAGATTTTCCCTACGTTTTTTAAAAGTTGTATTGGCAACTGACATTGAGCGCTAAATTCTGAGACAGTCATGTGATACCATGACCTTTAACCTGCCATATCTATTTGCTCAAAGCTGTGGAACAGGTGGAACCCTAAGGTTATAGAGGGTTGGAATAAAGTGAGCTCAAGGCTGATTAATGTGTGGAAGAAACAACACAGACTACATCAAATTACTTCCTCTAAAAAAACAATGTGACATTTGACACAAATTGAACACACATAAGTGACACTGCATCGCCGTAGATACACAGTTCTTCGTTTATTAATAGTGACAGAGGCGTAACAGCCATTAGCACGCCTTTTTCCATCTTGCTATCTCTTCCAGAAATTTCAGATTCAGTGAATACTTTTGGATATCCTGTATTCTGATGATGCAAGCTACAGCAGATGGATGTTTAAAAAAGTGAAGGCTGACATCTGAAACAAAGACTTTATCTGTTTCCATTTTCGCAATGACAGCATTGACATACACAGACAGACTGCATTTCAATTACCAGAGAGGATTTATTTTTAAACCACGTATTTTCTTCTTCTGACCTCAATTTTTTATAGGTTCACCTCTCTATGTATTTTGATGAAAAGAACCTTCAAAGGATGTTGTGAAGGAGCTGACTGACACGCTGGCAGAATTCTGTAGCCAAAGTATTACCACGTATATACTCTAGCAAAGCTTCTCCCGTATTTTAAATGCTTGATTTGTGTAAGTATAGTCAGAGATGTCCGAAAATGTTCCTGGGGTGCCTTTGTATCAGTAGGTTTTAATTGTGTACTTACAGAGTAAATCAGTCAGGTTCTGTCTTATTTGGACCAGTCTAGCTTCTTCTCCCAGCTCTGCTGCTGCTTTAATGAGAGCTTGAAATCCAGCAGACATACCAGCCCTCCAGGACCAGGATTTCGACTGTATTGCTGTAGTCTATCAAGTTTCCTCCTCAGCCTCTTTTTGTGTTACTTGAGTAAAGTTGATCTTTGATCGTTGTAATTCCAGTAAGAATCTCTGTGCAAATGAGACCTGTTCACTTATCAATAAGTTAACAGATCAATAAGACCTTCCTGAGGATAGGTAGGACTTTCTGCTAATGTTATGGGAACGTTTAAATATATAGGTCTATACTGTGGAAATGGAGGAATTACAGTGTTTTCATGAAAAGGGAAGTGAAGGGAAATTTTTAAGATGGCATTGAAAAAAGTTCCATACCATCTATAGTTTAGCTAGGAGAGAATTTTTTACCATGACTCATTCAGAGCTATAAATAGTCCATATTAAAACAGTTAAAGAGTTTCCCAATGCTTAGAATTAAGAAAGAAGATTAAAATGACTTAGAACATAGACCTATTAAATATTTGGTAATTATCTGGAACTATGTTGTTACATTTTATAGTAGTGTAAAACACTTTACTGTTCATACCACACAGATATTATGAAGACTTTCTCTGTCAAAGCTGTCATTTATGTGTATTTAGTGTCACTTTTAGTTAATTATACTTCATTGGTGCTGTCCCTTTGGAGTAGATGGGGATTAAAAACAATACACTGTCTTCTAGCTCGCCACTTTCTAAACAATGGTGTTCTGGTTCTGTTTGCAGTGAGTCATTCATTGCTTCCTCAAACCTTTGTCAAGAGGTCCTGTCACATTTAGCTTTGCTTTTGTTGCTAATCAGAATCAAATTCCAATGTCATTTTATGTATTTGTCATTGCAATAATGGATTTAGCCTTGAATGCAATATTTCTTTGCCTCTGTCTCAACACCTTTAGTGCCTTAGGCATTCTTACAAAAATTCTGTTGTGCAAATTCTGTACGGTATAGCTCTCTTTTTTTACTGTAACAATGGACACTCATGAGCAAGTGCTGCATACGTTTTTTCTACATACATAACATTTGTTATTGGTGTACTATAATAGACTTGTATGTGATGCTCTATGATCTTTGAATTGTACTACTTGTAAATCCTGGAACTGTGAATTATTTCACTTTCCTATTAGGTGTGTCTTGATAGGCAATTATGTAAGAAATCTATACACAGATGATACAGATGTTTATAATAAAATGTTGCATTATTTTTAAAGTGAAAAATTATATAAAACATTTACATTTGTTTTCCTCCATACAATCTTTAATGCTTTTAATGTTCCCGAGTGTGTGGTACACATCTAATGCCTTATTTTCAATTGGACAAGGGGTTGGGTAGAACAAGTTAATTAAAACTGTGTCCAGTATTTTCAACTATTGGTCTTTGCAGCAAATTGTTTGAATTGCCACCTGAAGATTTTTTTTAATTCCTCAAATTAGAGTAACTGTTGTGTATCATTTGTGTTTTTTGCCTTTCCTTTCAATTGAAAATAGTCTGATTTCTTCCAAACTTAACTCCAAACTTAACTACAAAGTTAAGCTTTTGCTTCTGCTTTGAGACGTGTTCAGAGGTTTTTCAGACCATTGTAACTCCAAGACAGATAGAAATTAGCTAAATAATGTCCAATATAGTAGATTATTACATGTGCATATATTTAATGTTTTTCTCTTAGTTTATAGCTAGACAGGCTTATGAGCCTTGTGAGCAGTTCAGTTATTAAGGTGTTTGCTAAGAGTGTAGGCTGGGCCCCAGTTCCAGCACAGGTCATGTCGGTAGCAGACTTGACTGGGCACCCTAAGCAGTGCTGTAGAATTTTTTGTGCCAAGGGGCAGGGCATCCAGAGACGTCTTTGCTATCTTTTTTGAGTTCTGTCCATTTGAACTTCTTTATTATGCTGTGTACTTCAATATCCAGCAAAACAATAAAGAATAGATCTTAAAAGTTAGAAGACAGCATGCATTTTGTCCTAGTTTTTTCATATTACCTACAGGTATGTCACACAGTATGAGCCCTAACAAGGGCCTGTGGCTGCTAAATCTGACTTCCCTTTGGATGTGAAACATACTACACCCATAAAAGATCAAATAAGTTGTTACATGTATATTGAACCTTATACTGTTTGAATTAATAAATGGGAAATGAAAAGGTAATTTTGTGTTGCTTTCAGCAAAACAATGCCTCCTGTGACTTGTGGTGTGTGACAACAAAAAGCACGCTGTCCTCCTGTCGGCATTAACTCATGTCGGGCACTGGAGTTTACAGGCCCTCATACTCGCTGTGCAGGGCATACGGGCATAAACAACTGTTGTTTATCCAAAATTGAGTGGGCATTTGGAACAGAAAATGCACAGCAAGAAACATTGCCTTTTCTAATGGAAAAACATCCGAAAAAATATTCACTTTTACTATGTGATCAAGTGAACAGAAGAAAATGTCCCTCAGAGTAGCACTTTAAGTATTGAGTGGCTGGTAAATATAAAAATTACATACATACACTTAAATCCGTTGTTAGCAAACATGGGCCATGTCATTCTTATCTCTGGCATATTTTTACAAGCTGTATTATAATTTTAAATGTCTTTATCACTGAAATTCTCAGAATGGCCTTTGGATAAAATTGTAGTTGTAGACTATATCCTATGAAATAAGCAATTTCTACTGCCGGGTAGTAATGTGTAGTGCTATAGAAAACAGGTATATTTCCAGTATTGCCATACAATATACTCAAATAATACAAAGGGATATTGGTGTTATGGACTACTTCTACAGAAAAAAACAAAAACAAATATTTCACTGGACATTTTTAAGAAGTGTTCTGACAACATAAGTGTGTTTTATCTTTTCTCAGCATGCCTTACAGTGTTTTCATATGGCTCTACAAGCCTTCCACAACAGCCCATAAACCAAAACTATTTTCTACAGGGTTTGGAGACTGCAGCATTTTTCAAATTTAAATGATGGCTACAAAAAGATAGGCTTTTTGACTGTTTACATACAGGATTCTTTGTTTTTGCTTTTCCTTAAAAAAGTTTACACTATGTATTAACTGTTTAATAAGTCAGTTGGAATGCTTCTGAGATGCATACTTTTGTTGCTAGGCAATGTCTGTATTTAAAAAGAAGCAGCAGAAAAAAAAAACTCAACCGAGTGGTGATTTTGATATGGTTGCTGTTCACTACGGACTCTGTTTATCATTACCTAAAATATAGGCCTACTTGCAAATCCATTCATCATCGTTCATGCCTGTTTGCCTTGTGAATCTGTTTAAACTACAATGTAAATGTTGTTAGCTTTTGTTTACACCACTATTTGTTACAGACAAATTTAAAAAAAACACAATGTAGTTTTAGGGGTGGTTCAAAAGGGGGTATGTTTGCTTATGATTCTCTGAAAAGGACTCCCTTCTATTTGGCATGTGTCCCATGTTTGAAAAAACACTTTCAACCCCTAGATGCAGAGCAGTGTGCCTGATATTGAGAATTCATTTGCAGGCAGTTTGATTGTACGGACTGCTGTGTTGAAAGGAAAAACAGTTTTAAGAGTTAGCACAGCCATGAATTCCGTTTTGCAGAGAGCTGGCTGCTTTAAGTCTTACAATTGAAAGGCTTGTTTAAGTAGTAAATAACTCTGTTACGTGCCCCATATAAATTAAAGATAGCCTTTACACTTGCAGTGTTGTGCAGAGTCAGCAAAATCACCTGGGGTGCTTTGGTATGCATTCAGTTGTTAAAGCTAAAGGGGATCTGGAACTGTTTCTTGCGTGCTTTTCAAAATCGTTCGTGTGGCCACCTGTTAATGCGCTGGTTATTCTTTCCTTAATTTATTGTATAATGTATTTTTTTCTTATTTGTGATGGAGTTTCGAACTGAGCCTGAGACTGTGCTACAGAGCCACAGCTTGTTATACACAGCTTCTGGCACAGAGAGAGGGTGGTTCATTTTCTGTGCCCATGCTTTTTAAGGCCTTCTTTGCAGATGGCTAAACCAAGTCATTCTCAGTCGTCGTGTGCCAGTAGTCTTGCTTGTTTTAATATTATCTGTCAGGTATGAAAATGGGATGACTGTGTGACTGGAATCATTGCCATCCATGTTGATGTGCTGGAAGAAAGTATTTTTCACCATAGTAAAGTAGTGGCATGTGTACCTATCTTTACACTGAAAAGTATTTGAATGAGAATATATTAAACCTTAAAGGAAGGCTGGATTTAGCTAAATATTCTCTCTCATGAAATCATATACAGTAGGAAATTGGAGTTTCTTTTGAGGAGAAGCCACAACCTTCCTGCCTTCGCTACAGGTGTCATTGAGGTAGAAAAGGCTTTGTATTTTGCAATAAATGAATGACCTGAATGCTAAGTGAAAACAGAAAACTTCAAAGCTCCAAAATGTTTTAAATAATAAGGACAATTGCACCTTGCACACATCCATGCACCACAACTTTGTTCTTGTGCCCAGATCACTAGAAACAGATTGTGTTTTGCTGCACTGCACTGATTTCTTCTAGCACAATAGCTGTTGCTAGGGATATTGTTTTATAAGAATCTGGATATTGCTGGATGCTTTATCGAAGTTATCTCCAAAAGTTGATTTCCAAATGCCTTATTTTTTAAAACTCTTACAGTTTTACAATACATTTTCTTTTTTGAAATACCCAGTATTTTAAAATCTACTTAAAAACAGCAATTTGAAAGCATTTCTGAATTGAAAGACATTTTTTCTGCCTCTACCACCCAGAACTGTGTTTTCCTTTGAAGAAAAGGGGCATTCAGAGTTCAACCTTTAAGGATTTCTAAAGTGGGTTTAACATCTGATCAGTATGTTTTATGGGATTGGTGAAGCTATTGTCTCTGGTAGTGTGATATTTTACTTTTCATTGTGTCCCACAGGGTTCATAAAGTTCACCCACACGTAATGTGGGGGAAATTTATATGGACAGCAGTTCCTTATTTCTCAATCCTTAGTTTATGAGATGTGTCACCTGTCTCATAAAACCTAGTGGTCAGTTAATAGTGGCTTTGTGAAAAACGTGAAAGAAGAGGAATTGTGGATCATCAAATGGTCACAAGATTTACCAGTATAAATCTTTGAAGGGTTTAATAGCCACATGAGACACTGACTAAAATGTTGCCAAACAGTCTCTGTTACGCTAAGAATAATCACTGTTGCCCTTTGTGCATACTGTGGAAATAGAATTGTTTCTGAAACCACATTGCTAAAGCAGATCTTCATCTCAAGAACCTACAAATACATTTGCTCATGTCAAAATTTAAAATTCATTGAACACACGAAATATATAGGAAGTGTGAAGTCTTAATAAGACATTTGTCATCTCAGTCATTTTGTTATCATTTTATAGATATAATACAAAATGAGCAGTGTAACTTATAAACTGTAAAGTAATCATACCTGCATCAGGTAAAGATAATAAAAACTCATTTGCATCACCTCTATACTGAAAGACTCTGTAGTCTGTTAGTATTTTATGTGGTGCATTTTTGTCAGCTTCAAATGTTTTTATATAGAGTGCACATTTTGAGTTTAAAATAATGGATTGCTTGACCAAAATCTAAATAGTCACTTTTGCAATGTCATAGTTTTATTTTTTGTCTTTACAACATTCTGTTTCTATACTTTTAGTTATTTTCTGCCATGCTGCCCTCGGTCACACGTTTGCATAGAACCAAATGGATTTTATGGCAACTGTCTTTAGATTTAATGTAGTACTCAAAGTGGCCTATAGGTAAAAGATCTTCTTCTCTTGGAGATATTTTGCTGGATTTATAATATTTTCATGTCGCACCTTAATGTTTTAATTCAGTGTTCAATTTTTCATTATTTAAAAAAACATCCAAGTAGTAGTGAGGTTCATATAAATTAAGATGAAACAGGACCCAGTGATTCCACCAGAGGCTCTTAATGCAGCTCCATCAACAAAAGATCTGTTTCTTCTGCTTCAGCAGGCAGAGAGGAGAGAGATAATTTAGCAGAAGTGTTAGGTGAGAGCTAGGAGTACTTAACCTCATTGAGACACTGCCAAATATGTCAATAAGAAATTATTCAGTCATATCAAAGAAAGAAACACCAGCTTTGTTTCTACTGAAATTTACTGAAAGTTGAGTATTTTTTATTCTTTCTTATTGAACTAAACTTCATAAACTGGTACAATAATCTTATTGAATAGATGCTATGATTGCTCTTGTTGGGAGAATGGTATTATGGATCTTTTTTAAAATCATTTGCTCTTTATTTTCCATTTAACAAAGCTACAGTACCATATTTTAGTGCTTTAAAAGCGCATACCATCAGGATTTGGGCAAGTACATAAATTAGTGCTTAACTACGTTTACGTACTGTAGACTGGATTTGGTCTAGTATTCTAAGTTGAAGCAGTTGACATAATTTAAGTTAACTTTAAAACGTACGGTGCAGCAGAAGAATAAATGTCACGTTCAAGAGACTGTACTGCCTTGCCCCATATGGAGAGTTTATGTCGTAAAAAAGGCTGTAGTCATTGTTTGCAGGTCATCTCTCAAAATTTGTCAAACAGTAACTTTTGAGAGTTATTATTTAAAGATACTGAAATTAAGTTGATTAGCATTTGTGCTTTAAAAGTTTTTTTTCCAAGTGCTTAAGGAATAAAATTCTCAATAAATCTAAGAATAAAAGAAATAACAAACCATAGGTTAAGCAATAAGCAATGCAAATTACTCTTTATACTTTTGCTAAAAGCTTATACATTCTTGTCAGGATGCAGAGCTACAGTATTTTCGCTCCACATTCTTTGTTCCCATTTTGAACAGTTTTGAATTGGATCTCGGCACTACAACCCAGACATGACCTAGAATCTTGGTGGCTCAGCGGTTTTCTTTAGCTTTAAATCAGATAACTACTGATCACATCACATGCCAAGAGCATTGTATGACTAAGGCTGAGCCACAAGGGAACTGAAGATCAAAAACATGTTGTAAAAGTTCTGTAATAAAACATGAATATGTTTATAAATTCTAAGTACCTCAATATATGGATGAACATGGGAATGCATTAGCTTTCAGCCACTGACAAACTGCTTCAGACCTGCAGAACACAAATAAGTTTACATGACTCTGAAAACAACCTAGTCTTCTAAAGGAAAATCATACCAAGTTTCATAGTGTGTTAGACCTGCAACATGGCTGATTTCAGATGACAAAAATGTAAGGTGTGTGGGAGGAGGCCATTATTTTTAGTGTAAATTTCTCTGGTATCCTCAATATAAATTTATCTCCTGACACCTTTTGCACATTCCTGTACCTGATACTTACAGTATATGGCCTCCAGTGACATTGCTGTAGCCTGCTGCGAGCCAAAGAATTTTGTTGTCCTTTAAGTTACTGTAACTAAGCCTCAGTTGTTTAGCAGTTTTTTGTGATTTCTGCATTATTTATAGTGCTAAAATCTGAAAATATAACTGTGCTCCAAACATTTTACCCAAGGGTGTATTGGCTGCCTGAATAAAAGGTTTTCAGCACCAAATACAGTAGGTGAGTGCCAAATATATAATTTGATAGCGCCAAGGACACATGTGCCGTTTCTGGTAGTGTCTTATTCACTTATTCTTAACTTTAACAGGCTGAGAACTTTAACCCAACCTGTTTACTTTATTAGCCTTCATAGTATCCAGTAATTCACTTTCTGTCCAATGAGAAATGCAGGGAACATAAAAAAACAAGTAATAGGTTTATTCCATGCTGAAAAAAAGAAGAAAGAAAACAACGTTTCGGCCGTGGAGCCTTCTTCAGGTGTGAGAGAGGCAAGGCAGTAGGCAAAGGTAATGTAGCGGGAGAACAAAGGCTGGGAGAGAGGAGGAGTGAGAGGTGGGAGCAGGGGACAGAAAGAGAGGCCAATCAGGAGGTGTGAAGTCAGGATAGGTGTAGAGAGGTGTGAAATGAAACCTTCAATGAATAGAGAGAATTTAGAAGAAAAGTAGTCTGTCGTTAAGAGAAGGGGGAAGGTGTGATCCTAGCTGCAGGATAAGTTTGGTTTCTGTAGTTTTCTGATGTATGAGTTCGGAAACCCGTCTTTGAGAACACAGACGGAGAGATTAGAGTGGTCGTGGCCATCAGAGGTGAAATGAGAAACAAAGGGCTTGGAGAGATCTTTAATGTTCACAGCCCTAACATGTTCTCTGAAGCGGCCACCGAGTCTCCTACCCACCTGAATTAAAAAAAACAAAACATTCATGTTTATCTAAAAATATACGGCAGTTCAGCAAATAATTTGCTAATCCTTTCTGTATTGGAAAATTGTGAACATTTTTCCTCGTAATTAAAGTAATGCAAGCATTTTCCTTAATCGTGAATCCTGAATGCCTTGATGATGTTCAATTTTATTGTGTTTATTTCTACCTTCGGGCACTCCTCCCTTCGTTTGAGAATTACATGTTGTGGTATTTTCGTGCTGTAATAAAATGTTAGGTATGAAAATTGGAAAAGTATCAAGTACCAGCTGTCTGGCATTCTCCTTTGGAAGAACTTTGGAAGAGTTATTTAGTCTGTGATATACATTGGGTTGCAGTAATTGAAGGTTCAAAATTTCATTTCAGCAGTTTAGACATACAGTTCACACTTCTAATAAACAGCTCTTAAAACTGTTAGGATCTTTTTGTTTTTAAATTAAATCAATCAGGCCTGAAGTGAATTCTTAAAAGGAGTAGACTGGATTGAATAGTTTGTGTGTTGTATCTGTGATTGTTCTAACAGGTAGGTTCTCTTTTTTTTTCTCACATCCATCCATTCCAAAAGTTTGGTCTGAAAAATAAATTCCCTGTTGCTTTGAGACTGTATATCTTTTTTGTCATTTTGGACAAAATATTTAAATTCTTTTGCTCTTGGAAGTCCCTTGTGGCTTCTGCTATGACAACATTTAAATAAATAGTCTGTTTTCACATGGAAATTCATCTTTTCCTAATTCACTTAGTCATTTAAAAAATGACCTAAATATTTTCACTAACAAAAGTCATTAAGAAGCAGTGCAGTTTTTTGGGCAGATGTTTTTTTTTAGCATTGCATTATCGTGGCCCTTCAGAAAAGCATTAAAACCACATCCTCTGTCTCTAGAGTCCAAACTATAAGTTAAACCACTTTTCAACCCTCAAATTCTAATTTCTATACTGAGCTGCCTCTTAACCCCTTTGCTTAAACCACTGGATAACAGTACTGAATGCTCATACATCTTTTTTGGTGAACAAAAAACACAAAAAAAAACGATTCAGTTATAATTACCTTACAATTTAACAAATAAACCCAGATGCAAAGCAAAACGTAAAGAGAAAAGAAGAAATAAAGGAAACAAGAGGGAGTGAGCTCAGAACAAAACACAAACTGTTGGTGGATATAAGGGATGGGGGATTATTAACTATGTTCTGTAAAATAAAATAAAGACCCCTATTGAAGTTGACAGTTCTTCAGCCAATACGATTTAGCTACAAATTAATGCAACAGTCGGATCTGTCTCCACCCAGCTGTGCAAGATTATTTGTTTTGCTTCTATGATGATCTGGTAGTCATAAATGTTGTTGAGTAGGAGCAGTCCGTAACTCAGTAATATGGTCACACAAGTAAGATACGATCATACACCAGTGTATAAATCCAAAAGCATTCTCAGAGCATGCCCAAAATGCATGTAAATAGATGACGGTTATAGTACTTTTGCATTAAAATTCCTCTCCTTTCATTTAACTTAAATACTGTATATAGATAACTGTATATTGCTTACCATTTGCCTCAATGCAAGGCAGTCTGAGCATCTGTTGTTTAACAGGGCAGTAAATCATCCTCTTCATCCCCATATTAACCCAATTTAACCCTTCCCAGCTGACATAATCCAAAAATCACTTCCTTATGTAAGAGGAACATATTAATTTCTTTTTTACAGTGCTTGTAAAATTACTTTCTTTGTTCAATGAAAGTTTCTTGTTCTGTAAACAAACTCCGATGCTCATTGTAAAATCTAAGCTTTTTAAACCTAGTGCATTAAGAAAAGGTGGTGTAATCACTGGTCAAATGCTACTGTTAGATGCACATGATGTACCAGTCTGAGAATGGTGTGAAGTCATCAGTGCCAGAAGAGCAGTGGAAGACTCTTTTAGAATAAAGCATTTCATAAGCAGTAGTAGCAGTTGGCATTGGGCTGTACTTGGCAATGTGACAATGGGTTGCTAAGGGATTTTAAGATGAGGCAGATATGAATTTGGCTTGTGTGAGTGACAGGAGCAGGGCTGCTGTTTTAACTCAAGCAGATACCAAAAGAATGCAGTCCCCCCTGCCTTCGATCTGTTGTTTTCCTTCTACCGTTTGGGAAACATCTCACCCGCAGCTTAATAATTCTCTCTCTGTCCTTCATAAACTGGTACAATAATCAAAGTTCTGAAAAGGCTTTTCTAATCTTGTTGAGAAGCAGAGTGACCTTAACAGGCTTTTTTGTAGTTGAGTGATCAAAAAGATACTGGTAAAGTTTTTTTTTTTTAATATTCTGTCCTTTGCCTCCTGTGCTATTATCATCTGGTTGATAAGAAACATCCATAGCTACATCCCAGTAGCCTTTGAAATGCTATTCTAATCACTGTGCTTTGTAAGAGATATGTCATTAAGTAACTATCCTGTGATTCCTGCAGTCTGGAAATCAGATTAAAAGTCTGAAGTGACCTGACGACAGGTTCTGAGAGGACTGAAACACTGAATTATGTTTTGTGTCCAGTATGTAAATGTATGAAAGCTACAAGTCACACATTTGGAGACACAGAAATGCGCTGAGAGTTGTACACTTTGTTAGTAAATTCTATGCTCATAATTGTAACGTTTAGTTTTATTCTGGTCATTGACCTTTAAGAATACACCAAATAATTGCATATATTCAAGGTGCTGTCTTATTTTATTTCAGTCCTTATCTCTCCTTTCCCTGCTGCAGGCAAAGATGAGTTTCTTTTCCATTCTGTTCAGCATGTTTAAAATTCCTAATATTGATATAGTAAATAGAAAGAGACATGAGATCAATGTAAAGCACGTTTTCCCTAATCGGATCAAATTGTTTATTACCTTCTGGAGAGAAATATATTTTTAATTGTCAAATATCCGGGTTAGAGCAGCAAGAAAAAGTGCAGTTATTTAGTTTTAAACAGCCATTAGAAGGAATGTCATTGCGCTGTATATATAATAATTATTCTGGGAAAACACTGGTACTTAGGTTATGCAAGCCCTAACAGAGAGAGAGTTATTCACTATTAGAAAAGGATAGTTTGAATTATGAGATTTACGGTGGCAACAGACATGGCATTTTTACAAGAATTATTATTTTGTTATTACAGTAGTCAGTCTAAAACAATTTCTGAATTCACCTTAATTTACTTCAGGGTTTGTGGTCAATGGACGTAGGCCATTCCATGCATGTGAAATAATAAAAGTAGATCTAAGAAAGAAGAAAAGTAGCATTGGTACAGTATGCTGCTACCTTATTTAAAAAGAAATGGCATTGTCTTTGTGTTGAGTGTTCACATATTGCAACCTACTATTTAAGCTGTTAAGTTGTAGATTGTGTGCAGATTTTATTACACTGCAGGTAAAATCTATTTACTCTTGACGCCAGCACTACAAAGTCAAGGAGATTGCAAGTGTAAGGTTGGTTGAAAGATTTGACTGCCGTGTGACTGATTGTATTTTTATTGTTTCGTCCCAAAGAATCCTAAAGTACTTTACATATAGGGGGAACACACTTCATCCACCACTAAACTGCAGCACCCACTTGGGTGACATGTGGCCACAATTATGTTCCAGCAGTTTCACTGCACAGCAGATCGGTAAAGAAATTAGACAGTAATGCACCAGTTGAATTAATGAGGAAATTTAGGTGTACCAGATTGTGCAAACTCAGAGTGTAAATTTATCAGGATGCTGTGATTAACTCCTTACTCTTTAGAAATGGGCTATGGGATCTTTAATAACCAAGTAGTCAGATGTCATTTTAATGTCTTGATAGAAGGATGGCCCTAGTCAACATACAGGGGAATTGGTTTGGGAATTCAGGTCCAGAAGGAGGGGTACTACCTTGGTACGTCAGGTGTGGTGAGACGTTATTTGAATGCATGAGATGTTTTCATGTGGAAGCAAGAAAGGTTTCAAGTCGTAGCAGCTGAAACGATTCCAATTTTTGCTGCTGGAAGAAATTACTTGGACATACCTGTGGTGTCTAATTAAGCTTAAAAATGTCAAAACTGCTTTATCAGAAATCTCACCTGATGTTTTGTGGTTTCTGAGCATTGTAGTAGTATATTCATTTGATGTTTTTAAGAAAGGTTTTGTCAGTGATTCTGTTTAGCTGGATTCCGATATAAAGATAACATTTCTAAAATATATTAATATAATAAATAGGAAAAAAATCAGAAAAATTTGTTTATGGTTGGTTTTATTTTGGCTTGAGAAAATATGACTCATTTGGGATTTTGCCTTGTGTACTGATTTTCATGTCATATCATATATTGTCATTCATTACATGTAGTAAAACTGACTGAGAACAACCTAAACACCACAGTACTTGTCTTAGGATTTGGCAGATTCCAGAGTGGGAAAAAAAGGATCACTTTATTCAGGTTTAGTTCTTGAATTAAAGCTGTATGATTAAGCATTCTCAACAGATTCTTAATTTTATATTCTTTAATTTTATTTTTGTCAATAATTATGCCTGCCTTGGGCTCAGTGCTTGCTGGGATTGACTCTAGATCCTGTGTTGGTTAAAACAGCTAGAAAATGGTTGGATGGATAAAATGATTATATTTATCTTAGAAAATGTCCTACTGATGTGTGAAATTTTGAAAATTTGGAAATCAGCCTTTCCATTGAACAGCAACTGTCACATTTGTTAATAATTCAAGAGTAAAGTCATACTTTTAAGGAACAATTCAGCAAAAACAGGACTGCGTTAATTGACTGAATTTACTGGCAACTGATTAATTTTATTCAATTTTAACAGCTTTAACAGCACTATTGATGAACATTGCATGATTTCAGCAGTCAAAATAATTCATTTTATACTTCACAACTTAAAAAAAAAACTTTTAAGTAGTCAGGGTGATTTTGATGCATTGTTATGATTCTATATTTGGAACAACAGATTTATAAAAGTGGCCTAATGACACTTTAACAAGCTTCAGTGATTATAGTTTGACACATATGTGAGCAATCTTGCCAAGTCCCTGGTATGAGTGCTTATAACAGTTGTAGCAGTTACAATACAATGACTTGCTATCGTACAGAGATGTATAATTACTATGGTTGAAGGTAGGAATTTATGCTCTGAAGAAAAAAAATGTTTAGCTATTACAAACATGCAAAAACCTGTTCAGGAATTCAAATGATAGATGTTAATAAAGTGATATTGTGTTCTCTAACATCCTATGCAAAAACATGTTTTGGGGTACTATTTATAGAATGATTGTGTCCTAAACATTTGCTCATGTCAAGGAGCACACAGTAGGCAGTCATGAATTAATTTCCATTTCTAATTGTGTACTGGCAACTATCTGAGCTCCCATAAGGGGAACCTGAGCTATTCTTTCAGAAGACAGTTGAATGTCTTAATTACATTACAATTTCTGAAAATTCATGAACTAGAGACATTAGAAAGAACATGTGGTATACTGCATTCGTATGTTGATGTGAACAAGGGAAAAATGTATATATCACCAGAAGGGATAAAACTATATCCCTAGCTTCTAACTAAAAGTTAAAGATATCGAGAAAAAAATCATTTTAAAGTAAAAAAAGACAGAATTGTATTTGATGCTCTCATTTCTCATTGTGTCAGCACTTTTTTTGTTAGAAACCTTTGCATTGTATGATACAGTATATATCAGTTATTTAGCTGTGAAACCCAAGTAAAGAAGTAAGGTGGGCATACTTACCCACTCCCACAGTACATTCTGTGGATGTATGTTGCAAGTGTAGTTTGTCCCCTGCCGAAGTTGGGATCTTATCCTCTAACTCTGAGGAGCCAACAGGCACCTTAAAACCACACTTAAAACCACACTCTCTCAGATAGGTGAGAAAATTCAGTGCTTTCAAAGACCAGTCATTTTTCTCACTGTTCTGTATAGTTTTTATTCCTCACAGACGGAGTAGTGATGTCAAAAAGCGTGACATTTTCAGTCTGTTCTTCTCACTGCAGTGATCTTACAGTATGTTAAACATTGCATTCTCTGGAGCAGCAGAATGAAATATAAAATCCCTTTTAAAATCAGTTGCATCAGACAAGATAGAATAGTAGTACAACATCAATATCTTTATGTAGATAGTTCTGTTACAACAGAACATTCATTGTTTTGTGCTGGTTATCTTTTCCTCATCAAGTTACTATTCCTGGGATCAAATTATAAGCAAAAAAAGTTTTAAAAAATGAATATTCATAGAAAATCTAAAAAAATATTGTAATGAATCGAATGGATACCAATATCACTGTGAAGGAAGAGAGACATTTGAAGGCGAAGGCACATTTGATAACCTGAACAAGGGAAAATAGGAAGTAAGAGTTTTATTTCAGGAAACTATTTTCATGTGAATTAAATGGCTATAAGTAACAGTGATTTAACTGTGATAGAAATAATCTAGCTGAGGTGAATTGTTACAAGTATGTTTTTAAATATAAGTGAATTCACCGATTAAGTTCAAAAGCTGAAATGAATTGGACTAACTAAAATATAGTTTGTTACAATCTTTATGTAGAACTTATTGGCTTGCAGGCTAACACTGGAAAACGAAACTGTACTCCTGCCCTCGTGCTCATAGAAATTGTCCGCAGCTGATGTAATCTGCTAATAAAAGTACAGTGGAGCTATACCTGGGCCTTGAGGCTCTCGTGTGCTACTCAATCTACTGACTGGTACTGCTTGATTGCTCTTCACTCCAAAGTTAACTAGCGGAGGCCTGAGGCTCCTAATTATAATGCTGCATGGCCTCAGAGTTGTATCTAATCACCTGCACAGTGTGACCGGTTGGCCTGTACAAAACAATAGAAAGCACTTTATTTCAGAAAGATAATTTCTTTTTCTGTCTACAGCTCTTAAAACGAGTAAAATGTGTTTTTAAACGGTAGCTCTGGGTTGTCAGCTAACCCAAAGATACTCTTTATGCAGGGCAGTATTGAGCTGGAAATTTTACCAAACTGTAATTACAGCAGACCATAAACACTGTACTTATCCGCAGTACATTTCCACTGGTGGCTGCCTTTACCACGACAATTTGAAGTTTCCTTTGTCACACATAACCGATCCCCTTCCATTCCTAAAGTTTGAAACTCTTTAACACTCCCTAAAGCAGAATCAAAAAGGGTGGGATCTCTTCACTTCTTTTTGGCTGTGCATGAAGAAGGATCTTCCTTAACTCTCTCTGCCTGTGAAATAATGGCTTTTAAATATAGTAACTCATGTTGTGCCCAAGTGATGTAAGCCATCAGTGTTTGGACCAACTCAACCTCTTTTCCCTTTTGGCTTAAAAAGGAAAAATAACTACATCATGACTAATGAACCTTCATATCCTGTATCCTTCATATCCTGTAAATGTGCTGGGGGAAGGTTTTGAAAGGCATGCCATACAAAGCAGCACCTCCCTTCATCTGTCTTCATTCTCATTATCAAAAAGTAGTTAGTCATTTCTCTCATAGAATACTCCACCTTTATCCTAGCAAGAAAAGAGAAAATGAAGATGTGTCTCTCTCTCTGAAACTTTTCTTCTTGGACTGGATTGATTGGCATATTTCTGAGCATGCATGCATTTTACCATTCCTCCCATGTTCTACAGTTCTTCTGCCGTATGAGAGTAGAGTAATTTTTTGCGATATATACATGTACATTGAAATTCTTATTCGTGCCGGTCTCTCAGGACATAGTACAGCAGACGACATAATGCAACAGACGGCACCACACTGTTCTGGAAAGACATACTGTATGGACGTATGTTCTGGAAGGACTTATGCACAGTCCCCATTTCTCAAATCTTGGTATGAGGGTCATGATGGTAAAAACCTATTTATAATCCTAAACATAAGCATTATAATCTGAGGAAGTTACCATAAAAGTAAAACAATTCCTAATTTTAGAATTTGGTTTGGACCACTTTAATACATGAATTATTTGCCTGAATAAGAATTTAGAGAAATAAAAGGAAAAAGAAAAATCATATTTTGATTTTTTTTATTTTGAGTGCTAATAAAGATAATGAGTATAATGTTTTTGCTATGCAGAAGTATGGTCTAATTCTATCATTGACCTTAGATTACGAAAAATGCATTCTTAATGCTTGACAAATGTATCTGTTAATTGTTGTTGTGAAACACAGTTGCAGTGTATTTCTGTATAATTAGTAATAATAATAAGTATTGGGAAGTAATTTGCGTAACCAATCGGTGAAAAATCAGGTTGATAATTGAAGTGCTGCTGAAAACGTTCGTTAAGTGGATGCTGATAATAGTAATTTAACTAAGTTTAACACCTTTTACCCACATAACAAATACTGGAAACCAAGTCTTATCAGTCAGCCTTGTGGAAGGAAGTACTAATTTCTAAAAGTGGGAGTGAAAGGTACCCAGTGGGCCTTCCAGCTGAATGCAAAGTGCTTATTTTTCTTTTCTTGTTAACAGTCACTGTCAGCAGCTAGTCCTGAGAAGCCTGTTTCCGCTCTCTTCTGCTATTTAGGCTTATTGCGAAAAACAAGCTTTCTAGTGGTCTTCATTCCAGCTGTCTGGGCCACTTCATGTGCTTCATTTTCCAAACAGGCTGGCCAGATTAGTCCTCTGTACCCCCAGACACATCTCTCCAGCACCTGGTTTTCTCACTATCCTGGTGAGAGGTGTTAACCTTTTCTGTTTGGACTTGACCTATTGGTGTGGGTGGGAGAGGAGAGCAACTGCATTCTCAGCACAAATTTCACAGCACTTCCTGCCCCAACCGCAGAGCCCAATAAATATTAGTGTTGGATTTGGGATTAAGAGGCAGAATGATGTTTAATAACTGGCCCTCTTAGAAAGGGGAAAAAAATGACACTGTGTAAACACATTCAAGCCCAGTAGTTTTCCCCACCCTGCTGTGAGAGCAGAATCCCCCTGCTAAACTGTAAAGAATGCCTTATATAGTATTGTCTGTAGAAGCTGTACTGTCAGGATGACATCAGGATATCATTCTTGCAGAGAGGCACAAGTAAAGGTTGTACTAGCCATTAATCCTGATGTTGGTAACTACTAAGCTTTTTGATTTTGTCCCAATAAAGACTGAGATTGATCAACACCAAGTATCCAGAAAGTGTAAACTCAGTTGAATTCAAATCTTTTGATGCTATAATAATGTAATTTATCTCGTTCCTCAACTATTCTGTCATTTTTATATTTTTGTTGCTTATATTTGTTTTCAGAAATGGCAACAAAAGTAAGGTATTCATGAGACATGAGATCTGTTTAGCTTTATAAGACATTAGCTTAAAGCTTAAAGTAACAGATTTTGCAGGTTGCTATGAATGATAGACTGCCTTTTTAACTACAAAGCTAGTTTCTTAGCTTCTGGGCAACATATTATATATGTGTGAATTAATGTTCCAAGCCACATCAAGAAATGTGTGACCTTTCAGACTGTCTTTTTTTCCATTTGGCTTAACAATTTGATGGTCTCAGGAGGAAATTGTGGAATCACAAACTTAGAATTCAGGCAAAAGAAAGTCACTTTATACTTTTCTGTAGCTAAAAGATGTATATTCCCTTTTTATGAAGTGGTTTTTGAAATGCAGACATTGAATAACAGCTTAGAATTTATGATATGGTGTCCAGAGTAGACAACTACTGTAAAACCTTTAGGGGTTGTTATGCAGCTAGCGATTAGCTGGTATTGTGGGTGCTGTGCTACACTAATTTGAAATACTGTCCAATTCAGTAGGGCATTGTGTAACCTACTTAGTGCTGTTTATAGAGAGTAGATGATTTTGATTTTTCTACTGTGCATACACACATCTTTATTGCCTGTGGCTAGGCATTGCTTGGGGAGACAAAATTCATTTTGTACAGGCATATACACTAAGTTTAAATAGTAGTGCATGATTGCACAAACAAAACATGAAAAGCACAGGCCACTGACAAGTATCAAATAGACACACAGGTTATTTATGTATTTATTTAAACAATTTGAACAGGAAACTCTCTGGAAGCTGGTATCTCACTCTACAGAAATCAGCTCTGCTCCAGCCTAGTTAAACATTATTCAGGCCATGGCTCTAATGAATATGCTTTTAGGAACCTGGTAGCTGTTTTCATGTCTTTCATTTTAGGTGTTTCTGGGGCAAAAACTTAATGCTCTTTCATAAATTGTAACATCAGAAGTTCTCTCGTGACATTACAAGATGTTTATTTAGTTGCATGTAATTTTAGCAGAAGTTAATTAAATGAATTGGACCACTGCCCCTGCTTATTCATGGCTAGCATCATCTAATGCAGATCAATGGTGCATTGATTAGAGTTCTAGAATATTTGTCTAGCACAGAATTCCTAAATATCATTATTATAATTATCAAACTACTACAGAGCATCTTGAAGTCTCCAAAAACCTTTATAGCCTACGTCTTTAAAACATTTGTTTATTGAAAATTGCCTCCTTGAAAAGTAGTTCATTGAAGCTATTAAGTATATTGTGGTCTATGCATCATGACTTACTGTAGGTTCAGTGTATTGTCTCAGGCACATTGTGGGGGACTGTGTGCCTTAATTGCCTTCCCCACTGAAGGTTACTGTCTAGGACAGGGATTTATCTTGATGTGTGGTCTGGATTCCAATATTGAGCCATCAACAAGGCTGACTGCTGAGAACAAGATGTGGGAACTCATTTTACCCTGGAAATCAATTCATTTACAAACAAACAAAAACCAATAAATGTAGGCCACAGCAGGCAGAATAAATCCAATCCCATTTGCTCACCCAGCACAATGCAGGTCAAGAACAGTATCACTGGCTGTGCTTGAGCAGTCAACAAGACAGTGCTAAAACTGTTATTAATGCTGTTTTATCAAATGAAGTACATTGTTGCTCATGAATGTTATGACACAAGTCAAACAACCATGTTCTAGTAATACCTATATAGTAGTACCTTGGAGAGTTTTTTTCTAAAATAACTTCAGTTGATTTTATTTGTGGTGAATCAGTATATACTTGCACAACTTTTTTGTGCAGAAAACAATGTTAGTTATTTATAGATTACTATTATAAAGAATTATGAACAGTGTTTGGGTAAAGGTGTTGTGTGTGAAGTGACATATTTTTTTTCATTTATGGGTTATTTTTTATCCTTTAGTATAATGTCCCTGTTTTCTTCATATGTTGGCTGAATAGTAAATGTGTTTTATCCACAGTATTTTGCAAAGCTTTTTTCATATAAAATTTGGTTCTTTTTATATTGCTGGAGCAATCTTGCTCAAGAGTACAGAAACAGTGTTCCCTCTGGTGCTATCCTTTATCTATGTAATGTGTTAGTATTTATTTTTGATTATCTAGGTATTTCAGTTAGAACATTTACATTCTTGATTACAATTAAAACCTAGAGAACTATTTATACAGCAGGGGTATTGACCAGAACAAATTGGGTGAAATATTTTGCTTAGTGAAGAATTTTAAATCTTTGTACCCAGTAGGAAATTGCTTTGAGATCCATCTAGAGTGATGGCTGGTTAAGAATGTGAATTAAGTACAACTTTTATCTAAAGTTCTGTTGATCACAGTTCACATCCATCTCAAATTACAAGAAAAAAATACTTTGTAAATCTGCTTTGCCTGTCATGTCAGATGACAAGATGTCATACATACAAAATTTAAACTTTTTGTAAACAGTTTGAAAGTGATGCACCAGAACATGTTTGAAACCACTAGCCATTAAAGCTATTTCACAAGGGATTGAGTAGGGAAACAGTGTTGAGTTGTGAGGTAATTATTACAAATTTGTGAGTTCCTGTCAAAGAGGTCATTATCCCACGCTTGCTAACCAGACCCAAGAATGCATTTCTGTGCCTGAGGCAAAGGAAGGTGGGACTGAAAAAGTAGGTCTCACCCGGACTTCATTAAAACTGATATAGGTCTGTGTCCTTCTACTTCAACCATAGTAAAAGACAGTGTTTTTTTTATAATTAAAAATAGCCTACAGAGGAATGTCATGTTTTTGTTTCAGAACATGCACTTATTTGTTGCTAAAGCTCAATATTATATATTAGATCAATATTAATTCTTTTTGCTCATGGAAAGAAGTGTGACTTCCTAGCTAGTGTAACCATGTCTCTTCATTGCCAGTCAGTGAACATTTGTACTGTATTGATTTGCAGAATTTTTACATATACTGCCATTCACTTAATTTCTGTTGTGCTCTGAGACAAGTATTATGGGTCTTTGTAGAAGTTAAACTCCAGGCAGGCGAATGAGGATTTTGAAATGGAATGCAGTGCTGACATAGCTATCCTCCTTTGCCCTAAGCGAGAACATTCCATAAGAGTTTATGGAGCTGGAGTCTGAGAGTTGCCTGGTATGAAGATGCCATACAAATAGAGAAACCTAGTTTTGAATGGGAGATTCTACAAGATCATATAAAATGTAACTCTTTAATTGCTTTTAGGCACAAAAGGTAAATAGTATTTCAGACTGAATGCCTGGTGTTTGTTCTGATTTTTGTTCTACCCTAAGCTCTCGGTTACATAGGTAATTATTTAAATGGATAATTGTAATACTTCTATCTTGGTTTCAAAGCATTTTCTAAGTAACTGTACCTTTAATAAAGCAAATGTTCCAAGTTCACAGGTGTAAAAGATCTGAAAGCCTTTATTTGTTTTCTGAAGAGTTGCCCAGCACAGCACTTAAATGGGTTCTATACTATAATTTATATGTGAAATCAAAAAGTTACAAGTGCTTTGAATATATACCAATGATTCTTCTTTTGATTCTATTCAATAACTTTTGGATTCCCTGTGTGAGTATGAAAGAAAGGTAAGTCTGTAAAAGCAGTGTAATTATTCAAGTATTAAAGTTAGTAAATAATAGATAGAGTACCCTCCTCTTATTTGTAACCTTTCTTATGTTCTTAGATTACAGTTAAATACTTGAAATTTTGGGTGATATAAATCACATCTCAAATCTCATAAAATGCAGATCAAAATGCAAAGAAACAGTGTCTCTACCAGCACTGTTGTTTTATCATTTTTATTATGCTTTACTCTTGTTTACATAACATTGTCATTTCAGAATGTTTACAGTATTACAGTGAAGCTGGCATCACACTACAGGACTCGACACGACTTCTAGTTAAAATGTCAAATTTAACGACTGCAGTTGCTGAATCTCGATGCCTTTTCTGTCCTAGAGGATGTCAAATTATATGACTAGGAATCGCAGGGTTGACAAATTACACGATTCCCTCACGACTTTTCGTCACGTTTCCAAATCTCATATTGCGCCGCGAAAGTACCGCGAGGTCACTTCATTTTGGCAGCCAATTAATGAGGAGCACCACACAAAAGTAAACAACAACATGCAGAACAAGCACATAAACATCTTGAAAATTTTCGGAGTGAGTCGCAGAGAGTTGTAGGGGCTATTAAGAGCGCTATGGCTGAGTCGCTGGGGGTGTCACACTACACAACTGACAGTAACGGGCGCGGACTGCGACTCTACAACTCGCTGTGTTTTTCTTCTGATTATGTAATATGAAGGCTACAACTGAAAATCTAGGAAAAGTTGTTTAGTGTGAAGCCGGCGTTTCACACTGTAATGCGCTGACATCCTGTCCAGGATGTATCCAGCCTTGTGCCCATTGATATAAGGATAGAGTATAGTCTCTGGCTGCCTCTTAAGCCTGTATTGGATAAAGTGTTTAGAAAATGAATGGATGAATTTGGAAAGTATATTAAAAAGTATATAAATTAAGCCAATGGTCTTCCTCAACAAATTATGATCGAACTGACCTGTTCTGGAATTTAATGTTTTGGTAACTTAGCCTCCAGTATGCATTAATCCACCCTGTAGAGCAGCAATGGCATTTAATGCACTTTTGTCAAAGCTAACTTGGCAGTTATTCAGGAGGAGCTGTTCTTGGTGTGATTTTTTTCCTTTTGGTGCTTGAGAAGCTCAATGATTCCTGATGGCACTTTGCCATACTCGGGTCAGCATCTCTGCTGCTCACTTTTCATACAAAGCAGATAAGTAATCATTTAAAAAAGAAAGTGGTTCTTGAAGGGTTTAGAAATATTTTATGTAGGCTGGACAATTTTTCAAGATATTCTGTACACTTCAACTACACAAAATCCAGTGCAAGGCAATAATTTAGCTAAAGGACTCTGATAATGGTGACCTGTGGTTTTTGAACCCTGCCAGTGATTCATTTGCTTCATTATGTTGTCCTCCACTCTGCCTGGTTTAATCCTGTCCACTGCCAATCTTCTGATTTTTTCTTTTGCTGGTTCTGACTTTGCCACACTGTTTAGTCAACTTTGTAATTTTCACTTTAAATCATTTACAGCTACAGATATTTAAACTGTGCACTATGTACATAGAGGTGCAGAGGTCATAGCTATATGGATGTTGTTGGAATCCATCACCCTGATTGGCAGAGTGTCTTGCACATGTACAAAGATACTGTACATGTATCTTTTAGATACATGTACAGTATTTAATCAAAAATAAAAATGGTCAACAGGGAAGAGAAGTCCCCGTTATACCTGATAAAACTTAGTAGAGTAAGAAAAATGTGTACACCATTACAAAATTCTAAAGTTTTTGCCTGCCATTAAATATATATACTGTATATAATGCTTAAATCTCTGGTGATGAAGGGATTACTGCCAGAGTCTTATCACTAGTATATGAAGATAATGTCTTAAGTTAAACTAGACTTTCAGTTTGTTGAAAAGAAAGTGTATGTTCACATTGTGAGAGCCCAGTTTTTTAAGGACTTTTGAATTAATCCCAGCCTGTGTTCTGGCCTTGCTTCATAGATGTTCGTTGTAAAGAGTGAATTTGAATTGTCTTCTGCACAAAAGAAGGAGTAGACCACATGTACTGTGAAGTTGCTAGACAAATGCCCCCTGTGTTATTTTAACTTGTTCTGATTTTGGTAATTTCTTACATTACTCAAAGTGAGAGGTGAATTGTAAATTGTAACTGGTAGTTGGCTACATTAAGGAGCACTAATATGTAATGTTATATAATATAAAAATATATAAAATAAATATGTATATAATTTTTGTCTGTAAATAGAAATGCTTTACAGTTAATCATAATTACCAAGCAGCTCTGAGAATGAGGAAAAAGTGAAAGGAGACATCTGTCAAAACGCTGGATTTAGGCCTGTTTATTGCCTAACATTCAATGGATAGGAATATAGATATAAATAATATATAAACATTTATTTGAGTTTTGCATTATCTGTCAGCTTGAATTTTAGTGTTTTATTGTAACTAACCCTTCTGATCAATTCTATGCATGTGTATGTACATTTAATCAAGGCTGTTTTATGACTGTGTAGTTGTATATTTTGGATCACTTACTGAAGCTGGAGAGGCAAATCTTTTGGCTCTTGTAAGTCTCCACCTACAATGCCTTTAGGCTTCCTGATCTAGGAAACAGACAGAGAACATGATTAATACTCCCAGAGTCAGCTTGGTTAAATCCATCAAAGTTACAATCTCATTAAACTCTGAAACAGAAAATATTTGCTCTGACTGACAGAACTCCCTTCAGAACAGCTGCCATACTCAGACTTTAAGATCACAGATCCAAGGATCATGTGTTCTCCAATAATCCAATTAGCTAAAAGCTTTGTAGTCTTTATAACCTCTGAATGCTGTGCTATTTCTGCCCATTCTGTACCTTTAGTACATAGATACTGGGTTAAACGTTGTTTATACAGCTGGGTTCATTGACATTTACTGTCTGCAGTCTTATTTAGATATTCTGAAGCAGATTGCTTTAAAGAAGATAACCTTGTTCCCCCAGAAAAGGTATTTAAAATTGCTATTCTGAATCAGTTCATGTGCAAAGTGCTATCCAACAGGGCAAAACAAATATTGAAACTTAAACACTTCCCTCATGAAGGGATCCATATATTAAGAACAAAATGATAATGACATTTAAACTGGTCAAAAGATAATACTATAATAGTACAAAACATTATAATTGTATCATCTTTTTTTCTAATCATTTAAACCATTCAAACTTTTTGACCAGCTATATTAATTCAGAATTATTCAGGGTTCAGGGGTCAAATGGGGAAAAAGAAAAGTCTGTACCTACCTGCAAAATAGTTTTGTCAAATATCGTAGTTCCTTATAATACTCTGTATTTAGATTTAACACCAAACTCTACAATGTTAACATCTTGTAAGGCCTAATTAGTTTAATAGTTTCTTATACTAAGTTAGCCCTTGTGTGCCTTTAGACATTTTGTCTGGTATCCATGGTGCAATTATTCTACCATACATATAGAGAATTTGGGGATATTATGTAAAATACCACTACTAGTTCTTTGTGATCTCTTATGGATTTTACAGAACCAAAGGTTTTTTTGCCGGTTTCTGGCTCTTGTATCTAGAGATTGGGGCAACAGTTACTTTTTTAATGATTATGATTTCTTTGTGTGACTACTTTGTTTTGGATGTATTGTAGTTTATTTAGGTGCAATAAATTCCTTGAAGTGAGGAAAAATTCTGGATGCTCAAACTTTTTCACTAGGTGTTTTTTAATGTAATATTGCATTTACAATGTATATTTACTTAATATTGCAGGTAAAGTAACTAGCCAGCTTTTTCTCACTTGCACACTTAAAAGATATTATGATCATTCAAAGGAGCAACCCAATATCACTTTACAGATATCCCTGTCATGCTGTCTCATAACATCTTTATTGAAAATAAACTTTTTCAAAATACCTGTCAGAATTCCAGGAGATTTACAGGATCTTCCATGTTAAGATTATTATTACTTATTAAGAGAAGCTCGGTTCTGCAAATACCATGAAAAAAGTGTTTTTGTGTTGCCATTTAAAACAGAACATTTCACATGCAGTGCCTTGCAGAAGTATTCAGACCATTGCACATTTTGTCGCTTTTAATCTTATGGTCTTGATACTTTGACATAGTAATTCATATTTTATATACACAACCTATTCCACACATTCAAAGAAAAATAGTGTAGATAGTTAATATGAAAGTACAATGGAAAAGTCATGATTGCATAGGTATAGTTAGTGTCTCCATGTAATAATAGTGGTTCACATGAATAGATACATCTATCTCTGTAGGATCCCTGAGTCAGGTAGTGAATGACAGTGATTCAAACATGAAGGCCAGGGAACGCGAAAAACTCAGGAAGTTGTATAAAGGTGCAGACCAGGAGAATATAATAACATTTCAAAGACACTTAATATCTATTTGAGCATAGTGCAGTGAGTCATTAAGAAATGGAAAACATACAGGCACTACCTAGATCATGCTGTCCCTCCAAACCTAGCAGCCTAGGGATGCATGTGTGAGGTCAGTGGTGACTTTGAATTAGTTGCAAAGCTCAATGGTTTAGATGTGTATGTGTCAACAACAACCCAATCATTCCACAAAACTGGCCTTTAAGTGATACAGTACACTTGTGCCAAAAGGTATTGTGGTAAAACAAGACAAAATTGGAACTTTTTAGTCTAAAGTGTTGCACCTGACGCAAACCTAAAGTAGTACGCTACTAAGTCAACACTATCCCTACTGTTAAACCTGGTGGTGGCAGCATTATAGTTCTTCTCATCAGCAAGGATTGAGAAGTACATCAAGATTTATAGGGACATAGATGCAGCAAAGTACTGGAAAATCATAGAGGTAAATCTGGTTCAGACCTAAAATTGAGACATAAATTTCCCATTCAGGAGGACAGTGATCCAAAGATACACTGGAGTAGCTTAAGAATAAAAAAGTGCATGTCCTTGAAAAAAGTCTGTCTTGATTCCTATTGAAAATCTTTGGAAAGACTTAAAAACTGCCACTCTTAAGCAATCTCCAAGCAACCATGGATAGCCTGAGCAAATATGGCAAGAATAATGGGCAAAAATTGCACCACGTTGGTGTGCAGTGCTGGTAGAGACCCAAACATACTTGGCAGCTGTGATTGTTACCAATGGTACTTCAAATCAATATTGAGTTAATGGATCTTATTTATCAACACATTTAGTTTTTTTAGTATATCTTTGTTTATTGCTGACATTAATTGTAGCTTATCTTGTCCTTAGATGTCTTCAGTTTGAGTATTCAGAATAAAATATTCATATTAAAATATGTATCCATGATTTTGTAATTTCACAAAATGGGACACCATAGGAAGGATAGGAATACTTTTGCAAGGCACTGTAGATCATTAAGAAGACAGGACAATTACTGAAGATGCTGTTGGCTTAGATTCTGTTTCTGCTATGTAAAACAAAAACATAACTTTGCCTGTTTAGAAAGACACAGTGAGCTTCAACCTGCAACTATTTATCCAGATCCAGACTGCAATCTAGGACTGATGCAGTCAAGGTCTGATGAGCCACTCATGAGTTAGGGAGTATCTTAGCAACCATTTCTGTCTCAGAAAGACAGGCGTTTTAAAATGCAGTATGTGGTTTCATTTCAAGTTCATATGAAATCATGTTCAAGTATTTCTTTAAGTAGCAATTGCTTTCTGCAGCTCTTTGTTTGAAAGCAGTTCCTGTACCGTTTTCATTTAGCAAAAGTTGGAATTCTTTTACCTCAACTGTTAAATTTAGTTCTACATTTGTGACCACATGCATGAAAGTGAAATTTATGGTGTATATTTTACTTGTTTTCTGCCTTTGGAGATAGTGTTTAGTATTGAGAATCACCATTGTGCATTTTTCACAAAAGGTAAATTTGCACTTCGAAGCTTATTAATGCACCTGTAAGTTGTATTGAAGTGTAATTGTTTTTTCACTACAGGAGCTTATAGTATCATATGAATTTCTGCAAAACAAATTATTCCTGAGGGTTTTCGTTTTCATCAGACAGAATGCTCATTGCTCAAAAGGTCAGACCTGCTAATAACTGCCATAGGTTCAACATGGTTAATTTCACCTGTTCATGATGTTCTCGGGTAATTTAAAAACTGTTGCATATTGTTGCAAAGATTCTACATAATAGACGCTAACTCTTAATGGATAGTTTTAGAATAGGGTCCTTCACCACCACTGGGAGAAAAAAGTACAGGTAATTCATGAATGATTGTCCAGACATTAAGTTATAGTGTGGATGACTTGAGCAGCAGTGTATAATTTAGAGTTTTACTATAGACAAAGTTAAATGAAATTGTGGTTTGAAATGAGGAGGATATTTTTTATATTCTAAGAAGTGTTAAAAACACAACAGATGCTTTTGGTTCGCATACTAATTTGTTGGCATTTATAACAACTTTAAATATATATTTTTGTAAAATGGAGAATCTGTTTTAGCAAACCTTTCATGTCTGTTTTCTCATGGACAGTAATATAACTAATATTACAGTGCACTCTTAGAAGTGGGTTTAAGGTTAGTAGCGTTCTGTTAACTTACATAATGCTCAGTTTATTGGATACATTCTTGGTGTCTCCTACCTTTTTCCTAAAAGAAAGCCTCTTTTCTAATAATATAGGCCAACCTTCCCATTTGTCCTTACCAATCATGGCCTCCTAATAATTGGCTTCATTACTCTGCTCTCCTCCCCACTGATAGCTGGTGTGTGGTGAGCGTTCTGGCGCACTATGGCTGCCATCACATCATCCAGGTGGATGCTGCACATTGGTGGTGGAGGGGATCCCCATTACCTGTAAAACGCTTTGAGTGGAGTGTCCAGAAATACACTATATAAGTGTAAGCAAATATAATTATTATTAAATAATGATCAAGTTAATATTTTTTTTCAGTTCATGGCTAATTTGTGCATAAAACCAGAATATTCATGACCGGTACTAAAAAAAGAATCATTTAATGAGAGACACTTTTACATTTACTCTGTCTTAACCGTACCATATTTAAATGTCACATCAGAAAACCAATTTAGTAACAGATTGATGGTGAATGAACATGTTTTAACTTACATTAATTAACCTGTCCAAGTAAATCTTTCCAGTATCCTGGGAGCCTACTCAGTAGATGTTTCCATTTTCTGAAGCTCAGAGGAATTAGAGGAATAGTGTTCATTATGTACAGTTCCCAAATGGGCTTTCCAGGCCTTTGTAAATATTTTCACATGTTGAGGTCATTCCACTGTAACATATTTAATGACATTGATTCATCTAAACTTGTAGAAAGGCTCCAAGTCTTAACTATATTAAGTTTATGTTCCTATGATGCACTGTCCTCCTAACTCTCAACTATCCCCCAGCTTTGTACATTGCAATCAGATGTTAGAGATCTTCATATAAAACTGATTATATTAATAGTTAATAGTGATTTAGTGTACTGATTCTGAACTTTTAATAATTCTCCATAATGTAAACCAAACCCTTTCCCCCCTATTATTTACAGTATCCTGGGTTTTTTTTATTTTGATTTTTTTAAAAAAAAACAGGAGGCGCTTCTTAATGATGCAGATTTCCAGTAAGCTAAATAGCATCACCTTGCCTTGATTTTTCTCAACTGCATACATTTTAAAAAGGTAAATTATAGCATTCCTGAATTTGTTAAATAGTGTTGTATTTTGTTTCTTAATCTTTTAGTGCTAACAATCTAGGCAAGTTAATTGGATTAAGTTGAGGTTAAGAACAAGGTACATTTTGGCTGTTGTGCCTTCTTCAGGTGAGACTGTTTCTTTATCCTTCAGCTGGAACACTGATTTTTCTTTGTACTTTTCTGCAAGGAATTAATCTCTTCTTGTTCCTTCTAAACCTGCAAACTAATGCACCTCACCACTCAAACCTCTAGAGTGAATTGAATTGTTGAACAAGGTTAATTTGTTGACTTTGTGCAATTTAATAAACTAAGAAATGCCAGCATTGCAAATTCAAGATTCCTAAAATGGAAAACATTTATATAAGTTATTTACACATTTACATTGTACATTTACCGTTTTTGTTTTCGGGTCTTGATCTAACTGCTGTCCATTTAAGAGCTGTAGTAATAAGTCGGCCTGTTGTTCTCTTTGTGAGAAAACAGGTCATAACATTTTGCAGCACAGACTGCATTAGTTAATTAATTATGAGGGAAATTCATAGGGGTGGGTGCAGTATTATTCTGAGTAATACAATATGTCTATTTCTTATCAGACCACTGTAGCACAAGAGTTGTAGGATTTATTTAATTTCAAAGTGTGAATTACCTGCTGCGCCCCATAGGAAATGAATGATTGAGCTCACAGACTGTATTAATGAATGCTGCCTGTAAAAAAAAAAAAGAACCTTCAAATGAAAAGTTATGCTTGATATCCTTGTATACGGGCTAATAAATTAGTGATAAAGCATGCTCAGCGTATTCAGTTGGATGTTTGAATTTAGAAAAATGATCAGCACGTGGCAGTGGAATACAAATGAGATGACTGTGATGAAGAGCTATAGTTATGCATCTCACACACAGGTATTGTTTTCAGTAGAGTAATTCTTCTACTAAGCAAAGTAAGCACTTTCATTTATTGAACACTTTTTACAGGGAAATTGTATG
Source organism: Atractosteus spatula (assembly GCF_055471065.1). NCBI lineage: Eukaryota > Metazoa > Chordata > Actinopteri > Semionotiformes > Lepisosteidae > Atractosteus > Atractosteus spatula. Next base: position 53,574,362 of record NC_142712.1, read on the forward strand.
ATTTGAAAATCACACTGCAAAATTCCAGTACTTGTTTTATATTTATAAAAGTAGTATCGGCCTGTCAAACAAGTATTTTACTTGGTCATAAAAGCACTGTCAGGATTAATAAAAATAGCAGTATATTAATGTGCTTCCTTTTTTTACAGTGACATCAAACTGTGATGTTGATAATTCATTTTCTGATCAGTTATCACAGCATCTTTCATGTGTTTTAAATAACTCTTCAGTTATTTTTACAAACCCCAGTAGCTTCAGAACAATTTATTTTTCATGAGATGAGCAGAATTTTGCAATGTAATCTCTTCCCTAGCTGACTGGATACCCTTTTGGGCTGTTCTTTTCAGTGTCTAGGAGTTCCTTATCAAGTCGGCAACTTGCAGTTGTTACAATAATATATAAGTTACACAAAGATAAATGTCGTTTATGAAAAGATGTCATCTTGCAATTTTGACAGGGCTTTGAAAAATTGTTGAAGGTCAACCCTTCTATCTGAGGGGTGATTGCGCTTCGGTATTCTTGCTGTAGATGTGATCAAAGGTTGTCTTGTGATTCACTACCATGGCATTTTAATCACAAAACAGCAGTTTACAGTATTATTTTCAAGTGAGTTTATGTTAGACATTAGAATAACTCCATATTAATATTATTCAGTTTGTACACATTATTACTAATGAGATCCTCTGTGTACTGGCAACACATTCAACGACAAATTATATTCCATTGTTATTGATCATACATTCATTTTGTGTTAATAATTGAGAAATGTTACATTACCATTTCCTTTATGATGACCCACAAGAGCAATAAATGGTCATTTAGTAAGAGGATACTCATGTTGCATTATTGATGGGTCTGAAAGGAGGATAAATTCTAATGGTTCATCACAATCTTTAAGGTACACTACATTAAACTTTATGAACTCTTTGCATTTTAATATGTGCTAAAGGCTTAAACTCTTATGAGTTCCTCAGTGCAGAAAGTTGCGTGTCAGCTACAAATTAGAAAGTCCATTTATATTCAATTTCTGCACCAGGGAAAATGATGGCCACTGCAAAATTGACATAGTTCTTAGCTGGATAGCAGTTTTAAGCTTTATTTCCTTAAAAAGACCATTTAAAATATTTTTTATGTAGGGTGTTCTTTCTAAATACTTTGTTTTTAAAGAAAACAATGTATTCCTGTTGAGAATCTCAGTATGATGCTTTTGTTCTAGTTTTATAGATCTGAACTCTGACTTGTAAACCATTTTTCCTCCTGTGTTACTACATTGTTAGACTAGATATGGAAGCCTAGTGCAGGTCTTCCCAGTTATGATTCTTGTGACCTCTGTCTGTCTGTTTTCTTTTTGATCTAGACGTTCATTTGTATAATTGAACCCTTAATCTAACCAATAATGTGACATTATACTATTGAATCTATAGGTATGTAGAATTGGGTTTTTTTTTATCTAGAAACCCACTTTCAGGTCAGAAATATTCACCATAAGATTTTTTTTCCACTCTAATTCATTTATATATTTGCATACATGCTTGTGTTGACTGTTTTATATTGGACAAGCTAGAAGATGAATGGCAGAACATAAAACTGCAATCTGAAACAGTAAAGGTGATAGTGAGACATTACACATCAATTAGGCATGATTGTGTCTTAAGTTTGAAATTTGTACCAACTGATAATAGAGTAAACCTCGGCTTAGAGGACTTCAGATTTAATGGACAAAATCTAAAGGGGAATTTTGTCTGTAAAATCAGAAAGACCAGACATTATATCGCACAAATAATAAAACAAGGTAAAAATAAACTCCATAGGTTTTTTTTTAATTATTAAATATAAAGTAATAAACTTTATTACTGAACACAATTTAATTTTTTTATTCTTTTAACTCTACTTAAAATTCCTTACCTTTACCAGACAAATCAGTAGAGAACAAACTCTCATTTATAATGACAATCTGGAAAAGTCTTTTATACAGCAGGACATTTACTGAACCAGTATGAGTGGATTACCTTGCTTAAGAGTACAAAAGAATTGTGCCTGCCTCCTGCTCTGTCTTTTTGTTATTTAAGGTTATTTTTGTAAATGAAATAGTATGGATGCAGACCTTTTTTGGAGTGTGTGACCTCTCCATTTGAACTTAAGTTTACAAATGATTAAGTCAGTGTAGCGAAAGATCACATGCTGGTCCATACAGAATTTTGCATTTGTAACTATATACATTTCTGACTCTTGAAATTCCAGTCTGTGTTTAGTTAGTTCAGTTTTAAGCCCGCCAGCAGTATGTATGAAACAATGGAAAATGGAATAAATGTAGCGGGCAGACATGAGTCATACACATGGAGCTGTCCTTACTGCTGGCGTTTCTCAGGACACCTCTGCTCTGTATTATTCAAGACAAACCATTGGATTAAAGCTTAGCGCTAGGGTCAGATTCCTCAGTAGGGGTCAGCTAAATCAAGGCCTTCGGACAGAAAGACCCTGAGCTTCCAGACGAGAAGAGGATATTGATTTTAATTGCAGCTGCACTCTAAAAACTCGTGCACTTAAGGTATCAGTCTAAAGTACTTTAGAGGGCAGTCTGGTCTTATAGAGTGGCATTTACCATTTTGAACGCTAATAGTTTATTTTATTAAAATTTTCTTTTCAGGGTATAGAAAGGGTATGATATTGAAGGGCAGCTTCATCAGCCACCATTAGAGATTTCACATATATCTGAGAGGTGGCTGTCTCATGTAAATGTATCCCTTATATTTGTCTTGGCCATCTCTGAGTTATACTGCAGAACTAGACACATTCCATACATGGAGTGCTTTACACACATATATCAGTGTGCCGTGGAAGAAACTTAATTTGCTAAATGAGTTTTACTTACAAGCTTCCTATCCACTGATCATAGAAATAAACATCTCATGTGTGACATCCGAGAATTACTTTGTCTGTTGTGTATCCTTCCCAATTGCTATTAGAGCACAGTCCTCAATTCAAACTTTTAATTTTAATAGTTTGTACAGGTGTTACACAGGTTGAAAATTCTTGAAAAAGTCTTAAGTTTTTCTCCCTGTGGCATATTGCAAAGTTAAACCTACTGTAAGTCTCTAGAACCAGCTCAGTCTTTAGAGTGGGATGTTTGATCACAGAAAGTTTGGTAATTGAATAATTTGTACAATGAAAGTGTAGGATGCATAAATAAAAACTGATATGTCAAGGCTGATGTGTACAAAATATAAATACAATAAAATATAATAAAAAATTAAAAGACACAAGAATTCCATGCTTTCTGCTTTCATTCAGTTTATCAACCTATACATTTCCAGTACATAGGAGAGTTAGGATATTTAAGATACGGTCTGGGCTTTTATACACAAGAAAGGAAAACCATCATGAACTATTCACCAATACTTTTAAACTGCAGTTGAGATTAATATTTTTTGCATTCTTAAATCTTGACATTTATATATTTTTAAATATTCTTGTGTCGTTAGTAAACGTATGTATAACTCTGCAGTCAAGGGGTTGATGCTTAGTCACAAACATCACAGCATTGCTGTGACTTAAGTGACACCCCAACACACAGATAGCTGTGCCTTCTTGAACATATTTACATTTTCTGCAGGTTCCACCTGCCATATTTCTTGTTTCTAATGCTGTGCTGTGATGAGTGATATTTGTGTAAACATTAAAACATCTTGAGGTAAAAGCATTGAATACAGATTTTAGATATTTAAACCAGCTAAACTTGAATGTGCTGTAAGGGAACAGAATTGTCCTTCAGTGAAGACTAGGAATTTTGTAAATCTCTTTGAATATGTCAGGACCAAGGAAAAACAGAAGAAGGGTTTTTTTTAAATGACAGTTTCACTATTTGTAAAAAATGTAATTGCAGGGGAAGATCTCTTTCTGAGTGTAAAGCTGAGTCAGTCCTGAGGAAATTTAGCTAGACTTCAGGGGCATGAATCAGTCCTGGTGGGATAAATTGAGCATTTTGGGTGACATCTTTGCTGACCTTGGGAACATTATAAGTAACTCTTTTATCTGTAAGTAAAAATGTGTAGTGCACTTTAGGACACATTTATACTGTATGAGCTGCTATTTGGTAAATAAGGGAAAACCTAAATAAATCTGAATAATCCTATCAATATTTTAAAGCTATATACAGTATGTATAGATAACTATGTGATACTTTAATTGGCCATTTTCTTTTGAGTATTATGTAGAATGTTCACATCACTGAGAAAGAAAGCATGACAATGTAACTGTCAATATTAACACCGTGTAAGAGGAACTGGCAAATCAGCTTTCAACTTGAACAGTACATTTTCCCACTTGTGACTGGAGGAGTCACTTCAATTTAACACAAAATCATTTCCGAATGCTTGAAATAAATTTAGTATACCAGTTATGAACATAAATTTGAACTATTTTGAGCTGACTGTATAGTAAGAGAGCACTTATACATTTTACATACATGCAAACTTCTGATGTTAGAGGTATTAACTCTTAATAGCGGTTAGTAGTGGTATTAACCACTGTTAATTGGTGAAATGCTCTAATGCTGTTCTAGATTTATGAGTGTGTTTCCGAAGTAAATTTTGCATATCGGCACATACATTGCAGTTCACTAGAAGAAAAACTTCTAGCTAGAAAAGTCCTGGTCTTTAAAAAGATTTAATTATTTATTTTGGATGAGCTGAGATTGGGGGTTACCTAGTCATGGGAGTCATACCTAGTCATACCCAGTCATGGGAGTATCATTTATCATGTAGCATAAGAAAATAATTAACTAAAAACGAGTGTATCCATTGAAAAATCAGTGTTACATGCTGAGTGCTTCCGGTTCGAGTGTAATGGCATGGGAAATGACAGGCAGAGAAGACTTTACAGACTGCCTGACAGTTTTATTGCCCTTTTCATCACAGCACAGTGGGGCATGATAGTCATGAAGCAGGTAAAGCTTGGAAAACAGAGAGCAGGGATTGCTCCATGGTTTTAGAGAGGATAAAGACCGGAAGGGATGAACCTGGGGTCATGGCAACAGTCCAGCACTTGGGAGAGCTGATCGCTACAAGCAAGACAGCAGGTGCTGTCTTGGAGGATTCTGTTCCATTCCTCTCATAGAGCCTAGAAAGCGCTTGTCTCTTCACTGGTCTCTTAGTTCCAGATGTCAAAAAAAGTCCCAGCTCATCTCAGAGATGTTAAGTGGAACTCAAGCTGAACAAATTAAATGTGTACTGTATAACTCTCACATTCTCATCTCATAAGAAAGACATGTAATAGCCACATGAGGATGTGCATTGTCATCCTGTAATGTTGTCTTGTGAGGATGGGACTGCAGGAAGAGCAGCGGTTGAAAAACTTGATCAGTGTAGTCCTGTGCAGCCAGGTTTCCATCCATCACTACATGTTTTGTAGATACTCCTTCAGATATTAGGTTTTATTATGCTAGACACTCCTTTCCAGACCATTAAATTTGGGCCTCAGAGATTGGTCTGTTGTACACAACAGTTAGTGTATTGTTCTGCAGTTCTTCGCCAAACTCGCTGACATGCACAAGGGTGGTCTGCACAAAAAATTGATTCATCACTAAAGAGGACTTGGCTCCACTGCTGGGGAGTCCCTAAGCTGTTGCTCCAACATACTGATGGCATGAATGTGTTGTTCTTTTGATAAGCAGGTAATATATCAGTGTTTTACTTTCTCAGTTTTCACTGGGCTTCAAAAAGGTTGAATCACCTCATTGCCTGTAGCCAGTCAGCTATCTCACTAATGAGATGATTTGGTGTTCATGCAAGTCAAGGTCAGTGGAGTGTATTATGGCAGATCACGAATAATCATTTAATCAAGTTAGTACCAAAAAAATATTTTCCCTTTTATTTTTAGGAAGAAAAACACATTTCCTTTTTGATGCTCAGAATATAATTTTTGTATATTAAATACATCAAATTGTTTATTTGAATATAGTACACTGAAAGATTTGTAATGTCTCATGATTTATTGTGCTGTTTAAACAGGGAAAATGCCTCACACTTTTTCCATAGTTTTGTAAGAAGCAATGTAAAGTGAGATCATGGGGCAGTCTAAATGGTTAATGGCTATCTTTGTGGCAGTATTGAAAGTTGTGATAAACATGGATCATTAAAAAACACAGCTCAAGCAAATGCTGTTTTTTTCCATCTTGGTATTTTGTCTCCTTGTCGAAACATGTTACTCTCAGTTCAAGTTTTAAAGGAATGTCCACGTGAAAGAATTTGAATATTATTATTGCTAAAAGATATATCATGTAATTGCAAGGGACAGAGATTTGAAATACTTTATGAAGTGTCATTGGTAGATTATGAAGTATCTACAGTGGTTGCAAATTAATTTCATATTAAAAACTTAATTCCAAAATACAGTACTTTTTTTCCTTTTTACTGAATATTCTATAGGATTGTTAATATCCCTGTTTTACAAGGTGGTTTATCTATATTTTGTTCAGGTAGGTAACCATTTGAAGAATGTTAGTCCTCAAAGATGGATTTTTTTTCTGGTTTTGGTTTTTAAACAAATGTGAAATCTTCAGAGTTTTCCACCTTTAAAGGTGCTCATTTTGAGCACAGGTTGAGCTCTATAATCTAGAAGTCATGGGTTTGAGCCTGAGTCATATCACTGCTGGGGGAAGGGTTGGGATTAGTCATGCTGGGCTCTTTCATATACTAGCTTGATTTGACATTACTGAGGGAGCATTCCATACCTCCAGTGAGCACCAAGCTGTAGAATTTGTAGAGTATCAAAAGGTGAATGGCTTTAAAGATACTATGCAGGATTCTGTCCACAGTTATGGAATTGTTTTATTGATGTTACAGAATTTCTTTCGTTTATTTTTCTTTCAGGTTTTCACTAAAAGGCAATTGGACACCCTCCCTGTGAAGGAATTATATACAGATACCAGTATGTACTACCTTTTAATAAATATATGATTAAAGGTGATTCATCAGATCCTAAACCAATCTACAGCTAAATATTGTATCACTTATTATATTATATAGCTAAATAAAGCTAAAGCATTAATATTTAGGTGTTTCAAAGGCCACATTAAATGTGATTTTGAAACTTAAGCTTTGTTAGTATTAGAATATATCCAACAGCTATAAAATTTTCATAGTATATAGTAATCAGAGTTTGAATAGAGTAGAAGGAAAAAATTACATGGTGTAAAGTGCTATTCTGGTTGTATAAAGAATAAAATATTTATATACAAAGTAGTCATATGAGTACTTATATACTTATATTTTAATAAACTTCATGATAATGCTTATGCAATTCAGAATGTTTTGAAACACCCAATGTTATCTGTTAAACAAGTGATCTGGAATGACACTTGACCAACTGATTTTGTTTTGTTGACCAGCAGTTAAAAGGCAAAAGCTTTGCTTCCATTGCATAGAGTCACTAATGGTTACAGTATTTGCTGTGTGCATTTAAGATTGTAGCCCACATAGTATAAATATTCAAGTTTTATTTTATAACAGCCTGTAGAGAAAGAGAAAATCACTTCTGTTTTTGTAAACATCTTGGGGGAATTTGTTTTACATGTTTATCACATGGTTTATAATGTAAATATAAAAAGAATGCAGCCGTATTAGTGCCTATTTTTATTAGGTTTACTTGGTGTAGGTCTCTCAAAAATGCTTTACAGTGTGGTCTCTGATCGTGGTAGTGATAACTAGACATCCAGCCAGAGAAAACAGTTTGTAGCCCAGAGGTGGTAAGCTTCTGTTTGCTCATTGAGTTTTGGTTTTGTTTCTGGTTGTTCTCCAATAATTTAACAAGCAAATGGTATGAATGTTTCTTTAGAACTAAAAAAAAACTTGAACAAAAATGCTCACAGCTTAAGACTGTAAGATCGGAGCTATGCACAAATAGAAAATGTCTAATAACAGAGCATATGAATGGGAAGAATATAATTTTTTTACACTCTTCAAAATCATTGAATAGGCTTGCATTACATTGCATAAGCTAAGCTTGTTTCCTTTAATTCCGCACAAGTTAAAAAAAGAGAACTGTTTACGCATTTTAAAACCAACTTTATAGTTTGTTTCCACATTTTAGTTAATAAAGCACAGAATGGAGTGGAATAACCATTTTATTTTAACAAATATATTTAGAAGAATATGTGCATTTATTTAAACCAAGTTTAATGGATTGTGTGTACTTTTTGAAAGGTTAGCACACTGTAGTTATCTGTCGTGTGCTGAAATAACAGAATTCTTTTTTGTTCTTCCATTCCTTTGCTGCATCATGTGAGGTTACATGATGTATGGTTTGTCTGTATTTGTTCCCAAGCATTGTCCAGAGAGGCCTCTCTCTGTACAACTGCACATTAACTGGTTTACTCACTAATTGATGGGCAGAGTTCCAGATGGTGATGTATCTAGCAGTGAAGCCATGGTTATGCACTAAAATGCAGATACAGGAAGAAACTTGTTTACCCCAAGGGACTCATCCATCTTCCAAATTGTATCAGCTGGAAGTTTGAAATTACTAATAGTGTGAAAACAGTACCATAAAATCATCCTTTATACAGTTTACTCTGTAGGCCTTGAAGTACAGTATGACGCCAGAGGGATAAGTCATCTGAATTGATTCTGTCAGCCTTCAGAGTTCTTTTTCTGCAGATTTCTAAGAGCGTTGCAGGTGAGCGTGTTTACATACCATTGATTTGCTTCTTGTTAAAATGCTAGCTCTGATTACGCTGACATGGAAATCATGGAAATTCTGAAGAACTCAAAGAACTGCAGCGGTTTTCCCCCTGTGATGCCAGATCTCTGTGATTAGACTGCGCTCTGGTGGGGGTGGGGTGGTGATAGGTTTTGCTCCATCTGTTTTTACCTTGCAGTGGGTAGACAATGATGTATATCTGTTAACAGGCAAACAAGAGAAGAGGGTGGGAGTGTACCTGCACTTGACATTTCACCAGCAGTCAGATGGACAAGCTCCTATTTAATTATAAGTGATGTAGTTGCTCTACATGTGCCATACAGACGTGATTGCCTCCCACACGCACAACTAAAATTTCTGTAATGCTTTCCATTTCAGGAGCTGCCTCATTTATTCCCTTCACTTTTATATTTCTCTTTTTTTTGTCTTCATACAGTATATCCAATTATTTTCTTAATTTAAGCCATGTAACACAAAAGTTACCATACCATTTGTTTAAAATTGATTTTTTTTTCTTGTTCACTACCAGCATGTTTTTCAACTTTTCACTACACACACCACATGAAAAAAAAAATCAAGAAACAGGTGTGCACTATTTCCTCATTTGTCACTTGAAATGAAATATTGTAATTGGTAATGGTAGAGTTGTTAAGAGAAAATGCAGTGACTCTCAGTAGATCATTCATTGAACTCAAGTGAAAGACATTCAAACGTTCTTTGTTAATTAGCGAACCATACCTTAACACTCTTGTGCAAACTGTATTGTTTGCCAATATGGTGAGTGGCACAAAATGTATGCTGGTTGTTTTCATGTGTACAGATTATGTGAAAAGTATATGGGTTGTTAAATGTATGTAGTTGGATATATTTTGCTTAATAGTAGAGCAGTTTTCAGAGTTTAAAATCTAACAAGTTGTTTCAAAACAATTCTCTGTTGTTCATCTAAGAGTTCTGCAGTTGTTCAAGCAATTAATATTTTAATGTACTGGAGAGGAAAAAAAGGATGTCATGTTTTTTTTCTTCAGTTGTGTCAGACTTGTTTTGTTTGGATTATGTAATATGGCTTGAACATCCTTTTGTTGAAGGGAGAGAGCCTATTGAAAGCTCGAGACTGGTGCTGCTTGAGTGTGGTATTCAGCTAGAAAGCTCAGTACCAGAATCTGCTACTTTTTCCTTTACTCATGTGTCCAGTGCTCTGGAAGCCTCATTAAAACTCCATTCTCCTAATATTTTCCAAGGTGAAAGAAATGTGTCATTGGCCAGGATTTTTTTTTTCATCTGGCCTGGTGCTCACAGTCCCAGTTGAGTCTGGTAGTACAGACAGAATAGACTGTGTAGCTTTTTTTTTTATTTAAGAGGAGACATGGTACAAGAGGTGTATAGAGAAGTACTACATAGAGCCTTTCCAATAAAATGTACCTCTCAGTTTCAGCAAACATGGAACTTAGCCAGTGCAATAAAGGAAAAATGCCTCTTCTCAGTCCATGGATAGAGGTCATGTGATAAACTCCATTATATGTTTAGGCTGAGTTCCTTCCTGTGAGACAGTTATCGGGTAGGTGCTAAGTCAAAAGTAATATTTATTTTACAGCATGATGCCTTTGACAGATTTAACTGAAGTTTGAGTTGCTTTATATCTTGAATTTTGCCTTTGTTTATCAGCTTATTTAGGTTTCAAGTAGCAATTTAATTATTCAAAGAGAAGTTATCAATACAGGATAAAGCCATCCTAAGGAGAGAGATTTATTATCTTCATCACAAACAGCTCATAATTTAAAGCTAATACTGCAAAACTGGCAGAATTAGTCCAAGATTTAATCCAGCATCAGATACATCCATGGGGTTTGTGGTATGTATGTGCATGGCATGCAAAAACAAAATAGCTACTTCGCCTTGTTGTCTTGAAAATGTTTAGTTTCCCTCTTCTAAATATCAGGTATTAGGATGTGCTGTTACTGTATATTGGACTTTTTATCAGTTTCTTTCTTTAAAAAAAATACATTTTTTCCCATTGTTTGCCAAAAGAGGAAAATCATGTAATTATGGTTGCAAAGGAACAAGTAAAAGTTTATTCCATGCTGAAAAGAGAAGAAAAGAAACACACGCTTGGGCTGTGGGGTATTCTCTGGGTGGCTTAGGTGCTGTAAATGAATTGTAAATTCAGAATGAAAGTGACAGGAGTCTTTATTACTGCTACATAATCCACCAGTGATGAATCAGACATATTTCTTTTTATGGCAACAAATTGAGCCTGTATCACCAATATTAGACTGAGATAATGGGGTGCAGGTCATGTATCATAAAGCAGACCTTTTCTTTCTGAGATGTAGCGTGCTTTGATCTTGACAGCTGCTGATGTCTGATGCCTCATTATGCAGTATTTTGATGCAAAGCAAACTGTCCGCCTTTCCTTATTTATGTGCAGTTGGAGTGCTAGCTATTACCTTTGAAATTCGTTTTCTTTTTTGGTTTACTACAAATGTTTTAAAAAAATTCTTCCTCATTCTAAAGCAAGAACACTTTTTAAGGCTTGCATTTGTAATGTTCCAGACAGGCTCAAACATAATTTCAATATTTCATAACCAACAGGTCCTCCTTGGAGGAACATGGACCTTTTTTCACAATGTTATCTGGTTTGCGATCGTAAATATATTGGTTTCTTTGAAGAACTTAATTCTTAATTCCTCCAAAGCAACAGAAGGTGACTAGAATGCCATCTCCTAAGTACAAGTGAAACCTGACATCTTTTTTTTAGAAGCCGTACTACTGAGTAGGATAAGTTAATTCCAGTTTTTTTTACGTTCTAATCATTAACACTTATTAGAAGCTTTTAAATTATATAAGAAAGGTTTAACTCTTTAAAAAAATTATATAAACAATTAAAATTTCAGAGTAGACAGAAATGGCGACAAAACATATTTAAACATAAGGAGAATATAGTTGCTTATTTTAAGAAGGCCAACTTTCTAGACACAAGATGAGTCTTAAAGTAGCACTGTGGGCTGTGTGAAAACAGATTTCCCACCTCTTTGCACATGTAATCACATACACGTGCAGTCGCTCTGTTCTGTGGTGCTAGCCGCCTCCAGCTGCTGTGAGGAGCTTCACATGGTTTGTGGCTAGAATGGTGGCTGGCACATGGTTCCAAACCCCACCTGTTTACAGAGCAAGCCTGGATAATAAAATCTCAACTGCTTCTCGGGCCAAATGACAGCGTCAACACTGTGTGCAAAACTGTCTGACTCTTGTCATGTATAGTATCTGACCTTTTTAATCTTAATCTTCAAAGCATACCTTTCAATAACCAATATACAGGAGCTCCTGTATTAGCTTAGGCCTGATTATATTTTAACCACTGACACCCTGCAGATGTAATCAATGAGCCTTATCTGTCATATAGTTGCTATTTTAGTTAAAATATAGAAAAAGGTTAAGAAATAAATATGTGCCCTCTCTTTAGTCCATTTTTTACACTTGATACTAAAATATAAATGTAATTTTTTACCATTTCTAATTAAATAATATATATACCTATTTTAAGTGTCATCTTCTAGATATAAAGGTTACCTATGAATACAACTAAAATGGATCTTGTTAGCCCCACAGCCAAAATAATAACCCTCTCATCTTTTTTACACTTAAAGAAAATCTATATGAAATAGTTCAAATCAATATCAAGAGAAGACATTTACGCTAAAAAAACTCTCCCTCATTATTCAAGCTTTGTTCCCCTTGTTTTATCTTTTTTTTTTGTTGTAACAGGTAGTTATCTTCAAGGTGATGTTGTAAATCACATTACCTTATCAAGAGACATTATAATTAACCGAATGATTAGATTGTCTGTGGACTCCACAATCTTTTTGTAATTGTGTAAAAAGTTATTTTTTTAATTGTTCTGTTTACTTTAAAACCAGTTTACTTTAAAACCAGTACTCTTTGTGCTGCAGTGTGCTGTTGTCTCTTACTGTTATGTGGAACATTGTTGCAAAATACTTAATTAGAATATATTGGAAGAGTAGTTTGGAACAAACACAACTTCACTTTCTTTATGACATTTCAGACTTCTGCTCAAAGGTAGCTGTGACCTTGTTCAACCTCTTATCTTTTTTTACTTCCTAACTCTTAACTGTGTCTGAAGATCTGTTTAGGGAAAGTTAATAATTAAACCACTGTGTCAAAACTTCCATCTTTTTATGCTGTGTATCATATTATTTGATGTATTTTAACAGTCTTTTTCATTACCTGTGCATATTAGTTTTAAGTATCCTAGTAAGGTTGCTGATATACTTTGGACCAAACACAACAGATTTTGTTTATGTATGGTGGTATTGAGCAATTTTCAGATTTTGACATTATTTCTGTACATCCAGGCAGCAATAAAAGAAAACTGATAATATTTCTCCGGAAGCTGTACTGTGGAAGAACAGCTTCAGTTTTAAATTAGCTGTTTAATATTTTCTCTGCAGGACCTTTTAAATCGTTGTATTTTCTAGCACATACGTTTAGTATGTCTATATGCTTGAAATCAATGAAGGTATAATGTCCCTTCAACTGTATTTTAGTTAGTGAAGCAGAATAATTTGATGTACAGCATCCTCCTGTGTTCTGTCTTTTTGCAGCAGTTTCAGCTAAGGCACTCTTGCATTTACAGTGCAGTGTTTTTCATTGTTTCTCTACTCCTGTGCTCCACTTTAAAAGCCTTGATCCACCTCTCTATGATATGGAATCTCCTCTTTTGCGCCATATTAGTCTAGTTGTAGTTTTTTATGGTTTTGGTTGAAGACATCAAATAATTCTGCTTTTAATATTTAAAGGATACTGTGTCTGTATTAATGTACATATATTTAGTTAGGCAGATCTGAAGCTTTTACTTTTTAATAGAGCACAAGCTGTGTTTGAAATATTACTCTATGATTTCTCTGTACCAGGGATGTCCAACGTATGTTTCTGTTATTTCAAAGAGTGCAGAGGGCTCTTATCAGTTTGTGAAAAATGACACTGTGTGTGAATGTTCATTTTAAAGGGTGAAGGTTTATTAATTAAACAGTGATTTATTAAAGAGATAATGCTAAGCCCTACCCATTTTCTGCTTCTTAAAACTAATAGTTTATAATATAATCTGATGTCAAAATGATAAATGGCCTTGCAAAAGCAGACAGGAGGAGTTAGTGGCATAAAATTATACTAAGCCACATTCTAACTTAAATCACCTTACAGTTGAAGTTGATCAATTGATATTCGATTGATTTCTAATGGGTACTTCTGTGGCTCAAACTTGGTAATGTCAGTGTTATTGAAAGTTTAGTTTAATTCCTTACCCAGCTTTATTTTTATGCTTATTTTTTTAAGGAGAACTGTAGTTCCAATTTCTCATACTGGTTATTAAATCTTGGTAACAAAATTAATTAATGTTATAGAAAAAAAATTACAAATTTCAAATGAAGCACAGAATCGTGAACTTTGTGAAAGTACTATGAGTCGCCATGTTGTCAGAAGCTCGCATTTGAATTCCCACGAGTTGCAACGTGATGCAGCCCTTCCTGCTCACAAGTCACCATAATGACTAATGTAATGTGATGTACGAGTGAATAAGTAGAGGTCATGCAGATGACATTTCAATGCAGAAATGTTCCAATGTGATCTGCATACAGAGTTAAAAAGTATAAATATTTCTGTTGGATTAAAAGAGATATATTCGCAAGCCTGCTTCTTCACAGTGTCATGAGGCTGCATCACCTCACTGGATGTTTTGTTGCCTCGTTCTGAATCGCAACACATGGCACTGCACATACCTGGGAATTTTGTCTATTGTGTGATGTAAATTGGAAGTTTTACAATTTACTGTGTATATTTTACTTTATCATGGTTTGAAACACATTCATCAATGTAGATTCTTTCTAACCCCAAAATATAAAAATAGCATTGAAGTTCCCCTTTAAGACAGCACATTTCATTAAAGCTTTAGTGCATTATTCATTAGGTCACTGCAGTGAATTTCTACACTATTTATAAAATTGTGTTGTTAATAACAGGCAGCTAACTGCTCAGCTATTTTTCTCTTTTTGGGGTCTATCAGCTGTTGAAGCAGTATAATTTTTTCAGTGTGAAATTTGACAACTTGAACATCATTCACAGATCTCCTGAAGCTTGGCAATAGAGAAGCCTGGAAGATTGGCATCAATGGGAAGAGATCAAGCAAATGTTTTGCTTTCTGGACACTGGATCTATGTTTAATAAGGAGAAAGCTTGCAAGAGGTCAAGAAAGAACAAGTGCAGAAGAAGACAGTCTTCAATAACCAGTACAGACTGTTCGCTGACCTTGCTGAAAGGGAACATTGACATAGTACAGCTTATAAGGGTACACAGATGTGAGACTATTTTTCAATTAAAAAAAATGTTGTTAACTACCTAGTGTTTTTGCTAAAAGTATTAGTATGCAAGAACACTTAAATACGATTAACACTTATTTAGCCTTTTCAAATAACTTCACAACATTAGATTTTAAAGGTAAAACTGTTGGATCTTAAAACTTTTAAGTCTTTGGCACCCGAGGCAAATTTACCCGAGGCAAATTTTGGAATACTGTGATATTCCCAGTGGGAGATCATGAATAACAGGTTTCTTGCACTTAAGTGTTTAATATTTACAAATCTGTGATTGAAAACATTGAGAGGTACAATGCATGCACACTTTTAGAACATTTAATTTCCACATTTTCAAAGAATGTTTTGTGGTTTTCTTGTTTGTTTTGTACCTCTTAACTAATTGTGTGCATAGGAAGGACAGCACCGTTATTTGTTGAATTTTTCAGACACTTCCAAAAAGCCCAAGCAACAGCAGACATATTAGCATTCTGTGCACTGCTGAATCCTGCACTTGGTGATGCAGTGAAGATCTGAGTTAGAACAATTCTCCTCAAGTAGAGCTTGGTTAAAAGGGCTTTTTAGGGCACAGATTGCAAGACCTGCTGCATACAAATAACTGGGAGCTCACTGCCACTAACATACCTAGGCTACAGCACCAGAATCCTTAATAAGCTCAAAATATTAACTAGACTGTATGCCCTGTGGGTTCCTGTCTAGTGGACCTCTCTGTCCTGGACTAGTCTATTCATTTAATAGCCTCTTTTTAAAACTGTAATTTCTTTTTTCATTATTTTTATCAATCCAAATGGTATAAATGGAACTCTTCCTAGTAATTTGTTATGGTTCTCCATAATTGGTATAAATAAAGCTCTTTCAGCTTTCAACCTCTCAGAGACAGATTGAAACGAACGAGGTGTTATAGGGGTTTAGGTGAGCAACTGAAATTTCACAAATATTTTTTTGTCATCAACATTTTAATTTTAGTGCCAGAAACTAATTTTGTCTAACATTCTCTGTGTAGTGTGATAATAATAATTCACACAAAAGACATTTTCCTAGCCCCTTCTGATCCATATATATAAACAAAAAACCTTATCAATTCAAATAGCAACATAATGTATAACATTAATTATATATGAAACTAGAATACTAGTTTAAAACATTGAATTAGGTAGTAATTTTGCCTATAAATGTTCTTACTAACAATTTTAACTTTTACATTTTAACTTGTATATCTGAAAGCAAATATTCCACCTCATGGCCTGCCATAACCTCTTGGTATGGCATTAACACATTAAAAAAAATAAGTTTAAAGTGTTGTCAGGAAATGTTGCTTTTAGTGAATGTCTCTTAATATGTTTCTGCAGCAATTACAGAAGAAGCCATTCATTCATACTCACAGAAGCCATTATAAATGTTCTTATGGCACAATATACAATTCAATATACTTTATTCGGGGGCTATTTAATGTACAACAGACACTGCCACTACTATCATATAAGGGTTGTTTCCGAATTCCAAGCCCTGATCCCAGAGAAGATCATCATCAGCAGCAGTCCTGAAGATCACTCTGCAGAGACAAAATGACACCAACCAGTCTCAGGACAGCACAGCCAAAAAAGCACTAATAAAAGTAAACCACAATACAGCACTAAAGTACCTCATTCATTGAGACACATACTGTAAGTGCAGAAATCGGAATGTTCCTGGCCCTTAACAGACAGTATAGCCTGGCTCAGTATCTCACCAGAGTAAGAAGCAACAAAGAGAAACAGACTGAGAAAGTAGTAGTTTAGTGACTATAGTAGTATAGTGGCCATAGTAACTGGGAAACACAGGCAGACATGGCAAAATGGACAGAACAAGTTGTACTTGCACTGCCAGCAGGGAAAAGCACAGACACGCACTTTCTGCTACATTTTAAGAATACTCTGGAATTAAACATTTGTCCTTAAAAATAATATAATCCCAGAATTCACACAGCTGCCAGAATCACAAGTGTTATCATTCCTGCGAGGGGATGTGAGAGGAAACTCAAGAGAGCTAGATGCCCAATATGTGATCTCTCTTAAATAGAAGTTATTGTTGTAATTGTCTTGCTAATTGTTATTGGTCTGGCAACATTGTAATTCTTTGTACATGCCAATTCAATATATCTGAATTTTAAAAGCATATGTTGCTGCAAAATAGTCACTGACAAATTTGCTATACTTGTTTGCAAAGGAAAATATATTGCAGAGATAGAAAAACAGTTTGTATTGGTCCCCAATCGAATGGGTTAAAATCTACTGCTGTGCATCTTTAGAATGTTCCCTACTCAAAGCTCATAGATCTGAGAGTTTATGAGACAATAGGCCATTTGAGATACAGATTGCCCTGAAGGCCATAATGTCCTGTGCTCTTGAATATTATTGGTGAAAGATAGTCCTGCCAAGATTTTTAGATCCCCGGTGTGAAATAGGGTTGAAATAAATGATTGGCTTTGTCCATAAAAGCAGATGTATGACTGGCTCTAGCTAAGAGCTTTAGAGGGGAGCTAGGTAAATGGGCATAATGTAATGGACATTATTCAAGGCCATTCAAAAAAAAGAAATTTTAAAAATCAGCACAGCAGGGACTGTATTTCATTGCCAAGCACATGTGGGTTAAATTGCATCAAATATGAGTGCCTTGTGTAAGTTGCCTCTATGACAGACATGCTCTAGGTGCATTTTAGTCAAATTGAATAAATTGAGATACCCCTAAGGTTTAAAATAAATAGGGTTATGTGCACCTGTGCTGGCTGATATCCTAACTGGAAATGCCTTCTTTTTTGAAGTGACATGCAATGTTGAATTCACTCACTGTTTTAGTAATAAAATCTTTCTGGCTGGTATAAATCAATTTAACAAATGTATAGGAATATGTATTGCAGTTTTACTGGTGAAATAAACCTGTTTAAGATTTTCTTTATATTATGCATTTGTTTTTCAAGGTACATGTTTGCGTACCAGACTGTATGATGGATCCTGCTTGGCAGTGTTCTGTAATTATTGGCCTGAGGTAAAGACTTATTTTGCCATTTTACTAACTTCAGGTTTGGGGAGGGGGAAAGAAAATGAACAGGGTTTAAGTACATTCAATATTTTGTGACCTACAACATCATTATCAATAGTAAGTCAATTTAAATGATGAGGCACAAATATTAAAATATATGTTATAAAATCAACTGTTTATGTTTTTTATAATTTAATAACATAGAATTATCAAACAATTATTTGCTGTATAATCTTTATTTACAAATTTATAGTTGCATACAAATAATAGTTTAAATTGCTTGCACCTAATTTTGTACTGTGCTTTAGAAATGTCTTACTGTTTTTTTTCTGAGAAAGTACTGCCCCTGATGAAAAGCAAGGTCCACAATTTTCCTTTATCAGATTAGAAACTGTTTTGCCAGCTTTTTTTTCCTTCCTGCATACTTTTTGTTCAGTGCCAAACTAAAAGCCACTGGGAATAAGAGAAACCTTAGAGATTTTCTTTTGATCAAAGGGCAAGGAGCTGCAACAACAACAAAGACCTTTTGCGGTATTTTATTATGTCACTCTGCATGGCACTGAAGTGAGGGTGTTGTGCTTGTATAAAAGAATAAGACAGAGGGAAATTCCTAAATTTGTTTGTAAAGGTAATTTGATTTTATAATTAACAAGCTCCAAGCCTGCCCTTTTTTATGTTCCTAAAGGACTGACCACAAGCACGTTTTTGTTGCAGTGAATAGGTACTTCTACTGATATTCTAGCAGGGCTATGTATCTCAGATTCAGATCAAGTTTAGATGAATCATGCTGGCATTATAATGCACAACCATGCATTGACTGTTTGATCTTTGCGGACAGGCTGAACTTCTTACCATACGCTTGTGATTTTTTTCTTGGCTTTGTGTTTTCTTGTGAATTCTAGAATATCTCGTGTGTGTCACAGCTCTAATAATTGGGAAAAGTTTACTGAAACTATTGTTTCTGTCTATTTCACCACACTTCTACCCATTTCTCCATCTTGAACTGAAATTCTTAGTGCTGCTGGCTCGGAGACCCTGGGTCCTGACTTTAATGGTCTTGGTCACCTCACGTGTGCAGTCCATAAGTTCTTTCTGTGTGGTTTTACTCTGAGAGCTATGCTTTCCAACCACCTTCCTAACACATGCTAAGTTAATTGGTATCTCTAAATAGTTCTTGTATTCTTAAGTGTATTCAATGTGCATGTTTCCAGCAGTGGACTGGAAGTACATTGGTTCGAATTGTAAGGCAAAACAGATGAGCAATTCTGAATCAGATGACTGCAAATGTCAATAGGAGGCATAAGCAGGCAGTTTCATCAAGTATAGTCCATCAAGAACTTCATAGAAAGTGATAATATGGTCAGGTTGCAGTGCATTAAAACCTTGTTACACCTAAAACTTTTTCCACTGCTCAGTTGACCACTCCCTTTAAAATTACACAGGTAGTGGTTGACTGAGCAGTGCAAAAAAAGCCATATGGTCAGATGAATTATCCTTCACTGTGTTGTCAACAAGAGGATGAGTACATGTGTGGCACACGCCAAAAGAAGCCTACAGGATCGAGTCTTGTTTCCCACGGTGAAGGATACTAGCAGTTCTGTTATGTTGAGGGGTGCAGTTTCCTGGCATGGCAAAGGTCCACTCAGTCCCTTTTGGGGCAAGGTAAATGCCAATAAATACAAAGCCATTCTGAGTGATCATGTTTATCCTATGGTGAGACATTTCTATCCTGATAGGTATGGAATCTTCCAGGACTGCAAAGCCCCCCACCAGTTAACGAAAGGTTTGATGAGCATGAAAGTGATATAAACCATATGCAGTGGCTTTCCCAGTTACCAGATCTCAACCCAATTGAACACTGAGTGGCACCTCAGACAGCGTTTTCCACCACCATTAACAAAACACAAATGATAGACGTGTTTGTTGAAAAATAGTGTCACATCCTTCTAGTAGAGTTCTGGACACTTGTGGAATCTGTACCAAGGCACATTGATGTTGGGCACATGGTGGCCCAACATCCTATTAAGTCACTATGTTGGTGTATCCCTTATTTTGGCAGTACATGCATGACCTTTACTTTGAGAATTGATGACTATGAGGAACTTTATCAAAAGACTTGAAAATCTGAATATAATGTGCTCTGTTAATATCCATTACTCCTGGTACTCCTTGGTTGTTAAATAAAAAATGTTCATGTTGAAAATGTTCTATTGTAGAACTATTATTTATTGGTTTATGACTTGTTTGAGTTTCATCACCCTTTTTATGGATAGGAACTACATCAATTCAGCAATAAGCCCCAAAACATTGATATTTTAATATATTAAAATATTGTCAGTGCTTGGTATATTTTATATAAGAGCTATTTGTCGGACTTTGACTTCTATAGCAGGAGTGATTTTCATTTTTTAAATAATTTAATGGATTTTAGAAAGAAGAATTTAACTCCATGTCAAATTAATCTTTAACCAATGGTTTTAGTTAATTGATGAAGGCATCGGACCCTTTTCGCCATGTCAAGCTCTGCAATGCATTTACAATGAAACCCAAGGCAACATACCCATCTGCTAGGCAGATGGCTGAGATGTAATTGTACAGGGAAATTATTGCACCCAATGGCTTGGTTATTTTTTTAAGGAATTCACAGTAGAATATGTAATGCAAATATTTCTAATGTTCGTTTCTAGATACAGTTGCTAGTCATTTGTTCTCACAAAGCAAATGTGAAACATTGGAGCTAAATAGTAGTTGGGTTTGTATTTGTTTCTCAAAGTATGAGGCTTGCATTCTGCTCTTCAGAAAAACATGTAAAATATATTTGTGATATTTTGGGGACTATATATATATGTGTTTGGTCAGTCTTGATAAAAGCTCAGAAGCAGTTTGACCTTTAGCCTCTTTGACTAGAATGAGAAAAAAAATTAAAAACAGCAAACACTGAGATTGAAAATCCTTTTAAGAAGTCTTTACCACAGAAAGAGAAGATCAAGAAAAGCTAATGATCTGTACATTTTCGTCAAACACCTTAGTGGAATCTGGACACATGGAAATATGTGGGACGAGCTTCTTTACAATGTGTAACAAAACTTTTTGTTCTTGGGGGTATCTATTAGCAGCTTACATGAAGGCCAAAAAAGACTGATTTCTTTTGAATAAATGTGATCAACAAAGCATACTTTGGTGGATAGACCTTCCATATGTGTATCTTGAATTTAAATGTCCTTCTTTAGGAAGGACGTCACTGCTAGTAATGCATTCTCTTTCTTTGGCATAGATTATGGAAGTTATTATTTATGGAAGTTCTCACTGGAAATACACAACTGTTTACAAAGAACAGAATGTTGTCTAAAATTAGTTCATTACATTTTCACATACAGTACATTAAAAGCATGTGATTGATTTTAAGATTGTATTGATGGTATAAAAATTCCTGCATAGACTGAACCCTAATTATGGTATGTTATCCCACACTCATCCTTTTGAAACTCAAAAAGAGGTTTATTGGCTTATCCTTTGGCAGGCTTTTTCTTGTTGAAATAAAATACCATTTGAAATGAAGACTATAAAAATAAATAATTAGCATGTCATGTGGAATATTTGACGGTTTTGTGTTCCACATTGTATGGAATTGTGTAATACTTTAAAAACATCGCTGTAAATGGCTTGTTTTCTCTTCATCTTGCTTTAATATCTGGACCTCATAGAGATTAGAGTTAACATTCCTTTGCATGAACAATTTACAAAAACAGTTCCATTGGATTGATTTCTCTTCCTTGACAGCCTGTACCCTCTTTTGTATTTTTTGTAGTGATGAACGCTGTGAGTAGTTTTGGGCATTCACAAGATTCATTTTCCAAAGTTCCTGAGTTACAAGACAGAAGCAGAGAGAGGAAAAAAAAAGAATTGAAGAGCGAGTCCCAAATAAGGAAGCAAAGAATTACAATTCAAGCAAGCAAGCAAGCAAGCAAGCAGACAGTGATTCATTTTAGCTATGGAAGAAGAGGGGAAAGTAGTGTTATGAAACATGAGCATGTTTCTCCAAGACGTGCTTGTTCTTAAAAAAAAGGCACAAAATAGGACAGAATGAAAGATCTGGAGACATGCAATGAATGCCTAAATACCTTGTGGATTAAGTCCAAAGAATTGTAAGCGGTTGTCAATTCCAAAAGGATCCTCTCTTCTGCACACGAGTAACGATTGCCTTTTTCTAACAGAGAGCAAAAACAGGCTGCCTTAGGATAAGCTGTGCAGCAGCAGACAGCTGGGCGATTCAGACCCTTTAAAGTGCTTCATTAGGAACATTAGGAAGCTGATATGTTTCTATGGGATTCTGCGGCAACACTGCCGTCTCTCTCTGTATGCTTGTTCTCCCTTTCTTCTGATCTTCCTCTTCATGTCAGTAAGTTACTTAATAATGGAGCTTTTAGCGGCAGCTGAATTATTGATACATTGAAACAGGGATCAGGTGACGGAGAAAGACTGAGCTGGATGTTTGCCACCAGGGGAGAGAGGGAGAGGGAGAGGAGGAGGTGAGGAAAAGGGAAGCTCCCTAAATTCTCCCTAAGTGTTTGTCTCTCCTGTAGTATGCCTTGTTCTCATTCCCCACAGTGCTGGGATTTTAGACTGATTCATGGAAATGCTCGTAAGTTTATTTTTTTCCTCTCTTCCTTTGCCTAAAATCAGCTGTTGCCATGGAGCGGGCCAGCCTCTGACATTGATTGAGGATTATGGACAGATAGAGCTAATTAGAGTTAGAAATACAGGGGAGCAGAGCATCTCTAAAGCAGTGGACATTCAGTATGGTGTTACCCTGTAATTAGACAGGATATGTGGATGTTAACGAGTGTCTTGAATACTAATAAGGTGTCTACTGTATGTACTTGTATGTGTTGTGCATCATTTGTTGATCTCTGCATTTTACAAACAGTACTTCAGATGATTACATGACTTTCTGTACTCTAGGTATTTTATCTTGGCTAGTGCAGGTGGGAGATATCCGTAATAAGGGGGCAATGGATAATATGTGAATGAAATTGATAATAAGATGGGGAGCTTTTTTACTTAGCATTATTAAACTGTTACAGTTATTGTTCCTTTTTCTGTTGTTGCTATTCTTCCTATGTTTTTCCTATATAATTTGTGAAGAAATAGTAATGCATTTCTTTACCAGAAATCATTTTTATCTGTTTTCTGGGTTTTATATCACACTGTTTAAATTCGTATTTCAGACCCATTTGATCTGATCAACGATTTTTTGGAATTAATGAATTGAGAGGGAATATATTACTAGGATATCTAACAGCTAGATTTGAAATGAAAGGGAACTATGTTTTTTAGACTGTTTTTAAAATTACAGTTTTTCAGAAGAGTTGAAGAACCTGTTTTTTTGGGAATGCAAGATAATGCTGGGTTATCTCATTAAATGTTATTAAACATCAGTCATGACTTCTGCTTCTTTGAGACATCCCCAATTAATTATAATTTAATCAGCAAATTAGCAAGAGAAAGTTCTATGTAAAAACAAGTATAGAAGTTGCATTTAATTTACTAAAATGTGTTTTTCAAAATATAATGTGTGATAAGTAATGAGTGAGGAGATATCCCCTTTGAATTATAGCCAGTCTCATTGTGTTTATTCTAATATACATTTATGCAAGTGTCAAAATGTTCAAGAAGAAGTTCAGGAAGATAAACCCCCTCATTTCTTTCAGGAAATGGTGGGATTTTAGTTTTCTTTTATATGAATATATAAAATGCTGTATATAAATATATTTTTATGGATGTATAAAAAATAGAACCATTAACATTGATATAAAGGTAGGTGAATCAGTCTGATGGTAACTTTATTAAATGAAGAAAACCAATTTAGGTTTTTACAAGTAGTCTGAAAGCAGGGGACCACAGTTCCAGAGACAACCACCATATAGTCTGATCTAAGTAGTAACCTGGTTTTCCTTGAAATGGTGTTGCTGGACTAGAACATGGTACTCTTACCAATGCCCTATTGTAGTTATCTACAGTGTGCTCTAGGAGGTGCCGTCTTCAGGAAGAGACGTTAAATCAAAGTGCTAACTTCTTGGTGCCTAAAGATCATGTTTGTATGCAATGTATTTGCACGTGGCATATACATGAGAGGATCATGTTGTAGAGCTGCAGCAAAAAAGTGAATATATTGCTTTGAAGTGCTCGGATAAACAAAAGGAAACTGGGATTGATAATTTTGCCGTCCCCGTTCTATTCAACATTTTTGAAACATAGTTCTCACATCAGCTCCCTAATTAAGGTGCTCTCCTCACTTTGAGAGTTGCATGTTCTTTAGCTTTGACCATGGGGACTGCAGAGGAGGTGAGAGACAGATGTGTGCCCACAGGAGGTAAACGGAAACACTCCTTCCTACCAGAGATTCTTTCATCTTTTATCTTACAAACACTCAGATGCAAAATCTTAAGTTGCAGTGAAGAAACCTAGCCCACATTTTGTTGTTCTTAAATTTTAAGTAATCATCATCAGTTATTCAAAGCATGGGCTTGCTTTCTTTGTTATTGTATAGATTTCCTCCTACACATGGTCAGATGCTTCATCTGGGTTTCTTTTAAGTATTTCACTGGAGGAACTGTAAGCATATAAAAAAAACCTGCACCAACTCTATACATGAAGACTGTGCTAGAACATATGCACTTGAAAATGAAATTCAGAAAATGTGTGAGGAGGATTATTTTTAATTTGAATTTGTGCTGAGCCTTAAAAGATCCTTATGACTCAGTGCATGTGTGTTTTTAAATAAAAAGATTTAGGATTTTGACTAAATGCTTTTTCCATTATTGTGATTAATAAATTATACATAACTGACAGTGATACATTTGAGTGGCTATGTTGCATAAATCACCTCACTGGTGAGTGCTGATTGGGCACAGGTAATTAAATGTTTTACCAGTGCCAGTCTTGCATCAGAAATGATCAACAGTTCAGCATTGAGGAGGCGGCTAAAGAATCTTAGTTTGCAGGCCAGGCAACCATACAGGGTTTTGGTGTTCACCAGTCTTTGTATTCATAGTCCTTGAGCCACATTGATGCAAGGTGATGTAAGCAACTCCTCCACCAGCAGTGGAGTTGAATCCTCTATTGATGAATCAAGATTTTGTGTAGACCGCTGTTACCGACATTGGCAAGTGTGGTGCAGACCATACAAAGTGAAATGTTATATTTTGTATACAGCAGACCAAGGTTTTAGGAAGTCCAAGTTTGATGGTGTGGAGAGGAGTGTCTAGTCCCCACAGTTACCATTTGTAGTTGTTGGTTGATGGCAATCTGACTGCATGGTGCTACATGTGATCCTGGGAATTCACTTGCTGTCCACTCTATGGGCTCATCCTGATTTGACAACATTCCAGCAGAACAATGTACATTATCTTGCTGCCCTTGCAACACTAGCTTTCTTACAAGATGAAAATGTAATAGTTATCATGTGGATGCTCTAGTTGCTGTTTTTGAACTCCATTGAACATTTGAGGGATCAGCTGGGAAAGGTGTGCTGTCTAGAACTGAGAGACTAGTCATGTGTTTGTGTAGGCTTTAAAAGAGAAATTGGACAGAATTTCACAAGACCGTGTCTGCAGCCTGGTTCAAAGTATGTGTTGCAGATGTCAATTTTGTATTAATTCCAGCAGTGGCCACATAAGCAACTGTGACTTGCAGTGGAATTTATGCATGTCCTGGTCTATTCATTAAATTTCAGTGCACATGCAACAAAAGACTGTAATTTTCCTAATAATAACTTTGTGAATGTGTTTCCGTTACATGTGATGAGCTATTTGATACACAGTATGTGAATGAAATAACAGGAAGTTGAAAAATTAAAAGTTTGTGAGTCAGTAATGTTTCATAGCATATTTTTGCTCATTTTAAGTTACTAATCACTGTAAGAAAAATCTAGAATAGCCCTGCGTTTTTACTAGAGTTTGCAGAGTGGTAGTTAAATTTAGTCAACCTCAGAAAATATTAGATACAGCTATGAAGTCCTGTCCCACTCTGCTTAGTTCAAGGTATGATTAACATTTTAGTTCCTGCAATGTCAAAGCTAATGTAGTAGATAGTCCTGTTCCTCTCGTGACCTGAGTGCAGTATCAAAATGAATTGTTCTAGATTTATTTCTAGTAAACACACTATTAATATTTTTATTTCAAACTCATTTTAATTCACCTTTTCCAAAAAGCATAACAAAAACTTCATTCTTTTCTTTCAGTCATATTTAACCTTCAGTTCCAGTATTGTTTTACAGCACTTTGTCCAGTAATTTTGTTTGAATAGCACAGTTCTAGACACTAAATTGCAAACAAAACACAATTATACTCTTGTACTAAGGATTCATTTCTGTGATTCAAGACATTTTTGAATGTCTTTTTCCATTGATTGAACAGGAGTTGAAAGGAATAGTTTGCAAATTACCCAGTGGCTGTCTGTTGAGGCTATTTGCCTTCAGTTAAGCTACTTTTTTCTTTTGTCATGTTACAGGATATTCCTTTGTGGTTTTGATGCTTTAATGATAATACTGGGCCACCACTTTTGTTCTGTTTTTGATTACTGGGATGATTAGACTGCTTCTACTCTTGTCTTCATCACCATGGAGGGTTAGGTTTCATATGAGAGTGACGTTGTTTGGGGTTGTGGTCTACATTCTTGTCCTAGACAACCTAACCCCAGGAACATCTGGACTTATGCATTTAGTCTCTGTTGCCTTACTGAGGCACCAGAGGGAATTCACATGCCTTATAAAGGAGTAATTTTTTATACACAGTCCACCTTAATATGAATGTAAGTGGAATGCAATTGTAGTTTGCTACACTAGTTTCAGGATAAAAAAGGTGATGTTGAACTGTTATTTTAGTCCAACCAGAAATATACGTTTCTTATAAAACCTTCAGCAGATTCCATTTAAAATGTCTTTTTCATTTTGTGAAGTACTACAGAATTATCTCTTTTAAAGGGATATAAGAACATGTGTAAGAACAAAAAAAAGTATTTTCACATTGTTTGATTGTATTTTGTGTATCAGGGCCTGATCACTTTTTTTCTCATTTATTTGTAATCAATTTTCCTATTTAAACTCTGATAAAAAGTAAAATGTACTTCATTTAACTGGGATTGAATGTTACATCTGAAGCATCCCCAACACTCAACAGCCCCCCCCATACACACAGAAAATTACCTGTGGTTGGCAGGAATAAAAAAAAGCACTTTAAGTTTCTGTGTAGAAGGTTTCCCTACTGCGTGTTGGCAGGACTTCTCTGTCAATAATACAGACCCAGCCCTTCACTGCTGTTTACTTAATATTCAAAAAGTCAGTTATACTTGCCAGACACATTCACCCTGATGGGTGATTGACGCTGTGCAGACAACTTGAAGTGTTTGCATCAGCACTGTACTCTTGTTCAACAATGTCCAGACCACCACTTGCATCTGTTACCCTTAAAGCTTTTCTGTGGTGCCAGGGTTGGCATTTTTACTGCCCGTGATTAAGATCCCTGAGATGTTTTAACTGTTGTCAGGTCATTTGAAAGGTTGGTTATCATATCAAGGTGAAAAGGATTTCAGTTTTGAAGGCTCAGGGTGCTGTGATTTGAAAGTAATAAGTCCATCAAAGTAAGGAAATATTTTGTCATAGAAACATTCAGCAGTTATAATGCCCCCAGAAGCATTTTCTATTATTTCGTACTCGTAATATCATAACCATTCTATGGATGGACTTTGTACTGTTACTTTTAAATCCTAACTTCTGTGCAATTTACATTTTTAATTCTTTGGCCTTTTACTGACAGTTATTTAAAAATATTATTTTATCTAGAGAGCAGATAGTCTTCTTACTAATTGTATCAATACAAATAGAATTCCTGGACAAAAAACAAAAGCTTTTTTGACAAGTAGGCAAGGATAGCCACAGCTGGGATCTGTGTAAGAATGCATCAAAGATGTGATACATCTTGTAATGAATGTACGCAGACTGCATTAAAACTTGTTGTAGCATAAAAGTGTATTCTGTGGGAGAAATATAATTTGTTTTATAACTCATAGCAGTAATTGCAATAGTTCAACTAAATACATTTCACAGTAAGGGGCTTTGCATAGAGTGGGTTAATGGAAAACGCATAACCGACTGCTGCTGTACTTTAAATCCTTTATGTAAAGATTACGAAGGAGATGTTTCGAATTGCCACTGTTATTATTAACTTGAAATAGCCAAAATGAATATTACGTAAATTCCATATAAAGCAGATTTGCAATGAAAATAACTGGCTATTATCAGTAGTCATATCAGGATCTGAGAAAAGTTAAATATTGAGAATAATCTTTCAGCTGGCAGCCTTTCAATGTATGGATCTTGTGAAAACTTGCTTTGCAGTTTCTTTAAGGATTTGGTGGAGAAATGATTTTCAGTATAACGTACAGGGCCTGGTTCTCATAGCATATTTAGCTTTACTGCAACCTGTCTTGGCTATGCTTTCAGTCCCCATATAAAGACTGTCTCACTTGTCATTGTATTTTATTGCTGTCATGTGCTCCAATGCAATTCAGGCTCAGAGGCTTGCAGGTCCCAACAGGTAGTACACCTGCAATTTCATGACTGTGACAGATTCTCTTATTTCTGTTAGTCTCTCAGCCCTGTCAGCACACACTTTTACGAATCACCCCTGAAGTGAGGGAGCAGGTTTTTGAATCTGCTTTTCTGTCCAAAAGACTGATGCCCCACAGCATCATCCGTGATCCTTTGAATGGTTCAGAGCTCACTGATCCACAGAAATGCTATAGATTAGGGTGGATGCATGAGAAAATTCCTGCTGTGAAGTGTCACCATAAAAATGAGTCTTCATTGACCTTGGTTGAAACATGTCCTGAGGTTTTTTTTTAGTGGCACTTTTTTATTGCTCTGAATATTGACAAGTGGTTTAACAAACCCTGTTGTGAATTGTAATTTACTGTACAACTGAGTTAGTCGGCCTTGACTACACTAATTCAAAGACTTTAATTAATTGTTGTTATTTCTCTGGTTTAAGCTTAAAGACTGAAAGATCCTTGAAGTTAATCTAACACTATAATGCGTTCCTTTTGCTCATATAATTGCACTACTACTATTTGCACTGAAAGGCTTATTTAAACCCCAAGAGAACATGTACTGCACTAGAAAGCTCTCAAGTAGGAGTTCTCAGACTAAGATGTCCCCTTGGGTCTTGCAAGCCTGGAAACATTTAGCCAAGAATGTCTATATGTGAAACTAACCATTTCCCTTTTAGATTGGCTCCATATATCTGCAACTATTTTATTATGTTCATCAGTGGAGTGTATATATGAGAAAATATATTAGCCTAAATTATTGTATATTTTTCTTTGTTTCAAAAATTGTCCTTATGTTGTGGCATGATAATAATGCATATTTTAATATTGAAGTATTTTAATTTATGTTAAGCGTTCCAGGGTTAAAGTTTCCAGTTTTAAATTCCAAATCCCTTTACAAACCAACTTCCAGATCCAGTCCCATGAACATAAACAATAACTAGTTTTAAAGAGGGATTTGAGAATTGAAATACTGAAATGGACTCCACCCCTGATGTTTCTGGTGAAGATGTACTGTTGTCACTTTACAACAGTAAAAAATCTTTAATTTTCTTTACAATTCTGATAAATACATCTTGTTGATAAATCTTACAAGTTATCCTTGAGGCAGCAGACTACTTATTTTACAGGAAACTCCTTTTCTTTAAGGAATTTGATCAAAAGAGCTTATCTTTTTCCATCTCTCCTGCTAGGTGGCAGTATTTATGTATAACGTAACCCTTTCATCTTCATAAAAGAAAAACCTCATCCCCAAACTCCAACGTTTACACACATTACAGAGGTCCTGCATACATTTTATGGTTTCAGTAGTGTCTGCTGAAGTGGTGTGAACTTCATCACTTTTTTTAATGTAAATTACAGTGTGATTAAGGGGTGAAATGTTGGAATGTCATTTGTCCCCGGGTTGTATATATTAACGTTTATCTTTTTTTTTTTAAAACAAAATGTGGATGTATATAAATGAACCATCCTCTAAAGTTAATACAAAAATATTTCTTTACAGAAAAATAATATTTTTATGTTTTATTTGTTCTTCACTGAATCTTCCAGGCCCAGAATTGGCCTAGACTAGCATATTCTCCTTTATTCTCCCTTTATCACAGAGGTGCTCAGAGACAGCCTTGCTGCCTGTATAATCTGTTTGACAGGTGGCACGCATCAGATGTTAGATAAGTAATTCTGCCGCCTCAGGATGGAAGGGCAATTCGCAACACTGTCAGTGGCTCTGTTCTCTCATTCCTCTCTGGAGGTCGGGGAGGGAAGTATTATAATCACCTAGTAACACTGTTGTCTCTCTCATACAGGTTGCACAGGTAAAAGAGAAAGCCTTCTGTTGACCACAGAAAGCAAAGCTGTGAAAGAAACACAACTCAATGGCACTTCTCTGACTTCTCGCACTGTCGTAAGTTGTCCTCCTTTTTTACACAAAATACAGACTGTGCACAAGAATGGGTCTTACGCTAAGAATATTGTTGACCAAACGGAGATGTTTTGTTTTTCAAACTTCAGTAAAATAAACCACATTTTGTGCAACATATTGATCTGTGAGAAGCATTGTGTGTTTGAATATTAGCTCAACACAAATGTAAACACACACACACATATATGTATAATACGTTTTAAACCAGATTAGTGTACTTTAGCATTTGCAACTTTGTATTTCATACAGAATAAGCAAATAAGTGTGTATGTTGGTCCTGGTATTTAGAAATAGATATTTTACTTTTTCACCAAGAAGCTCAGTATGTACTGTAACTACAAGCTATTTAATGGACTTTCTTTTCTGTGCATTAATAAGCTTTAGAAGTTTGTCCCACAATTCAAGGTTCTCTAGTGCCAAATTGTTCATAGTGTAACAAAAATTGCAAATCTCTGCCGACTGGGCACAACAACCTTGGCCTTATGAATGTAGACTTTGAAAAGTCTTCTTCATTCAGGTAAAAACACATTTTTAGAGTTTTTTTGGAAATGTTTCTTTAGTTTTAAGCTTTTGAAATAATAGCAGAGCTCACATGTTTTGTGTTACCTAGTAACTTTCGGTTAAAAAAACATGTTATTGTTATTGTTAAAACATGTTTTGTTATTGAAAATTGTTTTTTGAAACATCGAAAATGTATATTCACATTAGCTAAAACTATTTAATATTTTAATAGACGTCTACTGCTAGAGCATTTAATATTATTTTTCACCAATGTAGAATTTACATATTGTTTATAAATAGTTCGTCATCCACAGTGTCTTCCTAAATAGCATTCTATGCTTTACAGACTCTTAGAATGAATGAATAATGACACTGGCAGTTGTAATTAACTGTAAGTATTTTTTTCTGGATCAAAAGATCATGCTGACCTTAACCTTTTTCTGGTTTTGGGTTTGACTTTGAGACAGGTATTATGGAACCTCATTGGATTTTTAGGATATAATTTATGCAGACGTTGATATTGTGAGGCAGATAAGCCAAATCAGACTGAAATAATTTTCAAAGAGGAAATACCTGCTTTTGTGAAATTGTTCACAGGTTGTGTAGAGCTTCCACATTTTTTAAAACTCTTTCTCTTTGAAAAATACCTATTTGTAATATATTAACCTCTGGGTGGAAATCTTGAAACAGCTATTGAAGCTGGTAAGGCTTAGACGTAAATTCACTTTTTGCAAGTCATTATTATGAGATCAGTGAAATCTAATCAATGTAGAAGAACATCAAAGAAAATGATTTCAGAATTGTTAAAATTGCAGTCTTTCTTCAGAATATGCTCAGCAGCAGACAAAGACTCTTAGACCCACTAATTAAAGAAGAGTATAACAATTTTCCAATATATATACATGGTATGTAATATGTAATATAAAATGATAAACCAATCAAAAGGGGTTTTCTATATAAGTAGCTTGGACTGCACCTTTTAGTGATGCTTTCAACAGCTTGGAAGAAATATAAGAAATTGTCTTTATTGAATTGATGATATTGGACCCTTAAGAGCTGTTCTTTCCATCCATCCATTTTCTAACCACTTCTTCCAGTTCTGGGTTGTGATGGAGGCAGGGTCTGTCCCAGCAAGCAACAGGTGCAAGGAGGGGAACACTCTGGATGGCACATAGTCCATTACTGATCACACACAAACACACACACTCAGACCAGGGTCAGTTTTCCCAGATGCCACTTAGCCTCTTATGTTTCTGGACTCTGGGAGGAAAGTGGAGTGTCCGGTTACAGACCTAGGGAGAACATACAAGCTCCACATAGACAGCACACAGGGACACACAGTCCCTTAAGACTGTGTGTCCACAGTCCCTATAATACAAATTAATTTCAGTGGCTGAATGTAAGGTTTTATTAGTTTATGTAATTCTTTAATATTAAGGAATTCATATACAAGAATAATTTTTGGAGAAGGTAAGCATTAATTTTCATGCCTTTCAAAACCGTAATGCGTAGTAATGCCCAGTGTACATTAATTCGAGACAATGTAGTAAAATATGAAAAACACTGTATAAATGTCCACTATTATATATTTTTATGGGATAATATTTTTAGATTCCTGAAACAAATTGGCTAAATTAGACATGGTAGAATATACAAGCTTGAAGGCAATCAATGTGAAGATCTACGCAATTAGCATGAATGGTCACACCTAAATAAATACTTTTGTTCAAAGGTATAGCCTTATGTGAGTTGTGTTGCAATAAATACCCCAAAAAAGCCTTTGAATAACAACATTTTCTGCAACATCAATTATTTTAAAATGAAATAAAATTAAGTCCCTTTAAATCATATGCTCTTTGGAACATTGATAATGAGCTGTGCTTAGTGTCCCCCTTTGAAGTTTTCAAGGTGGACTTTTGTGTTTGTGTTTGTCAGGGACATTATGGCCACGACACCAGCACTGCAGAATGTTCAAGCCAGACCTTGTCTTTTGTTCTGACAGTATTAGAGCTGTGGGAGAGTGGATTTTTTTTTCTGTGATGGCAGCACAGCAATTTGCTATTCTTATTTC
Source organism: Atractosteus spatula (assembly GCF_055471065.1). NCBI lineage: Eukaryota > Metazoa > Chordata > Actinopteri > Semionotiformes > Lepisosteidae > Atractosteus > Atractosteus spatula. The sequence goes on from NC_142712.1 coordinate 53,607,558, forward strand.
CAAGTCTGTGCAGTTCCCATCTCAATTGCCTACGTGATTTCATTGTAAATCTCTGCAACGCTCAGTTGCTCCATACTTTAAAGGAAAGATGAGCTAATGTGTTTATGTACCACACCAGTTATCTTCTGTGGTTAAAAATGAATAATGTAAAGCTCTGGGAACAAGCTGTTTTGCATTGAAGTTCAAAAACAAGATGATTCCTGGAATGAATATTTGAAATATTTTTTAAACTCTTTCAGTTGGCACCAGATCTTGACCTCTTTTTGTTGTGCAGATTATTTCACATGAACTAATTTTTTGGTCATAGTGATCACATGGACAATAAAGTAGTTAGAACTTTTTTCTTTAATAAATATTGAGAATCGACCCTGTTTACTCTTCATGAACAATTTACATCACCTGGCAATTCAACTACAACAAAATCTAGTTAAAGGATACTTCCCTTTTCTTTGTTTTCAGCAGTCTTAAATCTCATATACAGTGTAGTGGAGTAATTACCGAGTATGTATAATATTTTCAGGGATTTTTTGTGATCACCACTGTCTTTCTTGCTTATGAATCAGTTTAGTCATGTGATTTTGTTACTGAGAGCTTATTTCATCATCATTGTAATTATTGACTGATATTCATGTAGTAAGAAATGCAATATGCCATCTACATAAATGTTTTCTGTATGGCCTTCTCCCTTTATCAAGTGTCTTGGCAGTTGAAACAGTATATTTATAATTATTCTATCAAAATCCATGAAAATGTTTGCCAGAAAAGTGGTGCTTTTGTAAACTGAATTCCCTCAGTCATAGAATGTGCATTAAATTATATCGAAAATATAATACTTGAATATAAGTTGGTTAGTAGAAAGTTTTCCATCACCTATATTTTTCAGAAATATTGTTTCTTTCTAAAGTGTGTAATTATTTTTTTCGGTACTATTTTCTTTTTCTCATAATGTTTGCATCTCCATGTACTATTAGAAGGTAAAATACCTTCTAAGGAGCTAAAGAAATTTCTAAAGAAATTCTATTAGCTAAATCCTAGAAATGAGCTTGACAATCATGTGGGTATTGTACCATGACTTTTTGCCTTGTTACTTGATAGGATTTCTGGTTTTAGAAATCTTTTCCAATCAAAAACTTATGAGGCTTTAAAAAAATACTGTCATTCTTAAAAAAAATTGTAGTTAAGATATCGATTTCACAGATGTTGATTTTTATTGTAGATTAATACCATATCCCAGAACTTGTAGAAACATATTTCCTTAATAAATATACATAACATTACCTAAATTAAACCTGCATAAATTGTTGGATCTGATTGTTTCCTGGGATGCTTAAGAAAATACATTTTTATTGGAGGTTGATTAAATATGTTTAGGTTTTATTTTTTCTCTGTTTTTCCGTTGAATGTCTGCAGTAATTCTGTGCATTTATCATTGTTTAATTATTCTTGACATTTCTTACCATACTTAGCCACTGATTGTATTATAGTTTATCATATTTCTTGATGCATTAACATAAGTGCATCTAAAGAAAACCTTTTGTTTTATCAAAAGTGTATAGGAAGTATGTATTGTAACTACAAGCTATTTAATGGACTTTCTTTTCTGTGCATTAATAAGCTGTTTTGATTTAACTGAAGAAGATAAACTATTTCAGGACAAATAGAGTGGTTGTAACAAATGTAACTGAAGAACAGTGTAGGCAAGTTGACAATGTAACTTACCTTGAGAATAACCCATTCACATAGCACAAATTCACAAAATAGTTTGAAATAATTGAAAGCATTATTTCACTTTGGTATAATGGTAACTGGACATAAAGTGGAAATAAATTTAGAACTGAGAACTAAGGTGGTCTTTTTTACAAGAAGGGTTGCAGGAATCTGGAAGAACCTAACTAACAATACCGTAGCTTCTTTTATGAAAAGGCTGGATAAGATGACTTCTCACTTGCTTTTCCTTATACAGACAATATATTTCACTCTCTTAATTTAATATTTTCTTCCACCATAACTAAAACATAAGAGCAAGACTCTGTAAGGAATGTAATGTTTAGTAAACCTTTAATTTGTTTAATTAACAAAACTAACCAATTGACATTATTTTAAGCAATAAGTACACACAAATAATAAGAGAAAATGTTTACTTACAAAATGTCTGATGGGGAAGACACTACAGAACGCATTAGAGGATATAGCCTATTATTGTACAGTCAATGTGGACTATAACATTGTGCAATGTGCTTTAATGTTTCAATTAACTTGTTGCATTAATGTATCACCTGTTGCATTGTTTTTTAATGCAAGTCTGAAACCAATTTAGAAACTAATTCAATGGAAATTTAAGGTAAAAAGTGCATCTGTTTCATTCTTTTTTATTTTGAATCTCAGTCATATTTTATACAATTAAAAACAAAAAATGTCTTTGAATATGTACAGAAGGTGGTAAATTTTGAAACAAAAGTATTGGCTTAAATTGTAAATCTGTGAATTATCTCCAATCATTATTCAACCCTACTGAATTTACCTTGTCAAAATACTGACCGTCCTTACTCCAGTACAAAAGGAGGCCAACATGATACACTTGTAAAATGAAATGAGAAATAATGTAAAGTTCATAAAATGTCTTTGAAATGTTACACAGGCTGAATGTCTGAAGCACCCTCAGCTTCCACATCTGACTAATCTAATGTGCTGGAAAATTAAATTGTCACGGAAATGTCAATGATACACCCTGATGTTTCTCTCCTCCACAAGCTACTGCTTAAAATTTTCACAAAATGTATCCACTAAGGTCAGAGTTGAGTTGATGTATGATGAAACATTTAAATATGTTTCAAAGCAAATATCGTTTGAATTTATTCTAAATATCAGGTTAGAAATTCAACAATGAGGCCCACGCCCCCTTGAATTTAGAGATCTCAGTTTTGAAATCTGTTTCCATATATGAAAGTTTTTTTTAATGTTGTTTGTTTGTGATTGTTTGGATACATTGATGAATTACAGTATCTCTGTGCACCAAACTCAGTCATAAAACTCACCTGAAGCTGCAGATCATAAATCGTGCTGACATTAATGATATTGGATTAACTGAGTTCAAAGTACAGCAAAGCAAATGAAAATATCCAATAAAGTAGATCCCTTTAGCTAAATGAGTTATGCAACCTAAATCATATGATGAATGCATTTTTTTCACGGTTAATATTCAGATAGGAAAACATGTGATTATTTTTCAAAAGAATGCAGTTTTCAGAGCCTGCATGATATAATTTTGTAACCTTTAAAATATAAAAGATGTAATTGTTAGTAAATGCAGCTCAATCATTCAATTGTTGTTTTTTTACAGTTTTTCAATTATTTAACTGAAGCTTGTTGGATTTCTTTTATGTCTGTTATGGTATATCTTGAGACATTACAGTAATTTAACAATAACAAACTGAATTGGTGTGTAGTACAGGTTTTACTAAATATATATACTAATTGCATAACAAAAAGTACAGCATATACCCAATTACTCTGTTTAAGGATAGTCTGTGCTATTAATGTTGAGGTGTGGGTCTGATTCTCTGGGTACATCACCCTCTGACCTCTGGAGCACTTTTGAAGTTTTGAGAGCAGCTGTAATGCAAGGGACAATCCTCAGGCCATCTTCTTCTAATCTGTTGAAAGCCTGATGAATTAAATTTCTTGTTGCTCACTTGTGGCACTTAGAATTGTGCAGATAGTGCATCTGTTTCCACAGAAAATTAAGTACACTCGGTTAAAAGAGAGACATTGTCAGACCCACTTGTGGCAGTTCTAAAAGAGCTAAACATAATATTACAGAGGACCACAAGTCAGTAGGGCTTTCCACATGTGCTAGTTATTGCATTGTTACTTTGTCCTGCAGCAGTTTATAGCATGGTTCTGAAACTATCATTAAGCCTGCAGAGGCATGTAAGTGGTTTGCACGTTTTCATTTACAGCTGTGTTTTCTAGGCCTTATGTCATGACAATGAAAATTGGGAGCATGACACTTTTATTGCCTTCTGTGAAGATTGTTCATTCTCCAGGTTTTGCTAACTGAATAGCAATGTATGATCCATAATAATAACACAGTTAAGGAAAAAGACTGGGGCTTGTAACAAACAGAACCTAGGGCATTGCTTGTGTTGCGGAGCTAGTTCGGACGTCATCGCCCTCCCTGCGGAGGTCTCCTTTAGCTCGTGCGGCTGGCTCCCTGTTGCGTTATGCCGGAGACCCAGATTCGTGGCCCAGGTGTTGCGGGATGAAATGGGCAGCGGAGGGCACGAGCCTGCGCGGAACCGCGACGGTCACACTCGAAAATGATCAAAAAAGCAAGCTCTGCCTTGATGGTTATTCCTTTAACCAAGGCTATACAATGAGGTGCAGAAATATTTTTTCTGACATTACTAGTTGCATGAAAAATACTCTTTCAATGGCTCAGATTTTAAAAGTCTTATAAGATTGCAGTTATTGTGAGGAAAGTTTGTTGTTTCATACTGTGCTGTGTTTACAGTACTACTGTAATAGTACAATCTACTGTTATAAAGTAGTGATCTTTAAATGCTTAATTTTTGTAAAGGGACAATAGGAAATTTCAATGACTTTCCATTTCTGTTTAAAAATGTCAGTAGTCTATGGCTTTTTAAGAAAATTCATTTTAATTTTGTTCCTATTTTTCCTTACATTCACTTGGTACAATGATCATAAATATGTAACAACATACTTTCAAAAGCTAGATTTCAATTATATGACAATGAAATAAGCAACATAGACTGCAGTTCTTATCTTCACTTTTGTTCTGTCAAACATGGTCTTATTTGAATTTGCAGTACAATTAACACTATCAAAGACAGATACAGTGCGCAATGTAAAATGAGAATCAAGAAAACAAACATGCATACTGTTCTTCCCATGTTGATACTGTCTTAAATCAAGTCAAAAGAAAAAAAAATACAGTAATTCAAAAAATAAAATAAATTGAGCCATGTCAGCAGCCAACTGTGACAGGGAATGCCTTAACAGCAGTGCACAATTGCCTGGGCTCTACAAAGGGTCTACCTCTTCTCCTGTCAGCACTGAACCTCAGGGATACGGCTGCATAGCTTGTTACATGTTTACAAGTGTGTTGCTAGAAGATGAGCAGGTCGTAAGAGCCCTGCTTCTCCCCCGTGTGAGGGTGCAGGGTTAGTAGCTGTTAGCTTATAAAAGCACAACTGTCTTTTCTATCTTATGTGATTATGTAACACAAATACATGGCTATTAAAATGACAAAAAGTGACTGCATCTGTTTAACACCTACCACATTACAATCTTTATTGGGAAATTCACAATGATCTTCACATTCTTTACTGCAAACACAAATAATATAATGATACTTATCCCAGTAAATCCTTTTATAGATGGGTAACTAAAACCACCAATGACCACATCACACAGTCAAAATACTTGCAGAAAATTTCACTGCTGCTCCACTGTCATTTCACATTAAACTTGTAACTCAGGCAGTGGGTATTATAGAATGGACATCAAATACATGTCTTATCTTGAATATTTCCTTCTGATTATTGATCACATTAGCAACTTTAGTACCCTGTACCCCTCACACCTGAAGAAGGCTCCACAGCCGAGATGTGTTTCTTTTCTTCTCTTTACAGCATATAATAAACCCTTTACTTGTTCCTTTGTAGCCTATGCAGCTACCTACTTGAACTACATGAGTTCCCTGTATGCTACCTTCCCATCTAAATGGGCTAAACAAACATGATTACAAACAATCTGCAATCTACAATGCTAATTACAGACCTAATTGTATTTTTTCCATTCTTTAATTTATGGTGGAAAAATAGTCATTGGCATTTTGAATATTAAGAATTCCAGAGGCTCCACTCAGAAAATCCATTTGGCTTTTGCATCTCTCAATCTGTATCACAATTACTAGCTGAAGGTTGGAACTATTATTAATTATTATTGTTCCACTGACTCTTAATCTCCAGAAGTCCTTAATCACAAAACGTTTCAATATTTCAACATCTTAATAACTCTCTTATCTATCTTGGCAAAAGAGCCCAAGTTGTTAGATTAAATGCATACGTTTCAGATGAGTCCCCTGTGAAAAAGGAATACCACGGGGTTCCATACTTGGAACTCGCATAAATTCTTTCTCAGATGTCCGAACTAATTCTCTTTATCTTTTGTATGACAACAATACCGTCATGTATATCTCATAGTCCTCCAATAGTGACACAACTGGGGGAATGGCGCCGTCAAAAGGATCTTTATACAGGCAGGTCTGGGTATATAGCCATAAGAGAGAAAATGCAATCCACCAAATAAGATCTTGAGCTACTCTCAGAGCTTCTACCTTCTGCAGTCTCTGTCTAAAGCACAGCAAAGGCAGCTAAAGCTGCTTACTAGTTCACAAACCAATCCACTCTCTGAGACAATTCTCAGAACCTGATCTTCTTGTCTCTGGGCTCATCAGTTGGTCGCTTCCTCCATTTTGTGCTGCACCTAACAGATGACTTCCTAACCAGCAGAGGTTGGCGGCCTGGACCAGGGCTGGCCCTAGCTTTGCTTACTTCTGTTTTGAGATCGCTTATCATGCTGTTCTTTTCTGTGCTTCAGAAGAATTACATACATGATTATGATTGGTAATTTATTATCATTTTTTTTGACTGGACTTCCATTAGGATGATCCACAGCAGCAACGGAAAGAAAACATTTTTTTGCTCACATTTGAACGTGCCAATTAAAAATGTATTGTGTTGCACATTGAGGGCGCCCTGGGCAGTCACCTAATTCGCCCAAGACTAGGGCCGGCCCTGGCCTGGACGTATCTGCCTTCTGAGGCTTGCGGTTTCCACAAGAACTGCCATGTGGTCTGAACCTACTGCCCCGTTACGCAATGCATAGCCTAAACACTGACTCTCACTTTCACATTGGTTTAATTCAAACAATCTTATCATAAATACTGGAAACATAATGCATTTTAGATCACTCTGTAAGTGTTTCAAAGACCCACAAAATATATTCATCAACAACAAACATGTTTTCACAAAGTGCATCCCAATATGGAATATATTACTTCTCACCTTAATAGCATCCCTCACAATACAAACTTTTAAAATGGCTCATAAGAAATACATTTTCACAATGCTGTGCAGCAACAGGAGTTAGACTCTCCTTGTATACTCGGTTATTTATATATATTTCTTTTCTCCACCATCTTGTCTGTTTTGTATTCACTTGTTTTATTTTATATAATCACATTTCTCAAATATATTGTTTGGTGGACAAGACCCTGCTGTAAAATAGCCTTGCAGCCTGTGTGGAGCCACTTGTTTTTTCTGAACTGTGGCTTTTAATCCACTCATTTTGTATAAATAAAACAAAACAAATGTATTGTATAATAAATTGTTGTATATGGATTTGCAACTTTCTATAGGTGAGAACAGGTAATGTTATGTAGTTAATTTTTATCAGAACAGGAGTTATTTTAAATTGCATGATTAAGAAACATGTAACACTGAGTACAATATAAAAGACAATATGTTTTTTTATAGAATTGAAATAATGATTTTGAATTTAGACTAAGTATAATGCATTAGCAGTTTTCAAACACATTCTGAAGTAAGAGTGCACGTTCAGTTCTTCAAAAAGTGTTGTCTCATGTTTCATTCTCATGCTTATTTGATTTTTTTTGAATATTTGAATGGTTTTAATATCGTTTTACCAAATTCTTTTGTCTGATTATTAAAATACATTTTCCATGTCTTTCAACAAAACATTTTTGAGACTGGGATATTACATCTTATCTCAGTATTATCTTACTTGTCTAGACAGAAAATGTACAATGCTCTTTACTGTCACCCCAAAAATAAATCACTATTTCATAAATATAAAATTAATCTGTTTAATCAGTCTGTGAGAGGATTCTGTGAGACTTGCCCAGACTTGTTTTAGAGGGGTGTTGTTCATCAGTTTCCTTTTGGTAAAAAGAAATATTTTTTTCTTTGAGATTTCCTTTTTAAATACACTCCCTTTTTCCTCCCTACATCTAGAAAGGGAGAATGATGTGTTAATATGAATAACATGGCTGAATTTAAGACCACTTACTATTTCTCCCTATTTGCCTCATAAAGCACAAATTCATATATAACATTCTCAGCAGAAACCCTTATCTGGGTTGCCTCATAATATATAGTATAGCTCAGAATTTTAATAGTACAGTAGTTCAAATTAATACACATCAGAAACCAATCCAAATCCAAAATACAATGAAATTGTGGTGGTGAAAACTGAAGGCAAACTAGAGGCATTGAAACAAATATTAGAACCAGTAGCATCTGCTGCATTTTAAATGCCTTTTGGTTTTAATAAGTATAAATTATGGCAGTGAGGTGTGGCATTTATCTGTGGTCACTGAGATTATTTTCATGTCGTAGATTTTGTGCAATTGTTCATGCGCGTAGATAGCAAAGAAACGGGCTGACAGTCATCTACTGTATGTGATGATGGACTCTGCCCCACTCTTGGAAGTCCATGACGGACCGTTAAGCAAGTATTTTGCAGGTTATTTATGGAAACAATTTGGGTGTTGTCATTTCTATACCTAAAAATGCTAGACAAAAATGTTAGATACCACAGTGTAACCTGTTTTTAAAGTAACAGATTGCTGCCTATTCCCTGTCCTCTAGCTATCCCTCAGGAAGAAGTTCTGAATCCCACCAGTGGAAATAATAATAATAGTAATTGTAATGATTGAAATGATTGGGGGGGTTCCCGAACAAACTAAGAAATATTGTGCAACATGACAGATAAACTGGGATGTATTTTTCTTGGAATAAGTTGGCAGTTACTAGTCAAAAGTCATAAATGTGTACAAGACGAACAAAGATTTCATCAGAAAGGTTGAGAAAATTCATCTCATCGTCTCAGCTTTTCCCAATAATTCTGTGTTGTGATAGGCCTTTCAAACCAGAAGTCCAGGCAGAAGTCCAGGTGGAATGGGATAAAAGATAGAGACTAATTAAATTGTATTTACTTGCATTACTTAGAAGTATTTGTCTCGGTCTCAAAAATTGAATAATATGCAATCATCAATAATTTATTAAGTACGGTGATGTGACAACCCAAAATAGGTTGGAAATTAAAAAAGCAATCATTATATTATATTATGTTATATTTTAATGCAGTGGAGACAAATACCATCCTTGTGTCTTTGCTTTATTTTTTGTAGTTGTTGGTCTAAATGGTCAGGTTCAAAGAATACTAAAGGGGACTGTAATGCTTTTGAATTTGGAATGCATTAGACTTCTAAACTTTTATTTGAATGGTTTCCTAGGTAATGTCATTAGCATTGGTCTGGTCAGTGAAATAATTGGTTTGCACCAAAGTTTCCACTGCTGCAGTTTCTTCCCATACAACAAACAAAATTATACTTGTTTTTTCTTATTCCATCAGTTCAAGTTAGGATATAATGTGATTGATTTTAGCCTGTTTGATTTGGGACTATAAACTTGCACACATCATACAATGTTTATGATTATTATGAATATGTGCTTCTCACTTTCAACATTACAGAATAATGTTCTACTGTGCAGGAACAACAAACATCATCATTAAAATAAGAGCAGTGCAGACTGTTTTAGGAATAAGCTGGATAATGATGGTGGCTAGCTTCATTACTCCAGTTACACTATGTTGAAATATACTGTTATTAGGAAACATTTTTTGTTAAAGTCTGAAACTTTGATCTATGTGAATTCTGTTCATTATAATAAAAGATGATAAGCATGGACGTTTATGAGACTACAGTGAAACTTTGATAATTTTTCTGCTTGGAATCAAAGATCTATCCATAGACCTACCGTTAATATCATTTGAAGAGCAGCACCCCATGGGTGAGCTGCTCTCTCTCATTCTGCACTAGCATGTAACAGAACAGCATGATCATGGTAAGAGCTTGAGAAAATGACAGCTTAGAACAGACTGACCTTACCTCTATGTTTATGTGGAGAGATGGATTTAAAACAGGCCTGGTTTTATTTGTCTGCTTTGGATTTAACCACGACTCCAGTAAAGCATTCCTGTTGTTTCAAGCAAAAATACTACAGCATTTTTACTGTCTGCAAGCAGAGCAAGTTGCCATGGAAATTAACTGATGGACTGTTGTTTTTATTTGAAGAGAGTTTTCACAGACTGCTTTATTAATAGCTGATTTAATCACAAAATAGTTTAGAATTCTTGTGGACTTAGTCATGGGATGGACAGCATGCATAAGTAGGAAGAGCTGTGAGTGCTGTTTTTTATTTGTATTTTTGTTCCGTTGGAATTCTTTTGTGGACTAGAAAGTCGGATTATTCTCTCCAGAAAGCATGGTGAAAGGATTCTGTATCTTTTTTTATTGTAAATGTAATAAAAATGTTAAAAAGTTATAGCTTACAGTTGATCCACATTACCCTAAATAAACCATATAATTAGGTTCTGTACATCATTCGTTACCCCCTAGAGAACCTTTCTTACTTCTCAGGTTATTTTTATTGCAATGATCTTACTTCTTTAGCTGGCACACAACAAAAATCTATTAATTACGCCATTAATTATATCATTAGTCTAAAATTTTCCTGTTTAATGGGGTTAAGTCCCAAAACCACAGTTAATGAACTTATAATTTTCTACACTACAGTACAAGAATTTTTTGAAGCTCAATAATTTGAGGTGTTTCTTAAATGTTCCATAACATTTCAACTGGAAACCATAAAGCTATAATTACTACACTGATGGTTCATTAGACCCTTTTGTAAGACATGGTCCTTTTAATATAGTACATGAAAAAGTATTATTACATGCGTAATCTTGCATCGGCACTGTATGATGTGCTGAACAAAGTGCAGTGGGCAGACAGCTTCTGTATGCTGCTGCCAGATCATGCACATCTTACATGCTAGCAGTTACTTGCCTGTAGAGTTAGAGAATAGACAATGGAGTGAAATGCTTACTTGATTCTCCTAATTTTTACAAATCTCATGTTTCAGATAAGTAATGAAAAATCTCTTTCCAAATCATGGAAATTTTCAAACTTTATGTAAAAGAGGCTTTTGAAAATGTCAAGAACACAAAAGTAAATACTTGTCATTAGTTCAATTGATGACCTCTGCACAGTTTTTCCTTTTCTTTGATTAAATAAAAAAGGATCACGTCAGAGGCAAAATGTTTAGTTTCATTTGTTGCTTTGTTTTTACATTGATTAAAAAATATATAATTAATTGATGATCGGGTGATTTTCAGGCTTTCCTTGTCTTGCATTCACATATGTTTGTGGCAGGCTGCCAAGAACTGTGTGATGCCCCTAGGCAGCCATGTTTGCTGTTTAGTACAGTATAGTACAGCAAAATAATGCTTATTGCTCATGTGTCTTTCTAAACAAAACAAGGTTAAGAAACACCTCGGTGAATTAAAATGTAAATGACAGGTAGCAATAGTCTAGGCTAGTCTTTTGGTATGCTGCACTGATTGCAACATTGCATGGATTTAGAGCTGATGATATCATGCACATAATGTTTACTAATAAAATTCTGTTTAATCACTAAGAACTTTCAAATTTTAAATAACCAACATCTGTTGGGAGCAGATTTCCTACAATTAAGGTTTAAATTATCTTCCTGAAGTTTGTTGGTTTGTTGTGGTTTAATAGAAGGGAAATGGAGTCTTTACTCACATAGAGAGCGAATCCCTGAAAAAGCATTTTTAATGTTGTGAAAAAGACAATAGCTAGGAGAGAATAAAAACTCTAAGATTGGCAAAAGATTGCAAAAGACAGCAAAAGATTGTCTAGACATACACAGAGAATTGTATTATTTCTTTCTTGAGATACAGTTCAAGTGGCAATCTGTTGCCAAGCACCAGAAATATCTGTGCTAAAAAAATAACATTTGAAGTGTAAGGGGAATGACCACATTACAGATGCCAATACAGTAGTTTAACATTTACCCTGTTGTTTGTCTTTACACAGCATCATTGGTATATGCACAAAAACAACCTGATGCTTTAGTTATCTGGCATGGTAATTTACAGAACAGGCGTTATATTCTACAGTGCAGTCCATAAGTACTATATAAGAGATAAGATCACCTTATTAGCCATATACAATTTCTTGTATTAGGAATTCATCTTTTTCGCATACCCCAGCTTGCTCTCCATGAGACACACAGACAGGGGGAGAAGTCAGAGCGCAGGGTCAACCATTGTACAGCGCCCCTGGAGCAGCTGGGGTTAAGGGCCTTGCTCAGGGGCCGCCCAAACGAGTAGGATTCCTCTGCCAGCCATAGGATTTGAACCGGCAAACTTCTAGCCACAGGCTCATATCCTTAGCCACAGAGCCACCGCTCTGCCCGAGCTGATCCAACAGCCCTAATCTCCTCATAGTCGACAGGATTCGAACTTGTGCGGGAAAACCCCAATTAAGTTTGAGTCCATCGCCTTAACCACTCGGCCACAACTACACTATTTGTATTTGGACAGTGACACAATTTTTCCTGTTTTGGCTTTGTACTCCAGCAGATTAGATTTGAAATAAAACAATGACTGTGAGTTTAAAGTGTGGAATGCCAGCTTTAATTTGAGGGTATTTACATCTATATTGGGAGAACCATTTAGGAATCACAGCCCTTTTAATTGGACACATTAACATAATCTTAAATAAAATTTGGCATGTTTGCAAATCCTTTGCAGTTGATGACTGCCTGAAGTCTGTGACCCATAGACACCACCAGACATTGGGTATCTTTCCTGGTGATGCTCTGCCAGGCCTGTAATTCAGCCCATTTTCAGTACCTGCTTGTTTCAGGTGCTTTTTGCTTTCAGTCTTATCTTCAGTAAGTGAAATGCATGCTCAATGGAATTCAGGTCGGGTGATTGACTTGGCCAGTCAAAAGCATTCCACTTTTTGGCCCTAAAAAACTGTATAGTTGCTTTAGCAGTATGTTTGTGGTCATTGTCTTGCTGCAAGGTGAAGCGCTGTCCAATGAGTTTTGAAGCATTTACTTGGATCTGAGCAGATAAGATGCTTCTGTACACTTCAGAATTCATGCTTCTGCTGCCGTCTGCAGTCACATCATCAATAAAGACAAGTGAGCCAGTTCCCAAGCCCAAGCCATGACACTACCTTCACCATGTTTCACAGAGTAGGTGGTATGCTTTGGATCATGAGCAGTTCCATTTTTTCTCCATACTTTTCTCTTTCCATCACTCTGGTAAGGTTAATCTTCATCTCATCTGTCCATAAGACTTTGTCCTGGAACTCTAGAGGCTTTTTTATGTACTTTAGCAAACTGTAACCTGGCCTTTCTTATCAGTGGATTGCATCTTGTGGTGAACCCTCTGAGATTATGCTGGTGTATTCTTCTCTTTAAGATAGTCTTTGATACATCTATGCCTGCATCCTGGAGAGTGTTCCTGATCTTTTCAGCAGTCGAAAAGGGGTTTTTCTTCACGATTGAAAGTATTCTTCGGTCATCCAATACTGTGGTCTTCCGTGGTCTGCCAGGTTGTTTGCTATTGTTAAGCTCACCAGTGCGTTCTTGCTTCTTAACAATGTACCAAACAGTTGATTTTGACTCACCTAATGTTTTGGCTATGTCTCTAATTTAAGATTATGTTAATGTGTCCAATTAAAAGGGCTGTGATTCCTATATGGTTCACCCAATATAGATGTAAATACCCTCGAATTAAAGCTGACATTCTGCGCTTTAACCTCATAGTCATTGTTTCATTTCAAATCCAGTGTGCTGGAGTAAAGAGCCAAAACAACAAAAATTGTGTCACTGTCCAAATACTTACAGACTGCACTGCATGTGTCATTATGTTCTGATAATACTTGTACAAGAGACACGATGCAAACATATATTGGGAAGAATAAAGCTTAGAGTACTGATCAACTGTGCTGAAGAATTTTTACACACTGTATCTCGAATTGCAGTACTTACAGTAACTGATACAATATTATTTGGCAGAAAAATGATCTTTGCTCCTGATGTGGTTTCATAAAACTTTCTATTGGACATGGCTTTTAGATATAGCCTAATGCATGAAGAATGCTACTAACACATTGGAATGTATGAGGAGAGTTTATGTTCTTTTAGGATTAAAAGATCATTGGATATCAGTTTATCAGCCCACGTGGTCCTGTTTTCTTGGGTCTAACTATTCTGTCTGTTTGGCAGTCACTGCATTTTCTTATAAAAGACTTTCTCTCCCTCACCTGGATTTACTTAGCCCCTGCTTGGTTTTGCCATATAAACAGTCACATTTTTCATGCTTTTCCAAGAAAGTACCATTGGCTCAACAAACATGAATCAGCTTTGAAAAGCAAATTTGATAGTCTCTGTAGTTAGCACAGACTTCAGTAAACATGGAATAGCCCATCACTGACATTATTTCTGAAGACAAGGTGACAGTTAATGTTTTTGGTTAAGCTTAAAATGTTTTTCACCATGCTGATGAAGATTTCTGTGTTTATTGATAGAAGGAAAAATAAACAAATGGCCATCTTACTATTATAGCTTTAAAATTGTCCGTTGACAGTTTATATAGTATTGTATATTGCTTTGAGAAACCAAGTAGTTTGTTGTGGCTTTTTTTCTCAAATTATCGTGTTGGAAACAAGATCTTTAGCAAATGTACACTTCTTATTAGTCAAATCAAAAACACCTGTGAGAAACTTCCATAAAAACTTAGTAAGCAAAATAACAAGCTTAAATGGACCCATTTAATGTGTAAAGAAACTGGATTTTCCTAAGGAAAGAGTTGTCTTTCATTATTTAAAATGCTATATTATAACTAAAAATATTCAACTATGAAATGCGTATTATCTTTGAAAAGCAAATCTCAGGATAGATAAAGTGTTATTCTTGAATATTGTTAATCACTGTAACTATCACTGGGAATACAGTAATTATTCAATTACATTCATTAAGGGAAAGACTGATTTGGCATCCTTAATTTAGTAGAATGTTAACCAAGGGAGTCATATTTGTTTTTTATTACATGCAACCTTAATAGCTGACTCTAAGTCGTAGTTCAGAATAATTACCTAAAATGATGGTTGTACATGTTACTAGGCTATATGTAGTTTATATATTTTATTTGTGATTAGCTTTCCAATCCATCCTTTATTGTGAAATTGTCACATTCAGTTGTTTCACTAATACCGACATCAAAACACATATAAAAGCAGAATTATATTACAAGGTTATAGTAAAAGACAATGAAAGGAAATGGCAAGCATGCCAAATTATTATTTCACACAAAGTTTACAATAGAAGCCCCGATTTTGACCTCCATCAATATAAAGCAATTTTAGCATAATTGACATTGGGGCATTTCAGGGGCTAGGAGGGCTCAAAACTAATAGATTGTCACGGCCAGATGATCTTTTCTCTGTTGTATTTAAGAAAATAAGGGATGTCATTCATAAGACATTTGCTAGGATAATTAATTTCTTACTTAGTATTGACGTTGCACCCACAGGTTGGTGAATTGAAAAGGTAACATACAGATTGGACAAAAATGTTCATGGAAACTATAGACCAAAACTTGGCTCTTCACTCAAAAAATATTTAGGATACGCCCATGGTAAATATACTCTTAGTTTCAACCTAGTGGATTATTTCACATTTAGTAGTGCGAGTATTATCAATGGGATAATAATAGGTTCACAGTTATTAATGCAGGTTATGCTCAAGCTTGCACTAGCATGACCTCATATTGAATATTTCATGGTATTTTTTTTGGAAGCTAAGGGTTTCCAACCGCATGTAGTTTACACCCGAAAGAGGAAAAATGAATAAAACATTAATTGTTTTTTGAATTTATCCAAAATCTACAATAGTGTAAAGGCCTTTCTATATCTTGAGATAGACAATGATAACATTAACAAAGCATATGATCCTCAATTACATTTGAAAATCACTCCTCAGCGGTTACATATCTGGATCAGAAATGGTATAAAGGTATACAGGTTAATGTCATGGAGTCAGTTTCACAGAGACTACAAGAGCTGCACAGAAGTTTGAACAGAAGGTTGAGAATGTCCCAAGCACTGCACTGACTTCATAGCTCAGCAGCCTTAATATAATCTCTGTGAGGATCTCTTATGGTAGTCTCTTAAATAAATCTCAAGAAGAAGATATTGATTCTTAAATATACTCCCAAATGACATTTACAAAACTGTCACTTTCATATGAACCAAAACTTAAGATTAATATTTTATAGGTTTTTCAAAAATCATGACATAAAAGTGAATAATAATGCTGTTGTTTAAATGGTTGAATTTCACATTAGTTTCCAAACGTACATTTGAACGTTAACATTGCTGTGTTAAGCCTCTGAATGAACACACAGTAGGCGTACAGATTGGTGGCTTAATGTGATTGGACATGTCCTAGAGGCAAGTGATTATTCACCAGGAGGGTGTTAGATTTATCAGATAACTTTGAGGTATTATGACAAGAGCTGTGCAGTAGATGTTACTATATAATTATCAGCCTTGGAAGGAAGTCAGAGCTTTGACGTGTAACATTTTTTTTCATGTTCCTGACTGCGGCTTTCCTGTGTGACCCTTCTTTCATTAAAATGGCTGCTTTGATTTTTGTTAAGACATTCTACCAACCACCTACAGTTAATGTAGGTGGATGAAGAAAATGAGTTACATGTAGACAGATGCAACATTTAAAATGTTGTAATGTAACTGTAATGTGTGGTGAACTGCATTGTTTTTGTGCACATCCACGTTCAAGGACTCTGTCAGACACAATTGAAAGATTATGTGGGATTTTATGTTAGAAATCAGGCAAATTTAAGGACAACCTAATATTGTTTCTGTAAAAGGTTCTGATAGAGTTAGATGGACTATGGGTGTTTTGCGAAACAAAATCTAAATGCTTCTGGTGCAAGGCTAAGGCAAAAAAAATTAAAAATGATCAAAATGTTGCTCATCCTGTTTCATATTGTTTCTTGAAAAGCCCATCTGTTTGCATTCCCTTCCTTCCATTTTTTTTATTCCAGCTACATTTATTATACAGTACTTCTCCTTAGCAGGACATTTAAACATTTAATCAAAGACTAAGTTAGGCAAATGAACAAATTAAATCAGTAGTAGTTCAGATCCTCTGAAGAAGATTCTTGTTTTATGATGTCCTGGGGCATCACTACCTTCACTGGACTTTCTTTTGCACTCTTGGGTCTCATTGGATAGCAATTTCCTAGTTTGCCTTGATTAGTGGATTTGTGTTGCTTAGATAAGAGCTTTGTTAATTTGGCATAACTGGAGTTATTTCCTCATCTCCTGTAATGAAATGCCACTCACGGCTTTAAGTTAGATCAGGACATACACTGAGACAGTGCTTCCCATGTGTTTTATTGTGCATTTGCTGTTCAGAGGAATCATTTATAATAAGTAATAAAACTGTAGAAGTTTTTGGCATTAGAAATGTACTTATCTGCTGCAGTATTGTTACATTAAAAAGACAAACATCTAACTGTCATATTATTCTTACTTGTTGGAATCAAAGCTTAAGAAAAGGCATGCAGGAAAATTTCCCCTGCCTTCTTTAAGAATTATAAGATATGAAGTGTGGAAGTGCCACCTCTTTCAGTAATTTAACATTTCAGCATTCAACAACATAATCAGATTCAATCAAACAGCTTAAGATTTGTTTTATATGATGAAAAAGAAAGGCAGTTTTTCAAATTAATGAAAGCTGAACATCAAAACTTATAAATTGTTGTGAATGGTATATTGTATTTATATGTCCTTCATAAAATGTATACAGTGCATCACATTTAAATGAGAGCTTAATCATTTCCTACTGTTATTCCTGCTGTGTACTATTTCCCATGTTTTGAATATACAATTTCCATAATAGATTTTTTGTTTGATTTTGTAACATCTTGTTTTTTTTATCATGCTACCTTTCTAAGAATTGACAAAGTTTGCAAAAAAAGACTTTTGAAGCCAGATGAGAAGAAATGTCATCAGTGTGGCACATTAATATTTTACAAAAAAGCACAAAGGCATGGTGTATCTTCAGTTTGCTCCCCCGTACACTTCTTGGTAATTGGCACCGACAGATCTTTTCAGGAGCAATTTAATTAGCAAGGCACATTTCAGTTTAACCATATAGAGCAAGAGAAACTCTGAATGTATTTAATACGAGAGGAAAAACCTGTTTGACAAAAATCCAATACCACAAATTACATTAATTAAGAAGGCCTCAATTGCACTGCAAGGTTCTGCAGGTTTCTAGTAGTTCTGGAAGCTGTTGCGGTAACTAAAAGAACAGGATGCTCTTTTCATAAGAGACTTTTATTAGAAGCTTTTGATTTCAGTGAATATATGTTAAACAGTTGGTTTCCAAGAGTTTTCCATCTTAATAAACCAGATTGGAGCTGAAGAATGATAGTGTATTTTGATGAGAGAACGGTAATATGTAGCCTTATTTTATTCATTAAAATATGAACATGAACATAAAAGGAACAGGAATTTTGATAAAGGGGATTTATTTATGTCAGCGTGTACCCTGGAACTTAATGAGTATTTGCAAGATATTAAAAATGAATGACACTAAACTGCAGTTCAGAGGATTGCAGTCTGTTCTATTGAGTCGCCATACATTTGCATTCATCTTCATGGCTAAAGTAACAGTGTAACAGCCACCGTTAACATAATGAAACCAATGAACTGATGCATTAGACTTAAAATGGTTTTGCTCTCTCTGGTTTAACAAGGTTTGTACAGAGCTGTAGGAAAGACTTTAATTATAAAGCAGATTGGGATTCTATGGGCTGTGGGATGGAAATCTTGTAATGTTGTTTTTCATTTTACTCTAGAAACATGACAAGCATTTGTGGAGCACCGACCATGAAAACGTTTTAGTACTGTTCTTGGAAGAACAGTTTGTAATCAGTAAACAAGAGTGTTCTTTCTTTAACCCTTTTCATAAAGGTGTCATTTCACACAATGAATGATGGAAATATGCACCTTTATAAGCTTTTCTTGTTCATGTGTGTCTGGTAATTGAGCACACTGACAAGGATCAGATGTTGATTATGCTAGAAATTTAAGACTTGCAACTCCAGAACTGTACTCAAGTCAACTCTCAATTATGTCTTTAAACCATTGCACAAGTGCATATTGATGTTTTTGTAACTCACCATGTGATTACTCTTGACTACAATAGTCAAGACCTCTTTTTACTTTAACTTACCTTTCTCTTATGACCTTTGTAGAAACACAACATGAAAACACTTTTCCACCCAGCTGTACACAATAATTACTTGATCAAGAATTCAATGTTTTTATTATCATACTTTTTCACACTTTTTTCTCCTCTTATTGATTTTTATGTAGAGCTATATTTTAACACCTCTAAAAACTACAGTGAGGCAGTGACAGGTCATATACTTTTGATCAATTCTGTAGTGTGAAAATAGAAGGCAGCTTGATCTTCACTTGAACTCTTTTTAATTTACAGCCTATTAGATCAACTATAAGAGTCAGTCAAGCCTAGACAGTTCACTCCCACCAGCCAGGTAGTGTGTCTTTAAAGGAGTAAACATTTCTAGTTTTGTACGTCAGTATGGTAGAGTGACTACAGATTCCAAACAGTAATATACCCAAGTTAATGTCTTGTCTGCTATGATGTATTACTTTTCTGTAATTAAAACCTGCAATATTGTACTGTTATAGAATCTAGTTTATAGATTCTTTACTTATGATTAATGTACCACTGTGGAATAATTGTATAAAGTACTATCTAGTGTACTTTTTCCACTTTTGTTATTGCTTCACTTAACTATCCAGGACATGCTTTTGAGGTACGTTGGCAAACGGTTACACAACTGGAAAAATGCTGATGGTTTGTTTTTCAAGCCGATGACTAAAATAACTTTATACTATAATCGACAGAAATTAATTGAAATGCAGTTAAATGCAGTAAAAATACGTATCAGATAATGTGACAGTAAGTCAATGGCAATTTACTTTTAACCACGTGATTTCCATGTTATATTCTATTTAATGCATGCAAATCCACAATGGATTTACAGGTTTGTACTGACCTGCAGAATATATGTAAGGACATCATGTTCTAGTAAGGCCTGGGAATTCACTTGACCTGATTCCAATGAATTATGTACGATAAAGTAATTCTTGCAAAATCACTCCAGTGAACTCTTCTTTTCTGGTGGAAAGATTCTGTGCCAAGAATGGGCTGCCATCCCTCTGAGCAGTAATGCTGATCTTGTTCACACAAATCATAAGTGTACTGTATGTTACCACAAACATTAATACCACTCGCATTTTGCCAGCTCTGTGTAACTGGCAGGATAAACAAGCATACAGTACATATAGCACATATTCCTGTCCTCAACAGTCAATTAGTTCAGCATTTCTTCATTTCATGTAATCTTTTATGTTGATTTAGATGTGTTACAAATAATTGTTCTCTCAGAAATTGATGAATGAATACATTTAATGATTTTGCAGTAGTCAGTTGAGAAATATAATGCTAAGGCATCAGCACAAAAAGTACAATAGAGGAAAGATAAGGGGGGAAGTGGTTGTCTTGCTACATGGAATATTGTTTGGAGCATTAAATTCAACTGAAATAAAATCTCACTTACGTGAAGTGTATTTTTTCTGTATGTTTTTTTCTATAATTCTAAAATCAGATAATAATGAACATGGATTCCACAGGTTTTCAGTCTTATCTATGTAGTTTTACATGTGTTTACAATTTATATTGTTTCAGTCTGTATTCTAGGAATATAATATGTAATAAAGACAGAATCTGCTAATTTCTGGTATTCATTTTGTATAATTACAACAATTATAAACACCCCTTGTTTATTTTACATTGGGATAGATTTATCTTAGTCCTTGTATGAGAGAATGTAAATTAAATCATGCCTTACACCAACCAGGCTTTGTGACTGTGCCTTGAAACACCAACTGTTTTCCAAATGTAGTTTTCTTGTTGAGACTTTCCACTGCTACGGTATTACTCTGTCTCAGTTCACGGTCTACCCACAAACCAAAGTGCGCCCACACAGACGCGATTGGGTGAACAAACCAAGCCCTACTATTGTGTCTCTCCACAGACTAGGATTTTAGTAGGAGAAATGATGGACATCTAAAGGAATTTGGGCATGGTTTGAGCTAAACAGAACACTTCAAAGAAGCATGAAGTTAATTCATGTTGTACTTTGCTGGGAAACTATAAGCAAACAGCATTTGACTGCATGTGGTAATGTCTTAATTTTTAATATGAAAATTGAAATACTGAAATCCCTGCCAATCCAAAAACCAAACTATCCCTCCCAGCCACACACGCATAACACAGATATACAAATTTTCCCCCTGCACTGTTTATGATATTGTCAGTCTTGAATCACTACTGACATTCAGTGATTTAATTTTGGACCTTCAATAATGATGCTTATGTGCATAATTGGAAAATAGAAAAGTCAGCTTAATTGTTGACGTTGAGAGAATACATAATTTGCTTAAAAATTAGAGATTTTAGAAATATTCTAGCCCAGTTATATACTGTATAATAATGATTAATAATTCTTTACACTAACAGTGTGTACTGTAGGGTTTTTCTGGACACTCCACTCAAAGCACTTTACACCTCCATTTTTAGGAGACTGTTTGGTAAAAGCCAGGGGAAAATCTAGACAGGACACTGGCATAACACCCCTACTCTTTTTGAGAAACGCCCTGGGATTTTTAATGACCACAGAAAGTCAGGACCTCAGTTTTACGATGGCGCCTTTCCTCTACAGTATAGTGTCCCCATCACTATACTAGGGTATTAAAATCTGCACAGATCCCACTAACAGCTCTTTCAAACGCTTTCCTTAGGATGTCTTCCCTCCAAGTACTGGCCAGGCTCACACCTGCTTAGCTTTTATGGGTTGCCAGCTGTGAACTGCAAGGTGATAGAGCTCTTCACATATTATTTATTAAAAGGATTAGTGGAATAATAGCTACATCAAGAAAGTCATCCATTTTCAAAGCAGAATTTTGATGATTGCTTGCTTTCGACCTGCTTGCATATTTAAACCTAAGGACACAATGACACCGTCGGGGAAAATCACTTCTGTTATAACCAGTCTTCATCATCAACTTCTTCAAGCCCAACCTTTTCAATCATTGAAGTATGACAGCAGATGAACCCAGTATAAACACGTCAGTGCACAACCCAGTGCACCTGGGTTACTTTTAGGAGTAACCCATAAGTGATATGATGAAAGCCCTTATCTGCCATCGTCCCTCCTCTGAGCACACCAGCAGCTGGTAGTGTGCTGGGAGAGAAAGAGTTGGCGAATGTCACTCACACACACTGCATTGTTCCTCTCAGCACTCCATGGCTTTGCAGTCAGCGTGGGTGAATCTGATCCGTTTGCCAAGGTTAGCTGCTGTGAGCCGAAGACTTCAGCATGGAACAAGATGAAAAGACCTATAATATTAGCAGTAATAATTGGCTTATGATAATTACAGTAGGTCTGCTGATTCATTCTTCAGGGAAAGCCAGTTGTTCCTAGTGTTGTACTCTTCTCTGAGTTGTATTTTTTCTAGGTTGTGAGTGTAAGGTTTTCTGATTTTAATTTTAATTTAAATAGATTCAGTTCTAGTATTTGGAAGCTTATAATTTCAATACTCGTTCTTTTCAAGATCAAATTTTAGTTTTACTCCCTCAAAATTAAATTGTATAGTATTGGAATAGGAAACGATTGAACATCTTGATATGCTGTAATACTAATATATACACTGGTATGGTAACATAATGATTACTTGATAGTGTGAATGCCTTAATATAACATTTCAGACATGTTTAGAAGAAAATATTAATATTATGTCATCTATTACCTTTCAGCCCCTCTAGGACATGTTCCTGCTAATACTAATAGATCCAATGTCTTAAAAGAAACAGAGTATTGGCTTTAACAAACTGTAAAGATATGGCTCTTCATTTTAATTTTAAATTCACTTTCATTTGTGATCCATGGTGTCCCCTAAAATATATTTTTTAGAAAGTGATCACCGACATTTTGATAATACAACATACAGTAATAATAATGAATTCTTACTCTTGGATTCCGGGTGAATCATTTTGGATTTCCTTTGTGTTTTCTAAGGAAAACATGTTGTTGTTGTTGTTGTTGTTGTTATTATATACACTTATATAGCACTTTTCTGGACACTCCATTCAACGGACTTTACAGGTAATGGGGACTCCCCATACACCAGCTATCAATGGGGAAAACAGAGTAATGAAGCCAGTTCATAGATGGGGATTATTAGGAGGCCATGATTGGTAGCCAATAGGAATGTTGGCCATGACACTGGGGTAACACCCCTACTCTTTTCAAGAAATGCCCTGGGATTTTTAATGACCACACAGAGTCAGACCTTGGTTTTACGTCTCATCCGAAGGACGGTGCCTTTTTACAGTTTAGCGTTCCTGGATCCTGTCACTATACTGGGGCATTAGGACCGACACAGACCACAGGGTGAGCACCCCCCTACTGGCCCTCTAATATCTCTTCCAGAAGCAACCTTAGTTTTTCCCAGGAGGTCTCCCATCCAGGTACAATGTTTCCTGATCCTCTTGTTTTGATATCATTTTGAGAACATGACTAGGTTACTAACTATACCAGAATCTAGACCATTGATATAGATTAGGTAGAGCAATACTCTTAGTACAGATCCCTGTGTTACTGCTCTGAACACATCACACCATTTTGAACCTTCGTCCATTATCTGCATTCTGTTTTCTATTCATTAGTTCTATCAAGTAGTTCTTTATCCCAGTACATGCTCCAAATGAAAACAAATGCCTATTTCAAGGGAATATCATAATGTCATAATTTCATCACTGGGAATCTAAATATGATATGCTCTGAGTGTATTCATTATGACTCCTGCATGCTCAAAGTTAAACAAGCTTAACCAGTTATGGTGATAGCCATGCTTTATTAGCGGTTGTAATTGGCAGGATACCAATTACTTTTCACACCTGAAGAAGGAAACGTTGTCTCTTTTCTTCTCTTTTCAGCATGGAATAAACCTTTACTTGTTCCTTTGCAGCCTATGCATGCTAACGCAGCTACCTACTTGAACTAGTTATAATGATTTACCTTTTCTAAATCCATATTCGCTGTCACCTAGAATCCTATTGCCATACAGCTGATTCTCTAATTTAGTTCTCATTATCATTTCCATATCAGGCAGTGTAAGACTTATTAATCTGTAATCACTCTTGAAATAGATTTGCCAACAGTTATACATAACATGTCTTTTTTCTTTGCCTACAATTAGTAGAATACAATTAGCTCTGGAGATTTATCTAAAACTCTTCTAATGCCTAAAAGACTTCTATCTTGCTTACTAATATTATTTGAAATATTACTTTCTTTCTTAGCTTGTGGCATGTTGTTAATTCCTTTATTGTTAAAAAAACTAAAATGTTTAATACATTAAACATTTCTATACCGCATTTTATCATTCCATATTCTTTTAATTTTACTGAATGTTATTTTTTACTTATTTATTTTATTTTTCATTTTGCTGCTTTCATGCCTTCCGGTGAGTTTATTCTGTATTAAGCAGATATTATAAATATTCTAACAAAGTAATAAACACTCTAATGAGTAGAAACAAAACTGAGCTCCACTCTGAATTTCCCTTGCAGTCAACCATCAAATAAATTTGTAATGTTCGAAACTTTACCTTGCCTCTGGACTAATCAGAAGAAAATAAAAACCTTTTTGATAACTGGGTTTGGCTTTTTGGAGGCATGTGACTATTTCATATGTTATAGTGTGATAATGGCAAGTTGTAACAAATTTCAAACATTATCTAGATGTAAATTTGAGCATATTGAACTAAGCAGCTTTTTTTTTCTCGGTCAGTCTGTGGTTGCAGATTGTCTCTATTTGTTTGCTGGATACAGTTGTGCTATGTTATTGGTTACATGGCTGTTTGAAGACACCCTTAGTTTTATTTTTCTCTTTTTATCTAAGAGCAAAGCAGCATTTATTCAAATACTGAGAATTTGATCAGGCACAAGCATATTGTGATAGTTGGGTTTTATCTCTTCAGGGAAATTAACTATCAACGTGCATCACCTCAAATAACAATGGAGGAATTAAATTGAATTATCATTAAAGATTAGTAGCACAGCAGACGTTTTCTAATTCCCTGCTCTGAAATCCCTCAATTTCATACATAGTGCGTACATAGCCCAAAACAAATCATTGTATTTTTTTTTCTGAAAAAAAAACTTTACTCAATTACAAATATTCCAATTCTGGTTCGCAGAGGAGCCAGATCCTGCCCAATGGGCGCAAGCCAGGATATACCCTGAACGAGATGCCAGTCCATCACAGGCCACAAACACAGTCACAGACACCCACACACTCCCACCAAGGATACATTTCCCAGAAGTCAATTAACCTGCCAGAATGTTTTTGAATTGTGGGAGGAAACCAGAGCACCCAGAGGAAACCCACACACACATGGAGAGAACATAAAAACCTCACGCAGGTAGTGTCACGGATGTCGGAAAGGACAAACCGTGGAATGACAGAAGAGTGAAAAGACCCTATGCGTAGCAGCGAGACAGGGGTTAGCCTGGGCTCAGCTGTTCAGGAAATGCCGTATAGAAACCTATGCCCTCAGGTAGCGGACATGGGGCGACCTGGTGCTAGGCAGGTTTCAGGACATCTAAACGTCAGTGCTGAGCGAGTAGCAGAGGAAAAGCAGGAAATTAATAGGCTACACAACAAGACACACCAGAAAGACAAGAATAATCACAGGGAACTAGGAACAGGAGGAAAGTAGAGCGCCCTCTAGGTGTACTGGGCGTGACAGGTAGCACACCAGGGCCGAAATTGAACCCAGGGTCCAGCACTGTTAGGCAGCAATGCTAACCACTGTGCCAACCTGCCACCATGCCAGAGATTTCCAGTACTGCTGGTAGCAATAATTTCTATATACGTTTGAGGAAGATCCTTTCATCTTCATTGACGTATCAGACTGTTACATAGCCAGAGTCTGAAATTACAGATATTGGTCTTTGTAATTAATATCATTTAGAGAAAAAATGTGGTTGAATTGTTTGTAAAATTTTACTAGGACATTTAAGTATGTTATCTATGCTATTTGTTGCACGACTTCTGTTTCTTGGGAGATTCTCATTACGCAGCTCAGTTTTGCATAGTCCTACATTAAATGTAGAAATTTCAAACAATTTTATTTAGTCATGTTCAGGCTTGGGATAAGTTCATGTTAACTTAATGCAGAGTGAATGTAATCACTTCACACTGATGTGCACTCTTCTTCCAGTAGCACAAGTGTTAAAGCAGTGCATGGCTCTTACTGTTCATAATTAGTCATTACAATTGTACCCTGATAGTCATCTCTGATAAACTAGTTTATTCAAGATCCACAGATAACATATTGTCTTTCAGCTGTTGCCAATCAGATGAGCTCACTGCTCATCTTGAGTTCTCTGTTCTGAATAAAATATGAAGTTGTGAGGATTCATTTAATCTTTGTGTTAAGATGAAAGGGAAGTTGTAAGTCTAGAGATAGCTGGAGGAAATTACTATGAATATTGTTAGAAGTGGTGAAAAAGTGAAATGGAGTGTGAACGATTGATTCACAGGGGTTATTGAGGAAATAATATAATAAAACTTTATTCTAATGGAGCACACCTCAAACCTAGGCATCCCAGAGAACTTTTATAGAAATAAAAACAATATGTATGCAAAAATATTAACTGGTAAACTGGTTCCATTCTTCACCCCTCTGCTCTTCTTAGTACCACCATCTCCGGTCTCCTCTATTGTTATTGTTGTATTGTTGTAAGTGTATATTGTAATTGTGTCTTATCTTGTGTATTTTTCTTATTTATTGTTGTATTCTTCTTATTTATTGTTATTGTCATCCTGTAAAGCGCTTTGAGAAGCCACCTTTAAAGGCGCTATATAAAATAAAGTTTATTATTATTATAAAAACAAACCCATTTAAAATTAATTATAATAAGCACAGCTAGACAGATATTTTATGTGTGCTTTTAGTCAAATCTAGTGTATAAAGTTTCAAAGGCTCCACTGTGAAGATCAGAACTGCTGTATCAGCTTGAGTCAGAAATGATGCCTATACTATATTTGTGTATCTTCCATATAGACGTGAAAGCCTACTTTATACTTTGTGATGGTATCCGAAGTTGACCACTAGGATATGAAAGTGGATAAATTTGATACAGTGGAAATCACAATTGCATTACTTATAAATAAAAAGGGATCCTTCTTGTCTGTTTATTATTTTATTAGAATGTATTTTTCTTTATGGTATTTGTATTATATTTGTTTGTGTACCTTCTATATATTCCTGCTTATTAATGAAATGAAAATGTTGTTAAGTGCAAATACTTAATATACTTTGAAGTCCATTTAGTTGGATAACATTCTAGTAGCCTACTCACTGACTCTGGCTGTGACTTCTTTCAAATCGTCTCCTGTTTTCAGGCACTGTATTACAGCATCTATGAAAACTGTGAAAATGGCAGTTTTCCCATTTTGGTGACCCAGAAAGGTCTGTGTAAACAAAATCTCAATTCCTTCCAGATTCAAAGTAGGCCACAGACCCTGAGAACAGTCATTAATTCCATGCCAGGTCGTAAAATAGATTATTGTATAGCTGGAGAATGGACGGAATTTCCTTGTGTTTCGAGTGTTATAAAGATGAGTTTCTTTTGCCAACAAAACTTGTGATAGTTATTTGACCATTTATGTCAGTCTGACAGAAATGATGTATGTACAACAGTATATATTGTTTTAGGGAGTCTGAAGCTGTGTTTATATTTTCTAGCAAATGTTTTCAAAAGACACTGTCAGTGCTATTGTGAACATAAAAGTATGCAGATGTTGTGAGGTTGAGGGTCGTAGCTCTGTGATGATGAGAATGGAAGTGACAGCATGTTAGGTGCAGGGTTATGTTTTCACCAAGAACAGACTTTGATGAAAATCTTTTTTCCTGGATAATCACAATCAGCTATATTAATGCATTAACAATGAATGCTTGAAAGATGCTTGGCCAAATTTCATGAAACAAAGACTTGATCTGTTTTAAGGGTATTAAAAAGTTCATGACCATGTACTGGGAATAATGGTGTCTGTGAAATTAATGAGCTAAATGTTTTGAATTTAAAATGATCATCAGTATTGTAAACGTTTCAAATCAGTGTGCTTAGTGGAGAAGTTAAGAATTGTTGTCTTATTATAAAGAAGAAAAGCAGGCTAAAAGGAAAATTAAAGAAAACCTAAAGGTTTTCCTGAGAGACAATCCTGCTGATTGTCTTTGTTTCCTTTTCCTCAGAAATAAAAGATACATTTTCTGTGATTAGCTCAAAGCTCAGTATAACCGTAGTTTGTTATTCACACACTGCTGTGCCTAGATGGAAATTAAGGGAGTTGGTGAAGTAGCCCTGAAACAGGATTTGACCCCAATGACATTGTGAAGTAGGACTCCTCCTCCCTGTCTATAGCATTGCATTGTTTGATATGACACATTCTTTCTGTAAACTTTGCACCTTAATTGTAGGCGCCTTACAATGGTTTCTGCATGACTAAAGCAAAGACTAATTTCCTCTTTATTACAGCTTAATATTTACATTACAGACAGAAACACAAGAGAACCATTGAGCTGGTATAAAACAATGCCAGTAATGCCATTTTTTTTTCAAAAGGAGTCTAATTATATTACAGGAGCACAGAGAACTTAAATAATAAGTTATTTTAAGTCTGTGAGTTATACGTTTCTGTTTGAGCAACAGTACATTATATTACAGTACATTGTATCATCATGATGATCCACTTTTAGTTAGAAAAAGACTACTGCTTATCATTACTGCTGATCATAATCCATTTTTATTCCGTCTGTGCTTTTGACAGCTTTGAAAAAAGCCTCTCCTACCCTTTCCTAACTGTTTCTGTTTAATGGTAATTGTTGTTCCTACCGTTGTCAGTGAACAAATGAGTGCATAGAGCTTTTATCAAACTTGCTAAAAATGCTTCATGGTAATGCGACAGATGAATTAATATCAATACTGTAGTTGAAGACCCGCAGCACTCATTTAAGGAAGAGCTTACATTTATGTAGCATTTTTCATCAAAATTGAGGAGTTCCAAAGTCCATCGCCCTTCAGTTCCAAATGAACTGGTCTTGCATTGTAACAGAGACCCATAACTATACCACAACAGTATGCTGTAGACTGGGTCTAATAGTAGACTTTTAATGACAAGGTTCCACAGGTCAGATATTATAAACCTTAATCCTTACCTTAGTCCTGAAAAAGCATTAATTTTTTCACAATGTTCCATGGGGATCTTCAGGTATTTGTGTTATGTAAGACATAAAATATGTCAAAATGTGCACACACTTTTTCTGTGAGGAAATGTTCCATTGACTCCCATTCTACATGTATTCACTATTTTCCACCAAAATTAAATTTTCATCACAGGATGAAAGAAGTCCCAAAACAATGTAAAAAATGTTTTTTACATTGTGAAGACATTATTATGTTTGTCAGTAGTTGTTTTCTCAAATTCATCCACTTCCAAACATGCATACAGAAAAAAATGAATTATTTCAAAATTGTACAGGTACCAGGATCTGACAGGTTTCTTAAGAATTACTAAGAATATACAGCACTATAAACACAATTTAATATAATTTCTTAATTATTTTAATAAATATACTGATGAATCTAAATTTTAGATTATGCATATGAAGTTTGACTTTCTTGAGAATCAAGAGAGCAGGTTGTATCCACCATCATTTAATAGTGGAGCTGAAGATGGAATCCTTAGCTGCACAGTACAGCCAATGCATGTAATCTGGCCAAGTGAGAGTGAAGTACTGTACATAGCACTTGCCAAAACCATGCAAACCACACTGACATTGAGGTTGTTGTTTTTAAACATTCTGCCTTCAAACATCATTAAAGGAGAGCACTGTTTTCTGAGGAAACATTAGTTTTGGAAGGAGTTTTGCACACACAACAGTAATATCAACACTTTAATAATGTGAAGGTTACTGAATCAAAAAAGGAACCGATGTAGCAAGTTAAATGCAGAATTTGTAAGAGAACATTTATTGTCATGACGATTTAAAATATTTGCTCATTTGCAGTTATACAGAATGTCATCTGCAATTAGAGTTCACTGCATAAGGCTGTACTCCAGATATTCTTTGATGTCAGATGCTCTGCCTTCAAACCTCTTAAGTCTTCTAAAAAGTTTTTGTAGCTGGTGTTGATGGATTTGGTTGCTCAGATGTTTTCTATTTTGTACCTCGGCATACTCAAAAAGCCTTAGTAGTAGTCAGAAGATGCAAAATACAAAAATATGAGTTCATTTTCACATATTGATAGCTGCAGACTCACAGTGAGTTACAACTGACAGCCAGTGGAGTATATTAAGAAAAAAATCTTGGTCTGTGGTTTGATTTTAGCGATTCTAAGGTTTAAGTAAGAGTTAAAGATGGATATCAACAGTGTTTTTAACAAGCACACAGAACATACTAGGAAACATTTTTAATGATATAAAGGATGATGTGAATATAAAAAATCACAGTAGTACCTAAAAAGTTTAAAATGCTTCAAAGCCTGCCTGTTTCTTTGAATATTATTCATTGTTTTAAATTAAATTGTTAAATAGCTAGTGCCTTGTACTTATACTTACAAGCCTAATAATTATTTGTGAAGTTGATAGTGTTTGTGGCATTTTACTGAAGCATTCTAGAATCTAAAATTAACAACAGAAAAAAATCACAGTTCAAGTTGTATTTTTCTTTTTGAAACAGGTCACATGGACTGTGAGACTGTGATTAAAAGAAACATTTCTGCTGGAAGACCTTCAGAGTATAATGGTTTTGAATCCTTCATATGACTGAAGCATTTGTTCCCCTGCTGATTTCCTTTTTTTCTTATTAAATGATTTCTGCCTCACAGCAACCTGAGTTGAAAGACATGGTGTGTGAATTTGTCAGTCCATTAATCACAAGCTAGGAGTTACAAGCCCAACTGATTACAACCAGTAATGATGATCACAGTAGCAGTCCAAAAATAGTCTAAAAATAGCTGGTTAATTCTTGGAATTTTTTCCCTTTTAGCATAAGGCTCAAACACTGCTGAATATGAATGAAAATGAGGTGTGCTCTGTATAGTAATTAACTCCACTTAATGCCAGTCAGCAGAAAAGGTTTGATTAAAATAGTTCAGTTAAGCTGCTGCAGTAGAGTCACCTAGTGGATGTCTGCTGGTAATGCGTTTTTTGACCTGGTTGAAATAAAAAAACTAAAATGCTTGTTAACATTTCTTGTTTGATAAGAGTTAATTAAGGATACAGTCTATATTCATGTACTGTAAATTGCTTTCGTTTCTAAAACAATACTTACCCGGTTAAGAACTGTTATTTGTTTTTTTCCATATAGTGTGTCTGCTTATGTGGTTCATGTGAACATTCAAAATAAATTAACTGTTTTGTAAGGGAAACAAGTAAACAGTTGCTTTCTTTGTATACATCTTGCAGCATATAGCCTTTCATTTTCCTAGATTATATTGTGCCACAGAGCTGAATTCATGTTTTTATGTATAATACCAACTGTAGTGCCTTTGTTGTTTTCCAAATCTTACACTTGAAATTTGGGAAAGAAATAGACTTGCATGTAAAATGGTGAAAGAATGTAATCCTGCTTATTAAGTCAGGTTAATGATGTCACTGATTGTTTTGTAAGTATAACACATGATTTTTAAAACCCATGGTTCAGTTGCCGATGTTCAGCTGTTCCATAATGCCCAAATGTATTTTTTTTATATTTCAGAATCCATAAACTAGAGCGGCTGAAGCCTTGCAAGTGGGAAACACAGGAAAAGGTATTTTAAAAGAAACAGTTTGAAAGCCAGGGAGCCCATGGAAGGAATCCCTGTCCACTGATCCACCGGGACTGAAGGTCACCGACAAGGATCGGAATCATGTCCGCCTGCAACACATTCACAGAACACGTGTGGAAACCAGGCGAGTGCAAGAACTGCTTTAAACCCAAAAGCCTGCACCGCCTGACTGAGGGGGTCTTGAAGAAAGGGGCTCAAGATCAACAGCAGAACCAGAGCACTTCTGGAGGGAAGCCCAACGCCAACCTTAGCAACAACTATCAGCGGGGCAGTGCACCTGTGCGCTCGGGACATTTCCGCCCACCTGTTGCCAAGAAACCTACTATTGCTGTCAAGCCAACCATGATGTTGTCCTGTTCAGCCACCATTGATTCAGAGGGCAACCATGGACAAGCAGACTCTGGTGAACTGGGTAAAACCTCTGCTTTTGCGGTGTGGAACCGCAACGGGATGAACCGAAAGAAGCCTGGTGGTGTCAACAACAATGAGGGGGAGGAAAGCGGAGAAGAGATAGAAGGATATGGTCTACGGAGTTCCCGGGCACCCAGTGGTAACAACAACAATGGCCTGACAGAGGTGCTAAAGGAAATTGCTGGTTTGGGCTCAGGCCCCGGATCCAGCTCTGGCTCCAGCTCTAAAGACCTTTTCCTAGGCCGTATCAGTAGTTGCTACAAGCGCTCCTTGGAACGAGGTTTGCCTGCCTCCAGCTGTTTGGCTATGGGCAGTGGAACAGGAGCATCTCAGAAGCATGTTTCTCTCAGTGGCAGCACAGAAGTTATCAGCTCAGAAGGTGGACGTTTCTGTTACCCGGATTTCTCCAGTGATGGTGAGGAGGATGAAGAAGAGAGCGAGGAGGAAGAAGAGGGTGAGCATGAGAGCTGGGATGAAAGTGATGAGGAGCTTCTGGCGATGGAGATCCGCATGCGAGGGCAGCCTCGTTTTGCCAATTTCCGAGCCTCTACCCTCTCACCTGTGCCATTTGCTGTTGGTAAGAAGTGGAATACGGTTCCACTTCGCAATCGATCCCTGCAGAGGATATGTGCTGTGGATTATGATGACAGTTATGATGAAATTCTCAATGGCTACCCCTCAGAGGATTCCAATGGTGGTCACATACTGGGCCCTTATGCCCAGAGTGACCTGCAAGGCAGCTGCTTCTTCTCCAACTCTGAGTCTACCACCTCCCCTGAATCATCTTCTTCACTACCGGAAGATTCACGAACCACTTCCAGTAGTGGTAGCAGTGCACCTTGCCATCTACCTAATGGTTTGCCCTCCTCTGCAGCATCTAGAGAGCCAGACTTCGAGAGTGTGAGTGAAAAAGAACAGGTTCCTAGAACAGCAAAGTCCCCTAAAGCCTCAGAAACCCACAAAGCGATTCTAGCCATCCGGCTTGAGGAGCAAGATGCTGGTCAGAAGGATGGTGTAGCCTTAAAAAGTCCTTCCCTTCCCCAAGCCCTTCCAGGACAGCCAGTCACAATCAGCTTTAGTCCTGGGGAAGAGCAGGCCAAACCCTATCGAGTGGTGAGCCTTGAAAAGCCAGCCATGTGTAAGCCCTATACAGTGGTTGATGTTTCTGCCTCTATGGCCAGCACTGAGAGTCAAAATCAAGATGGCGTTTCCAAAATGAAAGGGTCATCAGTCTCCTCAACTTCCCCTTCGACCCCAAGCTCTCCCTTAGGTCAGCCTCTGTCGCCAAAATCTCCGACCTCTCCAACTACTATTATGACTTCCACTGCACTCAACACCTCCCGTAAGAAATCAAGTGCCATCCGGTACCAAGAGGTTTGGACCTCCAGCACAAGCCCTCGTCAAAAGATCCCCAAGGTAGAGCTGGTGGGAGGGGGTGCTGCAGGTCCCGCTGTTCCCTACAGGCACTGTAGCCACAAGTCTGCACCTACCTCCCCTACAACAGGTCTATCCTCTTCCTCCCGCACAGTTCCTGTTAAGTCACCAAACCTATCAGAGATCAAGTTCAACAGTTACAACAATGCTGGTATGCCCCCGTTTCCCATTATTATTCGTGATGAGCCTACCTATGCTCGAAGCTCAAAAAATGCCGTTAAAGTGCCCATTGTTATTAATCCTAGTGCTTATGACAACCTGGCTGTTTACAAGAGCTTTTTAGGCCTAAGTGGAGAACAGTCACAATCAAAACCAGGTTTAGAGTCTCGAGTTACTAGTCACACTTATGAGGAGATTGGATCCTCAGAGAATATCCCATCCTCTCCTACAGAAACTCCTCTTAATGGAAAAGTAGTTAAAGAGAAAGCTGTTGGGGAAGAAAGGAAAGTTGGCAGTGTTGCACAGAAGATCCTGGAAGTTAATGCAGGATCCACTACAATTTCCAATAGTACAACAAATGCTATTGCTTCTATAACTGCAGTCACCACTCAGGGAGGCTCCCAAACCAAAACCAGCACCACAGTGGCCACTCCTGGACACAGTCAGAAGGTGAGTGGTGAAACTATACCTAGAAAAGACGGTAACAGTGAACCCCAGATGTCATCAGGACCTGGCACTGCCCATCGTGAGAAAGCCAGCACTGTTCTGTCACAGATTGTAGCTTCTATTCAACCACCACAATCTCCACCAGAGTCACCCACAGTGCAGAACAAAACCTGTAGTGCTGAGGAGCTTTACTCCATCCCACCTGATGCCACTAAGGAAGCTCCCACAAGGCCGAAATCACTATTTTCTCCAGCAGAAGGATGCCTGCCCAAACCTAGAAAAGACACACCTACAAGACAGCTTCCAAAATCCCAAAATAGCACAGCTGTCCCTTCTGCAAGCCCCAAGTCTGAAAACGCCCCCTTCCCCCCACCTAGATCCACCTCCTCTCCATATCATGCCAGCAACCTGCTTCAGAGGCATTTTGGTAACTGGTCCAAACCAACAACCAATAGCTCTTCACGGCCAAATGAGGCAGAATCTGCCCAGGCAGGGGAAGGCAGGCGGACAGCAGCTGAGAGCGCTAAACCGAAACGTTGGATCTCATTCAAGAGTTTTTTCCGCCGGAGGAAGGACGAGGATGAGCAGCAAAGGGAGAAGCCCGAACGTGAGAAGGAAAAGGGCAAGTTAGTAGGTCTGGATGGTACAGTCATTCACATGCTACCCCCACCCCCAGTCCAGCGTCAGCACTGGTTTGCTGAGGCCAAAACAGATGATCCCAATCAGAAGCCCACCATCATCTTCACATACAAACCTGAAATGAGTCCTGCGACTGAAGGTGAGCCTGTTCAGATATGTGAAGAAGAGAACAAGGACAATAAGATTTTCAAGTCCCTGGAGAGGCCAGAGCATAAAAGAGAACAAGCTGTAGGATCTTCACTGCCCCAGAAGACAGTCAGGTGAGTGAACCTCTAATTGATCCAAATTATATGCTTTATTAGTTTATATCTTTAACTTAAGTCTTAATTCCAATCTGGACAGTGGTAGAACAATTTAGTGAGCAACTTCATTTCTACAGTTATGTCGGTATTTACAAAATTCCTGTCTTGTTATTGTTTTCTTTGATTTATGTTTTGTTATATTTATGAAGATTGGGATACTTAAAACTCTGTTTTTAGTTTTTTGTTAGTATACTAATTGTTATTTACCAGATTGATATACAGTCAATTAACTGAAATTGTACATTGAAGGTTGATTTTTGATGTAATATTAGTTGCTGTTTCAGCTTTCCAAAATTAAATACAGAATGAATTATTAAATAATGAACAGTGGACTAAGCACTGTACCAGGAAGCATCCTGACTCTGATAAGAGCTAACCAAAGCCATTGTATGAAGGTGTTTGCATTATATTATACTAACAAAGCAATTAGATGAAAATAGTAAAATGTCAATGTATAAATGCCTAAGAATAAAAACTAAATGTGAACTTGGATTTTCACAAGTTGAAATATTGGCAAAGGTTCAATTGCAAGTTATGGAAACATCCAGTCTTCTATAAAGGAGAAACTAATCTGAGGAGCTGTTTGATAAATATAATAAATATTACATTGTAATTAATGTTTTTAACCATTATTCCAGGCTTACAGATTCCATATTTACAGTTTTGTTGAGAAATCATTATATTACAGTTGCTCTTTGATAAAGTTTCAGAGATATTGTGCTAACAAAATGACTTTAAGAACAAACTTTTAAAAAAAATTCAGATATCTGAGATTTCTCAGTGAGGATACGTTATCAAAAGTTTTGAAACAAAGGTGACTTAATGCACTGTCCTTGATTCCTAAATGACTTAATGCCCTGCCATGTCACAGCTCTCGGCAGCTTGGCCGTTTCTCTGTTCTGCAGAGCTGGCACTTGTTGGCATTCTCCTCTAAGTGACTCAAGGAAACATATTGACATTCAAGGCCTCCTGCTGAGGAAGCCCTGTGTGTCAGGTTGATGCAAAAGGCAAATTCTGAGGTGGTCTGCTGCACAGAAACACATCCCTACTGAGACGTAACTCTAATAACTTTAGACCGCTCACCAGAAGCACAGCATGTGTGCTACAATGCCGTGTCTATCCAGGGAATCGTGCTTCATTTGTTATTAAGCACATTGTTCTCAGAGCTAAAGGCTACCACCTTTAAACATTATAATGTCATGAATTGCCAAAAGCAGCCGAATGAAAGTAACACCCACTTTCACATTTCATCATGGACATGCTTTTATTAGGATGTTGCATTTTAACTTATTATCCGGTAAGCTGTTCTTTTTCTTAATTCTTTTTGTTTCAGAAATTTTAAATATATAATGCAGCTTTCTTTCCTAGTTTAGCTTACAGTGTTTATCTTTAAAAACACAGTGAGGGGCATCAATAAAATAAAAATAGTCATTCCAAATGTATTTTGAAAAGAGGATGAAGAATGATATGCAGTAGAAGTAAAGTAATTGTTTCAGGGTTCATTGATATTAATCACAGAACAACTTGAAACCATTATGTAAATGTAATCAAGGTAAAGGTATGGCAATTTATGTGATGCTGTTAATTTAATTGTCATAGTATTTAAGACTTTAAATAAAACAGGTTTCAGAGCACATCTGAAAGAGCACAGCTGGTGTGTGAGGAGTGTTCTGGCACACTATGGCTGCCATCACATCATCCAGGTGGGGCTGCACATTGGTGGTGGTGGAGGGGAGTCTCCATTACCTGTAAAGCGCTTTGAGTGGAGTGCCCAGAATAGCGCTATATAAGTGTAAGCAATTATTATTATTATAATTATATTTAGGAGCTGAGTTTAAAGCAAGTAATAGGAATCTTTCATTTACATGTAGCCTTTAATTACCACAGCAGCTGATAGAAACCTTGTAGTAGCAGTGTGCATTATATACCACTAAATTGGTGTGTGATGCGAAAAGAGATATGAGAAAAAGTTTACAAAGCCGTTAACGTAAACATTACTTAATGCATTAACCTTCAGCAAGGGTTGAAGCACAGAAGTCATTTAATGCGTCTCTTGCTTTATTATGTCCACTGTGAGAATGTGTTAGTAGGACTTAGTAAAATGTGATTAAAAATCCTTTACGTATATGATTTTTTAAAGAAAGAAGAATGAATACTTAATTCTCTGTTTGGATTGGATGATCCAAGAGATAAGAGCACTGAATCAACACAGTGAATTAGGGCATGAATTGATTTCCTAAAGAATGGGTTAGTTACTGGATGTTCTTTTGCCCTTTACCTAAGGTTTTAAGTTTCTATATCTTGATTTTTGTACCATTAACCACCCATTGACATCAGGTGCTTAAAATTATAGCTGTGATTATATCCTATCCATCTTGAATTAAAAAATCCTACTCCCCTTTGCAGTGTTAAAGGAGGTGTGATTCATGTCTTAGTTTTACTGCAACTGTTGTATTTGTTTTTCTCTGTCACCTCTAAGCTCTGTACTGGCAAATGTGTTGTCAATCCAATGGGGACAGTAAGAGACATGAGTCAGTGGCTTTCTATGTTAATCATCACTCATGAAAGGGCTCCAGTGGTACAGAATTAGGCTGATCAGTGTACCATGTTGCTTCCTTGTACAAATTGTGTAATCAACATTTATTTAAAAATGTCCCTACTCTCAGAACCACAGCCTCATTACTATTTTTCTGTTAGCATTAATGCATAGTATATAATAGTTACATAGTTGCATGTCTGCAAGGCTTTATTATTGCAGACAGGTTTAGTTGTACTGCCTGTATTAGAATCTAGACCTCAGTTTAGGGTGTAAAAATTTCTCCTTTGCGTATCAAGGGGTACTGAAAACTGAGCTTTTTGGGATGCTGTTGAAGGAAATAATTGGGGATAACAGACAAGTTTAGTCAGGTTCTTGGCCAGTCTTGTCAGTGGGCCATGCTGAAACAAACCATCGTGCTAAATGCATTCTGTAGCAAACGTGGTCTAAGGTTTTACAGAGCAGATTTCTTTCATGATGGGAGGAGGCGTCAAGCATTAATGCCCCTCTTCTTTTTCCAGCCTGATGTGAGATTCTGCAATAAACATGCTGTTTCAGATAGATGTGTGGTTTTACTTTTGTTAATTCCCTGTATAAATGAACCCCCTATGACTAGAATTTAACCCTTTCCCTTGGCCCATCAACTCTGGCAACTAGTAAAAAGTAACGTGCTATGCCTCATTTCTAGCTAGAGCTACCTACTGCAATTAGTTCTTCATCAGTTAACACCATCAATTGTGCCTTGCTGCCTCTTTCCCAGTCCTTCAGTTGTTAATAAACACCCCCTCCCCAAACTCTGCACTCCCTCCCCAGTCCCAAGTATATCTCTCAGCCATTAGCATAAATTTCCTGTACATTAAACTTTCTCTCAAGTTTTCTCCATAAATTAAGACATTATTTTAGTATTATTCATAAAGCTTAATTTTAAAAATTCAAATAGCAAAGGTGGGATTTTCAGAAATAGTGTCTTTTTGGACATCGATTTGATCAAGTAGAGGAAGAGTTAAGTGCCTCTCCCCAGAGATGAATGCTGTCATTGGCTGGCTCTTCAAGTCAGGTATACGTCAGGCAGGTGAGCAATCTCTAGATTGCTGCACACACCAGAAGGGCTGGGACAGCCCTCACTCGTAGATTTGCACTATGGGCCTGACAGCAGTTTCTCTTTTCCAAACATGCTTAATGGAATTAAGAAATACTTTCTGAAAGCATCTTTCATGGGGAACTGTGTGAGCCAGTACAGTGGGTAAGCTGGAATTGTACTCTGCTTTCTTTTCAAATTTTCACATATGGTCTTGGTCTCTCTCATAGGTTTAAAGGGGAGTTGGCTTTTTTTACTGCTGTGTTTACACAGCCCTGTTGCTTTTAAAAACTTTGAGCTCTGTTGAAGTTCTTCGGGCTGCTTCAACAAGTTGGATCCGGATACTGATATGAAATCATAAAGCTTGGAAAAGGCTTGAGGCTAAACGTACCTATTTGTTTTTGACAGTGTCTTTCTCGTTCTTAATGTGATTATTAATATAAAAACAAAATGTTCCTATTCTGTTTTTCATTGGGCATTTTTTCCATTTCATACCCCTGTATGGATTTGAATTCAGAGGTATTTGATACTGATGAATATTAAAGTAACGCAG
The DNA here is from genome assembly GCF_055471065.1 of Atractosteus spatula. Classification (NCBI taxonomy): domain Eukaryota; kingdom Metazoa; phylum Chordata; class Actinopteri; order Semionotiformes; family Lepisosteidae; genus Atractosteus; species Atractosteus spatula. The sequence goes on from NC_142712.1 coordinate 53,647,144, forward strand.
GCCCATATTGTTAGTTATCTAAGGTGAAGTAATAGCTGAACTATTATCACTTTGTGTTGTTAAATTTTTTACTTTGGTGATCAGCTTAGATTGCATTCCTTGGTTAGTATTACTCATATATGGCAATTGTGTCTCTTTACTCTGTGTGTACATTGTTCTATAAGCAGTTCCATATGCTTTGTTTGTTCACATTTGTTAAGAAAGAATGTAGCTGCAGGGGAGTACTTGCATCCCCATTCCCAACCTATATTTCAACCAATGCCCCAATTGCACGGACATGTTACCAACTACTTTCTATGAGAAGGCGTTTTTCAAAGATTGTGAATTGTAGCTGTTAATAGCAATATAAGATCTTCTGATTTGAAAATAATGTATTTTAACATGTACCACATCACATTCAGTGAAGGTAATTTGTTGTTTGAAATGTGAGTGATTTATTCTTCCTACATTTTGATTTGTAGATCCTAAATTGCATCAAACCTGATTTGGGAAATCTTCGGTTAGTAGGGAAAATATTAGTTTCTAGGTTAGTAATGGAAACAATTGGTGAAATGTTTATAGATTTTTAGAAAAGAAAAACTAAGCAAACATCTAAAATTGTATTCATTAGCTTCCAGGTTTCATTACCAAAAAATAATCCCTCCAGGTAATTATTAAAACTATCTTCACTCAAAGCTCTTGGAAGTAATTCTAAATGATGGAAGGTTCACCTTCTCAGCTTGCAAGAATGTGAACCAACCAGACTAACAGCATTGCATTCTAAAGAAGAATGCAAATCAATCCTGTTAGATGGACAGAGGAAATGTTTCAAGATATACTGTGTCACCCAAATGATTTTATACAATTTTGCAACATTTGTTTCCTTCCTCATACTCTTTATGCTACCAGATTATTTGATATGTCTTGTCAGAATCTATATAAAAAGATAAAAGTATTCAGAGGATAATCAGCAGTAGAGCAGCCAGAAATTACTTTTCTGATTATTTCAGAGGCCTTTAACATGTAATTTGCTGGTTACTCTAAAATATTTTTTTGTTCCAGCTGTCCCTCAGTATATTTTTCTTCAATTATTATGTGTATGTTCAGCTGATATGACAATAATAATGTGTTAAGTCATTGCTGTTAGGAAGCATGCTCTATTTGTAGTATGTATAAAGGCATGGCTAGGCTTTTTTTCTGAAAACATAAGACATAAGTAAATTAGTAAGTTAAATGAATTACTATACAGACTGCGTATTTAATTCAAAATGAGATAAACACAATTACTGTAAATAAGGGAACAGTAATGCATTGATGGTCAATTAACTATCCTGACTTGTCTGATATTATGTGAGCCATCTGTTGTTTAATAATTCCATTTTAATACAGATAAACTTTTCTTCCAACACAAAGAGAATGCCATAGTGTATGCATGCTGCTGAAGTACCAAAGGCCACTAGGTGTCATTTCCAGATAATAATTTTCTTATTACTGGGTATTGGTGATGCAGAAATACACAGCTAGATCATGGGAATTGAAGCATCAACACTACAGATTATTGAATAAATCAATTTCTTTTTATGAAAATATTAATTTTAAACTTACACAAATGTTTTCTCTAAATCCATTTTCTGAATTGAAAAAATGCTTAATTTTCATTAATTTAACATAGTATTATTTTGATTTTTTTTCTTCGTTTACTTATTTTTCCTGACACAACTAGTACAGCTCTGATGGATCGTGTTGTAGCAGGTTGATGTTTCCAAAGGGTTTTCATAATATATAAACATCCAACACCCAATTGGGCAAGAGGCAGTCTGCATGAATTTGTCAGTACATTTTGAGGTTCACGAAATGGCATGTTCGAAAGTTGTGATGATGAAATATTTTTGGCATATAGGCAGTGTACCTTCATATAGTTACTTAACTTTAGTCTTTTCACCTTTAGTCTTTCAGTTTTTTCAAACTTTAGTTTATAGCTTTTAAATATACATTTTGTCCACCTTCATCAAATTAAGAAGTAAAAATCTTCATTAGAGGGTGGGACGGTGGCACAGTGATTGCCATGTAGTGCTGGATCCCGGGTTCATTTTTGAACGTGAGGCGCTTTCAGCATGGAGTTTGTACAGCATGTTCTCCCCACGTGCGTGCTTATGTGGTTTCCTCCGGGTGCTCTGGTTTTCTCTGGCAGTGCAAAGGCATACAGGTAGGTTATTTGACTTCTGGGAAGACGGTTCCTGGTTTGAGTGTGAGCATGTCTGGGTCTGTTTGTGCCCACCAACACGGCCTTGCGGCCATTGTTTGCAGGGATAGGCTGTAGCTCAGCCCCCCCCCCCCCCCCCCTGTTTGACCCTGTTTTGAAGTGGTTAGACAATGATTGAATATGATTTATAAATATGATTTATTAGAAATACTACTCAATTGTTCTTTAAAATTCTCCATAATGCTTGAATATGAATTATAATTTCTTATTACTAATTTCTTAGTATAGATCAGAGAAAAACAGATTTATCTACAGTATGTTAAGGAGAGATTGCCATGCATTTGCCATTTTAATCCTTTAAAGCTTCTAAGATTTGCTTGCCTTTACATGTTAGCTAGGAGAATTGCCAACACATCTTTTTCAAATAAGCTCACCTTTTAGTCTTATCCTTTGTTTTAACAGTGCTGACCCTTTATCCTTTATCTCCTAAAAACTCGTACAGCAAATCATCAGTTCAGTGTGTACATATGATTCTGAAGGTTCTCAATTAGTTCACTGTGCAGTTCAGTACAAAATCTTTTTTTTAATTTATTTTATTTTTAAAAATTTTAAATTGATCTTTTCCATGGTCACAAATGCTTAGTCACAATGATGCCAAAACCAGTTAATCAATTTCCAAAAACAACAGTCTTCATTTTTCTATAAACGTACTTTCTGTAAAGATTCATAGAGTGATATGTTTCTTCTGAGGTTCTGTATATAAAAGATCATCTTCAAGTAAGTGTGTTTGTAGGTAATTTTTTATTTAAAAACTTCATTAACACTCAAACATTGTATACGATGTTGCCAACAGCTATGTATTTCAGTTTGTCACACAAAAAAGTCAAGATCTCTTCAGAAGGTATAATAATTACTGTGGTATTTTCCTCATAAGCTTCTATTAAAACTAGGACAGCAGACACAACCTGGTGGCAGAGCATCACCTTGCAGTGTATGTTGTGTTTTTCAGCCAGGTGCCAGGCGAGAAGAATCAGAGTGGGGTGCCTGCTGCTGCCTCTCTCCCTGCCAAGTCTGAGTTCCCTCAGAGAGATGAACAAGTGAGCGCAGCTGCCACACCAGCCTCTGTGAGTGAGGGCACAGGCAGCCTGGAGGAGCGGGAGGAGGAATGCAGTGACTCTCCAGCTTCTAGCACCTGCAGCGCCACCTACAGTAACTTGGGTAAGCAACAGTCTCTTGAGTAATTCTGTTCATTTAGGATTTCAACCGGCGTCTAGGACGGTAAGTAATACTATGAAACTAGACAATTTAAACCACAAAGTACTTTCTCCCTTGGATCTTTATTTGTGAAATGCTATAGTACAAATATGGGAAAAAAGAGGAGTTTTTGTTACTGATTGTATTATGTTGTATATACTGCAGTGCTTTATAGGAAAAAAAAACTATTTAAGACTTTGTGTTATTAAAACGTGTAACAAAAACTACATTCCAGGTGAAACGTATTAGCAAAAGAATAAATGGTAATATGGATGATACCCATTTAGTGAAAAAAATGCTGGGATAGTTTGTGAATGCCAAATAAGCTTTCAGTATAATGGAAGTCTTTTATGTCAGAGCTTTTTTTTTAAACATGACAGTTGTGTGATATTTATATATTAGAATCTCCACTGCAATTCTGTCTTGTGCATGAAGTGTGTAATGATTAATTGATTTTAAAGAGGCCATGGGCAGACTTATTAGGAAGTTGCGGTGGTATTGGTCAGGTATAGCCAACAAATAATCCATGGGTCTTTTCTAGTGGTTGTAAACGCTTCCATTCTACAACTGCAGAAGCAAGCTTTTCAAACTGCCTGGATTTGAATTTGCTCTTCGTAATTGTAATTGTGTTTTGAACTTGCTCTTCATTAATTTTGGCTTATTAAAAGATGATGCAGATTTCAAGCACAAGGCATTTAGCTTTTTTGTCATGGAATGAAACATGTTGAGCATTGAGCCTAGCTGGTTTCTTCACAGAAGGAAACATAAATCCTGGTTCTGTTATATATGCACCGTTGAGAGTTTAAGAATTATTGGGAGGGAAATATTATTGCTAATATTTCAGAGAAATTTTAAACATTTGTCATGATTGATCCTACTCTGCTTCTCTTTAGTTCTAATTGATTGCTTTGAAGTCAAAGAAGTTTAATTAAATCATGTAGTGACCCTGTATTTTTCTAGATTATGACAGCATTAATCACTGGGACAACCTAAGAACCAACTGGTAGATACAGTATTAGATAGCTCTGTCGTTGTAGTCATCTGTTTTTTGGAAATTCTGACTTCTGATACATTGTTGTTATTTACAATTTATACTTACTGCATATTAACTGTTGTGTACAAAATTTATCAGCAGTGAACCTGATATGGCCATAGAAATCCCTGGAGTTGTGATTGTGTTGCCTTACTACTTAATTTGTTAAATAGTTTCCATTCCTTTATAGGCATGTATTATAATAAGAATAATAATAAACTTTATTTTATATAACACCTTTAAAGGTGGCTTCTCAAAGCGCTTTAAAGAATGACAACAACAATAAATAAAAAGAATACACAAGATAAAACACAATTACAATATACAGAGGAGACCGTGGATGGTGGCACTACGAAAAGTAGAAGCAGAGGGGTAAAGAATGGAACCAGTTAAGGCCCTTCTAAAGAAGAAGGTTTTGAGTCTGGATTTGAAGGAGTTTAGAGAAGGTGACTCTCTGATATCCTTGGGGAGAGAGTTCCAGACCTTGGGGCCATAACAGGAGAAGGCCCTGTCACCCATACAGTGTAGACGGGCTTGGGGGACTGTTAGGAAACCAGAATTAGAAGAGCAAAGGTTGCGAGGTGGGGACTGGGCGATAAAAGTTCAGACAGGTACTGAGGTGCCAGGCCATGCAGAGCCTTATAGGGGAGCATGAAGTCCACACGGAATTTGACAGGAAGCCAGTGCAAGGACTCCAAGATAGGAGTAATATGATCACTTGCACTAGACCTGGTCAGGATTCTAGCTGCCGAACTTTGGACATACTGCAGTTTGTTCAAAGTAGATTTAGATACTCCAGCAAATAGAGCTTTACAGTAGTCAGTTCGAGAGAACACAAATGTGTTGATCAGCTTTTCAGCCACAGTTAAGGATAACATAGAGCGGAGTCTAGCGATATTTCTGAGGTGAAAAAAAAGATGTTTTGACAATATGCTGCACATGTGGGTTGAATATTAAGCTAGAATCGAATATCACCCCAAGGTTTTTCAATTTAGACTGAAGCTGAAGTACAGAACTGTCTACAAATGCCAGCAGCCATATCACCCTGCAACTCACAACTGGCAGCCCACTGAAGCTAAGCAGGTGTGAGCCTGGTTAGTACCTGGATGGGAGACCTCCTGGGAAAAACTAAGGTTGCTGCTGGAAGAGGTGTTAGTGGGGCCAGCAGGGGGCGCTCACCCTGCGGTCCATGTGGGTCCTAATGCCCCAGTATAGTGACGGGGACACTATAGTGTAAACAGGCGCCGTCCTTCGGATGAGACGTAAAACTGAGGTCCTGACTCTCTGTGGTCATTAAAAATCCCAGGGTGTTTCTCGTAAAGAGTAGGGGTGTAACCCCGGCGTCCTGGCCAAATTTCCCATTGGCCCTTACCAATCATGGCCTCCTAATAATACCCATCTACGAATTGGTTTCATTACTCTGCTCTCCTCCCCACTGATAGCTGATGTGTGGGGAGCGTTCTGGCGCACTATGGCTGCCGTCGCATCATCCCGGTGGATGCTGCACAGTGGTGGTGGAGGGGAGTCCCCATCTCCTGTAAAGCGCTTTGAGTGTAGTGTCCAGAAAAAGCGCTATATAAATGTAAGCAATTATTATTAATTATTATTATTAATTACAAATAGGGTTACAGGATTGGCTTTACGAAGTTGATTGGGGGTGCCAATAAGCACGAGTTCAGTCTTGTCACAGTTAAGATCACAGTTAAGATGAAGGAAATTTTGAGTCATCCAAGTTTGTCAGAGATGCAGTTAGATAGAATAGAGACAGCCATATCAGTGTCAGGTTTGTTATGGATCATCAGTATCATCAGCATAGAAATGATAGCTAAGGCCATGTGATCTTAAAAGCTGACCAAGTGGAAACATGTAAATGCTGAAGAGCAAGGGGCCCAGTATTGAGCCCTGCGGAACACCAGACTTAACAAGACCAATTTCACACCTGTACCCATTAAGAGAGACAAAGTGACAGTGATCAGTGAGGTAAGACTTGAACCATTTGAGAGCAGTGTCAGAAACTCCAAACACAGTCTCAAGATGAGAAGTAAGATGTCATGGTCAACAGTGTCAAAAGCAGCACTGAGATCGAGAAGGATGAGTTATAGAAAGAGAACCAGAATCAGAAGGTATTAGAAGATCGTTAGTGACTTTGACCAGGGCAGTTTTTGTGCTGTGAAGTTGACGGAAGCCAGATTGGAGGGGTTCAAAAAGGTTCTTTGCCATGAGGTGGTTATGTAACTGAAATGTGACAGCACGTTCTAGAATGTTTGCAAGAAAGGATAAGTTGGAGATGGGGCGAAAATTGTTAAGATTGTCGAGAGCCATGTTTTTGGCTCGGGGATGTGCCATTTGACGTGACTTGCAGCATTTCTGTACCTATACATCCCTGCATACAAATTATATTTAAAATTCTAATTAAATGGCCCTGCAAGTCTTCATATATGTATGAAGCAGTTTGAAATTTATTGCTGTATTGTCAAAATACTTTATTTGGTCTCCACATGTAATCATATAATTCTTAGGTATTTTATAATTAAAATTTTAAGAAACTGTAATGTGTAAAACATAAACCGAAACTCCATTAGAGACTGTGCTGTGTATGTTAGATGCACTTACTGAGGTTCAGTTATACAAAGGTGCCAATAAAATTAAAAAACATGTATGCTAGAGACCATTTTTAATCACTGAATAAATCTTTTGAGGGACTCAGAAACCAAGCAGTATTGAATTGGTAGTGTTCGTGTGGGATGCTTGAGGAGTCACATAGACTATCCATCTGCCCCCACTCCCTCCCACTGACTGAAGTTAATAATTGTCTACTTCAAATGTAGCTAAATTATAATTAAATAGTCCAGGCTTTGAGAACTTTCTGTAATGTTCTTTAGAAAACACAATGGGACTATAACCTCCCACCTGTTGGATGTTATTTACAGAGCTTTTACAGTGCTACTTTTAATTTCACAAAGTCATTCATTTTCCAACATTTCTAATTATGTCAGAGTTACATTAAGCAAACTGTAGAGGGAAAAATCCAGGACATTATTAAAAAGCAGAAACATAATTATTAAGCTATTATGAGAACATATTGCTTCCCAGATAGGAGTCAAGTGACTTCCTCATATTTCATCTCATGAATTGCTCAATTTAGCAAGGCATATGCTTATCAACAGTTTTCTTTCAAAGTAAAAAGTAAAATAATGCAAATTACAGGAGGAAGAAAAGGACATTATTTAAACATGAGTCTTACCATGGATTAGTTAACACCTTGTAACTCTTCATAATGAACATGCTGGTACAGTGAAAAAGAAAGCATTCATAATGTAAGACTGGAGGCTATGAACTGTTAATGATCTGGTGTCTGTAGCTGGCTATCATAGCTCATAGGTCTAGACTTACATTCTAGAAATTTCATCTTCAGAGGTAGTCTGCTGAAGGTACTGTACAAGACAAACCAGGCTTTGGCTGGTACTGTAATTGTCTCCACCCTCTTCGGGCTTTAACTCTGATTGGTTCGCAGTTTCTGTCTCTGCGTCTTTGAAGTGAAAATACATTGATTCCTTCCCTCCAGAGCTCCTGGTAGCAGAGCGCAGAGCCCCACTGTAAAGGAATGCAGAAGTAATGCAGGGCATCTTGCTGGTATGCAAGTGTCGCAGCAAATAATCTAGTTGAGCAAAAAAACAACAACAAAATGCTGTCTTTTAAATAAGCTCTATTACCTAAAAAGACTGGCTGAAATAATATTCTTCAGAAAGGTAGGAGCTTTCTCAAACTGCATTGCTCTTTATATCTCTGTTTCTCTTCCTGCATTCTCTGGGTCTGCGGTGCTGGGTGATTGAGAGTGCTGCAGGTCTGAGCTCTCCGGTTGCATTATTGGAATTTCAGTCATAATCGGACATAAGAGCATAATGTGTTGATGCTGTTTTATTTAGGTTTATCTCTGTTATCTGTCTGTCTTTTTGTGCACTTTAAGAAACTGTTTTCTCTGTCATTGAAAGGACTGCAGTTTACTTATGCTATGTGTAAAAATGAAGTGAATAAATTGACATTTTATCTTTTTTAAATAGCCCACAAACAAGAATACTGTCATGTCAATGTATTTCTTTTGGTTCTGTGGTACAGTACTGATAAGTTTACCATCATAATTGGAGCGAGATAAAGATCAATTACATGTGACATGCTGGAGGCTCATTTCATAAGCCAGAGAATTTTACAAATGACAGAAACATGAAGAATTGTATTTATGTATTTTTCTTCATACTGTCTATACATTAAGAATAACATTAATGTAACACAAAATTATCTTCCTAAGAATTTCTTCTAAAGTGTAGTTTTGTTTTTTTTTTCATTAACGAATGATCCTGGTAATCCTGGAGTAAAAAGCCATTATAAGTTTTAATATGAGTTTTATAACTGTATATGCACACCTGAACTTTTAGTTTTGTTTCAAATAATTTACAGTAATGGGTGTCTATAGATGCTAACCTGTTTTTAATGAGATGCTTAATCACTTTAAAGAATAATTATTTTTTACAGAGTCCTGACAAATTAAATTGAGCACTACCAAATATTGAATTATCCCTGTTTCCCCATAGCTCTTATATACCTTTGTTACAAATGTCAAACACTTTGCCCTTGACCCTGCATAATGATCAAGCCAATCAAGCTACTGTTTTGTTTGCTCCTGTTCCCTTTCTTATACTGTTTTGTACAATGTGGTTATAACAGGGATTTGCAAGATTCAATCTAAGCCAGCACCCCAGTCAAGTGTGCAATGGTCCTCCTGTCTATTAGCGATACATTAACCATATCTGTTACCTGCATCTTTTTAAGTACTGCACCTTGTTTTTCATTATTAATTTCAATGAATTTCTTGCATATGCCCTTCATGTTTTAAATATAATGCTAGCTGAGGGTTAGCTAACTTTCAGTGATTGTTTTTTCACCTTATTCTGTCTTTCAGAAGCCATTTGTGTAGCAATACATTGTCCAGTTAGCAGGAAACAATGTAGATGAAATTATTAGCAGAAGCTAAATGTTAAAGGGGATTTGCACAAATTAGAAAAAATAAAAAGTGAGGTGAACACAATGCACCCCTAGTTTCAGAGAGCATTTTCCTCTGTTACTAGCATTCTCCTTCTTAGCCCTTTAGCACAGCAACAGCCAAAGTGTTTAGCAATGTTTCTATTTCCCAGAAATTCCTTGTGGCCTGTGGCTGCTGATTTGCTTGGTTATGCTACAGACTACTTAAGGCAGACAGCATTAAACACATTTAGAAGGTGGCAAGGTCAAGTTGGTGCTTTACTTTGCTAAGTACAACCCATGTCATCAATTTTTTGTGTATAACTAGCTTCCCATTGCATTGAATTTTAATGTAGTATCATAAAGGTAGCCAGTATTGTGCTGGATTGCATTATAAAGTTGTTACTGTGACTCTGACCTCAGCATAAAATAGTCCATGTGACCAGCAAAGGTCTTGATGGTTAGAAATGTATTAAAGAACTTTGGGGCCAAAGTTCATATTTAAGACAGCATCTTGATCAAAAATCAACATCAAAATACAAAAACAATTATATATATTTTTTTGTCCTTGAATGTTGTCAAAATAAATATTTTCTTTCTATTTGAAGAAAACAAACTTTGATACACTTATTGGGCAAGTTTGTTTTAATTTAATTGACAAAGTGTGAATAATGCTGTATACAGCAAATTGTAGTCAAGATTCTAGAATATGACCTGAATATGCCAATGATGCACAGAAAGAAATTGTCAAAAATATTCTGCAACAGAATACACTTTAAGGAAAGAAATATCACCTCTGTCTGAGATCTCAGTTTCTTTGGGTAGTACTCTCTTGAGTCCTCAATTCTTTAAGCTATGTTCCCTAATGGAGTTCGATTTGGAGAGCATATATGTCCTCATTAGACCATTTTCCATTTTATTACCTTTCTAAAGAAAGGATTCCTCTTTTATTCTTCAGGTGTAAGAGTTACGAAGACAGAAGGATCTAAGACCTTGTAAAAGGAGAGTTTGGTGTAACATTCATGCCATAAAACAATATCTGCATTACAGTACCTTCAAAAAAGAAAGGAAGTGGTCCAATATTAATATGATTTTGTTTACCGTTTTGGGATTAATAACAAAGGATTTTTCTTAAGATTAACAATTCTGTGATATTTTCTTAAAACAATATATGGTTTCCATAGGCTTGATATATGTTATAGATGAGGAAGAAAGGTTTACCTCTTGCTTTAAATTATTCCTTATAAGCCTAAAATTTACTACTTTTTAAATATAAAAAAAACATCTTTATTTTTTGAATTGTTGCTATTCTAACAAAAACAAATTAATTTACTATTGTTTCTTATCTTACCTTTGGGTATCTAAGGTTGTGTTGTCCTTCAAACGTTGCTATCGTATCATTAGGAACCTTGAGATAGTATTAAATTCACGGGTAGAAAAGCTCTGAAGTCCATCCTTTCTTGAATCCTGATACTTGAAACGTTGTTTCTGGTTTATTTTGCATTGCGTGAGCCTTTTTGAGGAAAGTACTTTTAAGGTTATGTCTGGGGGAGTAGCATGAAATGCTTTGCTTTGCAGTCCTTGTTCAAGTCAAAGAATAAGTCTTATTCCTTTTCATTGTTACAATTTCAGTGTTGGAGGGGAAAAGCCTACACAGATGTGGTATAGCTTGCATACAGGCTGTTTGCAGAAAGTGGAAAGTGGGTGTCTTTGGTTGGCATTTTGTGTTGCAAATGGCAGGTCTCAGAAGTGTTGTGCCATGTGTTCATTAGAAAAATACCACTTTAACTTTATATACAGCTTTAAAGATTCCATGAGTATCCCTTCCTGAATATGCCACTTCAATTTCCCTGAATTTCATAAAACATGTAAGTCTTATACATAGACAAATTTAAAGTCTCACTATTCCACAACATTTTTAAGTTTCTGATTTATGTCCCTGAGAAACCTATTTCATTTCTGCTTCATTTCTGTTTCCAACAATTTGTGCTAATTTATTATGGAACTAGTATCTAGATATACAGCTTTTTAATGAAAAGATTTAGAAACTTTAAATGAAATAATAGGTATGTATTTTCATGTTAAATTAAGAATATCTGCTCTTCAACAGATGGTTGTGTATTAAAGATTTTCTTTGACATTTAACATTTAATCTCTATGAAAGATAGCATCTATTACAAACCAGTTTATATTTACCAATGAAAGAGATGTCCTTAGCTTCTGTAAGAATTTAGGGTATCATTTAAGTGCTGATTAGTCTTGAGGCATTGTCTTCTTCATAGCACATATTCAATAGATCAAAAGACAGAATGGATCAAATATTTCACAGCAAAGCTGTGTCATCTATAAAGTGTTAATAAGTTCTTTCTAGTCTACAGAAATGCAGTAAAACCCATTGTTATATACTTGAAAACTTAGTAAAACACAATTTTGGAGTTTTTTATTAATAATTACTCAAGATGTGCTTCTAGGCCAGAATCTTCTCTGTTTGTGTGAAGTTATATTTGCGTGAAGCTAAAACAGGATCATTAGGTTCTGTCAGACTCTTCCTCCTTCTTTTATGAAACCATGAGCTCTCCTGTACTGCCCACTTCCTGCCTAATAGGTACAGTACATGTTTTTTTGTTGGGTGAGGCTTTTTTTACACCTGTCTTGTGCAGTGTGACTTGGGATTTAAAGTACAAAAAATGAGGATGCTATAACAGTTTGTCCTAAATCCCAGTAACAAGATCACTTTTAAAATTGCTGCACCAATTAATGTATAGGTATTTCAGATGGTGCCATAAATTAAAAAGTAATAATACAACTATTCTTATTGTGCTTAGAATTAGAAATTAATTGTAATCAAAATATTTTGTATTCTTAAATGTCTAACCGAAATAGCTGCTTGACTGCATATATGAAACGATGCCATGATCTGTTGTTCTAAACTTATACCTAGAAAATTATCATAATATACCTAGTATATTAGTAGTGATATTTACCACAGCCCGATTGAACAAGTGTGTTTAACATGACTGCCTTACATCTCTATGGCCTGTGTTCACAGGCTGTCTAGGTTAATTGTTGTCTCTGACATTGTCCTGCTTGCATGTACGGTATGTGCCCTGCAATGGTTGCATCCCATACAGGGTTGAGGCAGGCTGGAGCCTAACACTCTGGATGGTTAAGTGGTTATTCAAAATGTACAGATGTTAAATCATCTCTGTAAGGAAAGGCCTTTAGGATTCATCCTGTGACCTCATTGTTTCCAAAAGTTGTACAAAGAGAAACATTATGTATTCTATACAGTGCTCTGTAAGGATCAGGCATTCACCAATAGTGATAAGAGTTTATTGCCCTGATTACTACAATATTATATCGCATATGTACTAAAACCTAATAAAAACTATAAAGGCTATCTTTGCGTATCAATTCACACTCAAAGTATTAATTTTGATCCATAGTGTCATGATTATTTGTGCTTTTATATTGAATGGCACATTCTGATGCACAGTACATAATGCAAAATTTGCTTTAAAACATTTACTTGCCTGTTTGCATTAAGAATATATGAAAGATTTTCTTAATGAGTAAAATAATCTTGATTATTATGTATTAATATTAGTATTGATTAATAAGTAGTCGGTAATATAACACTGGGGCAATTCAAAAGGTTTTAAATGAACAGTTGTTTTTAAATTTCCCCCAGCCTTTCTGGATCATTTATTCTTCTTCTGTTGTCTTGCAGGCCAGTCCCGGGCAAACATGATCCCCCTGAAACAACCCAGGAATCCCAAAACTTCAAATGATACCCTGGCCTCTGCTGATCTTGATGGCTCAGACACTGGCTCAAAAGCCACCCCTCCACCTTTGCCCAAGAAGACAATCACAAGGGCCAATACAGAGCCCTCTGCACTGGGTAAAGACGCAGCTACCACCTTGAAGCCAAAAGGAGAGGCCAAGCCAGGAGGCACTAACCTGAGTGTCGCGAACCCCCTGTATGACCTGGACTCCACCTGGGAAACAGCCAGCCAGAGCTCCTCCCTCAGCTCTGAGGCCAGGCTGCTAGACCAGGAGTCTGGAGACTCCCTGGAGAGACCAGCAGTTGGAAAGGGAAGGCCGGCCAACAGCCTGTCCTGCCTGACCTCATCCTCTGCTACCTCTGCAGGCCGCGAAAAAAGGGGTTACCGTAGTGCAGAATCCCTGGCAGGCCGGGGCCGGACGGCAAGCAGAGGTGGGGTACCCAAGCCTCAAAGACAAGTACTGTACAAGGGCATGGAGAACTGGGAGGAGGTGGTGGGCCGGATTCGTGGTCTGCACACTGATACACTGCGCAAGCTGGCCTCCAAGTGTGAGGACCGCTTCATGGCAGGGCAGAAGGACCAGCTGCGTTTTGGCACTGACAGCTGGTCAGATTTCCGGTTGACCACAGGAAAGCCCTGCTGTGAGGCAGGCGATGCAGTATATTACACTGCTTCCTATGCTAAGGACCCACTTGTCAACTACGCTATCAAGGTGAGTACTTTCGCACTGCATGCTGTTGTCTACTGACTTGCTTATTGTAAAAAAAGAATGAGGGAATCATTCTTTTTAATTGGCTGTAAATGTTTTACATTTTTATAAAACAAGAAAATAAGTATCCATATGGTTAACTTAGCTCTGACAATACTACAAAGTGAGAAAGTGCTAGTGAGAAGAAGGGAGTGAAAACCTGCATTATTTATAGACCAACCGATGAAATCATTAAAAAACACAGAAGAACTGCGCTTCAAAGCTAATTCTAAAATTGCCAGGCTGAAAAAAAAGCTTTTTTGGTGACCGTTTTTAAACAGCATTAGTGGTTAGAACGTTGCACTGCTGATGAGCGAGAAATAGAACTGAGGAGCTATTAGAAATGAAGACAGCAACAGACAAGAGAGGCAGTGGTTTGGAGGTACTCAGTAGGTTCTGAATTTTGAATAGATCTGTGGTTATAGCTCTCGGTTGTTGCTATGTCTTGAGGTCAGTGCATTTAAAGATCAAACTTGTTATGTAGGACATAATACAAGGAGTCTGAGTATCTCAGAGGGATAACTGTGAAATACCTTATATTAAGCAAAAAACGACATCTCGTTCAACCTGTAGTCTTGACTACTTAGTAACTGTGCTGGTCTGACCACACTTTAAATGTGAAAGCATTCAATAGTTGCAATTCAAAGATCACAAAGCATGAACAAGCATATACATTTATGAGTTGTTTTGTCCCAAGAGTTAAAAATTGAGAATCTCATTCCTTGTATGTTGGAATTGTATCATAACTAGATAATATCTAGGCAGTGGAATTGTTCATATCTAGTTTTATTATAGTGTTGGATATGTTGGCCCTTGACCCCAACTTTAGCATTATTTAATATTTCACATGAAAAGGTATAAACATATTTATTTTTAGTACATGAAATAGGTTTATATATGAAGGTCATTCATGTATAAACAAAGCCATCTGCAATGCAGTAATATTACAAATTCAGTATCATTAGGTGTGTTTCCATTTTAGTAAAATCAAAACTAGAAAAATAAAGCATGCAATACATTAGTATCTCATTTATATTTTATCAGTATTTTATCACTGTCTTGTTACTTTCCCTGTTTAATATGATGTGTGATCACATATATCACTGAACTCTATAAATATCTCCGATGTTACCAAATATTGGCACCATCATCCTGAACTGAATCAATTACTACCCTAAGGCAACACTAAAAGATGCTATTAATTAAAAGGCATAGTTCAAAAAACAACATTTATTAAATTAAGTGACTAACGTGACTTCACACAAATATGCAAATATTTTTTATCTGTCACTGTATTTTACAGTCCTAGCATGGCATTTATCCTCAAAAAGACTAGAGAAAACTTTCACATAGGAAATGGTCTGGTACCAAAGTGCAATTTAGAAGGAATATGTATCATTTTATTTGCTAGCTATTGCTATTCACTGTTTATGAATTGAAAAGAGTGAGATAAATAGGAAGGGTTTTTTTAGCTGACTCTTCAGCATTTATAACATTTTACCAAATGGAGTGATTTTGAGTGCGTAAGGAAGAAAGTTATGAGTGTAAGGAAGAAATTTATTCTGAATGGTCTTGATTACAGGGTTATAATTGCAATGCACAATTCAGTTCTTTATTATATAGAACAGATTCAGCTAATTCTCCGAGTTTGAGATTTATATAGTTTGCTATGTTCACCACTTTTGCAACAGTGCAAGTGCAATTAAGGAGTGTCTAGACAGAACCATGAGACCATCTCTAAAGTCATTACGTGAGAGCAAGCACTAGCATGAAGGGTTCTGGCATATGTTGCTTTTGCTGTCCTGTCTTTAATACCTCAGGTTCATAACAGGAATGAATGTGTGGAGGTCACAAAGAAAGCACTCAGAAAAATGTATCTGTAATTCTAGCTCTTTTATTACAGATGGACTGCCCAGCTGGAAAATGAATTAAGTTAAATTACTTAAAATTAAGTAATTTGATGTAATGAGTTTAATTGTCTGTATTTATGCATGTAGTTGTTCTTAAAATGTAGTATTGATGACATTATTCCTAATATAGTGATTCATAATTGAGAAGAAGTGTTTTAAAAGAAGCAGCTTGGTTTCTTCTACATTCAGTAAAACAGACAGTACAATGGCACATCCACTGGAAGATATCTTGGGAAGAGGCTGCTTGTCATCAAAACTGGACAGTATATATTGTTTTGTGCTACATAGAGAGAGGGGCTAAAGAAGATGACCATACTTGAATAAATAAAGATGTACTTTTATCAAATTCACACTTTATTTGCTGAATTCATCAATAACTTATAGGTGTCTCCAAACTTAAGACAAATGTGACCTGTAAGACGGGTCTGGGGCTCTCCAGAACCAGTTATGAAAACTCCTGCCCTAGAAATATTGATTGAAGGAGTAAGACTTTGTAGACAGATGATTTCTGAGCTAATATGCAAGAGTGATTAAAATATACTCCAAATGTTATACTAAGACATGTAATTTGGGAAAAGCTGTGTCAGAGAATGTACATCAAGCATTGCCTCTAGTGCAGTCCAGTATGGTTAAAAAACTGATGTAATCTTTAAATAAATAAGAGGAGTGACGCATAACTTACTTAATACCTAAAGGGGAACTACAGTCCCAATTTCTCACACTGGTTATTGAATGTCGGTAATACAATCAATGAATTGACCATATCCCAAAAGTATACAAATTCTACATTAAGCACAAAATCATGAACTTTGTAGAAGTACTGTATATGTTGTCGCAAACCCCTGGTCTCGCCACAGGTGAGAATTTTGACATGAAATGGCCTTCCTGCTCACTAGTAACTGTAATTATTAATGTAACGCAATGGATGAGCGAATAAGTACAGGTTGTGCGACAGACATGTCATCGCAGAAGTGTTCCAACATGGTCTGAATTAACAAGCAAGGTGTATTTGTTGGCAAAACCATTTCAAAGTCGAGCGCAATATTTCTGTTTGATTAAGAGAGATGTATTCACAAGCCTGCTTCTTTACAATGTAACAGGGCTTCATGTCACCAGACGTTTTGTTGCTTCGTTCTGAATCACTGAATATGGCACTGTGCATGCCTGGGAATCGAGTCTATTTTGTGATGTAAATTGGACGTCACTGTGTACATTTTACTTTAATTGTGGTTTTAAAATGCACTCATCAGTGCTGATTTATGCTAAGCAGAAAATATAAAAATAGTGTTGCAGTTCCCCTTAAGTTTGAACAATTTTACATGAGCGTCAGATTCCAAGCTGGTAAATGCCAGTTGCATATGCAGGCTGAATACAGCAGAAACCGGAAAATACAATGTAAAATGTTTTTCTTGTTTTTCGAGGTAAAACACAAAATCCCTACCTTAAATTTGCAATAATATATAGGAATTCCAGTCACAGTTATCAGTTTTACAAATATCATATTAGCGCAGAAATGTGCACTTATAATACACTATAGCAGAAATTTTAAAAAACAATCAGGAATAGACAGATTAATAAGGTATAAACAGGGTATGTAAAATTATTAATGTTGTATGCAGGCATTCACTTAAATTGCAGGTCATTTCATTTATCCAGTCAGAATGTGATTAAAGGTTTTCATGTACCTACAGTGCCATTCCATTATACTTTGTGAAGTAACCTCATCCCTAATTCCCAGAATATTCATTGTAAAAGCATTAATTCCACTGAAAGAACGTCACTCACTTTGAGCATTTGGATCACGCTTTGTATCTGGTTCAATCAGATTTCTATGTGTAATTAGATTGGGAAATCCAGCCATGCAACGTCTGCAGTGAGATGCAGGAATTATGTTTCTACATGCACTCAGATAATGCTTACTCAATTCATATCCTTTTCAAATCAAATCTCACTGCCATGTAAACAGTTCTAAAGGGTTTTCCAACAAATTTGCCATCTGAGCACTATATTCCTACTGTTAAATTCAAAATTGTGAAACCTTATTATTACTTCATACCATGTAAACACAGTGGTTGTTTCTATCTTACTTTTTCTATTTCACAAAGACTTTGCATTTTTTATTGGTTATGCTACGTAAGCACCTTTAAATAGTATGCTGCCTTGCAGGTTAAATTGTATTCCTAGCCAGTTCAAATTCTGATTAGGCTTATTAATCAAATTGGTTTTAAACTGCATAGAGTTCTCTTTATACCTTGTTTTAACAGTGTGCAGAAGCTGGGCTCTAATTATCATTCCTTCTCTTGTACAGATCTGCAAGAGCAAAGTCAAAGAAACCCAGCAGCAGTTTTTCCACAGCCTGGCAGTGAGACAGAGTCTGGCTGTCCATTTCAATATCCAGCAGGATTGCGGCCATTTCCTTGCCGATGTGCCCGTCCGGCTTCTTCCTTGGGAGGACCCCAATTCTCCAGAGGAGGATGATGAGGAAGAAGTGGGCAAACAGAGTGAAAAGACAAGAAAGAAGACCGAGAAACCAGCAGAGCCCAGGATGCCAAGCCACAGTGCCCAGACCCCAGGACATCCAAGTGACATTAACACCTCAGGAAAACTGCGCAGCCGTGTTGTGGTGATCACCAGGGAGGTGCCCTACCAAACGGTTGCGGACTTTGTGCGGGAAGGGGTGACACGTCACGAGAGAAACCCTGACCTCTATGAGCGTCAGGTCTGCCTTCTCCTGCTTCAGCTTTGCTCGGGTCTGGAGCACATGAAGCCCTACCATGTGACACACTGCGATTTGCGTCTGGAAAACTTGCTCCTGGTGCAGTGCCAACCAGGCAACCCCTGGAATCTGGATGTCATGGAACCCAATAACAACAATAATACTGGTGGTGGCATGGGCACTTCTGCTGCTAATTCTGCCTGCCCAGCCCGGCTTATCATCAGCAACTTCTCACAAGCCAAACAGAAAAGCCAGTTGGTAGACCCCGATGTCTTGAAAGACCAGTCCAGGCTGGCTCCAGAGATCATCACAGCCACACAGTACAAGAAGTGCGATGAATTCCAGACAGGGATCCTCATCTATGAGATGCTTCACCAGCCTAACCCTTTTGAGGAGACCCCTGAGCTGAAAGAAAAGGAATACACTCGAGCTGATCTGCCACCCCTCCCACCACGCTCCCTCTACTCTCAAGGTCTGCAGCAGCTGGCCAGCCTTCTGCTCAATGCCAACCCATCTGAGCGCATACAGATTTCAGACGCCAGGGCTTGCCTACAGTGTCTACTATGGGGACCCCGAGAGGACCTCTTCCAGACTTTGAATGCCAGCCCAGGGCCAGGCCACAGAGAGACAACCTTGCAGAACTGGTTGGACCTTAAACGGACACTGATGATGATCAAGTTTGCAGAGCGTTCATTGGATGCTGGTTGTGGGGTGAGCTTGGAGGATTGGTTGTGCTGTCAGTACTTGGCATTCTCCACCACAGACTCTCTGAGTCGTGTTGTTCAGATTTTGCAGCAGAACCAAAAGCAGCAGCAACATCATTGAACTCTTACTTATACTCTGCATTAACACTCTTTTTGATGCCTGTCTCACTTCAACAAACATGAAAAGGAGCAAACTTTCTGCTAAAAATGTCAGAACATGAACAGTGAACAACGCTTACAAGTGAATTTCCATTTGCTTAAGGCCTAAGCAACTAAAAATAAACCACACCTTGTTTCATAAGAAAAAACTGCTTTAAAGAGGTCAACTGCTACTAATTGCTTTCAACCATGTTGTTATCTTTAGCATTTTGGGCTATATTCAAAAAGTAAAACAGCCTCAGAAGTATTTTTTATTGATGTTGTTGAATATTATTTTTGTTTTCCTTCTATCAGGATATAATTGACATGATTTGTCTTGCCTTTCTAACCTTGTACTGTCCAGCTTGAATTTCCAGGTGAAGCACACGTCATTTGAGATTTAAAAATAGTTAAGGTGAGCAGTAAACTTTTAAAAGCAGGATTCTATTTTTTTGTCAATAAGAAGACACTTCATGTCAGTTGACTTTTTGTCAGATATAGGGCTAAACTGAACCGTTCCTGTGCCATATCCATATAAGTAGCTGCAGTTTTGGGAGAGTAGTTAATCTGTTAAGTTAATTTGACTTATGTACAAGTAAACAGTATGCTTACTTTCAAGGAAGCAGTTCATATTATTTTCTCTTGGTTCTTTTTTTGTGTTATTGAATATTAATGTCACTATTGTCAGATAAAAGACATGCCAAGGACACTTACACTTTGAATGTCATATCTCCAGAGATGTAATTCAGTAATTAAAAAGGAGTTCAAATAATATTGGTTCATCTGTAAGTGAAGTACTGAAGGCTTTACTGAATTTAATACTTATAAAAGCTTTGCTACGTGTTTTAAAATGGGTGTCAGACTTATAGAAGGTTGCATTGTCTCCTCGCTTATGTTATTTGAGCTTTGAGTGACTTTATTTTCAAAATATGTGGTTAATTGGACAAATCAAAACCACTCTGTTCAGACCTCAAATTGTGTTTAGGGTACAATAGCTTGAAAAAAGAGCATCAACTATAGAAGGTATTCTGTAAGATGCTTAATGTATTCATTTGAGCAAATTGGCCAATTAAGTGCAATGAGCAAAAATTAAGAGCAGAAGAGGATAGAATGGAGGATATAGAGCTTAGTGGTTGACTTCCTGAAAGGACGGCTTCAGAAACACTCTGCACATGACATCCCAGTGTTCCTTATGAATGCAGTCCTTGCTTTCCTTTGCCTTTGTGTATTTTATTCTTTCTTTTTGCTCCCATTATAAGTATAGTATTGGTTTTCATACGATCATATTTAATTCTACATGAGTATATTACTTCAGGAGTCTGCTTTTTCAAGAGAAATGTCACAGATTTTAGAATATAAGAAAATATTTACCTAAATAAAAAACTAATGTAAAGAGGGGACTTTGAATATGGTTTCAAGTTTAGTTCATGGTACCATGAATTGTTAAAACAGGAGACTAGTGCACATTTTCTTGCCAGTTTTCTACTTTTTTCCCCATGTCTTCAGTTTGTTCTTGGGCATGACTTTAGCTGAGCTGTTCTGACCATTTTCTGTCTCTTAAGCTGTTTATTGATCTAGCATTAGTTTATGTAGATATATTTTACTGTTAAGAAAACCCAGTGTTCAGTTTTATGTAGATCATAAGCCTTACGTTTTCAGGCTTAGAACGTTTTTTTAATAATAACTAGTGCTGTTTAAACCCATTATTGGTCTGAACTACAATTAAAAACTCATTTAGTCTCAGTCATGTACCTAATGTGCATTTCATTAACGCTGAGCTTTCCAAATTAAATCAAATGTTTGTTGAAGAATGGAAAGTCATGAAACAACCTACAGCACGTCCTCCTGTACTGTATAAGAATTTTGTAATACATATTTCTCTAGATAATAAACAAAATTAAGGTCATGCATCGATTTGTAATAATACCTTAAAGGGATTTGCAGATATTTTACACATTTGAATTGTGACTGCTTTTAACTCAGTGCTCTAAATTATGAACAATTAATTTTCCAATTGTGGTTAAGACCTGGAAACTTAAAACAGGTGTTTAGTTTTTGCTATGGATACTATGTATATACCATGTCCCTATTCTTCAGTCAATTGAAGATATTACATACTGTAGAAACATCTTGAATATCCTGCTAATGCAGACTTCATGACATGTTATTCTGCACCTAAGCGTGTTAAATAACCAAAGACCATATTTATTTTAGTTCTGTCACATCCTTTGAATTCCCTAAAAAGTGCTTTATTGTAGAATCCTTGCTGTTTATGTTCTTATTTTTAGGCAGCTATTGTCTTGGCCATCAATACACAATGATTTTAATTAGCATGCACAGGCTAAGGTGGCCTTATAACAGTGTTGAATTAATTACCACTAAGTTTGATTAACAAATTAATTAATAAATATTGCACTTTCTTCAGGATAATAGTATTGCCTAACAGTGGGGCTATGACAGTGGCTTAGTCTTCATTTATGCCTGAGGTTCTAGTCAGGTTTGAATAAGCATGATTGTTTCTAAATACAGAAATTACAATGTTGCTTTAAGCCAGGCATCTGTTTTGGGTCAGAACAGCTCCACAGTCTTTCATATTACTTTGAGTGAGCGGGGATTGGGTCAAAATTTTGTTTTGGATATATGTGCAATTATTGTAAATGTTTTAACCTTGTAAATGACAGTATTTAAATGTGTTTGTACTTTATATTACTATATGCGACTTGTGTTATTTTTATTTGCTTTTCCTTCTGGCACATACTGATGCAGAAACCAAGCACAAGCCTCTCGCTGTGAGGGGATGTGTTGGGCTGGCGTTACCTTGAAAAAAAAGCTGTGGGAAGGTGTCTGTTTAGTGCAACTGATTATCAAGACAAATATACCCAGCAAATGGTCACTTTGGATGTACTGTATGTATCAGGGAGTGCATGTTTTTGTTTTAATTACTTTGAACAGTTATAACTGATGCAGTTACCACAGCTAGTGAAATTAGTCCTTGATGGAGTTAATAACCAAGCCTGTGGATGTAAAGCTTGCAATCTGTTGCTGCCGGATTTCAATCAAAATATATCTTTCACAAACACAATTTTCATTTGATGTTCTCTTGCGATTCTTACAATATAACAAAGTGCAGTTCTGTAATTGATCATGATGTTATATAGATTTGCTTTTCTCTTTGAATTTTATATGCTTCTATTAAAATAGTAGGTGCCCATCTCCGGCTGCATCTTTTGTTACAGGGCAAGAAGAAATTTTATTTACTCATATTCACTTGTAACCACTAGACCTGCTTTGGATCACTGAAGGAAAACCACTGCCTCTCCATCCTTCAGCTTTGACCATTAATTTGTACCAACCAAGGTGCATTCTTTTGCTGTAGACAAAGATCCTCTCAGATGCTTTTAGATTGCCTTAAAATGTGTAATTCTGCTCCTAATTTCTCTGTTGAAGAGTCTTTTTTTTACCCACTATATGCAGTATTACTTCTTTTATAATAGAAGGATACTAATGAGTAATCGCTAAAATTACACTAAATTTTAGCAAAAAGCTAATGGCTAAACATTGCATTATAATCCATACCAAATGTTTTGATTTCTGGAACATCTAGAACAAAAGCTGCTGTAGTTTTTACAATGGACCGAATTTGAAATTTCATAATGTCAAAGCTGAACCAAGGGGAATGTCCATAGATCATTAGTGGGCAAAGATGTGAAATACTGTTTTCTGAGATTTGCATATAAGGTAGACAGTGAGCTAGGGCAATCAGTTGAGCTGATGGGAGGGTTTTTGTAAATTCAGCATTTCTTAAATGTAACTGAAGACTATTAAATAAACACATTCAAATGACACAATGTGAGGTCCTGGGCTAACTGCTGTTGTGACTATAAATACAGACTGCGTTGGTGACAGTCTTTTAATGGAAAATGACAATTTTTAACTAAGGTATATACAGATACACATTGCACCGATACTAGTATGTACAGGAAATGTCTGACAGGTGGAAGAGACCACATCAGTGCCATTTCTACAGAAGCATTTGCTGTTAGTATTTTTTAGCTATGGAACAAGTTCTTAAAAAAATACAAACATTGACAGTTGATACTTTATCATCAGATTTTATCATCATCAAAATGAGCTGTGTATCTGAGCTTTTTAGCACCTTGAAGAGAGTAGTTTTACACATTGAACTATGTTTCCTATCACAGTTAATAAAGCAGAAGAAAAAATAACTACTGAGTGGGAAATATGATTGGAGAAATGTATACTAGTAAGGATAAATGTTCTCCATCTGTCACTAATTGCTATTTTGTTAATGCTCAAAGGAGTTAATGGAGCTCAAAGACTGAAGCATGCTAGCTTGGGGTCTTTGTGATAATAGCTACTCAATGTGCAGAGTTCTCTTGGCTAATGTATATCTTTGGTGTGTTGCCACAAATTGTTGATAAAGTTAACCAATGTTAATGAAATAATAAATATATGTTTTTATATACATATAGTTCCTTTTTTTCCTCAAAATAAACTTTTACTACTAAAAAATAAATAAATCCTATCTTTGTACCACATCAGTGCTTAAGTCTCGGTCCATGCTCCTTGAAAGAAGAACTGGGGGAGTCCCTCTAGTGGCTATGCTGAAAATAGCTATCACTTCTCTGATGAGAAATGTTTCATATTTCATTCAATTTTTTAAAAAGGTTCATTTTGCAGAATGAATCCGTTTTGTGACAAATTGGTACCAGACTGAAACCAGATGCTTCAGTCATTTAAAAATGAAGACAAATGCATCATAAAAAACAGTTTAGAAAAGGGTTTATCAAATGGGATTTATCAAATTTCAATGAACAGTTGTCAATGTCTCTTTTATATCTATGAGTGCATAAAATAACTTCTAGCTAGTTCCTCACAAACATACACTGAAAGGTAAAATAATAATAATTCCTTACATTTATATAGCGCTTTTCCGGACACTCCACTCAAAGCTCTTTACAGGTAATAAGGACTTTCCTCCACCATCAATGTGCAGCCCCACCGGGAACCACAGTGCGCACAGTACGGTCACCACACTTTGGTGATCAGTGGGGAGGAGAACAGAGTGATGAAGCCAATTCATGGATGGGGAATATTAGGAGGCCATGATTGGTAAGGGCCAATGGGAAATTTGACCAGGACAACACCCCTACTCTTTCCGAGAAACACCTTGGGATTTTTAATGACCACGGAGAGTCAGGACCCTTACTTACAAACTTAAATGATAAAGCTACTCAAATGCTTGGATCTTTTATTGAAAGTGACTTAAAACAAATAGAAATTTACTAGGAGACTGAAGCTGATTTGAAATCTGAACCTGTAGGATATTCTTGCATCTCTTGCATTTGTTATCAGAATTTCTTAAAAAACACTATGAAAGAACAGAGTTTTTAACTTTGCAATGCAAATCATAAAATGGAATCCATTAAATGTGTGTTTCTTAACAGGAAATATGTCAATCTCAGACCATCAAGATTTTTTTATTTTGTACCGATGTATTTCCAAGAAAAAATTTTTTTTACCTGATACTATTCCAGACATGTTACAATAATTGACACATTATAGCAGTTTAATTCTAACAAATTTCATCTGTCCTACAGAAGCTGTCAGTAGTTTCATAATGAAATGTTTATGCAATGTTATTAAGCTGCATAATGTTGCTTTTTGTAAAGAAAAAACAGACTTTCACACTCATACACTATTACTGACAACTTTTGTGAATGATGTAAAGTTTTGAAACTGGCTTGTTTCAGAATACTGAAATCTAGGGGGAGTATCCTGAAATTAGTTTTTTTCCCTGTGAAGTAAATGGAAATACTTTAGTCATGATTGGAAAATATGTGTTAATCCCTTTTCAGGAAAAAAAAAGGAATGTAGGATAGTGCGAGATCTTTTCTATGCATGTTTTTGAGCTAATGTCCCCCATGTATTCTTGGCAAGAATTCAAATTGCATACGTAGAATATAAGAAATGTTTTTAGTATATGAGCTGAATGAGCAAGAAGTTGAATGAACAAAAATTGTATTATTTTAACTTCTAAAATGGTCAGACAAGACGATTCTTGAGTAAAGTATTTCAGCTTTTACAGGTAATGGATTGAGTAGATAAAAGCTCAAGGGACAATATAACATGAAAATATTTATTGGTAGTATGCCTAGTTCTGGGCAGAGTTGGAGCACTGTGTTATAGACTGTTCCAGTTTTAATTAAGCTTACAATGCTTAATTTTGTATGAAAAATAATGTAATCTCTTTAAAATTGTGCTGCTAAGTTTCCGGAAAGAGTTATCTTCCCTAGGATGTGAGAGATGTGTTGCCAAGTAACTGGAGCTGGGAACATCTGCTGTTTTTTTTCAAGGTCACCGCAGTGCAGTGATGGAATGTGGAAAGGATTAATGAGGGAATTATAGGAATTTCCATCATCTGCATTCTCCTAAATTCTATGGTTTAATGACTATACGCGGGGTGCTTTATTCTTTGCTGTTGCTTCTCCTTAACCAGTAAAGTAGTGCTGCCTTGTAAAATTTGTACACAATCCATTTTCTTTTCCAAAGTTTGGCTTTGAGAAGTTAATCAGAAATCTGTATTTTTTCCCTCTGAAAGTGGAACGAATAACACACAGTATTACACTTTGTGGAAAATCTGTTAAGGAAAAGAATTAAGGAAAACACCTATTTAAGATTAAGGGTCCAGACTGGCAACATGACAAATGAACTCATACTTTTTTGGACTTGGTTAAAAACTTTCCTTCCTGCTATTGATGGTGAAGCTGGTCAGAGTCACATACTTGTTTGATAGGAGGTACAAAACGGCTTATGATTATAGAATTTCATACTGAAATACATGAGACACATGAGGCTACTTTGACCTCAAGATCCCCCTGTATGCAAAAATTAGGGGAACTGCAATGTTATTTTTAAATTTGGGGGTTAGAATCAGAATTAATAGTGCACTGCAGACCACAATAAAAGTAAAATGTGCACAGTAACTTGTAAAACCTACAATTTACATCACAAAATACTAAACTTCCAGCGCCATGTTCTGCAATTCAGAAAGAGGCAACAAAACTTCTGGTGATGTGTTGTAGCCTTATTACATTGTAAACAAGCAGACATGTGAATACATCTCTTTTAATTCAATAGCAATATTGCTTTTGATTTTGAGACGGTTTTGCCAACAAATATTACTTGCTTACTTGGAATGTGTGCTGCACAGCCTGTACTTACTTGCTCATATTTCACTTTAGTCATTATGGTGACTAGTGAGCAGGAAGGGCTCCATCATATTGCAATTTGTGGGGGACCCAAATGCAAGTTTGTGAACTTTGTGAAAGTACCGTAAGTCACTGTTATTTTTTTTATAATGTCAATCACAGAAATCACAGAAATTGGGACTGAAGTCCCCCTTTAAACTGCAGCACTTTACCTTTTATTCTTATAGTGTTATTCAAGGTGAAGAAGCTTTCATTGCCTGTCAAACACAACTACAACCTTGCATCTCATACTTGTCGATAGAGCATTACAGAATACTCTATAGATAAAATATATCAAAAGCCTTACATTTTTAATTAAAAAATGGATCAGAACAGATCAACAACCATGAAATATATATTTATTTGCTTTAATCATATTTAAAGAAAATGAAATAACAATAACAATCTAACCATTTAGAATTGAGATCAAGCATCTCTGTTTAAACCAATTATTTATCATGAGGTATTTAAATGATACCAGCTAATGAGGATTGCACAATTATTATTTTAAAGTGTAATGTAAGTTTGCCCACGCTCTTTTTTTAAAAAGAAGAATGTAAAGAACTACCTTGAACAAAAGTGAATACGTTAAACATCCTTCACTTTATTTTTAAAAATCTACTTTGAAGTATTTTTCCCTACTAAGAATTTGAATTGTCAAGTCTAGAATCCGTTTTTCTCCTCCTTTCCACAGGGAATGGTGTCAGAAATAACATCCCTCGGTTTGGCAAAGACTACCTCTTTTACTAGGAGTAAAGTTTTTAAAGTGTAAAACGTTTTGCTTAAAAAAAGGCTATACAAAGCAAATCTGTACAGAGTAGTTCATAATGCATTTTTAATAAAACTTCATATTGATTTCCCAAGTGGTTATGCAACTCTATAAATACTGATGCATTAGAGTACAAACAGAAGACAACGACAAAAGCCCTTAACTTGTGCTGAACAGTGATCATGAATTTCAACGTAATATTACAAATGTTATTTCAATCTGTTTTAAAGGCTGTTTGACCCTTAACATTGGACCCACAATGGAATAATAATGTGTGCAATTTTAGAAACCCGTTTATTAAAGACATTAAAGCAGTAGTGGTCACTTGGAGACTTTAAAAAACAAGATGAAAGTGTTAATAAAGATTCCTGATTGAAGATGGAAACTGTGCCAGTCACAAAGTAAGCACTAATTCACTTTGAACAAAACCATATCATAATCATAACCTCATTAATCAGTAATCAATACAGACTGCACTTGACTCCTTGGTTCTTAAAAATCAGCTTCATTCTTCAATTCATGCGAGTGCTTCAATCAATATGAAAAAATGTTTTACCTGGCAGTGCAGTTATGGAGCAGGCTAGGTCTTTTAGAACATCATACCCAACAGAAGGGTAAAAATGATATGGAAAGTTTTCATAATAATCCTATGCAAATGAACTCGCCAGCCAAGGTCATGCCAGTATCATAGCAGACTGTTTTTCTTTCACTTGAAAAGACAAAGCTGTTATATTTAGTTTATATCCAGCCTTAAGATGAGAATTGGCCATTTTGAAATCAGATTTGAAAGTACATACAGACACTTGTGACAATTGCTTTGAGTGCTTTTGAGAACTGTTTCATTCCTGCACAAAGAGTACAATTTATGCAGTAGCAGAATATAAAAAAGTGTCCACAAACTTTTGTGCAACAGACCAGAAGAACAAGAAGGTTTAGGGGTTTTCTGGTATCTTTGTCTGCTTTCCTTTGTTTTATTTCCGAGCACTTCACAATTGCTCACATAATCCCTTTGTGAGGGGTTAAAAGACCAAGGTATTGTATTTTGCAATGTAATCAGGAAATTACATAGGATCACTGATCTGAGCAATTGCTGCCATACAAAGGCTTTGAACAATATTGATCACTTGCATCTCCTTCAAATTGAGACTTTTCTAACAGTATGAGCAAGGTTAATCTTTCTTGGGTTGGATTTCCAGTTGAACAGAAAGCCATTTCATTGATTTCAGCATTGGTGTTTTATGGTTATTCGAACACCATCTTGACAGAAAGCAATTTACCAAGTTTTGAATATAGTGGTGTTTGCTTTGGCTCATGCCCCAAGCACAGGCAGAATAGAACATAACTGTACCTCAGAAAAAAGAAAACCTGAGGAATGGGCTGGATGTGCAGTTCAGGTATTAGGCTAAGGTTTGAATAAATGTCTGTGAAGATATCACACTATTCATTGTTTATGAATCTGAATGCGTCCGCAAACTTTAACTATCACAAAGGTACAACCAAAGAATTTAAAACTATCTATAACACAGAATGATTTCAAATGTAACAAATCAGGAAGTTTACTTAATCCTTTATTCAACCAGGAACCTGAGAAATAATTCTCATGTACAATGATGACCTGGAAACTCATTTATACAATAAGGCAATGAGCAGAGCAACCTGTGTAACACGAGGCTCAAGGGGTAAGCTTCAGCAACCTATCTAGGCATTGGACCCACAACTGTCCAGGTGGGAGTCCACAGCCCTTAGTACTCATGCTGCTGCTTGAATATCTTGACAGAGTTCTCCTACTGCAAGTTAACGTGTCATTCGACAGGTTAATATATACACGTAGTACCTACTGACAGGATAATGCATTATTAATACAAGAAGTGTACATCAAATGAAAATAAAAAATACGCAACCTTTTCTTATCAAACTAAAAAAAAATACCTGCATTTCAAATTAAGGGTAATTTCTTAAGATAAATGTCTTCAGTCACTAATTAGACCATAATGGCGCAAAAAAAAGTCATTTCAACCTCTGGTTTTGCAGGCAATTCTTACTGTAGGCTACTATATGTGCTGTGATTGTGCACCTCAGGGAGCTGCCTCGGGTGACCTCTGTCATCATCCAGTATCCGGATGATATTTTAATTGTGTCTCCCGATGAGGAAACCTACAAGAAGGACCTCAGAATCATTCTTGACCATTTGGCTGAAAAAGGTGAGTGACTCCCCAGAAAATTGCAAGGCACAGATATGCCTGGACACCGTTGTACAGCATACCTGGGACAGAAAATCAGTCAGGGAAAGGGGGAATTGACAAGAGGATCAGGCTCAGGCAATCCGATCACACCCTAGTCCCAACACTGTTAAGGGGCAGGCAGTTAATGCCCTATCTGGCACAGGTCACCTAGGAGTTAGTCAGATGACTCAACACTTTTCTCAGAGCTGTGTGGGGAGAGGTTTTGCATCTTTCACAGATGATGTTGGGCGACACTGTGGAGAATGTCAGTGAGCCTCTGGAGCCCCTCCGGTGCGGGCTCCTAACCTACAGCGTCCTGTACCCGATGGGCCCTTTATCCACTGGCAGATAGACTATTGTTCAATGCCACCCTCCTAAAGAAAAGACAGGCCTCCTGGTGATGGTGGACCAATTTTCTAGATGGGTGGGGGCCGTCCCTGTCCAATGAGAGACTGCTCAGGCTACAGCCAAATATCTGGTGACTGAAATAATTCCCTGATGGGGACTCCCATGTCACATAGACTCAGACCGGGGCACGCATTTTACTGGAAAAGTGTGCCAGGTGGTGGCTGACCTCCTGGGAATCAAATGGGACCTGCATTGCCCTCATCAGCCCCAGTCCTCCGGCATGGTGAATAGGTGAACCGAACTCTGAAAGAAAAGCTGACAAATGACCACCTGGGAGGAAGCCCCTGGGTGGACCCTTTGCCAGCCGTTCTGTGTAACATGCATGCGGGGACAAATCGAACTGTGGGGCTGAGCCCTTTTGATCACGGGGCGCCCCATGAGATTGAGTGACTCCCCAGAAAATGATGGAGTAAACTTGAGCATATTAACTCATTCTTTATTACAGTATTGCAAGTTGCTGACAGAAGCAAGGGGGTCCACCAGCTGAAGGAGGGCACGACCTCATTCCAGGCGAGTGGGTGTGGATCAAGAAATTTCCCTCACAAGCTCTCCAGGCAAGATGGGAAGGGTCCTAGCAGATCCTTTTGACCACTGATTCTGCAGTTCAAGCAGAAGGAAAAGATCGTTGGATCCACGCATCGCCCTGTCGCCGACCCTCATCTCCTACATCTGACACAGGATGAAGTCGTTACTGTTAATGGTTCCTGTGGGGCTATGTCTTACAAGGATTAGTGAACATAATTTCCATAAAGTGAAACATGGGGTTAAGTACTTGCTGCCCAAGGGGGAACCTGTGCAGTAATTGGCACTGAATGCTGCACCTATATTCCTGATAATTCCGAGCATATCTCCGATCTGGCCCAGCACATTTACGACAAGGGACAAAAATATCATGACTACTGTCCTGGGAAATTCTTCACCAGAGGAGCTGGACACAGTCTTGTGCAGATTCAGTTTTATTGAGCTCAATAAGTCCAACAACACGCACTGGATCTGCCCCACAGAACAGACAAACTGCAAGGGTTTCCCAGCTCTTATATACAGTCTGAAGAAAGTTTGTTTCACAATCTGTGCTTGTCCTGTTCTTTGATATGTAATTACTTCTAGTCCTACTCTGTCTTGCTCTAGGTTCTGTCCTTTGATATGCAGCAATTGGTCTGGTTTATCCTGTGGGTGTTATTCCTGTCTTTTATTATGTAGCATTAAGCCACTGGGGCTGCTAAAGCAAGTCAGCTTTATGGCATCTTAGTGTAACTTTTGTTTGAGGCTAAATTAACAGACCCTATCAACACCTCTCACAATGTGCTTAAGTGGTGATAGTGTGATGCTGGATAAGTAAGATATATACATGTCCCACTTCACTACTATACTGAAGATTGGGGAATTGGGTCTTGGTTGAGGTCTGTGTTTGGGTCCTGGGGCGGAACTTTGTTACAGTATCTATTTGTAGGGTTAGTATTGCTTATGTGTAATTGTAATCGTCACTTGATCACATCTTGCTGTAATTGTGTAACTCACAAAGTCATGGTGAGGCAAGCTTACACTCCTAAGAAGGCACGATCTGCTCTGACATTTGTGTAGAAAATAGGCAGTACTGAAAGCATACCATATTTTCTAAGAGTGGGACTGAAGAAAGATATGAGATGCGAAAAGAGGGTTAACTAACTTCTTTCTGCACAAAGACTTTTTGGTACAAAATATTCCATGCTTCACCACTTTTGAGTTACAGCAGGAACGGGAGTTAACTGATAAGAGATTCCAAGAGCGGGCTAGAGATTCCTTAACTAAGGGAGGATGAGACCAGTCATTCATTCAAAGTGTTCAAGGCCTTGAGAATGTCCGAATAGGTGGTCTCCCCCCCATTACCATGGTAACAGTAGCGTCAGAAACGGCTGAAGTTTGTATTAAACTGGTGCTCTCAATTCTAACAGGATTTGAAGGTGCTGATAATGAGATAATGAGCCGGAAGATCATTCCACAAGCTTGGAACAATAGAATAAAAAAGGGAAGTTGAGTCTATGCTCAGGCATTTCAGTTTTAGTTAAGATCTAATCAGCCAAACAGCAACTTGTCCAGCGCTTAAGAACATGTTTTGATACATCCACAAGCACATTACCATAATCAAACCTGGAAATGGTAAAAGCATGAATTCATCATTTTGCATCAGATTTGTACAGATGTGAACATGTTTTAAAGATGACAAAAAAACATCTATAGAATATTACAGACATAAGGTGCAAATACAAGGCTTGGCTCAAAAATTACACCGCTTCTTGTCTGGACTGATTCCAAGGAAAACAGCTAAATTTGAGCTCTTTTGAAACTTCTAAATTTATTGTTAAACACTCTTGACCTCGATCTTGTCTATATGGAATTTTTAAACAAGTTTGGGAGGACCTTGGCTAGGTGCTTCTAATGTCACCTACTTCCATTCTCCTATATTTGTCTTACCTCCTTTGTGCATCTTCTCTTACCCATCTTCACCCTTGTAGCAGCTCCTTGGCTCACTCCTTGAGAAGCTGGAGGTGTCCTGACAGCCTGTCCTTGCTGCCAGGTGCCATTTCTTCAGCCAGGCCAGTATGTTACCCTAATAGTTCTGTTGCTATCTCACATTTGATTAAGCTACTGAAATGAAGTACCAAAGAATGAAATAGTTCACATTCTTGTATAGGTGCTCTCGTCTTCTCCCGTCATTTTACGGTTGTCATTTTCAAGTTTACATTCTCAAAAAGCAGTGTGAACAATCTAAACGGCCTTAAATCTGAAGTGTGAGATGAGGATAAAAAGCAGTTTCCTAAACTGAATACTAGGCAGCAGAAACCATCACTGGGCTGCAAAATAAGTGTCTGCCCTGTGTACAAAATTTGACTGGCTAGGGGGCTATTTATAAAAGTAGGCAGAAGTAAATCATTAACGTGAAGACTGAAAATTCTAGAAGTGGAACTAAAAATGAAATGAAACCAAATGCAGATAAAACTAGTGCTTTAGAGTTACAGACTATGATTTTATACCCAGAAGTAAACAGATCTACCTCCTAAAAGGACAAAGTCTCAAAAATATAAAAGAGCTGGTTAACGGTTGTTAACTGAAAAAAAATCATGTTGTGAGCCACCGAGTCAGGTGAACTATTAATAGATTAAAACACTGGACTTCTCGTAAGTTAATTCTGTTAGTGCTCACAAAATGCAAATCAATGAGGATAACAGTTTGTTTAGTGATAATTTTTATTTTATGTAATCATTACAAAATGTTTAGATAGGGAAATTATTTTACAAACAATGGGTGTTAAACATTTTACACACACAACTGCCATTGTCTTGAAGAGTCAATTATAAAAAAAATGATTGAAAATGTTTAAGTAAAATGTTACAAACAATAAATTAGAAGTATAAACCGCTTGAAATGCAAATAAATTTATATACAATAAAACCCGAGTTCCTAGGAATGAATTGCTTGACTCAATGGCAGACGACCTTCATTAATTCCCAAATTATTCGTTCTCCACAGATAACACCTCTATTCTATATGATAACTGACTGGATTGAAAAAAAGTATACTTGTATTCTCCCTTACAAGCAAGACATTTCTAAGACAAGTTTTTTTTTGTCTACTTAAGAATGTTAATAGAAATACGACTAGCTGAAAATGAAACATTTGGATGTAGTCCACCTAATTAGGGGTGCTGGTGTTTTCAGGGACTGGTTTTGGCCTTGGATTTTATTGCATTTTCTCTAGGTGTGCTGATATAAAGCTTAAGACATTCAGCGATGGGGAACTACAAAATAATAGTCGCAAAATAGAGTTGTTTAGGGAAAGAGAAAGGGGAGCCAAAATTGTACTTTATTCATTTTGCTTTGTTCCAAGCTCGACTGGAAAGCCTGGCATTTGAAAGTTTGAGATGGTAGTCCTCAGGTACAGACCACCTTCTGAAAGAGCAGCCCGATTTAGATTTCACTCAACTGACACATTACAATTCAAATTGAAAAAAGGAGAGACTCGATACGAAAGATCCCATTTGTGGCCTGAAGGAACTGACACTGTGAATCTCAGAAACATTGTCCGTAACTGTGCACTCACACCCTAAGTAAAGGGTTGGATAATGTGTCCTCAACACAGTTTGAGATTTGAATAAGACAGGAATAAGGTGGGATGCACAGAAACAAAGTATTACAGCTCATCAGCACTGTGACCCAAAAACAGAACTGCATAAAAGTTTACAAGATGATGGATTCATAGAACCATAAAAATGCACCAAAAAGTAGTAGTTTACTGTACATAATTTAACATGACATGCTTCCTTTGTTTTCTGCTATGTGTGCAAATTTTTCACATCATGTTAACAACACTCATTCTATACTTGCACACAGTTGTTTCAGACATTGATAACCTTCCTATCCTAGTGAAAAGTTTCTACTTCTACTCTTCCTTAACAAAAAGATCAACAATGGCTGTTCAATACATTACGCCTTTTTAAATGCAAATACAAGCACAAAAATGCACCCACATTCCATGTTCTCCTTCCCTCACTCTAGTCCTTATGATACAGAACCTGCAGAATCTTGAATTCATAAGGTTTTGGATATGCATCACGAATCCAAACAGGTTTTGTGAAGATGGCGTGAAGTCACATTTATTTCTACCTGGATTATGAAAGCTTTTTCAACTTCAAAATTCGCCAGTGAGGTAGCAAAATGTGGGCGCATTGTCTAGGAGCAAAACTTACAACAGCTTGTAACACTGGAAAGCAATGCCACAAATGTCACATGTGCACACTAACCTTTTGTTTTAAATTTGGATTTCAAGATGACTTTGAATGACAGGAATGTCTGACAGCTGTATACATCAGCATGTAAAATGCATGCAACAAACATGTTTGAACATGCACAACGTGTATGGAGCATATATTTCCATTTGCAGACATTTCTTGTCAAGGTAATGTGCAATCTACTTATCACTGCATTTTTGTGCTTCAAATAATTTTATATTGCGTTATGAAAAACCTACTTCTTGTAAATTTGTTACAAGCTACACTGTGCCATAATAATACAAGTATAGAATCCTGTTGGGGAGTTGACTTGAAGTATACCAGTAAGTTTTACTTATAAATGTAGCTTTTGTATGCTGAGTAATTTTGATGAGTCAAGAGTAAAATTCTAAAATGAATCCTCTGTAAAGCTGTACACTGCTCACTCACCTTGGAGAATCAATATTTATAGGCTAAATCAATCCCTTAATTGAGCTTGAACTCCTCTTTTGGATGCGATCTTTACCTCCTCTTCCAATAAAGTCTACAAATCTGCACTGATAATTCTAGAATATAAAAACGATCACCCTTTCTGTACTTCAGTAATATGACAACTAAAAAACTAAGGTGATTTTAACATGCTCCAGCACACACCCATAAGCCCTTCAACTGAGAAAATACAGTACTGTTTAGATGCTTTTTCTTACAGTATTGATACTTTCATATCGGCTTAGATTAATTTATTGTTAATTAGTAAACGTAAAAAAAACAGATTTACTTGAAATTGTTTACATGATTCTTCAAAGCATCTTTGCATATTTAAATGAAACACTGCATATTTGTTGTACCATATAGGTCTGGAGCAGTCAAAAATGTCTTTTTGCCACCTTTAGACAACTATTCAAGTCTTTCACTTGATCAACGCTGAGATTTATCTTCAAGAAGTACGCAATTAGAAATACAATAAACAAGCATCAGTTTAATATGTTCCACCGAATTTCACCAGAGCACACTAGATGCAAACAAGTCCTTCAAGAGTTCTTCAATCCTCCACTTTGAGCCATCCTTTCTTGTAATCCATCAGAAGCTCCAAGTAGTACTGCCACTCAGGTTCACTGTCATACTTCACCTCATAAACAGTTTTCAAAGGATTTGGGTGTGGCTCATATACACGGACCACTACCCCGCGGTACCACACCTCAGACTTATCGTTCTCCTCATACAAGTGTCGAATTCGCTTCCCAACCAGCTCAGGGTACTTGGTTTTCATGGCCTGTCTAACCCTTTGGACAGCCGACCGCACCACTTTCTTTCTTCGTCGTTGTGCACTGTGATGCAGCACACTGTGCTGGACAGTTAGGTAACGTCGGAATTTGATTTGCACCATAGAATTGCGGAGGTGCAAGACCTTTGAGGTACTGCGTGTGGGGCGCAGGGCTTCCACAATACCAGGCACTCTCCTCCTTTGCTGGGACACTCTTGGACGGACTCGCCCGGATATGTTCTTCTCCCCTTCCTCTACTTTTCCTCCAAGACCTTTCAACTTATTGTAATGCACATGTATTTCAGGGTCTGACTCTGGGCAGTAATTTGCATCTCTTCCTCTGGTATCTCTTTTAAATTTCAGTAAAACACCTGAGTGGTACTGAGTGGATTTCCTTTTATCTAAATGCACCAGGGCCTTTTCTGTCTCTCCATCACTATTCCCTGAGGAAAAATCATCTGACGTAACCGGCCCCCAAATGGAGGTGTTCTCTGGTTCCTCTTTTATCTCCATTATCTTGGAGGAAACATCCTCTACCTTGACTTCTAGCTTTTCAGAGTCCCCATTGAAACTGCTTTCTACCCTTTCCCAATCCTGACAAACTGAGTCTTCTCCACTGGAGCTTTCCGAATTACCCGTGAATTTTATGCTACCACCCTGACCTAAACGTGCTTTCCCCCAAAAAGTTCTCTTTAAGGCACTTTTCCGTCTGCCTTTTCTTCTCTGCTTCTTGAAGTGAGTCCCTCTTCTCAAGTCCTTTAAGTCCCCCACAGTTTCAGGAGCTTGTGAATTTTGAAAGCCTTCTGGTGAACATGTCCTGCTGGGTGGTTGGAAGCCATCTCCCAGATATTCTTCCTTCTCCGTTTTCACGATGGCGTCGACCTCTTTCCCTGAAAAACAATGCAGACGCACCTATCAGTAAGCCTCTTAATTCTGATGCCTAGGGGAAAAAAAGACTACAGGGAAAATAACCCAGAGTAATTTATTACTGGCATTAGCAAAATGATATTTCTAATGAGGAGAAATCTTTAGACAAGTTATTACCATAAAGATGTTTGTTTATTTGTACAGTAAAACCTTGCCCTTCCCCATTCTGTGGAATGTGAACGTCAGTCTACTGTTGTCAAATTATTGAAAACTATTTAGCATAGAAATAGTTTGTCTTAGAGCATTGCAGTGTTAATATCACCACAAATTAACAGCAGATAAGGGCAGTGTAAAAGTTATAGACCCCTCACAACTCGCATGTTTTTCTTGGCTTTTGTGTGGGGTTATTTTGAGAAAAATAGATGGTTGTTATGGCTCTAGTGTGAAGCAGATGGAAAATAATGCTTTTATTTGAGAAAGTCAAGTTGCTATGGAAAATACCTTTCTATTTGCACAATGCATTTTTGCAGATTACGAGCTTTTTCAAGAATGTAATCCTTGTAAACTGGCAAGGTTTTTCTGTAATTTTAAGATATTTGTATTTTGGCAGAGCAAAACTAATGTCAGAAAAATTATGACAATGGGTGTATCACATTGGACACAACCCAAGGGTTAATATATGCAGGACCACTGTGCACATGACATCAAAATCACACAAGATACAAAGAAACTATGCAGCTGTAATTTAAAAAGTTAATTGCCATTTCAGTTATTAAAATGAAAAGGAATCATTCTAAGTTTTAATAGTTTACTCTCAGAAAGTCTTAATTCGCATTTACATTAAAAATTGCACTTAAATATTGATCAACATCAAAGCAAAATCTTTTCTGAAGTTATGAAATCCATTGGATATTTCTTACCAATAAAAGCTTTGTTTTTGTAGTACCAATAAAGTCCCCACATTTCAAAGACATTTTGACACAAATTTAAGACACTCATGCTGCAACAGGTCATCTGTGGAATAATTTACTCTTATTGCCTTCCCAATTTATTTTCCTGAATACCTGGAAGCCAACACACCTTGCATAAAATATTTCTCAAAGCGACAGCACATTCAAGCTTGATTACTGCAGTTAGATTGCTCACCACAACACCGTCACCATTTTCAAAGAGCATAAAGGGTTCTGGGTAAATGGGTAAAACTGATTACATACAATTTGGAGTAGCACACAGCTTCAAACATTAAAGCATTCAAGTTCACTTAGTAGTAATTTTAAGAACCTAAAGACAGCGGTAAAAGCTTTTTGAAATTTTGCACAGCATTATGCGCAATGTCAAT
This sequence comes from Atractosteus spatula, assembly GCF_055471065.1. Classification (NCBI taxonomy): domain Eukaryota; kingdom Metazoa; phylum Chordata; class Actinopteri; order Semionotiformes; family Lepisosteidae; genus Atractosteus; species Atractosteus spatula. The sequence continues at coordinate 53,685,514 of NC_142712.1, forward strand.
CTATAAAAACACTGACGATGACCAGACAAGATGAAGTGAGAGGAAGGGCATTCATCATTTTCAATCCCAGATTAATGAAAGTGGTAAGTTCATGATAGGTACAATGTTAAAAAGACAAGCACAGCAATATTATATATAAAGCTTTATATACTATAAAAAAGAAACTCATACAAAAGGTAGCTATTAAAACACCCTTTAAGACATTAGCAACCAGCCCAGTTACAATCAGATATCAATGACATTTAAAACACTTTAACAAGTGTCCAAGGACATACAGAAACCAATGCTCACATCACTGGTCTTTATAAAAAAAGAGAATACTTTCAAAAGCAGAAAAACCAAGAATCCCCAATTTAGGATACAGGTAGAATGTTACTGAATACATGCACATTACAAGCCTCTTAAAGGGTTCTCCTAGAACTACTGACAGCTTTAAAGCATAAAGGTTTTAAAGAAATTTTAAAAATAGTCATGTCAATCCCTTTATGCGTTTTTACACATTGTGTTCCATATGTGAAATACTGTGAACCGAAGGTCAGTTCTGAAGCATTTTTCTCAACACCCACAATTAAAAATTGCTTCAGTGTTATATAGCAATCAATGACTAAGCAATTCGCTTGATTGTAGCCCTCAAGCAATGGGAACAATTGCTTTTGAATATTGGCATTTCTTTCAAGCCTACTTCTCAGAACATTGTTTGTAAATGCATCACAGGATTATGTTTTCATGTTTGTGAATTGCAGAAACAGTCCTTTTTCCCCGCTGGTATGGCCTAATAATTTCTGTATTGATTAAATGCATTATTTTCACCTTCCTATTTCAACAATGTATACATGTTCATCACATCTTGAAAATGACCTTGCAGTGTCCACAGCTAAGTCTGAATGAGGTCTGACCTACACTAAAAGTGCTTCTGGATGAAAAAAAAAATAAAAGATACCTGGACTGAGTTTTGGAGGCCAGCTGGTGAAGTGGAATCTGCAAGAAATAAATGGGATTTCAAATAAATTAAGTTCTATAGAATACCTTTAAACTCTTGAAAAGGCAAGAACTGAACTGAATTTAGAAAAAGGCTCAAAATTTTCTGAAGAGGGGTGGTCACAAGTCCTGTTGGCTGGCTTCAGCTAGAAGAACCATATATTTTCTTCCAGCACCAGTACAGAATGCAAAAAACAAGCAGGTCTGAGGACTGTGTAAAGCTCTTCTTATGGCACTATGGTACAGAAAGGTAACAAAAAGGGCACTTTAAGGCTAATATACAGTACAAACAGGGCCTTCTATCTCAGTTTTGGACAAAGGTGCAATTCATTTTTTTGACCGGTCCCCCTGGGCCAAACAGGCTGTTAATATGTCATTAAATTAAGTGAAAACCCTAATGAAAGTTTTTTTTTCCATATGCAGATATGGAAAAAGGATCCTTTCTGTTCCCATCATCAGTATTTAAGTAATATTTTCATTTTCAATTGGATATTATTAGTTGATTTTTTTAAATGAAAATGTGTTATAAAATTAATCTTCATAGAAGGAATCTCATGTAATATAGTCTTCATAGATCAGCATAAACTAAATAACGTTTGCATATTATATTCTATTTAATTGAAAACAAATCAACCGAAAGTCAGATCACCACAGTGCTAAAACACCGACACGGAAAACAAATTTCATTTACTTTTGACAACTATCGAGCTACTTGATACTTTACTCAAACATTTTAAAAGGCTTTTATGAGACCTGAATAATGTTATTTATGCAAACACTCCAACAATATCAACTGTGCGAATGCATTTACAAATATTTTAACTTAAAAACCTGACACTAGATTATGAAGAACGCCTCACTGCTATTTTATAGTTTACGATAGTTTTCCTTCGTTCTTAAGTTAACATTTATAGGAGTACTCAGAATCAGCGAGGCACTTCAGTAACACATAAAAATGTGCAGTTGTACATCTACAAAACCAGACCAAATTATATCTACAAATCTTTCTGTTCTTCTGCAAGGAAAGTGTCTGTTATGTATGAACATGAGATATTAGATATGAATCACAAAATTTACATTCATTTAGTAGATGTAAGAATCATTCTCCATTTCATAAATGAACATTGAAATACATAATGTAACCTCTTACATCTACTACACCTGAAGATGTTATTCCAAAATCGAAAACAAGAAAAAAAGTGAGCATTGCAGATTTCAAGCAATGGTGCTGCTGTAGCATTAACAACATGCATGGCAGACCTGAGAGAAAAGTGTCATCTTAAGAGTCATCCTGAAGTCTCCCTGTGCTTAAGTCCTTTAGACATATTGCATCAGCCGGATTTCTCTGTGAATTTAAAATCCAGGTTGCATACCCAATGACATACTGTATGACTGTAGGACATTTTAGGTGCTAAAGTTTAAAGATCTGACCTTGGTGAATCAATTACAGTAGACTAAACATTATTCAGTCAGTTAAATGATTTCTAAACTGTTAATTCTATCTGTTGTACTAACAAGCACAGATTTACATGCTGTTATTTTAAACATAAATTCAGTGTAATACCTTCAACGAACTCAAGAAGTCTTTTGAATTATGCAACAAACCATTTTTAAGAGCTTTCAATGTGTCTTTGGTCATTGGCATAATATTTTATATTTAAAAATGCATCTACCTTCAACCCAAAAACATTTTGATTACACAGCATTACGTCAATAAGCCCTGTAGCTTTCTATAAACTTACATGAGTAAACTTGGAAAAAACAGCAGATTTCTAGATTCATCCGACATGACAGATGACAAATAAGATGTGGGATGGGTATAGCATCAAAAATCATCCAGACGAGTTGAGACAATGGTTTAGTGACTAATTTGAGATCGTAATCCTACACATAACAGGTTTCAAAGCACTGAAAACTGTGATGGGCCCTAACCTGGGGCAAAACCTGCAACTTTACAGGAATCATTTAGGTTTATGATCCCCCATAACATGGCAATATAGAGGTAACCATGAAAAACCATCCATGTTGTCTATTTTGTATACTCTCATTAAAATCAGCTACAATAATTTAAATATGCGAGGGTATGCTTTCATCATCTCGTGCTTTTTAAGACAGATGGACCTCTGCAGGTTATTACAAGGCTAAAGGACTACTTTTATACTTTTTAATAACTTTTCACTAAAATTGCTTTGTACTGGAGAACAGCATAAATGATGTATTAAGAATTATTTTGTGTGGGTAATGTACTGTATTTTCAAGTGGTGCAATACCCGAAAAACCTTTTTGTTTATTTTTACTCGATACACAAGCATCTACAGAATGCACAACTCCAGGATGTCTTAAACTTTGTAAATGCCCGACATGAGGCTCACACTAACAGGTCAGGGTGATCCAACTTCAATTTTTGAAAACGGGTTTGCCTGCAGGTTTTCTAGGTTACAATAGCAGCAGTACCTGAAGAGCAGGTAGGTGATGATAAATGATATATTTTAACCAATAATGAGCTGAATTTAGTTATTAAAAGCAGTTGATCTTTTTAACCCAGCTATGGCAGCAGCCATCCAGGACAGGAGTAGGTCCACCCAATATTAGGTACAATCAATATTAGATTTGGCAACAAATAGTCTTTACATGGGAAGGCACTGCTGATCACTTTCAGTAACTTCTTTCCAGTTTTTAGTTTTCTTGATTTGCCTGCATAGTCAGTGTTTTCATCTTCGAAGAAATAAATGTAGGTTCAGGATCAATACTAAAAATGTTTTATGGAAAATTACTTTACGCTTTATAAAATACATAAAGTCATGAGCTCATAACTGCCCTATAGTTAAATCTTGATAAACAAAAAATATATATTTTTCCTACATTTTAATTTACTTTCAGGTTGGACTCAAATGAAGCTTCCTACCACAGTAAATCAAGGGTTACCAATACTAGTCATGGAAGACCAGCGTCTTGCCAGATTTTCATTTTTAAATTAAGCGTACTGATCTAAATCTGGAAGTCCAATTTAATAGTCTCACTCAGCATTTTAGGTAGGTGTGTTTTGATGGGAGTTAGAATTCTTGCACACACACCAGCCCTCCAGGACCAGGATTGGAAACCCCCTATATTAAGTTCTTAAAATGTTGCCAGCAGACCTATTACAATTGTCAAAGTTCAAGAGCACTTCTAGATTAATGAAGCAACACAAAAGGGAAGCTGATGCATCATGGATTGAAGTATGACAGACCAACAGTAGATGTGATAATCACAGGCATGTCGACTTTCAATTTCTACAGAGATGTACTTTCTTTGAAGGAGTTGCATTTTCTGTTAAAGTTGACAAAGGCAAAACTATACAATGACTAGCATACAGCCTATAGGGCCCAGCTACCATGCTTTACAAAAGACCTCCAATTTTGAGCAAATCCTGCTGATCAAAATTAAGTAACCTAAGATGTTGTTTTTCTGTTGTTCATGCAGTACAAGGTCATTCTGTTTAATCCAAACCATGATAAATGATACCGCTGATGTTTTCTGGCACAAAAAACAGTGTTTAAGGGAACAGACTACATAACACAGAGAATAATATGGCTCCTGTCCCACATTTAGACTAGATATTCAAGGTTACAATGCATGTTAATGACAAAAGTTTAATGTAACTTTGTGCCACTGACTACAAAAACTAAGGCATTTTTAGTGCCAGAACTCATCACTAGCTATTCGAAAAATGTTCTTATGTATACAGTAATAGATGCATTGGCAAATAAAAGACAAAAATCAAGTAGCTTTAATGTAACAACTTTGGCTTATGAAACTAACCACATATATAAACAAGTGTCTAATTCAAAGGGTTTAAAATGTGACATTTCAAAAAAAGACCTTATATTATTCCTTTATTCTACCAGGGAACTCAGTGAAAACGCTCATTTACAATGACCTGTAAGACCTATTTATACAGCAGAGCATCTATTCTAATTGCTTGGGTGAAGCTCCTTGCTCAAGGGTACAGCAGCAATGCACTGCATGGGATTTGAACACACAATCCTCCAGTTCCAAGTCCAAACCCCAGCCACTATTCTACACTATCATTAATAGCATTCAAGAATTAAAAGTATGTAAAGGAAAGATCACAAATGCCACTTTTAATGGAGTCAAGATTTTTTTTTACTTAATAAAATAGTTTATCATTAACATTGTGTAAATATTTGTCTTCAGTTCATTGTCACCCAGGGATATCAAAACCATTTCATAAAATGAAAATCCAGGAAATGTGACCATCATTTCCTTTTTCACCTTGTGAATACTTTAACATACTAGTCTCCTTCATTGGCATTTTTTTACATTCCAATTGTTAAACCCAATTCAAACAAGGACTCAAAAACAGCAGACAAAAATTAGTATCTTATTAAATCTCAAAGTCTACTAAATGTCATACAATTGCATTATAACAAACTATTTAAAGAATCTGAAGTATTATGATTCTGATTGCAAATACTTGTGTACACAGAATAGGGTACTTTACACTTACCCTCTTAGTAGAATCTAATTTAACAATTTAAAACATATATTGGCAATGTATTTTATAATATTATATATATACACAAAGCAATAACAGTTCCAATCTAATCAGTCGTCCCATACTTGTTAAGATGCTCACCTGAGATTTGACAATCTTACCAAATACATAAGGGTTTAACTTGATAAACCTGGTAGGGTCAGACTGGAGGGTATTTCAAAAGCACTGCGTTTTCAAAGGAATGACTATAAAACAAACATGCCTCTACAGCCAAATAGTTCCATTTACAGATACTGCTACGCAATGAAAAAATATGAAGTATTTAGTGGTTAAATACAAACTGATCTAACTGTTAAATGCAATATTGCAGCCTGACTTATAAAACGAGCAATCACAAAGAAAAGAATCAACCAATTAATTCAAGAAGACACTGATAATGTAATGGAGGCAGAGCCCCAAGAACAAAACTGCATTCCAACATATTTATTACAATAGCTCACCTAGGTGTTTTCTTACACAGGAGTGGTAGTACAGGTTGAGCACATCGGGGTAAATGTCTGGAAGCTGTTTGAGAGATAAAAGTCTCCTAAGCTTGGAAGAACAGCCACGCTTCTGAAGCTGTGTAAGGAGTCTTTCTTCAGAAAGTGTTGTGGGTCTGAGTTCAACACGATGCTCCTGTAGAACCTGATCAATAGAAGAGCCTGGAACATTAGGAAAAAGAGACTCCTTCACCACCACCATTGGAATGAAAATGGTCCCTGCTCGGATAACATGGGGGAAAGGGCACTGCTTCTTGGAAATATAGTCCTCCAGCTGAGAAAGGACACGTCTGAGTGCACCAGCGATATCTTCAAATTTCAACCACACTTCCCTCCCTATGGCACCCATAATACAGGAGATGTTCTGGGTCTTAGTGGAAGGTGACACAGACTCAGAGTTCTCCTCAGTTCTTGCAAGCCATGCTTTCAATTCCTCCTCAGAAGTTTCGGAAATAGAACTGGCAATCAACCTGCAAAGAGACTGATGGAGTTCCATAAAGTGGTGTCGAGCATGTCTGGTTGTCTCACTATTGCTCTTGGTCTCAGGAGATGCTGAAGGGGCTGAAGGTATTTCCGCAGCACTTTGAGTAGTATTTTTGATAACATCAGGTAAGATTATCTTAAAAGTGGGAAGCTTGAGACAGTGAGCAGAAATTTGCTTAAAACAACTTATTTTTGATTCACTGGGTTTATGGGATAGTGTCTCTGGATTTGGAGGTGGTGATGCAATAATTTGAAATTTCTTTTGTGTGAAATTGGATACACTGACAGCCCTTGAAGCTCCGATGTTACCGGTCACTGCTGATTCTCCTAAAACTCCATTTTGCCCAGTAGTGCTTGAGTCGGTCACTTGTAAATTCAGATTTTCCGTTAATGATTGGACCTGGCTGCCAGACTCACCAGGCTTTTTCACACGGAGATCAAGCACTGTGTTACTGTGAGGACAATCTGATCCACTTTTCACGGCTTCAGCTTCTTCTTTTTTGACCATTTTGTCTTGGATGTCATGCTGCAACTTATCACTCCTGTTCTCACTAATCTTTAATGAACCATTTTTGCCCTGCAGGTTGCTTTGCTCTGTGCTTACATGTTCCATGGTCTCAAGTTCCTCCAAATCTTTTTTGGACAGAGTTCTTGTTCCATTCTCCTGCATTCGTTGTTCAGGTTTGTGTGTATCTGCACTAGAATGTGACCCACTTTTTACAATGTCTGGTAGAGGTAGCATTCCTGAGGCTTCTAGATAAGCTTTGTAAGGGGCCAAGCTAAAAACATTGTTGATAACTGGCATGGGAGGTGAAGGAGGAAGATGGAGCTTATCCATTTTCTTTCTCTCTTGATTGTTGGAAACTACAACTTCGTACACATCTTCAACTCCCTCTGGTTCCCTACAAGGAGGTGACATAAGTGTATTTCTCTCTTCAGGATCTTTAGTGTCTCTAGGGTCTTTCAATTTGTAATTAATGCCATCAGACACCTCATGTTCTGCTAAGCCTGAGATATTCTGTCCAGCTGCAGGAACAGTCATTTCATGAGGGTAGCCAGTTACACAGAAAGGTATTCCTTCTTGTGGGCTTGATACTATTCTGGAATTTACAACCATCTTTTGCTTGGCAAGAGGCATATTCTCTTGGTTTAGAATAACTGTACGAGCATGCACAGGATGAAAAGCACCAGGTGTATGCTGCTGCCTATTAAACTCTCTTGGGGGAGACATTATTTGGACTTTTTCAGAAGAGAAATCCATTGGCCGATCAGAGAGCTGCATTTGAAGAGGAGTTCCAGATACTTCAGAAAAACCCCTTTTACGTCCTGAGCTTGGTTGAATTTTGTATACTGGATAGGGTGCAAGTTCATAATCCCTGTGGAAAGGCACACTTGTTGAAATCATGGGATAAGGGATTGGAACCTCAGTATAGTAAGGCTGGGGAACAAGATACTGTCCTGTGGGATTCTGAGTACTCTTATTTAGTGTAGGTGAGGTTTGCTCCAAATGATCTCCCATACCTTTGAAAGTTGTACCTTTTTCAATATCCAGACTTCCCTGAGGGTAGAAAAATACATGCCTCTGAGGTAGCTGGGGATATCTGGAAATGGAGGATCTTTCTTGGTAGACAGCTGGTGAAATCTGAGAGTGAGAGAGAGGTATCTGTTGCACTTCATTATAGTTTCTTGAAGGAGATGTGGGCATGCCATGATACATCTTAGAAGGAATCTGCACACTATGAAATCGCTGGGAAGAGGGACTAGAGAATGACCGTGCAGCACTGTTGTATGGCAAGCTATTGTAGTCTGCATCTATGAAGGATGGAAGCCTTATAGCTTCAGATGGGCGTATTGCATGGAAACCTTCAGAATTTGCCTCCTTAGGCTGAAATCTTCTGCTGGCATTTTGCTCAAACTGAAGAACCCTTTGCTGAATTAATTCTTCACGTTTGTCCATGGGAGACATAGGACCGTAACGTAATCCTGAAACCGGCTTCCATTCCTCCTCGAAGGAACCATGCTGGACACTGTCAGTTCCACGTTCAAGGTTGTAACAGGCTCTTGATTTATATCCATGGTCTGTGCAGCAAGGACTCTGCCCATAAATAGGTTTAGGGATTGCTAAACCTACAGAGCTTTCAGATTGTGAGGACACAGTGTTACTTCCTACAGCCAGCTTTCTTATAGCCACTGGAGTGTGGATTCCTTGCGTATTTGGGCTATGCTTGGAGTTTTCATGGCTTTTGCCAAAATATGCACATTTTTCTTTTGCAGCAATCAGGTCTTGTACAACTGCAGGATTGTTTTCTGTAGGAAAGCCAATTTCTTCTGATCGATACATAAATCCATTTGGTAATGTCCTCTCAGCGTTCAAAGGGTGAACAACTGGATTCCTTACTTTTGGCATACATGTTCCTGAGGTGTTCCATGGAGGAGGCAGATCTCTACCCTCCTGACCAGTCAGGCAGTAGGTAAAATAAGACCCACTGTAGTTTAGAGGATCTTCAAGGGAATATCTAGGGAGGGTCCCTGCCTTGCCAAGGCCAGCAGAAACAATGTGATCTATAGTCTTCTCTAGCCTGGGCACCTTGCTGTGGACCACAGGATCCATATAGCTCAGTGTCCGCTTACTGCTCATCATTTCTTTAGTCTTTGAGGTGGTCTAGCTGGAAGAATGAAGATCTGAAAAACAAAAACAAAAACAAAAAGTAGAGTTTACACAATCATGGGGAAAAAACAAATACATTCCAATGATAAGTATAAATCATGTTTTTTTCTCAGAAGCAATCCACATTTAAGAGGAGATATATATTTTTCCAATCTACCAGCTTCAAAAATATCAATTGCTTTTTGACTACAGATCAAAGAAAGAAAAATGTTGGAAAGTCTAGTACAAATAGCTTAATTTCACCAAGCCCAATTCTTAAAAGAATGACTGGGGGGAAATCACCATAATTTAAAGGACTGAGAAAGCTTAAATTATCTGCATGATTTTTACATTTTAGTTTCATTCCTAGGGTTGAATTTTGAACTCTCCATTCTCCAGTATTCCAACAAAAAAAGACACTGAGTGTGCTGAAAAACATTAGAAATTGGCAAATATGTCAAATCAAATAGTCTTCATCTGTATAATCTATTTACATTTTCTTAATGACTCAGTTTTAAGGTTTGCTTGCCCCCCACCTCCAGTTTTCACAATGGAATGCTTAATCTTATTGTGATCCTTGGTAAATGTTTTTTTAAATTCATATTTTAAAACAATAATATTGCGTCATTTAGACAATGATAAACTTTACATTATCTAGATTAGTTACAGTATAGATAGTAGATCTCCCCTGAGTACTTGCTTAATGTTATGCAGGAAGAAAATATAACTAGCCCTAAACGTTGCACTTTCCCCTGCAAATACATATCTAACACCACACTCATTCAAGGCCCCTCAGGACAATTCCAGATCACCCAGGCAACCTCTTGTACCTCCAGCAACTTCATTTATTGTACCTCTTGCAGTAAATGCCCAGCCATTATGGAAACAGGAAGGAGACTCGGAGGCCGCTTCAGAGAACATGTTAGGGCTGTGAAGAGATTTCTCCAAGCCTATAGTTTCTAATTTCACCTCTGACAGCCATGATCACAATGATCCCTCAATCTGCGTTCACAAAGTAGGGTTTCTTAACTCCCATAGCAGAAAGACATTAGAAACTAAAGCTATCCTGAAACTTGGTTCACACCTTCCCCCTCCTCTCAACAACAGACTTGTTTTCTTCTAATTCTCTCTATATTCATTTGTAGGTTTCGTTTCACACCTCTCCTCACCTCTCGACTTCGCACCTCTTGATTTGCCACTCTGCCTCCCCCCTACCCCTGGCTCCTCCTCTCTCCTGACTTTTGTTTTCCAATGCTATATTGTCTTTGCCGACTGCCCTATCTTTCTTACACCCGAAGAAGGCTCCGCAGCCTAAATAGTTGTTTTCTTTCTTCTCTTTTCAGCATGGAATAAACCTATTGCTTGTTCCTTTGCAGCCTACGCATGCTGACGCAGCTACCCACCTGAACTACCACTTCATTTGCGTCTTTGATGCAACAATCCAATCCTATTAAATCTGAACTTCAAAAAGTTAGTCTGAGTTATACATTTGACACAATAAGTAAAGCCGTTCTGTTATTTTAAAAATAAAATAACATTTCACACAACAGTTCAATCAACTGAACACTTCTAAATTATTTTTTTAGTTTATTCTATTCATCTGACCCTGTGTCAGCCTCTAAGACACCCTGAAGATCTATAGGGTCCATTGTGTTAAGAGCTTTACCTTAAGATATTGTCAATGTATGAAAATTCCTAATACTTTCATCATGCCACATGGAATTGTGCCATATTAAATATTTTTTTATAAACCGTGCAAATGTCTTTTTCTTATCAGACAAAAATCGTCCTTTACAGATTCACAAACAGAACCTAAAGATAAACAGGGAAGGAAGAGACAGCAAAATGGTTAGCAAAATATTGAATTTCTTTCAGCCTATAGCTTCAAACATATTCAAGACAAATAAAAATGTACTACAGCAATGTGAAAACCTCATTTTTTCTATAAATCAAACCTAGAAATATGCCACTACAAATCTGAAAACTGCTGACATATACATACGTGTAAAATGGTAACTGACCATTTTTTTGTTCAATTTCCTTCCGATGTTAAGATGCCCATATGAACAATTTTCCTAGTAAACAGACAATCATTACCTCAAATACCAATAAACCAAAGGAATCACATGTCTAAACGTGGATAGACATTCCGGAAACACCTAGAGCTTATGGCTAATGCTTTTATATTTCAGTTAGATTTTTGTCAGGAACCTTGGCCAGCACAAAGGCCTGGAGCGTCAACTAGTTTAAAAATGTTTTGTATGCATTTATAGTTAAATGTTTTTCAGCAACATGTTTTTCAATGGAACAAAGTTTAGTCTGGGTGGAATACAATCACACACGTCATTTGAAAAAGAAAATCTGATACATAATCTTATCAGATGTGCTCAGAATATTAAGTATTCTGCCTCATTCTTTCACACAGAAATCTGAAAGGCTCCATAAAGTTACAAATCAAACTAAGTGCATTGTTAAAAGTACATTACAAACTGCAAAGAAAAAGTCAAAATCATTTTGCTGGTTTGATTTTGCTCATTGTCACAGATATTTACACCACTGAGACAGTACAAGTTACATTTCATGCCAGTTAATGGCAAACAAAACCCATTCCAATCATATCTGTCATGGCATGTTAATTATAAGTTTTTTTACAAGGTAACGGGAAGGCAAAGAAATAAGTTAATAAGATATAGTGTGCCATTATGAATTCTTTTTGTAGCATTTTAACAAGATTTTAGTGTGTTTAAGGGAACATTAAAATACAAATTAATAGGTAAATTGACAACACGGAATTATTTTTTCTCATGTTGAGAAGGTCTTGTAACCCTGTGGTGACACAGGCCACTTTTTAAGCTGATCAGGACACAATCACTGAGAACCGTTTAACATCCTGAGCAGCTGAACATTCTTTGTAGCTGGTCATCCTGGAGTCCAAAGGTATTCTTTCTTCCTGATGGAACGGCTTAGTTCCCTGCGTGAGTTACATTGATACAACATTCCTTTCTTTATATGGTAACACAAAGGTCTAGTCACTGCTATAGTTCGTGCATAAAAGGTACTCCACAATGTGTACGCTTCAGAGTTATGGTTTATTGAGACTATCTCTCTACTTGATTTTCCAGGACCCTTTGCAATAAATTTAAAATCATGTCAAACCACAGTGACCTCTTGCATCTCTACATGTTTTCCTGCATAGATAATCACTATATGTCTAACAACAGAATACACAGAAGAACGGGCCTAAGACTTTTACATTTAAACATGATTTTGGAAACCAAAACACTGGGAATAAAATCATTCAAATCCATTTTATTGAGCTTGACAACACAGGATAACAGACTAATTCTTCTGCCTTTGAAATTCTTTAATTTTGGAAAACATGGCGTAAAACTTCATCACAGATATACAGATATATCAAATAACATCCTAGAGTAATCCAGACAACTGGGAACAATCATGCTTATTCAGAAGTAGTCCAATATAGTAGAGATTAACAGGAACGGAGATGGATATGGTAAACCATGCAGAGATTAAAACCATTGAGGGAGAAATAAGAAGCCAACACTACATAGTTGGCAAAGGCTATTGTGGAAATCAACATTGTAAATTAGCAATGAACAACTAAAATTTACAAATGTCACAGGTTATGGTTAACGAATATGCAGTCACCTTTTTGAAATCGATTACCAAAAGATAATTTGGGTTTCTACGTTTGCTACAATAAAACAAACATATGGCATCAGCAAGGTTGATTTTTACACTTCGAATTCTCTGTGGTCTTGAATGGAAAATAAACCCACACATCTTGGCTCCACCGAGTCAGCTCCTTAGAGACAGGACTCTCCGGTAAGCAGTATGTCCCAACTTTCTCCACTATTCCAACAAAATAAGACTGAGTGAAGAAGAACATTAGTAATTGGCAAATAAGTCAAATCAAATAGTCTTCGTCCATAATCTATTTACATTTTCTTAATGATCCAGTTTTAAGGTTTGCTTGCCCCCACCTCCAGTTTTCACAATGGAATGCTTAATCTTATTGTGATCCTTAGTAAATGTTTTTTTTAAATGTAGATTTTTTTTTTAAATATTTTAAAAATTAATAGTGATTAATAGCAAAGGAGTTTAGGGAAGGCGACTCCTTGATTTCCTTAGGGATAGAGTTCCAGAACGTCCAGCGAGTTCCAGAGAAGGCCCTCTCACCCGTAGAGTGTAGATGGGCTTGGGGGACAAACAGGAGACCAGAATTAGAAGAGCAAAGAAAAAATCCTTTCCTTTGAGGGGCCAACTTCAGCCCAAGGCCAGAACTTTGCTCACTTTTTAGGCACTGACAGAAGAAAAACTGGACACAGCTGTGATGATTTAATACATTCTCATCTGGGCTACACCCAGCTGAATGTTTTGCTGTGGGTGAATATAAATTCAACATTCACATTATAAATCTTGAGTATTAAGCTATTATTCTAAAAACAATATCTCAATATTTCCTTAAATTCAAATGTATTAAAATTGAAATAATGATGGGACTTCAATTTTATGGTTGGCTACAATAAGTAATACTGTAAGTTAATATTTTAACCCTTACTGTTATCATCATCTGTGTAATCCCATCTCTAATCAGACCTTCAAATCATGGAAGCTCTTTTCACATATATTTTTACTCTTGTATTAATTTATTTTGAACCTTTAACTATTGTGTTAATAAAATCATTATTTTCTTTTTAAATCGGTGCATATCTCCTTATGTTATCCTTGACCGGCTTCTGAAAGCCATAAAGAACTCACATATTTGCTGTTTCAATGTCTCTGTTTTAGTTAATTCATGGTCATACATATCTTAATATTTCAAATCAAGCAGGAGGAGCAGGCATCCACACAGAGGTGCTGGTTCTCTTTCGACCATGTCTAAACTGGTCAGCAATATTAGGAGTCGCCTATAGCCACAACAAGAGCAGACAGCCAAATCTATAGCAGATATAGAAAAAAAAAATACAAAAACACACATATCTGCTGTCCATGTAGATATGGGTATGCGGGGGAGGGAGGGGAGACCCAAAGAAAATAAAACTACAACCACGTGTGATGTAAAAGACCACAAGGGCTGTGGTTTATTTTAAGTGAGTACTGATGCTCAGCTACCACAGATGGGTCGGTAGAAACCACAGGTGGGCCCTCAGGTGTTTTGAGGTGCTGCAACGGAACACTAGAACTTTAGTATGCAAATGTTTACATATAAGAGTCACAAACTGCTTTAGGGTCATGTAATGTTGCCCATTGAAGGACAAGCAAAGAAAAGACATTACACACGTTGAGGCAGGACTCAACAACATGATATTGCTTTCCCTCAAGTACTTCTCTTTAAGAAGAATGACTCACTATGAATGACTCACATACCTGCTTAATCATGCTTGAAGCCAACAGGTAACATTTCACACGAAAAAAAAATATTCAGTTGAAGACTTCTGGCGTTTTGCCATCCAAGCATTTTTGGGAAATGATCAATAATAAGAAATCATCAGACACCAAATTACTACATGTTGAATATTATACAGTATATAACCATGGCTGGAGTACTCTGTAGTGTTTGCTGAACCAAATTCAACATGTTTTTTTTATTCAGCATACTGTTATAATTCCACATGCATGCAATCACAGATCTAACAAGTAAATTATATAATTTGCTTTAATTAGAAAAGTATTTGAACCAATGCATTCAATAACAAGATGCAATTATTAAAACCTTGAAAATAAAAAGTACATTGTAACAAGAGATTTTAATGGACATTCCTAAATGCCGCCACTATGGAAACAAGCCTGTATTTCAACCTAACCATTTAAAATAAGTAAATTTTTCACAAATAACTTTAAATCATTGTAAACTGGTCATTTTGTGCTAAACCAGGCAGTTCGGAGTCCCTTCTCAACTGCATGGAAAATAAACTTGACAGTAATTTTATATTGAGATATCATAATGAGGCATGAGGTACTGCTCACTGTAGTATTGCTTTGCTCATTTTTAAAAAGCATGATGTTTAGTCCACAATGATTTTCTCTGCATAACATTGTATTTTACTAGTGTTTGATAATTTTATTAACATTTTTTTATTATAAATAATATCTTATTTAATTATAATTTCTATAACTGCTATAATTGCTTAACATAGGTTAAGACTGTTCAAGTCACAAGTGTTGTCAATTTCTAGGAGCAGTTACATACCAATCAGTAATAATGTGAAGGTATGACAGAATGGATTTAAATAACTGAGTGTAGTTTTTTTAAAGTTCCCTTTAGTTTCAAGCGATAGGCACAAACTTCAAACTTTAAAAGAGAAAATCACACATCACAACATGGGGTGAAGTATTAAAAGGCACAACTGAAAATGGCTGAGAGAGAACAATGATACATTCACTGCAATCATGTTTTTCACCTTTTTTGATATCAAGGACTGAAGTGCCCAACATATGCAAAGCTTAAGACCTCCCACTTCCCCTTGACCTTTTCTATTCTACAGCGCTTTAGCAGCCTACAGTATAAGCCCTTGCGGTTTCCTGTGCAGACTACCACATTTTTTGTTAGTTTTAATGCTATCAAATCTTGTAAACCAAAAAAAAAAGCTGTTAAACTATTGTGTTCACTTCTATTAGCACCAACAGAACCATGAAAAGGATATAAAATGGAATCCTATGAGGCGATGACAGTGCTTTACACCTCAGTCTCTGTGGTGAAAGATCTGCAGGACTGCCAGGTTACACTTAATTTTTTCTAGAGTGTTGAAACCAGTACACAACTAGAAATCATAAATAAAAATGCTGGTTCCTCTTAATGGTAAAAAACATTCATTAGATACTAAATACTTAGAAGTCCTCCACTAAGAATTTTTTTTTTTTCTTCTGACTAGTGTACTGGAGCAGTGGCACTGTGGCTAAGGATCTACGCCTGTGACTGAAAGGTTGCCGGTTCAAATCCCGCAGCTGGTAGAGGAATCCTACTCTGTTGGGCCCCTAAGCCCCAACTGCTCCAGGGGTGCCTCTGACCCCAAGCTTCTCTCTCTGTCTGTGTGTCTCATGGAGAGCACATTGGGGTATGCGAAAAGACAAATTCCTAATGCAAGAAATAGTATATGGCTAATAAAGTGAGCTTATCCGATTGTTGAAAAAGAACAGTTATTCTCCAAGCAACTTCTCTCTCTTTTTACTGCTATCTGCATGATTGAGGGCAGTCTGTCTGCAGTGCATAAACAAGGCACAGTCATAACTTCTGCTGTTCTTTGCATTGACTAAAATCATGTATTAAATCACTAATTTTGGCACTTTTTACAACTCAAATACTAAACATTGAGCATTTAGCATTTTATGAATTTGCACTGATTTGATCTCAGCACTTGTTGTTACAAACTCAATCAAGCCATCTGTTCTAGGACCACATACTGTATACAGTGAATAGCTCTATGCCAATAAATCTCATTCAAGAGAAAGAAAATGTTCTGGAGAAGTACTGCTGTATTCAGGCATATAACAGATTGCACATTTCCATTCTGCATTTCTGCTTAATCAGCTTAGTGGTTATTAAGAATTTTCCTTCGTTTTAATATAAACAATATGCTACAAAACAAAGAAATGTTAAAGTATAATTATACAAGAATCAATAAAGAGAATTAGTAAGATTACAGATTCTAATCACAATTCACTGCTGCATCCAAGAAAAAATGCTCTTCTTGCACACAAAAGGTAAAATGTTTTTTGAGTAGAAAAGGCATACAGATATGGCTAGCCTATGACTGAACATCTGACTAAGGAAACAAAATATCCAAATAGAAGCATAAGCAAAATAAATAGAAGTTTTACCTCCTTTTAACTGAATTAAAGGCTTTACAGAACTGAGTATTCTTAATGTTTCAGGCTTAACTTTACACTATGTTCTGCTTCCCTTATTTCTGTGATGCTCTTAATCAGCTATTATTTGAAACCTTATCTAAATATAGGGCTTGAAACAAGAACTGCTGCAAAATGTTCTGTAGTACTTCATTTTAACTACTTATGGACTGAACTTTTGCTTTTGTGTAAAAAAAAAAGAGATAAGTGCTCATATACTGTAGGACTGCTTCCCTACAGTATAAGAAAGTAGTTCACAAATGTTTTCTTACTTGTACAACAATATTAGCAGGCAGGCAGAGAAATGAGAAGTGTAATATTCATAGAAAAATGATTCAGCTACAATGACTCACGTTGTATGAAAAACATACTGGTGGCAATTTCCACAAGCAATTTCTGTGCTGCGAGACTCAAAGTTCAATTTTTTTAATGTTTCACAATTCACAGATGGACCTTAGGGAGGCTAACTCTGGACAGTGACCAGCTGGACTGTGCAGTCTCGTGTATTTTGATGCTACTTTGTAGTTCTATTAGGCCAGAAGCCAGGATTAGAGCTTCACAGACCTTTTCAGCTAAAGGGACTTTCAAGTCCCAACAGGACTTAAAAGGTTTACATGTCACAAATTTTCATTTAACTCCCTTGCAATTTCTACCACATTGCCTTATTTTTACTCTCTGTAAATGTTTTCATGAGAACATGACAGACCATATATAAAAACCCAAGCATTTAACTGTAACTGCTGGGGACCTGATACATGTTTTCAAAATCTTTAAAGGCACTGACTAATTATACCCAGAAGGCTTCTTCAAAATGAACCTGAGGACAAAGGTGGAAACTATGCGTTTGTTCATTTAAAAGTGAAAACAGGATGCAGTTCTTTACCCAAAGGATCGTAGGAGTATGGAACAAGCTACCCAGCTATATAGTTGAATCCAATGTTAGCTTAATTTAAGAAACAGGCTGGATGATATTCTTGGATCAACTATATGGGCCAAATAGTCCATTCTCATTTGTAACCTTTCAGTGGGGAGGAGAACAGAATGATGGAGCCAATTCATAGATAGGGATTATTAGGAGGCCATGATTGTTAAAAGCCAATGTGAAACTTGTTCCAGGATGCTGGGGTCACAGCACTACTCTTTTCAGAAAATACCCTGAGATTTTTAACGACCACAGAGAGTCAGGACTTTGGTTTTACGTCTCATCCGAAGGATGGAGTCTTTTTACGGTAGTGTCCCGATCACTATACTGGGGCATTACGTTCCACACACACCTTGGGGTGAGCACCCCCTGCTGGCCTCACTAACACCTCTTCCAGCAGCAGCCTTAGCTTTCCCAGGAGGTCTCCCATTCAGGCTCACACCTGCTGAGCTTCAGTGGGTTGTCAGTTGGGAGTTGCAGGGTTTCTATCTTATTAAATTGTAATCTTCTTACATTCTTGTGGAATATGGTATTTGGGTTACGGGCATCATCCAATTTAGTACTTATTAAAGCAAAATGTTTTAATAAAATCCACATTAAGTAAAACAGTTCCATAGCTCACGGATTTTACTCCCCTTATAAATTCGGTTGAAATTCTGAAACAAAACTGAAAACAAGTTTAATGAAGCCACACCCAAAAACAATAAAATAATGTGATCCAAAAAAAATGGAATCACCTTTACTGGCTTATAAGTTTGATAAAAAGAGCCACAGAAATGAGAGACCAAATAGGTAATGTCGTTATATGAAATGTCAGACCAATAGATATAATGGAAATAACTTTGAAAAGTAGATCTTACTTCTTGCTATGAAATGCCCCCAAGAATATCACTGAATTACACAATATCAAAAGTATGCAAAGACAAAAATTAGGCATTGTAAGAAAACAAACCCGTCTGAAAGAGAATAAATGCAAAAAGTAATTTATTGTACACAGAATATGAAATACAGCACTCAGCAATTCCATATAAACTATTGTGCCAGGAGAAGCTTCTAAAGCAATTCTCAATGATACGTTCTATAAGTACTTATTATATAGCATTCTGAATGAGAAATGTGTAAGGTCACCTCATATCAGAAACAGGCTACATGACCTTAAGATGAATCACTGTTGCTACACAGACCAAAAAGACGAGTTATGCTCCTGTACCTTGTACCAAGTAGTCTAGATATCTTTACATTGTTTACATTCCAGATTCCTGAACAGATACACTCCTAAATTATTCCCTCTATTCTTTGGGGGGCAAGTGAAGCATGCAGAAGCATATTCATATAGCATATTCACCGAGCTTTGAGCTCCAGAGAGGTACTCAGCAGAAGGGGATTCCCCGTACAGTGTTTAGAAGGGCTGTGATTGACTATACAGAAAAGCATAGCAATGTTGGCACTTTTAAATGGTAACCTCCAAACACTTTATACTAGACATGGAAGTCCAGTCGAAAAGCACCAGGAAAAAAATGAAGTTGTCTTAATGTTGTGCATTCGGCAGAAGGGTTCAATACAATAATGTTTTTAGAACCACATACTGTAAACTGTGATTACACAAGGCATTAACAAAGATATTCAAACTAAAGTGTAGCTAAAATGTTAGCGGAATCAGAATAAAAGTACTGCTATTTTTTTCTAAAATGAGAAAACAGATGATAAAAGATGCATGTGAACAAGGTTATCCAGATAAAAGATATTTGGTCCTTAACAGAAGTCAAGGAAACAATGACAAAATGCAAACCAGCAACATGCACTACCTTCATTAGACAGTGGCACTGTTACATTTCCTATAGACACAAGTAACAAGAGGGCAGCATGGTGGTGCACGGGTTATCATTGCTGCCTTGCAGCTCCAATGCACTGGGATCAATTCCAGAACCGGGGTGCCATTTGCATGGAGTTTGGATGTTCTCCCTGGGTTTATGTAATTTTTCCTTTGGGTGCTCTAGTTCCACAGTCCAAATACATACTAGAAGGCTAATTGGCTTTTGGGAAAACTGGCCCTGGTGCGACTGTGTGCATCTATCTTTGCGGGCCCTGAGATAGACTGGTGTGTCCAGGGCGAATCTGTGCAAAAAATAGTGTTATTGCATAGAATCAATTTTATTTTTACAGTGCTTTAGTTAATGGCAAAGGAGATGCAACCAATACATTTAATTAAAATGCCTATATACAGGAGTCAAACTAGAACTTGGAGGTATCACTGCATTCTTTTTATTTGGCAGTCCATTAAAAGTTTGAGGGTCTTTAATGTGGCTGCCTAAATCATAAATATATTTTTTAAGTTTGAAATTGCAAACTGTTATTTTTTATTGCAAAAACAGCAAAAAGAGAAAACAGGGATCAGTGAACTGCATTAACAGCAGTCACTATTTCAGCCCTCAAGTGAAACAAGCCCATCTCTGAGGAGCAGTCAGCTGGACCTGGGTCAGCACTACTTTTGGAAACCAGTTGACCCACATGACAAATCAATCAACCTTGTTCAATGCAATGACAGGCCACCCAAAGCAACCATACTGTACAAAGCCTTTGCTGTAACTGAAATCATATCAACTGTCTGCTTTTAAATGTATTAGGAGCAGTAGTATTGACATCTGTTGAGCTCTTTATGTATTTCAACAGCTCTAAAACTGGTTTTCCATTTAAAAACTCAATTAAAATAAAATTGCAGTGCTAGCAGGAATACAATGACATTCTAACAATAGTAGTAATTAAACCCAAGCACTGGTATTCTAATGTGATTTACCTTACCTACAATATCCACCATCAAGGAAACCACAGCTCCTGATAGACTATTGTCTTCTGCATTTACTTTGTAGCACACATTTAAAGCTGAGTTAGTTTTTTTTATAAAAAAAGTTTAATAGAAAACCAAGGTCATTTGCAAACGGTCCCATGAAAACATCAGAGCTACGGAGCACATGACTACTTTTGCATGAAAACTCTCTCAAGGCCCACATGCAAATACGAGTATGGAAATTTCATCATAAGAACACATCATCACTCCACCAGAGCGCTGACAATGCTCTATGGTAGACTATCACCTCGTCCTTCATTGCACTATTGTTTTTCAGGAAAACCATTGAGCCCCATACAGTACATTGTGAGGGACTAGTTTAAAGGATACTTATAGCAAGAATAGGCTCCGTTACAAAAGCATGAGGCTAACTGTGTCTTTACCAATACCACGATTGATGCAGTTTACA
Source organism: Atractosteus spatula (assembly GCF_055471065.1). NCBI lineage: Eukaryota > Metazoa > Chordata > Actinopteri > Semionotiformes > Lepisosteidae > Atractosteus > Atractosteus spatula. Next base: position 53,706,704 of record NC_142712.1, read on the forward strand.
TTTAACCTTTTAGCACACACTATATGTGTGGTCATGCAAGCGACCATCTGATCCCTTGTACATTGGACTCACAACGACTAAGATTTTACCCTGTTTAAACAAGACTTACGCAATCATTGATGTGATTAAGTACATTACATCATCGCACAAATAGGCAATGACAGGGTGATTTTCAAACTTTTCAGAAACAAGAAAGTCTATCAGTTTTGCAGATATACTCTTAAGTTAGAAATAATATTTACTGTAAGACCTCTAACCAAATACGGCAAGAAGTTTGTCTTCTTGATATATATCGCGTTTAAAAGGGGGCAAGTGTGGCTCCATGAATAGCAGTAGTTAACAATGATACATTATAACGTCGTTGCTACGCGATTATACAAGACAACGGTTTTTTTAGCTCATATTTTGTACGTTTCTAGGTTTAATTGTAGCGTTACACTTAAGGGAAGCCACTGTCCGTATCGGCTTTATATTTCCTGATATCTTTTTTCCCCTTTCGATAGTTGGAAAGTAAGTTAATCTTTAGTAGTGTACAAGCTGTTTACCTAGCGCTCTGTAAACCTTTTATCAAAGAAGGCTTCTGCAATGTTCAGGTCACAGCTGCCTGCGAATTATCCTTGCATTGCCAACGTTTAGTCACGGCTTAGCGTATTTAAGCAATTTCCTGGTCAAGCGCGAGTTAAAACGTACCATCACCACTCTGTACCATTGTATTTAATATATATTGAAATGCAGTCTTCGACACTAGTCATTAACTGTCTTTTGTTGCCAATTAAATCCAACTTTAAATGGAATTACGTGAGAACCCCCCTCGACCCCACGAAAGAAAAAGTAACATACTTGGTTTCACTCAAAGAGGACAGTCCTCTCACGTGGAAGATAATTCACCAAGCAGAAATGATTGTACAAAGTTTCTCATAAATACAATAAACTTTCCGCAAACGTTTTCATCAGCTGAAACACAGGATTTCTTTATCCTTCTAAAGCAGTTCTGCATGCACTAAAATAACTTAATAAATCTCCAAAACAAGAAGAAAATACATACCTTTGCACTGCTAGTTTTATTCAAATAGCGTTGTAAAGTTGTATCCATAAAACACATTTTTCAGTTTAATAAGTTTATTAACCTGAATATAAGGGTTTGCAAGTGTTTAATATCGACTGCCTTGAGTTCCCCAGAGCAGATAATTAGATCCACATCGCTGCTCCACTGTTTAGACTAAGCACTTCCCTGCGTTCATGTACTTAATCCTCCGTTTCTTTCTCACTCCCCACCTAACTCGGACTGTTTTGCTCAGACTATGATTAGTCCCGTGACAGTTTGACGTAAAATCAACCAATTAGAAGAAGACAAGGAGACAAAAAGGAGGGCTTCCTTATCAATCAGGCCACAGGAGGCGGAGACTGATAATTGGTGATTCATGTGTGGCTTTTACTTTTGGCATATGTGCTCTCACGTGCGTGTTTACAAAGGTAGCTCTTTGGTACAAGGTACTGTACTGTAAAACATAGCTGTGCTCAGTATTGTTTGGCACTCAATACGTTTCTCCTCCATTTTAAACTAAACTAAGTTAACTCCTTAATAGTTGAAGGAGTTAACAGTCCTTGCAGCTTTCATCTTATATCTCTTAATGCTGACATAGTCCAGGCTTTATACAACACGATGTAACTTTGCAAATAAACCAGTAAAACAACAAATCGCATGCAACCTAGGACAGTTTTGTTACAGTCTTACAGTAATGGAACGTCATTAGAAACATAAATTAATCTGAATAAAGTTAACGAATACTTCCTACAATTTACATTCGTAACTAAAAACTTTACAAGACAGAGCTATCCATGCTGTTTACGATAGGGGGAAAGTTAAATGACGCTGAAATTAAGCTAGATGTGGGAATATTGAATGAGTATTGCAGATAGCTCCTGCTGCACAAGATTCAAATTTTGTTTCCATGTCCATCTCATCTTTAGTCTGTGTCAGTGCAAAGATCGAAGTTTCTTGGGGGCTGATTCCATGTGAGCATGAAGTAAATGGTTCCTGATGAAGTTTTGGTAATCTTAATTGTATTTATCAGTATACGTGACTTGGTAATGAACCGTACCCAACACCTGAAACAAAGAAGAAAGCAAATAACCAAATGTTTGGTATGTTCAAACTTTCACTCAAGAGTATACTCCCTGTAAATGTATTACTTAACATTAAGGTTTAATCAAATTGCACAGCACACTAAACCCTATAGTAATATTTTTAAATGAATTCAAAATGGTCAACAACAGTAAAAGTAACTAATTTTTTATCGTTATGTAACAGTAATGAACTGACTTGAAAAAAGTACAGGTAAGGATTTAGGGATACATGACACTTACTGACTGGCAGGAGAGATTTCAGTGAATTGTTTCAGGAAAATTCTGTGTGACAATAGTTGATCTAACCTTTGTTATATGATTCATTAAGTTCATGTGATTAAACTGTCTAGGACCTTGCCTGAATTACCTTTTGATTGTAATGTCACCAAAATGGTCCCTAGACAAATATCTTAACAGTCACAGTGTCTGTAATATAATAGAGGCCTTTATACATGACCAGCATGTGTACATGTTATAACGACAAAATATAACATAAGTTAAAGGCAGGCTGGCATCCGAACATTTTGGTTGTATCAGCTTCAGAAGACAGTATTACATTACACTGCTTATTTCTACCTAAAGCTGTTTTAGCTTATTTAAACAGTATCAAATAATACAGCATGTTTGTTAAACTAGTTTGTTCTTGCTTAAACAACCTGTTAGATTTCTTTGGATTAGAAACAAACGTAATGGGCACACAAAGAGAATACATTATGTTACATTTAGATTTTCAATAAAGTGACTCAAATTAGAGGAGGTAAGCATTCAGGGAAATACAGGCGCTTGGATCAAGAACTGGTGAAACTAAAAATAAGGATTGAATGTTCAAATTGGGTTGATGCAGTTAGTGGAGTACCACATCAATCCATATGAGGACCAGGTCAACCAGTGTGGATTGCAGATCATGTTTAATGTAGACATGTGCAGGTAGCAAACACAAATTATAGTTACAAAATGGGAAACACAGAGCTTGAAACTTATGCAAAAGACATAACTATCATCTACTGTACATCTACTAGACAATGGGGAGAAGCAAAATGTTACAATATATAGTTGAATATCTACAAATATAAAATAAAATATATAATATTTGTAATTATTTAATTAATTTAATTATTTAATATTTTTAGACATTAAAAAATATATAGTATACAAATCAGTGGATGCTGTTTTAAAAGCAGTGCCATGCACTAGCAATACCTCATTCAGAATATTGCATACGGTTTTGGTCTCTACGTTAAAAATAAAATATTTGCTGTTCTGGAATCAGGCCAGAGAAGAGCAACCAAAAGGAATACTGACAGACTGATGGAACTGAACCGTTTTAGTCTTTAACAGCAAAAAGACTACCAGGGTGTCTGATTCAAGTTTTAAAAATCCTCAGAGGCACTGAGATAAATCTATGGACGTCTTTAAAGTCCACATGAACCAAAATACAGATGTGGAAACTAGATGGATGAAGATCACCTGTGATCACTTACTTTAGCTGCCATCTACCAAGATGGGTAGATGGGTCAAAAAGCCCCCTATCATTTTAACTGTTATTATATTCTAAATACACATCAACATTTTTTTGCATTCCACATTCATGTTTTTTAGAGAAATTTCTTTAAGAAAGATATTTTCTTATGTTTTGGCGGGAATTATTTGACAATGTGTGAATATAGCTACTCCACTCCCACCCAACCATTTAAAAACACCCCAAAACATTCAAAACTAAACAGATCTCTCAGAGGTAACTGGGAGGAAATGCAAAAGGAAAGTAAATGTTTAAACCAGTGGTAAAACACTAGCATGCATCATTCGTGGACTTCTCCTGGACATTTCCTGTCACTTATGTTTTTCTTTAGGAAACAAATGAGAAGAATAACAGGGAACATTAATAACAGAAATTTCAACAAATGAAAATAAAATCAGTCCTGTATTAAATCTGTTTGCTGCAAACTCTGCAGCTCTAGTGTATGATTGTTTCATTGTTTGCACCATGGTGCAGACAGTGTTAGTACTGTAATTGCACATGAACATGTTCTATTCATAGTGTACTATTTATTGACTGAATGTATTGCAGTGTGATCATAATCAAAAAGTACAAATAGAATGTCTGGAGTTCATCACTGTATCTTACATTTGAGAGCACTCAGAGAGCACATTTCTTAATAAAAACAGTCAATTGTGATTTGAACAAAGTCATTTGTGGATATACAATGTTTGGTTTTTATGATTGTGCCTCTTATAAATACAATTTTGCTAACAAGGTTTTGCATTTTACAAATTGAACAAGTTGGAGAATTAAACTATGTACTATTTATTGTATGTTTTCAAGCACCATATAATACTTGAGAAGGAATATACTGTATTACTTCTGCAATGTGAAAGAAGGGTTATGTGTTTGAAGGCTTTGTGAGGTGCAATTCAGTTTTAGGAAAAGTGTTCCTAAAAAGTAAAAGATGAAAAAACAGTTTAGGGTTAGGGTGTTAAGGTCATATAATTACAAAATAATCTGTTTAATTTCTTAATAAATACAAATAAATCCCGGATTTGTTTTATGTTTTTTATAGATATGACCTGTATAATTTTATATTTTTCTCAAATGTATTTTTAGCCTCTTTTAAAATTTGCCTTTAGTAAAGAAATGTATAAGCTTTTATTGTGTTATTCATACAATCAAGAGTAGAATGTATTTTCTCTGTACATTTCCCCACAGTTTATATAGTAATGCAAAAATAAATACTGTTATTCAGACTGATAGCAAAAAGAAAATGCCTTCATTTCTTGACATTGTTGCATCATGCTATGAAGCTCTGCACCTGTAGACTCCAGCTAATTGGCTATATTGGAAGAGAAGTTTACAAAGCCCTTCGGGGGAATATAGTAGCACACAGTCTAGACAAGCAGGTGGCTTTGATAGTCCAAAAAGGCCTCCTGGGTCTAAGTAAGCACCTGTGAGGCTGAGAGTGAAAAGCTGTGCTGCTCTAGAAGGCTCCCAAAAGCCTCTTCCATTTCCAGGTACCATGGTAACCAATACCTTGAGGCTCCTCACCTTCAGAGCCCACAGGCCAACAAACCTGGTCCAACAATTAAAACATTATCCCATGTTGCCTTCAGATAAATGAAAAATGTTCATGTTTTCCTGGTTGCTTCATCTAACAGTGATGACTTTTTTACATTTTTCTCAGGGAAATCCAAAAAGTCATTCTTAAAATAAAGTATCCAGTGTCTAAATATAGAGGTCAAAAGTTTATCTTAGCAATACTGTGTGCTGTTGCAATATTTTAAGCGATATGTATTTCAATGTCAGTGTCCTAATGTTTGCTAACTTCCTGACTTCATATTAGAGGCATTACACACTCCTTGTAAGCATAAATTGCATTTGCTGGAGAAAAATATCCATGATGAAAATGAAGAATCTATTATTTATCTATAGGCAGTCAAAACTTAAGGCTTCTGGATTTTACCAGACTGCAGCTTTTAGTTTTTCTACATACAAATGGATACAAATGTCCAGATTTTTTTCTGATTTAAAAAATACCTACATTTTTCAAGCATGACATGGAATATATAACTGATGCCAAAAAATGGCAGTAGAGAAAAACTGGGGAACTTCCAGCACATGAAATGTTGTTCTACGTCTTGTATTCTAAAATACTAGAACACATCAAATGTTCAGCTGTCATTAAATATCTTGTGCATTAAATATTTGTGAATTTCAGCTTTTCAACAGCAAGCCAACAATTCTATCCTTACTTTATTTACGTTACCTAAATTCTAAAGTCTATTGGCTTCAGTGCTAAAATTACCTGGACGTGACATGCAGTCTGTCAAAGAAGGAACTCTTTCATGGTTCTGTTCTTCTTCTTGTCCTTTTTTTCTATTTCTCTACCTGAATTGGGACTTACTTTTTTTGGTATCATCCAAATGAAGACTGACTTAAATATATAGCTGGAATGTTTTGGTCATAGTTAAATATTGGTTCAGTTTTCTGGCTATTTAGATTCTGGCCATTGTCAGTGCTTAGATGATAAGATAAAGGAAACTGTCTGGTCCTGATCCAAAGAATGCCTATTGTCTTACCTTAAAGGCACCTTATCTTACACTAAAGATAAATATTGTGAGATGAAATTTAACATTTGTTAAAATATAATATTATTAAAAATTAAACCTACCTCAATGTCACCTCAGAAGCAGCTGCCTAATATCTACTCCCTAAATAAACTGGAAATACAATTTAGGCTGTTAAAAAACAGTGGTGAATGTGGTGTTATATGCAGCAATGTACGCAATAATTACTGTAAAGATTTTCATGTGTGTAGCTTATTTGATCTGAGAGGTAGGAAATGCATATCAGTCTTTATCTGTGAACAAAGGAATTCATATAAGCTTGTAACATTAACATTCTAAATTCATTCTTATGAACAAATTAATTCTTGCCCTAATTTATTTACAAAGAAACAAGTAATGCATTATTCCATGCTGAAAGAGAAGAAAAGAAACACAATGTTTCAGCTGTTGAGCATTCTTCAGATGACACACCTTCAGGCTTCACACCCGAAGAAGGCTCCACAGCCAAAACGTTTTTTTTTCTTCCTTTCTTCTCATTTCAGCATGGAATAAACCTTTACTCGTTCCTTTGCAGTCTGACACAGCTACCTACTTGAACTCACTTATTTATGCATTGCGCATGAAATATGTACTACAGACTATGAGTGGTACATATACTGTATCAGAAAGAAGCTTAAAACATATTTTGTTTTTCTGTATTACAGATACAAATAATAAGGTACATGATTTAATTAATAATAAAGTTAAACGAATTCCAGTCCTTTGTCAACTACTGTATGTAATCCCTTAGTCTAAGGACGACTAAACGTTTTCATCTAATTTCCTTTCTTAATTAAACAAATTAATGACAGACCAACAATGCAAAATCAGCCAAAGAAAAGAAATTAAAAACATTTACAGAAATGTGTTTCCTTTGCTACTGCTACAGCGATTCTCCCACATATAAACATGTAAGATGTTTTTCATACACCTTGTAGTTTTGGAAAGATTTATTCAACAGAAAATCAAGATATAATGAAGATACACAATTATGTTTTGGAAAAGGGTGTTTGATGCTTTTTGAATTTTATGCTTTTATGCTTTAACTTAGTGTCCTTGGCAAAAATGTACCCATAATATATTGATGTTATTACCATGTTAACCTATTTATTACATCTGCAAAGAAACATTATTGACATGACAACAGAGAAATACTCAGTAACAAATGTCAGCTTTCTCATAGGTCTGCAGCAGTGTGCAATGTAGATCCTTTGAGTGCAGTAAAATAGAGTAAAGCAGATGCTTAGACTTAACACTTATGACAAAATGCTAAAGGTCACCTCACTGTAATAAAATGTGTCAAAGGGAGTCATGTAGTGAAAGAAATTCTATCCTAAACATCTTAAACATCTTATCACCTAAATCACAATTAGCAACTCACTCAAAACACAACTGATGTACAGTGTCAGAATAAGGTGGCAGAGTTTGTAAAAAATGGAAATAACTTGGAAACAAAAAAACATTATGCCAGTGGTATGCTGAAAAACCAAGCAGTTTGTTCCTACTTAGGTCTAAGTAAAGTACTAGACCAGTACTTAACTGAAACATGTTCTCCCTAGGCTCCTCATTCATATCAGGCATGTCTAATGAAGCAATTTACACTGTACTGAATTTGATTAATCCACCATACATGCCTCAGGTGAGAATTAGGAGAAGCAATAGAGCATTGCTGGGGTCTTTCAGGTAGAATGTATGGATAGCAGCCATTGGCAGCAGCTATGAGTCTTAGTCTTAATTTAATTCAACATTTTTATCATCTAATGCACTTTCTTTGTATGATAAAATTTTTTCCTAAATGAATAAACATGGTTTAAAGAAAAAAATATTTTCTGAAACTGAGGGTTTAGTTTAGTTGAGGGTATTCCAGCAGACTGTAACGAGTGTGAAGGAGTGCTTAATGTATTTTGGGAAGCCCTGGGATGGTATGAAAGGGCCAGTACCTCAATTATGGTTTATGTCATAGTCTGTTTCAGCTTTATAATCCCTACATTGCAGTTTTGGTCATAGTTACTTAAAATATTAGTGTATGTATGCAAGCTAATTCTTCAGCAATAGATTAACAATATTATCATCCTAGCAAGGCAATTCTGATGGAATACTGTACCAAGGTTCCAGATCCATGTAGGAACAGAAAGTTTTCATCTTCTCTCTAATTCATTAATTTAAGGTCTAAAAAAAGCTAATAAAGTGCAAGGTAATACACCCAGTATCACTGGGTCCAGGCAGGGTACAGCTTAATCAACGCTCCTGATATTAACAAGCTTTTTCCATGACATTCAGAACAAGTGACATACCAGGAGCTGAAAAAGGAGGTTTATTTAAAAGTGCCATTTCCTTTTCATTTTACTTCCTGTATTGCAAATATTATGTTTTACAATTTTTCTCTTTTTTTAGTTCCTTATTTCTTATAATTCCTTATTATTCCTAATTTATAATTGATATTCTGCAACAGAGTAGCTTATAAGGAGATCTCACTTATCTGTATTGGCGGGAGTGTACTGGAGCCATGTTTGATTTTGAACATGTCTGAAATCAATTAAAGCTTCCTAGGCGTAGGATTTATGCAACGACACATCCCAGCGCATCACCTCATATTCAACCTTCAAGATTTGTTTCAAATGTTTTCTTTTCCCCAGCGAAATATACTGACTTTGTCAGATAACTTGATCAGAATAAAAAAAACAAGGACACACTATCATCTAGAATACATGAAAAGCCAGAGGATTTGATTTAGACATTAAAGGCAATGGTTTAATTGAAACATCAGACCACAACAGTGCTTTTTATTATAGCTGTCTAGGGAAACAGTTGCTTTATGCACATCTGACCTACGTCTACTGAAGATAAAAAAATAAAATATTTTATTGAATAGCTATAAAAACTATTTTATCCCAAATGATAACCACAAGGTTCCAGGAAGATTAAATGAGCTCCTGAATTGCCAAGAGTAGATACTGTGTGAAGCTGTCAGAGGGCTGGAAAACTGTAAATTTTTAAATAGAAGCACAAATTGATGAAAACAAGCCCTGCTCAAAAAATCATTAGTAACAGCATAACTAGCACTAATAGAAACAACTATAATCTGTGTGTACTAGGGACACTACAAAAATTAAACCTTTGTGATCTGACAAAAACAAAAGAGAACTAGTCAAAATGTGTCAATTATAGTTAAAAGAGAAATACATATTTCAGTGTTACCCTAACCCATTGTACTCAACTATTGAGAAGTGTGTTTTAAACATTTCTTGAGTGCAAAGTGTATAGATCTTCTGGAAATAAAAGACTTCTCTTGTGGTATCAGTACAATGGAAGAATCTTTAAACATTTTTTTTTAATTTTGCTGGTAGTGTTCCTATCCTCCTGGACATTTTCTTTCATATGCAATTTCTCAAAGAAACCTGTCTGTGAGATGAGAGATTTGCAATGCAAAAGTTCTGTAATAAATAAAAAGCTAGAAATGCAATAGACTAATCTGGAAGTATTGTAAGGCTTCTACCAAACCCAACAGAACTGTTTTAAGGCTTATACATGTTTGTGTTTAGACTCTGGACTACAGTTTATAATTTATTAATAACCTTTATAAAGAATCAATTGGTAAACTATTTCAAAAAGTACAGTTTCCAAATGTCACTGTGTGAAACATGATAGATTATAATTACTGTTATGGTTTATATGCACATTGTTATGTGTTTGGGATTTCTGCTATGTCTGTATTAGTTATTTTATGGTCCCTTCAGCAGTCTTGCACCATGAAATCGGAATTAATAGCTTATAATAGATGAAGTGGGAGAATAACTGAGGTGTTTGCACATCTGAGGTATAAGACTAGATAAAGTAGACTATAAAAGTTTTTAGAAGTTCTCAGAACTGACCATACAGCCCTATGGTGTACCTAATCAAAGACAAAACTGTAAAAGGTTAGAAATATAGAAATAAAAGAGACGCGGGCAGACAGAGTAGAACTGTGCTGCACAGTTTTCACACTTAGATTCATCATTGAGGAATCAACACCATCATCAGATATTGAGTATAGAAGGTACTCAGCTTTGCCAAAATGTACTGTAATTTATATTTGTGGAGAAAATTTCCCTTTAAAACTGCCAAACAAAGGCTTTTAATCCATTGTATCTGGAAACTTTTTGAACAGGGATCACGTTGTTTCCTTAAAGCATCACTGCAGATTGTGTACTTACCTGATTATTGTCAATGTAAGCAACTGAGTGTGGAAGACTGGACATCTTGGAATAAATTTGATGTGTACATAGTCTACAAATATTAATATATGTGTTTTGCAGTTGAATAAATCATGTTTTAAGATACCTTCTGCATATTTTGTAACCAACAAATTATTCACAGAAAATTTAAAAGGTCATACGATCTTGCTTGGTATTCTGACTAGTGAGGTGTTTTATTATTTTACTTTCATAATTTGTTTGCACACTGGCTGGACAACTAATATTTGATTACTAAACCAAAACAACACTCCTCAACATCTTGAGCATTACAATGCTATATGTTAAATACGGGTAGAAGAAAACTTTAAATATAAAATGGGAAACACTATGGTCAAAGAAGCTATAAAAGGAAAATTAGTTGTAATTTAATTAATTAGGATTAGTTCTAATCTAGATCATGTTTCTACTGAAGTGAAGAATTTGTTCTCAATTAACTTACCTGGCTAAATAATAATTAGGTTTATGAAGAAAGTCATTAACAATTTTCTCCTACTATTCACTTTCAGAAATAAGGTTTTAAAATGTTGGTATTTTGTAAAAGAAAAATGTATGAAAAACAATAGTCCTGATGCATCTGCCTAAGCACTCTTGAGTACCTGATAAAAATAAGAAACCATAGTCCCACTGTGCCATGTCCTGACATGATTTCATTCAGCCACGGAGTTACATCAGCTCATTAACCACAAAGAGTGCAGCAGCATGTCCATAAAAGACATGCTGTGGCTTCAACAACTGATCCCTTTCAAACACCTGGGACTCCAGCATGCAAAAAAGAAAGCATTAGCATTAAACATTAATCAGTTTGCAGTATGGAAAACAAAGAGATGTGACCCAAAACATGTGTTTTATTGTATTCGGTTAAGTAAGCTACAACTGTTTACATTTTGGCTCACATGATGATTTACAATAAAGTCTACTTTAAATGTACATTTATAACATTTGTGATTAAAAATGTCTTCATAAATGTTTTTCTAATTTCCCACAAACTTCCTTAAAATTTGGACAAATCCTTCCAAATAAGCAGATGGTCCTAGCTCTCTTTCTCTTGGAGAAGTTACCAGCCACCTTACCAGTAAAGCAACTTGGCCTCCCTAATATGACTCACCACAAAGACAACACTGCACACTGTTTTAATCACACTCAAAAAGGCAAAGTCCTGGCTGCAACGCTGGCATGAGCAGCAACTGGGCAGTGACACTACTCTGTTTCACTGTTAATCTTGTACCAAGACAAGTTTTCTCATTGCCACAAACTTGGGCGAGATTGGGAAGTGAGTCATTTACTGGGAGCATGGAAAGGCAAGGCTAGAATACTTTCAGGAACTTTTTTCAAAACATACCTAACCCGGCATCATGGTAGAAATTGTAAATGTGAAAAAAATGTGTGAATCAGTATTTTTAAAAATAAGAAGTCTATATTAAAGATGTAAGCAAAGCATTAGTGACACACAGTCAGATTTGATCAAGAAGCAAACTTTGACCCATTTGTTTTCTGAATATAATTTTAAGGTGCAGATTTATCCCCATTTGTCCAAATGACCTGGACATACACAAACAAAAAAGATCATGTATTATATTAGGCCTTACTTTTGGAAAATAAATCATTCTTTTTAAGAAAAATGTAGAATTTGTTGTAAAACATATTTTACATATACTTCTAATATTTAAGAGCATTTATTTGGGGGAAAAAATAGAAATCTCTGGCACAACTGATAATTAAATTATATTATAAACTCCACTACAAAAAGCAATTCTGTTGAGAAATAAGAATATCAAATTTAAGGAGTAGTCACACTAAGAAACAAAGTAGGCTTGATTGCTAACATAAATAGAAAATAATATATATTATAATACATAACAGTGTACTGTTAAGGTATATAGAAATTAGTGACAGAATAGAAGCAGATGTTTTGCAGAAAGAAGATTCAGCAGCTTGTAATAACCTATAGTTATTACAAGCTGCTGAACAGGGTGCCACAGTAGATGTTAATCAAAAGTGCCCAGGGGCCCATGGTGTCAGTCTGCCACCTCTTCAGCTATGTGGCCCATGGGGATGTGAAGATAACTACTGCAGCACAGGAAGCAGATTTTCCTGAAAGGAGAACACACAAAGAAATATCCTCTATACTTTTTGACCTGATGCAATATTTGAATCACTTTGTTTAAAACTGGGCAGCTTAAATCCATTTTGTATTGAGTAAAATGCAACCAGATAGGTTACATTACTGATAGTGTTCAAACAGATCTCCATGTGTCTCTCTTCAAGTCCAGGCAGTTGAGCCACCTGGAGAATCATTTCTCACTTGCGGGTAGTTGGTATGTTGGAAATATAGTAGGTAGAACTAACCTTACCAAAATAAGACATTACAAAATGGGAAAAAAATGTTTTAGCTAAATTAACTGAGAAAAATCCAAAACAAAAGGAAGAAACACAGGTAATTCTTAAATGCTGATAATATTTTGATTAATCATTAAAATAATTTATATCATTTTGGATGACAAAAAAATATACGGGGGGGGGGTCTCCTTTAAAAATGGTAAAAATGATCAAGATCAATAAACTTGCATGGTGCATTTTCTTTTTCACGCATTTTCAGGTTCTCTAAACCAAAGTCTCTGTATAAGAAAAAAGACGTCATTTTTTCAAAGACTAAAATCAGGGACTGTAAATAAAATATTAATAATTGCTTATACTCATATAGCACTTTTCTAGACACTCCACTCAAAGAGCTTTACAGGTCATGGGGACTCCCTTCCATCACCACCAATGTGAAGTCCCACCTGGATATGCGACAGCAGTCATACTACACCAGTACACTCCCCACACACCGGCAATGGCCCCAATCAACACCACTTCCAGCAGCAACCTTAGTTTTTCCCAGGAGGTCTCCCAGGTACTGAACAGGGTCACACCTGCTTAGCTTCAGTGGGTTGTCAGTTGTGAGCTGCAGGGTGATATGGCCGCTGGCATGAGTCTGAGCATAACACCTGAACATAAAGTTCTATATTTTTTAATGTACATTAGTGTGTCACAAAATAGCTTAGCTTGTTTTTTTAATTATCTGAATCATTGTGACAAAAATCATGTGATTAGCTTAAAAAAAGATAAAGATGTAGAAATATTAAATGCTCTTTTGAGGAACCTTCTGAAACACTAATGACCACTTACAAAGGTATAATTATAAACCTTTTTCCATTCAATCACATTAAAAAATCATATTAACCTGCTTCACAGTACAGCATTTGGTTAAAGTTTCAAAGCATAATAGTGTGTATTCTAGCCATCCTAAATACTGAGGAAATGTTTGTTTTACTGAAAGAGTTTAGATGAACCAACTGTTCCTCACTTTCTGGTTCTGGCTGTCAGTGCTGCACCTGGCTTCAGATAGGGCTATACCACTACAGGAAACTGTGGTATTGCTTGATATGCTCTTCAGATGATAATCTAGCCTTACCAGACAGACAACCCTTCCCTTCCCTCCTCAACTGGGGTGGAAGATGGAGAAACCATATGGCAAGCATGCACTTTTAATGCTTCCAGTAACTTCCTCAGACCTATGTTGAATAGTTTATTTTACTAAAAGTTATACAAAAACCAGATACAAAGGTTTTGTACACAAAACACAAAGTGTCTTTTTTTAACTTAATAATGTCAGTGCATTGTTATTGCAGCTTTTAAATCTCAGATGCAATTTGTTTAAAAGACTTTTAGTAAAATATGTCACAATTTGCATGTTTCTTGATCTTCTTGTTTCAGTATGCCTCCCCCGATCTCCCTTCCTACTAACTGCAACCATTTACTGTCTTAGTCAATACAAAATCCCCTTTTACCTATTAAAAATGGCATTTGCAATTTACTGTCTCCAAAAAATGCTAGTTGTTGCTTAGAAATGGTAGTTAATCTTGGCCCAAGTCCTTATTGATGTAGCAAGTCTAACTGGAGACGGGTAGGTCTTCCTGAAGAAAAAAGCCTGAAGCCTAGGCTTCACAGCCAAAACGTTGTGTTTCCTTTCTTTTCAGCATGGAATAAACCCAATACCTATTCCGTTGCAGCCTATGCATGCTGATGCAGCTACTGTACCTACTTGAACTACTTTATTATTTTTATGTTTTTCTTTGGTATTTTTTCCTGTACAGAGAATACAGATGAATTAAGCTAGTGACAACATATTTAATATTAAAACTAATATTGTACTTTTTTATATATAAATGTGTTCCCACAACAATCTGACAGGCTGCAGTGCTTCAGGTGATCCCCACCTTCCTTCGCAGAAGTCATTAAGATCAATAACAAGTTCTATTTATTAATGTTATACTTGAAAGAAAGCTGAAACAAAGTTAATATACACACATTATGTGCAGATGCTTACTTTAACTGTTGAATTCAAATTATGTTTTTAATTCTTAACATGATAGAAAGTGAAGAATGGATAAAAAATTAAACTAATTACAATGGAAAACAAACTAGTAGATCTATCATTATTGTTAATTTGCTATTACTAATTGGCAAATATAGTAAATCTAATGCAGTAACAATAATTAGTTGTGAAATAGAGTGATTTAATTTGGTACTATATACATCTTTAAATTATCAAAAGATATAGATTTCCATGAAAAACAAAATTCAAAAGAGCAATGACATATTCAATTCCATAAATAGACCATAGAAGAACACCTCCCAAGTTTCAAAACCAGTCATGATATCCCAACAACTGTAAGCCTCTTCATATTTTCCAAAAACACTGAATATCTCTCTTTTATAACCAGCAGATGTTATTTTATGCACTGTCAGGTACACGGCCCCCAGCAGTGTAAAGTGTGGGCATGATCACTGAGAAAGCAGAGAAAGCTTTCATTTCTAATTGGAAAAAAATGGTGTGGTTTTTAAGCCTTATGACAATAAAATAAGAATCAAGGGGTGTCAATCATTCAGGATGAACTACAAAACTTTCTCACAAAACATGCAGATCAAAGTGACTTTTTGTGTGAATCACAAAATCAAAGCAGTTCCAGGGTATTTTTTTTAATTTCCAATATATTTAACAAACAAATAAGATGAAGATTCTTAGCACTGAATTTACAGATGAGAAAGGTAGCACAGCTCCCTGTAATAATTAGCCCATTCATTATTTTGAGCTTACCCAAAGGAAAGCCTTCTATTTACAAAGCAAGAAGCACACTGCTCTTCATTTTGTCTATGAAGACACTGAAGCCTTTTGGATGTATTCATTGATAACTTGTATTATTGTTGAAACTTCTGCCATGGCACCTTTACCTGCAAGCAGAAACAAACGACTTCATTGTGGTGAATTATTGTATTAATAAGAGACGTTAACCAATTAATTTATTTACACTACCTGACAACCCAATTCCTTTACATGTGTTCAAGGAAATGTATAAAACATTTTCTGTCATGTGCATGAATATTCCAAGGATAACACACAGAGCTGTGACAGCATGATTGTATTTAGGAAACAAATTTATTTTACTTTCAAGATTGAAATGGCTGCAAAATGAAAGCGATGCAAGAATATGAGTATTATTAGGATTAGAATGAAAAAGAATGAACAATACTGTCTGTGCCCTTTGTATTTCAGTTGTGACTTCCAAATTATTAAAATAAAAGTTTCAGTGCGAAATTCTGGACATTCTGGAGTTTTACATGGAAGAACTGAGCATTTTTTACCAGTATATGTTATTAATTATTGTTAACTTTTGAAAAACAAAAATAACCTGTGGTGTAAACTAAAGCATGATCAAATATTTTTTATAAGGCTAACAGAAAAGAAGGAAAGCTGTGCCTCACATGGTACTCAATAATCCCTAAGAATAGCATACAGCCTTTCTCAGTCAAAAAAATCCTGATAAATGTACATTTTTGTCAAAATATTATGATACAACAATATAAACACAAATCATAAAGAAAACAGAAAAATGTGCTTACATCAAAACTAATATGAAGAAAATAAGGAAAGGGGGGAGTTGAATAAATGGTGAATTAAAAACAATGAATGATGAACAACATATTTTAGCTCTAACAGTTCAAGTAGGAAGCTGTGTCAGCATGCGTAGGCTGCAAAGGAACAAGTTAAGGTTTACTCCACGCTGAAAGGAACATAAATTAAACACAGCATTCCGGCTGTGGAGCCTTCTTTGGGATATTTTAGCTGTGCTGCTCTCAATAAATACAGTATCTACACATTAATACAACTTAATAGGCATTTAAAATAATCCCAGTCTACACCTAGCCCCGCAAGATAAGATTTTTTTTCTCTTGTTAAGACCTACCAGAAATAGAGGTTGTACATGAAAGCTGACAGCGGTGTGGGAGTGTAATTCAGTAGGAGCAATCCGGTACTTAGTGGATCACACCAGTTAGATCCGGTAGCACACCAGTGGCATATGCAGGAATTGCTCTACCACAGAGCATCCCTAAAACATATGTAATTAGGTTTACATACTCAAAGTACATCCACTTGCCTAAACTGCAGCCCACTACGGACTATTGTTCAGGATCTACTGTTCTTGTCCATATCTGAGTGACTGGTAGAGGACTAATGTTATATATATGCAAAAGAAGTACATAGGGATCAGACCTGTACATCTGAGTAAGATTAGAAATGAATTAAATCAGCCACTGGATGAGAAAGGAATGTCCCAGACACCTTGTAGCTTAGGCAAGTATTTGTCCTAAAAACCACGTAAGGAAGAACCACCTCTAAATGAGTAAAGAGCAGCAACACAAGAAATGGAGTAAAACTTTATCCTGTACTGTTAAGAGTTTCTATTTACATAATAAGAGACCTATTTCATGAAGCCGTTTTCATTTATTGATCTCAGCTTTTCACACTTATCCCACAGATTTCCTTTCATTTGGATACTCTCTCACCTGCTGTGCCTTCTCACGTGCTCTAGCCTTTGTTCTCCATTGGTCTACATCCCTACTTATTTCCTCTGTCTCCATCAATCCTACAGAAGGCTCAACAGAACCAAATGCGTTTTTCTTTCTACTGACGTTTCTTTATTTTAGATTTGCTGTTTAAATCTAAAGCTTCCAGTTTCTGAATCCTATAATTACTTTTGTAAAGAAAATTACAGATAAAACCATGATGACTATCAGAATTTGTATTTTCTTTTGGATTAAAAACCTTCCACATATATTGTGATGTTTAATAACTTAAATTCCCAAGGTGAATCCTACCCTACGCCCCTTTAAAATTTGAAATATGGAAAATCTGTAAAGATCTAGATGAATGAAACTCCAATCTGACAAACGTTTAGCATATAAAAGGCAGAGGGAAAAATAGAAGACAATTTCAAAAATGAAGATCTCAACTCATCATAATTACAGGAGTGAGATGAACAGCAAATTTCTTTAGACGTAACCACGAGGATGGTACTACTGTAGAGATACCAATTTAACAAATCCCCAAATTACTATGATAATGATCTAAATTTTTGGAAGATGTTAGTTACCAATGGATAAATAAATAATAAATTTATGGTTGAATAAACATCTGAGGAATAAAATTCAGTATTCATGTTATACAAGTTTTTTTGGGTTATTTCATTTGTCAGTCAATCCTTGTTCTTTACCAAATAAGTAAGAAGTATTATAAAAGATGTAATGTAAAATCAAGATTACTTGTTAATGATTAATTGCATTAGTATAGGACATTTCATCCCAAAGAATCCAATAGTGCTTACATATAGTAAAAGTTTCACTTTAACCAACAGGGAAGTATAACATCCACTTGGGTAATGTGTGTAAATCTACACAGCCCAACTACACAGCAGATTAGGTAGAGAAGTGAGAAACTGCTTCACCACACAGATTAAGGATGAACGTCAGGAAGGCCTGGCTTCTTCTGGATATGTGGACCATCAAGCAACCATAACTCACCTTCATCTCCACAAACAAGTTTTTTGGCAATACAAGGTATCTCAGTGTACCCAAACTCTTTCAGACGTCTGATCTGCTGGGCTGTGATAGGGTGTTCCCACATTGCTGTGTTCATTGCTGGGCAAAAGAGAAGTGGTCTCTTCAGATCCCAGGCTCTGACCACACATGTCTGTAAACAAAAAGCCCTTATTAAAGAAAAAGAATGAAAGATGGCAAGAGTATACTGTGTAAAGATTTGTGATACAATGGAAATGTAACATGTTATTAATAATTAATAATTGTATATGAATATAACTACACCCCCAGTGAATTTTAATGAAAAGGTTTTGTAAAGAGAAACATTATTTACAGAGACAGAGAAACTGAAGATCTTTACTACAAGGTAAGGTTCTTTGCTAGCAGCTGGTATGCAGAAGACCAGAATTAACATTTTTTGTATCTCACATATTTACATGTCTGAAAATCACCTTGCAAAACATTATGGCAACTTTTCACTTACAAGTAGGAAGTGAGCTGGTCTGCACTGAATTCCAAGTGTCAATGAGAGGTGGAGGAAATGCTGACCTAAATATGAGGTGATTAAGGGCTGGACTAACAAGGTCCTGGGTTTAAAGTGTTGGATTGAAAAGGTCATTTGGGTATTAGCCAATATCCAAGCACATTTTATAGTATGGCCACCCAGGACATTGTAAAACTTCTTATCACATTGAAGAAAGATATGAGATGTGAAAAGGGGGTAAAGTGATTTCTTTCTGCACAAAGACTTCTTCTGACACAAGACATTCCATGCTTAAGCACCTTTGAGTTATGGCAGGGATGGGAGTTAACTGATAAGAGACTCCAAGTGCAAGATAGAGACCCCCTAACTAAGGAAAGATCAAACCTATATTCTGAACAATACTTTGATCTTATTGTTCCTTGCATGCAATAAACTCAGTTGTTTAAACTTCATCTGGGGGGATCCAGTACTTATCTGTTACAACAACATATATCATGCTGTTGCACCCCCCACTAGAATGGAACCAAAGAGATAAGCACTTATCTCAGAGATAAGCACATCCTGGAATTACTAGGAATTCCTCTCACTATCTGACCTGAGACCTTAGTGACCTAAGCGGTGACCTTATTTCTTATAAAGCTCTTATGAGTTTTGCAGCTACATTTTAAGAAGCACAGAAGATGAAATAACAAATCACTGTTATTTAATGCAAGAAAGAACTTCTGTGAAAAGGTAAATGCAAAACATAGATGCATTAAGATTTTTTCATGCTTACCAAAAGATTGTCACAGATACCACTGGCAATTTTTCCAAGAGTATTGGCATCCAGGGGAGCTATCACCAGGAGATCAGCCCAGCGTCTCAACTCAATGTGCAGAACGGGATCAGAGCGGTGTGTCCACATCTAGAAAAAAAACATCAAACAAGCACATCAGACAAGAAATTACAGCTACGTTATGTTGTTTGGCATTATTTTCTTATTAGTCTTCAATATAATCACCAAGTTAGATAACAGTAAAAACAGAAAGAAAACAATAGGAAAGATACATTTGTATTGGCAAATATCATAGAACAGAAATGGAATTTCATTGATGTCACTATTCAGTACACTTCCTGTTCCTTTAAAAGTATTTTAAAATGATGTACATGGAAACTGCAAAAGGCAATACAAACCCCAGTTTGAAAATAAAATAATGTGCTGGTTTCATCTGTATTGGGTAAGAGATTATAAATGCAAATGATAATAAATTAAACATTTTCCTAATGTTTAATTTATTAATAATTTCCTTCATAAAAAAGACTAAGGTTTTGATATTTTCTGCATAAGAATTCCCCTTCATATTTTTTTTCATTGTCAGTTTTCAGATTTTTTGAAACCCTACTGCTCTGAGCATATTTTCTGTGGATGTATTTAACTATATTTTCATGGATCAACACTCACATTTTCTGTATGTTATTTTAATGAATATTTCTGAAGTCAGCTTTCTGTTACAATACTATACAACCAACAGAGGTTAGAGTAACCGAATGTTCAGCAGTGTTTGTAGAGAAGATCAAAAAAGAAGCACTTGTGAATACCACAGTGCTGCAATGCACTCAAGGCACTGGCAGGGAGCGATGCCATAAATCTTCCTTCTAAACTGCTTTCCACTTTCAGATAGTATACGGCAATAATGATATAACTTCATTATTACCTACAGCTGCAGTACTGTTTTGGGAATACTATAGCCTTATTGGAGTATTATAATATAGACACTTTCAATAATTTGTCTCTTTAGATATATTTTCTGGGTTTTTAGACATATATAATTACAATGTGTATATGTCTGGGTGGTATATTTGTGGGTGGTGGCTGAAAGCAGATGTGGTAAAGATGCTTATCATGCCATGCCATAGGACAACAGATTGTTCAATTCACAGTTTAGAGCAAAAGCACTTAAACAAAAGAACATTTACATAAACATAGCCATCGCTGGTGACCAAATATTTTACTATAGATCTTTCAACATTTGGAGTGATCTTCAAAGAATGGCTGTGTCAGTCTAGATTTGGAGGTGCTTTCGAATTAACAATCTGAACAAATATCCAATACAGGGTCACAGAAGAACCAGAGCCTATCCTGGCAAGCAATGGGTGGAAGGCTGGCCACCTCCTGGACAGGATACCAGTCCATCGCAGGGCACACCCAGACACAGACACCAATACACTTACACCGGGGCCATTTTTTCCCAGATGCCATTGTATGTTTTGAAACTGTGGGAGGAACCTGGACCAACTGGGAGGAAACCCACACAAACATGGGGAAAACAAACTCCATACAGACAGCATCCCAGGTCTGGAATTGAACTCAGAGCCACAGTGCTGGGGATAAGCAACATTAACCACTGTGCCACAGTGTTGGCCAATATTGTCATCTTGAACTATAAATTAATAAATACATCTAGATATATTTTCTCCCCATTAATTTCGCACCCAAAATATATTTATATAGAACCTGTACCTCCCACTCATCCTTATCACTGTAAATCTGGACCTCAAGATCTTCAGTCTTGTAGAAATGCTTGGCATGATTTGTGGTGACTACTCGCACCTCCACCTAAAAGACAACAGTGTGTTGAGACCCTTTATCACATCAGATACCATAAAAGAAACTGGCCAGTTATTTCTGCTTTCTTAAGTGTCTTAACATCGGTATTGCAAATGCTACTTGCCAAGGAAGCCATATACTGGATTACTGAAACCCTTCATGCATAGTAAAGTGCACATATTCCTAAAACACATTTAGTTTTAATAACATAATAAAGCAAAAACTCCAGCAAAAACATGAATGATTTCTATCACAGGCTCTATAAAAATGGGTCTTTTAATTTATTTTGAGTAGTTTGAGAATTCATGAAACAAAGTGTCACACCTTTATCCCTACATTTAGCTGTAAATAGCCTTTAATAAAAATGTTCCTAGACAAAATAGAGATCAAACACTATGTTAACACTGCACTTTTCTACAGTATCTAAATTTATGGAATATAAAACAATGGATTTTGAATCAGACTTTTTAAGATAAGCCAATATTTGTATTTGAAGCAGCATGTCCATATTTTGTGAACAATTATGTAAGAGTTCACCCACAACTCTGTTGCAGTAAACATCACTATTTAAGCTGACCACAGTATAACTCTAAGAACTATTTGACATTTTAAGCAGCTGGGCATTCTGGCATCCTAATGTATCATTTCTTCCTGACACAAAATTCCATTCTTTACTGGGTAACATACAAGGTTAGCCACTGGTGCAACTGATGTGTAAAAGGGACTCAGCAATATATATGCTTTAATGTTAATGTTCGAGGAGACATATTTCCTCTCTGCTTGGCTCTCCGGCATAGTTTTGAAGTATGAGTAGGTAGCTACGTCAGCATGCCTAGGCTGCAAAGGAACTGGTAAAGGTTTATTCCATGCTGAAAGGAAAAGAAATTAAACAAGATTTTGGCTGTGAAGCCTTTCGAAATTTAAGTTTTGAAGTATGCCTATTGCAAAGACCTCAGAACTGATCCAAGACTTTTTGCATCTCTACAATACTATACATCCTACCATTACATAAGTGTCTAGATTGAGTTTCCATTGACCTTTACAACCCTCCAAAAGCAGAAATGAATACACTCCACTAAGAAGTGTTTTTTTTTCCCGATATGGCAATACTATTAGCTCTAACATACTTTTCTCTGATTCAACTAATTTCACAAGGATACCTTCAGCATTTTAAACATTTTAAATTTGCCCTCTACAATTTCTTGCATTAGGAATTCGTCTTTTCGCGTACCCCAGCTTGCTCTCCATGAGACACAGACACACAGACAGGGAGAGAAGCTTGGGGTCAGAGCGCGGGGTCAGCCATTGTACAGAACCCCTGGAATTAAATATGTAATTACAGGTGTTAATCTCCAAGAGTTATCTTACATAAAGGCTATTTTTGTATTGGTTCTCTAATTTAAGGAGGAAAAATTTTCACACTATACGACTTTAATGTTTCACTTTTCATATATGGAAATACATCTTAGTTTAACCTACAACAGACCAGTCAGACTAATTTGCAACTCACAGGTGTGGATTTCAAACACAAATACAATCAAAGCAGGTAGACAAATGTGTTTTATTACTAGATTAAAATAAATGAAAAATGCTTGTCTGAACATAGTTTATCCATATTTTACATAAGACTTCAATCTCTCTAGTTTTGTATCCATTTCAAGATAGGCAGTTCTGTAAGAATTGTTAAATTGTTAAATCCCCTAAAATAAATTCAAAATACAGACTCCAGATGACAACACAAGGAGCTGTGCACCTGAACAATCAAAAACATTACATTTGTGAATATTCTGTAAAGAAATAGAGAAATATAAAAAATAACTTCTCATATTCCATTTTAACTGTATATTCTTCCCTAGAAACTGGCCATATTTACCTGCAAAGTGAGAGGTTAAGACACCATTACAAATGATGGATACCAAGTTATATCACTGTGTATAACAGAAAAACTTGTAAACTGAATGAAATAAGATCATTTAAATTCATGCTGACAATCACGCTTTCTTTGTGTTCAGCATATATTTAAATTGGTCGATTTCAAAACACTATGAGGATATGCAACATTTAGAGAAAGGGGACATTCAGGTAATACTGTAAACCTAAAAACCCACCCCAGAAAATTGAGTCCACTTAGAGGAATATTAACAATAAAAGTTTTTAACATTTTTAGCATCTTGGCATATGAGAGACATATCAGCTCTCCAAAAATAAAGCTTAAGAAGTCATTTTTGGGATTGCCTAAGTATTGGGTTTGTTAAGTTTTTTGCAAGGCAAACGTGGTGATATCATGTTCTAAAATAGAAGGTCCCAGTTCCGGTCATCTGGAGCCAGAGCCCAGCAGGTTTTCTAAGTCTCATTTAATGATAAACATCTTAAAATCTTACAGAAACCATACTAAACTTTAATCAGACCAATTCCAATCTCTTAACTCAAAGAGAGTTGGAAAAAAGCTAGATCCTGAATTTGTGGACTGGAGTTGGAACTCCCTATTTTATAAATTATATAAAATCTTGCTTTCCAGCATCTTAACAAGTATTTAATAAGACCTAAGTTCAGCATTGACAATCAGGACAGAGCAGAATAGAAGCGTAAATGAAAAAGATCATACAATAGGTTGGAAAAATGACATGATTTATTTATACTGATATTAAAAAAATCAGGTATACAATTAATCTTTATTAAGTAACCTACATATCCGGATCTTTCTTGGAAATGTGATATTATTTTAGTTTTATTTCGGGAGTGGTGAACTTTTACATTTAACTACAATAGTGTCTGAAGCGTGTTAAACAGACATTTTTAAAACAATTTTACATTCCAACTTTAGCAATAGCATTTAGCATGTTCAATTCCTCAACAAAACCAGTATTCATAAACCGAAAAAATGAAGGAGGCTATATGGTTTCAAAAAGTACTTTATTTTCTAGCAAAAAGACAACCGCACAAGTCCCCAAAAAGGTGCGCGTATCACACCTATTACTTACCCTAGGTAATTCTAGAAGTTTTCTGACCAGCAAGGGTAATTTTATGGCTGCTACGCTACCAGTTACCCCAATCAGGACACGAAAATTAGAAACGGTGTCAGTTTTTGAACCTATCTCTCTACCGAGTACGCTTCCAGCTGGCCGATGCATGCCTGTTTCCTTAACACTGCCGGTGTAAACCGGAAAATGACGGCGAAGAAACCAAAAACGAGGAGGAATGACGGACATTGAACGAAATTTCATTTAGACTTTTGGGGATGTTTTATTAAATCAAAATATTATCATTTAATATTTTAAATTCAAGTTTAAATAATTTATTTACACAGATTTAGTAAAATCTAGAAATAAACCTTAATACTTAGATAAGAACCCCCCTGTACATATTGGTATACGCGACACTTGACGGAAGTTGAGAACCGAAAGAATGGGTGACGTTATGGAGGAGGGTTCCACGCTTGTGTGGAAAACATTGTAGATGCACTTTATTGCACTTTTTCCCTCTCAGCTAACAAAGTTGTACATTTGTTAATAACTCTTCAACAGCTTCAGGATTAGCGTAGATAACATGGACTTTGATTAAAAATGTGTATGTATTCGGTATACCTGATCATTTTTGGAAATATAAATTCTCCTCAGTATATGAAATTAAAAGTACAGGACAAATTCATTAGGAATAAACCGTACATTTTCTCTCAGTTTACAGATTTAAAACAGTAAAGACCTACAGTGAGACTATATGTAAACTCCCCACCTATTTGGATTTACCTATCCAAACACCAAGTTATGATTTATTATTTCTTTTTGTTTCTTCTTGATTTGTTCTTTTTTCTCAAAAATAAATCGGCACATTTGAAACACTACGATCCATAACATTTACAGCCTCGGTCTGCACTTAAGGGACACTTAAGGTTCCTTGATAAGAACTGATTATACAGAGAGAAAGGAATGCATTCAGTTACAGCATAAAACTACTGAAAAAGTTTTTTGTAAAAAAATCTGCGCTCATAGTGAAAGTGGTAACAGAAGCTTACGTTGTACTAATTAAAATGTCACCAAAACGTTAAAGAAACTGATGTAATCACATTATATAGAGCTACTTATTTTAATAATAAATACAGCATAATTTAAAATAATATACAATGTATGTGGTAGAAAAACGTTTGGAACAGATTTTGAAACATGTGATTTCAAATATCATATAAAAACGTTTATAGGTGTACCATAATCATAACAGGTCACAGCCATATTTAATGTGCAGTGAACATTACTTGAACTCAATAACGTAGCTCATTTGATGACCCTGAATCGGATGTTTTACATTTCAAGAAGCATGGGTAAGCCAACGTGAACAGTATATTTTATGAGAATTTCCTCATTGTTATAGTGTCGTATATTATGTCATGGAATTGATGCGTTCCAGTCAAAAAGATAATCTGGAGGGAAAAAAAATCATGGTACAGTCAATAAACACAAAGATGCAATTGTATAACAAACTGATATTAAACATAAATGTCGTCTATGGACAACGAAATATTATTATAAACGTATGTTGCTGAAGCCGTAATCATCCATTCTGACAGAAAACACTTCCGATCTCCCTCATCATAAACACACTTTCCACAGCGCCTCCCACCAAAACAGTGATCCCGTAATTCCTCTAGACTCATCAAGTATCGTATACCAAGAAGAGGGAACAGGCTATAAACGTGATTCTTGTATAGTGTTATTTTTGTTTCAATTCCATTTCTTTTTTTGTTAATTCCTTCTTAATTATGATAAAATGCGTAGTTCAATGACTTAAGGTGACCTAGGTTTCCATCACACGGTATCTTGCCAATCACTTCAGTACCGTGGAGAGCGATTGCACGGATGTCGGAGTGGGAAGTTCTCGCGAGTACTGAGCACGCTTGTCTGTTGGCTGTTGCAGCGGTGACAGTGGAGACGGGGAACGGGATAGGACGACTGGTCAGCGGTTTTGATTTTTACACCCACGGTCTCAGGAAACATAAAATAAAAAATCTATAAGGTTCCCCCAGATTGATTCAAATTCGACATTATTCAGTATAAGTTGGAGTTTCCGTATTTCATCCGAAAAAAAAAAATATAGAATGCAGTAAGACATACTGCATTGTGTACTCTTGTTTGGACAGAGAAGAAGGTAAGGAGATTATTTTACGCATCCAATGGAAGCCTAAGTAAATCAAGGCCCTCGTTCTTCAGGTCATTCCGACACTCTTGACTCGCTGGTGAATTACAGAGAAACGTGTTCATTTACCAGCGTGAATAAACGTCAGCTACATTCATGCATTTTATTGCATTTCGTCTGTCTTTTCCACCGTTGTATGTACTGTATACTATAATGTGTCAAGCATCATAGTAAGGAATTGATGTGTGTAATAGTGCAAGAAGATAACCTCCGTTGGCCGACTCATTTCGAACAAGACGAGTGATTCAACACCCCGGTTTACAGTAGATTCTCCTAAATGGCTTGATGACAACATAGGATTTAAAAAACATATAGGTACGGACGATTCTTATCTCCTGCTTAAAGATAGCTGATTTCAGTATATCGCCCTACAGTCCCGTCTATTTTTTCTAATCATTTATGTGTTGTTTTTGAAATATGTATATGCTTAATTAAGATCTCAGTTGCATTACGTGTCAAAACAATGCATTGCTTAATCTAGCACAGTGTCAAAGTCGTATGATATAATATTTAAAATTAAACTGTAAGAACGTAATGACATCCTACATTCAAGGCGTGTTATCAGATGTAATTTAATGCTGTAGTGAACGGTGTTGCTGTAGTGTTATGTGGAGCTTTCATCTATATTCAGGAAAAAGGAAGTAAAATATGCTTAATTAATTCATGCTGACTATACATACTGTTCAGGAACTACAAATATACAACGTTAGCACATAACAGTTCCATATTTTCCAACAGTGTTTGCCAAAACAGAGGTCATCAGTATATGAAAAGCTTTTATCTTGTATTTTGTATACTGTAACCTCCATTCTTGACAGTACTGTAAATCCAGTTACCATAGTGAAAACATGTCTTCTGTGGGTTGGTGCAATAATTTACAAAACATTTATTTTTTCTTGGAATTGTGATATGTTAGAAATTATACTATTACAGTTTTATAGCTGTGCTGTTAACCTAATCTTTTTTTTAAGTTATGACAGTAGACTCCAGTTGACCTTGAGCAGTGAGCAAGATATCCAGATTTTAAATCACAGAACCTTTGTATACTCAATGTAGCATAGATCCATATAAATTTCAGTAAGGGTAATTTAACTGATACAGCACATTACATTTCAAAGGATCCAAAACCATTTTACATATATTAAAGGATCCACTTCATCCACCACTAAAGTGTAACACTCACCTGGGTGATGCACAACAGCCAATATGTGAGATTAGTACATGCACAGCATTTGAAAACAAGTTTTTGCTGTGTGCAAATGTCCTTGTACGTTTACAGACACTTTCAGTCACTTGGATTATGTTCAAAAGCAGTAGTTCAGTGGTAGTGTACGTAAGTGAAAAATGCAATACATTGGACTAAAAAAGTGAAAACACAACATGTTAAGATTTATTGTGCAGCCTTCAGAATTGACTTTAGTCTTATCATTGGACAAGGGTATAAAATATGCAGTAAACTGTAGCCAACTTTATTTCTGTGGTTTGTACAAAGACCTTAATGAAAATAACCTGCCTTAGCTCTCTCACAGCTGTGATCAGTAATGGGGAAGACCCCAGTAGCATTGTTGTTCTTCAACAATATAGATAATTGCTTATGGTTGTATCAGTTTCTGTTATCCAACAAATGTATTTAAATATGAGTTTGCTGAGACCCATTTGTGAAAGACGTATCTGGGATGTAGCCCAGTTGCTGATGATTGAGCCATAAACAAGTCTTGGTCATGTGAAAGTCTCAAAGTGTGCTTGTAAAATACGTAAGTACCCAGAGAAGGATGAGAGAATTGCTTAAACTGAGATATTAAATCCAAGAAAGCCTGAATCGCTGTGACTGTTAAACGTAGCCCGAAGTGTTCTCTGAAATATTTTGAATAATACCCTTTGCATATATGGGATTGCTTGTAGAAACCTGCCAGCTTTTAATGTTGCAAATAAACATATCTGCCTTAAAAAGATCTTTGACCTACTTTGGTCTTTGTGTCAATATCTAATGTTGTAGAATGTTTTTGCATAAACTGTTTATTGCAAAATATTTCAAATCCACATTCTAACAGTTTTTTAAGTGTTGTCCTCCAGAAGGGAGCTGAAAATGGAGCAGTGGATTATGAAAAAATACTGATGTATCGTCTGAGTATCAGAGCGTGTTTAGACAAAAGTGTACACATGGAACATATACTGTATATCTGATGACATAAACATTATTCTAAGAAAAAAATAGTATAACTTAACACAGAGATGCATTAGAGAATTCCTGACAAACCTTCCTTTAAGAAGGCACTATATTTAGTAAACTTCATTTCTTCAGTCAAGCTACAGTATATGTGTCCTGCTGGTGACCTGGGTGACTTTGTTCCCATGGATTGGTATGACTACTATGTAGATATTCTGCTCCTACTGTAGATATGTGTCTAAAGATATCTAACTGAATTTTTAACTCAGTTCAAGGTAACAGAGTGATTACATGTCCCAGCTTTCAAGTAATTTTGTTACTTGCACTCTGTATTTGTTCTTCATGTGATCTGAATGCTGCCATAAATTACTTCTAGCATTTTATATTTTTGTAGTACTGTGCACATTTGAGCTGTAATAGGAGTTAAAGAGCTTTGCCAGTACAATATAGAGTGCTAGTGATTGTTATCCTCAGCTGGAGGATTTGTAGGATGTAGGAGTTTTTCAGATTTGGTAAATATTTTATGATAAGGAATGCATTTATATAGTTTGTCATAACAAAGCACTCTACATGTAGGGGTCCTACACACCTGGGTGTTTCACAGAAGCAGTGCGAGTGAAGTACATTGCTCAGGACTACAACGGCAGACCCTCACTCAAGCTTGAACCCCTCACCACTATACCACACTGCTGCCAACTGGGTGATGCATAGCTGTCATTGTGTTCTAGCAGTTCTCTTACACCGATTCCTTCTATACTCCTAGTCTTTTACTGGAACATTGTCCCACAATGTTTTTTTTCCCAGTAAGGCAGTGTGTATCCAGAAGTAAATAAGTTTTACTTCTTGAAAATATGAGAAATGTGTACATGGTTTACAGTAGGTCTCTGATTTTGTTATTTGTCAAGACTACTATTGTTTACTAAAGAGAATATTCATATTTTTATCTAACTCCAGAGAAAGAAGATTTTAGATCACCCTGATCAATAAACCGAGAAAACTCAATTTCCAGCATGGCAGGTAAGATGCCTCTTTTTCATTGAGATTTGAAAGCATTTCTTGAAAGTATTGAGCTGATCACTTTGGTTAACACTGAAAAGTAAATATGTTTGACTTCTGTTTTACATTGTTGCACATGTATAATTTGATGAAGAAAATGTTGACAATCATAGACAGTGTATTTACTGGCTGATGTTTTACGTTTTCATTTGCTAAAACAGAACAGGTCAGAAAAATAAGATGTAAAACTGAGGTCCTGACTCTCTGTGGTCATGGAAAATCCCAAGGTGCTCTTCAAAAAGAGTAGGGGTGTTAACCCCAGTGTCATGGCCAAATTTCCTTCCTGGTCCTTACCAGTTGTCTTCATTACACTATTACCCTCTCTACTGGTAGCTGATGTGTGGTGAGCATACTGGTATACTTTGGCTGCTGTCACATCATCCAGGTGGGTGTAACACATTGGTGTTGGTGGAGGGGAGTCCCTATTATCTGCAAAACTCTTTGAGTGGAGTGTGCAGAAAAGTGCTACAGCATATAAGTGAAAGCAATTGTTATTATTTATTGAGGATATTCATTAAAGTTCTTTAATGAAGCTAAGTAGAACTTTATGAAATAAACATCTTCAAGAAAGTGTAATGTGGAAAAGAGTGCCAACATACAATATGCACTGTATAACAGAACATTGGAGACCCATTATAACTTAGCAGATATTTTGGGCTCAATACTAAGCAGTTAACCATGGGTCCACCTTCCAGTGTATGTAGTGTTTCCATTGTTTTCATCTTAACTGTTTTTGAATACTGTTTTTCTTTATATTTAATCTAGAAAAAATCAACAATTTCCCCCCTTTACCTGGGTTTATTCCCTTGAAGCCTTGTTTCTACCAGGATTTCAATGAGATCCCAGAACTCCACCGCACAATGGCCAAGCGCCTGTATCACCTCTGGATGTGTAAGTGTTCCATCTGCAGAAACACACTTAAAGCATTACTTAAAACCAAGGATTTTAAATATTCTATGAAAATATTCCCCAAAGATTTTCATAGAAGTTACTTTCTGCATATAAATAAGTAGCAGGTTTCACAGTTTCTTCAAATTGTACCCTGTAGTTAATTCAGAAAACATCTAGGATATATATATATATCATACATTAAATATCTGTATTAAAGGATTCTAATGAAGCTAATTCTAATTGTAAGCTATCTTAAATTTATTTTGGAGATTTTATGTTTCTGTAGAAGTAGATATAATTTAAAATGTTTATTTTTATTAATATTATTTTTCTTCAAGAGATCTAGCAGTATCTTCTAGTATACACAGAAGCTTTGTAATATTCTTCAGTTCTTAATTATTAATTATCAAATGTCTCTTTTATTTTCCTTAACCAAATCTGCATAGTAGATGTTCTCATAAGCATCTTGCATCATTCCATTAAAAATAATTTTAATTACATTGACCTAGAATAATTAATACCAAAACAATAAAATTTGCCAGCAGTCATATTACCCTGCAGCTCTCAACTGGCTGCCCACTGAAGCTGTGCAGGGTTGAGCCTGGTCAGTACCTGGATGGGAGACCTCCTGGGAAGCTATGGTTGCTGCTGGAAGTGGTGTTAGTGGGACCTGTGGGAGGCGCCCACCCAGAGGTCTGTGTGGGTCCTAATGCCCCGGTGTAATGGTGGGGACACTATACTGTAGTGGGCGCTGTCTTTCGGATGAGACGTTAAACCGAGGTCCTGACTCTCAGTGATCATTAAAGGGCATTTCTCGAAAAGAGTGGGAGTTATCCTGGTGTCCGGGCCAAATTTCCCCCCTCGGCCTTTCTCGTGGCCTCCAAATTGTCCCCATGTATTACTGGCTTGCACTTGCCCTGTGATGGACTGGTGCCCTGTCCAGGGTGTTCCTTGCCTTGCGCTCGTTGCTTGCCGGTTAGGCATCCAGCTTCCCGCAACACCGTATGGAATAAAGTGGTTTGGTAAATAACATGACATGATGACAATAAAATTTGAAACTACTCCAAACAAACAGAACATTTTCTTAACAGTTGTTTTAGCAGTAGATACCTGCAACTAAACCATAGACCATTCAAACAGTTAAGTGTTATATTTCTGACTAGAAACGTTATGAATGGCTAAGTATTCTACTCTGACTCTTTAATCAAAAGAGAGCTTGTGCTGTTTTTCAGCTCTCATGCAAATGAAAGTAATGTTTTGAGGAGTAAGAGTTTTTCACATTTTTATTTTCTAGCATTTTAACATTAAAATTCGATTACAATGAACTATGGTAGTGGTATACACCAGATAAGTAAGTCTGCTATGATGTGTTTGTCAATAATCACAGCTGTAGTTTCACACAAATGATTGCAACATTTTTTAAAACAAAGAGGGATCCTGGGAAAAAAAACAACATTTGCAATTATACAATTAGACTTTTTAAGTAACTGCTTAAGCTGTTCCACGACATATATTGATAAGTAATTAGAAAAGTTTGACTTGTTGGCATATGTCTTTTAATAAGTGAATTCCATTCTTTTTGCAGATCCACTAAAATTAAAATGAAAGAAGGTATTATTTTTTGTTTGTGTTGAAACATCCAGGAACTGACTGGCAAACAGGATGTTTACACAGTAACATCACAAGTTATCAAGGACTTACTCTCCCTTTCTTTCTTCACAACATTCTGGAAAAGCAGGTTTTTCTGGATAAAATACAACTATTCAAGCCACATTTTCCCTCTGGTCAAAGCCGATGTAATTTGTTGTGACTAACTACTAACCGACATTAGACCTGTGTTTTGGTGTGTGGCATCATTTTGGATTACTTATTCAGGCAATTCCACCAGTCCAGAGAATACGGTAGATAGGTACGAGATCCATCAACACTTGAATATAAGCTGTAAAATTCATTCAGGTCCAAAATGTTCCATTCTTTTTGTAGTTCTATTTCTTTAGAATAGAGCAAGTTAGCTTTGTTCCTCACATAAACCATGTGGAATTCAAGATTTGTTATGCTTTAAAAAAAGCATAAAAGTATGCTTTAAAATTTCCCTCTAAAGATACAAGTTGGTTACACTTATGTAATGTTACAGGTCCAGAACTATATTCTTCCATGGGCGCACAAAGAAATCACTATTACCTGATTAATAAGTCATTGTTGAATTTTAGCTTTGAGGTTGACCTAAATAAGTAGTATAAAGCATTCTTCAATTCAATAAATAATAATGAATTACTGCATTATGTAGTACTATTCATCCCAAAGAATCTCAAAGTGCTTTACATATGGGAGAGTATTCACTTCATCCTCAGCTGAAGTGCAGTTCCCACCTTGGTTTTTGTTGGAAGTCTCCCATCCTAGTACTGACCAATATCAAACATTTTTCCCCTTAACCTTTTACTGAAAAAAAACTTCACTTGTCAAAAAGATGATATCAGATTTCTGCTGTGGTTTTGGCAGCTAGAATGCTTAACAAACACCACCTAAACAGTCTCGGGTTTTCTGCACTATTGCCACTCAGTGCACTCACTACTCTTTGCTGAAAAGATTGCATCTTTGTGCTTGCTCTATGTGTGCAACTGTGTGTGATCTCTGTGTGTTTGCAGTGAACAGCATCACTCTAGCTGTAAATCTGATTGGTTGCCTAGCATGGTTGATTGGCGGAGGTGGAGCTGTTAACTTTGGACTGGCTTTTCTTTGGCTCATCCTCTTCACTCCCTGCTCCTATGTGTGTTGGTTCAGGCCAATATACAAAGCTTTCAAGTAAGTGGTTATTAATCCAGACAGGCATGTTGAAGAAAGAAGAAACAAATCTTACAATGTTTTACTTAAACAGTGTAATATTATTTTGCATCACATCATATAAAAAGGAGATGTATTGCAGCTCATGAAAATGATGAGGATGATAAGGTCATGAGCAAACAAAACTACCCCTGTAGCAAGTCACATGAAAGGATAACAGATTCATTAACATTGATTAATTTCAGTATAAAATGCTTTTACATTTCCTGATGTGTAGTTCTTGAAAATTATTTTTAAAAAACTTTTTGAAAAAAGATACAATTACGCCTTCAACGTTAAACATATTTTTTGGCTTTATCGGCAATTTCTGAAAAATCCATATGCAGCCTGTATTATTGATATAAAAAGAAGTTAATTCAGTAATTATTTGCCTAACAACTATGTTGAAACCATGGTACTAGACTAGTTCAAGTAGGGTGCAATGTCAGCTTGCATAGGCCGCAAAGGAACAAGTAAAAGTTTATTCCATACCGAAAAGAGAAGAAAAAAAACACAATGTTTCGGCTATGGAGCCTTCTTCAGGTGTGAGAAAGACATGGCAGTGAGCAAAGGTAATGTAGAGAATTTAGAAGAAAATTAGCCTGTCATTGAGAGAAGGGGGTCTGTGTTCTCAAAGATGGTTTTCCTAACTCCTACATCAGATAGACTACAGAAACTAAAATTATCCTGCATCTAAGATCACACCTTCCGCCTTCTCTCAACGACAGACTCATTTTCTTCTAAATTCTTTCTATTCATTGTAGGTTTCATTTCACACCTCTCTACACCTATCCTGACTTCACACTACCTGATTGGCCTCTCTGTCTGTCCCCTGCTCCTGCCTCCTGCTCCTCCTCTCTCCCAGCTTTTGTTCTCCTATGCTACATTACCTTTGCTTACTGCCCTGTCTTTCTCTCCCCTGAAGAAGGCTCCATGGCCAAAACGTTGTGTTTTCTTTCTTCTTTTTTTCAGCATGGAATAAACCTATTACTTGTTCCTTTGCAGCCTACACATGCTGACG
Organism: Atractosteus spatula; assembly: GCF_055471065.1. Classification (NCBI taxonomy): domain Eukaryota; kingdom Metazoa; phylum Chordata; class Actinopteri; order Semionotiformes; family Lepisosteidae; genus Atractosteus; species Atractosteus spatula. The sequence continues at coordinate 53,741,294 of NC_142712.1, forward strand.
CAGCTACTCACCTGAACTTTTACAAAATATGAACATAAGAATGGTTATAAACAAGGGAAGGCCATTCAGCCCATCAAGCTCAATGAAAGATTGTAACTGATTGATCTAGGGATTTCATCGAGCTCTTTTTGGAAAGAAAAGAATAAATCCTAATCCAGTTAAATAGTAACCCACTAATATAAGTGCAACATTGACTTTTGTATTTACATGTATGCCTCAACGCTTAGTAAAGCATGGAGGGCCTCACTTAAGAAACATATGGTCATGTGTTTTGCATGCAGCAAGCTCCCTTACCATGAGCACAGCTCCACTACTCCCTGATAGCAGCACTGCTAGTCTGATACACAGTTAGCATGATTGTCCATGTTTGACTCATTTAGCTATAATAAAAAAATGGTACTGACCACTCATACAAGCAAATGACATCACCATACACCTCATGGGGAGTTGTGTAGCTTGCAAATCATATTATTGTCTAAAGGGACCTAGACCCACAGTGTGTTCTCACCAAAGTGATGTTTTGTGAAAAAAATAGAAAGATTTCTGTCTTTTAGACTTAGAAACTTCTGCTTAGGATCATTCACATCAGGCTGCGGCATATTAATTGTTTGGTCTTGCTTTTTTACAGCGCTTCCTAGGTCCTACTCAGTACATTTGGGAAGCCATCAAAATAAAAAAAAGTCTTATCATTGAGAACATTATCTAAGAAGATTATTATACTGAAGGCATGTGGTTTCTAGTATTTCAGACCTCATGCGGAAACCTTCTAAATCCGCGATTTGCTGTACTCACTTTTAATTTAGGCCACTAAATTAAAAATCACTTCCTAACTTTTTCTGCACTCATTCTTAATTTTGACATGTGACCATACTGTATTCAATAATTAATTTCATTTTGATAAAGCTTTTCTGCCAAAAATAAAGATTTATCATATCACTATAAAACACCATCGAAGTACAATATTTATGAATATGAAGATTTGTTTTCCAGTAGGAGTTCCTTCTTGGTGTTTATTTTTTAAAACCAAATGTTTTTAACACCAATTGCACTTTTTTTTTGAGGCGTTTTCATGGGCAAATAGAGGAATCCTTTAAACACAGGGAAAAACACAGGCTGAAATATCCTCTGTCCTTATGGTAGGCCGGTATGGAATGCGTTAGTCAGTGCTTCCCCCTTCCAGGAAACAGCAGTGTACATGTCTTTTTTGTGAAGGAGACCCTAAAAATTTCCATTTGTGCTGTACTTTGATCCATTTTTAAAACCACAAAGAAGAAAATAAATCTGAATTTATCATGAATAAAAGAACATAAAGGAAACTAAAAAAAAAACAAGTGGGACATAGAGAAGGAAACAATGTACAGTGGTGTGAAAAAGTGTTTGCCCCTTCCTGATTTCTTATTTTTTTGCATGTTTGTCACACTGAAATGTTTCAGATCATCAAACAAATTGAAATATTAGACAAAGATAACACAAGTAATGGAAGGTGTGTGTCCCATTACATCTGGCGTAAAAGTAACACAGCATTTCAGAAAAGGAACATCATACCAACAGTAAAATATGGTGGTGGTAGTGTGATGGTCTGGGGCTGTTTTGCTGCTTCAGGACCTGGAAGACCTGCTGTGGTAAATGGAACCATGAATTCTGCTGTCTACCAAAAAATCCTGAAGGAGAATGTCCGGCCATCTGTTTGTGACCTCAGGCTGAAGCACACTTGGGTTCTGCAGCAGGACAATGATCCAAAACACACCAGCAAGTCCACCTCTGAATGGCTTAAGAAAAACAAAATGAAAACTTTGGAGTGGCCTAGTCAAAGTCCTGACCTGAATCTGATTGAGATGTTGTGGCATGACCTTAAAAAAGGCACGAAAACCCTCCAATGTGGCTGAATTACAACAATTCTGCAAAGATGAGTGGGACAAAATTCCTCCACAGCGCTGTAAAAGACTCATTGCCAGTTATCACAAACGCTTGATTGCAGTTGTTGCTGCTAAGGGTGGCCCAACCAGTTATTAGGTTTAGGGGGCAATCACTTTTTCACACAGGGCCATGTAGGTTTGGATTTTTTTTTCCCTTAATAATAAAAACCTTCATTTAAAAACTGCATTTTGTGTTTACTTGTGTTAACTTGTGTTATCTTTGTCTAATATTTCAATTTGTTTGATGATCTGAAACATTTCAGTGTGACAAACATGCAAAAAAATAAGAAATCAGGAAGGGGGCAAACACTTTTTCACACCACTGTATATATTTTTTCTTACTTTAGAAATACGTGTGTTAACACAACTCACTATAATGTCTGTATAGCCCATCTATAAAACATGTTTCCTTAGTTAATGTGTCCTGATATTGTGATGAGTAATAGCATTTTGAATGTTCTTTACCTTAGTGTTCCTAAGGTAAGGTTTATTGTTTCAGAAAAGCAAAATATATACAGTTATAGAATGTGTCTTTTTGGAGTGAAAAAATAACACTTCAATGCTCATAAATCAGTAAAAACAAACTTTACAACTTTTCTCCCTCTCTCTTTGGCAGGACAGACAGCTCCTTTAATTTCATGGCGTTTTTCTTCACATTCATGGCTCAGGTTGTGATCAGTATTATCCAGGCAGTGGGGATTCCAGGCTGGGGAGTGTGGTAAGATGACTCACCTGTTTAAACAAATAGCCACTCTTTACAAGTAGCATTTACAGTAGTTCTCTAGGAATACAGTAGGCAGGTACATTAGTATTTCTGTTTCTCAACGCATGTAACTTAATTACGCACATTGTGCACATTAAAAAACGTGATCAGAAACAGACGCTATATTGTGCCTGACATTCTGCAAAGATGTAATTTCAGTTCACATTATATTATTTTGAGGACTATTCCAGATTTCTGGAACTCAAAAGCATTTTATATTATTTTGAACACAAAACAATGAGATAATATGTGCTTATCCAGAGCAGTTTAATTAATATATATAATCTTATTCTGTGACAAATGTCACAGCCTGAATGTTCTAATGTGATGAAAATAGCTTGATTTTGTAACATGTTGTGCTGGTAAATATTGACTTGATTTTTATTTCGAATTAGTCATTATTATTAATGTAGCTGGGAAGGTTCAGCTTATTGTCCATCTGAACTGGTAGTGCAGCAATAACAACACATACTGTTATAAAAAAGTCAGATGTCCAAGCATTTCTTCTGCCCCCACCCCTTCATCATGAGATGTTAAACGGGCCTTTAAAATGTATACAAATCTAAACAATAAATAGAAAAATAAAAACTTTGTAGCAAAATGATGCGCTGCATTTTCTTAACCCTAACATTTGTTCTTGTGATGTGAACATTGGATACAGTTTTATCATTTTCTTCCCATGCGTAACTTTGTTATTTTATTCTACCAAACAGTGGTTGGATTGCTACAGTTTCGTTCTTTGGCACTAACATTGGCTCTGCCGTGGTCATGCTGATCCCGACGATCATGTTCACAGGCGTTGCAGTCATCTCATTCATAGCTCTCACTAAGGTATGAATTCACAAGACTGACAGTTCATAAAAAAAGGTTACCGTAAAACCAATAAGAACCTTAAAAGGGAACTGCAGTCCTAATTTCTCAGACCAGTTATTAAATATTGACAAAAAAATAAATTAATTGATGTTGTAGAAAAATTTAACAAATTTCGAATTAAGCAGAAAATGTAAACTTTGTGAAAGCACTGTAATTTGCATATTGTCGCACACTTGCATTCGAGTTCCTATGAACTGTCACATGATGCTGCCCTTCCTTCTCACTAGTCACCATAATGACTAATGTAATGTGATGGACAAGCAAAAAAGTAGCAGATATTTCACTGCAGAAATGTTCCAACCTGATCTGCATGCAGAGTAAACAAGTAGTATTTGTCTGCAAAACCATCTCGAAATTGAATGCGATATTTGTATTGGATTAAAAGAGAGATATTTACAAGCCTGTTTCTTTGCAATGTAATAAGGCCACAACAGGTCACCGGAAGTCTTGTTGCCTTGTTCTGAATTCCAGAACAAGGAATGCTGCACATACCTGGAAATTCGGTCTATATTGTGATGTAGATTGTAGATTTTACAAATTACTGTGTACATTTGACTTTTATTGCGGTTTGAAACACACTCATCAATACTGATGTTTTCTAACCCCAAAATACAAAAACAGTGTTGCTGTTTCCCTTTAAGTCTTTTCGAAAAAGTATCATAATTTTACAAAATATAACCCCATTTATGAGTGGCATGTCAGCTGAGAGTTTGAGACTGTTTTTCCAGATGATAAAATATTTTGGGGAAAAAATTCAGACTTCCCATCACATCCACATAAGCACAGAAATAAACCAATAAAGGTTCAAATGAGAAATGTTGTCTTGTATATTTATTAGAAGCAGCATAACTACACAAAAAATCACAAAATGTAAATAAACAATCTGATTGAAACATAAATGACATGTGGTTTAAAGTTTGTTTATTGTTGGATATGTCTAATAGCATTTAAATTGAGTCTTTGGCTAAACTGTAAAGCGTATTTCAAAAATACTTGTTTGCATCCTAAATTCAAAATACCTTAAGAATGGATGCTGAAAATTGCTAATTTAAATCTAGCATGTAGACCTGGCAAAATTTTATGTATGTGAAAATCACTGAACTGTTAGTCTCCTCTGCCTGTAAGCTTTGAGGTTTTGTGGCCTTGTCTTACATCTGCTCCACCTTCTGAACTAGTTGTCTCTCTGGGGGATGTCTTCACAGGTGCACAATTTCTACCGTGGCAGTGGAGGAAGCCTGAGCAAGGCCCAGGAGGAGTGGACCTCTGGAGCCTGGAAAAACCCCCATGTGCAGCAGGCAGCTCAAAATGCAGCCATGGGCGCTGCACAGGCAGCTGTTCACCAACAAGATCCACAGTACTCGGCCACACCAAGCTACGCCTATGACAACCAGATGTAGACTCTAGTGATGAGAAGCAAACAGGTACAGCATGGGTGAACATGCAAACCACGAGTTGGCTTTGGTGTCCAAACCCTTCCAAGAACCTGGCTAAAACAGGCAAGCTTATATACCTGTTAGGCAGTTGGCTTTGTTTTGTTTTCCTCTTCAGCTACCAGACTTCTAAGTGGCAGTAGCTGGGAAGAGTGCTTTTTGAAGCACAATCTTTTTAATGAAGTTACTATCCTAGTGCTATGTTCCTATAGTGATACTCAGCACAGTGCTTGTTTTCCTTGTTGCATACCAATAACACCTCATATCTTCCTTTGCTCTGCCTTGAGAGCTGTTTGTTGGGCTTGCGTTCTCCATTATTCAGCAGCAGTGGCCATCACTATTTTTATGGAAATCACCTTTTCACTTCGAGATAATTACATATTACCCATATCAATGACAGCCCATATCCATTTGCTTCAACTGAAACATTTATTTTTTCTTTATTTGGTGAGATAACTAAGAGTTTGGCAGGTGGTTGATTTCAGTTATATTTTTCAACTTTGTACAGTATGTGAAATCCCTACAGGGAGAGATATTGGGTTAAGTGCAAAATGTTCTGTTTTTTCATGGTTTGGAATGTCACAACATTATGTTCAAGGGGTTTGTCTGCTGTATTAGATCTTAAAAAATAAAGTTTTACTCGTCCCCTGCATGGAAACTGACTCCTAACTGTGCAGTTTTCAGCATACGGTACACAATATTTAATTCATCTGCTTTTTTATAGTATGCCCATTACAGCCTGACCAGCAGCACAATACTTAATGTTCATATGAATGACAGAAACCACGGCACTTCTGATGTAACAAAAATATTTTTTGTCTGCCAGTTTCAAAGTATCTCCTATGTAAATCCATTGTTACCAGGTTTTTGGAAAGTTTTGTTATTGGGTCACTCTTCCGGCTCGTGGTTTGTCATAACAATTATTGTGTTTAATTTTTTTTCTTAATTTTTTTTACGTTTGTTACTTTTTTGTTACCTTTATAACCAAATCCTCTGCAGATTGTGATGTGCACTAGTGATTGCAAACATGTGCCGCTGTACTTGAGTGTTATTGTGTAAGGTGTTTGAAACAAGCAACAAAACATGAAAAACACCATTTCTTTTTCTAATCATGTAGCAGTGATGGAAATATTATATTACAGGAAAGAATATTATATGATACTAAATGAATGCAAGTTTATTCCAGTCTTGGATAAGAAATTTTTTACTACAAAGCCAGTGTTTGTTTGGTATTATGAATAGCACTATCTATAGTGCTTTTATAGTATCTATTCCGCCTAGGTTTGATAATTAGCCACTCTATTTTTCACCCATTTTGAGCCTGGTAAAGAAGAAAAGCCCCTTTTTCTGTGAAAGATACAATTTTAAATGTAGATGTACCTGTAGTGTTGTGTAACCTTAATCAATGGGGATGTCAGAAACCTGGGGAGCCCTGTCAGGTTCACACTTTTTTGTAATGCATTTTAACTGCAGTGTCATGTTTAACAAGGGTTTGCCGAGCCCTTGCAGAAAGCAGAGTGTGTCCAACCTATGCCCTGATCACAAACAGAGATTTGTAAAGTTCTACAGTGATTCTCATTTTTGGTAGTCACGTCGTTTATTATTTAGTGACACTTATTGATTTAGAAATGGTTTATCCGCTATTGCCTGTCAATGACCTGTATGCCTCTTTAATCCACAATGTTTTTTTCCGTCTATTTGATTTTAGGTCATTGTGATGTCCTTGTCATTGTCACTTTCTTGATTTTTTGTTTCCACCGTCAGCATTTTTTTCAAAGCTGTAGAAGGTTTCTAAATTTAAGAAATTATATGCTTTTTATGTTTAGAATCTCAAGACTAAGGAAAAGCAGAATACAGTATTTTTAAGTATTCTACTATTTTTTATTATTGAATACAACAAGGAGTCATCCAATTAAATGAGAAGCACTATTATATAATGTTTTGATTAAACTCCTACAAAATACTAATGAATATAATCAGCTCATATGGGGGAGTTTCTCAGAAAGCTGTATTTCTAGTCACGTAACTGTAGGTGGGCAGAGGTGTCGATCAAAGTGCTTGGAAAAATTTTGCTGAAAAAAGTGCTAAACATTGTTTATATATGGAATAGACTTGTATTCACTTTGGTAATGTCATGCAGACATCTTTAGGTATCATTATGCTGAACTTAACAGTCTCATGTTAAACTTACAAGAAATTAATAGTGTTTGATGTTTTGGGGTTTTGTAAATAACAGTGAACTAAATGTCAATGTAGATGTGAAAATAATGTCAAGGTTATTGCATTTGTTTTAAGCAGCTACTTAAGACTCCCAGACTCTGAAATATGCCTTCAGAATCAAGAGAATCATGAACCTTACCTGTGGTTTTAGTAGGACATGGGATGAAACAGTTCAGGGCACCATCTGGTTTAGCAAACTCAAATTCTGCCCTCGTGTGGACAATGAAGAAACCACAGGCAGTTGTAATTCTTAACAGTAGCTCTTTGAAATATAAATTAAATCAGCAGTGTTGGGCTAGATAAGCATTCAGTGTGCAACTATAAGTGACAAAATCATTAGCATTTTTTAAATTGTTTGTGATTTTGCTAATGTAAACATCACTGACAAACAAAAGCATCACTGTGATACTAAGAAAATAGCATTAAAACTTAATTATATGTATAACAAGTTGGAACAAAGTCTGCTTAATTAGAATGGGCCATTTTCTTCTAAAAGTATCATACTTTGGTTTGTAAATATATATTATGCTAAGGAGAGGATCTAATCTTAATAATATGTTAATAATATGCATTAGCCATTTCTCTTCTTTCATTACTATCTATAATGACAAGTGGACAACTTAATGCAGTAGAGTGAATGTGTTTTGCACTAATAAAATAATGCTCTCCTAAGGTGAATTGGCAGTTTGCAGAAACCTTATTTTAGCTATCGCAAGTACACAAGTTCATCATCATAAAATATATGCAGTCGAGCTCATGAAGAGAATTAAAGAGAACTGAAACAGTAGGGTCTTCATGTGGTAAACACCCAAGTATGAACTGAATGTGTTGACTGATAGCTACTCTTGGAAGCATAGTTGCTGAAAGCGATTTTTTGTTGGCTTTCTTCATAGAAACATTAGAAGCATTCCTTTATTGCACTAATCTACCAGTGTACCTCACTAAAACATTCAACAGACCTTTGATTACAGTGTTCAAAGTAGGTCAGTTTAATGACATCTAATCTCTGATGTATCTGTTCATAGAATTTAAAATTTACGCAATAATAAAACTGTTTATAATTTGTAACATGAGCTAAGACTGAATCCAGACATGCAAAACCCCAATGCTTAATACTGAATCTTTACCTAAAAGTAAATAAAAATGCCTAAAACTACAGTAGATATGAAAATGTGCTAAAATATTAAAGCCACATTTCTCCTTTAAAAAGTACTAAAAATTAGAACTTATGAGAGAGGCTTTAATATAACTCAGCACTAATATGTATTTATTAAACTTTTCAATTGTCCACATAAAAATGTTCTTTTACAAAAAAAGGCAATTAAAGGAAAACTGTTTGGGGTTAGTGTCACTCAGTGAAATTCCCTGGAGTAATATATTTGGAAAAAAATCAGTATTTGGATTTCAATTCAATGTATTTGTATATAGCACCCTTCACAACAAGGTTGCCCCAAGGCACTTAACAAAGCTGTGTGACAGTACATGACGTTACAATACAGAAAAAGAAAAGGCCAGAAGACAGTGGAGGAGAGGAACCAAAAACTCCTCAGTAAGGAGAAAAAACCCTCTAGGGGTCCAAGGTCATCCGGCTGCCCAACTCCTCTGGGCATGCTAACATTATACAATTCAGAAAAAAGTACTAAGTGTGGAATATTCAGCATTCCATCATGTCTCCTTTTGTGCCAGTACTCCATGCAGATCTCTGTAGACCAGCAAATCCTCCTAAATGATAGTTGTATTCGCGATGTCCATCTTGGATCCATGGATTTAACAGTGTGCTACACTGTACTAGTAGTGAATTATAACAACTAGCTTTTGTGATTTATTGTATAGATTTAAATATTAGATTACACTTCCAACAGATATGAATTTATGTTCCCATATATTTTTTGTAAAATTAATACTAAACTCCTGTTCAACTAAACTCAGTATTTTGTGTTATTTCAATGACTGTAAAATCAGCATTGTAGACATAGCATAAGCCCTAGAGTGGACAAAGTGTTTGACATTGATAATATTCTACACCCCAGTTTTCATTTATGTTTTTCACTCTTTCCTTTAAGCATAGTCCTTTTAAAAATCATGGAAAATAAAAGATTTGTCTTCTGAGCTGCTTAGACTATTGTCATTAACTGCTATAACAAGTGACATATCAAACTGCTGCAGTGTCATGAGGTAGTGTGATATTGTAAAGAAAACCATATGACATCAAAGCATTAAAGGCAAACATAAGGTTAGCTGGTCATTCTTCTTTTACAAACAATTCCATATGCAGAATTTTTGTTTTTCTAGTATCATTTCCTTATTTTTATGTAGATGCTTCATTTAAGCACCATGCTACTTTTAACCAATTATAATTGACTAAGTTAGTTCCAGTGCCCTCCAGCTTGAAAGACAATGGGATACTATAGTTTTATAATCCATATTTTACAGAACAATATATTTCTGTTGTTTTAAAATATGCAGTATATTTGCATTTCTAGTTAGCTGGTTACTTTCTGTGGAGCTAAAAAGAAGTGCCACTGTTCCAAGACTGCTGCTTAATTAACCATCATTCTTTAGTGATGTGATCTGAATTACTTCTATCCAAGGTTTGCTTCCGAACTGTGATATGTATTTTTAAAGCGGGGAGGAAGACGAAGGTGATTTATAGAAAGAACCAAAGAAAAACCTTGCAATATATAGAGTACACAGAGCCATTTCCACATAACATAAAATAAGCTTTATTTGGAACTACTCTCACAGCAGTTGATGTTGAGAAACAGAAGAGTTTAAAGTGTAAATTGATAAGGACTTCATTAAATTTTAGCTGTCCTTCTTGATGGGATTTATAGGTACCAGAACACAGTGCAAACATTAAAGTAAGATTAAAATGCTTATTAGATGACAATAATGCTACATACAAGGTTTTAAATAAAACAAAAGCTAATAAAAATCTGTGCTTTAGTCTCCTTATTTCTGCTGTCTTATGGATATATCATGCATTCAAGAAAAAGGTGAAGGTAAAAGATTGCAATTAAAATTAAATGAATTGTACAGTAATTTAGCCCCATTTGGTCAGACTACAGAGTTAATTTTGCAGAAATAAAGGAGAATCAAGGACTAAAGAGGAAACAGAAATCTGCATTGGCAACAAAGGACAAATAACACATTATTACAGTAGGTGCTGGATTTCTGTGTGACAGAAATAGCAGAGTGTTATTAGTCTATTACTCAGGGCACTGAAAAATGACATACAGGGAGTGAGCAACTAAATGGGGAAGGGTTGTCCTAGTCCATCTCTAAAGTATTTTTCTTCTCACTTCATTTGCCTAACTGTCCTAAATATTTGGTTAATAGAATAAATAAAAGCTATTTCTAGGTCTGAAGGAGAGCTCCTAAAAGGTACAGTATGTGTATAACTTGTAGGTGTTAATTATTTGTGGATTGGATTTGGACTGCCCTGATCTAAGGACACAGAATATTTCTTCTATGTTCTGTGGGATTAGAAGAGACAGCTTTTGAGCAGCTTGGGGTGATCTCATCTTCTCAACCCCTTTAAAATGAAATCCTTATCTTCTAATAAGATACAAGAAAGATGACAGTCCTTTGTGTACACTGTAAGTTGTATGATGTCTTTAGATGGGCATGTAACACAGTGCCAGTAATTTCAATTTTGGAGTGAGTGATCTGTAGGTGCAATTGTATCTATGTATTTATTTTTTTTAATTAACATGTACATAGATGTGTGCTTTATTGTTTTTAATCAGTGTTACTGTTGTGTATGTAAAACAGTGCTTTGCTCTGCTTCTAGACATATGGTGACAATGCAATTTGGCAGCAATTTCTAATAAAATTCCCATGGCATCTAATAACAGCAAGAATGTTCATTGATCCCTATTGTAATAGATTTGAGATACGTTTCCACTACTCTAGCTTCAGATCCACAGAAGTGCACATTATTGTTTTAATTTTACATCCCCTTTGAAACACGTTTTGGAACCCATGCCAGAATGAGAAGCTGAAGCCTGTTTCACACAGGAGATGCAAGTCATTCCATACGTTCTTGAAGTTGACCTTTGTTCATGTCACGGATATGAGTCAAATTTGCCATCTTTTTGGTCTGCCAAAAACAGCCTGAACATCCTTGCAATTTTTCCCCATTTCCAAAACAGCTGCCAAATACTACAGAACAACAGTACCAAATAGGTGGAAGGTTATTAGGACAGTGCCCTTGCTGCTCCTTCTGCAAGACTTCCTGTGCTAATGGAAGACTTTTCTAGCAATCCTGCAGGGGATCCAAAAGCCACCTGTCCTGCCTATCCTTTGCCAGTAACAGAGCACAGCACTGTGACGTGTTCAAAGATTAAATGCAGAAGTTAAGCGCACATTTGTTAGAACTTAATAGATTCTACTCTGTGTAAAATACTTGATCTAAAAAGTGATGTTTCTGTAAGACCTGTGAATATACAGTATCTTCTTTCATGACAAAATACATGTATTCTCCAGCACATGCTGCACATATGGTATGTGTATGTTCCATAGGGGTTTTAATCATGGCTGTTTCTTGTACTCCACTGTAGTTAATCAGTATATGTAAAGTGATCTGTGAATTTTAATATTATACAGGTACGTCACCACATTTGGGAAAAGTACAGATGCTTCATATTCATCAAGAAATCCATACAAAATGAGTTTGTATTAAAGCTACATTCTGCAATTTCATTGCCGGTCATTGTGTTAAAAAATCTCAGCATTTACCAATTTAGTTGAAATCAGTAATTTACATGAAAATAATTAGCTTCTTTTTTGCTTGGTTATGAAAGGTACTTAACAGAAGTGTAAAGTTGTGTTAACCCACAGTGGTAAAAATAAGTGGTAATAGATCTCCAGCTGATTAAAACCCCTTATTGTATACTTGCAAAATACAGTAATTTGAGAAATCACAAAAAAATGATTGCTCCTTTAAAAGTAAATTTCAGTTAATGTAGAAGCTGAGATGCAGTTTTATAAGGATCTTTTGTTTTTATTTTCCCATATTAAATAATTAAATATTAAACTGAACCTGTTGCATCTTCTGTCACTGTTTATTTACTTTACCATCCGATACTGCAATTATGTATGATATGGAAGGCAATTAAAGCATTTATTACTCCATGGTTCAATGACCTCAGGACAAAACACCTAAAACCTCTTAGTCTCTTTTACTTGGATTTGATTCCTTCTCTTAACGCCTTAAGGCAATGACACTTCCCAATTGCACATTACTAAACACAAAGAGATCTGGGATTTAGTTTTTAGGCATATGAGGCATCAACACCTTCTATAGAACTGGGCTCTGAGCTTGTTTGACATGGATTTCCATATGAGTCGTGAAGTAAATATCTCACATGCCTCTCATTCCACTAGGAGTATTTTGCAGACTATCAAAGAGTGGACCCTCAGTCTATTGGGTGTTGGTGTTGTCAGGGTTGATGATACAGATAAAGGGCATTCTAATCTTTGAATTCAGCAATACAGTGTGTGCTACAGTATATCTGCTTTTCCTCTGGAGACGTTCAGAATCTTTTTACCCTCTGCAATGGAAGACTAAGTTTGTGATGGCCGTGAAACACACATTTTTCATTTTGTTGTGCTTAAGGTGACAGCTACAACAATTTCATTATAACATTTTTAACTTTAATTACAGAGGTCTGTTCGTGGAGATACATTCTTCTGTTAATAGTCTGTCGTGTCCTGTAATGATCTGTTCTTGTTTCACCCTTTGTAAGTAAGATCTGCTGCTATCCTTAGTATAAACAAATCTGCTTCAACAATACTGTTAAAAGCACATACAACATTTTTCAACAAGTGTTCTTTCCAGTTTTCTTTTATGAACAAATACATATACAGTAGTGTTGTTTTTTCAAGTTAATAGGATTGCATTTCATTGGCATTTGTTCAGTTATCCCAGCTGCAATCTGCAACTTTAGGGTTTGTGGCAGTAGAACAGAACTAGTTGAAAGGAAAACTAGTGTTAATAGGCCCGAAAACAGCATGAATAAGTTGGCTTCTTGCTCTTGCATTTTGCTTAACACACCAACAGGATATCAACTCATTAGTTGGACTGGAAAGTGTACAGTATGTATCACAGGTCTTTGTATGCCTGTTAGGGTTAAAGGCTTGATACTTGATAGAGCTTGGTTATCAATGAAATTACAATTGAAAGTAGGGTATCTGGTTCATACGGCCACCTTGCGTGCACAAGCTTTCTTGATAGGCAAATGGCTCAGTTTAACAAATATGAAATGAATGCTTTGGAAACTTTATGGCAAGAAATTAGCTAATCTTTTCTTTTAACATACTGTATAACAGCTATCTGAATGATCTCTACTGTACCCAGAAAAATACCTACTTATGCATGATTGTTTTTTTTTGTACCGCTCTTAAGAAGAATTATCAGCATTTTTTGTAAATAGTCATTTGTATTAAATAAAAAAAATATTTTATTTTCATTCTTATATCTGAAAAATATTAAATATGTTTCATTCCTTATTTTTTGCTTATAGGGGGGATAATTGGATTAACCTCCTTCACAAAATATTAATCTCATACACAAATAATATATTTCCAGCAGGTGGCAGCACTGTCCTAGTGTTATTTTTTTTTAAGGTTTGCCTTTACAGGTCATTTATGTATCCATTGAGAGCATTTGCTTCCCACATGGCAGTTCATAAACAACAACTGAAGTAAAGAAGGATATAGAGGAGATATTGCTCATCTGTATTCAGTCTTTTCCCTTGTTGACTAACACCCTGATTTCCCCAAAAAAGGGTCTCATTCTCCGAAAATAGTTTGTGTACACTAAGCAGGCGGCTGCTTAGTAATAACTTTGTGGGTACATTTAGTCACTTCTTATACCTTCTTCAGTAGGGAGATGTAGTAATCTGTAATTATTACTATATCTTATTTTAACAATCACCTGGTTACTTTTTAAGGCATACAACATACAGTACAAATAATCCAGGGACTGTAGATGAATTACAACTGAATGCATAAATATTATACATAACTCTTTGCCTCACATGAAGATATTCTTTATTTTTGGTGTCTTCAAAATAAATATTATACCTTTAAACAAATTTGGAAATATTTATCAGTAATAATTCACAAATGCATTATGCCAAAACTTCAAATATAGCTTTTTAAATTATGTATAGTTTTCCTTAAAATGAGTTAAAGTGGTTACATGCAGTATATACTGTATATCTTTTAACAGCATTGTGAGTTTAAGTTTTGGGTTTTACCAGCCTTATGAATCAATTAATTCATCTAAACGGCAAGGTATTTGGGAATGAGAAAATATCACTTCCTGAATTTTTTATCTGCATCCTAATGTAAATAGTCATCTCTCACACGTATTAACATGAACTTTTGACCTAGCTGAGTTTCCCGTTGTGTTTTTGCTGTGGTTGTTACAGCAAACTTAGAAGCACTTGTAAACACATCTTTCCTCCATAAGCAAATCCTTCTGAAAGACTTTTTTAAAGGAAAACTGCTTTATAGAGGCATACTGTATATAGCATAGAAAAAAGCAAAACAGATGTGCATTTTTCTTTTTATGTCTTTGTACTGGAAGCCAGCAAGCAGCACTGAGCTTTGTTATGAACTACTAAATTAATACATAGATCTTTGCAGTTTATACAGCTGCCTGTGACTTTCCCGACTGTTTTGTTTTTGCTTAATAGGCTAGAACTCAAGATATCTTTTGTTAATCTCTAAAATGTCACTAAATGGCCTCATTTAGTGTGACTTCAACCATTAATTATTACTTATTGAAGTTTTGTGTGTCAGAATCGTACAAGTCTCACACACACACACGTATCTCTTATTTTCTATTTTTATTAATTTAGTAACTTGAAAGTCAAATGCTTCCGACTGGAACACTGGAAGTCAAAGCCAGTAAAGCCTGCTCACACTGATGAAAACAGAGAGGGGCACTGAGTATTTTAACTATTCATTAACCTTAACACATCATCCCAGCCATATCTGCAAAGTGAGCGTGGAATAATTATTTTTGTAAATTATAAAATGCCATATAATTCTAAGCTAAACATACAAAATATAACCAGAATATCTGTCTGCTTCCTTGTTCAGATCTTTCACAGGAGTTGATTGATCACGCAGGCAAGATGCTTTCTGTTTTCTTCTGCTCTTGCCCTTACTTGTTGTTTGTGGTTGTTAAAAGAAAGCAGCATGTAGCCATAATCCATATGCATCCATCACTGTGATTAATACAAATGATAATTGAACCCTTTAAGTCTTGAATAGAGAAGATTGTGAGGGTATCTGATACAAAGATTCAAAATTCTCAAAGGCATCGATAATGTGAGTACAGTGCACTTCCTTACAAGAAATGGTGAACCGTGATTCGGAGATTACGTGGAAATGACATTGAAGTGAATTATAAACATGAACAGGAGCCACTTCCCTAATGCAAAGGGTTGTGTAAGTGCTTTAACAAGTTTTGTTGGGTACCTAGCTGTTGTTGAAACTGATAGATACCCTGCTTTCTTTCAAGAAACTTTTAGATTAGATCCCTGAATCAATAGGTACTAATTACCAAAAAGTCTAGATAATTCCTAATCCAGGACTCAAGATGTGTGAGGCAACAATGCTAATCACTATTCAACTGAATTGTCCGAAAGTAACTTCTGTTCCTTTAAAGATTTTCAACAGACTATAACATATGCCTAAAACATATGTGATCGTGATCAAGTATGACAGGGATAGTTAAGGCAACTTATTTATAGACAGTGATACAGACATATGGAATAATTCTGCTGTTCATTAAAATGAGGCTGAATATTATCTTTTCACCTTAATTTCAGTTTTTTCAAAGGAAAAGAAGTCTTAATTAGAATTTAGTCCCACAAACAGAGATATGGAAGGCAATGTCTGGCTGGTATAAATAATAGTAATTTTTTATACTAATATGATCAATGACTGTTACATACTGTATATAGTGTATTTTGTCTCAGACTTAAGCACAGTGAAATTGTCTTCTTCTTTGATGCTCAGTCCATTTTAGAATGACTTACTTTATTATCTTTATATCTTTAAACATTATATCTTATGTTAAATATTTCTTGTCATTTTTGATTTTGCAGTCTTGTAAATAAATCCAGCTACATGGAATGTCAAAAATACTTATTTGATCTCCTGCAAAGAATTTCTATTTTTTATTTCATGACTTGTTTTTTTCCCCTGAAAATAACACTTGTGTCTTTATTAATCAATTCAATCAACTTGCGAGACTTAGCCAGATGATTAATTATGTGTAGCCAATGTGCTGTACTGCAATATCTCATTATGTGAGACAGAACAGGGGATTGTAAAGTTTTTTGGTAAAAGTAAATTAAATAAAAATCCTTGACTGGACATTTTGGTTGTGTAATCTAACAGGACTATGCCAATTTAGACATCTATTTTTTCATATACAATAAATTCATTTATAGAAGCTTCTTCCAGCATTAATGGCTAGTATTGAGGATTTCAGAATCCTTCTTTTCTGAGGTACGAGATCACGAAATTAAATTGACTTTTAAGGTCTGCATGATGTGAAAACTGGAGCTCATGTTGGTATAGTTTAAAAATGATAATTCTACCCCACTGGATTTTACAATTTGCTGCTCTAAACTGTTCTATGCCCAAGAGCTAACAACCTTGAAGATTAGGCGAATATTAAGCTTTATCACTCAGCAAAGAAGTCAAAAACAGTTCCTGGAGGGAAGTGTGATCTCCTGGCTTTTGTTCTGCCCCAAGCTTTCTTTTTAAATAATTCTTCTATGGTAATAATTTAAGCTATTGCATTAATTTAAACTTTTCTTCAGGCCTCAAAATGTTTTAGAGATATATGCAACAAGTGCTATTTGTTAAACTGCTATAAAAGACCTTCAAAAAAGTTTATATTCAAAGGAGACCCAAAGCACATTTTTGAGAGTTCATTTTTTTGTCAGTGTCTGGTGTTTTAAGCATGAACACCGAATTTAATGTTTGCACATCTCATAAGTGGTTTGCAATTTGATGACCACAAAATGAAACGTTTTAGGACTAAATCTGATTTTTTTCTCTAAACAGTATACGCCATTAAAATAGCAAATATTCATATTTTTCTGTATGGAAACCTTAATTACTGATCCTGGCAATTTACTGAGGTTAAGGGTCCCTCTGAAGACTCAGGATGCAGAGGCCTTTGCTTTAGTCCAAACCTGTCCCAGGGAAACAAGTCAATCCTCAAAGCTTGCAAACCAACAAACTGCTGTTAAGGTTGACCTTGAAATGCATTGCTGTGAACTTGTTTTTTGTTTTAATCAAGCTCACTCTAGACCAGCACCCTCCAAGCCAAACCAAACTGTATGTACTGTATGAAGCTATTAATGCTGGGTTTTCGTGTGTACTGTATGTTAAACACCCTCTTCATGTTGGCGCTAATGAAAGGTGGTTCAGGAACTGTCTCTATCCTGCCAAAGGAAAAAGAGAAGAGGGAGGAAACGGGAGGGGGTCTGGCTTGGGCATCGAGCAGGAGGAATGTTGGAAATGTGGCACCATTTCAGCAGGGGCCAGAGAAAGAATGCATCCTGGCTGTACCTAAGAGTAGTGTGAGCAAAGTGAGTGATTTATGAATCTATGAACATGTTGTAATGTATACTATTCTATAGTGTCATGAGGCATGTACTGTTTTCTTAAAGTCCCAAGGGCCAGGTGTGGCCCAAAGCTATCAAATCTGTTTTGAGAGTGAACAGACCTTCATTTATTGACTTCAGCCACACCTAAGAAGGGGGTTTCAGAAAAAAATAAAACTGTAGCTCTCTGCTTCCCATTAAAATTTTAATGCCCTATCTCCACCCATAGAATGTGATCTAAAACCATTGGAATTTATTTAAAATCATCTTATATTTCAATTTTTCTAGAGATGCCTGCAGTTCACCTTGTAAGTCTCTATTTCTGTATTCTAGGTCTAATAGATCTATCATTTTGCATGTTTCTTGGTTACATTTATTCATCTAAAAAGAATGCCTCAAACAAGCATATATGATTGTTTATATACAAGCATATATAAAAGTGTGGGAAAACGTATAAATGTTCACACACTTACACATATAATACTCTAACTTTCAATGAAAGGAAGATTTTACTTACTCAAAAACGTTTGTTCATTATTTCACTATTATTCTCTGCTTGTTACATTAATATTGAACTCATTGAAAACAAGGATCCTAAACTGCACAAAATCCTTTTAAATGTAGCTGCTGGTAACAAACTTACATTTACATTTAAAAAGAAAGATTTCAAACGTGAATTACAAGATCCAATTTCCTTGGTTTTCCTTTTAATAACCTTTGTGGTGAGAAGAAATTCTATGGTAATTGGCCCATAGAAACCAAGATTTTATATTGAGATGTTCTTCAGCAATGTAATTTACCAAGAACCCCGAATGAACTGAACAATTTAATAAAATATGTAGCACCAATTGGCTACACCAAAAGGCAATTTTTCATTAAGTAATTAAAATATATACTTTTCTCTAAAATATTGTTACATAGCATGACTCTGTTTGAACTATAATACAAAACAAGGAAAAACAAAATGCCTGAAATTAATATATGACAACATAGATGATCCTTTTTTGGAATCTATTCTCAACAAAGTCATTAGCTTAATTACTGATGAACTGTACACATTTCTAGTGTATTAATAAAGCACCCTGCAATTCAGAATGTAGGACTTAAAGGTTCTCTAATGTTATTTCTTCTTCATTTTTGTTACTGATTGTTCAAAGGAAAGAAATATCTTTTTTATTTGGAGAACTGTAAAGTGACCTTATCTATGAGTGTTTCTTTTTTTTGATTATCCATCTTTTCATGCAAGGAAGAAATTGCATTGTGTAGTGTTTTCTTTTAACTTGTAACACTAATCCTGCTATTTAAGGTCTAGACTTGCTTGCAGTCAGGAATTTTCAATAAATGGAGCTTTAGGTTTTCAGCCATCAGTGATCCTCTACATATGGACCTGCAGCAAACAGGCTGCCTAAAGGAAACACACATCCATTCTCTTTCAAGTACATTAAGAACAGCATGTTCATGTTGTACATCCAAAATTCTTAAGAACAATATAAGAGTACTACAGCTGTACCCTATCAGAACAGCAATATCAAAGAATGAGACAGATGTGTGCAGAATTATTTATTCCCCTTGATTACCAAGATCTGCACATTACCTTGGATATATCTGTAATCTAAATTCAATTCTCATTCCAATAGATTCTCTAATTACCCCTTTTTTTCTGTAATTACTGTATAATTAGGAGCACTGGCAGGGTTCCCAGACTTGAATCAGAGCAGTACTCACTTTGGAATTGGGCGGTGTTAGTGGGGGGGTATCTTTATCTGAGTATAACTTCATAACTTTATTTTTACTACTCTTTTTGCATTAATACCTCCATCTCTCTACTGTGACAGTGATTATGATTTAGCAGTCACAGGAACAAACACTAATGATTATCTGATTGGATAACCACAACACCAAAGCTGTAAAGACCTTAATAGAAGAGGGTGTCTTTTACAGGAGAACTCTTATTATTTAAGAGGTTATCCTTTTCTTGGAAGCTTATTAAGAAAACAAAAACTTTTAGTGCTTTTGTGAGAAGCCAGTCTCTTTTTGTAGCTTTTTGGTAGCAGTTGGGCTCAGTTACTGTTTATAAACACTACTTGCCTCCGTTTTTTTCTGACAACAAGAACAGCATTGCTATGCAAACAAACTAAATGGGCTCCACAGCAACCAAAGCTATTGGTTGTTTTTTTAGGTAACATTTAAAAAAAAAAGAAAATTATTTTCTCTTAGGCTCAATTAATCTGGGATTGTCAGTTATGTGTGCATCTGCATACAGGAGAGAATGAGGAAGTTTAGTCACACATCTCAGATCTGCTCTTATTTAAGTTAGTACTCCTTAACTTTTCACAGAAAACACATTAATAGCATTTGTTATGTTTTAAAAACATCTCAGTATATATGGACAATTCCTTCTTTCTTAATTTCCTAACGTACTGTACACTGTACACAAAAAGCTCCATGTGTACCATCAAGCTGCTGTCTATTTCTGAAACTCAGAAAACCAATTCCAGCATGTTTTTGAAGTTATAATTCAAATGCTATTGCTGAGCACATTTTTGGTAAACATAATAAAATTGTGCAATTTAAAACAGCCTCAGAAGTTAAAATTACATTACTTTTGAATCTACAGTATTTCATAGTTACTGGACAACATCCTAAGCTGATAGAAAGGTTCAAACCTCACTAATAACCATGGGTTTTAATAGGCTCAAACCCCAATGAATAGCTACAGTAGCTGTTTGGCAGTTTAAAACATTATATAATAAACACAACTACTGTACAAGACTGACCATTTATTTTTATTTTTTTTTGTGGATAGAGGATAACTTAGAAGTTCTTTTTAATGCTGAGAAACACCACCTCAATTATCTTATTTCTGATCTTATCAGACCCCTGAAGAATGAAGAGAAACCTTGTGCAATAGCCATTTCATTAGCCAGAAAATAAATTCAGTTTGGCACAAGGATATTTAGAAGAAGACCCACAGATACAATGTCACAGATTCATTCCTTGCTTTATTTCACAGATGCTATAGTGATCCTGGATTTTCAGGCAGGCTCATAATAATGACTAAAGAACAAACAAAAAACCTGGTAAACCAGAGCAGTTTGCTTTCAATAGTCTCCTAATTACTGAAACATGAATGTGAACCACGTGAGAGTAAACACATCAGCAGGAGCCACAGATTTTTCCAAAAATAATTAAAATAATGTATCGCTTGAGATGGGCGACAATAAGTTAACAGTTAAAATTTTTCAAATAATTCTTGGGTATATATTACTAAAATCTTTCATTTCCAGTATTTATTTTATTTCAAACCGAGCACCGATGAGGGAGGTTATGTCCAAATAAATGTAATTCACAATGTTTATAGTGTTTTTGAATTTAAATTATGATATTTCTTTTGTATAATTGCCTCTACTCAGATAACTTATTTTGTGACTCACTTGCATTATTGATTGGCAGCCTTTCTATCCTAGTACAGTATATGAAACAATCAAACCTTTAGTTGTTTATGTACAATACTGTTTCATCAAAAATATGTTTTTTAAAAATAGAAAAATGTAATTGCTCTACTTCAACATTCTAAAGAAATCAATGGATTATGTATGGTATAGAATTGTGTTGGTAGTCATGAAAATATAATTTGGCTTGGGATTTAAATATTTCAACTGTCACATTTTGTTTGAGATAATAGCTCCCTTTTACAGAGGTAGGTAGACACAGTGTTATGATTCTCTGCATTTTAAGCCACAGCTACTGATTTATAAACATTACATGTTCTAGCAGTATTTCAATTTACTGTCTGTTGTTCATTGCCAAATTAATGGATATAGAGAAAATCAGAATTTCTGTAAAAATATTCATGTATAGATATCTATATACTTAAAAATCTCAGGTAGGATACATTACTGAAACCTCTTCTTTAAAAAATACATACAAAGGAAAAAAATACATGAAAAACATGCATCAGTGGGTTTATTACTATTTACATTCTTAAATGAATTTTCATTAACACTTTGATTGTTACTAGTGTTAAGAACTTTGTAGACACTAAGAAAATAAAAAAAAGATAAAGAGATAAGCACATTTATCAGCAGCCCTGTATAATATAGAATCAGAAAAGTAGACTGAAAGGAGATCCACAGATATTCAAACTTTACATTGACACCAAGAGGATAGTTTTCAAACGTTTTGACACTAGCGTGTTCATTACAGAGGTAATCAAACACATAATACAGTAACAAAATCAACAAAATTAAAAAAAATACATCCTCTGAATGTAATATTTTTCAGTGTCAGTGTTGCATTTAATAAAAATACAGTTAAGAAGGTTTTATAGAAAACTAAGCTGACTCTTAACATTCCTGGGGCCCCTGTTTGATAACCAATAGATATCTGATGTTATTTATTAAAATTGATACGATTAAGGGTTACCAGACAGGAAATCTGGTGGTTTTAAAAATGTCCAAAATCTTTAGCTTTCACCCTCTTATATTTCTTCCATAAGAAGAAAGATAGAGAAAGCAGAGACAGCCACAGAATTGATTTCAGATCCATTACGTATCTTGCTTGTGTATTTGAATGCTTTTGTACCACTGTCTGTGCTTCCTGGGTCCAAATATTTCTTTTAAAAAGAAGTTTCCTTTCACATTTCAGTGGAACCGCAATTCCTTGGAAACTCATCCCTCTTTAACAGAGCTAGAAGAATGATCAGGACCTTTGAGGGGGGAAAATGATGACAAAAAATACATTTTTCATTTTTATTTAAAATGAGACTATGTTAGTTTCATTTTCAGAGGGCTGGAGACAATAATCCCAGTCAAAATCCTCATTAGCACAAGTAAATTGAAGCAGGTACAAGAAAATGCTACAGTGCAAACTTAAATACAATACACAAGACAATGAATGAAACTGAAACATAACTACTGTAGTTACCAAACATTGGAAACAGGTTAGTAATTACATTTTCCTGCTAGACTACTTACATTTTCATAAACTAAAGATTTTTATAGGCATTTTTGCCTAAGATTTTTTAAAAGATATTTACTGCAAAGAGATCCAGTTCTTAAGTTGGGTGCTCTTGTGAGCAGCAGTCGGATCAGGCTTTGAGGTGGTAATAGTTCTGACAAGTTTAAGTGCATTCAAGCTTGCAGAAGAATATTAATCACGTCAACAACTTCTTTTTGTCTTCTCTTTGATTCCCATATTTCAGACAAAATCTTGGAAGCAGCAATACTTACTGGGAAATTTTGCAGTTTGTCGTTGAGACAAAACGTCCAGTGTAATGGATATTGCATCTCACCACGTTGTTTGTGAAATCTGACTCCAGTATGGAATACTTGGGGTTCACTTGTAGCTGTGGGACAAACAGCACTGTTTAAATAAATAAGTATACTTTATGTATTTTGAAGCATATACCCAAGGAAAAGTTTAATATTTTTCTGTGTATCCTTCTTTTCAAGGTAAATAACAATACAACCCCTAAATTTAATAGTCCAAATCCTCCAAAAAGAATTTGAATTTTCTCATTTTCTCTGTTACGTATTTTATACATACATTGTTGTGCAAAAGTCTTACATGTTTTGACACACTCAGAACACAATCAGAAATGACAATATTTATCTTCTGAATTTCAACAATTCAAAGTCTTCATTAGTGTTTTTAACTACTATAACAACTTTTTATTAATACAGCTGAGTATTAATGAGCTGAGATGGACAAGTTGAAACAAATCTTGTAATGTAGTAATCTAAAATCCTCATAATATCAGAATATTCTATAAACTATGCATGGGCTGGCAAAATAAGAACATAGGTAAGTTTACAAACAAGAGGAGGCCATTTGACCCAATTAGTCTGTTTGGAAATTAGTAGTAAATTGATCCAAGGGCTATTTATATGAAATTAATTTATCTATATGAAATATCAGTCCAAGTAGGTAGCTGTGTCAGCATGCGTAGGCTGCAAAGGAACAAGTAAAGGTTTATTCCATGCTGAAAATGGAAGAAAAGAAACACATTTAGGCTGTGGAGCCTTAGCTAATCCAACTAATTTAATTACCTTTAGCTGTTCCTTGTCATTAATGTAATTTGATTATCTTGACACATTCATAAATCTAAAAGGTTATTATTTGTACAGTAGATCTGTCAGGATTTACTCTCATAAAACTATTATTATAAAAACAAAACCTAAAAAATGGTTAACATTTCAATAGACAATAACCACAGAATTTTGTCTGTATAAATGACAAAAGGGGTTTTATTCTTACCTTGAGAATATAGTTTCCTGGTTGAACATCTGTGATGTCAATCCATTGGCAATCAATGTCAGCATTATATGTATCATAGCAACCAGGACTTAGACCCTACACAAGAGCAAGAGACAGCCTCTAATGTAGAAAACAATTTATATCTCAATAAATTAATACTTAATAATTATTAAGTATAATTTATTAATGCAGTCTTAATAAATTCCCTGCTTGTTTAAAAATATTTGCTTATTATTCCAAAAGCATGAGTTAGAATTTGTTTATTGAAATTCTTGATCACAGCAGGAGAAGAAAAATAAGATGAGTTTCAGCTGTAAATGATACAGATACAATGATACAATGACACCATGATTAAATACTATACCACGATCATTTTTTATTTTACAAATGATTGCAAAATGTTCTAAAATGTTCTAAAGTTTCTTATTTTACAATGTTATACAGCACCATTTATCTTAATCTTGTAGGGAAGTGGAATTCTGACAAATCAAACTGATTGATTTGCTTCAGATTGTATCTATTAATTGTGTACAAGTACAGTACTGTATATAGATAAGAACTTAAATACTATTCTTTTTTATATCACACATTATATTTTCTGTAAACCACATCCTTATAATGTTTTAACCATCTTTTAACTTTCTTTTTAAGCATTTTCACATTTTCACACAGATAAATTCATGGTAAAAATGCACCTTCTTTACCTTTTCAATATATACTAATATATACATGAAACAATAGCTAAATGAGTGTAGTATTGAAATAGCTTCAGCTTAACAACAGCCAAGAAGGATTATCTGTTCTAAAAACCCATAATTCAATAATAAAATCCATATTTTTATTATATAAAAGTTTTGAATACAATTCAAAAGTCCATAATCAGTGATATACAAAAACAAGCTAATGTAGGTTTTATTGATTTTTTTTCAAAACTCTACCACAGTGATACTGTACCTGGGTGTGAGATGTACAGGCATAGCGTTTCAAGTGACCAAAGTCACATGTGGTGTCTTCAAGGCAGAAACTAGCTTTGTGGCCCTCTGCCACCTTGCGTCCAGTTGAGACATCCAATAGGTCGTAATGGCTGAACTCACCCATACTGTGGTAGTGCCTGTTGAAAGAACATAGCTCACAGATCTCCAAAAAAAAAAGAACTTTTGACCCATATTAGAATAACCTAAGAAGTGGCTGAATAAATCCTGTTATACCAAAACAAAAATGATTGAGCTGGGACAAGTGGAGGTGCACATCAGGCAGCAATTAAAGCTGGAACTCTTTCTAGGTAAGTCTCTACCAGATTTGCTCACTGGCCCGGTGTAAGTTTTACCCATTATTCTTGGCACAATTATTTATGCTCCCTCAATTTGCTTGGGAATTGCTAATTGGACAGCAGCTTTCAAGCCTTTCTACAATTTCTCAACAGGATTCAAGTCAGGACTCAATGTGCCACTGAAGGACAGTGATTTTCTTGATTTTTAAACCACTCCATTGTAGTTTTTTGCTTTGTGAATTGGATCATTATGCTGCTGAAGGGCAAAATTTTGTCCCAGTTTTAAGTCTTTAGATTTGCTTGTATTTTGTTCCATCAGTTTCCACAAGTTTCTCGGCAGATTTACATCAGAATGATAACATACTCTTTACTACAGGGTGAGTGTTGACTGAGTAATGTGCTATGTTGGGTTTGTGACAGGTGTAACACTTTGCACTTAGATCAAAATGTTTTAATTTTATTGCGTCGGACCACGTCCGTTTTGTGGAGTGACCAGGATATTGTTGATCTATGGACATTTTCTCCCATCCCAGCCACTGAACTTTGCAATTCTTTCAAAATGTGAATGACTGTTGGTCATGTAGTGGCATCCTTAACCAGTTTCCTCCTTCCCTGACTGCTCAGTGTGGAGGGGCAGCCTGATGTAGGCAGTGCCTGACTTTTTACTATTTAGATGGTCGAATTCAAATAGATATTAAGGATCTTTGAAATGTTTTTATACCATTCTCCTGATCTGTGTCTTTATAAAACTCTATCCCTGAGTTGTTTTGAAAGTTCCTTGATCTGCATAGTTGAATACTTGCTTGAAATTAACTATCTGAGTGAAGGACCGTACACAGGTAGGAGTATTTATTCTGAAGTCATGTGAACTACTGTAATTGCATGCAGACAGAGGCCACTCAACTGATTGTTTTGCTCATTAAGGTAATTTTGTAATCTAAATTAATTAGGTTTGACAGAGCAAAGTGTTTGAATACTTGTGCAATCATGACTTTTCAATTTTTCTTTCAAATTAATTATCTGTTTACCTCTTTTTGTTTTCTGCTTTGAATATGTGGAGAAGGCCGTGTACATAATTTTTAATTGCTACAATAAAATGACAAGACTGCAATCTTAAAGCAACTCATGTGACAACTTGCAAGGATCTGAAGACATTTTCAAGGCACTGTATGCAAAACACGTGGATCCTTTAGAAGAAAAGCATTATTCAAATTTAAGCAATTATTATAATTATTTATTATAATGTTAAAGACGCACACACCTTATCATACAGTATGCAAGTAATATGTGACCGTGGAGACTCACATTATTATTATTTTTATTATTATTATGACTAGAGGGGTTATGTACACAAATTACTTCTATATCCAGCAGGATCTCAATACCTGCAAATTTAACATTCACAAATTCGCTTATTCTCTATTTGGTCTGACTGAGGAGGTCTTGCATGGAAGCAAAGCAGAGCGGGATGAAACCGAGCCAAAGGGTAAGCACAAAATATCTGCACAACAGACTTGAATCATAAAATGAATCCAGCTATTGAGTGAGCTTCTCCCTGCCCCCTACCTAGTTAGCCACTACCCAGCATCCTCATCTCAGCGTGGTCATGTTTTTGTATTGTAGCGAACACTTCCAGTTGTGTCTGCAGTGTGGGGAATGATAGGTCAGAGATGACTTTACAGGCTCTCTAACAGTCTTGTTGCCCTTTTCTTTACAGTGGGGTGTGCTACACATGGAGGCAGAGAGAGAAATTGCAGGTTGGACCCAGCGTAGGAATTCATGATGTTTATTTAGCCATATAACCTTTTAACTCACAACTGGCAACCCACTGAAGCTAAGCAGGTCTGAGCCTGGTCAGTACCTGGATGGGAGACCTCCTGGAAAACCTAAGGTTGTTGCTGGAAGAGGTGTTAGTGTGGCCAGCAGGGGGCACTCACCCTGCGGCCTATGTGGGTCCTAATGCCCCAGTGTAGTGATGGGGACACTATACTGTAAAAAGGTGCCGTCCTTCGGATAAAACTTCGGATAAAACGTAAAACTCTCTGTGGTCATTAAAAATCCCAGGGCGTTTCTTGAAAAGAGTAGGAGTGTAACCCCAACGTCCTGGCCAAATGTCCCATTGGCCCTTTCCAATCAAGGCCTCCTTATAATCCCTGTCTATGAATTGGCTCCATCACTCTGTTCTCCTCCCCACTGATAGCTGGTGTGTGGTGAGCGTTGTGATGCACTATGGCTGCCGTTGCATCATCCAGGTGGGGCTGCACACTGGTAGTGGTGGAGGGGAATCCCCATTACCATTAGCTATATAAGTCTAAGCAATTATTAATTATTATTATTATTATAGCGATTACTCTAAATTTGTGATTAGTGTTGTTTGTTTAAGTTGATCAGCAATATTTTAAATTAACTTAAAGCCAATGCATTAGTACTTTAATTATCATATAAGGAAGGATGGCTTGTTTTGTAACCATACTGTACATACTGTAATACATTATGCAGAGGAACAGGGGTGGACTTGCTTATATGTGAATTTGGCTATTCACAATAGTTCACTGTAATGAGACACCAAGATTGGGACCCTGCTGTACACCAGCCTGTCTACATCATTTAGGTAGAAGAATCCAGGAAATAATTGGCTTCTCTGAATTGGCTTCATTACTCTGCTCTCCTCCCCACTGAGAGCTGGTGTGTGGTGAGTGTTCTGGTGCACTATGGCTGCTGTCGCATCATCCAGGTGGGGCTGCACATTGGTGGTGGTGGAGGGGATCCCCATTACCTGTAAAGCGCTTTGAGTGGAGTGTCCAGAAAAGCGCTATATAAGTGTAAGCAATTATTATTATTATTATAAATATCGCACCTTGTAACTTTTCAATTCAATTCAATTCAATAACTTCTTTCCAGGGACTGCAAGCATTTTACTCTAAAGTAAGTAAAAAAGGAGAGACTAAATTTATATCTAAATTATTATAATTAAGAAGTACATACTGCACTTATAAAGATGTAAGTATTTAAACCCTATGTAACATTTGACTTTTAATGTTTCCTTTATTTTATATTCCATTATGAATTCATTATTAAAAGATTTTAATGCATTTGGCAGATCCCATTTGGGCATGATTAATTTGTTGAAAAGGTATATTTTTTAAATCCTGATCTTCTTGATGTGTGTCAATTAATGTCAAAGTAATTACCATTTGTTCGACAAATCTAAACCTTCAATATATTTTTATGAAATTGATTCACACCGTGAGGCTCACTCTATCCTTGTTAATTCTAATATTGTTCCAGGTAAACAAAAGCTAACGACAAGATGAATCGTGGAAAATGAGCAAATTAAATTGTTATGACCCATTTCACAATGTTAGAAAAATAATTGTGTTAAGAGACTTAAATCTGCTTCACTCTCAATTATGATTTTCACAAAGACATGACTTTGTGAACAAATTACTAACACAAAACCACAGGCATTAAATAAAAAAGCAATAAGAAAACAATTTGATATCAAAATCAATTTGATACTTTTGTTAAAGAGATGGTTTATTTGCTCAGCTAAATGATCACCATACCACAACTATGACCTGTGAAACGACCTTGTTAACCTTGTCAATTTAAAGCAGACTGCATGAATAACTCTAAAGATGAAACTTAGAGTTTGTTTTTGACACATAAACAAAATTAAGCAAAATCACTATCAGTGCTTTATTGCTAATTACTCGAAATATTACAAATGCAAATCTGTTTTTAGTACAACGATTGCTCAGGTGACTTCTCAAAATACCTGTTGTATTGCTTTTAAACAAAATATAGATGCATACAGTATACTGTAGATTATATTTTTACTGTTCACCATCTCTTTCTTTCCTCCAGCAAACTAAACATGCAAACCACTAGTGAAGAGTACTTCTTAATTAATAGCAATAATAATAATACAAGGATGAAGCAACCCATTGGCTTTCTAATGGTGTACGGAAGCTTAATTAATGCCCTGAAATCCATCTGCTTGGGTTTAATAATTTCAGCAAGTCTCTGTGCTTATAAAGCATGTTGATAATCATGAAAAGAACATGATTTCAAACTATTTTACACCTCTGCCAAATGATCATTTTTAACTAGGTCTGTAAGATTTTATAGTCATTAGGTTTTATTTGTTTTAAAGGGCAAATATGACAACAAGCTATCTAGTTGACTTGTAAAATAGTTTTAAGTAATATGAGTGTTTGCGTGCTCCAGCTTGTGTTTAAAAGATACCAATTATTTCTTATTAGTCAATTTAACCAGGGATTTCCTAATTATCAAGGGTGCTACCATATACCTATATTGAATTAAGAGCAATATGTAAAATAATGGTAACATTTTACAGTATAAACCAGTCCTTATAAATCTATTAATCAGTGTCTTAATATGGCTGTGAGTGACTCTTACTGTTCCTCATAGAGTGACTGACTTTTCCTTAAGCAACATTTAACGTTGCAAGATTTAATATATATTGAGATTAAATGAAAAAAGAACACCCCACATTTGCTTATACCTACATGGACTAATTATCTAAGTTTTTCAAAATTCACCCAATCAATTACCTTATACAATATGATATGATACAATACACTTTACTAATCCCCAAGGGGAAAATTGCCAGCACAGCTCCTAGACCTAAAAGATCATACAAATTACTATATACACACATGACAATTACTTCAAAACACACATCATGCAGTACACCGACACAATTAATCAAACTATATAGTGCACTATTCCTAAAAATAGTACTAAAAATAGTAAAAGTCCCAGATGAAAAGTCTTAAAATCCTTTGGAGTTATTCATCATATGGTTAGCCTGTGATAAAAAGGATGTCCTAAGCCTCTACGTGGTGCATCAGGGAGCTAAAAGGTGACAGCTGAAGAGGTTTTGTTTTTTAATCCAAAATCAATGTTTAGAGAGGATGCCACACATTTCCCTCCATAAGTATATCACAGCAGCACTTGAGTCCGTGCACGGAGCCAAAATTTTCACCAAATTGAATCTACTGAGGGCCTAAATTTAATCCGCATTCATGAAGGGGACAAGTGGAAAAGCGCATTCATGACAACCCATGGACATTATGAGTACTTGGTCATGCCTTTTGGTTTAGTAAATGCCCCATCGATTTTTTAAACCTTTATTAATGATATTTTTCTTTAATACAAACATTTTTCTTGGTATACTTGGATGACATTTTAATTTTTTCCAGTAATTTCCAGGATCATGTACTCCATGTTAGAGAAGTACTCTCTCGGCTCATACAGAATAAACTACATGTCAAACTGGAGAAATGTACGTATATTCCAAGCTTCCAAGATCCATTTTTTAGGTTACATAATCTCTCCTGAAGGTATAGAAATTGACTCTGTCACTGCAATTACAGATTGGCCCACACCTAAGAACCTTAAGCACATACAACGGTTTCTTGGTTTTGCTCATTTTTTTACAGGAGGTTTATGGTTTTTTGAAACTTCAGCTCTGTGGTTGCTCCTATAACTCTTTTGACTCGCAAAGGACCAAGACAAGGTAAATGGCCCCTCAAGCGGATCACCTTGATCCCTCTTTCCCTTTTATTGTCGAGGTCAATGCATCCGGTCACGGTGTTGGAGCTGTTCTCTCACAACGCCATGGGGAAAGACAGCTTCTTCACCCCTGTGCCTTCTTTTCTAAAAGGTTATCTTGTGCAGAGATGAACTATGATGTAGGTAACCGCAAACTTCTGGCAATCAAGTTAGCTTTGGAGGAACAGAGGCACTGGCTGGAGGGAGGTCATCATCCGTTTCTGATCTACACAGATCACAAAAACCTAGCGTATTTGCAATCTGCCAAACGTCTATGTCCCCGCCAAGCTAGATGGTCCCTTCTTCACCATATTCCACTTCCTTATCAGCTACACTCCAGGCTCCAAGAACGTCAAAGCAGATGCTCTTTCTCGCATCCACAACCCTCCTGAGACTGAACTGGTTCCTGATCCCATCATTCCACCTGGTAAGTTCCTGGCAGCCGTAAGATGGGACATTGAAGAAATAGAAGCGTCTTGGCTGGTCAGATGGTACCTCCTCAGTGCCCCCCGGATAAATTATTCGTCTCAACCCCGGTTAGATCTTTGGTTCTTCAATGGGGACATGACTCCCGTTTCGCCAGACACCCTGGAATCCGACGTACATTGGATTTTATCTCCAGAGACTTCTGGTGACCAACAATTGCTAAGGACGTAAGGGAGTATGTCCAGGCCTGTTCTATCTTTTCCTGAATTAAGTCTTCAGAGGTATGGGGAAGGATTTTGTAGGGACTGGTACAATACATTATATTTTCCAAAGCCCTGGAACTTTGTGAAGTGTTAGTAATAGATTGAACAAGGACTGCAGAATAGAACACAGTTCATTTGAAATAGGTTTTTAGTACTTATATAAGTTGATTTTCTTTCTTTCTTTTTTCTTCTTTAACTGGTTTAAAATAAAAAGATGTTATTTGATCTTTTTATCTGCCAAGCCAAGCGTGACACCGTCAAAACAAAAACCATTCCTTCTGCCCTTATATGACACAAAGCAACCATTTGTTCTGTAATTGGTAATGACATCTGTGATGACTGTATTTTTTGTTACTATAATCCAGATTTTCTGTGGAAAAAAACATTTTAACTTAATTCAATTTTGTACAATAGAAGCAGAATAAATTGTCCATGGAAAATTTAAATGTTATAGAGCAATAATCTAAAGCACACAGCCATTCATGGCCATTTGGTTGGCAGACACTCTTTATTTAATAAGAATAATTAGTTAAATGTCCAGAAAAGATTTATTGAAAGGCATCAGTAACATTAAAGAACTAAAAAATGGACAGCTAAAATGACTCATTCCAGATAACATTTATGTTGCAACATTTACTACAAAAATGTTTTCTTCTGTTTGTTATTAAATGATTATAAATCACAGGAATTTAATCATGCTAGGAATTAGATAATATAATTTTGTATTTTTTCATTTTTTCTTCTTGTATTTAAACAATTTCAGATTTTATGTATCTTTATTATGATATGCAAAGGAACAAGTAATAGGTTTATTCCATGCTGAAAAAAAGAAGAAAGAGAACACAACGTTTCGGCCGTGGAGCCTTCTTCAGGTGTGAGAGAGACAGGGCAGTAGGCAAAGGTAAAGTGTTTTTACCTTTACCACTTTACCTTTGCCTACTGCCCTGTCTCTCTCACACCTGAAGAAGGCTCCACGGCCGAAACGTTGTGTTCTCTTTCTTCTTTTTTTCAGCATGGAATAAACCTATTACTTGTTCCTTTGCAGCCTACGCATGCTGACGCAGCTACCCACCTTTATTATTATATTGCATCTTTATTATATGTAAATTAAGATTATTATATAGAAAGCTACAAATATACAGTATGTACAGTATGCCAATGAGCCCCATTTTTCCAGGTACCCTGACACAGGAATCTCCAGGTTGGGTTGTAAATATCAAGTTTATATTATGGACCAGGTAGGTCCTGAGTAAAAAAAGGAATAAATTGAACAAAAGTATCATAGTGTCTGAATCAAAAATATGTATTTGACCTGGACATTTGACTGACCTTGAGTAGGTTTTGAACAACTCTTTTGGAGTCTGTACTTTCCCTTAGTGACTGAGTGAACAAACTGCATAAAGCCGAGGTGAACTGGATTGCACAGACAGAGCAATTACAGAAGAGGCTAACTTAATGTCCTCAGGTGGCCAGTATAGCATCAACTACTAGCTTGGTAAGTTTATATTAAAAACTATGAATGTCTTGACATTTTTATTTGTCCTATAAAGTACAAGAAATGTTCATCTGAATGTGTACATTCAAGGCTGGAATGCACTGGTCCACTAATTCCAGGAAATCGGATTTCTCATACCCAGGTGGCTCCAATTGAATTGCTGGAGCAAAAATCCACTGTGCAGCTGTTTCATAGACCAGTAGATATAACATGAAGGGTAATTTAGCCTATGGGTTTTTGAACACCATTATCTTACTTATTTTAGAAAAGTACATATTCTCAATTCATAGAGAATGCAGGGATCTGGTTCAAACGGCTGAGGAATTGTAGATTTCTTTCTTGAAGAGAACATTTGCTTAGAGACTGGATGCATGACTAGTCCTGTCTTGAGTACTATTCAGAAGTGCTTTATGCTCAGCCTTGGTTGGATACCACCCACGTTTCAACAGGCGAGACTGGAAGTCTGAATGAGAGTTAAAAAATGGCTTCTTAGCCGGACATAGAAAGCATTCCAATGCCTCTATCTAATTTTTATGACTAATTTCTGCCAGTTAAAATTCGTTCTGAGCACGAGAGTTAGCTAATGGCATATTTACTGGGAATGTAACATCAGAGAATGCGGTCTTGACAAAAAAAATATTTAGCAGGGCCCTGACATTTGCACTCCATAAACTGCCACCCAGACATCAGGAAGCTAAAAAACCCCACAAAGCACCTGCACAAATAACAAATGGTGGCCTCTGACTTCTTAGGTCAAATGCCATTAAGTAGTTGGTGTACAAAACATTGGATTGTAATTGAATAACCAACCTTACAAAGTAGAGGCAAGTAAAAATCCTTAAATTGTGCTTAAAATACATTTTCATCTAAAAGATGAGAAAATGTGTGTGCTGAAAAGTACTTATCTTAGAAATAATCAAATACCTTTCGATTCCAGACATTCATGTACAGTGCATTGCAACGCTAAATTAAACCATAAACATGATTTATTTACACAAATACTTAAGTGTATTCTGTCATCCAGTAAGATGTAAGGAATGTCAGATTAATAATAAGATAAAAGCTCTATGAATTCACTCTTCTGTGTCACTTAATGTAGTATCTTTTGTGTATTTATTAACAAGGTATTATTAATAATGATTTTAAGAATAAAAATCAAAAATTGTCTATTTAATCAAATTACAAACCAATTTATGGTGTTGTCAGTGAAAGCTGGACAATCAATGTTAATGCCTCTGTAGGTACCGTGAGACGTGCAGTGTGAAATATTGCAGATGGTTTTTATGGAATGTGCTCTGTAGGAAAGTGTGCATGTTTTCCATCAGCCCCATGCTGGTATCAAGGAACACAGCATCCTGCTGAATAGAATAACAGTTGCCACTTTCAAATTAAAACTGGGGCTAAAGATAAATAAAAGGTTATTCTAAATTTGAATGAAAATCAGAAATGGCTCATTTCTGATTTGGTGGCTGTAAATTACAAATTGAAGCATGGCTCTCAGGACTTTTCTAACTTTAGTCACAAGGTGTAGAAAATGTACATTGGCAAATGTCCATTGTACTTAGTCCTGCTTATACAGCGTGTTAGATATACATGCATTACGCATCTACTTTAGTAGTCTCATGAGTGTGCTTTCCACTTAGATTACTGAAACATGTCTGTTCCCCATTTCCACTACATTTCTGTTAAACATAATGTGTCATTTCCTGATAATATCTACAGTATTATTATGTAATATAACTCAGCTACTTAGTTATTACTTTCACTAAATACATTGAGTTTTGGCTAAATTCTTATGTTAATAAGTACATCAGGATAGTCTGTATTCACAAAATGATGACACAATTGAATATCTGTTATTCTTCACTAGTCAATTAATCCAAATCTCTTTTATTCTCAAGTAATGCTAAGAGTTAGCATTAGGTAATAAAAATGTATTATGCTGATCTTTTTTGTTTTATTCAATCATGGTCTTAAAACAAAACTTAGTACTGCTACTGGTATAAACACTGAATATACACAGATACAAATCTATGAGTACAGGCATAATTCAATGTGATGTAATGTGATGTACAAATGTGCAAAGATGAGATTCTTATAAATGGCCAGTGGTCAGATTTACTGTGAGGCTACTAGAAGGGTTTTATTGAAGCTATCATTTATAAGCATATAACATCTGAATATAAAGACAAACTTCATAAAGTATGTGGAAGAAACACTGAAAGATAATTTATGTAGTTTCACTCTTGATTAATTCCAGTCCTCATGCAAGCTAGCAAACTCCTAAGAGACCAAATGAAGCAATTCCTATTGACGTCATTCTGAAATGTTTCTAATCTGTTAATGGTCAGTTAACATACCACAGTGATTAGGAAAGCAAAATCCTCCGAGCTGCACTAGAAATCCAAGGCATTATATCCTAAAGCTAATGATGCCATTGGGGATGCAAGTCCAGTTCAAGTATAAAGAATTGAGTGAGGTTCACAAATGATATTACATCCCAAACAACACACAAGTTTGATGCAGTCTATGAGGTCCAAAGATTTTAAACTGGAAACTCACAAACATTCTCTAAAGTTTCCAACTAGATTGAATAGTATGTGCATGCTAAATTGAAGAAAATGTGTTAGGCTTTCATAATTGGACTAGAATCTCATAATAGAACAAGATTAAACTGTGTACTAAGTTTCCCTTTAAAAAATTACTTAATTATTCTCAGCCTTGAAATAATTTTCAGGAGAAAATAGTCATCTTTTAGGGTTAAGTGGTACTTAATGTTCCTTTTTTGATCACAGCTTGCAAATAGTAAGGAAGACAGAGCCCATTACACATAGTAATTTGAAGAATTAAGGTGTTTGTAACACACGTCCCATTGTCAAGACAGTGGTAATCTGAGACTAATTTAAATGTGACCTGCCTGGGAAGTGAAATTGAACGAGTTTTAACTGGAATAATAATATGCTCCAATTTGTTTTCTTATAATTCCTTTTACAACACGTAGCATAAAGAAGTCTGAAAATGACTTTTTAACATACAGATACTAAATTGTAGTCATTTCAGAATCAAATAATGTTTGTTTCAAATACTTTCAAGCACTACATTATTGAAAGGGAGATTTTGAGTACATAAAGGAACAAGTAATAGGTTTATTCCATTCTGAAAAAAAAGAAGAAAGAAAACACAACGTTTCAGCCATGGAGCCTTCTTCAGGTGTGAGGTCACCATCCAAAAAAGTGCAATAATGCTGATGTACTGTACAATACTCACTGGTGACAGCTGTGCCACTCCCAAGTGTGGCGTGGCCTGTTGGGCAGGAAGTCTGCTGTTCCCTGGTTTTTAACCCTTTGAGGGAATCGCAGAAGAACCCTGATGTCATAGTCTGATGCGTCAGAACCATAGGCAGAGCTGCAAGGGGACAGAATAGATAAACATCTGTATGGCAAAAATGAGTTGAATGAAGGGATTCCGTAAAATGCCTTTTAAAAGACCTTTTCTAGTTTGTTAGAAAGACAATTTAAGGTGACAATGGAAATGTTTTAGATGATAAAATGATGAGTTACACATATGAAACAGTGGTCTTTCATGTTCAGTGTTATTGTTATCAGAGATCTTAAATATAACTCAGTAGTCACCTGCTTAGAGGCATTTGTTCGCACAAAACAAGAGTGAAACAAAACCCGTGTTACAAAAAACAGCTTTGGTAGAAATCCTTGGTAAAAGAGGTTTGAAGCTGGATCAACAGGCTTACATCACAGTTTGCCAAGCTGTGTCTAGGACATTTTACCAGAACAAAGCTTCCCATCCTGTTTAATTCGAATGGCTGTTGAAGTAACATTTTCTTAAATAACACTGTTTACTGATGTTTTTCCTTTTGAGCTGTTACTGTGCTGAGACTTTTTTAGTGACTCAGCCACAGTGATTCACACTCTTTATTTGTGGGATATCATTGTGGTGTGTTTACGATTTTTAAAATGTAATGTCAAATTCTAAAAAAGAAAACAAATAATAAATGTTTCCATGTGAGTTCAAAAATTAATGGTATCACAGTGTTGTTAACAGGGCTGACTTTTATTTTACAATTAATGATGCATTTAACACCAACAGTAAAACCTCATGTGTACAGAGGCCAACTTGTTTAGTGAATTTTGAAATTTTGCCAACAGCAGCAAACACATTGTACTGAAAAAGAAAGAATAATATCACTTGTTATTGCTAATGTAAAACAAAAAAATTAGCACACACCAGAGGGGCACCTAGTGACTAGAACAACACTCATTTATCTTGTAACAGTTGTTGACTTTGCATGGAATTATAAATTATATCAAGCCATCTGTCCATGATTACCATGAAATACATCTGTCCATGATTATTATTTATAATAGTTATGAAAAAAGCTGTATAAAGTTGTATCCACTGGTCAGTTGGCTGCAGCAATAACATTTCAAATATGAATGACACTATACCTGACTGACCAAAACTCTTGTTAATTAGCTTGTGTTGACAAAGCAGAGTAAGAAGATTAAATAACTGTACTACTATGAAAGCACTAGTTACTGGCGCATAATGAAACAAAGGTTACCAATGGTGAAAATTAATATTGAATATACAGAGGAATGTAAAGGTGCCCCTTGTGTCTCACTTTACTAAAATAGTACATATTTTGATAAGTAGGAAAATTTCCAGCCATGACTACAATGTCTTCCTATTAGCAAATGGAAAATATGTTGGAACTAACTTTGTTCATTGTACCACCGTGACAGCTGTAGAACAGCACAGCATAGCCAGTTAGATGAAGAACTCTTATACTTAGTCTCTTCCTATGTCATGCACAGTGTCAAGAGAATGAACCCAGTTATTAGGTTCATCGGAGTAAAAGATAATTTCCTGCAGAGGAAATAACAATCTGTGGGCTACAGCGAGAAAGTACTATTTGAAGGGGGTATTATGAAATTTTATGAAATTGGGAGTTAAACAGAGATAAAAAGATGTTATGTTACAATTTTTTGTAAGACGCGTATGAACCAAAGGCTTACCTGGCAAGGCACTTTTCCTCAGCCGCACAGCGCAGGGAGTAGAGGTGGGCCCGCTGGATGTAAGTGGAAGCCTGCACATAGTTTGGGTCAGGAATCAGATCTGGTAACCCTAGAAAAAGACCATGGAAGATTATCAGTGAATCCATTTCCATCTTTTAACCTTTAATTATCTGATGAAAACAGAATTTAGACAGTTGCATACTCCTAAAGATGATCATGTACAGTATGGAGCAAAACTAAGAAAATAAGGAATTAATCATTTTTGTTTCACATATAGAACCCACTAACTGCAAACACCACACCATACAGAGAACGAGAAATGTTATCTTTCTTGGTTTATATTTTAGTTTATTTTTTAACTGTTGTATGCCAATACATCATATATACAGTACAGTATATACAAACACTACTGAAAACACTTAAATCTTGATATATTATAATACTAAGGCATACATTTCTCTCCCTCTGAAAATGGAAAAATTGAATGCTAATATTGAAACACTGCAATTCAGATATTATCCTTATAAAGCACACATCCATTTAAAGTTGGAAAATTCTTTATGAAGAGGTAATATGGTAATATCTGATGAACGCACACCATCTGAATCATTCACAAAGCCTGAAAGTGAAAACAATCTCTTCTTTAATCAGTAGTGACTAATTGCATTGAATTCCAGATTGTCATCAACTGATTGTGACCCAAGATCACAGTGAAACGGAAGAAGCATTTTAATGTTAAGGTCTTCCTTGAAGCCTGAATTTAGGTGTTCAAATGTTTTCAGTTGAAGAAAATAGCAGAACTATCTTTGTCCTATCTTTGTCTCTCTTTCATAATAAAGCTGTCTTTTAGCATGATAAAATTAATACCCAGATTTTGATAGACAACAAAGTTATATTATTTATTTATCTTGTTTTTCTGAATTGTATGTATGTTTGATGATTATATGCTATAGCATGAGTGATATGTATTAATTTGATTTTTTCCTGTTTGTAACGGTTTTCTTATAGAACTTGTGTGGATTTACATTTTAGGAACATAACAAGTACAATATAATTAAGCATCTTTGTTGGAATACCTAATTAGGTGAATTTTATTTTGAAACCTACAAAAAAAAAACAAGAAATGCCTTGATTTAGAAAAATATATAATTAACAATAAGATTTAAGTCCAGAATACCAAACTATATGTGCATGAGTGTTTTAAAGTCTTGATGAAGTATTCCATGTTATTTTGAAAGTGTATCAATACGAAAAAGAATTAACAATGGCAATAAACAAATCCTCTTTGAAGGCTTATGTTGATTCTATTTGTGTTTTAAATGGTTTCACACAAAAATGAGCTTTTACAGAAGACAAATTAGCTTCAACCTCATTTTACAGAATCTTACAGAATTCAGATAAATAGTTCTAATTACTGGCCTTTAATTAAAGGAACGTCCAGTACTGTTATGTTTATTTAGTCAGCTAATGAAAGGATGATGTCATCAAGAGTATATTATTTCTACAGAAAGTCTGTTTTAATAGAGAAAGGGTAGGTGGAGGGATATTGTAATAACACAACAGAGAATTAACATGTATAACTGTTTCCTATCACCTTGGTAGCTTTATATTTTTATTCACAAAACTTCCAAATCCTGTATTGCAAAATATTTTCTTGTTTTTCCATTTTACGAACGATGCTCTGTTATTCTTGGGTGAAAAAATAGTAAATAAATGTATATTATTGCAGTGTTTGAGTTTAATCCAATAACTAGGCAGCTAATGCAAACACAGACACTGTAATCAATCTGAAAGTTGTATACCCAAACCTTTATTTTGTAGTATTACATTATGAATATAAGGCCTCTTTGAAAATGAGTTTTTATATTTTAACATAAGTAGATTAAATCAAGTACCAAATGTTTCAAAGCACATGCTTTTCAGAAATGCATTTCAGCAAACACACTGAACACTGTAAACCATTAAAATAACTGCATTAAATCCTATAAGTATAAATATAATACTATAGTTTCCACTAAATTCATACCATTTTCAAATACTTTTGCTATTCAGGATCAAGTATGGTTTTACTATAGCAAGGAGAGGAAAAAGAAATAAGCTCAGGGGCACAATTAAAACTTAAAATGACCTCACTTCCTTTCTTATAAAGACTGGGCTGCAGACCAACATTCTTGAAAACAGCAGAAAGTGCAGTATGTTCTGATGAACTGCCCTTATGGAATCTTTAGGCTTAAAGTCTTGGACTTAATGATGAGCACAAGATCAGGCAGTAACAGTAAGGTAAATTGTTGGTCAAACAGCTTACGCTGAAGCAAGTAATATCCCGTTAAAATAGAAAAAAACATTAATAATTGCAACCAACTGGCAGGCAGACAGTAAAGCAGTGTAGCAGAAATGATGCATATTTTTTGAATTGCTCAAATTCTGTGATGTAGTTACGCTGAAAACAGGATGGAGCTAGTGCAAGAATGAAATGGATCATTCTAATAGTAGAATTGCTAACCTAGCTATCCTATTTACAGTCACTGACCAACTACCCTTAGTCAAAGGCTAACAACAACCAGATGTTCCTTAATCTACAGGTTTCATGATATTAAAAATGGTAATTAATGTCATGTTGTAATAAGTGGTTTTCTTTGTTTTCGATTCTACTATGGTGCATATTCTAGGCTGGAATTACTCTAGAATAAATTTACTTTGAATTAAAAAAATATTTCACAGTAGGTCTACAGTATATAATTCCTATTATGTACAGTATATAACAGCTTTCTATGTGTTTGCAATATTTCTTATTTTTAATTCTTTTGATTTGATTTTTTAAGGTTTGAGCAGACATTTACAGTATTTACAGCTGTAATTAAAGTTTGTTGCCATTTGGTAAACTGTCCACTTATTAATTAATCAATTTTCTACCTACATTATCCAAAACAAGGTCGCAGGTTAGCCAGAGCCTATCTTGGCAAGCAACAAGCGCAAGGCAGGATTCACTCTGGATGGGATGACAGTTCAGTTTTCCTGGATGTCACTTAACCTACCAGTATGTCTTGTGACTGTGAGAGGTAACCGGAGCACCACATGAATATGGGGATAACATACAAACTTCATACAGAGAGCACCCCAGGAATTAAACCCAAGGCTCCAGTGCTGTGAGGCAGTAATGCTAACCACTGCACCACTGTCACACCATTTGGTAAACAGTGTGTAAATAAAATAGTTTTGTCAAGATGTATATAACCTTTTATCACCAGAACCACATTTTATGTTCTATTTTAAGAAGCTCAAACTATTATTTTAACAGTTTTATTTAAACCTATTTAGGTATTTGAAGCCTTGACTATAACACCAATTACTACATTTAAAATTTGGAAGAGGCTTTTTAAAAATAAATCTTTGCACATGTGCACAAATTTCTGCAGGACTAAGAACTATACTGCTTTTGAAAAAAACCCTCCCAGTGAATCTCAAGATAAGCATAATATAAAACCCATTGCATCTGACTAAGTTTCTGTTGACTTTCTGGTTCCAAAAACCCTTTCCAATTTAAATTTCTTAACTGCTTTAAAACAACTTTTTTTTTCATTTAACTTATCCCAGACTCCTTGAGAAAACTTATCAGGAGCTAAAAAAGGAATGGACCTCACATTGTACCAAAAACATATAAGAGAATTTAACCACAACAAAGTCTGCCTTTCTAGCTAGTGCAATCCTTGTGTATCTACAGCTAAGATCACCACCTCTAGTCTTTCAACATAGCAGAACAGCCTCACTTTGATTATATGACTCACCATAAGCACTGACAATGGAACAAGTTATGAAGACTTTTCTTAGTATTTTGTTGTGAGGGACAGAAGGGGTTGTCTTTCCATATGGTGTATGATGTCTGTAAATGGCACATCCCTGGTACCATGATTTAAGGTTCTTTAGCATGAGAACCCACTGGATGCAGAGGAATAAGAGAATCTC
Organism: Atractosteus spatula; assembly: GCF_055471065.1. Classification (NCBI taxonomy): domain Eukaryota; kingdom Metazoa; phylum Chordata; class Actinopteri; order Semionotiformes; family Lepisosteidae; genus Atractosteus; species Atractosteus spatula. The sequence continues at coordinate 53,783,427 of NC_142712.1, forward strand.
ATGTCTTAGTGTGTAAAAGCTTAATTCCATTACTTTTTTCTAAATTGTGCAATACAAATAGAAATTGTAAAAAGTATTAGTCACTTTAAAATCTGTAAACTAATGTACATAGAAAGTACACTTTCTAGGAATTAAACTACTGCTTGTTAAGCACAGAGGGCAAAGCTGTGTTTATGTTCAAGTATAATGAAAGAATTTCATGGCGTCTTCTTGGTTCAGAAGAACAGCACATCTAATACTTTAAAATCTGTAAACTAATGTACATAGAAAGTACACTTTCTAGGAATTAAACTACTGCTTGTTAAGCACAGAGGGCAAAGCTGTGTTTATGTTCAAGTATAATGAAAGAATTTCATGGCGTCTTCTTGGTTCAGAAGAACAGCACATCTAATACACCGATTGTCCATTTCTCTTCCTGGAAAATAAGCTGAACTTTTCAGGATCTCTTTACTAAGTCATTATCTTTTCTGTCACCTTCTTTCAGGAGTGGAGAGCCAAGCAGCATTTCATGTAAGCATTCGACATGACTGTAGGAAATGCTGTGGTTTTCTTGGCAACTTGTTTTTCCCATCCTGGTGAAACTTTGTTTTCTGCCCTCTTAATCTGGAGGAACTACAGATTTCCGTTTTAAGTGGTTGGGTAACACAAACAGAACAAAGAGCTATTTATCACATATAGAGGTTGCTCTTTTGCTTTCAACTCCCTATTTTCTGATTTATTTGATTTTTAACATGTCTTAATTCTATTTTGCTTTTTATTAAGAACATACATATTGGTAAGTGCACACAACTAAAAATCTAATTTTTATTATTGTAATTAATTGTATTATTTGTTGTTGAAAATAACATAAATATATAGGTGCAAGATAAGGCAGATTTAACTTATGGCAAAAATCATTGACCTGAGGCTACATAATTACAGTAGTGGTGGAAACTTTAAAATGACAGAAGTTACGACACTTGGTGGGGGCCTGCATTTGCATTGTACATAAAATAGGCTTTTCTATGTAATGTTACTGGGTCCTAAAATATTTGGTGTTTCTACAAGAAACATGAATATTACACAGCTTATCAATTATACAGGGATTTTTAAAAAAATGTGTGTTCACATTAAATTAAAAGCTTCTATTTGTGACATGAATTCTATACCTACATTTTCTCATGGATTGCACTTTTTCTGAAGTTAAAATATATTCATTTTATTCAAAACGTCATACAACTTGAGTCATTCAAGTCACAGAGACTATCCACTACAACATCCCTACTCATTGAAATCCACCCAGGTTTCATATACAAAAATTTGGTCACAATATATACCAAATTGAAATTGTTAGGACTAATAAACTGTGTAAGGAAAACTTATACAGTACCTGATTTAAATGTTTAGTTTTTTTGCATAATCACGATTCTGGTTCTTTAAACTGTTGATTGTTTTACTTTTGTTACTTCAAAAAAAAAGAAATGCAACTATCCTATCTATTAAGACATGGTGGTGGCTATATGGGTAGCTCATTGTATCCCAAAGATGCTGTGGTATACTATGAGCTAAAATAACCTAACAGTTGCCATCAAAAGCATCCATTCCATGAGTCGGTAAATGTATCATGTCAGTGCATGCATTGATAGTGATGTAAATGTCATTCATGGGATTTCTTCTTCCATTTCACTTAGTTGGTAAATTCTAAATTTGCATGTTCATTTCAGTTAAGTACTTAAAACAATGCTTTAACAAAGAGTTATCAGTGAAGGGCTATCCATAGCAGATTGCCAACTATATTTCACCGATTTTTGTGACATATTGTACTTCCTTTCAGGCATTGCCTGACCTTGAGTTGTACTGTATTGTACACAGGTGTACTGCTTCTACTGTTATTTTCTACTGCGTTTCCCCACAGCTGCAAAATGCCTAAAGTTACAAAGATACTTCCACTGGTAACAATAATTCTAACATAGATGTGTAATCTAAAGAAAAGCTTGTGAGACAAACCCCTTTAAAAAGAAGGGATTTTATATAAATCAGTATAAAACGTTAAATCATTACACTTTTTAGTAACTTTTTGTTTAATTATTAAATGAGGGTACATTTAAGGAGAAGAGAGCTTGCATCAGCCAACATATTTTTTCTTCTCAGTTTTCAGTGTGGAATTTATATATTAAAGAAACATGAATCATTTGTTTCTTTAATAAAAAATGCAACCATATGAATAAATTAACTTATTTTTCTCCTCAAATGAACGTGGTGATATTCATTTACAAACTTATTGTAACAGTCAAGGCCTTGGTTGAAATGTTATTTATTGTGAGACTCACATGTATAATAAAATGAGTATGAAACTATTTAAAACAATGGCCATTGCAGTAAAAAAATCGTCTTTCATTGTAAAGAACCTTCCCTTTCCAGGAAATTGAGTCTGACTGCAGTAACATAAATATTTTTCCGCCCCTTTTTCTTCCTTTGGCTAACATGAGGTTAGATGTGACAAGACACATGCATTCACTTTACACTGCTTCCATTTACAACATGAATTAAATCAGACACATTTACAGCACATGTGTGTTAATATATCTGAAAAAGAGACAATGAGATCAAAGAATGGTCCCTTACTGCTTGCTGCTGTCTAGACCGAGTCACACAAATGACCATAGAAAATGAATAATTGTGCTTGCAATATGTCTATTGTCCACAATTTCCAAATGAAACTTTGTTTTATATTACAAAAAAAACAATAAGGTTAAGTTGTCCCATGTGTACATCTTTGTTTTTGGTAAGTTTGATTTAAGGGGACATTTTCTCTGTGCTCTTACCTCTTTGCTCTGGTCGGTAAACACTCCCCAGACTCAAATTGGGGATCTGAGGGTTTTCCAGCCCTGTGTTTGGAGAATTTGGGCTTCTTACAGGAGGAACGGGATGGACAAGAGGCGGCTGTGGATTCACACTCCGGAAAGGTGGGAATTGTTCATACTGTGGACTGTGGACAGGAGAGTAAGCAGCTGGATTGGTCCTTTCTTGAGAAGGAGCAGAGTTGCCTGTACCCTGGCCTGTTTCTTGGGCTGCAGTGTCTTCGTTGTAAAGGCTGTGTGTATAGCGACGGTCCAAACCATCAGAGATCGACTGCTGGGGCTGTTGTGGAGAGGCAGAGTTGGGCACATAGGGCCTCCCTTGAGATGGGTAATTTCCTTGAGATTGGAAACGGTGTGTTTCCTCACCATAATCTTCATAACGTGGACGTGGTGGAAAAGGATGTAATCCTCCACCTGTAAAACCACCTGTGCCACCATTGGTGTATCCATTTTCTCTGTAATATGAGGAGTCATAGCCTCGACCAGGGACAGGAATGTTCACAGGGTTTGGGTCATAAGGTACAGGGTAAGATGGCTGTTGTGCAAAAGGAAACTGAGGGTAAGATGGTATGTTGAAAGAAGAAGAAGATGATGATGATGATGAAGATCCAGCTTGCCTGAACCTACTACTAGAAGAATGGAATCGAGTGGAACTGCTGCTATCAGCCCCAGCTGCTGCCTGTCGCCAATTCTCAGGCACTTGCCCAAAACCAAAAGGATGCCTGGTTTGCCCTCGGACAGTTTCAGATGCGCCCCTTGAAGGTGCTTGTCTGCGCAAATTCCCCTGTGTCCTCCGTGAACTGCGTACTGAGTCTGCCAATATAACCGTGGGGTTCCTGTCCTGTTCTTGGCCAGCTGGGAGGTATTCTGAGCCACTGTTTAGGAGGCTGAACACTCGTCCGTTATTCTCCCACTGAATCACCTGTCTCCAGGGATTGTTGTCCTCCTGCCCCTGGACCCCTAACATCCAGCTTAGACCAAGCAGGGTTCTCAGAACCAAAAATGGGACAGCACTGATCATATTCTATGCTTTGCACAAACACCTTGAATAAGTAAGAAAAAAACCTTATATTTATAAAAGACAAGAGTTTGAGTGAATTCAATGAAAAATATTAATTATAGTTCCTGTCCATTTGTAGTTCTAGAATTCTTTGGCGTAGCTCACTCCTGGATCCAAAGTACCCCTTCTAGGCATTTTTGTGCAGCAAAAAATATGTTTTGAAGAAGGGAGCTGGTTGAAGCTTTGGTTTTAAGAGAAAATCCCTTTGCTTCCTTGCTGCCTTGAAGTTCTGTTCGTTGTTCAAGCATTGCTCTGAGCCCTCTTCGTAGGAGTGCCTGCTCTTCTTGGCTGTGGGGTTCTATTTGCTTCTCTGATTGCTTGCAACAGGCTGTGAAAAAAACCCACACAGAAGTTTTTAGTTATACCACATGGCCCTAGTGCTAGAGTTGTTGCTGGGCAGAAACACAAGAGTCATTGTGAAAAGTAACATAACACTGGAGAATTAATACTGTTGCACAGGTTATTACATTTTGATCTTTCTTTTTATTATTCTGAATTCACCCCACATTAAAGGAGGAGTATAATGCCTGGATCAAATTCTTTATCTTCTCAATGTGATGAAAAAGCCCTTTTTTTTCAGAAAATACAGCACCACTTGTATGACATGTGATTAAATTCTCTCCAGAGAAAAAATGTGATGAATTATAACATCACATTTTTATGGGCAGAAATTATAAAGGTCTTTTCAAATAGTTCACAGGAAAGCCAGATCCAGTGTCATGCAATCAAGTACAGAAACAACTTGAATCATGAGAAATTCATTTCATACTGTTCATCTGCACACAGTTTCAGTAATTAAATTATGACACACAAACATAAACTGGTGCATTATTTCATAGGCGAACCTGCTTCATTCCATGCTCATTTGATAATTAATGGTGTTAGTTTCAACAAGAGAAACACTATAATAATACCAGAAGCATTTGGTTAAAGCATACTTTACTCTTCATCCACAGAGATAAAATATACATGAACCAAGTTCTAAATGTATTTAGAACCAAGCTAAAAATATATTTAGAAGTTTTAGATTGTAGTTCTTGTTCATACCAGACTTCAAATAAACCAATTGCTCATATACAAAATATACCAGAAAAACAGGACTTTAGTGTAGTAAACAAAAATCTCCAGCACAAATGTTTTAAAATAAACAGTAACAGAATCAATAACTTTTTATCATTCTAGCACACAACCAGGGCACATACTGAAAATAGTCAAAACGTTTCTCAGTTCTATCTAACAGCATTTCCTTAACTTGGCAGATGAAGTGGAAGAGAGTGGCGGTGAAGAGGTAGTTCTGTATTTCAAGAATGGAATACAGAGGTTAGCTAATGCTGAAACTGGGTCAGAGGCTTTCTGAATGCCCACTGCAGAGAATAGATGTGGCACAATACAGTACATAAGTAATAAAAAAATTACTCGGAGACGAATATTTGGACTAGCTAATGCGCCAAGTAAAACAGTCCATCGGACTAATGATGTTATGGTGCACAGAAAGCTTAGACACTTTGGTAGAAAGTTTCTTATTAGAATTCTTATAATAAGTCTTGACAATTGTTTTAAAATTTTATATAGTGCTTTTTGCAATGCAATGCTAAAACAAATGTCATGACCTCTTATGCACATTGTCATTTGCGCATGTCCCTATGAAGCATTTTGTCTGTGATTGTAATGTCTTGTGTAGAAGTCATGAAGGCATTATGAAGCCCTTATGTAGAAATTTTCAAATAAATTGGTACAAAATTCAAAGCCTCAGTGAAAAATACTATGGGCATAAAGGTGCAAAATAAAAAATATCCAATCAAATGGTCATTCTGTTTCAGATGCAATCAACTGATAATACAGTTGCCATGTATTACACACTTTGCATGTAAAAAGTGTCAAAAATAAAAGAAGAAAACTTATCTCTTCTCATAGCCGTGTGCAACTATGGGGCCAAAATGAAAAATCAAGATGACTCACTTATGGTACTTACAAACTATATCTACTATAAGCTGAAGAAGATGGAGGCTGGTGAGCCTAACTCCTTCTTTTATAAACAGTAAACTTGCATGAAACGTGGAATGTATTATATATGATCATCTGCAATAAAAGCCGACATTGTGCAAAGAACAAGTATTTGAAATTGTTTTTCTGTTGTATTGTTGTTTTCTATTCATTAAAAAAGTAATTAAGTGTACAAAAGGATTGAAAAAACCCTTTTTGTCTTTTTCTTAGCTGTTAATGTTTTGATGTTTCGCTGAATATTTCTACATGGTCTACCTCCTGTGAAATCTTAATTAAATATAATTAAACTGTCTGTCTATAAATTAGACCATAACTAATAAGGAAACAGGCTTCAGTGATTTCAATTATTAGCTCCCAAGCTGAATATAAGCACCCAATGGTAAGTAATTGCAGACTAACACTTCATAATGAAAATGTTAGTGATTTCAGTGCATCTGCTTGCTTCTTTATTAACCTTTGCATACACCTTGCCAGACAGATTTCTTGCATTTTGCAAGCAAATCAATATGACAGCTTGGTAGTTATTTGTAATTACATTTCCTTCAGCTTTCATGTGTTGGTGGCCTCCTAGGTTTCTAAAGAAAACATGGGGCACTGTCAACAAGCAAAGCAGGAAGTAAGTAGTGAGAAAACAAACAGACATAAAGAGAAAGCATGTAGATTACCTAACAATTACATTGTATTAAAAATGGGTTTCATGCCACCATTTTAACTTACAAAGAAGTAACTGCAATACTGCAATACTTATTATCTAATTGAAATATTTTATTTCAATATCTTCATAATCCGAGTTGGCACATCTGTCATACCAATGCAAAAAGAGGAGTGGTCAGCAGTAATGAGAAGCAGAAACTTCAAGTTTTAACAATGCTCTTATACCCCACAGCAAGTTTATTTATTTTTTGTAAAATAAAAACTTTTACAAAAGCTCCTTTAGTAAAACAAACCCAATATATCTTCTAACTCTCAACAGTTATTAAGAAATTCTGCACAGAGGTTGTTATTTGTGCAGGAGGCTTGTCAAATCTGCTGCATGAATCAATATGCTTTGGACCTGAGAACAATCTTACACTTTGTGTGCTATTTTTATGCAGTTGTGTCTGGAGCTGGCTGCTCCAGTGGACTTATGTCATATCCTTTCACTGCTAGAGGCTGTAATCTGCAATCAAGTTGAGCTCCCTTGTGAAACTGGAAAGTTCCCACAGACATCCTCCAATAGACTTGAAGTAATGTAAAATACAATTTTAGGATAAATAACACCCTAGGATTAGATGTGTTTGAGAATGTTTAGAGTATTAAGGCCTAGTGAAATTTATCTTAACCCATTTAGCTGGGTCCCCTGACCACAGGATGAGGAGGCTGGGACCTCCATGCAGAATGAGGAGTTAACCAAGGGAGAGCTACACAGGTGGAGATGGGGAGGAGGAGGAATGCATCAGATGAAATGTGAAAGAGAGAGAGGTTTGCTCTTGTTACATACAGTATAAATCAGAGACATTGTGTCGGGAATGATTATGATTTAGATCAGCACAGATGAAAGATGCTTGGTTGTCATCATTCCTAATGAGCTTCAGTTAAGAACGTCCATTTAAAAATCCTGCAAAACAAAGCAGTGAAGCATCGAAGGCATCTCTGTATGGGAAATTTGTTTTCATAAAAAAGGTGCATTTCACAGAGTCATTATAATGTGACAGTTGAGAAGAGAGCATAATATTGTGAGCACATGATGTTTACTGACATTTGTACTGTATAAATGTATACTGTTTAGAATCACTTTTTTATGAGAACTCTTAAGTGATATTATATAAAGTGTCCAATATTTTATTGGATTTTTTTGTTTATGACAGCAATGTTGATCATTAGGATTCAAAGAATTTCCAAGATTTTCCAAATTTCTGTACACATTTTTGTGTCTTAAAACAAAATATTTGTTCCTCAGTAACTTTATAGTGGGATGTTTGAAAAAGTCTCTATCTCTTGTAACTTATTATTGTCTGAGATGATAATTCTGTTTTTCTTCTGAAAAACTGCATTTTATTGTGCACAGCCAAATGTTCTGTTAGGCTTGGCTGCAATCTCAGTTTTCTCCTTTGTCTTGTCTATCAAGTTGGAAAACATTAAATATTACATCACAAAAATAAATACTGTGCAATAAAATGTAATGGTTCACTATTTGTTAGTATTTGGCTTGCTGTGGACAGGAGAGCACTTCAATTGTATCATGTTTGCCATCACACCATTTTGTTCATGGGAGAGGACACTGTCAAGGTTTCAGCCAAAAACAACCAATTGTGTTATTTAGTAGGAAAAACATTATTTGCTTAGGTTAAAACATTAAAAAGTAGACCTATAAAAAGCTATTTCTCCAGCATGATCACTTTAAACTTGAGACCAGATTCTCCAGTTTCCAACTGGCAAGATATCCTATGTAAGGTTTGACACAAAACCCGCCTCCCCTTGAAATTTGCTTTAACAGTGAGGCACAAACCTTTTTAACAATTGTGCTTCATAATGTTTATGTGGTGAGCATTATTTATGCAGTGGATTATTTTAGTTATATATGGAAAAGCATACACAAGAAAGAATTATAAATAATTTCTGAGAGCCATGAAAATCAGAAGAAATTAGATAGCAGTCTTTTCATTCCAGCAGAGGTTCATCTCCATTTTTTTTTTCAAAATCAAAAGTTGTGGGATTTTGTATAATTCAATAAAACAATGAAGGAACTGGTATTTTCAAAATAATGTACCAAAGTGGAATGGACTATTTAATATTAATTTCTGTGCTTTAGTTATTTTCTAGGAAACATGTCTTTCGAAAATGCACCTAAGAAGCTAAACTGTTAACTAGAGAATGTAAGAAAAAAAAGGAAGACTTAACATTAAATAATAATTGAACAAGTAAAGGTTTATTCTATGCTGAAAAGAGAAGAAAAGAAACACAACATTTTGACTGTGGAGCCTTCTTTGGGTGTGAATGATAATAATGGTAATGATAATCGTGATAATAATTGGTCAGCTTAAGATTCTTAAATTAAATGTTGCAAATCTCTTTTATTGTTTCCAACTTGTATAGAAACCAAAGCATATATGTTACAAGCTGAACAGGTGGTCAGAAATTGAGAAAAGAGGAGATTTTATTGTTTTCTTTATTTTGTACCAGTGAAATAACAAAACACAAGTTTCCCCTTCCCCGCTAACCCCCCTTAGTACAACCTAACATTAGACTCCTCTCCCAAGGAAGGTAAGACTCAAAAATCCTATAGAGGCCTCTAGTCTTTGCAGTAAACTTTGATGAGCTACAGATGAGGTAGAGATTTAAATATCTGAAGTAGAAATAATTGAAGGGCTCCAGGCCTACTGTTAGCTATAATGGTCAGCTCCAGCTCCACGTTGTAACTGACTCCCAGCTAGGATGAGCATGCAGAATTTTTAGCAACAGGCTGCTCCAGCTACGGTGTTCAAGGGAATGTTTCAGCAGGTCTTTCCTACCGGGGGCTGTCAGGGTGTATAAGGCTGCCCTAGGCTAGGACTGTTAGCCCTACATTTGCTCGTCTATGGACAGAATGTTGCTTCATTATACTTTTGGACAATCAATCTGTATAAACCTATGCATATTTTGCACATATTCTATTGTTTTTACAGTGACTATGATCATCATATTTTGCACACACCTATGTATTTATTTTTATTTATTTATTTTGTATAATTTTTCGTCTATTTTGATGTCTATTTTTGCTTGTCTTGGTCTGGACTGCTGTAACACAGTGGTTCTCAAATTTTTTGGACCAAGTACCACCCCTAATCCAACCAAAGCATCCAAGTACCACCTACAAGTCATCATCTCATAGGAACCCCAGAAATTCTCAATGACCAACATGAGCGCGGGTGCACACACACTCACACATACATATAATAAATATTATAATAATAAACTTTATTTGATATAGCGCCTTTAAAGGTGGCTTCTGAAAGCGTTTTACAGAAAAAAACAGTAACAACAACAAATAAAAATAATAAAAAAGCACCATTTCAGTGAGAGGGGTGAGCCTGTTTAGTCGAGCAAAGCATGTGAATTAATTTTTCAAGCCTTGAAACAATTCACAACAGAGTCTAACAGATTTTTAGACAAGATCAGGCATTTTCTTCACGGCAAAGGTCTCGCTGTGAATGTTGCAATGCGTCCATTAATTTCTGGAGCAACCTCTCTAATTCGTGCAACTACACCGCTATGTCTGCTTGTCATTGCTCTAGCATCGTCTGTACAAACTCTGACACATTTTATCCAGTTGATGCCATTCTCTTCGTTAAATTCATTCAGAAGCTGAAATATGTGCTCTCTTGTAGTACTTGTTGGTAGCAGCTTACAGAACGAGCAAATTGTCAAATTGACTACAGACTCATCTAATTGCAGTGAAAAAACATCTGCTCATCTTAACGCGCTCTATCAACGTACTTTTAATATCATCCGCCATATCAACAATTCTATGAGTGACTGTGTCTTTCGGGGGGGCAGCAAGTCGAGCTGTTTAGCAGCTTTTTCTCCACACATAATACGTGTCAGCTCTTTTGCCAACAGTAAATAAGGTTCTTCAAAAATAGTGGGGCTTATCTGCTTTAGCAATCCGCAAGCTTGCATGTTTCCGCATTTCCGTTTTTATTTCCGTATTTATTTTAAGATTTTATTTCATGCGCCTGGGAGCGAAACACAGAGACGCTCGGTGTATTTTTCTCAAATTAACTTAGAACAGTTCTTAAATATTTTTCTGTTATCTATCACACTTTCCTGTGCTCACAAGATTACCAGTGTTCGTAGCACGTATTTCTATGCATTCCTGTGTTTACAACATTGGCACTGTTCCAAAATCACACACATTCTCCTACCTCCCTATTTGCTGGAGATAGCTTTTGTTTTAAATACAATCGGTCACTTGCGTCCGTAGCACACATTCCTATAGAGTGGTATAGAATTACAGAGTATCTCTTGTGTCCACTCAAGTATTAGCGTGCGCTGTATCGTACTACGTAGGCTGCGTATTCGACACATATTAAAATAGAAAATATGAAAACCCATCCCGATTTTTCAGTGCACACAACAAAGTTCCAGGGTCATATGGCGTACCAGCTGGCGGCGCTCCGCGTACCACTGCTGGTACGCGTACCACAGTTTGAGAACCACTGCTGTAACACATCAATTTCCCTTCGGGATCAATAAAGTCTTGTCTATCTATCTAATTCTTTGGAGAAAAAGAAAAAAGAGAGAAAGACATGGGATTCCAAACTGTCTCCTGAATCTAACTGAACCTTTTTAAATGAAGACCTATTTATGCAGAGAAATCTGAGATAAAGTCTTGTTCACATATGAAGTATGCGGGGGTGATTTTGTCATTCCAGCCCTTTAATTCTTTCTGCTAAGGATTGTCATTAGCATTTGTCTTTGGAAGAGCCATCTTTCCTCCCTGGTTCCCCAGTGTCTTACTTCAATCTCTTATCTTTTATCTCCAAAGAACACAGAAATGAGAAAGGAGAACAAACTGTTATGCAAATGATACACTAAAGATAAACCAAAAACATCAAAGAATAAAGGGTAAATCACTCAAACATCACCAAACAGGGGAATGAGTTAATGGTGGCCTCTTGCATAACATTTCAAGATATATTGCTATATTGCTATATTGTGCATCTTTTTCAGTTTTAGATGTTAGAAATCTTCACAGAAAAACTTGTTGTGCTGCAGAAGGAAGAAGATTGCAATAATTTAGTCAAACAATATAATCAATTGTCATGGCAGACGTGTATATTTCATGGATCTTTTTTTGTAGACCATCATATTTAGTCAGGGAGGCACATACTTTTCAAATATCTGTCACGGATGTCACGAACCTTGGAATGGCAGGAGAGCTGAAAAAGACCCATACAGTATGTGTAGCGGTGGGACAGGGGTTAGCCTGGGCTCAGCAGTTCAGGAGTCGTATAGAAACCTATGCCCTCAGGCAATGGACGTGGGGCGACCTGGTGCTAGGCGGGTCTCAGGACATCCGAACATCAATGCTGAGCAAAAAGGAATGAGTGACCTGGAAAAATATAGCCCCAGATGGAAACTAGGGACACGACAGAGTAGGAGAGACCTCTGGCTGCAGAGGGCGTGACAATATCAATTACTTTTCAAGCAAAGAAGGAACTTATTAAAGGTTTTTGGCATGTCCTTTGTAACCTTATGTCCTTTAATGTCCTTTGACCTTTAATAATAATTGCTTACACTTATATAGTGCTTTTCTGGACACTCCACTCAAAGCGCTTTACAGGTAATGGGGATCCCCTCCACCACCACCAATGTGCAGCCCCACCTGGATGATGCGCCGGCAGCCAAAGTGCGCCAGAACGCTCACCACACATCAGCTATTAGTGGGGAGGAGAGCAGAGTGATTAAGTCAATTCATAGAGGGGGATTATTAGGAGGCCATGATTGGTAAGGGCCAATGGGAAATTTGGCCAGGATGCCGGGGTTACACCCCTACTCTTTTTGAGAAACGCCCTGGGACCACAGAGAGTCAGGACCTCGGTTTTACATCTCACCCGAAGGACGGCGCCTGTTTTACAGTATAGTGTCCCCATCAATATACTGGGGCATTAGGACCAACACAGACTGCATACTAAAATATTTGAAAGGTTTCTTACATATGCTGTAATGTATGTTCTGCGTGTATCTTTTAAAAATTAAAGATTATGAATCATTTACGTATACTGAAAGGCATTAGAAATGCAGCCAACTGCATTTGATATCTTTTTAAAGGCTGTCAGTTAATTTTTAAATTCAACTGGTCAAGTCTAATTCTTCTCAGTGAAATTAATCATGGCACAGGCCTCCCAAAACATTATCCCGTCCTTTTCAATTGAAATTTTTAAAGAAAAAGAATACAACACACATTTTGTTATTGAGGATGCGGGGGGGGTGGCTTTGGAAATAACACTCCAAAGTTATTTCCTGGTTACCAATGAAAGAAGCCATTGATCTGAAAGACCTGTTGTTTTGCAGTAAATAGTTTCCCTGTTTACACTCTACTCACTGATTGAGTGAATGAATGTGATATGAAGGTGTATGCAGTACCCCTGTAAGGGCTGCTGTTACACCATCTGGGTTCAATTTCCACCTCCTTGTAAAATATGGCTTCTCTCTGGTACAGCAAAGCCATGCAAAGTTTTCTTTCCAGACGTAGATAAAGAACATTTCTTAGACACATTCTCAATTATGTAAATCCTGTTCAGTATACATTTTCTGATAGCCAAAGATTACAATTTTTTTTCATTTATTCATTAATGTGGTGGAAGGAGAAAATATCCTTGTGATAACAGAATGTCAGGATTTTATTACACAAATTCCAAATTTGTACTAGCGACCTGGAATTGTTTTGGACAAATTTAAAAGTAACATTCATAAGAAACACTGTCAGTTGGAGTGTCTGTACAGATCCCTTTAATAGTTATTGAGAATGAAAACCCTGGCCATAGCTACAGGTACAATGTGAAACAACTTAAATGAAACCTGAATATATGTATACGTATCACTGAGCCATTTGTTAATTTGGGGGTTTTGTGTAAAAATCTGACTGTAACTTGTAGTCATTACCTCTGACTTATATTTTAAACAGACAACTGCTGTATGTGACATGTCAGAAATAACGGACAGTTTGAGATAACAATTTCAAAAAATAGCTATAGTGCTGAAACTGGAAGCATTTTCTATGGTTCCAATATATAGGTAATGGCCATCCATAAACACTCATTCATGGTAATAACATGTTGTACCCATTACTGTACTCTGACTATAGAACTCTCTGTAACACTGCTGGAACTCAGAACACTGTGGGGGATACACCTTTTGTGTCTTCAGTATTTTTTGGAAATGGCCTTTTTCATCACAAATTAAAATACGTTCACTGAACTGCAGTGTGACTTTTCGCATCCTACAATGTCTAATATTAAATTCCCTGAATGTCTTCTGTGAGATTACTCTGTTCTTTGGAATAATTAATTGCATTTAACAGCGTTTTTTCATCTCATTGCATCTAAATGCACTTTTCAGATACTTTTCATGTTCCACCGAAGTGTAGCGCAATCCTGGGTGAAGAGCCTCGCTACCAAAGATTAACACTCCTACTCCTATGAACAGTACCATAAGACCTTTTAATGACCACAAGTTATTAGGGCCTCAGTTTAATATCCTAATATCTTAAAGAATAACACCCCCTACAGTGCAGTATTCCTGAACATCATACTCAGGCATAGGTTTTGGAAGAGTGCCCTCTATGGGTCCACCTACAGTACACCGCTTACAGTACAACATCAACCTGATTTTTCCTCGTGGTCTGCCATCCTGGTGATGACCAAGCCCAGACTTGCTTAAGCTCTGAGTTTGAGGAGATCAGGCTGGGTGATTAGCCTGCTGTCTCATAAAGATTAAAGACAGTTACTTGTCTCAGTACTGATTTCAGGTTTTACCATCTACAGTATGTCAGTCTATTTTGTGGTACTCTTGAAAAAGAACCAAAGCTTGTTCAGATAATTTTTAGCCTTACCAAAGAAAGCCATAAATTAGCTATTTAGTCAGTAAATCATTCATGACTGTCAGAAGAAAGATTAAACAACATGAAATCTCCTGTTTTATTCGTTGTTTTTGTTCATTAACATGTTTGTTCCCATACATCTTGTGATTTGGATCTAAGTGGAGAGGAGGAGAGGTCGTAATATATGGTTGTTTCTTCAAAGTGGTGAAGTTTCAGATTTTTGAGATTACTACAAAAAAGTACAACACAGCTGTGTTATTGTAAACGGTTGCCAAAAATGATTGAGTCTTAATATGTTATTTCCGTCAGCAAAGGAACATTTTAATTAGGAATAATAATAAATTCAGGAATGTGAGCATCTATAAAATAATCTGCCCTGCTGAACTGTGTGCTTTGATGTGTCACCCATCTAATGTTAATTTAATTTGATCTCATTTGTGTTGATGTGCTTTTAACTTCACAGACCTGACCTTTGCTGAGCTCCACTTAGTTTTCAAAACCAAGGTTTAAAAAACATGAAATGAAACAAAGAATCTTACACCATAACATATTAATGAATCCATCTTGTTAAAGTATTAAGGCACTGCCACTTTTAAGACTATATGGGTCACAAACACTGAAACAATCTAATTCTAGCCACAAGAAAACGTAAGTTTATTAATGTGTGTACAGCAGAAAAGTGTATTATTTTGTATACTATCTGAAGTGTTATCAAAGTGATCAAAGACTTTTTTCAGTTCAAACAGTGTTAAAGATGATTTTTCCATCCTTTTTTTGTTTTGGAGCAGTCAAGTGCATATGGCACTAATTTATTGTCTGCATGCAAAAGATCTGTCAAATAACAATAATGCTTAACTGCATTTATACGGTGCTTTTCATCTGAAAGGAATGCAAAGCTCTTTGCATATAGCAGGGGCCCCACTTCACTCACCACTGAAGTGCTGAAGAAAGTAAGCAAATAAGTAAGTAAAGTGAGCAAGTAAAGTAAGTGAACAAGCAATAGGTTTATTCCAGGCTGAAAAGAGAAGAAAGAAAATACAACGTTTTTGTTGTGGAGCCTTCTTCAGGTGTAAGCGAAGAAGGCTCCACAGTCGAAACGTTGTGTTTTCATTCTTCTCTTTTCAGCATGGAATAAACCTATTACTTTTTTCTTTGCAGCCTACGCAAGCTTATGCAACTACCCACCTGAACTAAGTAAAGTAAGTAACTTGTTAATTTAAATAAGATAAGTAATTAAAGTAAGTAAACTAAGTAAGAAAGCAAAGTAAGCAACCATGTAAAGGAAGTAAGTAAGCAAGTTAAGTAAGTAAAGTAAGTAGGTGTCACAGATTGGAAAGTTTGGGTGTTGGACACCAGGTGTTGAAGGCTGTATGAACATGGATTGCCTTGACGGGCCAGTGACAGATTGGTGTTCATTCAGTCTGGTGCCCTATTTTTGGAGTTCCTGTACTAATTAAAGTTCCTCTTGACATAGACACTAGGTTGCCAAACTGGTTTGACTGAACCTGTGATTGAGAGTAAGGCCTGAGAACAGGAACAGATCGAAAAATGCACTTCCTGGGGGAAACACCAAAGCATCCTTCCCCTGGGGGAAGAGTAAGGAGGCTTTTGTTTCAAAGGGATAAAAAGCCCCAGTTAGTACAGAAAGGGGATCTTTTTAGAAGAAGAGTTTTGTGGGACAGACTGTGCAGTTGGACCCAGGAGAGGATGCAGACACCATGGATTCCACAGGGAGCAGCTGAGAAAGACTTAGATAAATCTGGGTGGAGGGTGAGCAGGAAAACATGTTGTTCGGGAAGGATAAGACTGGAGAAGTTCCTAAGAGCCCCTGAAGGACTGCACAGAGTTTCATTCCTGTTCCTTGGTGTGACGGTTGCTTGGTTCTGGACACCAGGTCGCAGACTGGGACTGGTTTCAGAGAAAACTGCGGCTGGACTTTTTGTCTGGGGCATATTTTGGTAACTGAGCTCCATGAGGTTTCTTTGTGCTGTTCTGTCAGTAAGTGACTCTGGTGAATGGATTGTATTATGTTTAATGGGTGGAATGATAGACTGAAATAAATGGGATCTTATATATGATAATTATCTGGTCTATGGATGCACTGGTGAGTCTGGAAGATGAAAAGAACCTGTGGAAAGTTAATAAGGGGCCTAGTACCCATTATAATTGTTAGGTGGTGTAGCCATGCACAAAACTAAAATAAGTATGATTTTTAGGGGCCACCTATCTGTGACAAAAGCAAGCAAGTAAAGTAAAGTAAAATAAGAAAAGTAGGAAAAGTAAGTATGTAAGTAAGGTACTGTACATAAGTAAAGTAAATAAGCAAAGTAAGATAGTAAGCAAGGAAGTAAATAAGTAAGTAAAGAAAATATGGCACGTAAGTAAAGTAATTAAGTAAATAAAGTAAGGAAGTAAGTAAGCAAGCAAGGAAAGTAAAATGAGTGCTAAGAGTAAAATAAGTAATCAAGAAAGCAAGTAAGATAAGCAAATAAAGGATGTAGAATGAGTAAGTGTAGTAGAGTTAGCTGAGGTTTTGTTGAAAACTTTTCATTCTCTGCAGTAAATTGGACACACCTGTCTTGATTGACTGATTGGACTTCCATTCCACTGGCAGAAAACGGATAATCTGATTGGCCCTATGCTTCATTGGGAAATTCCTCAGGAGTAGCAGCAGTCATTACAACAGCAGTCAAGTGTGGAGGGTAAGAAGCTGTGTCTAAGCTCCTGCAGTTCATGGAGGGGAAGTATTAGTGGCCTGGATTGTACAGAGTTTATAGCACAGGAGTGTTTAACTGTGCTTTAACAAAAATAACAATCTCAACATTGTTGTTGTTGCTGCTGACACCATCCAGCCAGCAATGCCAACCAGTATTAGAAACAGACAATGAAGACTTGTGTTTTTGCTATGGATTGGCTTTAGAAAAGACAGATCGCTTCAAAGAGAATTTAGAATTTTGTCTCTAATGTACTTGTTTCCTGGATTAGTTTGTGTTCTTTGTAGTGGGTGTCAGGAGGTCCCAGAGTAGGAATAGGACAGGAAGAGAAATGGAGAATTTGGGAGTTGGTCAGGAATTTGTCTGTTCTGTTCCTCTCAGTGGAATAGAGGACTGAAGAGCTCTTCTGTGTTAGAAGAGAAACTTAAAATGTGACTAATCTCTATGAAGGACTGCTTTTTGGTAATATAAGTGGATAAAGAAAGTAAATAAAATAAGTTAAGAAGTGTAGCTACAGTAAGTATGTTAGTTAAAGTCAACCAAGTAACACAAGAAAGGTAAGGAAAGAGAATGTATGCACGATTAGTAAGCAAGCAATTAAGTAAGGTAAGATGGTAAGTAAGTACAAAAGTAACCAACCAAATAGGTAAGTTAGTAAGGTAAGCAAGAAAGGTAAAGAAGTAAATTAAGTAGAGCAAGTTAGTAAGGAAGTTACCAAATAAGGTAAGTAAAGTATAATAAGTAAGGTAAGATGGTTACTTGTTAAGGTGGTAACTTGTTTACCTACTTACCAAGTTGGATTACTAAAGTATGTACAGTAAGTTAAGTAAGAAACATACATACAGTAAGTAAATAAGTATAAGGGTAAGTTAGTGAAGTACAGTAATAACTAAGCAATTAAGGCAAGCAAATTGGGAAATTAACCAATTAAGTAAAAACACTTGTATTCACAAAATAAGTTAGGTAATTAAGTATATGATGCAAGTTAAGTAAAGAAATTAAGGTAGTAATAGTAAGTAAAATACCTGTAGAAACCGGGAGGAAATTACAACACCAGCCCAACTACAGGGTTGATCATTTTAGGCCAAACTGTTTGCCTTTAAGGTGGAATTTAGCTATTTGTATTAGAAGTTTTTAACCAAATTGCTACTCTTAACTTTTACTTCTACTTCCATTACTGTCATGTATGCATACTGATAAATGTACAGCAACTCATTCTTCTCTTAAAGTGGAACATGGAGTTTTTGTGATCAAAACTGCTTTTTGAAATTCTAATCAACCTATGATATCAGTTGTGATTTCCAGATGCTTTGAGTTGGCTTAGTCTACTCTACAACATAGTCCATTTAACCATCCATTTTCTAATCCTTTTATCTAATACAGGTTTGCAGGGGAGCTGAAACAAACTGGGCAAATGACAGAAGCAAGGCAGCTTTCTTAATGCAGTAAAACGTATTTCTGTCAATATTAATGTGATTTAAAGTGGTTTGCACAGAAAAAATAGTAGTATAAAGGTGAGCTCAAACTTCTGTCTGTCACTGTCAGTATTGATTATAAGATAGTTTAGGTGGGTAGCATACGTAGATGGCAAAGGAACAAGTAAAGGTTTATTCCATGCTGAAAAGAGAAGAAAGGAAATGCAATGTGGGAGAAGATCTCACATCCGAAGAATGCTCCACAGCTGAAACGTTGTTTCCTTCTCTTTAAAGCATGGAATAAACCCATTACTTCCTTTAATTATAAGATGTATAGCTATCCAACTGTCAAACTGACCTTTTAAAACAATGTTTGCACCAGGTTCTCTCAAGTGCTATGAGACACTAGCCCCTAATTGACTCAAAACTTAAACAAGCCTTCACAATACAAATTACAAACCCAGTTCTTGGTAGAGACTGCTTTCTCCATTCTCCTATAAAATCCATTAGCTACTGGATATGAAATTCACACTTGCAAGTGGATGAAACTTTGTTTTAATATGAGCATAGGTTAGAATATTTAAAATGAAATGATCTTGAAAATTATATGTAATGACATTCTATAGAGTTGTAATACTACTATACAATGTGACTGGATGAATATAAATGTACACTGCCTCACACTGTTTACATGAATGTGGTACACTGAATCAAGGTGCTACTGTTAAGACTAAGAAGATAAATGATTCTTCACTTTTTTCCATTTTATTTTGCTATTACAATGAATGTTTAATTGCTGAATCAAGATCTCACACACTTAACTGAGAAATATATTTTGTTTACAATATAGATGGGTCTAAAACAATATTGTATTCCCAAAGTACCTCAAAATTACCTCTAAGCAAATGGTCTTGTCTTGGAGTGGAATAATAAAAGGCCCCATCTGGTTCACAAATGTTTAGCTCCTTTGAGTATTAGACAGACAAAGCATAAAATTGCAAGCCTTAATTGTTCAGAGCAAATACTGTACATGAAAAACTTTCACATTTAAAAAAGGTGGGTGCATTGGATTTTATTACTTATCGATCAGGAGTTTTTTCAAATTGTAGCAGGTAGTTTTAACAATCTGCCACGTAATACAGAAAACTCTGGGCAAATACATAAGGACCTATAAGCACATTGGTATTTTAATTTGTAACATTAGCCTTTGTCTGACTCATTTCTTCAATTTCAGTTGCATTTCTTAACATCCATTTGTATTTTTGAGCTTGAGAAAAAAAATCAGGAAGAATTTTAAGGAGCACTTATCTTAAAAATTAAATCTGGTATACTTTCTGCCAAGGCATTGAATGAAATCTACTGTGAAAATAACCCATCCCAAATTAACCAGCTACATTCATGCGGTGTGGATGCACGTGAGAGGAAAGAAGGCAGCTTAAAGCTGGAAGACTGAGTGACCTAATGTTGTTCAACTGCCAACTTCACAGCAGGGGAGAGCAGAGTTCGGAGGTGGACAAAGAAATGCCTCATACAAAGGGAGTTGCTTATAGACAAGGACACTCTTTCAGATATTAACGATGCACACAAAGCAATATTTAGATTTTTCCGTTTGTCTGATTTTTAGGTAATGCTTTTCTTTAGGTGGCAGAAATCCTGCCTCCTAATTAGTTTCAGATCCGAGCTGTGTGTGCCGCACTCACTTTCACCCCCTCCTTGGATTTGGATGGAAAAACTGAATCAGACTCATTTGCTGTACTGTGCAAAACAGAAACTGCTGAGTATGTGTGGGGTTATTTCAAGCAGGGATGTACTGTATGTCCATTTCCCTGGACTCAATGGCCTGAATTGACTCTGTAATTGGCATTTTCTTGTAAAATAAGCTTGCCTTGTAAGACGTTGAGCTGCAGGGGACATTTTTTATTGGAAATAATGGTGGGATAACTATTTTGCCACCTTAAAGAAAAAAAACAAACGAATACTGTATTTAGTATTCATTAGCGTTTTTCAAGAGATTGAGTTCTTTGAACCTAACGAAATCACAAAGGCACAGCTGTTCCTCACTGATGTTACGAACACATATTCAGAATGGCATTCTGATCAAATTTTTTTTCACACTCAAACAAACACTACCATGGAAACAGCAGACAAAGCAACACAATTTCTGAAATCAGGTGGAAACAAACTCATCATGTATACACACAATAAATTCACAGTTGCGTCTAGCATAATGACAAAAATCACATAGCAATTCTTATGTTGGCAAATTTACATGGTTTGCTCTTTTTAAGAACATCTTTCTGATTTGCTGAAGGAAAAAAGGCAAAGTGATAATTCACAGTCTAGATCTAGACACCTGCTGGCTAATACTGAATACCACATAGGAGGAAGCTAAAAACCCTTTGTTTGCTTTTGTTGTCAAAGTATATTTGACATAAAAAATATATTTGTGTACCACAGAGATGACAGCTTTTTTTTTAGTTTTTATTATCAATTCTCAGTTTTTATAAAATGGTTTGTGAAGTCTAATAATAGTCAGTTGCTGTTGGAAAAAGGAAGATTTAACATGCCACATTCAATACTACTACAGTAAGTTGAAAAAGTTCCAGTCTATATTTTCAAGTACATACATTGTACATCCTGGAGAAGTTATTGCAGTAATAGGATACTTTTAGGCTTTCAGAATATAGGTCCATTAATTTAAATGCTAGAAATAGACACCCAATATATGTATTTTTTGTTAATCTTTTTTTTTCTCTTGGGAAGAGTCCTGCATTAGAAGCAAAACAATTTCAGGTTAAATAAAGAAAAAGGTTAAAAGCAAAAATGTGAAAATTTGAAGAAAACATTGATTATGAACAGTGAATCCTAAAAGGAATGTAATTACATGGATTGGAAACTAAAACCTAACACATTGATAATACAGTAGATAACCTATTTCATTCTTTATTTTTGATGTTTTCTTTGTGCTTACATTGTGCTCTATTGTGTTAAAAGTTATAAGGCTTTATAAGCTCTTGAGGACTGAGGTCTGCTGACTTGTGCATTGATTGATGTGCTTATGTCCTGGAGACAATCCTTCATTTTCAGAGTTAGCTCAGATGAAAGAGCACCCAAATATGCTTGGGGATTTTCCGCCTTGGAAAGGAACACTTTGTTCTGAAAAAAAGTTGTGAGCCCATTCTAAACACATGGCTTTCAACTTTTTGAACAAAGTATGCTTTAACCCCATACAGTGTTATGTGTCAGAAACACTAAGTGTATCTTTGTAAACTGCTAAGCAGATAGTTATGCATAAGTCAATGGGGACCAAAGGAATAACAAGGTTTTTTAATTTTCATGTTGAACAAGACAACAGATTACTTACAGAACAAATATTTTCCAAAATGGAACAGAAATGTGATGTAACAAATAAAAATGTGAATAATATCTTTGTTGTGCAAGGATGCACACGTGTCTTTGGACAATGGCATAGACGTGGAAATCACTCTAGAAGAAACTTTATCTACAGGGCATTAATGATAATACATTTACTGTAGCTGAAATCACGCCTCACACCAAAGAATAAGGCATCCAACTACATCACTGCTTGGTCACTTGGAAATGGACCCCACTGGGCTTGTGTGGGCTAACCTTCAAACTTGTTATATATGTATGGTACAGTAATGTGTCAATAAAACCACCTTCAAGGGATCAACCATACATATTGTGATGGGATTCAGCTGCAATCCTGCAGACCAAAACGTATGATCCCATGCATGCCAATGTATAACTGTGCTATTCTGCTTTATTGACACAAAGTACTAATACAATTTATATAGTTATTGTTCCTTTCAAAACATAATATTTACAGTATATATAACAAGTTTTTAATCACCTAGGTCTGAGTTCTTCTGATGTTTGCCAGTAGCGGTGTGCATGTGCGGACACAAGCAATGGTTGGAGACCATGACAAACAAAATAACAAAGCAAGTATTTTAGTGCTTTTGCACAAATAAGACTTTTGTGTGTGTTCATATGCATGACCGGTTGCGGCATTTTCAAAGGCACAGTACAATAAGGCAAGACATAATTCAGCAGAATTAGATAGTTTTATAATGTACTTTTCTCCAATTTATAATGTACATCAAACTTTTAAAATAGCAGAACATTCTTCTAATAAAATTGGAATAAAAGTATCAGGGATACCATACAGTTCAGGACAATTTCTACTATAAACACATATAGTATATTATAGTAAAATTAGCATATGTTTTAATACAGTTATTGCGTCTTTAATTCTGCAATGAGGGACACAGTAAAACATTATCATGATATTTTATTTTTTACTTGCAAAGCAAGATCCTTTCTTTGCCAAAATCATACAGGATGTTTTCTAAAGGAATGTTTTGAATTATGGTTAGATATACTTAAGTTTTACTACAGGGTATCTGTAATAACAGGATTTTGTTTTGAATTTGCTTTTTAATGTAGTAAACCTCTAAAGGTTTCACCACCTAGAATACAGCCTGTGGGTTAAATGCGATCATTTGAGGTTAAATGCATTTTAGGCATTCTAGGTCTATGTTGAATTTAGAATGTGGTTCTGAAATCCACACAAATGCCTTTAAAGGTCAGATGTCAAGAGTCTAAGCAAAGATCATTGAGCCTTGAAAAATCCTACTCTATGGGCCTTCAATAAATGGGAATTTAAACTAAAACAAAAACTAAGATACAGCAACTCAGAAGTGAATGAGAAAATGAAAAAAGAAATCCAGTAGTTTTCTCTGCTTTAGCATTTGAACAGCTTCCATACATTATGTCAATATATAATATATAAGCTCTCTGTTTAAATATATACAGTATAAGATTTAATATATAACCTCTTTTATTAACATTCTATATTAATACAGGTGATGAAGGAGAGTATGCTGATTTGTCCTCTTGTACAATAAACAGGAAAGGGAAAGATTCTGTTTAAACTAATGGCAAAGCCAAAAATGTGTTTGATATTTGTTATCTGATGTTTTGTGTGGTTCCTTTGCCCTTTTGGTTAAGGCAGGCAGGTTAAAACAGTACCCAGGGATTTTGTATTAGTATGGAATCATTTTTTAAATGTTGTGCACAGATATCTTGGCTATATATCAATTTGTGTAGCATGTATCTTATATTTCTTCCACTCCACAGTCTAAGTATTCCTATTTCTTCCGTAGAGTAATTTGCAAAAATCATCTCTTCCAGATACAGCATTTATATAATTTTACTGCAATCTGCACAGTTTAGCAGAGAGCACAATTTAAATTCAGAATATAAAATCCAATTACACTTCTAGTTCCAATATATTCTATAAAACTCTCTTAAAATGTCATAAATCAATCAGCGATGTAATTAACTATCTTCCACTGTATACCCAGTATCAATCAAAATAATTCCTTTAAGGACACACAACTTGCAATTCACACCCCTTCTGTTTTAAAAGCAAATTGTAAAAGGACTAATAAAACAGGAAAATGGCTTTAGCGCAAGGCAATAAAACTGAATTTAAGTTGTAACATAATGTTGAACTGATGTAAGTTCTAAATCCCAGAGTTGTTATTTTGTTGAAAGCTGAACCACTATTTATCAAACCTAAGAAATTCTCCACAGCTCTGCATTTCTCTGAAATGATGATACATAAATGTACATTTCTTACACTGCAGAAGAACATAAATCTTGTGAAATGTATTTTTCATGAAAGAATAAAACTGTGGTTAACGGTATTATACCTAGACTACAATATGGGCACTGATAGAGTAATGTCAGAGATATGTTACCCAGTCTGAGTTTCCTAGTTACGTTGCATTTATATACAGAGATCAATTTTCAAAAATATCAGTGTAGGAGTTATTAAAAAACAATCTAGTGTTGGTGTCTAGCAGTTTTGAAGCATTTACAAGAACCCTGTGAGAGTTCTGAGTGCAGAAGAATCACAAAGCTTCAAGTGCAATTCTTTTTTGCCTTTTATTTTGAAAAGTAGCCACAACAAAGAGGGTATTTCCGGGGTGAATGTGTCAAAGGTGTCAGAGAGAAGTGGACTAGCATGTAGCATGGAGTACATCTCACCTCCTCTGAGAAAATAATGAAATTTCCCTAAGATTTCCCTCACCATATTTTGCTTTCTTGCAGGTGTAGGATCTATATTTTGCATACTTTTATCTGTATACTTTCATGTGCCTCCTCCACACTGTGTCTTCTGTGTGTACAGACACTGTGTGTCTGTGTGTACTTTTGTGCCTACTGTGTAATTAAGGCCACTAAGCCACCTGTGAATTCTGCGACTCTGTGCAAGAAGCAATTACCATTGCATGAAAGTCCCTTTTCACTTTTGATGGCAAACACATGGTCACTGTTCATCACTAGTAGCACTGGTGCCAGTTGGGTCTGTGATATGGTGCTGTGTGGGTACATTTCTAAGCACCTCTAAACAACTGAAGAACCTCTAGGCTGAATCAAACTTCATGCTGGAAAAGAATATTGACCTAATGAGAAACCCATGCAAATATTTTCTAAATAAAAGCCAACAACAACAAAATATCATGTTATTGCTAAGCCTCCAGGCACATACCTTTTTAACTTTCTTAAAATCTGAAACATTATTAAAAAAACAAAAAAGGTCATTTTGTCTCTCATATCTAAAACAAAACACGCTTTTGGTCACTGACATGCAAATAATGACTCACCTATCACTGGTTCATAAATACTGACAAGTCTTCATCATAACATCTGCTAGTAGATTAAAAAGTAAGCGGTTCACTGCATATTTATACAGATAACTCGCATGCAGCACATGTTTTTTGATATTAATAAAAACAATACTGTAACAATATGTGACTGTTGAGCTACATCTGCACATAATTAGACTTTAGACCTTCTTGTTTGACTTGATTGAGTGATTAAACGCAGAAGAGTGTGACTGCTTGCAATATTCTCATTGCTTGAAACACCATTCAATCAACTGACTAGGTCATCATCCCTGGCCTTTTTAGAAGGCAAAGTAAAATGTGTTTAGCCAAAATAACATTTTATCAAGTGGAGCTTGAAGACAGGGGCTGTAATGCCTATGAAATACCACTAGAGGCCGGTCTCAGGGGCTTTTCTTATAAACACATTACAATTCTAATTATATAGAATGTGGTGGTCTTCACATGTGATTTTATTTGTCTGTAAAATGTGTCACTGGTCCACATTATTTTTTGTATGATTTGGTTACCATTACTCCAGGTCACTGTTGCACAAAACAGTAAATTGTGTGTTAATGGCTAGTGTTTTTCTCTTTAGAAGAGTGTACACTTTGTTTTCTAGGAGTTCCAAATATTGCTTTCATGCTCTTGACATACAGTATGCGCCACTTCGTACTTCCCTTTTCAAATAGGAATTTTCATTGAATGATTGAGGCTTGATATGTTTTTTTTATTTTACTATTAGTGAGAATTTATCCCAAATGCTAATCCATGTTAATACCATACTGAAATTTATGATATTTCTGTGTACATTAAACCCTGTAAAAGACTGTCCTCATAGCACATATCAGAAATCTTTACACTATCTCACCATATAGCCAAAAAATGAAAAATAAATGCTGCCAATGCCACACTAGCTTATGCTATAAACGTATTCTGTGGCTTACTTATTTTCTTAGAAGTCTTATCTGTATATTAAAAAACTGTATATTACCAGTTTCCCTCCTATATCCAGACATGATGTGAATTAATGTAATCAGCCCTTAGAGCAACCGGCATAAAGAGTATCAATAAAACCCAGGTAGCATTTGTATGGAACAATAGATATACATGTGTGTGGTCATTTGTATTCTATAGTTAGTGACTTTTTATTCACTTCTTCAATGTGCCCTTCAAGAAAAAAAAATCAATAGCAAGAAGGACATATTGTTCTTCTAATGCAGATTTCTCAAGTCTTTATCAGACCCCATTAACTATTACTACTCATTCTCACCCCTAAAGGCAGAGCTGTTGGGGAGTTTTTCAAGCAGAAAGATAAGAGACCTGATCTTAAGTGACCTTTATTTATTAGTAGATACAGAATATAAAAATGCTGCGTGCATTCTTGTCATTAGAAACCAGATAATGCCTAAAAGATGTCATCTGAGCTTCACAATAAATCGCACACCACTCAGTTTTATATTATTACAGCAGATCTCAGTGCTGTCATTTCTGTTCCACGCTACAATGACGTTTTAAAGCAGTGGGAATGTGGATACAAGGGAAGTTTCTTATCTAAGTTAAAATAAAAATGTATGAAAATGTTTTAAAAGTACCACAAGGTCTTTGTGTGTTTTAGGTATGCTTATCTACTTTATATATTATAGGAGTCAGTCTCTTAAAAAATGATACAAAAACAAGAACACTCCTGTGCAGAAATACAGTGAGCAATTTACTCTTTTTATCACAGGAAAGGTAAATAATTATCATATCATAGAATTGCCTCATCCATCTGTTTTATCCAATACAGGGTTGTGGGGGAGTCGCAGCCTATTGTGGCAAGCAAAGGGCGCAAGGCAGGATACATCCTGGCTGGGATGCCAGTCCGTGGCTGGGCATACACAGACAAAGAAGAACTACAGGATCTGGGACAAAAAAACAGCATTTAAATGGATATTAAATGGCAGTATTTTCTAAACTTTCCTATTTAATTGAAACAAAAGCAAAAAAACCCAACTAACTATTATGGGACCAAAAGATCAGAGCAATAGGATTGGATCTGGCATCCAAATGGTCTGAGCTACAGTCATAAAGCAGTCTCTATAATGTCACCAACCCACCTCTTTTATTGAAACAGAACGCAATCCTTTTGACAAGAAAAACTTTCTGAGATTGTTAATTTTCCACTCATTTGCACTGTGTATAAAAGTTTTAAAGAAACTGTGCTTGAAACCAGATGTTTTCCATAAACACAATTAATGAACTTTCTGGTTTCCAAGAAAAGGCAGTGCAGTGTATACTGACCTTCAAGTCAGAGCAAATCTAATTGGAAATCATCACCACCCCCTTAAATAATAATGGCACATCTGTCAATGTAATTGTCCTTCATTACAGGCATACAATGTGCTTTTTCCCCATGGTTATTTAAACAATAAATTATTATCAATGGGGGAATTCATCTTTATCTTAAAATATTCCTGAATAATTATTGGTACCATAGAGGAATATATACATCCTACTAAAAAACTTCAACGACTAATTCTGAAATGTAATAGTCTTTACTGATCACATTGGATGTGTTTTGCAGTAAATATTTACATTACAATGAATGAATGGAATGTCCAGAGTTATCTTTTCAAGAATGGGTGCATTCTTCTGGGCCAATGCCAGCCATGCGACTAATTCTAGTTATTTACACTGTCAGAATTTCAATGACAAAAGAATACCGCATCTCACCTTTCTACTTTTTGTTAACATTTTTGGTACAGGCAGTTTGGGATTCTATTAATTAAAAATACAAAATAACAAAAATAGATATACATGAAAATTAATTAATGAATAAAAATACAAACCTGTTTTTTTTTCTTCTATTTGCATAAGGTTTTCTCAAAACTGTGCCATAATGTGATTAAAAATGAAAGGTGCGCAAGTCTTCAAAAAAGGTTGGTTGTTTTTCATGTTATGTTGCCAGTGGGACTTCACTTTACAAGTTAATAATCTCTTTGTTTATACATTGGCGATATGCCCACAATCTCTGAGCTAAATGATCTGCAGGTGTTCTTGGAAGCATATTACAAAGACTGATGTTACTCATACAAAAGGCTTCATTTGTTCAGGAGTACAGACATGCTTCATTAACTTTCGAAATTCACTGGCACACTTCAAATAAATTATTTTTGGTGCTAAGCATTTCATAGTGTAAAGAACAGAACAAGTTACAGCTTAAATATACTGTATATTTAATATATTTGGAAATGGAAAGACTGTGCTCACCAAAATGTTACGCAAGAGTTCCTAGCTCCTCTTTATTTTAACATAAAATGTATGGTGTAGTGGCAAAAAGGGGACAGTGAATGAAAGTGACAGGTGTTTGAGCCATGGCAACTCTAGGGTGACTGTGCCCACTTTCAGAGAAAAGACAGCTGCACTAAGGGAAGGACCCCTTCCCCTTTAAACAACAGAACTATTATTTAATGCCAGCCTTCTCTGAGCTGGTCCTCAGGTTTCCAGTGTCTTTTGATTTTCTTCCAGCAGAGATCTCAATTACTGCTTTAAGCATAGTTTTAGTTCAGCTAAGGACCAGTTATTTTTGTAACTATATGCATCTTAAACTATTGGAGATTTGAAGTTACTTATCAAAATAACATATCAAAAGGAAGGTTTTTTATGAGCTGAACAATTGTATAATTAAATAAACTATAATAATAATAATTATTATTTCAGTACAGGACATTACATTGATCATGTAAGAAACAGCTTGAAAAGAAGAGTTAGTGTATAATATTATTATTATTATTTAGGAAGCCAAAATCAGACTTTTGCAGATTTATGTAAAACATGAAGAATCATTCCAAAAAATTTTCCATACTGTCTAAAAGTTTCTTAGCATTTATGCTACTGTAAATGTTTTCTAGGACAATTTTATAATTGTGTGGTCACTACTATTATACAATATATCTATTTTGCATAGATTCATAGTTGCACCATGGCATATAATGCACATTGTTTCTTAAGACTCTTGGTAGGGATGCCACTGACCTCAAACAAGATTAATATAATGTTATTTATAAAATATTAAAGGAGTACAGTGTTACTTAAGGTAATATGCAACTGTACTTTTTTGTAAATAGAGGAATATAAGTTGTATATAAAATCTTAATAGATATCCAAAACATTTATTTGCCTGGAACACCACAGCAGATACATTACTAGAAAGCAAATTCACAACAGAATAACACAGCAGGCCACAAACATTACTTTGTCTTACTTTTGTGGAGCATTTTAAAGTGTTTTGACGATTATATCTATAACCACTACAACAGTGGGAAATTACATCCAAAAATATTTGATTGCTCCCCATGTTTTAACAATTCACTATTCCAACAGCAGTCTAATCATGTCTTAAGTTGCTCCATCAACAGTTCTGTAGGTCATATTTTTTCACATTGCAGCTGACTGATTTAGGTAGCTACATTTTTGGTTTATTCAGCAAGATGTACCAATGTTTGTACCATTATTTCTTAGGAACCAAAAATGGTAGCTGTCACGGGACCCGGTCCTGACTCCCATGTAGTGCGTATTAAGGACCTTATGCAGACAGTATGATTGGGAAGTGACTGGAGAAGGGGTACAGGGACAACACGATGAGGATCAGGATGGGATGACAGACAGGGGGGCGTGACGATGGTGAACAGGTGCAAGGGGGAAGCACAGGCAAACAAGTCCAAAACAGTCCAAGGGGGAAATCCGGGCGCAGTTCAAAATCCAAAGCTTGGTGATCCATCCAAGATGAGACAAGATTAATATCTGGAATGGAATCCGGAACAGGAACAGGAACAGGGAACTAAAAACAGAATGACGAAGCCAGGCTCTGATCGGAAGTCTATGCCTTCAAGCTGCGGACGTAGGGCAACTTGATGCTTAACGGGCCTCCGGGTGTCCGTGTTCCAATGCAGAGCCCTGAGCTTCCTGAGCACCGGGTTTAATTCATAACGGTGAATCCAGGGACAGGTGTACGTGATAATGAAACTAAAACACAAAAGGGTTAGAGCGCCCTCTAGAGGAGGGATGACGATCGTGACAGGTAGCATTGTATCCAAGAATCATTTTTGATTCAGCAGTGAAGTTTCCAAGAACTATTCAGATATCAGTAAATATTTTTTTTTACAAAGATACAGTACAGTACCTACAGTATAGAGTTTTTTTTCCATATAAAAACCAATCACATTTTAAATATTTTAAGCAGCGGTGGACTGTGAGTTTGTAAGACAGGTTAAAATGACCTGTCCTTTCTATTCCATGGTTTTTCCATGCGACCTTTTAAGGAAAATTTCAAT
The DNA here is from genome assembly GCF_055471065.1 of Atractosteus spatula. NCBI lineage: Eukaryota > Metazoa > Chordata > Actinopteri > Semionotiformes > Lepisosteidae > Atractosteus > Atractosteus spatula. The sequence goes on from NC_142712.1 coordinate 53,814,033, forward strand.
CTGGTCTCATTATACACAAAACATACACAATGTTGTCACAAATGGTTGTGCTCCAGAGAGATCAAACAATTTTCAAGCTACTGAAAGACTGTTATTGTAGCACATTCAGATGTTTGTTTCCGCAATGTCAAGCACGACCCCATCATAATCACTAATGCTAATAAATTTACACACTGCATTCCCAATCACGTCAAATTAGAGATAAAATTATAGTCTCAAGAGTCTATAGTATGACTGACCTCACGTATACTCCTAAAATGTTCTTGAAAATTGATATTAGTGTATCTATGAATAATTGAAAGTGTTTGCTTTCAGATTTCACATTACTTTGACAAGAACTAACTTAATGAACAAAATTCATTATTTGAATTGCATTAATTCATACTTATGGAAGTAAAACAAGATCTTGTTTTCTGATCCTGTTATTAGCACATGGTTGTGCTAATTTCTAAAATAAACACATTCAATATTCTAGATGATCTGAACTGATACTTAAGTCACTTGTCTGCCTTTAGAAAACCTTGTCATGATATACTATCAACACAACATGAACTATTTGGAATCCTGGTGTTCTGTACCACAAGCAGGGTATTTCAGGCAGTGCACCATTACTCTTACCTTGGGAACATTCTGAGAAAAACAGAAGGGCTTGCCAAATATTTATTGATGGTTGGAAGCCAACACTGCACATTGGTACAGTGTGAAACCATTGATTTAATTGCTCCATTTGTCAAAACAACATAGGGAGATGCATCGTCCACCTGTTCCAAAAGATAATTATCAAACATATTCCGGTCGTGGGCATAAAAAAAAAAATCAAACTTACAGACGATGCAGGGACAACATAGCTGGTTATAATTAAAGTCAGACTTAAGTAATCCTTTGCCAACTGCAAGGTTTACGTTCCTGAAACGTTAACGTGTGGTAGCTTATAAGAGGAAATATATATCAAGTGGGTCCATTAATGTTACAGGGTACCAAATTCAACACAGATAGTCAACCTTTTCTGGAGCACTAATACTGTAGATGGGGTATAACTTACAGGGCTATTCAAATAATATGTTTTCTTTACATGAATCATAATGTTAGAAATGACTATATACAGTATAATGTAACCAATTTTACAATACTCAACAATTTATGCACCAGGCTTCATTTCAAATTTTAGGACATATGAAAAAACTCAGCAACTAATATGTTTGATTTATATGGCAAAGAATGCTGGAATAGCCTAAAATGTACACCACAATGAGAGGGTGATTGGTGGGAGTAGTGGGTAGTCTTTCTCTCAAACATGCATTATAAACTACATTAGCATTTTATTGTGAGTGTCTCAGATTCATTATTATTTTCATTTATCAACCTATTGTTGATGGATATCCTCCCCATGGATTTAATTTTTAAAGGTATTTTTTTGCAATATTTTTTTTAAATTAAAAACACGTAATTTCTTTGCTTCTATTAAGGCTATACGTGAATGATAGGTTTCCAACATGTGTTATTCCTTTTCAGTTAGTTTCTTTTTGTACATTTTTGTACTCGTTGCATTTGACATCAGTTAAGGTATAATGTGAAGTGTTAACCTACTATTCCAGCACAAATATTTAAAAATGAAAAATGTCATTATAACTAAGACTAGTACTTCATCTTGTAAATTTCTCTGAGGGTGTACAATACTTATTACAGGGATAAAACAAAGACTGTCAGTCAGAATACTTTATAATTGAAACAGGAATTCTATAAAGAACAATAATTCAACAATTTAATAATAAATCAATACTGGAGAGATAATTGAGACTTGAAACTTTACAAAGTCTTTTAAAAATACAAAATGTCTTTACATTGTCCAGTAGATGGCATGGGTGTTGCACCTGTAGTGTGACTAAAGGCTACAAATAACTGTTGCTATTGCAAGACATTTTTAAATTCATGGAGCTTGTTAAATATTTTTAGTGGCTTAGTAGATTTGCAAAATATTTGACGACGCTGCATTTCATATTCTTCACAGAATAATAAAATTACTGCTGAATGATTAATTAACAATGGTAATACTTCACAATAGGTTTAAAGGGATGCATTATTAATTTATTACTGAAACATAGCTTGATGAAAGCTAGCAAATATCTGAGCTTTGCCTTTTTAGGGATATATACTAGGATGCATATTTCTAGATTTATTTTTTATTTAAAAACATATTTCTAAGATGGAAAGCAGAGTATTTCAATATTTCTTTTTTATGGGGTCCTGAGCTCTCTCATGACAATCACTGGGAATCCAAAAAGTCTGGTGTCATTGGAGGATGTTTGGGTGTTGTAACAAATATTTACTCCCCCATAGTGATGCTAGTACTTTCTAACATTATATTATTTTCTATACTCATGTACCACACTTATACCTGGAAAAATATTTCTGCATTATCTGCGCTAGAGGGAACATAGATTAAGCTGTTGGCCTCTGTAATGAAGCCAAGCTGGTTATAAACTCATTGGCGGTGCTAGATACAGACCTTGTGAGAGTGGGCACAGCAAAGCACACAAACATAATCCTGAAATGTACAAACACTAAAAAATAGATGAGTATTTGTCATACAAATGGCAGTAGAGACTGATCTCAATTTTGCTTATTTTTCATAACTTAAATTCAATTCTTTTAGCATGTGTACTTTAAATAAACAATTATGCAAAAACATACAAAACATGGTACCATAAGAAAACACAATGGAATGAAAGTTAAAATAAAAGATTGTGGACAAACCTTAACATAAATAGTGTTTTAATAATGTAGTAAATTGATATTTTTTGGAAACTACATTGTACAAATTGTCAGAAATAAAGGACTGCAAGATATTTGGCCAGAAATACAATTGAATGAAAGCCACAGCTCAGATAAGGCTATTGAAGACTATAATTAAAATATTTCCTGCTCTCAGTTTGAAAATTTAGCTACAACAGAATGCTGTTTGGTATCTGTTCCAGTTTTTCTTTACCTTGAATTTTGACAATAGAATTGTTCTGGATTTGTATTGCTTGCACAGGCAAAGTAAATCTGTACAGTAAAATCTGCAAAATAGCAAAGAGAATACTATTTCTGTTTAATGAGTCCCCAAATATTCATATTTTCTCTTCCTTAATCTGAAGCCAGCAAGTATTTGGCTGTCAAGCTGAAATAGTATTTGTGGGTTTCTAATGCATTTGGCTGTAGCTTATAACGACATTTTCTCCCAGATTTGCATTGCTAAGTGACAGCATTTCAGTTTAATAAATCTGCTCCAGAAGTCTGTTCTGGAGAGAAAGGCCACTGTGGAAGGCTAATGTCCCTCAATGGCAAACATAAGTATCTCTGAAAAATGTTAGAAACCCTCCTGATTAAAAGCCTTTTTACTGTATCATCATTTATATGTATTTTGGATAATTCTTGAGGGAAGGGTTTCAGAAGCAATATATTCCCATTACTAAATAAACAACAAGATTTTTCTTATTGCAAGGCAGATTAAACAAAATCTGTAGGAGTAAATGATACTTTATTACAGACCCTAATAATTTTATTGTATCAAGAGATCAACATTGAACTGCTACTAGCTTTTAGGTAACAGTAACTTACACTAAAAAACTGCCAAGTCATGTTGAGTTATTTGGAACATTCAAGAACTGTTTTGATGGGGATCTTTGAGCCATTGATAACAGTATAAAAATGAGGGAACAAATGGCGTCCTAGCTCATAACCTCTCTTTTTTATCATATACCCTCCCAATCAGGAATTACCAACTGTTCTTTAACATGTACTGTATCTCTCCAGCAAGGATTCCTGATTGGGGAGAGAATTAGAAACGGGACACATGACAATGACATGCATGCTCCTCCAACGTTCCTGCCTGCAACATCATTCATCATTTGGCATTTCAAGTTCCACAACTCTTGACAAGAGAGTTAGCTTTGATTGGAAAGCAATTCATCTCTTGACCGATGTCACTATAGGCCGCTATAACGGCACATGAGTAGATGCTTTCTGGAAATCCAAAAGAACTCTGGCTGATTAATAATAATCCTACCTAGATGGCATTGTGTCAGTCATGTGCTGCCATTTGTGGAATCTCAGCCACAGTATGGTGATATGACTCAAATTTGGACTAGCGCAATATTCTAATCACAGAACTACACCAGGTGAGTTCCCTCTACTGGTTGAGCCAATTATAGGAAACATACAGTACATATCTGTAGTCTTTTATATGTTCTTATGTAGGTGTAATAACAACATACTTATGTTTTTTACCTAGCCTCTGTCTTTGCTAGCTATTTTGTGAAAGACCTAACCAGCTGCACTACTTAACTCAATGGGCTATGTATACTGCTAAGCATTGTGAGCACTGTGAGTGGGATAAGCATAACTGATGGGACAGTCTGAATGTGCCTTAAATGTGCTGCGCATGTAACCGGTACAATTCAAGTACTATACTTCAAATGTACAGTATAGAGTAACTAGCTTAGGATAATAACATCACCTACGTAAATAATGATGATGCAAAGCTGTAGCCTCCTTCATAACCTAACCTAACATAACATATTAAACCAGTGGTATGGTGATAGAAGCCTCTGTATAGTCTCTAGAAAAAAAAGTGGATAGACCAATCCAAGGGAAATCACAGTATAGACCAATAAAGCTTGGTCCTGAATTGTTGGAAAAAGTAAAGTAGTTTTGTAATTTCCTCTCAATCACATAATTGACTTTTAGACACATTTAAAGGGATATAATTCAAGGGAAACTCTTGAATTAAAAAGCAAGAGTACACACACAATATACAAAAGGGTTTGGTAGACCCACCGTTTCCTGTGTACGCCAATGGAAAGCACTACAAATACTATATAACATTCTTTTCATCTTTCAAGTATAATTCCCTTCCAAGTGGCGACTGTATCTAGAACTGGCAGGGTGAGATGCATTTGGAACAGTCTACTTTATATGCACTAACACAGAAGATGCCTGCTTTATGATAGAACCTACTATACAAATTAATAAATCCAATCTTCTCTGCTGAGTACAGCAGATAGCATTTATGCTATTTTCAGGGAAAGCAAAGCATGGTGAACCAAGATCAATGCTGTAGAAATGAGAGACATGCTCCATCAGCATGTGACTATTCTGCACAATTTCCAAGTTATAAATTAATTTTTATTCTCTGTTTTCTTTATCATGATCAAGTAAGGCTCATTTGATAGACTGGCTATGGTGACGGGGTAGCTGATAACACAGAATGAGTTCATTTGCACAGATCAGTAACCCGTTCAGGCTGTATCAATTGTACTCACATTCAATGCCAGGAGATTGTTATCCCTTGTGTTCACAACAGGCTTAAAATCCAATTAAAGAACACTGAAACTCCATTTTCTGCTTTTGTTTTCCATTTCTCTGTTTATTTAGATGCTAAATATAGCTGCTGAAGCCATTTTTTATTTGATTTTGCAGTGCTTGACTGCCAGCCAGCTCCCTGCTTGATTTTTGGATTTCACCCTGTTTATCTCCCTTCTCTTTTCTTCTGTCCCTGCTGATGACCAGCTACCATCCTCTGCTGCAGAACAAGCAGCCAATAATCCACTTCAGTGCTTCCCACAGGGTTTGTGTTCCCGCTTGCTTTGGAAAGACACATATTTTTGTAAGAGCCTGGAAAACTTCCAAGCAAACTTTTACGAAAAGTAATCTATTTTTTATTATGGAAAATCTGTCCTATTTACAACTAACAACAGAACTACCTGTATCTTTGCATCCATATCATATTCATATTGTAGCACGTATATCCAGCCACAGTACAAATCTTATTTTATGCCAGTATAAATTATTTGGGAAATAAAAAATATATATAAATACACTTTTATAGAAATATCTATTTAATAAATGCAGCATATCGGATACATTGGAGAAAAACAGTTATCTCTCCAGGGAAAGTGGCCCAAGCTTGAATTCCATTTGTCACCGTCTTACTTTCTCACATACAAAAAAGAACAATAATAACAGTTTTAATAAAACACCGAAAAAAACGAATTTAGATAAATTAACAAAACAGACTGGCACAGGCTGGCACCTTTATCAACAATAGTTCAGAAGATAAACATCAAACTGTTATGCTGAACAGAGACACTGAACAAATGCAAGAGGAATGTCACATCAATGAAATTTCTGAAATCTCATAAATCTGCCAAAAGACACAAATATCCCGAACCAATCTCTTGATCCAGACCAGCCCTGTCAGACTACCGTGGATCCTGACCATCATGTCAAGAACACTATCTCACACTCTCACAAAGGGTGTGTCGAATTATTTATTTAAATTTTCATTTACAAATGTAATTTATAAAGTATGTTAGTACTCACCATTGCATAATCTTTTGACTTTTTCTTAATGGTATTACACTTTGAGTCCTTCTTGATGGTATTACAGAGGCCGAACACTGAAGCAAAAGCACTCAATACTACACCATCATGAGAAAGTGAGATATTACCCAAAGATCTGAGGTGAAAGATTATCTTTCTCAACAACTCTAATGATGACTCTAAAAATCCATAAGACATTCCACAGTTTTGACTGTGACATCCATCATTTGTTGATGGTTGCTACTCCATTAAGGAGAGGATGAAGAAAAAATTAGTTTGGAAGGGTAACTCACCAATTAGGAACTTTTAAAAAACTCAGGTATCAAAGATGTGGTGTGGTGAATGTGGTGTCTGTGGCAAAGATCCTTGACAATACAAAAATAAAAAAAAACAATAATTTTCCTAATAAATACTAACCGATTCTTAAATCAGATAGGACAGTGGCACACTGGTTCAATTCTGGAGCTGGGGTGCCATCAATGTGGAGTTTGGTTTCCCTTTGTACTAGTGGGTTTCGTCTGGGTGCTATGGGTTCATCCTTCATATGAAAGACATACTAGTAAGTTAATTGGTTTTCAGGAAAACTGGCCCTGCTGTGAGCATTCTCTGCATCTGTGGTTGTACTGCGCTGGACTGGTTTCCCTTCCAGAGAGTACCATTCCTTGCACCTTGTTGTTTCCTTGAGATCCATCTCCTGCTCCCCTATTACCCTGAACTGGATGAAGCACTTATAAAATGGACAGAGAAGACTTTGCCAAGGGGTATGATTAGACAAGAAAGGTGAAGCTTCTGTTGATAAAGTCCTTCATCTCATAAGTGGATCTCTTATGATTCAAGGTTCTTTTGAATCCTTTGGTTCTGGTTAGATCTGATGGACAAATGGATTCCAAACTTAAACCGGTTATTTTAGGCAAACAGTGGTGGTGGTGTGTTTGTTAACTTCTTATGTTTCAAAACTTAAAAGAAGATCTGCTGAATACTGGTTGCTGGGGTGTTGATTAATTTTCAAAATTACATTTGAAATTGGGCAAGTACACATTGTAAAACATATTTACTTTTATTTTACACAATTGTTTTCAGTTTTTCATTTCTTAGACACATACTGAATGTACATTTGCATTTTTTTCTTTCCTCTTTCAGTTACATATTAGTAAAGATAGAGATTAATTTGGAGGCAACTGGTCTACTAGAATGTGTGCTACTGGCATATTAGAAAAGCTGCAAAGGACCAAGTAATAGGTTTATTCCATGCTGAAAAAAAGAAGAAAGAAAACACAACGTTTCGGCCATGGAGCCTTCTTCAGGTGTGAGAAAGACAGGGCAGTAAGCAAAGGTAATGTAGCGGGAGAACAAAGGCTACCCACCTGAACTATTAGAAAAGCTAATGCAAAGCGCATCCAGAGAAAGATTTCTCTAAAGAATGTTCCAAAAACCTAGATGGAAAAATTACTGGAAAGGAAAACAAAGGTGTAATCTAGATGATTTGTCTCTTACCATGCAGCTACCCCCCACTCAACTGTACACTACACATTTCAATGTTACTGTCAACAACACTTTTTAAATACTGAACACAATTCAATGGAGAAATGCTGTTCTCCCCTCTCCCCTCAGATCAAAGTTACAGTACAGAAGCTATCTCTTTCAAAAAAGTACTTATAGCTGTTCAAATTGGGGAAATTCACAGCCAGCAGGTTATGAAGGGAAGAGATCCTGGACTAAAGTTTGAATCTCAGGTGATAGGAATCTTTTACGAAAGGCACTAGTGAACTGATTGGGTATAGTTCCCCTCACAAGCGACTCAAAAGGACCATGGAGAATCACTCATTAGTTTATCCTTTAGCTAAGAAAAAGACAGAAACCATTACTGGCAAAGGAACATATTCAATTTGTTGTTTCAGCAACACAAACAAGCCTTGGTCTACCTTTCTGTCAAGACCTCATCATTGTAAGGCAATTAAATGTCAAGAAAATTAAATCAGATTGTGATGTGTGTCCCAGAAGATAACTCTGGCATGAAGGGAGTTCTCTGCTTCAGTCACATTTTAGAGCAGAAAAAGACAGAAAATAAACAGCTTTTGGCTTTTCACTTACATAGTTGAAGTGGGACATACAAATATAGCACATATCGAGCTCTTCGATACTACTACTTAACAACACTGTGGAAGGTATTATAGTAGCAGCTGAAGCAAGTAATTTACTTCCCAGGAATAACACTCACATACCATAAAACAGGACAAACAAATCAACTTGTTTTGCATATCAAAGGACAGGGCAAACACCCACCAACATATCAGAAAACAGTGAAGCCATACCAAGCATTCCTTCTTTCGCTGCTACCTAGCAGGCCATATTTATCATATAGTAATATATTCATATCATTGTGGTGACCTGTTAGCAAATTGTTTTTTTTTTACAGTAATGATATTCCTATAATGGAATATTAAAAAAACAAGTAACATAATGCACTCGTAATGTTCTAGCTGGACTGGATTTATAGGAACTCTGCTGTAGTTACAAGAACTTGGAATAGTCAAAGATTCTAATATAATGAGTATACTGTTCTGGGTGGTACCAGGTGTGTTTAGCAACCCATGTTTAATTGTGGGAAACTGATGGACTATTGCTTTTCTCATGTTAACCAAGAGCATTAATTATGTGTTGTCAATATTAAGGTGATTATTTAATAGAAACATGAATAGTGAAAACCAAACATGAAACTTCCCATCAGTAAATACATTCTTTATGTTATAATGTTTGTAAAAACATATCTTAAATTTGCTTATGATGCATATGTATTTCTAGAAAATTGCACCCAACATCTGGGACAGATTTATGATTCTGTGCCTTAAATCAATCAGTGAAGAATGGTTCTGAAATGCATAGTTTCAAAAAGCAATGTAGGGATAAAAATTACGCCCATATATAAAAACAATTCCAGAAAAAAATATGTAATCCTGAAAGCATTCATCTTTTTTTCCCAAAATCACAAATGAGAATGCTTATTTATTGCATAATGTCTATTTCAACATTCAAATCATGAAGCAAATGATCTAATTGGTCAGCCATTAAATTAGACTTCACCCTAAATCTTCCAAAAAGGCATAAAAAGAGCAGTCTAAAATGGATGAGTCTTTTTCCCCAATCCTGACAATTTTAAAACTGTTTTTTACTTAATCATCTGTCTATGAGTACTGGTTTTGGTCCAAAAAGGAATGATATACAGTACAACTGCAGATGGAAGTACTAGCTTTCTTCAACAGAAAAAAAATATTTGTTCAATACATAGCTTATTAAAGTATACATATGTACCAATGATACCTTTTTGAAGTTTATTCGTGGATGTTTACAATGATTCATCCAAGTTGATTAAATAGGTAAAGATTCTGGTCTTTGCCCTATGGATTAGCTGAGTAACTCCATAATATTCTATGCCTGTAGCTCCATATTATTTCTTGAAATTGCTAAGCAGTTTATATGTTTGTTTTTTTATACTTCAGGTTGCTCTGAGGCTGGATTATGTTTCAGTGGTTTTGGTTAACAGCTTCTATAGCTCAACACACATGACTGGAAACACTTTTCTGGTTGCCACACTTTTGAGGCTGGGGAGTTCAAAGGACTGAGTTTTAAGACAATTAAATCCTTTAGGAGCTTAATTAAAACTTCAACAGCTGGTCTGAAACAATTATATATTAAAGGTATTAAGTTAACTGTCTTTAAATGTTCTTTTGCAATATAGTTTTTTAACAGATGACTTGCTAACAGCTGTTAGATTAAAATTGAACAACTGTTTTTAAATTGTTGTACTGTAGGTTGAGGTGCAATACCTCTCTGCTCTTATTATATCACCTATTTGAAGTTCACTCTATTAAAAAATTACATTGTAGTAAACCAAGTTTAATGTACAATTTTAAAATTTAAGTTTGTTAAGTCGAATTACAGATGATGATAATTTTAAATAAATATACATGCTAGTGAGGGCGGAACAGTGGTGCTGTTGTTAGTATTGTGGCCTCGTAGCACATGGGTTCCAACTGGAGTGCTATTAGCATGAAGTTTGTATGTTCTCACTATGTTCATGTGGGATTCCTCTGGGTGCTCCAGTTTCCTCCCATAGTCCAAAACCATACAGGTAGGTTAATTGGATTCTGGGAAAATGGGCCAAATGGTACGTCTGTGTCTGTATTTGTGCCCGTTTGTCCTGCAATAGACTAGTGTCCCATCCAGGGCGTACCCTGCTTTGCAACCATTGCTTGCTGGGACAGGTGCTGGCTTCCCCTTAAACCTGAAATTGGAAGAAGCAGTTAGAAAATGGATGGATGAATATGTTCTAGTTATTTTTCATTTTTAGATTTTCTAATATCTAATAGGCCAGGTAAGGCTCTCCAAATTTATGTTTATTTCATTTTATTGAGAGGGGCAATTATATAATAATACAAAACAACAGCATAAAGAAAACTCATTCCATTTTCTTCCCTCCACCCATACCATCCAATTCCCTCCCCAGGGACTCCCTAAAGTTATGTGAGATCAGGACAAGGATGTTGAAAAGCACTCTCAGTGCAAGTCAGAAGGACTTGCTGCTGTGGCAGTTGCTGGGGAGACTACCTGTAGAATGAATCAGCAGTGGTAACCACATCCATTCCTGCCAGCACAAGGCCACCAGCAGAAACTCAGGCCTTCTCAATCCAAATTTTTACCTAGCAATGCTAGGAGGGGAAATGTATATTGCACCCATATTGTCCATTCCCAGTCTAAAAATGGACTTTTCCTTTGTTCATGTTTGGGAGATTAGCATATAATTGGGCATTCGATGTTATTTAACTGTCTTGTTCAAGACTCCATAGTCAATTTACAATATGTGTCTGCAGGTTAGGATTCAGTTGACTGTTTATTTTAACTATTAGTGGTTCATACTGTACATACTACAACTGACATTTGACCTATAAAACAAAGCACAACAAAAATCCACAAGCCAAGAACCTGAACTTTATGTGACTTCAGATTTTAACAGAAAGTGATCTTCCAATAAGCTTAATGATGGTGAGCTAGCCATCAGCAGCACCTGAGCAAAATGTAAGAAAAACCTGAGATTTCAAGGAAATGCTTTGCTAATGCAAATACTTTTTAAGATGAGCCCACACAAAGATTTTAAAGAGTTCATAGCTATGCAGACTGACACTAGACACTATTCACATGGGCAGGTGAAGTCTTCTGGTGGTTCTGGTATTAAGTAGATCACTATGCTGCTGTCCATCTTAATCAAAATATGGTCCACCAAGAGAACTGAAATGCTGTAGTGTAGGGAGTTTCAGTATATTGATGTGATGAGATGGTTTGTGTCAAAGCTCAAGACTTTGCATCGAATCTGAAACCTCACGTCAGTCCTTGCGTCAGCCTGAGAGACACATTGATGGTCAGCATCATGTGTTGAAACTTAAATCAACTTTTGTATCTATGCCTGAGGCTCTGAGTTGTATCTTGCGATCCTACTTTAAAGATCAAGACTCACTCTATCAATGATCAGGCTCATGGCAAAGATCAAAAACATTTGACAGTCAGCAGCCTGGGAATCCAAAAAATCTTAGAGAAGAAGGCTGCAAAGCGAGGCATGCAGCAAGCTCTACGGAGACATATGAAGACAAAGGCAGTTGGATCCTAAACTGTGTATGAAACTGTTTCAAAGAAACAATGACCAGGAAATGGGAATCTATAAAGCTGCTGGAGAGGAAAAGCCACATAGAAAAAGCAGTTGCAGGTATTGAAAGTCCTACAGAGAATCAAAAAAGAAGTATGTTGGTCAAAATGCTCCCAAAAAAATTACAACTGGGACTTGGAAGAGGGATCTGCAAAGCCCTAGATAGAATCCATAGAGAAAAAAAAAACAGATACACATTCCACAAATCCGATAGAGAAGGCAGGAGACTACAGAATTTTAAACCATCAAATGCTCTGATTTCGTCCTATCAAAATAGTAATAATACAGAAATCAATACAAGCAGCATACAAATAAATAGTTAAATGTAACTGAATCTTAGAACATGGAAGAAGAACCTGGCTTGTATCAAACTCAGCAGAATGAAGACATTTTATCAGAAGAATATAAGTATAAAAATGTGGCGATAAGCTACCTTGTCAAACCAGCCTATTAGGAGAAGTACAGGAAAGGTTGTGTATCAGGGACTAATTAGACATCTTTGATATGCATTCTCAGTTGGGGGGCAGTGACATAGCAAGTGAGATGACATAATTCCACTTAAATGCTGTATTTTTCCAGAATGAATGAGTTGAGATAGTAAATGTTATCTAAAAGTGAAAGAAGAATCTGAATTATTATAGTGGACATTTGTCATGTAAGAGAACAAATAGGTTAATTTCATGTCTGTCACATAATATTTATATTTAGTGATCAACACTTACATCACCCAAACCGTCTATCCTACAGTATACTAAAAAAAACAAACACTGTACTGTATATACTAAAACGTTTGAAAAAGTGACTGTCCAGAAAATACTTTGACATTTTTAGCTTGAATCAAATACTGATCATCAGATAACATTGTCTTTTGGTTGGTCTGGAAGTTTAGTGAATCAGTGATATCTTACAGTGCTGTCACCTCCCTAGGATTCCACATAATACTGAGAATACTGCAGATTGACAGAAACAGAAAGCAAATGATCTGTTTCAGTATTTTCAGAAACAGAAGGTTTCAGAAGTACTGGTGAAACTTAAAAACGTGTGTTGGAGGTGCAATATTCAAAAATGCTGCCTTACTCTGGTTTATTCTTTTTGTTTTTCCACCTGCACTGACGCACGTCATATTGTGTGAAATTCCCCTGATATCTGGGAGGAGGGGGGTGGGGTTGTGGGTTGACTGATTTCCATTAATTCTTCCTGTCAGCTTCACTCGTGAGATCAGTAGTGAAGCAGAACAGAAGAGAAAGGCACAACAGTTCCCTTAGTAACAAGCAAGCTGTCTGTCCGAATATTCTTGCAGTAGTCTTACTTCAGTGCCCTTGACTGGTTCTGTGAAACACATTTAACAAGGAACATTGAAAATTACCATACCAACAAATTTACCAACAATCAAAATCACAATCATGTTAAATAAACTTCCTTTCCTAATATACTGTATAAATTTCATATACATTATATAAATATTTTTGTCTTATTTTTATTTCTTGATAAAAGGGAAACTAATGCTGATACATTTTTTGTATCTTCTTATTCTTTTTAATATATGACTTTCTGCAATCATAAACAGCATTGCACACTTCATAAGTGTCTCAGGTACAACATTCCTTTAATATACACATTAACTTACTGTTAGTTTCAAAATAAGTTTAGGAATTGGGAATTGTTCTGTAGACCCAAATCAAGTTAATTTTTAAAACTTATTATCTTCAGTTAGCGATATAGTTGTTTGATTAATATGTTTACTAAGTTGACTATTTGGTATACTATAAAAAACATTCCAATACGTTGGTTAGTTGTTTGTAATCTGCTACTATGAATTTAAAAATTGTTGCTAATTGATAATAAGAGAGATTTTTCCATTTTCAGCAAGTATCCTGAAGAAATGCCAAGCTTCAGCTGTGTATTTGCTCTGCAGAAATATCTTTATTTGTATAAAGGATTCACCATCTTAATATCACCATTAACAATGCAGACATCAATAGAACATTTCAAGTATTAATAAGAACAAAAGAAAAATGTATAGTATGAATACATGTTGCAATTTAGGACTGCACCAAGCATTGAAGCACAATTAAACTTCAAATGGCTGAGAAAATAAATCACACAAAGTCTGACGAACTATAGCAATGTGTAGATTGATCATAACACTGGGTTGGTAAACCCATTGCATGATGTTATTGCTAATTCCAGAACAACAACCTGAGTCTAAGAGATTCTGCCAATGGAAGCACTATCTTTGCTAAATGTGAACAGTATCAAACAGAAATTATTATTAAGAGAAGAACAACAAACACATTGCTTTAATAGGAAAAAGATAAGAGCGAGTCTGCCCATGATACAATAATATGGAGGAGGAGGAGACATAAAATCAAGAGGAAAACACACCTAATGATTATAAATGACTAAAAACGTTAGTGAGCTATATGTGGGTATAAATCACATTGACATTAAGGGAAAAATTTAACAAAGGCAGTTAACTGTTAATCTCTTCTGTACTTCACTACATTGCTGCAACCTCCCTCAAGTGAGAGGTTTTCAAAGAAGCAATCAATAGGTTTGTCTTACTTCATGAAGCTCGCCAAACAAACACAACTGTAATTAACCTCAGTGACTGGGCCCGAACAGTTTCTAGCTTCTACTGGGAGATTTAATCGCAGACGAAACTGCTCCAGAAATTAACTGTCACCTTAATGGTGATCTCTTGTCATCATGCTAGTATGCTGAAACTTTTGGAGAGCAAAGCAGCTGTATATCAGTGGTAGTAAAGGAGAGCAGCTCCCTTACTGTTCAGATAAAAGAAATTTGCAAGTATCCACTCTTTCAAAATGCATTTTAAACAGTCAAATGGCACAGAGTAGAACCTGCTACCCTATGTGTTTATTGCCTGATAGAATTACTTACTGTACCTTTATACTTTATCATTTATTAGTTTAAATTGGGTCATTTAAAAAAATGTGATTAGGTTATATTATTCAGTTACATTTCAAACTTAAGTGGCAAGAAAGTACTTTATATCCAGTATATTGATTTTTCCTGCATACCCCACTTTGTCAAAAACATCCTTACATTCAGTTGAGTTCATTTGACAGTGCCTGTGCTAATTCACTCTTTATTCGTTTCTCATCCCAGTGTAATTTCCATATTGTCAAATAGTGAGAATGTCAACTTTTACCATTGTGATTTTTATTGAAATAGGGCTGTCCTTCTCCAGCCACAAGCATCCCACACCTATAGTAGAAACAGGATGACAGCATCTTGCTTTACAAAAATGGGTGTGCCAGGAAAAAATTAAAGAGCCAAACATTTGTCAGATTCTACTGAAAAAATAGAAATTAAAAAGCAGTACTTTACATTCGAGTCTCACTACATATAAAAACATATGGCTATGTTACATACCAAGAAGCAATAAACCTGTACAATACATTTCTAAAGTCAAAAACTACAGAAATACAAATTATTTGACCTGAAGAATTAAGAAAAACATGTTATGATAGTGATGTCTGTGCAAAACAAGGCTTATTTCAACTAAAAACTGATTACTTCCTTTAAAATCCAATTTGCTGCCTCTTCTCTGGACTCCAACATACTGTACATCTCCTGGCCCCAACATACATCTCTGAACTCCTTCATATTTACATTCCCTCCTGTAGGCCCCATTCAGTTAAGGCTAGTCATTTGCTCACTGTACCTCAGACTAAATCTCAGACTTCTGGTCACCACGCTTCTTCTGTTACTGCTCCATTGTTATGGAGTAGTACCCTTCTTCTGACACTTCAAGAGACAAATTCTTTAACTCTTTTCAAATCTGAACATAAAACTTACCTTTTTAATAGGACTTACGTCTGATTGCCTAATAGCTTATTCTGTTTATTTTCTTACTTTTTGTTATATTTTTTCACTTTTTAATTTTTATCACTATGAACAATGGTTTTGGGTTTGGAAAGGCACTAAATCAAAGTTATTATTTCCTATGTATCAGGTTAGAGCATACATCTGCTGTTAGTACACTTACTGTAGTACACTGTCAGTACAGCATGCCGCTTAGATACCTTCAGCTATTATTCTGTACTTTTTAAAGTTTACATAGAAAAAACATCAGAGGAAAAAGTGTTGATAGTTGATTTCAGTACTGTGATTTCTGTTATGATTTTACTCACATAATTGCTGGCTGCTGTTTTGATTCAGCCAACCTAATTTATTAAGACAAAGGCAAATACAGTGATATCATGTTTTGGTGCTGATAATACACTTTATTTTTATACACCATCACTGTTCATTTTGCTGATGTCAGGTTTTCATACTGTACATGCACAAACATTTTTTTGTGCGAGATGGGCTTAAGACTGAGGAAGACCATAAAATATCAGAGATGTGAGCACCGTATGTTTGCATAATCCAGTGAATGCTTGTCACCTAGTCACTTCAGCTTGAAAACCTCTCTCCCCCCTGTGGTTATCCCAGCATTGATCATGGCTGACTCATTATATCATTTGCCTGCTCTTTCCAGGGACCAAAAAAATGTTATAAGGAAGGGAGCAGAGGGGATGACTTCTTTTGACTCATCTCACGTCTCCTGCTGGAGCTCTCTGCAATTAATTGAAAAGTAAAGCGCGATTTCTACAGTATTCTGCTAGACTGGAAAGGGAAGGTCACATAGGAATAACTTATCAATCCAACAAACCATGAAACAAACAACACTGACATAGCTAATAGAGTAAAAAGACAGATGAATACAGATCAGGTTAAGAACAACTATAGAGTAAAATATTTCCAAATATAAAAAATATCTGTAATCCTCCAAGGTCCCTCCTATTTACAAAATCCATTATTCCTTGCAAACACACCAGCCCCACAGGTAAATATACAGTACTATACAGAAATAAGAACACGTATCCATCTTTTGTCAATACAATGAACATTTGGCTTCAGCAGCATTGATTTAATGCAAACAGATTGGCAATGTTTTACAAATTAAGAGGCACAAGCCACATTTAAAATGCTTCCTGGCTCTTAATCAAATACTGTAGATTATTTGCAGTCTTTAGAGCACATTGCATAAAACAAATTTACAGTATGAAATAGCTTAATATGACTGTATGAATGTCAGGAATTCAAGAAACCAATGATTAAAAACACAGACAATCTCAAAATGTGTCTCATATTTTATGGTATAAATCTGTTATAATATTTTGTAATTTGCGATAGAGGAAAAGTACAAACTTTGCTAGAAGGAAACCATCAATAACAAACATGAGCAATCTGTTACAAACACCCAAGGTTAAGAACTTTATGCTGTAAGGCACTTGAATTACTGTGTATTGAAGTCTATCAGAAAAATAACATATTAAAACACTGTATTAAATAATTGAATTTATTGAAAGTTCAAAAATTATTCCAAGATCATGTTAATGTTGTTTTACATATTCTTGACTTCATACATTCTCCTTTTAAGTTATTAAGTTTAATAAGGTACACTCTTCCAAATTAACTTGATTTGGCCCATTATTGTGATTCCCAAAACAGAATGAGGTGCAGTACAATTAGATGTCTGATGATTATTTTGAATTGTGATGTTCTGAAAGTTTTCATGGTGTTCAACTGTGGCATTTAAAAGAATCCGTTCAATGCTGTCTAGGTTTCTAAACAAAATTCATAAACTATACAGGGATCATATAAAATTAAAAAGGTAAGCAAAAAAATGAAGACCACAATTATGGAAGGTTTTACTTACATTGTCTCAGAGGACAGTCTATCTTTTGTTAGAATGCACATTAATGAAAATTGGCCCTGGTGTTAGTGTGAGGTTTTCAACAGTACTCCTGACACTGGTGTAATTGCTATTCTATCCAGCTCAGCTTCTACAAACAAAATAAAATGTGAAGTCCCACAGGAAACATATTCACAAGATGACACACAAACATTTTCTCTGTTTTTTATGTGTCTGAAAAATGTGCATTAATAGCAATGGAACAATTAAATTTATAATAACATAAAACAGTCAAATAAGATTATTTTCATTGTACTATATAAATACTGACTAAATTCATAATTTTGAGGAGGAAATAAGATGCAACATTTTTTAAGATGTATATCCTGTGACACTGGTGTCATTCTGCTGTTTTAGAGCACTTGGTGCCTATTCGTGTAGGACATCTAATAATACGGAGAACCTCTTAATGCTGGACGTTGGCTTATACACCACGTTCTAAGAAAAACTTGCCTCAAAAGTTCCGTCTCACTTCATTATTTTACATCACCAAAACCACAAAACCTTTACTGAAAATATTTTATCAATCGAAAAGTGTTCAACCAGGGCTTCACAAAACTGTTTTTAGAAATTATAGAGAAACGTTCATATAGTCACACGTGTGCTATCCTTAGCGTGGTCGTAAACGTCCACGGTGTAAATCAATATCTACCTTTGATTCCTTCGTAATTTTATTCGTTTTTTACCAACAAAACCACAAAACCATGGTATCAATCAAAAAAGGACAACCGGAGCTTTAAAAAAACTTGCATAACAGCAGATAAAGGCTCTCTAGCAGTGTCTAAAGGTTTTTATAGCAATTGCAATGGTTTTTATTGTTATTATTTTCAATATTTTTATTATTTTTTATTATATGCGTGAAATTTCATTCCAGGTCCAGTCTTCACAAAACATTATGTAGATCTTTTTCTAATTGATCAGTTTGTCCCAGATTTTTATCTAAGCTAGTAGTCACCTAGAACAAGAATATTATTCCCAGGATATTCAGAGGCCTAGAATTGAAAATTCTGACCTCTGAAGACCAAAACAACATTTCTGCCTGCTGTTTTTTAAGTTTTTTTTCATATGTTTGTCTGCTGAGTGGACACATTAAGAAATATAAGAAATTTGACTGTTCACACTCAAAGCCAAGGGGGTTAGCTTCAATTTAAGACCTGAACCAGGCTCCTGCTACTGTATGTTCAGCTGCAGAGATATAACAAGATGTTTAAGGGGTGGAAATTCCAGGCTGACATTGGCTAAATGGGTCTCTGCCACTAATGACATGTACTGTATTTGCATTCAAAACTGCCTTTTTGTTAAATAGAGACAAACAGAACAAAGAAAATGCAAAACACGCAAACTTCACAAGGTCTCACGCTTTCTGAAAACACTGAAAGAACAGATTTTAAACAAGCGATTTTTATTTTTTTGAAAATCACCTTTGTATTATGTGATGCTGTGAAAAAATGTTTTTCAGCCTTTTTATTTTTGGAATGTCTAAAGTTGGTCATGTACGATGCTATTACCGTAGTATTGCATAATTAACATGCATTTTTTTTAATTTAAGGCATTCTCAAAGTAAAAATGTCTTGGGTGTTCAGCCCGGTTCCCTTTTAACAGTGTCCAAAAAGGACCTCAGAACAGCCAGCACAGATAAGTTTAAGAATCCTCCAGAATCATTAGCTCAGCTCAGTTTTTCATTAAAGAAAAGCTCCCTATTAAAATATAGATAAGGTACATTGTTAAACTTCTGCATTCAAAATGAGTTTGTCTTTTTGTTGTCTACTGATGCACTGTGCATCAGCAGTAAATGCTGAGCAATTACAAGCTAGAGAGTTTTCAGGGGAATGGTCTGGGTACACTTTCATGTCTGTGAAAATTCAGCAGAAATGTATTCTTGCACCAAAAAAACTATTTCAGAATTTTTGCATAGTTTCTGGGGTGCTACTTGTATTGTTATTTCAAAGATAGATTGATTCAGAGTATAATATATGATATATTATATATTATATTATATAATAAAACTCACAACTGGCAGCCCACTGAAGCTAAGCAGGTGTGAGCCTGGTCAGTACCTGGACGGGAGACCTCCTGGGAAAAACTAAAGTTGCTGCTGGAAGAGGTGTTAGTGGGGCCAGCAGGGGGCGCTCACCCTGCGGTCCATGTGGGTCCTAATGCCCCAGTATAGTGAGGGGGACACTATACTGTAAACAGGCGCCGTCCTTCGGATGAGACATAAAACTGAGGTCATGACTCTCTGTGGTCATTAAAAATCCCAGGGTGTTTCTCGAAAAGAGTAGGGGTGTAACCCCGGCGTCCTGGCCAAATTTCCCATTGGCCCTTACCAATCATGGCCTCCTAATAATCCCCATCTATGAATTGGCTACATTACTCTTCTCTCCTCCCCACTAATAGCTGATGTGTGGTGAGCGTTCTGGCGCACTATGGCTGCCGTTGCATCAACCAGGTGGGGGCTGCGCATTGGTGGTGGTGGAGGGGATCCCCATTACCTGTAAAGCGCTTTGAGTGGAGTGTCCAGAAAAGTGCTATAGAAATGTAACCAATTATTATTATTATTAATATAGTATAATATAATTCAATATAATTTAATGTAATCATAAGTCAGGGTCAGGGCATATAGTAAAAGAAATAAGACTGCATATCTAGAAGTTTTAACAATTATCCTTTCAAAGACACCCTATGATTGATTTGATTTTCTCCCCAATTTTATAATTTATTTGTATCTGTTTCTAAAAAAGTCACAGAAGACATTTTTATTTATAAAAATATCCTAGAGGTTTAACATTATAGAAAAGGACTTTCGGTCATAATAGGGTTTAGAACCCTACTATAAAACCTACTATAAAAACAACATTTCTGTAAATTTTGCTTGTGCTGAAAGAAATTATGTGCTTTGTTATAGACATGTTTCTGCTTTTCTATTATGTTTGTTTATACCAATGAGCATCTCAAGCACTGTACATAATTCTAATGTATCATTTTGTATTTTTAGGAATTTTCCATTTTAATCTACCAAAATATTTCAGTGCATTCAGTTTCCAAGTGTACTATGTTATGCCTTTATTATTCATGCAGTGCCTCATTTTTGAGTTCATCAACTTCAGTGTTAACCAAGATACAGATGGTGGAGATAACAGTCATATTTGTGTTGTTTTACTCATGATCACATGCCAGCTAGCTGGACAATACCATAAATCTTCCTTATCAGCACCTTAGAGTGATGCAATGTACCAAACATTATATACTTTGATTCACACTCTTGTCATTTGTACAGAGGTAGACCTAACCACTGTATTGTGAAGCACTGATTTTTCTTAAAATTGAATATAGAATACCTGACATACATTTCTTAGAGTGGTATCACCAATTAATTTGTTTTTGTTTCTAGAGGAGATTTTTTCCACATTATTTCCTATAAACTCCTACCATGTTCTTAAGCCTAAGGCTTGGTAAATCAGTTCTGTTTTACTGCATAATTTGCCGAAACCCTAATTAATTCATGGAAAAATCTGTTGTGTTTTATCTGCCTTCATTTCACTAATTGAAGGATGTCCTTAAAAAACAGGATCAGATGCAGTGTGAAAGGAAGAGTATGTGTTACGAAATGCCTGCTCTTTCATATTAAATAATGTATGCAGATCAAATAAAATCAAAGGTGATCAAAATGATCAGTCATATAAAAAATGCATGTACTGGCTAGAACACCAAACATGGAGACAATATGAAAAAAAAACATGACTGGCTTTGAAAGGGATGAAGTAAATGAAAAAATAAAATGTCAGAGGAAAATTTGTTGAATTTGTCTATGTAACCTCAGATTACATAGAGGTCTTCAAATCTCCAAAATTGGATGAGCAACAGAGATCAGTGCACTTTTGTTCTTTCTAAGGAGTAGTGGGTTGGGGGTTGTGGAAAAATTGAGTAATATGATGTATCCTACTGCAGTGTAGTATCAGTGTGCATACCAATAACAGAAAACCATGTGCTTCCTTCCTGAGCAGGAGGTTCACTGAAGGGTTGTCAAATGTAGATTAAAGAGATCTTTTGGGGCTTCTTATGCATTTACACATATTTTGCTTTAACAAACCTTTAACAAAACATTGCAGTACCGATATTCCATCATGCACTGGTCTCTTCAAACAGGGAACATTTCGGGTTTAGCTTTTAAATAGTCTTCATTGAGAATGTTTTGGGATTCAAAATGGAGTAACAAAATCTAATGGGCATGTATACCTCTTCTGCAAATAGTAAGCCTTCTGCTTCAACTGCTCCTTGTACAATAAGTAACAGGTATACAGTAGGTTAATTCCACACTGAAAGGCAAAGAAAAGAAACGCAACATTTTGGCTGTGGAGCCAAATCTGAAGAAGGCTTCACAGCTGAAACATTGTTTCTTTTCTTTACCTTTCAGCATGGAATGAACCTATACTTGTTCCTTCGCAGCCCACACATGCTGATGCAGCTACTAACTCGACCTTTCTAAATGCATATATAAGCTGGATAAAGTATCCTTCTATTACAAAGAAGTAAAAGTGTACTTGAAAGTTAAATAACAATACCAAACGTTTGGCTTGCCCATTCACATAACTTTATCCAAAGAGATAAAGCTTCCCATTTGAAAAGTATAATTTTGCAGGAGCTGAACAGACTTTCTATATTGCATTTGCCAACCGCTGCAATCATATGAATACTGTGGCTTTATGAGATAATTTACTGTTAAATGACCCAAGCATTACAGTATATCCCCTTAATTAGTACTGTGTTATAAATAAAACAATCTCTGTCAGAAGCTAACATAAACCATTATTCAAACAGTAACATATTAGGTCAAAACACCAAAACAAGCTGCATAAAAGCCTTAGGGTTACTAAAATGTGCCACTTCAAGAGCTAATATATTTTAAAAGTACTGTAGTTACTCTGAAAAGACAAAAGCCATTCCGCTGCAATTAGATTTATTTAACAAGATACACAGGGGCCTTCAAAAGATCTTCTGTTGAGGTGGGTTTTCAAATTTATTATTGTTAAAGCACAGTTTCAGAAGTATTGGAGATTATCAGGCCAAGTTTAATATAGCTTTCAGTATTTCTGCAGATAATAGCTTGAGACCAAACACTTAATCCAGCACTACTTGGTATTCAGAGAGTGGAATGAAGGCTTTGAATCTTTGCTTCACTATTCAGTGCCATGGACATGTTCTGACAGGATCCACCAACTGAACTCAGTGTAATTGCTTCACAAACTAATTACTTGTGCAGAGCTGGGCCTTTTTATCACAGGAAGGAGAGAGGGCTGAATTTTCTTTTGCAGCACTGCAGCCATGACAAATGGAGTGAAGGAAAATTGGTGTATGGGGCCACTGACCTAGTGTGACTAATGCTAAATAATAATTTATCTCCTGAAAATTGTGCATACGAAAATAAATCAGCTACAGTAGGTCCAAAGGTAAATGTAAACATAGATAAAGCTGTACTCATATGATAACTTAAAACAAATATATGAATACAAAATATCTGTCATTACGGAGTTTGATTACTATTACAGTACATTCAATATTTTCTTGCAATGTTATTATATTTTTCTCATCTACACAATTTTAATAATACCAAAATACAATTTTTAATAATAATAAATCAGAGGAAGTCATTTATTTGGTCCTACCAAATTTCATGGCAGCTATTATCTATTTTTACAAGAAATCTATATACAATGAATATAGTAAGAATTCCATTAAATCACTAAATGTATATTACTTTTGCATATTCAATTACATATTTAGAATTTTCGTAAAATCTCTAGTTAAATAGTTTGGGACTGAAATATAAGTTAAACTATAATTTTGCAATAATATTGTAGCACTCTCGGGTTCACATGGGTATGCGCCCTCGCCGCTGCCGCCTCAGGTCGGCCCCCCACCGTCGGGGACTCGAAGCTGGGCCTCCGTGTCACTCAACAGGGACCTAGCCAGTTGAGCTAAAGGGAAATCTCCCGTCAGCCCAACGGCTGCGGTCCCTGCTCTTCACAGGGAAGGGCGGGTGACGTCACTGTGCTGGTAAGCCGGCTCACACAACCTGCAATGGTGGCCGTATGCGTTACAGTATTATTGTTAGTTAGTAAAAGGCAGAGTATGAGACATTTCACAATTCTTTCCTTTATTGAATAAGTAGAAGATGCATGAATGTCAAAGACTTGCTTTTGCAAATTGAGAACACTGATTAACTCTACCATACCAGTTACCTACCAATGAATAAAATTGAAGCTCCTGAGTTTAATGAACAACCTTTTTCCATATACGTATTGTATATCATTTCCATGAAAAGTGTTTTATACTTTTCAATAAAAAATACTTACTGTATGAATTTTGCTGTTTTAATAATGCAGGATGTTGTGATGTACAGTGAACTCTGAGTTCATATATACTTTGTGCACACAAGTGCTTTTTAAACCAGCTGATAATTCAAAATGAAAGGGAAATGTGTGTTATCTACCAATATTGCAAAAGGAAGAAATATAGTTAGGCATACGACTGTCACCTGGAATGTGTGTGGGTGTGATGACAGACTTTAATTTAATACCACTTGGGCTTCATCAATCTGCTGCTCAACCAATTTTATAAAAGAGTCCAAAGAACATTTGGCCACCACTACCAGTGGCCTAGACATTGCGATTAACAGTTAATCACAGTCTTGTTGGGCATCTTGACAGTAGCTCTTTCTCAGCAAGGCTTATCTTTTCATTTTGTAGCACCGCAACATTGATAGGGACCCGACATTTTATAAATGGTAGTTTATCCTTGTCCCACACCGCATTATTACGACCTCAGTTTCTGTAAAGGATAGATAATTTCAGTAATATAAGTACCACAAATTATAGTTTTCGAATAGCAGGGGAATGCTAATAACAATGTATTACTACATCACTGCCAAGGACAACGCCTCCACAAGGAATGGCTAATCATAATGCATTGTAACTTCTTAGTCAAGGGCTCAGGCCAGGCTCTGTTAAGGGGCAAGTCTTTCCCATAGTCTACCTACATCATTGAGCCAGAGTCCATGTACTATATTGGGCAGTTAACTTTGGCATGTTATATTATAACATTTGAGTAGACTGATCAGCGTAATATACAGTATAACCCTCACAGTACACATCATTTGGCAGATTACAAAATCTGTCAATCACCTCCAATCAATCACAAAAATGACTGTAATAATTTTCATTGCAATGAATAAAAGACAGTTTTTAAAATTGATGTTGAAGGCTCTGTTAAAATAATGCTGTATGAACTAGCTATATTAAAAAAAAACAATATATGTGAATCCATGCCAGAATCTCCAGTGACTCCTGCTGACTTGGAATTAACAAATATTTTTTAGAAAGTGTTTTGCGTTTGGAATATTTGCTGATGAACCGGGGACAGTGATAAAGACAAAAATAACATTTTCTTCAGTGAAATTGAAACTAGTTTGCAGTCCAAATATTAGATTATCTCAGTACTACAGATTGCCAACTGAAACACTGTAGAATAAAAATACATAAATTGAGACACAATATGCCTTTCCTTTCTACATACACCACCTATCCCTGCTGCAATATAGTGGCAGAAAATAAGAGTTCATTATTAAAGGCCACTATTGATTGAAATGTACTTCTGTACCAAATACTATTGATAATTGGAAGCCGATGAGACATGATGAGACTCTAATGTCCCAGCTATAGATTTGCCACCACAACACATCTGCAGCACTTCCCTTGGTTCAGTCTTTAATCTTCCTTCTTGCCCCCTGAGGCTAATATCAATAGCCTTAACCCAAATTAACACCTAATCTTTTAAAGATATATTATAAACGTACTTTAAGTGCAAACACACATCACATGAAGGTCCTATTTCAGCACTCTAAACAAAATCAGTCATTGGGATTTCAAAATAAAAGATTACCATTTGGAAGTATTGCACTCTGCCCCTGATTGTGATGGTATACTCACTTTGTCACGATCTATAGTGGTTTATACATTTTGTATACCACTGTTGTGTGTTTTGCTGGGGGGAAATCCTGGTCCTGGAGGGCCTATGTCTCTACAACTTTTCATTCCAACTCAGAATTCCAATTTTAACAAGCTCCATCAGTTAATTATTAGCATAATGGGACCAATTTATCAACTTCTTCCAACTTATCTGGTGTTGGTATTGTACATTGCAGAGATACTTGCCTTTCAGGGCTAGACACCCCTGGTTTACAACAATGATTAGATAACAGTTTACAAGAAAACTATTCACTGATGGAGTAATTAAACATGGTAAACATAGATAAAGAAAATGGTACAAAACCGAAAACGGGAGGGGTGGTACAGTAGTAAAGAGATATACAGTAGGACAAGACAAATAATTTCAACAACTTCATTACCGAACCAAAGTGCCAAAGCGCTAACTGTGAAATAAACTACTTTGCTGATAAATCACTTATACAGATAGAATAAGTACTTAAAATGATTCAATATATGTGTGGTTCAGTTAAAACCCTGTATAAACATCATAACAGAACATGATTTAAAACACAATTATAACCAAACTGGGTTGTATTACATTACTTCTAATAGGTTTTTCAAAATGTTTCATTTACTTTGCTTGACAGAAGGGGACTCCAAAAGTTGCATAACATTATGTCACTAAATATGCATTGTTATAGACTCTTTTACACAAATTCCACTCATTCTAAAGCATTCAGCGTTTCATGCCTTTGCTTTGGTACAAGGTTCTGCTTGGCCTAAAATTCGCAACTGGTTAATCAGTATTTAATGCAAGCTCCTCCTTGAGAAAGACTTTTTTCCCTAAAACTGCTGACTCATGGAATTTCTGCTTCAGAGAGTTTTGTTAATCTAATGCTGATATAAATTAATCATAAAACAATATAATGTGAAATTAAAAAGCTGGTTAATTTATATATTATATACATACGCATCAAGCAAGATTAATAGTTGTACTCAATGCCTAATTTAATTTAACACATGGAGCAAATCATTTGACTAAGCAGTACCATAATTTATTATCACTGCTTTACCCTTATTTAAAAAAAAACAAAAACATTTTTTCCCCTTTACCAACAGGAAAGCACTTTTGGTCAAGTCAAGCTACTGTACCTCAACTTGAAACTCAAAGCAACCTGGAATTATAAACTGGGAAACATTTATTTAGTTTTCTCCATTTCTGTCGTACGGTAGCAGAACGGTTTGGGTAGTCTTTAACTTATGTTAAATTTTAATTTATGTCTTATTATGTGATTTTTTAATTTTATCTCTTTCATCACATCCAAAAATAAATGGTGTCTACTGGCAGAAAAAGTGTATGCCTAATAAACAGACTATTTTAACAGACTAATAAATACAATGCAAAACATTGAAGCAGTATCTTGATTTACTCTCTAGCTGCTGCCTTAGTTTTTTCCAGCGTTAGACAATGAGAAAAATAGGTATATTAAAAGATAAAGGAATCAGAACAAGAATTGAATACAAAGACAAACTGAATGCTGTTCCACAGATATGAACTATAATTCTTGGTGACGCAAACGCTGACCTGAAATAATCTTTCTATTATTTCTAGGTTTTTTTTTTCTTGACCATTTTGGTTTTTGAAAATGTCTAAATATAAAAAAAAAGTTCCATTTTTTAACCCATTGCAATTTTTCCACTTAAAATGTCTCATTTAATGTTATATCTTTTTGAAGGAAAATGTGGAAAGGCACTTTCCCGACAGAAAGATTATACTTTTATGTTTTTTTTATTTTTAAAGTTAGGTTAAAATAAAGTTAGATTTAAATCTAAATTTAAATCTACAAAATAATTGTGATGGTATTCAAGGCAGGGAGCCAAGAGTAATCAATCAAATATCCCTCTCCAGCGAAGATAGCTTCCAATTGTACAGCAGAGTGGACTGACACAACTGGAACAAGAGACCTTGCTTTTATTGAACAAAGGGTTCTTGAAATTTCAAGTGCCCCATATGGCATCTTGAAACAACAACCTTTCAGTTATAGGCATAGATTCTTGGCCACTACCATATGCTTCACCTCAGTATCCATCCATCCATCCATCCATCCATCAATTTTCTAACCGGTTCATCCAACTCAGGGTTGTGAGGAAACTGGGGATCTATCTTGGTACACCCTGGACAGGGCACAAGTCTTTTGCGGAGCTCACACAGACACACACACTCAGATCGTTGCCAGTTTTCCCAGAAGAGTTCATCTATCTAATCTGTCTTTGGACAGTGGGAGGAAACTGAAGTGTCAGGAGGAAACCCACGTGAACACAGTGAGAACATACAAACTTAATGCAGATAGCACCCTATGTCTGGAACTGAACCCAGGGCAAGGCAGAAATGCTAACAACATGCCTCTGTTTGCTATATTGAAAATATATTAAAGTTACAAAATAACAATAATTGTGTTTTCTGCAGTCTTGAGTTGTGGTAGTACTAGTGTTTGAAGCTTCAGTGCTATTTGCAGGTAGAAATAGTTTCAATAGCTCAGAGGTTTCAGTTAGCAGAGAAATTATATGAAATTTCTCTTCCACTCATCTGCCTATACAGTGTACATAAAATATGGTAATTGACTTTTGATTGCGTGACTAAATGATTATTTGGAAAAGTTTAGTTTTGTTGTTATAATAAAACAAAATGAAGCTGAATAATAATAGACATTTAATGAAAGCAAAGAGGAAAAATTTAGAAAATAGAAAATATTGATTTAGTTTGATTGAATCAATAAGAAAACACAATTCTATTAGGAGAAAAACACACTGTATACATTAGAAGTTCAATCTGACAACTTTCTTCCATAGAGCATACACCTACATTCTATTATGACCTTTCCAGTAAATAAAAAAATAATTAAACCAAATAAAATATAGGTAGTAACCAAATTAAAAATATATGCAAAATAAACATATATTTACCACAATTATTCTTAGACCATTTCCACATTTTATAGTGCATTTACTTAGCAAATCTGCAGCTCTGGCTCTCAAATACAGTATTGAGATTTTAATACCAGAAATTAGCTCCAATACTAATTTTGCTTTCACCTTGAAACATGCTGTAAGATTAAAATAATCATAAACATCACAGCCAGTTTTTTATACATTGAAGATGCACACATTTTGTGTGTGTTCTACTTTTTTGTCGCATGCTTTTCATTTTTGGCAGCAACCTAAGTTTAGAAATTCTATAGCAGTAATAAGAGATATCCAATACACAAGTATTCTCTAATCCAACACAGGCTTCAAACCCAGAGCTAAATTGGGGTACACATAGTTCTAAATGAAGCCAATTAAAATAATGCAACAACAGCATATGTGCACTGAAATATTAAGGACTTTTGGTTCCCTGGTGTATTTCAAAATCTGTGTCTTCTGATTACAGAAGCACACTCCTTCCAATTTGGATTGTAAACCTTCTGTAGATGTACAATGTACATCAGCAATGGCCTCCATTGGAAATAAATGCTCCAATGGAGCTAAATTAATAAATTAATGAAATTAATTAAAAAATTGATTAAGCAAGAGAATTTAGCTTAATTATAAATTAATTTTATTGTATCCACTTGTGATGTACACTGTGTTCGATTTGTGAATCACCTGAATCACCTGAACTGCTTTTCTAGAAATAAATACAAGAAAAAAAAACTTTTTCATCTTCTAGTCTCTGATCATTGACATATTTGGATTTCAACTAAAGCCGCCCTTTTGAGAAAGGTTTTTATATAAGGATGGATTTGCCTGAAACTGAGGTAAATAAAATTAGATAGACCACAGATGGGTACATTCCACACAACAATACGGTATAGACAAGCATTAAAATACAGTACTGTAAATAAAGATTATCTAACTAACTGTTACTAAATTAACCTCACCTGTACATCCAGGGTGACTGACTGCCCCACATTTTGCTGTCAGTTTCAGAGTTTTAGAAAGCTTACAATGCCCACTGCATATTATGTGTTCAGTAAATATCTATAACTAAATTTTATTTTAGACTTAACTCACCTCTCTGCCTAAGTATTAACATTTACAGTTGCCACATATTACCACTAGCAGTTAAGAAAACAACAGATAGAATTGATTGTGAGCTATAAAAACAACAGTGATAACAATCTAGATTTTACAGCCTTCAGAATCAGATTCTCGATATTTAATTGCCACATCACCAATGAGTGCAAAAATAACATACAGTAACATAATACCACTGCAAAAATCATAGTTTCCTTATACCATCATTAACCTTATACCATATATCTTGCAACTCTTCCATAGCTAAAGTTGTTTTCTGCTTTGTTTGCTTTGGTGCTGGAAAACTGATATTTACTGAGCAGTTCAAAGTTGCAGCATTCATTTGAGAGAGGTAAACAGTACAGATAAATACTGTATAACATGCTGGCTACAGGGCAGCTTTCTGTTTGTCAGAGGTTTCCTGCACCCACCCAAAAGAAAGGCAATGAGATCTGAATTGCTAATTGGCAGACAGGTCGAAGTTCTGTGCCCAGGCCTTACCAGGATAGTTACTTTAACCACTGTGACAGGTGTAATTACTGCCCCACTGATTTCTTAATTGGTGAAGTAGTGTTTTTCTTGGGCCTGCTAAATGGATTATTGACCTCCTTGGAAATGTGTCTGCCTTCTTTGGGCAAGTACCATCACTACTGTATATATAAAGACAACATTGCTTGTTCTTGGAATGCTAGTTAAAACTAAGAAACTAAGAACAAGAGTGAAGACAGACCAGACTGTGTAGACTATTATAGTTTTTCATGTTTGTATCTGTTGCGCTGCCCACTGAGTATAGTCTGATATGTACTTATAACTGCCCTTCCAAAGTTCCAGAGTTCAACAACCAGTGTGCTCCATATTTAATTCCACCTGTTTCCACATTTCATATTTCCTTTGGAAGGTAATCTGCTTCTTGTTTAGAATAATATTGTTTTAAAAAAATTAAATATTATGATGTGAGACATAAGATTTACTTAATAAAACTGATTGTAGTCTAACATGGTTTCCTTATTGTTTTTATAATTCTACAATACAGTACATATCATTGAGCTATTCAAAACCAGAATATTTGCCTAAAACAATACCTAAGAATACCTTGCTGTCCAATACATCAGATATTTTCTGTATTACTATTTTCTCTACTCAGTATTAACTGAAACATTAACTGAAACATTTCAGGATTTCTTTATATATTAAGGATAGCTTAAAAGTAAATTGCCTCAACACTGTCTTATATATAATATACTGTATACAACCGAACACAGTCTTGTGTTAGAAAGTTTTACTTTTTTATCTTTAATATTGTTTTTTTTTATTTCTATCAACTGGGGTGAACTACAATGTACAGATTTAATACTTCTGGCTAAAATAGGAATGTACAATGTTTTTAAGAGTGATACTTAGCTGATAGTGGGTCTCAAGATACCTAATTAAAAGATCTCTGTCCAGTTCTAACTGTTAGTTTAGGGATATCTCCATCCCCTGAACTCATGAGACTTGACTTTAAGTTGTTTAGAAATTAATTACTTTTGGCTTTGATGACTACTTTTAATTACTCATTTGTATGGTCTGGAGATTAGTTTACTGACAATCACTTTTAGACTTTCATGTGTTTCATCATTTACTGTATATGAAAAAGCTGAAGCAGTGGGTCATTCATTTCAAAGACAGAGCCTGATCTTAGAATACCATTGTCTCATTTTGTTCTACTGCTTTTTCAAACACATTATACAGTGTGTGATCTGCTTTGGCTCAGTTTATCACAAAGACCTAAGTTTCACCATGAATGAAGTTCACTTTCTCGGTTAAATAATCAGACATCAAAACATTAATTATTAATATATCTAAATTATTTAATCTAATTTATTTTGAATTACTATGTCAGGTTAGAATTAACAATCCTTGCTTCTCAGATCTCTGTAGCCAACATGTCAACTTACAGGCAAGCAGAAAAGATCTTTTAAGTGCATTAATTATTGGCCTAAAGGGGTAAGACAATCTATTGCCAGGAAGAAATTTGTGAGTGGAGTTCAGAATTAGGATTTGGAAGTAGAGAGAAGAAGCAGAAGTAGCGATTGCGTTCTGAGCAGTATAAAGAATACAGTGTATACTGTGATTAGCATTTAATAAAATTAATTCAATCTGAATGTGTTTTCCACCACCATTTAATGTTTTTTAGAGAGTAAAGCTTGCTGCAAGTGCATTCAGCCAGAGAAAAAAATAAGTTGCTGTGATAAAGCAGGTAGAAGAGTGTGCCACATCACATTGTGACCTTAAAAAGCTTCTCAATCTAATGCCATTCATGCTATGTATGCACAATGTTTGATATATGTATGGTAAAAGCAGAAATGTGAATACATAATGCAAAATATGTGAAGCAAATATGCACATGTAAAATATTCTCAGTTCTCAGAAGCTAAGTAAGGATGGGACTAGCAAATACTGGGGTGGAAGACCTTTAAGAAAAACTGTGATTCTGCTGTGAGTCGACAAGTAGATGGCATTCTTGACCACTGTCATACTACCAATCACACTGTGCCATTGAGTGTGGTATAACATAGTGGTGAAGCTTTTGGTCTCATGATTCACAGGAGCAGTTTTAATCAAAGTCAAGAGGATCTAGGCCACCTAATGCTCTCTCTATACAAACACCACTCTGTCTATTGTGGAGTCACAGTGAAAGTTGGCTGCGGACATGTTACACCTTCAACTAGCAATGTCTGAATAATAGAGCTCAGTCTGTACTTTGAGCGAATACCTCTAATGGTTGAACACTTGCAAGTTTCTCCTTAATTAACGTTCTTCTACTGTACTTATACTCTATACTGTACATCTTAAACAGTTAATGTCCAGATTGCAAATGCCTGCATATTTCAACAACACAAGATCTTTTAAGTGCTGAAACTGCAAAATTATTTGCATTTTGAGTCAAAGTTCTTGCTATCTAATATTCTGTTGCATATTTATTACCCCCACCATAAGAGTAGTTAATTCCATTCTCACTTTCATTAATATATACATTATGGCTGATGGACTGCATTTGCGGAACAAATGTACATTACATGGTTCCCAAGATACAATTAAAGCTTGCTAGACCATAGATAGTGCCCCAGTCAGCTATGTGACTATGAAGCAGTATAATAGATTTCTCAGTCACTTATGAATTGCTGCTGGGGTTACACAAGGCACATTGATGATAAGCTTATGTATGCTCTGAGCTGATTCTTAAAGCTCAATGAGGCCTTAAACACACAAGCATGGAAAGTAACAAGAACACTATTCTAAAAATTAAAAAAAAAAACTATCCTGTGTGTTGATAATTAAGCAAAATGTAAGCATGTGAACAGTTTGATCTAAGTACCATCCAATAGCGATGGTTTTATTTTATCATTTACATTTTGGTAGTATGTTTTTATTAATTGAAACACACTACACATACATAGAAGGTAAGGTACTTGAATATGGAATCAGTATAATGTGCTGTTTTACATTTTTCAGATGAAGACAGATTTCCATCAAGATTTATATAAAGATTACAAGATAGACTGACAGCAACCACATTATAAGTACATCATCAGTATTCACGTTTTATTGCATATTGTATCACAAACGGACGACATGATAGATTGTGCAAGCTGGTTTACCAGCGCGATGATGTCACCGCCCTTCCCTGTGAATAGCAGGGACCGCAGCCGTCGGGCTGACTGGAGATCTCCCTTTAGCTCAACTGGCTGGGTCCCTGTTGAGTGATGCCGGAGGCCCGGGTTTGAGTCCCCAGTGGTGGGGGGCCGACATGAGGCGGCAGTGGTGAGAGCGCTGCTATATTATTAAATGTAAGTTTCCATTTTTAGGGAAACATCTTACACCAAGTAGGCACAGACTCTTTTCCAGAGGTTTATTCCATGTCTGCACAAGAACTAATGAGATGCATCTGATCAATATAGGTTTAGGGAATGTAGCACAAAAATTTATCTTCAGACTCAATGAATTTGATATATATTTTAAATATAAAGATCACTTTTCTCACACAGATCTCACAAATATAAATTTGCGTCTTCTGTTTCACTGACACTTGGCTGAAACCCAGCATTCCCGAAATGCTGGTCAACCCGTCGGATTCATGCTTTATAGAATGGACCGCACAGCTGATTACACTGGCAAGGAGGAAGGAGGTGGAGTGTGTTTCGTGATTAATAACCTTTGTTTCACTGACGCAGACATTTTCTACAGATCTTGCTCATCTAATCTGGAATACCTGAATACCTCACTATAAAATGTCCCCTTTTTTTACCTACCGAGGGAATTTACGACTGTTACTATGATCACTGTGTACATTCACCCGCATGCTAATGCTGAAGCAGGACTCAGCAAACATGAAAACACGCATTTAGAAGCTGTCTTTATCGTGGCGGTGGATTTTAACCACTGCAGCCTTAAAAAAGTATTACCAAAGTACTTTCAACACGTCTTCGTTCCCACTAGAGGCAATAATACACTGGATCACTCTTACACCAAAGAATTAGTAACAATATCTCCTCTGCCGTGATCCAAAACAATGGAGCTCCACAAAGCTACTGTCTCAGTCCTAGGCTGTACTCCTTGTTCACCTATGACTGTACAGCCACTTACAGCAGCAACCACATTATTAAGATTGCATATGACACCAGTTATCGGGCTGATCAGCAATAATGATGAGTCCCCATACAGGTGTGAGGTGGAGTTTCTTACAAGATGGTGCTTTGACAACAATCTGGCTCTAAATGTCAACAAGACAAAAGAGCTCATTGTGCTCTTCAGGAGACCCAGAGTGAGTCAAGCCCCATTCAGCATTAATGACACAGCAGTGGAAACTGTCAGTTGCTTTAGGTTTCTCAGTCTGACTTGGCTTGGTCTTACAACACTGTAGCCGGTCTGAAAAAGGCACAACAGTGCCTGCACTTTCTATGGTGCTTAAAGAAATGCGGTATGGGGAAGCAGCTACTCATCAACTTTTACTGCAGCACCATAGAAAGTGTCATCACTAGTAGTATCTCTGTGTGGTACAGCAATACTAGAGTGCATGACAAAGGCACTCTACTAAGGGTCTTTGTCAGTGGGACAGAGGATTATAGGATGTGATTTACCATCAATCGGTGAGGTTCACACCACCTGCTGTCGCAATAAAACATAATCCATAATTCAGAGTCCCAAGCCGGTCACAAACTGTTCTCCCTCCTGCACTCTGGCAGGCAGTACCGCACTATCAAAGCATGGAACACTAGACTTAAGAACATCTTCTATCCCACTGCAGTGCTCATCTTTAACATTGAACTGCAATGTTTCAGACTCAATGCATGTCTCGCTATGCACTTTTTGCATGGTCTACCATGTTTTTTTTTCTTTCACCACTACATATTTATTGCTCTGGTTGTATTATTAAAATGTCATAATGTACTGTCTACATTGTTTGGTGTTGTCTGTTGTATTGTGTCATCTGCTGTACTGTGTATGTCCCGAGAGATCAGTGCGAATAAGTATTCCAATGTATATGTACATATGGCAATAAACTCCTCTACTCTACTCTCTACTATACAAATAGGGAAGATACTGCTACATTTGAATATATCTTCCAACAAACTCTCATCACTTATTTAAATATACCATTCTGGTAGTTATTTCATAAGGAGAAAGGCTTCAGAATATGACCTAGTTTTGCCAAGAAACCAATAGAATAGTTAATGTGTAATGTGATAAATCAAGTTAAGGAAATTTGCAAAGTTAAATGTTATAATATAAATAATTCCCCTTTATAATCAAATATATGACAATAGGAACTGTCTAGGGAAGGTATGCATTGTAAAAGGAAGAACAGATATTTTAAGCATTTTTGGAGCTCAAAATGGTGAGACAAAATACTGCACCACCCTTGCTTGGACAAAATCATTATTCTTTACACTTCCAATAGTAATAGGATGTGTTTTCCAGATAGTGACATAGTCATCTACATGTCTAAAACACAGATATTCATTAAATATAAGGCATTCAGGTCTTAGAGAGTAATTTGAAGGTGAAAATCTAAGATAATGTGAAAAGTTTTCAATGGGATACATTGCATCACAAAAACATTTGAGAAGTCACTAAAAAAATCCCAAATAAAAAAAATTATGTTACTGTGACACAACTTGAATGCTGGAATTTTCAACCTTGCCAAAAACGTTGTCACAAGAGAAAATTTTTTTTTTTTCAGTTTTAGCATGGCTGTATGTGCTGCAGCAAGCTTTAAACTATTCTTAAAGTGAACCATCTGTTGTGGAATGAAAGTATTCAGCTTATTGTTTCATGTTAGCTCAGATTTCTCTGTAGTTTATGTAGCGTGAGGGTCTACTCAGGTCAATGCAATTAAAACAGAGATCCACTCTAAATTCTCCTCACAACTACAAAATCCTGGATAGATCTGAACTAATGCCACCAGTATTCCAAACATTTTTACTGCCCCAAGCCAATGTGCTAGCAATGGTTTTACACTGTAAAGTGTCCTAAAATCTATGCATGTGTGCAGGTTTTTAGTTGGATAATTACAGTATTCACTGCAGTATCAGTCCATGGCTGCTAAAAGTAGCTAGTAAATAATGAATGACTGCGTTTTAAGGTTGCAGTTAACATACCTTCAACAAGCCAGTGGTACTCCATTTCAGCATTTTTTTTTGCAGACAGTGCATATTTTGACAATTATTGCGAGCTGACAACCCCAAAACCTTCCCTTGATTACACTATGCTGTCGATCATTTATTCAAATTAGTTGACCCCATAGTCCTTTCGTGTCAACATTACATACAGTTTCTTTAAACAGAAAAAGTCTATAAATATAAAACAAATCTTACAAACTAGTGTAATAATAGAACCCTAAACAAATATGCTAGATATTTTGTTATGTTAAAAGGAAATTGTAGCTTCAATAAAGAAATTATATGAGAAATACTATATATGCCCATATGGTATTATCTTTTTTTAGACAGCGAAAAGGCTATATTCTTTTAGAAAAAAAAATAAAAAATCAAGTGTTATTGAAAGTAAAGAAGCAAAGAGAAAAATCACAATTTGTCATTCATTTATGATCCCTATTTATTTAAATTACAGTGCATTCATTTAGATGATTTTACAATCTTATTGTTATATTTATATTAGTTACCATTACCTTTAGATCTTCAAATGCATCATGTGTGTATTATCAATTAGATTAATAACTGGTAGAAGTAAAATGTTACTTTTTTTTTCAATGTGCTGAGCTGATGTTTTGCCAAGAGAAGCTTTTGAACTTTTACAATTAATGTTTAATACAGAGCTCATGAAAATTTAAACACTAAAGGACGACTTGAAATCTTCTATATAGCACAGGAAACAAAATCCATGCATGCAATGAAAGGCCAGTGTGCACAAGATTCACTATGGTGGCTCCAGTTTTTGAACCTACTCTATCTAACGAAGTCATAACTCACGGAAACCCAGTTAAGGATTCTAGCTGTCAGGTGAAAATGAAGAAAGATATTTTGAGGCATTGACATCACTGACATCCCTCATTTACAGTTCTGCCTGAATCAAAAAGGTTTTAACACTTAGGCCAAGAGCAGGCATTTTTAGAACTTTCATTCCATACCATTTCAATGCTTTATTCTATCTCTTAATTACCAAAGTCATCTTCAGCACCAGGGTTAAGCATCAATTAAATAATTTGCTATTGGAAGGGTCCTGTAATGGAATTGAATTATAAAGGATCCTGCAAACATTATTACTGCTACTATTATTACTAGTAGCATTATTAATAGCATTATTACTGCTATTATTTATTTTCTTTTTTAGAGCTGTTGCAGGTCAAGTTCATGTTGCATTAAAACTTTTTACTATGTCTCTGAAAAACTCGGAATTTGTGGATAATTCATATATGCATAAGTAGCTGTACAGCTAGTGCCTTTATCTAAATTAATTTATCTGTTTAAATCTTTTAAGTTCAGTAGATGTAAAAGCCTAGTTTGGAAAATTAATGTGAAAGAACACATTATATGCAGTATGCCTTTACTTTAATAACTCAGATTATAATGTACACTATGTATTCAGCCTACAATACATAACATTTTAACTTCTGCCACAGCAGTCTTCATATATTTATATTTTACACTAATGGTTTAGCATTAACAGAGTTAATGTTTCTCAATGTCTTAAGGCTGACAAAGAGACATAATAGCTATATGAACAGCTATATTTGAGCCATTTTTTTTCTAATTACAACACTTCCTTTTAGATATGATATTTCCTTATATATTAAATGTCTCCGTACAAAGGATAACAGGGTAAGAATTCTTTCTCCGACCTCAATTTCAAGGAAAAAAGGTTAATGGATGTAAAAAAGTAGCTCTTTCTGTCACGCCCTCTGCAGCCAGAGGGCGCTCCTACTGTGTCCTGTCTCTTGTTTCCGGTGTTTTGCTGTCCTTCCGGTGTCTCTCTCTCTCTGGGGCTATATATGTCCAGGTCTTTCATTTGCCTTGGCTCAGCATTGACGTTCGGATGTCCCGAAACCCGCCTAGCACCAGGTCGCCCCACGTCCGCTACCTGAGGGCATAGGTTTCTATATGGCATTTCCTGAACAGCTGAGCCCGGGCTAACCCCTGTCTCGCCGCTACGCATAGAGTCTCTTACGCTCTCCTGCCATTATACGGTTCGTCCTTTCCGACATCCGTGACACTTTCAAATACAGAAATGAGAAATGCTAGGTAGGAAAGATAAAGAGTGGCTTGCAAAGTTTCATGCAGTATGTTTTTCATTTGATGTTCTTACATGACCTTATAATACATTGCAAGTGCTTTTGCAGCATTTCTAATTAATTCATAATAACTGAGAGTAACTATTAACATAGAATCTTTAACACATTAAAGATTCATTGCTGGTTATAAACGTTGATTATCTGTCTGGGTTTTTTTCACTCTAGCTGTTTTTAAATTAACCATACAGATAGGATATGTCAATCTAGACTTTATGGTAAGCAAAGCACTCAGTAATCATAAATTAATCATTGCTTTACTTAATTTTTACAACTTGGAGAAAAGATGATCTAATTATTACATGTTGAAAGGAGTAGAACATTTTTGAAGACTGCAATTTATTTGACCCTTGTATCCCTGTGAATATTGTAACACCCTGAGGGAAGAGTTACCGTATAGAACAGGCACATTCTCAATATAAAATTAAAGAAGGCTCAGATTCAGAAGGCTATAAAACTACAAATTCCAGAAGCCCCTGTGAGGCTTGGAAAGATTTAACAATTAAGGGGATCTGATACACCTAGAAGAAAACTCAGGTTCAGGTTTTTAAGGAGGAGGTTTAAGGTACACCAGAATTTGACTTTGGACAAAGATAGATAAGGACAGTGACAGGAAGCATTTGGAAATGGGTTAAATTTTCACTGGCTGAGGAACATGGTTTTGTTGAAGAGAAAACCTTGATTAGACGTAGGACATGGGAACAGAATTCATTTTTCAACTATAAAATGGACATACTTGTGCTTTGTTGGTGAAAAACACCTTTATAAATACAGTATGTAAACCCAAGCCCCTAGTTTATTGCAATATACAGTAATTAATCTCAAATTATGTATAGATTTGATTAGAGATCTTTGTTCACTATTTATATACTGAGCATCAAAAGAAGATCAACACTTAAAACCACATCAAATTTGCAAGATTAACAGGACAATTACAAAAACTGTTGTAATAGATGCAATTACATTTTATTGAACAGACATGACAAATTTAAATTCTGTAAATTTGTTATACTGATTAACATTTGTCATCATCAAGGTTGATTAACATCTGATGATAGTCACAGGCTAGTGGCATGTGTGGGGGGGCACCATTGGAAGCTGTACAAGCTGTACTGTACATCTGTGAGGCATGCTCACACCAGATTGGAGATGCAGAATGTGTACACGTGTTGTCCTTCTAGAATGCTGTCACGTCACGTTGACTGGACAACCATGACTGGATCATAGTAGCACCGTGCAGTCAGATTGCCGTCAAACACACAATTGTATCCTGTAACAACAAAACAAGTATGCCAGCCCATTACACTTGTGTCTCCCAATCAATTGATCTTTTGTACTCAACAATCAGTACATTGTTCTATACTGTACAGTACATCAGCCTCAGACTCACTGACATGAGTGTGAGGATGCTCTACACAAAACCTTGACTTCAGTAGCTCAGTTAGATCCTAATAAATCCGAGAGAGAGACAACATGTCTGTATGCAGAGTATATTTGATGTAGCTTGCCTGGATGACGAAGTTTGCTCTTGCAACTCTCACTGTGAAACTGAAACAGACACAAATGAGCACACACTCACACCAGGGCCAGTTAACCTTCCAATATGTCTTTCGTCTGTGAGAAGAACTTGGGGGTCTCAGAGGAAACCCACATGAACACGAGGAGAACACACAAAATCCACATAGATAGCACCACAGGAAATTAACCCAGGGTCCAGCACTGAAAGGCAGCAATGTTAACCATTACTCCACTATGCCACCCCTCTGAAAAAATAAGATTTTTTTTTCTCAATGTATGCTAGTACATACTGAATCTGCTACTGACATTAGATATTTTTTAACCTTCTGAAGTCTCCCTTTTTGAGCAAATTACTTCCATTTCATGTAATTTTGTTCAAGAAATTGCTTGTAATTTGCTGTAAGGGATGCAGGAATTTCTGGAATGTAGTTTAACCTTTGGGCGATATAATTTTTCCTGGGAGACGCTAAGTACCAAATAAATGCCTGTAACATTGGAATTAACTATAGTCCAGGAAAGAGTGGGGAACTATGTCAGTATATGAGTTGCAAAGGAACAAGTAGAGGCTAATTTCAACAGCTACTTGAAAATCAAAACAAAAGATGACTCACTACAGGAAGGCTGCAGAAAATGTTTTTTTATTTCTTTTTAATTTTAAAGTAGAAATTGGAATTAACCTCTACCTGTTCCTTCATTCCAGTTATATTGGCTGTAGCTTTTTATGTGAGTGGTCCAAATATAAATAGTTGTACCAAATAAATTATTCCTATCAGTGTGCAAAACAGCAGAAGGGCACTGCTGTGTGCAATCTGTGAAGTAAAGTGCTATAGGTGTGTAGGTTCATCCACTTCTTAAAACAGTAAGTTTTCAGTTACACTTATCCTTTATAAGAATCAATTGTATAACCATTGTAACTGTTCTTCATTGTGGAACACATTTTTGATTAGTCAGTGGTTGATGTGTTCATTATGTTGTTATTTCTTACGTAAATTTAGTTGGAAGGGTTAAACAAATATCTTTTGGTTTAATACAGAACTTCAGGTTAGTCGGATGAGTCTAATTCATTAGCGATACTTACCAGGGCTCATTATTTCAACTTTTTATAAGACAGATTTAAAATAATAAAACAAATTATAATAAATGTGTTGGAACCATAGAAAAGCAGATTTTGGTCATACCTTTTTTTAATGTGATCTTATGTACCCAGCATAACACCTTAAGTTATAGTACCATAGGTTACATATGATATTTATGAATTTTGTTTTAAAAAATAAGATACTATATAATTAATAATTAAAAATATCTAGTTATAATACATTAATAAAATATTATTATGTTATTATATAATCTTATATAGCCTCTGTGAATCTACTACATAAGATCACACTTTAAAATGTTATAAACATTTTGAATTAATACTTTTGTTTTAGCTTTTCTCTCCCTTAATTTTAGTATACTGGGGAATATTTGGATCACTTCACAAGAAATCACAAAAAATGCTATGTAATAAATGAATAAGTAATAATAATGTGTTATTCCTTCAATTATCCCAACACCAGAAAGAAAATAAACAAGAGTATATGAAACAGATGAGTAGATGAAAGGCAAAGGGAAATATATTGCCTCTTCAAGACTCCTTTGATTTTCATTCACTTAGAAAAAAGCTCAACCCAGAAAGAATAAAGCTAAGTTTCAGCACGTTATAGCACCAGTAATGTCTAATTGTCATCTTTCTATGACCCCTGAAAGGGCAAGATTTTGCTTGAACAGCTAAATTGCTCTCACAAACAAGCCCTAAGGGGCTTGCCTCTGCACTCTTTTCCTTGCATTTTACATAATTTAAAATCCTGGACGACTCATTATAAGAGCTGGGTATTTATTTCCTCTCACTGTTGTCTTTTGCGTCTGATGATGATTCAGTGTCTCTGGCTAGAGATTCAATGCCTTAATCTTAGTGAACACCATCCTGAGGGGAAGCAGTAGTTTAATCTTCCCTCTGACGTACAGGACCTGGCAGCTGATTGTACAAAAGCCCTTGGATATGAAGGGTGCTGGGTTCAGAATTTTTTTAAAAAGCACTTTTTTTCTCTTGTTCTAAGAATGACAAACTGTTTGGAAAGCAAGGTATATTTTATTCATGTTTTTTTTATATTGATTTAGGATAGATCTCAGAGTGTCCTCACACTAAGCATTAAATTCATTTAGAAAGCTTCATCCCCATTTTGATCTACATTGGTTGAGTTATGTAAAGCTATGAAATCTAGTCTACGGTTTTCTTTATGCATACATTTTTGTAATGAAAGTAACTGCTATTTATAAAGCTGTGCAATAATGTATATATTTAAAACAAATACATGATTCTCATGTGTTGTGCTTCCTCAGAATATTCTTAATATTCCGTGACTTCAGAGACTGGTGGTGGTTTTGTTGTAAGAAGTATTGTACTGTATAATACTTGTCTAGACACTTTTGTCTCTTGTCTATGTATCATGACTTTGAAAAAGGAGAATAGTCATGACTCCTCCTGCAGACTCAAAAGCCTCCAGCGTGGATTTTATTTGCAACAGGTATTGCTATAGCACAGTGAGATGATGATTCTAAATGTAAGCCTTCCAGCCCATCTCTGACAACATACTGTTTGAACATAACCAAAGAATTGTAGCCATAATGAACATACCAAATACATTAGTCTGGCTTCAGATTTGCGACAACCAAGCTTTAGAATTAATCCACAGATATGAATAAAGGGTGTTTACAGGAATATCAAGTTAGGA
The DNA here is from genome assembly GCF_055471065.1 of Atractosteus spatula. Lineage (NCBI taxonomy): Eukaryota > Metazoa > Chordata > Actinopteri > Semionotiformes > Lepisosteidae > Atractosteus > Atractosteus spatula. The sequence goes on from NC_142712.1 coordinate 53,856,979, forward strand.
ATTCAAAGTTCATTGGAATTCAAAGTCTTGTGTTACATATAAGTGATCAATGAAGTAACTCACCAAACATTGGATGTACACAACTGCATTTAACACAAGAGTGAAATAATAGTGCAGTATGTGAAGGATGCCATTGATGATGAAGCAATTGGATTAATAGTGTTAAATTGCAATTCCACTTCCCTTTGTATAAAAGTTCACTATGCTGAACACATCTTTCTATCATCCCTCCCTCCACGCCAGCAGAATTTTCTCCCTTTCTCATTTCTCATAAGTGAGAAGGGATGTGACAGCACTGATTTCCGAACAGCATTGTCAGTTGTTAAGCCAGGCAAGTTAAAGATGGATAACCTTCAACTTGTTTCATTATGAGAATTTGACCAAACAAAAGTATGCATTCAATTCATTTTGGTATGTACTGTATGGAAACTTATTAGTGCCACAGAGAAAAAAAATTAGCCATTTCTATGTGTTACAGAAACAACGAAAACAATACATGTTTAACCTGGAAATGCTTACTGACACGTGTTGTACTTAATGTATACAAAAAACAGAACATATTTTCCTTTAGATTTGTTATTTTTCAAAAAAGGGCAGTGTGACGATATTCTACTGTTGTTAAAGTCAATGTTACTTTGCATGGGACAATATTATTGCATATACAGTACAATGCAATATACAGTTTTAATATAATAGGCAACACTGTTCACAAATTAACCATTGTGTTTAAACGGAATAATTTTCTTATATAAATGAACTACTTTTCTTGTATAAATGAGCTATTTATCTTGTACAAACGAGATGCTATATTGTATTAAAGAGTTATTTTTTTATTCTCCACGGCGTTAATAAGCTTCTGTAGGTATGATCACAGGGGATGGAGGGAGGAAAATAACAAGCAGAGTTATACATTTTCATTTTCATAAAAATGTATGGACATAAAGCCCTCAGAGATATATCTATATTTCATTTTTTCTGTTAGGAAACTTCGAGGTAGAATGAATGCCTATGTTTGATGTAGTATGCATTGTATTATAATGACTTCATTACTCGTCTGCTTTGAACTTGCAGGGTATGTCTAAGGAGTTTAAAATTGCCTCATTGGAAATATTTTTGTCTTATGATTGAGAATAAAGTAATAATTAAGTAATAATTCCTGAGAAGTAGGTCAATTCTTGCTACTGCAGTTAATGACCACATTGTCCGCTAATGCCATGAGACAAAGTCAGATGACATTAATGTCAAACCAAAAGGTCATTAACTGCCAAGAATGGATGTATTTTGAATGGGTTATTGCTGCTGTAAATCATGTTATCATTAGAATATTGTGCTGCCATTGTATTAATGTTTTAAAACAGATGCTGTTTAACAGTTGAAAACTATGGATTAAGGTAACATTGCCCATTCAAATCTTTAGAAGCACAAATACAGCTTTCAGTTCAAGATTTTAACATTTGAAAAGTAGAAATGTGTTAATACCAATCCCTAGAACAAGATGAACTGCTGATTTTCTGATTAACCCCAAAGATGAGTAGAGAAATAAAAAATGCTCTGAAGAATTATAAGAAAGATTATATCAGAGAGGAGGCCATTCATCTCATCTAGCTTGTTTGATTGCTCGCCATTAAATGATCCAAGGATTTCATTCTGCTGTTTCTTGAAAGAAGCCAGAGTATCAGCTTTGACAACATAAATGCGTAGCATATTTCAGCTTGTTATTTACTCTTACAACCCCTTGAGTAAAAAAGTGTCTTATGTTCTATGTCATAAATGTATTTTTCATAGTTTCTACTTATCTCCTGTGCTTCTTATTTCACTGTTGATTCTGAAGTTGTCCATAGGGTTGGTTTTGACAATGTCTTAGAGGTTTTCTAATATTAGAATCTAGTCACCTCAGTGTTCTCTGATGAAGATTATTCTAAAGATTCAGTTTAGAATCAGTCTATGATGATCTTTTAATCCTAGGGACGTACCCAGCTGATCTCTTGAATTATTTCCAGAGAGCAATATCTTTTGATATTTGGTGATTAAAATTGAACATAATATTGCAAACATTTTAACATCCTCATTTCTAAAAGCCATTAAATCCTAGAGGTAATAAACATGCATAATGTAATATACTGTACACATTGAATCATAGAAAAGAATGAGTTCTGCTGACTCATTAATAAACACACCTAAGCAGATAAAAGATAAAAAAAAACTTTGTTATGTTTATCAAAAGGGAGATGATCACATATTATCTACCATTTTGGTAACTAAAATAACCTTCATATATAAATCTAACCTTACATAACAATAACACACACAGATTTTACTTTGTCATTATTTATTATTTAAACAAAAAAATCAGGCAAAATTCAGTAGCCTTGTGTAAAAAGTAAGTGCACCCTATGATTCAGTAACACATTGACTGGGAGAAGTAGTGACCCGCTCCTCCTTACAAAACTGCTTCAGCTTTGTAATGTTCAAAGGCATTCCTCCTTTATGCACAGCTCTAAGTCCTGCCATAGCATCTCAATGGGGTTGGGGTCTGGACTTGGCCATTCCAAAATCCTGATTCTTTTCTATTCAGCCATTCAGTTCTAGATTTGTTGGTGTATTAGGATTTTATGCACTTTTGTATATGCTTCAGCTGTTAGACAGTTGGTCTAACATTTTCCTCTAGAATGTGCTGGTATAGAGAGGAATTTATGGTGGACTCAATGACTGTGAGGTGTCCAGGTCCTGTGGCTGCAAAGCAGGCTTAAATCATCACCACTCCAACACCATGCTTGACGGCTGGAAAGAGGTTCTTGTGGTGATATGCAGCATTTGGTTTTCGCCAAACATGTTGTTTTTCATTACGGCCGAAAACAACTCTTTGGTCTCATCTGTCCAGCGGTCATAGTTCCAGAAGTCTTGTGGCTCATTCTGGTGATATTTTGTAAACCTACTGTAAGCTGTGCAGCAATGTTCTTTTTGGATAGGAGGGGTTTTCACCTGGCTACATTTCCATGAAAGCCATTCTTGTTCAGTCTTTTCCTAATGGTAGCATCATGAACTCTAACATTTACTGTATTGACAAAAGCCTGTAGATCCCTGGAAGTAGCTATGGTGTTCTTTGCAATCTCTACGAGCATCATACAGTGTGACCTTGGGGTGAATTTGCTGGGACGTCTGCTCCTGGGTAGACTGGCAACCATTTGTAAATTATCTTTCTCACTGTGGAATGATAGACTTCATATTGTTTGGAAATGGCCTTATAGCCCTTCTCAGACTGATGAGTAGCAACAATTCTTTCTCTGGGACTGTCACAGATATCTAGGCATGATGTGTTACCACAATGTTCCAGACTTAGATGAAGGTTAGATATGTCTTAAAATATAAAACAAAAGAATCTTAGGAGGGGCTACTTTCTTTTTCACATCACTGCACATAATGCAATAAATGAAATAATCAAAAGAACACCCAACAATATAAATTTTTACCAGATTTGAAAGGTATTCCACATACAGACATATTACAAGAAATGGCCCTCCCTTGCTGGAACAAAGGAGACACTGGGGCAGGGTAAATCAAGGTGTTCAAAATTCTAAAAAGGGTCAGCAGTGTCAGCTCAGACCTTTGTTTTAAAATCAGTGAATAGCCCTGGAAACAATGTATCTGGAATTAATTTAACTGTTACTGACATGAAATGCAAAACATAAAAAAGTTTAGTACCATAGTAACAAATACTCTTAAAACATTTTACCAGGAACCTTTAAAAGATCTGTTTTAATCATCATCATTAACAGACGATGTAGTTCCTTATATCATTTTGTATTTAAATATGGCACAAGGGTGTGAAGGATACCTATAGGGATTATTGTATTGTATCTTCTGAACATTCTTGCCAACAATCACATCTACTGTATACAGATGAGTTTTAGTCAGGCTTAGACAAAGGAGAACTGGAGGCGAAGGTACAGCTAGCTGTATAAACTCAACCCCCCTTTGAAGGTTAGAATAAAAAGGTGGAGATCTGTGAGAAAGATCTTTGCTGTATCTTTACACTGATGATTCTACCATCAGGAAAAGACTGAACAAGAATGGTTTTCACTGCCACTGCAAGTGCGAAAGACATCCAGCTCATTTCTCCCCAGAAGAGAGAAAGGTCCTGTATTTAAGATCTGAAATTTATATTTAGAACTATTTGAACCATTTTCTTATAGCTGTGGAAATATGTATTTCTTTTTTGTGGTGTCCACCATGTAAGAGAAACCTCTCTGTGTTGTATCTTTATACATTATTTGATATACTGTAGAGAGAAAGGTTCCTTCTGAGTTTTGTCCTCAGTAGGGCCTCTCATGTCATAAGCATGGTTTCACATTTCTGTTACTTAATTTGTGTGTTGACTCTGTTACTGAGAGACTCAGGTGAATAAGTCTTGGTTTTGTAAACGTCTGGATCCAGGTACTCATGCTTTTGTAAATAATTAGATTATTTAGACACACTAGGTTAATGCCTATTCATTTATGCTGAAACCATGCTGTGCCAAGGAACTAAGAAACCATGTGACAATGCTATTTCCTGACTGTAGGGGAAAGTGTTATTATCTTTCATAAATTTGCTTTCTAGACAAGCAGGTGTTGGAATGGACCTTCTCTTTTAAACAATTCCTTATTTATTTACATAACACATCATCTTCCCTCATTTATTACAATATTTTGAAAATGTTTAAATGATGCATTGGACACGTCTATTACTCTAAAAGTAATAATAAATCTTCTTTATTAGATTTTATTAAAAACATAAGCTTACAGCATTTGCATTTTGTTTCTTTTACACCTGGCGACTAATCGTCAAAGCATTAGAATAGATACTAAGAGGCATTAAAAGGCCACAGACTAAAGCATTTGTTATTTTTATGTTTTGATACATCTCTGCACTAAGTATTCCAGAAAAGGTCCTATTCATAGTCAGGTTCCAAATGTCCTAAGTTAGTGTTGGCCCATAACAAAAGCTTCTGCTTGTGCTCCTGTGATGTCCGTTTTATCCAGCAGCTCAATGAGCTAAAACTGAAGCATTTGGTTAATTTATGCCTCTGAATTTCTTTTTAAGTGTGTTTCTAAACTGGCATTTTTTATTCATCAGTTCTTTTGTCTATTATTCTCTCTACATTTGCAGCAGTTACCCATTTGTAGCATGCCCTGAAGCCTTTCTTTCATCTAAAGTTCAAAATCTCTCTACAGGATTTTGTTGCCTGTGGAAGTAGAGACTACTGCCATCTGTACCATCACAAATTGAACCATAACCATTTGGAGAAGTTAGATGAGGTGCCGGGTCTACTCTACTGTCAGCAGAGACAACATCTGAAAGATATTGTGTTTTCTTGGTTCATCACCGTAATCTGTGGTTTACCTACAAAACTAAATAACTAAGTGTTCCAGTACCTGTTAATCAATTACATGTTTGCCATACCAAAAAGATTTTAAAAATAAGCAGAGGTTCTGTGAGGTAGTCATTGATTATATTTTTCATTTTTAGTGACCTTCACAGATCTTTATTAAAACTAAACAGTATGCTATGGTTTTAGTTATTCAGTATGTTACCGTCATGGACAAAAATGAGGACACTCTGCCAATCAGACTTAAACAAAAATATTTAAAGTAATCTTTAAAGTAAAATAATCTTATTTAAAACAAGATATAAATGAAGAACCTACTGTACATAAGCCTCCTGCATTTTTTCCCATACACCAACAGAAAACAGCAATATAGTACAGGTTAAAATGTTCTGTCAGTCGTTTGTTGACCATCAAGAATTTTCCTTTTAGTTAATATGATGATCATGAATACAAATACTAATTTTATCTAATCAAGCGAAGTTGCAAGATATATTCCAGCATTGCTTTATGCTTGTACTGCATCCTCAACATCTCACTACCAAGCTATAATGTGTCCATAGGCTTTTAAAAAAAGTCACGATATCAATACATTATGTAGTATAGAGACATTATGAGTCAAAACCTGAAACTTTCTTTAAAAAAGACCTACTCTTGAAAACTACATGTAAATCAAAGTTATTTACACCAGACTGTCAGTAAATATGTCTTTTAAGATACAAAAGGACAAATTACATTTTATTAAATAAATCTGATGATCTAAAAAGCAACTCAAACGTATGTTTGAGTATGTAAAGATGCAAAACATAATGGATCAGTATTTTATTCATTTGAATTTGTTATGCTCATCATCATCACTAAATATTTTCAATCCAGTGATGGATGAAGGCTGGCCCAGAGTCCTTCTACAGATCTCGATGTTGGAATCCTTGCAGTTATGTTACTCCAGCAAATGTCTTATTTTAATCCTCCCATCTTTGCCAAAGCTTTCCTGTTAGTCTTCTCTGGTCTCTTGGGATCCTGTACAGAATTTCTTTGGCATCAGCATTGATCTCTTCTTCTCGCCATTTGTCCAGACAAAAGCTATTTTACCTCCATGGCTGATATAATAAAACAACGAATTCTTGTTTGCTGTCTTATGCATTCCAAGTTATGTACATATGACTTGGACTTCAGTTATATTAAAATAACTGTTGGCTTCTTTTTATAGAAGGAGCAAGATTTTTTCATTTCATATTTAGACTGATATACAGTATTTACATTTTAAGAGGACAGTTTCTCCAGTAATGAAACTCTATAATTATGGTTTAAATTCAACTAATAAGCTGTGAATTAACTACAAATCACTATTATTTACTAACTCCATTGTCAATACTGGCCATTTTGTTGAGACTTATTGTATTCTATACACAGTTTTATTGTATTCAATGTATTTAAGGTTCGTACCTTCCAAACACCACATCATCAGTTATAGTGTATTATGTCACCCTGAAGAAGTAGTGTGGCATTTTGGGTAATGAACAGTTATTATTTTTAAGCCTTTCAAATACTATTTAAAATAATGTGATTTAAATAATATAAGTCACCTTAAACACCTTATATAAATGTAAATATACAAGCAGACTACATGTACTATATGAAGAAAATAAAGTGTGTGCAAGTGAATTACTTGAAGTGAAAATAATGGAAATAGATGTCTTCCTTGAATAATTTGATAATTTAACAGAAAGGGCTGATTAGAAGGAAGATTAGAAGCAGTACTATTGTCTTTAAAGTGTTAAAGTTAATGTGTTCTCCAGGTAAATACCTGGTAAGTTAACTTTGGTCTTTGTGCCAGATGCCCTGTAAGGACTTTGCACTCATTGATGGAATTACATACAGATTAAATACATTGCAAAGAGAAACAGAAGAAAGGGAATGCACCATGAGCAAAGTAGAGATTAAATAAGTTTTTAGGCTGAGAGTGAGGCTCAATAAAATGTTAACAAGTAAACAGAAACACTATGCCTGCCCCTCTGAAATAAAACAGAAATGCACAGCATGGTCTTTGCAGGTCTGTTATATCCTGAAACAAATTTAAAAGTCAAGGTTGAAGTTGAAGTTCCTGTCGTAGTAACTGATGGATCAGAAAAGGATGCAGCTCTGGATCACTGTTCTGATGAAAATTACAGGGAATACATAACTACTTAATTAATCAGGTTCAATCAATCATACTGTATCATCAATGTTGGAAAACTGGTGTACAGATAGATACAGAAACCTCTAAACAGAATTGTAATTACTACACAGTTACACATCTGACTACATACGCCTATGGCTTTACTGGAACGTAATTGCCTAAAAATGTCAGAGAATCCCATCTGTTATTTAATGAAGGACCAGTTATTTACAGAGTGTAAGGCATTCAGTTTAATAAGCAAATTACAGCCTAATGGATGTGGTAAAAATATGCTTTTGCATACCAGATGTATTTAAAATACATTGCCTACATTACATAAGAGTGAGTTTTAAAGTATGCTGTGTTCAAGTAATAAAGAATTAATCTATATTTTAATTTCCCGTGTTAGATTGGTACAGTCATTGTTAATACAGTTTGTCACACTATCATGATTAAAACAACATTTCTTAGAATGTAAGAGTATTAAAAATAAATAAAAATAATAAACTTTAAATTCTGTTTTAAATTTTAAAACTATGGACTAAATTTTATTTCTGTGCAATACGACAATTATCTACCTATTTTATGCAGTTATGAATTGGTATAATGTTTCTTTTATTCATACATACAAAATTCAAATGCATTTGTATATAAAAGCATCAGTTCAGCCCACAGAAAATTTTCAAGAGTCAAATTTATTGCTACTGTATCTCTATGTCTTTATCTCTGGCCACTGTGTGGAGTAGTTGAATGAATACACAAATTGAATAAAGACAAATGGACTGAAAAACAACATGATGAAAACAGACAAGTAACACTAGATAGAAAAATAAATCAACAGACAAGCTGGCTAGCTGAAATGAAGGTACCAATGCATGCTAATGTATCTATGTTATTTTTTATTTGATAAAGAGTGGCTCCAAGGGAGCATCTAAGTGCTGTGTAACATCATTCAAAGTCATTGCACAGACTTATCTGATGCACATCTACTATAGTTCCCAGTTTAGGGGAATAATGTTGGGAACTTCACCTTATCTGTCTCACCAATAAAATTTTTTCTATATTATATGACAGATATGTACATTCCATTTAAACAAGGAACAATGAAATGTGTCTAATAGTGTTTAACTGTGTGTTTAAATTCAAATGGCTTCTAATATGGCTTTGTCAATAATGAGTTGTGTTTTCATAATTCTGACATCTTTTTTATTGCACAATATATTTCAACAGTTACCAGGAAAATCACTTTATAAATAAAATTAGAAACGTAAATGTTATGACAGAGAACATGACAGTTGCTCGTTAGAAAGTAGAACCAGAAATTTCATACAAAACACCATAACTGTAATAATGAGAACCCCAAATTCATATTTAAACCTATTTCACTGGACAAAGTTGAGCTATACCATGCTGATAAGGGTGAAACAGTTTTCGGTCAGTTTTCTTTGCAAATTTTGCAGTCTTGCAAAGCAGAATTAGAAGGTTCTTCAGGTGGTTGGGAAACAGAGCTTGTTATGTTAACTTATCACATAATAGATAGAGTGATTTGCATGGTGGCACTGAGATGAGCATTGCTGCCTCATGGCTCTGGGGCCCTGCATTCAATTCCTGTGTTTGCGTGGGTTTTCTCCAGGTTTCCTCTACAGTCCAAAGACATACTGGTAGGTTAATTGGGTTCTGGGAAAATTGCCCCTGGTGTGAGTGTTTGCATGCTTGTGTCTGTGTGTGCAATCCAAGGTATATCCTGCCTTGTGCCTGTTGTTGGATAAAGTAATTAGAATATGGATGGATGGATTTGATAGAAATGACGTAATTTTCAAATAGATGCACTGAAATATTCTTTGTTGCACCATTCTTGCAAGTAAAAAGTGAGCAGCATATACAAGAAGACAAGCACATTTACAGTATACTCTCTTTTTCATTTTCATACTTTTCAGTGAGTAGATTAAAAATGGATTTGTGAAGCCTATCAGGGTTGGTGTAATACACACAGGAGTAACTGCAGTGTTGTGGGGGAAGGATAACAATGGCCTGTAAAGGAACAGAAACTGATTTGAAATGAAATCACGAATCTGCTGACTGTGTATACAGGCCCCAGGTGGATTTTCAAACAAACTGGGCTAATTACTTTAAAACATTTTTTCTATCTTATTCTGCACATTACAGAGATCAAACCCTAGGGACATTAGAGAGAAGTCCGTTCTTGACAAGATTTTCATTGCACCGCACATGTTTTTCTTTCAGTGTTTCACAAACAATAGCAAGATGTTTCCAAAATGGATAGGGGGATTTTTTTACAAGGTAAGACAATGCAGTGCTTTCCCTCAGCAGACACTGAGATTGAAGGGGCCACAAGAAATGCAGAGGAATATTTCATTGTCTTGACATTGAATTAAACATGCCGAAGGATGGGCAGGAACAGATTCACAAAATATCAGTTCTTGAACAGTGTTCCTTAGCTATGCAAAAATGTATATAACATTTAGGTACCGATTTAGTTCTTAAAAGTGATAGATCTGATAAAATGGGAAGAAATATAGGCTTTTAGCTATGAGTTAGGGAGCAAAAAGAGAAGCAGTTTTTTTAGAAAAATAATTTCCACCACCTTGAATACAGAACCAAAACTCAGGGGAGAAAACTGACTTTATTGAACGGAACGTTGAATAAAAGAGAAATACAGCTTGCTTCCCAGAAAAATAACCAGCACAAACATGAATGCAGACACACAGGGGGAGACAGAGGGGCTGCCATATTGACAAACTCAAACACACAGCAAACTAAGTAACAGGGGTGAGACACACAACACAATTATTTGCATACCAAAGTTCCACATCCCTTGGACAGAGAGGTCTATCCAATATGTGTCAAGGTCAGTTATTCAATATTTTACAGGATTCTTCCACTTTTAAGGGGCATGTTTCAAGGCAAATGCTCATTAATTTGGTTGTAAGAAAATAATCTATGCCTGGCTACTAGGTTAGAAGACCTAGTGACTCTGCAAAAAGCTAGCAAACCAATGGTATTTTTTTCTCAAAAAAACATTTTCTAAAAATACATTTTGTTTGATTTGTTATTTTATTCCCTTTTTTAAATGCCATGTACTCAGCTGTCTTCATTGTTAAATGTCCCAATCCTTTAGCTTCTCAAGTTAGCCAACCTGTAAAAGTGTCCTCTCCAAACATTCCAACACTTGTACAGGCCTATAGCAGGGGCATTGCTGGTTTTTGTATGAGCTGTCTAATAAGCTGAATATCACCCAGATACCTCTTGGGTTGGCTTGAGTTAGTTCAGTCTAGCCACCCATGATCTTACAGCTTGTCATTCACTTTCAATTTTCTAATGACCTGTGAAAGGACCTTGCCCATACACTTTAAGTTCCTATCCACCCCTACAGTTATTAAAATTCCTTTGAAAGGAAAACTAATTTAGTCTAATGTTCACAATGTATTTAAGAGATCGATACAGCTACAGAGCCTCATCTGTCTGATATTATCTTAAAACAGCAATGCCCAATGATGACTCACTTGCCCTAATAATCTGAACTGCACAACATCAAATATAGAAAGAACATTAAAATATACTGTAAGTTTAACAAACACAAAGTAAAAGAAATGCATGTGGCAAAGACATAAAGAGGGAATTCTCAACTACATGAATTCTTAACTTATGACTGCCTTTAACCTTTTCTTGCAGACACAGGATTTTTATGGTTAATGTATTTTATGGGGAAAAAATCCTACTGCTAATGTAAACTCAAACTATGGAAAAAAACACCATGAGTTGGTAATGCAAACTGGGACTTTGGGGTTAAATTTGGAAATAATGAATAATACAGCATTCCAACATATAATTTATAGGCAGACAGAAATGTAGTTCTAAATGGGGGAAGGCAACATTTAGAATAGTTTGATTCTATTCAAAGGAATATCTTGATAACAGGGTTAAAAGTGGGTTCACTGTACCAGTGGAAAATTACAAATTGATTCAGAATTGTTTTAATCATTTGCATTCAAAATGCTCTCAAAATGTAAATGTACAGTCACATACAATGTAGGACCGCAATTTTTTTCTCAATTTTAAAATAATGTTGAATAACAACAGTTGCAAAAAATAAAAGCAAACCAAATTAGTACCAAAAGAGAAAAGACCTTTTGAAAGACTGGGACTGAATAACAGCTACGTAACCTCTTACAGACTTGTGTATCTATGTAATCTGTTTTAATCAGTTGTGCATGAAACTCTCATTTCCCTCATTAATTCAAAACTAATGTACAGTTCACATTTGTAGATGTTATCATGTCATTTCTAGATAATATAATAAATATTTGTGATATTTATGCTGACATGATACTATAACTTAATTTAGTCTAATTCTTTTAAGCATATACATTTTTGGCTTGAGCCTACCACATTTTAAGGACCTTTTTTCTAACCTTTACATTATTATATGTGATACAGTACATACAGTACATTTAACAATGAAAAATTTAAAAACAATCACAGCTGATTACCTTAATGTTTTAGTTAAGCGTTTAAGGTACATTTATTCTCTTCAATCTGTAAATATGATTGGACATAGCAAATGTCCAATTTGATCTGGCTAGCCATTTGATCTCAAACGTCGTTTAGAAATTCTGTTATGTGCCACTAGACCACATAATACTGAAGCACTAGTGTCTATTTTAGATGTTGTTATGTGTGTAAGATCGCTATCATGACCAAATGTTGCAGATGGAATCATTAATCAATTTAAAGCAGCAGTATGTAACTGAAATTGACCTTCTCAAATCATATTAGAGATTATCCTAAACAGGTAAGCAATTAAACCTGAAGATCACAACTTCACTCTTGCATGTTATTTGAAAAACATCTGAAGCTGAAAAAGGTGCAATGAAAAAAAAAAGAACTGCACAAATATACCACAAATATCTTCAAAAAGGCAATTCAGGACAATGCAATTTCACCTGAAACTGATTACTTTATCTATGCAAACATGTGAAGGCAGATGCAGGTCCATAAACCTAAAGAGGAATAGAAAAGGTACTGATGTCTGATATAGTTAATATTGAATTTTAAAGAAAATGCTATTTATGCATAAAAAGAGATAGACAGGTAGTACTGAGTGAATGATTTTTACTTCAGATCACCACAGACTATCCCATCACATATAATTTGAATATTAATAGGGTTTTTCCTTTGATCACTATAGCACATTGTGCTGTGAGGAAATGCAAATGCTCAGAAAGCTATGTTACCTGAGGCATTGCACTCAGATCTATTTTGATCACCATCAAAATGGATTAAAAAAAACAGTTAAGAAAGTGCCAATGAACTGGCAGGTCAAGAAGGCAGTACTTTAGAGGCATTGAAAACACGAAATAGTGTACTTCAAGATGAAATATCTGAGTGTTCTAAATGCAATCATTCATCTAATTAATAACATTATGCACAATAAACATTATTTGTGTAGTATTAAGTTCACACCTGAAAAGATTTAAAATATTTTTTTAAATAAAAAGAACTCTACTCTACTAAAATTTACTACAAATAGTAAATGCTAGTCCTTGGGAATATTATCACTTGGTATTTTTCATTTTCAGTAACTATTCTCTTTTGTGTATCTGAATTCATCACTTTATTTATGCATGTGGCCACCTTTGGGAACTATACAAACTGTACATGATACATGCTTTTCACTAGGTTGAATATACTGCCTTGGGGGATGCTATGACATTATTTTTGTAGACTCTAGATGAAACTGTCCTTATTCACTGATCTCTGTACCTTAGATGCCACATCTCATTCCAGTTTATCCCAAAAATGTTCAAGGGAACTCAGATCTAGTGAACTTGACATTCAAAGCATAACAGTCACATTTTCCTCATGCAACAAAGCTGATGTTACATAGACAGCATAATGATGTGTGTTGGTCTGCTAGAATGTTATTACACAAGAGTCAACAGGAAAGTCACTAAATAAATCACAGTCATAAATGATCAATTAATCATAACTGAACCAAAAACATTTAATATCTTAAATCTTTATACTTTACTATTATAAAAACATATCTGCAAAACTGAAGTGATAAGTCTCTTTTAATGATTAAATTAAACCAGTGTTTACCATTTGACAAAAACATTTAGCAGGTACAGTAGCTGAAAATCTCATTTTGCTCTAAAATCCTTAAACTGTATATAGCCAGCCAATAAAGAGTGTATAATACAATACAAAAACAGAAAATACAAGACATAAAAGATGGGCAATTTTTTTGTGTGCTTTGCCGCTGCTAAAAGGAGCCTTTAACGTCAGAAAGTTGAAGTTCCTAACCGTATGAGAAATTGGGATTCTAGCAGCAAATGATAGCTCAGCTAAGTATAACCAACATTAAAATGGTAGTAAAAAATCTAAAACATTATTTCTGATTCACAGAAAGCAAGAACTCGCTACATAAGAGATGTCCAGTCCTGGTCCTAGAGTGGTGGTATGTTTCCAATTCAATCTTAATCAGCAGCACCTACTGGTTACTGGCTTAACTGTGCCAACTTAACAGGGCCTCCAAACGCCTTGGTTGGTGCAGCTTTATACTGTAGATCTTAAAAACCTGCAAACATGCTCGCCTTCCAGTACCTGGATCTGTGTTCCTTTTATATGTGAGAATAATTGTTTGGCAAGTGCAAAATCACAAACACTAATTTCTTACCACATATGAAATGTTGTGCTTTGTTTGTTAATTTTATATTGAGGAGCCGAAAGAGGAAACACTAGTGCTTAAATTTTCTACAGGTATATAACAAAAATCCATAATATTGTACTTTGTGTAGTTGATAATTGGTGGCGAAGTCATATGTTGCAAATCTATAATGTTTCATAACTAATTTATTTCATAATAGAATTTCTAAACATATTTTTGATATTTTCAAGCCTGAGCTTCCAGTCAGCCCTTATAGTGAGCTCTGTTAAAGCTTCCTGCATTCACAATTTGCAATAAAAATGAACAGATTCAATTTCATGAACACCTGCTTCACAGCAGAATCCATTTATAGTAACTCATATCAGATGCAGTACATACAGATGATACATACCTCAGGTATTGAATTGTGAGTACCTGGGGAGACATCCCAAAGTTAAGTCCGACTGCCAAGAATATTATGGCTTGATGTTAAATTTTTACTCAGTATTGACATTGCGAATTAATGATAGACACACAGGAGAATCTCGCAAAATAAAGGCTATTAAAATTGACAAGGAATTTAGTTATTTAAATGATTCTCAGAAATAATGAATAATATAGCATGCAACACTAAAATGCTTTGGTAGGACAATTGAGTATTTTTGTCTTATTTTGCACATTTTTGGACTAGGCTGTCATAAGGAAACTCTTGGAATACAATTTTCCTAGTTCTTGGAAAACAAATCTGAAAATTATGCTAATCAGAGAAACCTTAATATACCCTGTTTGGTAACAGTCCAGTGTGTGTGATGCACTCAATGTGTGTGAAAAATTATATACAGGGTGTCATCCAATATAGAAATAATAGGACATTTCTGTAGAGACCTATATGTCATCTATACTTATATGTTTTTTTCATAAAAAACAAATCAATTTAGATTGACTCACAGATTATCCTAAATTTTTCAATAATATACTGTACATATAAATATATGATATACATTAACTTAAAAATAAGCATAACTTATTTACAAAAGTGTACATACTATATAGGTAATGTATAACATATTTCTGCTCAGTCAGAAGGGTAGGTTTTAAGTTTTCCAGCTGTAAATTTCCAAAATTTGATTTGCTTTTGAAAGCTAGATATTACGTACAGTATATTTGCTTCCTGTACTAACAAAATATTACTTACAAATCACAAATAGGGCTAATAAATAAATTATAAAATAAAAATAATCAGCTTGTTTTCTACAAGTTAAAGGTGAAAGCATAGAATAGCTGAAACTTGCTATAAACTTAACTTAAATGTATAGTAACTAGAATGATGCTAACAGCAAATTATTTTTTGCATTTCTTGTTTCTTTATCATGGAAGGCAGTTGTCTACATCATAGTCTTGAAGTTAATTGTAAAATGTATTAAACGTTAGCTCTATCCTTCACATCTTTACTGCAATTCTTATTTAGCAATTCACTAAACTGTACCACATACAGTATACAATTCAAAGTGACACACTTAGTTTTGTGTTTTTGATAGATGAGCAAAGGATTCAACTGCAATTAATTGTTTCTTCAGCTATTATAAACCTCACGTGAAATTCTCCAGAAACGATCAAGAAAGATTCTTCCTGTATCAGTTTATTACGGAAGCGTGTTGCTGTCACCAAGGGAAAAAAATTCTCACCCTTATCTCGTAATTACGAGAAACGTATCTCATGATTACGAGAAAATGATCTCTTAATTAGATTTTAGTGATTCTCGCATACTTTATGTGTTCACGCGATAGCACAATTGTCGTATAATACCTATATCAAGTAGGTAGCTACATCAGCATGTGTAGGCTGCAAAGGAACATGTTAAAGGTTTATTCCATGCTGAAAAGAGAAGAAAAGAAACATAGCTTTTTGGCTGTGTGGGCTTCACAGCCAAAACATTGTGTTTCTTTTCTTCTCTTTTTGTGCGTGGAATAAACCTTTAATTTATTCCTTTAATACTATAGCGCTTTCGGGTTCTCGTGGGTTTGCACCATCGCGGCTCCAACCTCAGGTCGGCCCTCCACCGCTGGGGCTCGAACGCGGGTCTCCGGCGTCACTCAACAGAGAGCCAGTCAGCTGAGCTAAAGGGAGATCTCCCCTCAGTCCGGCGTCTGAGGTCCCTTCACAGGGAAGGGCGGTGATGTCACCGCGCTGGCAACCGGCTCGCACAACCTGTAATGTCGGCCGTGTCCGTTACAAAACCTATATTGCAGCGCTGGACACAATCATTAAACCAAAAGTGCCAGCCAAGTTCACCGTAGCTTCTACGTGCATTCAGTGCACAACGTAACAGGTTGTACATACACTGACATAAGCATTGCTATGTCATAATTACGAGATAATTTGTTTTCCCTTAGTGGCAGCAATGCGCTTCCGTAGTTTATCACCTTTCACTTTAACATGAGATTTACACATTCTGAGGATGTCATTCCAAGGGAAAAACAATCTTTTCCTTACTGGGACAGAGCTTTGTTATCATAAAGTTCAAGTTCAAGGTTCTGAAGCTGCAAAGTTTACATAAAATATTTAATTGGCAAACATTTTTCCACTAAAAAACTACACAAACAGGTAATAATTTCAAGTGAGAATATGAAGAATTAATGTGTTTGAATACATACAGTATTTAATTCCATGGAGTGTTAAACTGTTATACTGTTTATTAATAAATTACAACAAAGCTCATATTCATAACTTTATTGCTCTTGTTTTAGTTTATCTGACATCCCTGCTGAATAATATCATCTTAAAATTAATTCAAATATTAATTAATTGTTTTTGCCAATCAAGTCATAAAAGATTCATGAACAACAGTGGGTTTATTGATTTATAAAACTCTAGATCACCT
Organism: Atractosteus spatula; assembly: GCF_055471065.1. Classification (NCBI taxonomy): domain Eukaryota; kingdom Metazoa; phylum Chordata; class Actinopteri; order Semionotiformes; family Lepisosteidae; genus Atractosteus; species Atractosteus spatula. Next base: position 53,874,053 of record NC_142712.1, read on the forward strand.
TTTTCTTGGTTTTCTGACCAAAATGAGTTGTTTTTGTACAGTAGGGTTGACAAATGTATCTGTAGAGATGTTAAAAATTGTACACCAGAAAAAAAGACTTCTGGCTTTGTTGGCATTTGTTACACTGCCTGCATCTTTATTTTCTCATTTGAATTTCTTCTCTCTGTGCCTCTTTAAGTCCCAAGTAAACGCTGTGTGATTTGTTCTGTAACATGTTTTAAGCACTTGATCCAAGAGGGAATTATCTGTGGGAAATGGTGCATTAGCATGAGAATGAAGGAAATTTACGTTCCAATCAGAAAAAAAAACTGATGAGTTAGAATGCAGATGGGACAAGGAAAAGCACAGTCGCAGAAAAAAAAATTATATATAGAACAATAACTAGTGTACTTTTTCTCCGAAGCAGCAAAAGAAAATGAGCCAGTACTTAATATATTATATGCAGTCACTTATTTTAAAGGATCCTTGCAAAATGTTTTCAAATGAAAAAAGATTGACAGTAAATTGCAACTGGGAGGTTTTGCCACAGCATCCATGCTATGACAACATATATCAATAAAAAATTAACCAATGTCTTAAACTGCTTCAAATTTCTGAATAAAACATTTTCAGAACATTGATGTCATACCCCTGTATAGGAGATAGAAATCAAAGGGCAGTTTATAAGGTTCTTGCTCCACACATCTGAACAATAAGTGATGCAGAGTGGTAATCTTGTTCATCATACAGATTACATATACTGTAGATGATAGCATGTGCCCTGCAAATTAGAACATATTCATACTGAAATAAAAGATACAGGAAGGCACTGTGACCTTTAGTTTCCAAATAATGATAACTGTATTTACCAGTGTTTAGTTACCATTAAATCTACAGCAGTAGTATCATTAGCTGAAATTGGTATTACAGTTACTCTACAATGAGATTTTCTTCAAAAACAATTACTGTTACAATCACGCAGCAGTCTGAATTATACTAAAAGGTAACGTAACCATTACATTTTAACTGTAATTTAATAAAAATAGGTAACACTTTAGTGACTGCAATTGCCACTTTATAAACTCATAAACCTATTAACACTGCAGTGTCTATTAATACATCAGTTTATATTATAAGAACAGTGCAAATCTGATAGTTCCTACCAATCCTGCTAGGTTAATAACACTCTACTAACCCTTGTTATCACAAGAATTAACAGTTCTTTAGCAGTGTTCTGCCACTCCTGTCAATCACATAAGGTTATTGCTTAAAGACACATAACACTTGTAGTATTATTTTGTTTGAGACATTGATATTCAATATAGTCTTAAATTAAGTCAGATTAATTTGATTGGCATTAAATTGTTTAGCACAATACATTTAGCACAAAGATGACTTTATTTTACTGGATTAAATACTATTTTTCTGACTCAATTAACTAATTACTCATATTATTAAAATCCTTTCAGATTTCTTATATTTTTTGTAATCCACCATGTGTTGCAATTCCACCTCCTGGCTGCCAGAGGGCGCCTCACGCAGAGGTACACAGACGGCTGCATTAACTATTGGCCAATCACAGACTGACCAGTGTACCAAGGACTCCACGGTTCCTTCCCAGCCTTTATGTATTCAGTGCTCTCATTCACTTCAGGGCTAAATGTCATAACCACTGGTTTGAGCTTGGACTATCAATTAAATGTTTTTGTCCTGATTTTTGTATTCCCTTTTTTTCCTTTGCTCCTTACTCTTGTCCTGTTCAAGTTCTTTATCCAATTTTGTTCTTCTTTCTTCCATTGTTTTCTTCTGGTTCCTCTGTGTTTCTGTTCTTTAACTTTTTGTGTTATTTTTCCTTGTTTGTTCTGATTTTGGCCTGTTCTTGGACTTTGTTTGTGGATTTAGTTTTCTGATTGTTACTTTCATTCCTGGTCTGTTGGTTCCTGCACAGGGTCCACTTCCCTGGTCATTTGGCTGTTTAGGCAGACCTTACACCCTGAGATTACGAGGACTTTTTACAGAATTACTTTTCATAGTTTTTCCAACGATTTGCTCATCATGGTTAATACAGTTGGTGTGTCTCTGAGGCAAATTTACAGCATTTACAAATGTATGGCTCCTAAGTATTACCAAAACAGCCTTTCTGTAGTAAATTATTTCATGTCCTGTAATTACAATAATGCAGGTGTGACAATGTGTAACTACAGTAATACTGCAATCCACTACAACAATTAAATCACAGTGTCAGGAATGTTTGCTTATTAATCAAAGAAAACAAAACTATGACTACAGTTTCATGGATTGAAGGTATAGAATAACAAGGATGAAAAAGAAACTAGCATTTAGCTTGTGGAGCACTGTGTTCAATAAAGTAAAGCTTTTGAAAACAGCTCTTGTTGCCCCTTGAGCACCCACAAAGCACACAAAGTCAGGACAGCTGTGGTGATGTATTGATTTGTAGTGTTTAGAAAAGTTGAGGGATAACAGCAGTAAGACTTTCAGTCCTCTGGCAATGCCAAGCAACAGCGCGACTTGAGGCTGCAAAGGATTAAAGGTCTACCAGAAAGGTTTTCTTGTATTTCAAAAACAACAAAAAATACTACAAAATACTACAAATACTAAAAAAACTATTATTACCATATTTATAATATAAATAAATCAAAGATGATGAAAAAAATCACAATATATTTAAAAGGAATGGATATTAAAATTAATTAAATTAAAATATTAAATTAAAGGAATGGTGATAAGCTTGTATGGTTAGTAAGCATTAAAACAGTCTTCCACAGACTTCCACACACAAGCTCCAGTATACTAAGAAACACAACCAATATCACAAAAACACAAAATATCAGCTTTTCTCTTAAATCTTCTATAATGCTCTTAAATGTTTCCCTTAGAAAATACAGTAAAATGGTGATGACATTGTAACAGTATCTGGACTGATTATTTTTTGATACAAGAAAAAATATACTTTATTTTTTTAAGACAGTGTTGATTGAAGAACATGTACAATAACTCAAAAGAGTAAGGTCTACAAGGTTCAATTAACATTAATTATATAATATGTATTTATATATTGATATTTATAAAATAATATATATTTATTTTATATTTAAAATAAAAATGTATTCTCATAGCAACCTCATAGAATAAATTAAATACTTTGAAAAATCCATTCTCCCAAAAAAGAATAATTTGAAAGAACATTTGGCAATTTAGAAGAGTTGGCCAAGTCTCCAAAAAATAAAAAAGGCCCAGCAGATTTTCGAAACTGATGGATAACTTCCAAATTTCCCAGATTGGACAGTTTCTATATCCATCAATTTGTGAACCAGCTGCTCAGAGATTTTGTATGGCGTGACACTAGTTACGTGACAAAAACTGCCATAAATGTTCTTGTATATGAACAGATGTGATAATGTGTGTAAAAGATCCATTTATTTGATCTAAGTTAGTGCAGATTTCATCTACTTTTGAAAAGCCTGAAAAAGTTTAAATCGGGACCTGTCACTCCTGAACAAACAGTGCTCATTTTAATTTAGGAAATGATGTTAAGAATACCTATTTTAACTTCCCTGACTGAATTCACCAGTGACAAGGTCATGGTAACCTCCTAAGCAGTAAACCTGGGTTCAACACTAGGTGGTAATTCTTTGCAGGAAGATTGCATGTACTAAAAGTCTTTGTCGGTGGCAAGCCCAATTTATTTCAATGTTAGTCACAATGTAATGTGCTAAAAAGAATAACAGAAAAGAATGCACAGCTGCACAACAGTAAAGTGGTACAACAAATCACTGAGGAGATAACTAGTCATGGAGAAAGAGGGAGACCAATTAATGGTAAAGAGAACACTTTAACAAAAATGCACATACAGTACTGTAATACAAGGACCAAGACTTAATTTATTTAATAATAATAATACTTTTATGTAAATTGAACATTTTATTTTGGGGGTTTATGCAGCTGTTTGCTTACAATGCTGGAAACTTTTACAATTGGTTTGGTTGTACAACTTTAGGTTATACATATATTTAACAAAATTTACATTATTGATTGCATGTTTTACATTTTGATACAATTCTAAAATTATACTCTACTTCTTTAGCTATCTCTCTATGAGCCACTGGTAGAAACGCAATGACTTCTGAAGAATATTAAATGAACATAAATTGTTTGCTTTTGCTTCCCCAAAGGCTTGTGCAAAACTCATGGTTCCATAATTTATATTCCTAGAAAGATACAATTGTCAAAGAATGAAAAGAATGGGTGTTTGGGAATCTGATGTCGAGGGCTGTATTGATGTTAAGGCACACTGGTGAGTCGGTGATGCCCTAGTGTTGATGTAGTTTTGTGCTTTAAGGTTTCCTCCTTACCTTTTCCTGCCCTCATCAAAGGCCCTCTTAACATGAGCACCAGGCAGTTACCACTCCATTCTTGGGTAATTTGTAGGGTTGCAAACAGCTTTGAATGGACCTGTGATTGAGAGAGGGCCCTAAGAACAGGATGTGATGGAACAATGCATTGCTGTTAAGAGTGTTCTTGTCAACCAATCACGGTTGGCAGAACTCATATAATTTGGAGTTTTGTTCGATCATTTTATGGTATTGGAATGATTGGATTTGAAAAATGTCTCTGAGAACACTGCTATTGTAAAAGCTGCAATAACATCTTTGTAAGATGGGAAGAAATTTCAGCCAATGAAAATCTGTTAAAACACAAGGATAGCATGGAAACTTCAAGATACCTGAGGCAGTAGCGCTAATTGTCACACCATTGAGCCACCCCTGACTAAAGACAGTCCTGCTGCATAATACAACACTTTGCTTTTTATTATGGATGATATGCACTAATTAGAAAATATTCTCTGAACTGAAGGTTTTATTGTCATTCCTGTGTTTTAAGAAATCCCTCATGCCAATTAGAAAGGATTATAACCTGATGATTTTCAGGTCCCTACACAGACAGCACAATCTGGAGAGGAGTGAGAAAACACGGGGAAAAAGACTAGGATAGGGGCTGGAAGAAAAACAGGGGGCATGTCCAAGGTGCGCTGGTGCTCGGGGGGGGTGTCCAGTGCAAACAAGACCAAGGGAGTTTGTGAGAGTATCCTGGGAAAGCCAATGTCCAAAGCCGGATGATCCATCCTGACACAGACAAACGAAGTTAAGAACCGGAGCGGGATCCGGCAAAGGGTCAGGGCCAGGGGGCCAGGCGCGCCCAGTCCCAGACAGAGATGGTCAGGACGCCGTTGTGAAGCTTATGCTGTCGAGTCGCTCCTGGACTCGCTGGTAGGCGTGCTTCTGGGCGTCCATCTTCCATTGCTGAGCACAGATTGGCAGGAACTTCTGGCTTTTATAGGATGGGGGCAGGAACCGGTGGCAGGTGCAGGAGATAAAGAATAAATAAGGATGGGCTGGGGTGTCCTTAAGAGGAGGGGTTTACGATCGTGACAGTGAATGCAAGAAATAATTTATAAATAACAGACGAAGCAGAATCACTGTATATTGAAACCATTTAACAATACATGGTGGAAAATAAACAAACTATGTTCATATAAGTAAAAGCCTTGTTTCAAATCTAAGCTTACGTTTAATATAACGAATGTTGCAATGTGTAATAACAAATCTGTTTACACATGAATTTGTTCTGTGGTTATGTTGTGCTGCAGTATCCTAATATAATCGTAAACTAAACCAAACTTTATTCTAAAACAAGTTTAACTTTAGCAATTAAGGCATTTTGCTCATCAATGCACACTATCTTGTTCTTCATACTATAAGCTTTCCTAGGAAAGTGTAAGATATGACATGCACATAAACTTGAGTGGCATATTTTTACATGCATTATTAGTCTCCCTGTTCCCCAAGCGGGACTGCCTTGATTAGTTGTTTTAAGTAGTGCAATTTGCACAACCTGAATGTCAGTTTGTACAAACAGGAACAGTGAAGAATAAGCTCAATATTCAGAGCAGGCTAGGAACAATGAACATTTTTCCTTTTAAGTGGAACAACGCCCTTCTCCATCCTCTCAGTGCAACCTTCCCCTTCCACCCTTCGCAAGAAAATTCCCAGCTTCTGCTTCCACCTGACCCAGCTCAAATGCAGCTCGAAAAAGTAAATCCGATTAAGCTTCCAAAGAGTGACTTAAAATACCATAGCTTAATTCACTTATATCACAAATCTTTTTGATGTATCACAGCTCCAGTTTATGAAGCCCATGAGTCATATGATTTTACAAAAGAAAAAGTACTACATTAGATACATTTTATAGTTATCTCCCTCCAGCTTGAAGGGCAAATGACCTGGTACTATTGCAACAGAACTGTTTCAGAAAGTGAATGGTAGGCTTATTGCCAGAACTTCAGAAATGGGAATTTAATACCAATGGGACATCTTTTTCACACTGATTTCAAGATCAAGACCATGGTTCATAAGGAATTCAACAGGCTAGCTTCTCATTAGCTAGTAACCTACATTCCTGGATTCAGTCTGTGAACAACTTATGTTGGATTGCTGCCTGTTTCAAAATGTGGACCAGAACCATTTGGAGGAGATGGTTTTTGTTATGATCCAAGGCTGTGGAATGCTCTACCAAACGCAAAAATATTTGGAGTCTGTTACACTCCAAAAACTTTCAGGCTTAATTTTTTGCTTTGAGTGTTTTGCAATTTCATTTAAAAATGGTGGTGGTATGAAAAATTTATATTAAGTATGCATATTTTATTATGTGTTTTGACCAAATTGTCATAAAAAAGATGCTGTACCGTAACACTTAGGTCTCACTGCCAAACACACAAATACACCATACTACAATTTCACCTCGTGTCCTAGCACTTTTTGTATATTATTAACTAAATCTGATATTTTTTGCATAATGTAGTCATGTCACTGAATTTTATTAATTTAGTTTTACAGTCAATTTGTCTTTTGGAGCAGATTTTAAATATGAACAACTAATTGTATTTCATTTTAAGAAATCTTCCAATTATTACCACCTTCAATTCTAATTGATTTTTGAAGGGCATTTAATTGATAAAAAACATCACACCAGTTGTTCTGGAGCTGCATGATTATTTTAAGAAAAGTCAGTGTCAATAAATTCAGCATTACAAATGAGAAAATATAAGTCACTCGCATCTCTCACATTAAAAAAATGACCTACAGACACCCCAAGCCGGGTAAAGGTGAAAAGAAGATTAAAATTTCTACAACTTCAAGTCACCCTCCTTGTCTTCTGTTTATTGCCAGTGACCTTTCCAAGATGAGGTCAGATTTTCATATCATAGTAAACCAACTCCTTTGGCACTGTTGGTAGCAATATATTTAACACAGGGATAAGGAAATTGCCACAAAGGGACACAGAAAGAAATAGCTAGAACAGGAGAGTTATTTAAAAGTGTACAACAGCACATTTGTGAGATTGTTTGGTCTGTGAAACTGAGAAGACAATAAGATTTATATTTAGATAATGGAAATGCAGAGCATTTGGGTCAGATTCACCTTTAAATGCATATGATATCTCTTAATGAATGCTTAACAATTAAAAACTGAAACATATTTTACATCTAATCCTCTGATCCTGATTAATATTGTTACAGTTATTGGAAGTGACTATCTTAAGAATCTAGAGACTATAACTAACACCTGGCTAGAGTCAATATTTACAGTTCTCAGGGTGCTTCAAAGGAATAAAGGACCTGGAGTGTTTACTGAGTGGTTTATTAGGTCTGAGACAAAATGATCAAAGGAATTGTTTAATTTACTTTCCTTAAGTTCTGGGTTGTGTGTTATCAACAGTCCAGGAACACAGCATAAAAAAGGCAAGTAGACAGAGAAGAGGAAGGAGAGAGAAAGAATGGGAGATGCAGGAGAAGGAGGGGAGAAGAGAGGAGAACAGAAGAGGAGAAGCAAGAGAGACAGGAGAGAAGAGAGGAAGACAGAAGACAGAAGGCAGAAGCTCCTTGTTCTAATCAGCCTTTAAGGCCAAATTCAAGTAAAGTATTTGAACTTTGTTAAGACAGCTTCCCTGTTGTTTTTAGGAAACTTTGATTTCCTACATAGAGAATCCTTAGGTTAAAAATGGACTATCCTGGGTTGTCGATGCATGTTTAGATAAGGAGATAGGTTCCTGTTTACTTTGTAGCTTTGCAATATATAGAGAGGGACATTTAACTAGAGGTCATATTCTGCTTAGGTTAAAAGTATCTTATGTCTTCTGGCATTTATTTCTTCTGTTGGACTCTGTAGGAATTATGTAGAATTTGAACACTTGGTAGCAGTCTGGGGCTTTCAGCATAAGTTGTACATTGTATGGTTAAATTGTGTGTTCTTCAGTGTGTTTTCATTATTAATAAATAATTATTTAACACAGTGTCTGAGTTATTCTATTATCACCAAATGAATTTTAATACATGTAACCTAGATAAAGCACTGCACTCCATCATCAAACACTTACATTAGTTATGGTATTGGATGCCATTTATTACAGATACAGTACATCTGAAATAAATTCAAGCTTCAGTAGCAGTCAGACTGTACAGTGTAAAACTACAAACAATGTGGTTCTGTTCATCAGCAAGGTGATGCTCATTAAAACTGGCAGAAGACCTAAATCAGTCTAACCTGAAAGATCTAATGACTCTCTGTCCTATAGCTTTTAAAGTCATGTTTGAAAAAATATATTGTTTACTTCAGGAATAGTATATCTCTGAGCACTGAACTCTGGATGTATAAATAGTTTTAGACAAATTATTTGAGTTTTATATTGATCTAACAGAAAGCAGCTTATTCCTGGTTAAGACAGAGTCTGTCTTGGCAGTATAGTTTGCAAACTCTTCTTATTGTGGAATCATTACATCACCTTTGATTGTGGAATCACCTCATCATCTTTGTAACAGTAGTGCTCATCCTACCATGCAGTGTGTAGGAATTTACAGTATGTTAAACGGAAGTGTAAGCAAAACCAGCTCTATAATGAAAAAATAAAGGTACTTTCACCTGATAATTGTTTGTATTTGAAAACACCAGAGGCTTTCAAGAGCTCTGCTTAAATTTACATGTTTGAATAAATTCAGAAATAACTTTACTCTATATGCACTGAAACTGAAACAAATGTATTGCAGTAAGTGTTAGTTGTATACATCGTCTTACAAATTGCGTATCATATTAAATACAGATTCTTTTCCCTTAAGTTAAATATTTAATTTGTGACAATTGTAGAACCCATACAACCCCAACCGGGACAATCCTTTAGTGTACTGTACCTGCTCTTTTGTTTCTTGTTTTTTTGTTAAATCCATTTAAATAAAGAGGCTTAGAGGCTTTTGGTCTGTAATGCTTTAGCCTTTGTTGCTAGATACCTAAAAATACCAGAAGAACAAATTTGATATTTCTAAAAAGATTTGATGTGACATTACAAAGTTTCAAATGATCTATTTGCAAAACAAAGTTTTACTGACATAGTTGGCTTAGGATAGACTCTCACACCTAAAAAATTATATAATATGTATAAAATTAGTTGTTCTAGACTCTAGATATTCAGAATATCAGTATATATTCCCCATCACTTAAGCGGCAGACACTCTGTACATATAGGCCAGTGCGGTACAGTAAGGTAGGGGTATCACATCTCACAAGAATTACAATCCAAATTTACAATTCGAAGGATGTTCATTAATTGTTTCCATGTTATCTAAAAGACAAAGACATTTTGCTTGAACTCTTTAAGGCTTAATAGTGTTACAGTTATGGCAGAGGGAAATCTTGTCGGGGGAACCAGAGCAGTGTGTGACCTACCAAGGACCTAGTAGAGGTTCACAAAGAAAAACCACACAGTTTTTACAATTATGAGATTATATAACAAGATATAATCAATTAGCAATGATTGTTGACATACAAAACAAATGTACTGTATTTATATGAACAAAATATATTCTTATTCATATTTAGACTTTTTATATTTCACACTAATGTGTCAGAAATAGAACATCTGACTGTTCTAATATCACCTAATCATTCAATACATTAGGTGGGATACAAGGCGTCTTTCGTAAAATGTCACAATGTCTGTTATATTATCTTTAGCAATTGTTACAGCTGGCATGAGCTAGAGGGTTCATTGCTCTTATACATAAACATACAAGAAAGCCCATTAAAGTTTATGGTTTCTATGAAAATAATAAACAACTGTATGAATTGTTGTCTCCCCTGTCCCCTGTATACAGATAAAATAAAGCTCACAAGACTGTCACTTACTGGTACTACTGTATATGTGCAGTGTTGAAAATCATGTCATGAAAAGTATAATTTAATATACAGTAGTAGGTTCAGAGAGATAGTAGGGTTACCTATCCAGCACAAGCTTCAGTGAGGAACTGTAAGGACTGGAATGCACTGCATTTTTCAGTTTCTGTTATCATTAGTGTCGGTTTAAAGGATTCTTCTTCCTATAGTTGAGATATTGCAGCCTAGGGTGAAGGGAATCATATTCCACAAATACAAAATGCCAGGTCAAGAAGGTAAAGCAGATGACAGTTTGCCAGAATCCAGTAACTGCGTACAGCACTCTGTCAGCGCAGATTGGATTCAGCTCCTGACAATCTAAACAGACTGATCCAATCCACATGGGGATCACCGACTCACAGCTTAATAACATTTCATGTCCGATTAGTTTAGGCAGCACTGTTATAGTCCCTAGAGATGAGTCTATCAGTCTGAACAGTAGGGAAAGGCAATGAATCTGCTAAAATGTTTTACGTTTTATGTAGAGGAGTTTCACCAGAAATTTTCACGTTAGTCCAAACCATATCAGAGAAAACATTAGGTACTTTTTTAATTATTTTTTTTTAAATTCAAACAAGAGGGAGAAGCAGAAAGGTGAATAAGTCTGTCAAGTTTTTCACTGGGCAAAGCAAAGATATTTTATTAAATAAGAACAACTTTTGGATTGCTAAAGGTTTTGTCTACTTTGTAGGCCTTGCAAGAACTTTAAAATTGGATTTTTGTTCAATACAGAAATGAATGTCTTCTACCATCCTAAATAATCAAGTATTAAGTGAAGAGATCTTCCTTCTTCCTAAATTTTCTGAATATTTTACTGATGGCACATAGCTTATGATTATGGTCACTTTGCATAACTTACACTAGTTCAACTAGTGCAAAGTTAAAATCACCCTCAATGGATCTGAAACAGACAGTAATATGCATATTATGCTATAACTGTTTTTACAAACTATACCTTATTGCAATTATTATTGAAAGTACTGAAATATCCATTGTAGATATGCAAAATACTAGCTATTACATTTAAATACAGTACATAAGTCATTCAATCATATTACAAAGATGTCTTTCATGTCTATCACCATAGATGTTGCCCTCTGGCATGGCCTAGTTTCATTTCCACATTATTCTTTGTTTAATAGAGTAAGTCTTCCCTGTGATCTTGCCACTTCTACACTTGGGAATATCTTCTGGTTTCTGATATCTTAACTACTGTCACACCTTAAATGAATTTAGGGTTTCTGAGTTTTGGAACATTTGCAAAATAAAAGGTACACTTTTACTCTGATGTGTAAAAAAAACTGTTCTCACTCTGCTCTTACCAAGGCCCAATTTAATACAGGAAAAAATGCTCAAGATACAGTGGATTCTTTCAAAAATGACTTTTCTTGGCTAAATAAAAGCCTAGGTAAACTTCTTGACTTGCACGTGCGTAGCATGTTTAAAAAAGATTACTATATCGGCATGACAATGACTCTGCCTATTCTATATTTTTCAATAAAGTATTTAGTTAAGGAAGCATTAGTGGAGCATTCACAGAAAAGCTAGAGAAACAACTTTAACCAGAATGGACGAGTGAGAGAATAGCAATCAGCATCAAATAAATATGACTATATGAAACTAGTCAAAGTTCAGTAAGTTTTTCTAGAGCCAAATTAAGCAAAATCAACTAAGTGTGGAGTGTGAAGATAATACCTCTGTTAAAACCCAAAGGTGCAATAGTAATATCTATCAAAAGAGTCTAAACATCCTGACTATGTATTGGTGTTTAAATGAAATAAAATAGTCCCACCAGTACAAAACAGAAAACAACAGTTTATACCTTCATAACATCTTAGTTTTCTGCATAAATGTATTTTTACAAGAAAAGATTCAACAGCAGAGAAAATCAGTATACTGTATATGTTCTGGTATTTAAACCAAAAATTTACATGAGCTTTTAACTTGGTTTTAGCCAAGGATGATATTTCATGACATTACAACAAACCCTCGCTTTAACGAACTTGACTTTAACAGACTTCAGATTTAATGGACAAATTCTGGTAATGGAGGGGTTTATTCTCCAAAGCGATGCCTGTGATGTTGAATTGTGAACTGCTTCCAATTCACTGGCCAAACACATGAAACTGAATTTCCAAATGCAGTGATGGATGGCTTTGGCAATTTTGTTAATGTTGCAGTTTAGTGAGTAAAAGATCGCAAACCTTTGTTGAGTGTACCCACTGAAGACATACAGTAGTATTGTTCCATAAGAAATTGAGTAAATAAATTCAGCATCAAAGTATCATATTATCCCAACTGTACAATGCTAATGAGACTGGTCTGTTCTGCTGATCACTCCTGGAAAATACCCAAGCATGACAAGCACTGGACGTCTACAGCAGGATGTAAACTCAACAAGGAAAATATCTCAGGATTACTGTGAGCAAATGCTGACAGAATACACTGATTGGCACCCCTAGCTGTCGGCAAGTCGTGGACACCTAGGGATCAAGGATATAATGAACGAGATTCCAGTAGTTTATTATTATTCCAAAAATGCTTAGTTTACTTCTGACATACATTTTTCCCATATACAAGTGTGTTGTTTGGGCCCTGGGTTCAGTTCCGGATCTGGGGTGCTATCTGCATTACATGGAATTTGTCTTCTTCTTATATGTTTGCATGGGTTTCCTCTGGGTGCTCCAGTTTTTCCACCCATAGTCCAAAAACATACTGTAAGGTAAATTGGCTTATGGGAAAATTGGCCCTTGTGTGAGTGTGTGCATGTTTGTGATTGATTGTGTCCAGTAATGGACTTCCTATCCTGCCTTGCACCCGTTGCTTGCTGGGATAGGATCTAATACCTTGTATTAGCTAAAGTAGATAGCTAAGTGGATGTATAATAGTGTAGTTCAGGTGGGTAGCTGCATCAGCATGTGTAGGCTGCAAAGGAACAAGTAATAGGTTTATTCCATGCTGAAAAAAAGAAGAAAGAGAGATGTGATGTCCATGGTAAAAATGTAGCATTCGGTACCCTGAAATTGGAAATCATTAAAAAGTTGGAGCGCGTGGTTGGTGTCTTTGATGTATGAGGGAAGATCTTCAACCAGCGGTCTCATGAGGCTGTCGAGAAAGGCTGAGATGTAAGTAGTTGGACAGTTACATACTGATATGATGGGGCGTCCAGGGGTGTCCTGGACACCAGATAGATTTCCTATAAAATTTGTATTTACTATGTGGCCATCTTTTATTACTGGTAAAAGCATTTTTTACAATTTCTAAGCTTTTCTTTCTCCCTAGTTACATACTTATGTTATGTGATAGTCAAAGAGTTAACACAAATAAATTCATCTTTAAAAAAACAGTCAAAATGTAACTGAGAAAAAAAGGAAAGCTGCAAGGCTTACCGTTTCTCTTCAATATTCACAAATGAATAAACATATGTGATCTCAGGCAGACTCCTGCAGCTTCTGCCCTCATTACTTTTCATTGGGGTTCTGCCCACACACAAAAAAAAGTACTTATGCAAGTGCCATTGGGAGCCCATTCTAAAGTGTATTTCTGGTTCTGTATTTATCATTAGTGTTTTCTAAAGGCCTTTTATTTCCAAGACAACCAGCTACATACCTTATCGCCATAACAACCTTGAGATATCAAGAGGCTTTTCTTTACGTACCCTGTACATGCACAGCCTGCTCACAAAAATTGAAAACCCTGCATGCTAAGCAATTTTAAACTAACGTTGTGATTTGAGAGGGTGGATATTTTCTTTCCCTTGAAAATGTTCTGTCAGGGGTCCCTTCATCCTTTCATTTTCCTCAACAATTGTACTGCAGAACCTGTCCCCCTCTGACATAACATAAAACCCTCAGGTCAAAGTCTGAACATAAGAGATTTTGTGAGGTTAGCAATTCCAATTCAGAGGGCAGCAAAACAAAGGTTAAGGATAACTTGTGATTTGGCATTTTCCAGGCTGTAATTGTGCACTTAAAGTTGACTTTTATTCAAATACGCCAGTTATAGAAAAATAAGAAAAATGATGTGCTCACTACACATAAAAGTGTGTTTTGGCTGAAAAAAATATTAGAAAAAGTATTGCAAAAAACGATTGTATTCAGTTGAATTGCCCCCTAATACAAACAAGACAGTGATTACGGTAAGGATACAGTATATGGTAATTTGGTGAATTAATCAATTAATTAATTCCAAAGGAATTTGAAATGAATTTTCTTTAAGTGCAAAAATCCACTAAAGGCTTGACAGCTGCTGATTATGCCTGTGTTAGAATACAGTAGATCAACTAAAAACTGCAGCTATTCTTATCAAGAGGACAACTTTCTCAGGCACGTACAGTAATGAGAAAAACGAGGAAAAGAAGAAGCAGAGAAAGACCTCTGTTTCTACTGTAATGTGTTAATCTTTCCTCATTATTACAGATGATTTCTTTCTTTCACTTCTTTAATCTTCCTTACTGTGTGATGGCCTGCAGTATGAAGTGTTTCATTTTACATACCCATGTTTTATTTATATCTTGTCCTTGGTGATGGTGTACCCAAAGGCTCTTCTGAGAATGTGTGTTTAAAGCTCAGTCTATACTGTTCACATCCTCATTTCATGTCCAGGGAAGTGAAAAAGATTGTCAGCTTAGGAAGACGGGTTACATTTCAGCAGAAGGGTGATTTGTATGTTAACTAAATGTGTAGAAAACACTGTTTATGCTTAATTCATCTTCAATGGGTAAACAGAACTAAAACTGCTCTCCTGGGGTATGAAGGATTCGTTATGCATAAATTGAGTTTAAAACCAGATGACAGAGCATTATTTCTTATTTTTCTGTATGTCTACAGATAGAACAGATAATTTGTGATTAAGACTGATGAGTAAGTTAAAATGGAACCTCTCTGAGTAAGAAAATGTTCCTTTACTTGACCTTTGCTCAAAACTCTGCATTTTGATGTTGGTTACATCAGAAAACAAAGCTACACATGACAGGAGGCCATTCACCCCATTCCAACCCATTGATTCTATTTCTCTATAGTCACATAGGCAGTAATGGTAGTGCTAGGAGCAGACCCTTCATATATGAATCCCCCTCAAACATCCATATGTTAATTTAAAGTAGCTGATCAGTCCTTACATGCAAGTGTCTGTAAAGTTTAAGACTACAGTACCTCATGAAAACCCAAGTGAGCTTATGGATAATATGTAAACTCAACACAGACAGACACCTAGAATCAAATCACTGGTGTTATACGCCAACATGCCAACTGTACCGTCACTGTACCACCTGCGGCAAATATTTAAAATAAAGATTTTGAGAACAAGCATTTATATAATAACAAATATCCATCTATCCATTTTCTAGCTGCTTTATCCAATACGGGCTCACAGGGGACCTATGGCCTTTCCTGGTAAGCAATGTGCAAATACACTGGCTCTGTATGCTGCTGGCCCAAGTTTCCATGTTTCAAGTAGTTTTTGCCACCTTTCATGATGCTTGCAGTTATAAAAAGGCACCAGATCAACATTCAGTTTAAAGTTGGCTTTATCTTGTACTTACTGTACTGAATTCTTTATTTGATTACATTTTTTTCTGTTCTTTGATTCCATTTGTGTGGCCAAAAACCATATATGGCTGTCAACAGGTTTATGGTCAGATTTTAGCCACAACCAAGATCAACTGCAATTCATAGAGAGAACACCCCACTAGTATAATGTTTATATTAGTTCAAGCGAGTAGCTGCGTCAGCATGCGCAGACTGCAAAGGAACAACTAAAGGTTTATTTCGTGCCGAAAAAGGAAGAAGAGAGACACAACATTTCGACTGTGGAGCCTTCTTCTTTATATTAGTCCTGAGCAGGGTTGGATTAAGACTTTGGTGGACCCAAGGCAAAGAATTTTCTTGGGTCTCCATTCAATCAACATACAGTATATACAGTATAGTAGTATTTTGTATTGACATAGTATTTTGATACTTTGTCAAAGGTTCCAAAATATGCGTGCAAGTTAATCATACTCTTTACACAGTTTCATGACATCTGTTTATGTCTTCTAAAAGGAATTTTGAGGGTATGAATCTGGACTAAACTTGCTCTTAAATTTATTGATGCCTACTCAATGCAAACACTATGTGGAAGATTCTTTTCCTTCCACATTGAGCTCAGGTAAGATTTAAAAGTATTCAATAAAGATAACAACTTCAATAAAGAAAGCAGTTTGAAATGGATAAATCCAGCTCCATGCAAAGACAAATACTGTTTCTACACAGGCGAATGCGTCCCCTAGGCCTAGATCTCTGAGTTTCTTATATAGGGTCTTTGCCGAGAATGCTTCACTTTTGAACAGTGAGCTTAACTGACAAAGCTCATTCATAAAGTCTTTCATATTTTCTACCATCCTATACAACATGATGTTTTTATTACCTTTAATTTAATAATAAAACAAACAATAAAAAAACTCACATAAGTGATGCACTACTGTCATTATCTCACCCTGGGAACATCCACCTAAAGTATTAATTTTCAATTATATATTTTGTCATATGGCACATATAGTTTTGTTCTTTTTTCAACACCTTTTCCATTAATAATGCTTTTTCATTATTCATGAAAAAACACTGACACTTCTTTGACATGCTTTGTCTTGTTTCTGTTGTGTTATTGGTCAATTGGTATGTTTCAAAAACCTTCTGTATTTACTGTATGATGTTTAGTGTTAGGGAACATTTATTGTGATAATGGTGAAGTGTTGTTCTTCTAATTCTTAGTGACAGTTGCCCACCTTCAGAGTTAATTAATATATAGTCAAAACGTTTGTTAATGTTTAATGTTGAGAATGTATTTTCACACACCAGATAGGAGGTATTACATTAAAGCCCCAATTTTTCAGTTATAATCAGCCTGGTTCTACCATGTGATCTTCAAAAAGGGAAACATTTCAATTGTGAATAGAACAGAATCTGACAGTCACAAGTAGCACATACTGTCACCATGTTTACTAGCCCCATAAGGGATGAGCTGACAGTATCAAAAGCTGAGGCTATAATGCTCTTAAGAGGTTTCTATAAGGTAATGGCTGACTCCATTCTC
This sequence comes from Atractosteus spatula, assembly GCF_055471065.1. Taxonomy (NCBI): domain Eukaryota; kingdom Metazoa; phylum Chordata; class Actinopteri; order Semionotiformes; family Lepisosteidae; genus Atractosteus; species Atractosteus spatula. Next base: position 53,891,383 of record NC_142712.1, read on the forward strand.
TTAACTGATTAATGCCTAGCTTTTCTGACCTTGACTCATTTAAAATACTCATTGACTGCCATAATTCATCCATACATTATCAGAAAGTTATTTCTCCTGGTGAGGGTCAGTGCATGCAGGTGTGACACATGAGACAAATGACTGCTCTTGCCTTGGATGAGACACCAGTCCAATGTAGGGCCATGAAGAAATGCAAAATGTTAGAAAAGCCAAACAAACCTAGAGAACATGTATTTGGAGGTGTTAAGAAACTGGTAAGAAAAATCTACATGAATACACAATCTCAACACAGAAGAAACCCCAGGCTGGAATCCAACATTGGATCTAAAAGCAGTGAGGCAGTGCCACACCACCACAGAAACCTGCCTTAATTAAGTGAATACAATCACTGAGAGATTACAAGAGCTCACATACAACATATGTGAAATCTCATGCAGCACACAATGTTCCCCTGGTGATTTTAAATGTTGCTTAAAATATTTAAAAAGTAAACCAATGACATCACCATGTATGAACCAGTATAATTTTCCTTACAAATCTTTGACTAAAACTTGTTAAAATTGTGTCAGACAATTCCAGAACTTAGAAAACACAAAATGGGTAATATACTGTATAACATAAACAACATGTGTGCAATCCTGTAATTGATATAGGTTCTAAAAGTATATCTGTAGTTTTTATGTAGAATATGTCAATGCACATAGTGGAATCACCTCAGGAATGCAATCATTTTATATGAACACTGTCAAATTTCATAACTTTTCACCTCCAGAAGTAGGTTCATATCTTCTCTTTTAATAATACCTAGACTGAACAAGTGTTCAGCTTGTGTTATCTTGAGATCACCTCTGGTATCTACAGTAATTTCTCCAACACTTTTATCTTCTGCCCAAAATACTATAATTATTGTTGTATCTTTCCAAGAGCATAAGAATATAAGAAAGGTGACAACAGAATGGGGCTATTCAGTCTATCTAGTCTATTTCATAGGTAGTAGCTAAGTGATCAAAGAACCGAGGTATCAACTTCAACAATGTGGCTGAATAGCTTGTTCAATAATGTCACAATCCTTTGCATAAAGTGCTTTGTATTCTCAGGTTTTGCACTTCCACATAGTTTCCACTTGCATTCTTGTTTGTGTTTCACTGTTCTGAAGAAGTCCACTGGGTTGACCTTGTCGATGCCTTTGAGGATTTTCAATACTTAGTATTATTTCAATACCAGGACTCCTTGTAGATTTTGCTCATGCCTTCAACACAGTTGTTTTTTTTTCTTTTTTTTTGCTCACATTTTTAGCTTTACCTTTAGTTTTAGCTCACATTTACCTTCTTTCACCCCTCATAGTCAAACTAACACAGGCACCATTTCCATCACCACAGCACTAAAAGCAGAATGCAGAACAATGGAAATCTAGCTATAAGATGTAAGTATTACATTAAATATACATAAATATATGTTTGCAAAATCTCATTCTGCTATAGTCCTGTGTTGCTTTGTGTGCTTGTCCTTGGTACAAGGATTTCCAAAATGCCTGTACCTGAGGGCCAAAGTGTTTTCCTGTGTGTGACTGATGAATGGCCCTGAATCAACACCTGGCCTTGTGAAACAGGATTGACTCAACAGCCTTCTTATCTGTCTGCACAGCCCTAGCAACATGAAGACCTCCCTTCTACAGGGATGAGCCATTACTCTAGAGGCTACAAAGAACATTTAACTGGAAAGAAAATGTTAAAACTCCTTCTTGAAACAAAACCTTGTCTTTTTTCTTTTTTAAGACAAGCATTTCACTCTCATGCAACTTTCCTTTTGGCCAGCAGTTTGATGTGATACTGTTTTTGAGTTTTTTTTTCTTTTTTTGGTTACATCTTTTTCAGAACAAATCTTACAATTGCAAGTCTGCAATACCACATCAGACATTTTTCAGAAGAGCTAATTGTGCTAGAACTAGTTTGATGTTTTAAAAAGGAGTCTAGAGAACTTCCTTCAATTAAATCTAAATTTTCCAAAGACAGCAAAGATTTGCTTTAATAAAGTTATCTGTCCTGAATATGATTTTTTTCTCTGCAGAAATTGACATGGCAAACCACCAATGGCCAAAAAATAAGGAGAGATGGCAGAAATGACAGATATTTAGAAGCAGTTACAAGTCAATAGCAGGAACATGGAAAATGGACCTATTTCTCATAGATGACTTGCCATATTACAATAATATCCACAGAAAAGTAGTTCTTTTCCACTGGATTGTGAACTGTAATAAACTAAAAATCACCTGCCACTCTTATATATACACTCTCTCACTCAAATATACTGAGTCATGCCATAAAAATTGAAAGCCTTGTTGCAGTCTCGACAAAAACTTAATATAACTGATAAACACAGCACAAATTGGAACAGCTACAAGCCTCTCTGTGGCAGGGATTTTTTTTTTGTACAGGTATATCCACTGTACCATGCTTTTTTTTTTATAAAAAGGAGTGCTGTTAAAAAACTCAGTTACTCTGCTTTCTCTCTGTTTTTTGTACCATCTCCTAAGCCCACTGAGGCACTTCTGGCTTTGGTAGGCTTCTTCCTGGAAACCCACTGAATTTTCTAGTTTCAACCAAATGTGTAGACACGCGACAACAGAATTGACAAATAGCTATCTATTCACTGAAAATGCATGGAAATAGCTATCATAGTCAGGCTATATAAGACATATTTATGGACTTGTTCGAGTAGGTAGCTGCGTCACAATGTGTACACATCCAAAGTGCGCTCCACAGCCGAAATGTTGTGTTTCTTTTCAACATGAAATAAACCTTTACATGTTTATGAACAGACATGCCACGAATATGATTATATTAACCTGATAACTGCTTATTTACAGTGCTATCCCTCCCAAGCTAATAATTTCACTCAAGAGTTAAACAAGTATATTAATTATATTATATTTGGTAAATACTGTTCTAATAACCATTTAATAAACTAATAAACATCTGACTGTGTCAAACACAGCTTTTGAATCGGACATAAGTTACACAGCAAATAGCTTTTTTCAAGAAAAGCTGCAAATGTTTGAACTATCATATGCTCATGAATTACAGACTTTTGCATTTGATAGTTTCTCCTCTGTCATGGACTGTAGAGTAACTGAATGACAGCGACAGGCAACACACTGAATGAATGATGTTGCAGATTATTATCAAAGAATATATTTAATTTTTAATATTTCTGTTACTTACAACAGAAAGCTACTGTATACAAAATGAAATGTATCTAGTAAATATTAACTAACACATACTGTATATAAAAAGTGCTTCAAGCAGTATTCAATATGGCAAAAAACAATTTCTAGACTGTACAGTTAAGTCTTGCCTAACTATGTTGTAGAGTTCTTTAAACAAGCAACAGAGATCATGTATAAAAATAGAGAATTTATAATGGTACACATATATTTAGACTTTTTTTAGCACTTAAGTAACTCTAATGCACTAGCAAAACTTTATTTAGAGTATTGCATGTTATAAAGCGATATACAATCTGAAACTGCTTCAGCTAGTTGTAATTAATATTTTTCCAATTATACAGTAAATATATTCATTCTCTATCAAACACACTTAACAATATGAGGACAGATAAAATAGTAAATTAATTAAAATACATAATTCAAACTAAATTTTATTTTCCACAAATTCATAATGTCTGCTTAGGTGCTATGCAATTGTGGTAAAAGTGTAGTAAAATGTTTATTTCATATAGTATTTGTGAATGTTGGGTTAACGTAAACCTGACCATTACTGGTACGTATTTATTGAACTAATGTATACCAGTCCAGCTGCATCAAAAGAACAAATATATAATACCCTATACAAAAATTAATTTACTTTAACTCAAAATGCAATCAGATCCGTTATGTATCATGTAACGCCTGTAAAAAAGCATTGAAAGCACAGATTTTCAGATATGGTGCAGTGTGCAGAGAAAATATGTAAGCTAGTCAGAAAAGTGAATTACTGTAATTAAGATTGTCTAAAGACGGTTTATTATTGGTGTCAGTTCTCAACAGGGAATTGATAGAAGAATCCTAATTGAACAGGCATGGGATCTCTTCAGGCAATTAATATGTTTTAATGCATCTGTATCTGTGTAAGTAATTCCTGTCAGGGTCAAACTATGGAGAATACTGGAAAAACTGTATTAGCTAAAATATTTAATGAGAAAGGGGCAAGTAAAGCACTGACTTCTATATGTCTTAGTTATTGTTATAGCTCACCTTATCACACATCCCTGCAAAATCAGCATACTTTCATTTTGACCCAAGAAGAACATTTTCCTGATCATCTCTGAGACGGAAGACTACCAACAACACCATGGACAGTAGCTGCCTGGTTTTCCTCAGAGGTTTTCCACACAGAACATAAAGAGCACACAGGCAACCAAGTGAATGAAGCTCCTCCGCTTTCCAGATGGCAACAGGAATACAAACTAGAGGATGAGTGGAAGAAAGAGAAAGTAAGCATCCGCTGCTTCATAGTCATTAGAATGAATCTGAACAATCATCTGAGTCTGTGGCAGTTTATATCTGCAAACAAAGGTTTTATATTTGTGTTAATCCTTAACGTTATGCATTATTGCATGGGCTGTGTCACCCCTTAGCTGTTGGAAAGAGCAATGGTGTTTCAAATGAATAAACAATAAAGGGTGAAATGAAAATGCATTCGGCAGACTGATCAGCTGGCACTCAGTGCCTCCTTCCTGCTGGATGAGGCATGCTGCCAGGGAGAGGCAAAGGAGGTGGGAGACCAAACAAAGGATCAGGATTGGAATATGGAATTTGGCATGCTCCATATTCCTATGATTTCAAGATAACATTTATTTAAACAAATGGTGGCTTGTCCTTTCAGAAATCCAACCCCTGTTTTCAAAGTCAGGAAGAGAACCTCTTCAAGGTGGTTTTACAAAGATATTAATTATTTGGGAACTCGGTGAACATGTATCTGTTGGTTCATTTGAGCCACTTGAATTCTTTGAGGACAGTTGTATTTAAAAAAAAAACCAATATCTTTAGTGGTTCGTACAAATACTGAAAAAAGAATAAGAAAATGAAAGGGTAATGTGATAGAAAATCTAAGTAGTTTGCACAGTCACAAATAGCACATACATTGGTAATGATAATGACAAGTTGTACTGATGTTTATTTTTCTTTAACATAAATATTTTGTGTACAATACTTAAATTACTGTAATCACCACCCATGTGCAGGATCCACTGTAATACTACTGTATATTACATTACAGAAATTAGTTCCCTTATTATAGACCATTACTTCCCTTCCCCCAGGATTTTACCCTTGTGATTCTCTAGAAAAATTAGGAATGTATTCCGAATTTCTCTATATTCCAATTTTTTTTTATTTTAGGAAATAAGTTATCTTGGACAAACCCATTTTGCTTCTAAAATGCAGGGTGTTACCAATTAAGTCGTTTTTAGTCATCATTAGTCATTTATTTCTTCTGTTTATACAGTATATTATGTTTGTATAACTTGGGGTTAAGAGGCAGTTTCGTATTAATAGTCTGTGAAACTGCAATACCTTTCCCACAAAACACCAACTTTTGGACATTTCCATATGAAATTAATTAATGTGACTTTGTCATCTTTGCTTTAATAATAATAAGAATAATAAGAATAAGAACAGACACCCAAAGAAGGCTTTTCTGGACACTCCACTCAAAGTGCTTTACAGGTACTTCCCTCCACCACTACCAATGTGCCAGATCCACCACGATCCGCCAGGATGATGAGATGGCAGCCATAGTGTGTCGGTACACACACCATCTATCAGTGCCAAGTAGAACAGAATGACGAAGCCAATTCATAGACGGGGAGTATTAGGAAGCCATGATTAGTAAAGGCCAATGGGTAATTTGGCCAGGATGGCAGGGTAACACCCCTACTCTTTAGGTTAGAATTAGCAGTTTCTGTCTGAAGTTTTAAACAAGTTGCTTTCCACTCCTCCTCAGAGATGTCTTCCTGTACGTCTGTCTTCCAAGACTGAAGCCTATAGTCAAATGATTCTTTCGATTTTCCAGCCAGTACACTATACTGTACACAAGTACAAAATCTGTTTGAATATTTTGAGGCAAGATTCTCTGAGGTGAATAAAGGAAGTTGGTATGGTGAGTGTTTATCTCTTGTCAGATTATAATTTCTTAGTTGATCATACTTAAAAAATGGTTCATGGAAAGTTCTAAGTGTTTTAAGATCTAGTACCTGGCTAATACCTTACCTTGACCACAATTTGAATCTGGGATCAGATCTCCTGGGATGAAAACCTCCGGCCTCATGCCAGAAAGATAATGTGTTGTTAAGAAAGATATTTTTGTACTTTTTTTCCCATTTCCAGCTGTCAGAGGAATAAATGTATAGATTCAGGAAAACCGTCCGAGGCACCTGCCCCCACTTGCTGGGTAATCACCACTATAGCTCACTATATCACTATATGACTATCATCACTATAGTTTACAGTATAGATATTTACTGTAAACCCTGATCAGTCCACAGTCCAGAGCTCTGTCATTAAGCTTTCTTCTATGCCAGGGATGTGCTCTCAGCTCAACCAGCATGCCTAGTGAAGGATTATCTGCCAGGTTCAGCCTGTCTGTATGATTGTGATTCTGAACCGCACTGCCAGCCAGCTTCCCGTCTGTCTCCAGTCACTACTTCAGCTCAACATTGAACCAGACCAGCGGCATTATGCCACATGTCAGTCCTTCAGCTTTGCTTGGACACAACTCCCCTGTCCTGCCATGCCCTGTTTAGCTACGCTGAACCTTCACTGTCTGATCAGTCCAGCTACATAGCGCATTGCCTGTTCAGAAATCTATGTCAGTCTACACAGCGACTTCCCCAGCTCTCGTCTCTCCTCTAGCCTTCACTGGGATCAACCACTTGGATACCTCAGCCTGTCCAGCAGACGCAGCTTTATCCACAGTTTAAACCGTCTTAAAGTGAAAACCTGACTACAGAGGCACACTTAAGCATATTCTGTATAGCATACTATACATAGCAAATCAAATGTCCCAATAGGATAATTTATCTATAATCTATGAGGTCATAGATAAACACATTTATCCAGGAGAAATATTGGTTTAACCTGCTGATTACAATCATGGAGGTAAAGTAATTACAAAGTTCCTTCTCTACAAAATGTGTCTACCTCCAATTAGTACCAGTCACATGTTTCTAGAAATACTTTTACCGTATCTGTGCCCAGCTGTAGAAACCTGTAAACACATGCCCACCTATCCACATTTGGAACAAGGCGGGTGCTTCTTTAAGATGTGACACCAGACCCAAGTGAAAAAATAAAAACTGGTTGGATAATACATGCCTCGGAAAGTGGTGGCTGTTGCAGGGATGACCTACATTGGTGGCACTTGCGCCGAATACACAATGAAGCAGCCCAGGCTTGTTAGCACTCTGGTGGCATTGCAGGGTAATCAGGGATGTGCAGTCTGCTATCTCTAACCCTCTGCAATTCTATTACATTTGTTTATTGCTCTTGGCAAATGCTACCCAAATATACAGCAGCACTGAGGCAGGGCACTGAGTAACAGTGTATGCTTAGCATCTGCAAGAAGAAGGTAGGCAGAAAAAGAAAGAAGGGGTTATGAGAAAAGTAACTGAATAAATACATTGAGCAATAAAAAATAAACTGTTGTTTCTGTGCATGAGAAAAGATTAACAGCTAATGGGGTAAAAATGTAACTTGAAAGAAATTCCCAAACAATGGGTACATTTGTCTTCATAATACATGAAGAAAAACGAGAATCAAAAAGGCAAAATGACTTTGCACAATTATCTTTTTTACGTTATTCAGAAAATATATCACTAGACACCAATGGTTTAATTTTAATTGCTGTGGCACAGGCACATTGTGAACCAATTGACTTGAAATCACTGTGATGCCCAGAGACTGACTTAAAAGTGCATGGGTATCACACTGTATACTCTTGGCATTACAAATGTAGAAAGTTGGCTTTTGATTCCTTTCTTGCTTGCCATGTGACAAATGCAACTAAGACAGAATTAAAATAACTTAAACCAATTTATGAATTGTATAATTGTGTAGTACCATTCTATTCATCATAGAATACAATATGGAATTATAAGCAGTTTGAACACGTGGCAAAATTTGAAAATTATCTATTGCAAATTCTATTTTGAACATAACCAGTCTAGTAAGGTCAGCATTTTCTTTGTGAAAATGTTTTTTTCCCAGTATGTTTACCTCTATTCATGTGTAAATAAAAATATTTTTCACATTCTTAAAATAAATACATATTTTTAACTTGTCTTATAATAAATATATCTAGAGGAAAATAGTCCCAGAGAGCTAGTTTGCTGAGGATTTGCTGTGATCCTTCGTACAGAGGACTGTACTACAGTACTATATTTAAAAAAACAAATGGTCGCTAAGCTAAAGCAAATAATGTTCTTAGTATGTGCCTCTAATTGTGCTATATTTATTTTCTCTTTTCTTATGTTTTCCACATGTTGTCTTATGTGGGAAACAAGGCAATGTATTAATTTCGTCATAATTTTATTATGTCAAAAATGAGCGCTTCTCTTCTCAACAAAACGTTTTATACACCAACTCTCATAATACAAATGAAACTGATTTTATTATCTCTTTAAAAAAGCTGATATTATTTAAAGACATTTTCTTAAAATGTTCTGTATGAACATTAAAATTATATATGCTTATTTATACTTTAAATGCATAAAATCAATCTTGGCTTCTACAGTAACTCACAGGGCTACAGTATCTGATTTAGTCCAGGTAATTAGTTAAGTTCATGACAATGAAGCATGTCTAGATGTGTCCTATTTATATTTATTTTGCAGTAAAAAACAGATTCGTTTGTTCTCACAAAAATGCTACAAATACTAAATTTCTGCACTATTTGTTTTCTTTGGCAAAATAAAACCTATCACTTTTTCACAACCTGAGAAAAATGATTAAAGGCTTATTATTAAATCCCAATGTTATTTAGACCTACAATAGTATTACAGACATGGACTTCTGTGACATCACATTCATTCTTAATAGTTCAGGTGGGTAGCTGCGTCAGCATGCGTAGGCTGCAAAGGAACAAGTAATAGGTTTATCCCAAGCTGAAAACAGAAGAAAGAAAACACATTTCGGCCGTGGAGCCTTCTACAGGTGTGAAGAACACTCACTCGGCCGAAACATTGTGTTTTCTTTCTTCTATTTTCAGTATGGAATAAACCTACAGTATTACTTGTTCCTTTCCATTCTTAATATACTAGCTTGTTTGTCCTTTATCAGGTTTAACATTTAAAAACACATTTTTACTCTACAATAAAATATTTTATTTATACAATATTTTCATGAAGTGAATGTAGATACAATGGGGAATACCTGGTGGCAATGCTTCTAGCTCCAAAGCAAGGGGATATTTGCTGAGATGCAGTGGTCTCAGATTCAGTGATCAAAGCAATCGTAATGTTTACCTTGGTTTACCTTTAGTTAATTAAGTTGTGGGCAAATGATTAAGTGTCAATCAACAGTCCAGGAACACAGCTTATAACAGGGAACCAACTGGAGAAAAGGGGAAGAGGAGAGAGGAAGAGGAAAGAGAATACAAGAAAAGAGGGAAGGTGAGAGCTCCAGCTCCAGTTCACCTAGCAACATCAGTTTGGAGCTAAATATTTGAACCCTGTTAGGAGAACTTGCGATGCTGTGGTTTTTAGGGAACTCTGATTTCCCGTGTAAAGAATCATTCAGTTAAAAAAGGCCTCTCCTGGTTGTGCAGCATATAACAAAGAAAGAACACGACCCGAACACTGGCTAAATTACCAAGTTCTATATCTTTAATACACATTGATCAATTTTGTATTTTAGCAGTTCATTTTAATATCCTTAAAAACAACAAAAATTAGTATTAGAATCAATAACATTTGGTGTGATTTTAATGATTATTATAAAATATAAAATATATAAAATATAGTGACTGTACAGGGGCGATGCGGCTAAGGATCTGCGCCTGTGGCTGGAAGGTTGCCGGTTCAAATCCCGCAGCCAGCAGAGGAATCCTACTCCGTTGGGCCCCTGAGCAAGGCCCTTAACCCCAACTGCTCCAGGGGCGCTGTACAATGGCTGACCCTGCGCTCTGACCCCAAGCTTCTCTCCCTGTCTGTGTATCTCATGGAGAGCAATTTGGGGTATACGAAAAGATAGATTCCTAATATAAGAAATTGTATATGGCCAATAAAATGATCTTATCTCATCAATAGTTTTCCTATGTCCTTAATTATTTTAATGTAGCAGAATGGCATTCATGAATCACTTTATGAAAGTGTAAACAGAGAGCTTCAAAATGACTGCTCAGTATTTTGTGCTTTCATTTATGCCAGTAGATACTGTATGCAATTTTCACACTTCATCAGTCATCACTCCCTAAAAATATACCATAGCAAAGAAGACTACAGTAATTCATTTTTTTGACTAGAGCTATTGAAAAGTGAAGAAACAATCATATACTCATTGAAATAATCTCATTAAATTTGTCAGGTATGCCTCTCAGTCAAAACACTACACATTTATATACACTGAACAATGTAAACTTAAGGTGATCGAATTAATTTCTTGTGAGAAAGGTCTGTTATTAATGAATTTCAAACCTCAACTAAGAAAGCCTTTTGTTTTCAGAGTTGCAAATGCATGGCAAAGGATGATACTGTATATATAAACAGGGGCATTGAAAATATATACTGTAGTTGCCTGTTAAAACATCACTAAAGCCTATTAAAAGAAATCCTATCCACTGTATCCACTGCCAGATAGAACTACTAAAATTAAATTTATCTAAAGTGAAAAAGTACTACCCACAACAACAATGTTTGTATTTTTGAGACCATGAAGCACAATTCATGGCTGTTGGCTGTTCCCATAGTTTGCAAACCACTATTGCACATTTTCTACCTCTTAAAACAGAAGCATAGAGTAGTTACTTAACTACACCACAGTGCCACTTTGTGGACATTAAGGAAACATGTTGCACAATTCTGAAGCTTGGCTGTGAACACCATGTCAACAAATGTTTGATATACTACTGATAAAACTGATCTATCTACAGTACCTGTCACACACTGATATTAAAGTTAGGACTTAATTTACATCTAAACAAGATGCAATTCAATTATACCTTAATAAAGTTTCATCACAGTAGTTGCAGTTGCAGTATGCCATTATCATACAAATGACAATATGTTTAAAACTTGCAATATTGCATTGATCCATCCTTTATAGATGTAGCCACAGGAAGCATAAATAGAAAGGTGTCAGTACAATCTATTTAGCCTTTGAAAATAAGATTTACACCAACAATTACACAAAAGTATACACATCAAAACCAGCTTATATATTAAATTAAGATAATTAATATTATATTCCCTCATATTTAAAAATATTTTAAAAGTGTAGGTAATATCTGCCACAAACATTAACATGCAGATGGGGAGCTATTTAATTGCTTTTTTCAATGTCTTTATAGTAACTATTAAAAATATTAATTATACATTTTTAAATGCTTATACAGAGAACTTATCCCTTAAATGTCCTTCTAGAGTCAAGTTATAACATTAAAGAAAAAATAACAGTTGCCTACGTACCTCTATTTAGTTTTTCTTTTGAAATTAACTGTAGATTTTACAAAACTGCCATTGCTAACATCAAGGACATCATGCCCATACATTCTCCCCTTGCTGCCTGAATGAAACAGATTGGACTGGTTTTAACTTCTCTCTTTTTTGAGAAGGCTGTATTACATACTTCACTTCACTTTCTTTTTTGAATGTCAGCTGAGCGACATACTGCAGTTCATAAAGTTTCCTTAGCACTTTATTCAAACTTATATTTATTATCAGAAATAATCCTTCAAATTTGTCTGATTTCAAAATGTTTCATTTTTTGTGGGTTTAAGTTTGGTACTATACTTCTTCTTTGAAGTATGGCAAGTGACCCACTTCATCCCTTCAATGAATGTCCCTTCACTAATACTACATATCATATTGTAACATTATTCCTTCATTTACAGTTTGCATGTCCCTTTATTCCTTATAAGCATAATAATGCCAAAAGCTTCTAAATGGAGCCACAAAACTCAAGAGCTCAGGTGAAGAAACTGTTATCAACATATATGCATGACTAGGCTAATTTGGAGGCCAGATTTATACGTTCTGACATAAAAATGTCCCTGGAAATTCTCTCCCTTGTGGTCAGGCTGATGTTATTTTCATGGAACCATTTTTTACACATCTATCTGTGTAAAACATTCTAGATATTTTAATAATATCTTCATTACATACAACAATGTATTAGTTTTGTTATTCAGATTTCATAAAATTAATTGAAATGGTAGACTGTTGAAAGTCAGTGGATTATATTAAATCAAAACTTTGACACACCCACTAGATTATAAAAATGGTAATAAAACATAAACAATATTTTTTTAATGCTGTTTCTTACTCCCACACAAGTTTAACCTACTAATCAAAGATTTGGTTCGTAGTTAGAGATCACCAGTGGGACTGAGGTATTAATTTAATGCAGGATTTGGCTCTAAAATAATGTTAGCAATTTCAGTCAATTAAACTATAATTGATGCAGAAAATGAGTGTGAATTATTTATGAATAGCAAAAAATGCATTTACCACTGGTTGACTATACATCAACCAAAAACAAAATTATATACTCATTAATTTCATTATAGTTTTTAGAAAATTTATGGACACTATTTACATATTACTAAAAGACAGCCACTCTTCCTCAATGGAACCATGTAAGAAAAATACAGTCTGTAAGAAGTAAAAAGTCTTTGAATATTCTTTCACCAGATATTTAAGAAAGCATCAGTAGAGCTCCTAATAAAACCTTTATTTATCGGTTTCCTGCTGCAAGAACCCAACAAAGACCACAGTACATACAGCAGAATTACAACCTTCTAGCTTGATTTCATCAGATGTCACAAACTAAGCAAAACTGTACCTGGTCAGTACTGGAATGGGAGACTCCCCAGGAAAACCGTGTTTCTGTTGTAGGTGGTGTTAGTGGTCCAGTAGGTGCCTCTCTTTCCTCTGGACCAACATTTTCAATCCAGCATTCCAATATGGTGACTGGGGACACAGCCATAAGAAGTTCTATCCTTCTGGCTTATTTGCACTTTGGATGTTCACAATCTGGCCTCCCTTTAAATCAGTTTCTGAAGTAATATCAAACTGCCCCACCTCATCTGTTCTGTAGTACATCTGCTGGTGCATAGTAGCTGCCATGCACAGATCACCCGAGTGGGTGCTGCACTTCAGTAGTGGGAGAATTGAGACATTTCTCAATGTAAAGTGATCTAGAGCCGTTGGGATGAAAACTATTATTAAAATGAAAAACAAATATTAGAATTATTTATGCTCTAATTCAGGACTTTGTTGGATGGTTATAAGGATGCGATGATAAAGTAAGGTACAGTAGTATAGTAATATTTTGATAAGCCATGGGTGGTGAAAGCCCCTACACTTCATTAATCATCATGTTTTCTACTAAAATCTTTTGTAAGTTATGAAATGATGATCACTGGTGCACTAATGCCTTCAGCATTCTTCCTACAAACGTGGGTTTGGAAGTTCAGACTCATCCTATATCTGTGCCTACTCAGAACTGTGGGTTACCAAACCTTATTATCTAGGGCCCACTACAAAGAGCACTGCAAAAACACATTAAATAGAGTTCAGCAATTAAACAGATGTTCTTTAAATTATTGAGGTGCGTAATGATATCACCTAAATGATAAGTTTTATCTAATCGAAAAGCCTACTCAAATTAAAATTTGTGGATGTATTTTAAAAAAGACAAGTGATATTATTAAACAAGGTCCAAAACAACGTAGCCTAAACAAAATCAGCATTGTTATATAAATTTTGATGGCACTACTTTAAACTCCCTGGCAACTGAGTGGTTTTGGAAATAATTATGCACACAATTCATTATACTTTAATAGTTTCTGTACTCATCTTATTAAATGGCTAGACCTAATAGCAGTTTTAATATACTATCTTCATAGAAACAGATAAGAACTATTAAAGGTAAACTGTTACAGACCATATTTAATTATTGCCTTAGGGTATGTTCTAATCAGTTGCTGACAATTTTAATAAAATAATAAAATAACTGGGTTTATTTTTTTCATATACAGTAGATTCTGGTAATCACCCCGGAGTAATATCTTTATTTATTTACCTAAATCTTAAATAATCCCTGTCATTTGTAGGCTAGTTTGTTGCAAGACTCTGTAATGGGAGAAACAAGACTCTATTCTATTTAATAACCTGTTACATACAGTTGCCTTTCTTATTTAATGTGCTTTGCAAGGGATCCACAGACAACAGGCAGTTTCAATTCAACAACCCTGTCCCTTTAAAGCAGCAAGCTCCTCCTCTGCAAGCAGTAGAGCAGCAAACAGAGCTGAGCCCCTTTAACTCGAGCAACAGCCTCCCTATCTAGGCAGTCAGCAAGGATGCTTCAGGCTGCAAGGGCAGAGGGGGAGACACAGCACATGACAAGTCTGCGAGGCAACTGACACTGCCTGCCTGGTGCATTCCCAGCTCCATTAATATCAAAGGTGTCACTGCAATGGCAATCCAAGCTCACCTTCCTGATGACAGCTTGTGAGAGCAGAATTACAGGAAAAACAGCCGCAAATGGATATATTTATATTTTAATCATCACTATCTGTCCTCATCCTTCCTAATTCCATAAGCTGCACTGAATTAAATCTATTCCTGACTGAAGCAGCTTCGTCTGGGAACAGACAGCAAGTGAGAAAGAGACACACAGGGAGCATGCATGAAGGATACAGAAATTGAGATTGCAACAGAACTACCAGGATGCCTATAGCTTTGCAGCTTCCCATGCAGCTCGTCATTCCATTCACCAGCAGTAGGATGTGGACCTGGAAGAAGCAAACCTGGATACAGCTGCAGATGTAGACCAAGGTCTGCAGACAGAGGACAAAGGTGAGGACGAGGGAAATATTTTAACAAATACAAATCTTCGAGTTAAAAACCGATCTTTATGCGTCTTTCTCCTGTTGTATTTGCAGCACAAAGAAATAAGTAGAAAATCTCTGCCTGATCTTCAAGTGCCATGCAGGAATCACTATTCTTTTCTTTAACATCACTGTGGGATCAATGTTCTTCTTTCCTTCCCTCCACACAGCTTTTTTTTCCCTTGATTTAAGGAAACAGTTATGGGATTTACCCCCTTGGGCTCAGTTTTTTTTTGAGCACCGTCAATACTTGCCTTCCTGAAGAAGCACGCACCCCAGACTGGATTCCCTTAGCAACTAAGGCAGGTTTCTGACACCCTTATTTTCTGTTTAGTTCATTCAATTTTCTCTGTCATTGACATCCGAGAAAAATCGAAGGGCTCTGAGCAAACATGAAGATGCGCATAGCAGGCACGAAAAGGACAGTAAAGTCTCTCTGATGTCAGTCTGTGGATTCCTTTTTCTTTGCAGCAAATTTTGATCATGCATAATGCTGGCATGTTTGCATCTCTCACTGTTTTTATCTATCCATTTCTTTTTAGCACCTAACATGGAACAAAGCAATGGTGAAGAAAGGGTTGTAGATTCTTGCTGTATTGCTTGGAAATGAATGACACATATGTTGAGCTCCAATAAGGAAACATTATTTGAATTGAACATACTGTAATGGTCATTTTATTTTAAAAAATACATATTTTTTTTAAATACAAATCGTGGAAAAAAAAGATTTAGTGCACAGGACCCTGGAAGCATTTTGTTTGCTGCCAGGTGTATGTTTTTTATCAGAAGAAATTATATATGCTAGAAGGAGTGAAACATTATAATAATGTAAAATAAAAAAAATCTAAGCAGAATCTTTAGGCTATATATTTTTACAATAAACTGGAATATGGTAAGGCTACAAAGGAGGTCAAATGAACTCCTTATTCAAGTCAACAAATATGAATGTTCTTACTTTTTTAAGCTAAACACCATAAATAAAGTTATCACATTTAAGGATGATCTTATAGCAATGTAAACAAAATGGCAACTTCACTAAGCGGATTTTGGTGATTTCCACATACAGACACATCTACATACATAAGTGAACGGATTTCTGTTATTGCTTTTGGCATTCCTGAATTGTTTTATATCATGGTGGGGATCTGGACTAGTGCGAAGACTCTGGATGTTGTTGAGGACATGGATTTGTAAGCTTTGCGGCAAGAGCTTTAAGATGTTGAGATCTCCCTGCGCTGCCGGGGCTCCCGTTTGGATCAGCGCGGCTCACGGCGAGAGAAATGGACCCCTCGGCTGCCCCCAACGCCTCTGCCGCCTTTTGAAGGATGTCCCTCAGCAGAGAGCAGGCCCGGGACAGCACTGAGACCCCCAGCCAGAGAGAGCACATTCGTAACCGTATGAAGATGGTGATTGACCAGCTAGAGGGGATTCTGAGGGAGCTGAAGGAGGTGGCAAGGGAACTCCGAGAGGTAAGAGGAAGGGGGGGTGGGGAGGAGTGAGGGTTGCAGTTCTGCACTTTCACTGCCTTAGACTTATGCATTATTTTATTTAGTTCAAAACTATATTGAGCATCTTCGTATACTAAGATCACAAAAATGAGTTTATTGCTAATACCTATGCATTTATGTTAAATAAGTAACATTTCTTTCCATTCTGTATGATAAGATACAGTTTCACAATATGCAAATTAATGTTAAATTATAAAACAGGAGACGACACCACATAAATTACATAACCAACGTGTCAACATGGATTCTTTAAAACAGCTTTGGAAAGAGAGAAATTTTGTTAAAGAGATCAAAATTAATACCTCTGTTCAAAGCCTTGCAAATCAACAAATTCAGCTGTGCTAAACCTACAAGGGAACATTTTAACCACAGTACTTTTAAATATTAGATGTATTAGACGTAAAATTGAGATGTATTTTATCATTGTAATGGTTGCATGACTGTGACACATCATTGTATGCAGCCTGTGTTGCTACAAATCTTCATGTTTATCACCAAAAGTGTCTGATTAAGCAAATCTGAGGGAGTTTGTCTGCTTATTTGTCCAAATGTTTGACTGTGCTGAAGAGGTTAAGATGGTTCAGTTCAGTGGAAGTTCATATCAGAACACAAGGAGATTTGATTAAAGGTTATCTCCACACCTCAGGGGTATTAATGCAGCACTAGCCTGGCCACTCATTGGACTGAAATACACTTGCCTATTGAAAAGTTTCTACCAGAGCAGTAGAGGTTCAACTATTGAGGCGCTTATTTTAGTCCATTAGCCATTCAATACACTAAGGTACATTTAAATGAGAACTTGGCCCTTGGGGAATCTTGCTGCGACTAATCTAAAGTGCATTTTTTCAAGGTGCCAAATATACTGTATTTTTCTCGAAGATGAAACAAGGATTTTAGGTCATATCCTACCCCGCAGACTCCTGTCATTCCCTGTAAGTTGGATAAATCCTCAAAAGCATGAAAGCTTCACTAATTAATTGTTATGTCCAGAGGATCTCCTTACAGCTTTGTGTTAGCTTATTCTTTGCCCTCATGGTGCCGTCCCCCTTTTGCACTTTCCTTCAAGCTCAAATATGCTGTTAGCCAGTTTTTAACTCCAGCTATCCATCTGATCATGGTGTCAGAGCCTGTCAAAGGTGTGTTAAGTATTAACTCCTCTGAAGTATTAAGGATGATAGGGTGAGGCTGGAGAAATGTTGACTGAGTTGAAGAAGAAACCAGTATAATTGCTATAATTACTAGACTTTAATAGAATTCATTACAGGTTTTGGCATCCAACTTACACAGTGGTTATCAGGGATGAAATTTAGAATCAAGTTATATGTGCTGCTCAGTGGTTGTACATGAAAGCAAATACTGCTGTATGCAGTGATAATGGGATAATGGAATGCTTAATAAAGTTGTATGCAAGCTTTTTGATGAAGAATGCATTGCTTATTTTAGGAAACAAGGCAATATGTCTGTTAAATGCACAACAACAATAATAGCAATATACTAGTGTCTGTTCCTTAAGAAAATAAAATTGAATTTGATGAGGTCCTGTTCTGCCCATTTGTATAATAACATTATTTAAAATATTATAAGAGTGGATAATTACTTGTTATTTTTAACAAGGCATTTTCTGTCAGAGACACTATGTGAAGTAAGTCTGAGTTTTATTGGTGGATATTCTGCAGCAACTGCACCATAACTACAAATTACTGCAAATTAGGTGTTTTTTTTCAAATTTATTTCTATGTATGAAACATATCTGTTGTACATGTGCTTTAGGAATGCTATTCTCTTAACCACATTAATACTTTTTTATTTAGTGATCTTTTGTGAACCAAAAAATGAGCATACATTTTAGCTTACTACTAAAACTAGGTCCTGATGTGTATTGCTACATGGCCCTGACTCTGTTCTCCTTTGATGACTGCTTATCCCTATTCCCTATTCCTATTTCATCTTGGTAACATTTTATGTCTCATACTTGAAGTTGATATAAGGGGTTGATCAAACATTTCTTTTCATTTTTGAAAAGATAATTTCAGATTTTTAATTTGCCAACTCAGAACTGTGAACTGAGAAACACTACTTAGAAACCCTATTAAGTTTCTTGTTGATATTACATATGAAAAGACTGTTAAAGTAAAGTACACTTTAATTTCTCATGAAGACTGATAGAAATTCTTGTTCTGCTAGTAATGTCTTACTCTGTAGAGCCTAACATTACACAATCCAGCTCTTAAAACAAAAAGATCACACAGAACATTAAAATATGACACAACTAAAAGATGACTTGGTAAAATTAAAACATCTGAAAAATGGTTTTTAAGGGCATACATATTCTTTAAACAATACAAAATACTTTGAATTGCTCTTAACAAAATGACTAATAATACTGGATTACCCACACAAGTGCAACACTGGTGGAAGTTTACAGTCCAGCTTGTTTACTTCAGCTGGTTGAGATCGGGCAAGAGGTTTTTAAGGCTGCACAAAATCAATTTATGTTCCGTAAATCACATGACTTTGTACGGTCTGGGTAAGATTATCCAAGTGTATTTCATTAAACTGGAAAATGTACATTTCACAGCATTGTTAATGTTGGACTGAAATAAACAATATAGCATAAATCCTACAAAGTAGTTAAAAGGGTAAAAGGGCTTGAAAAGTTTATGTCCAGTTCATTTTAAATTGATACCACTTCCCATTTAGAAATATAATGTGAAAAAATATTGAAAAAATATACAAAAGCAGATTAATATTCTACTAAGCATAACCGTATTTTCAGATGTATGGGGTGCTTTTATTACAAAGTCATGAAGAACATGGATGCATTTATGAAAGGAAACAAATCCTTCTATTCCAAATTGTTTGAACCACAACAAAATCTGCTCTATATTGTAAATTAACCAATAATACCACTTTGGATATTTTTATAGCAATTGATGGGCATCAAGCTTCTTCTCACCATAGTCTTGCAAAGTGATAGTTTTCACAACCTTATGATTTACCTTGACTCCAAAAACAATTCTTGGAATGGATTAACATTTTGGTTGTACAATTTGTCAGATTTCAACGCTAATATCCTTCCTTCAACATAATTCATCTGACTAATATTTCTTTTGGCCTCACAAATGTTAAGAAACCCTTCAACTAAAATCATACCATATATCAGTGTCATTGTTATTTTTTGCAATTTGAGATTCTTTTCTCACATACCACGTCTGTGCTGTGGACCACACATGAAGGGGGAGGACACATCTAATCAGTTCCTGATGAGTTACTGACCTCAGAGCTGAGGGAACTACAACTAACTACTTTGGCATCTGTTTGGGTTGCTATGGTGTGGTGAGGCATCTCAACGCCCACTAATCCTCCCTTCTAATAATGTGGGAGAGAAACACAATGCAGCCATACATGCTACAGCAAACTAGAAGAAGGGTCTGTGATATTTTTTGCATATTTTTTTTGGCTGTATAAGGCTGATTTGGCTGATAATAGCCAAAGTACTTGTACAAGTACTATAGTATACTGTAGGTCTGTAAGAAATGAACTATAGTTATTTGAGGAATTGAATCCTCAGTCGAATCTGTAAGTTTCTTTGATGAAGATTTTGGGACTGAAAAGTCTCAAATAGCATAACATAAACTATGACAAATATCAAAGCCTAAAGAATGGTGTTTTCTTTAGTTTCCAATCAATTTATTTGTATCAAGTATGCTTTTATGAATTTGTTGCTATACATTTTTGACTATGTAACAACTGGAGGATGAATGGAGTCAAACACATAAAAGCTGCCTTACCTGTGCTTTTGACTTCTTTTTGTATTTGAAACATAATTATGATTGTTAACATTTTTATTTATATACCTTGGGTTGCCAGTCCATTACAGAATATTGATGAAATACAATCATTGATTGTTTTTACCAGTTTGTATTACCATCAATTTATTTCCTAGTTTTACAATATTTTAACATAGCTCACTTTAAGAGGCGACACCAAGCAAAGTTGTAATAAATATTAGAGATTTTTTTATTGCTTTTAAGTCTGAGATTTTTACTGTCATCTTGAATGTATTTTTAAAATAACTTTAAACACTGCACAGAAATCATAAAGAAAAAAGCTATCTCCCACCTTTTAATTTTTATTAAAAAACTTAGCATGGTGCAATAATTTCATTCTCAATTAATCCTCTGTGCATTACAATATACAAAAGATTACTTTCACGTTATTCATCCTCAGAAATCATTATTTCAAATGGGCCATGGTAAGATAATTTTTACATTTTAATAAATTCCCATCTCAATATACAGTAGATGTGTTCAATTAGTCACCAATATTAAACTCACATATTTCTCAAAAGAAATGTAGTGATATTACTTTAACCACTCCTGACAGATGTATTGTACTGCAACAAAAGATAACAGTGAAACTAAAGGTCAATTTTTGTAACATGGCAGCCTTATTATTCACAGCTATACTCTTGGAAGGAAATGAATCTTGAGTCAGTTCCTTCCCCTAAATATGTCACATTTTGGGGTTGATACTAATACTGACATTACATTTCTTAGAGAAATAAGGAAAAAAACATCATAGAACAGGATCTGCAGAATTCCTTTATATATTACCTTAAGCCTTAAGATAATCTTTGTGCTTCTATGCTTCAATATTAAAAAAAAAAAACTGTCATCTTTTCTGCACCAAGTCAAATATTTCAATCATCCAGTTAAGAATGCTGTTTGGGTCCCATTAATCCAATTGGTGAAAGTTTCACAAGCTGAACATTATTTTTTAACAGTCACAGCATTTCAGGTTAAAATCCTATTGCAGACAGCACTAATAGGGCATAGTGACTGTTATGACGGATCCTATGCCAATCATTTCACCAGAGTGTATGGAGTGAATAAAATATTTAATTTTGTTTTGCTCGAAAGTTATTTCTGGGAATCAAATTGTAAAGTCGATGACATAAAGCAAGCTCAGGGAGGACAGAAGTCTCCTGAGGGACAGAAGGGCAAAAGCTCACTTGATCCTCATTTCATCTCACTACGAATACAGACCATGAGAACGAAGCCTCATAATCCTTCTGGCTTTTTGAGGTCTAAGCAGGAAGCATCAAAAAAGTTACCACAGAGATAATTGGCTTTTGAATGCCAAGCATCCGTAGCAATGGCACTTTCAGCTTCAGTTTCCTTCAGTTTCAACTCTTCCCTTCCCTCTAAAGTAGATTTTGCCAAGCACTGGATTGTTCATTGACTTAAAGGGTAAATTCTGTTTTGTGAAATGGCTAATATACCATGTAAATGTATTTAATAAAAGATGAAAGTTTTACACAAATAGAACTATTCAGCATCACTTTAAAATCATTAGTCTTAAACAGTGCAAGATGGCCTCTTGATCTAGAATAAAGCCTTACTACGTAATGAGTTAATGCATGAAGTGAACAGCACCTTGCAGGAGCTCAGCTTTGATCCAACCATGTTGGATTGAGTAAAGTCACCACTGAAAACAGTCAATTTACTGGAGATTAGGAGGGGATTTTATAAAGCTAGAAAACACCTTGCATGCTTATGATTGCACAGCATGCAGAAAACTTCACAGGCTTATGGTGAGGGTAGAATGACATAACCAAGGACTAAACAATCCTCTAGAAAAACTGCTGAACCTTGTTTGACGGCCATATACAATTCATTCCTAGCACCCTTTCATGAAACCACAATCACTGTCAACAAAACACTATTATACGGACAGATCTAACGAAGGCACAGTTTTTCTTTCCCTGAATAATGTTTTCTAGGATAGGTTTTGTATAATTTTACAGGACCAAATATTTGCACAGTAAAATCTAAATGTTAACTTATCCTATTTCTGTTTCCTCCACATTTATGTCCTTTATTATATCATTGTGTTCCATAATAGAAATGTGTCATGACAATGCAATGGCAGGAACTGTTGACACATCAGAGACATGATCAGCAGATGTCAAGCAGGACATTTACCTGTAAATTGGAGTTTGACATATCTCTCTTCAACTACAATGACCCTGTAGTTTAGTATCTCTGTGAATGAGTTCATTGTTGCTTGCTTCTACAAATAAATAACTTTTAACCTTGTGAGCTGTGCACCTGAAGGCACTGTAAATAGCAACAAGCATGTAATCCCCCTGAGCTTTTTGATAAAAGGCTAGAAAATAACAGCTCCATTAAGTGAGAAAAATATGCAGTGTATTATTGACTTTTGCATCATTCCTGTAAAACCCATTGGATTAGTAGGCCCTCTATTGCAGTCCCATATTAATGATGATTTCATTTTAGAGACGTGATCAAGCTAACAAAAATCACAAACATTAATATTAATGTCCTTCACTGATGACACTTCAGTTTGAGTGTCCGTATTTTAATGTTGTTACATATTAAGTAATATCTTATTGCTTATGGAGCTCATATGAAGCACACATCAAGTTACAGTGTTTTCATAAGTTATGCAAATATTTTCATTTATTCATTATGAATTAATCAATATTTATCATTACAAATACATTACTTGTTGTTTTTCTTTCTTGTTTCACAAAATGCAGCTTTTTAGTTTGTTATATGGATCATGTTTATCCACTGAAATGTGTG
This sequence comes from Atractosteus spatula, assembly GCF_055471065.1. Lineage (NCBI taxonomy): Eukaryota > Metazoa > Chordata > Actinopteri > Semionotiformes > Lepisosteidae > Atractosteus > Atractosteus spatula. Next base: position 53,914,606 of record NC_142712.1, read on the forward strand.
CAAAAGTAATGCTGTTAACAGTCTAATAACTATAAAATGGCATTCGAGAAGCTGGGCCTCACCAGGTTACTATCTGTCATATGAACAAAATTGTTTTTAAAACATAACATGTTTGCCACATTTTTTTGTAAAGAACAAAGGCTGAGAATGAAGCTGTTCAAAAATGACAGCTTGTGTTTTCCTCAATTTGATGCAGTTTTGAGCAGTTCAGTGTAGAAAGAGTTACTGTGCCATGCCTGTGATGGATGAAGTATTTTAACTTCAATCAATTGTTGCTCATGGGAGTATTTGCATTTATTTTTGTATCTTTTTGCTATGACTAAAACCAGTAGGCAGCACTTTAAGACACAAAAGCTGACAACAATTGTAACAGTTTTTCTTTAAACTTGATAGCTTGGTTAATTCTACATATCGATATTTAACATGCTGAAATAACAGGATTATCTTTGTAATGTTTTGAACATACATTTTATTGCCACTGGTGTAAGTAATTTATAGAATAGTTTGATATCACATTGTACCATTTGCTTCACAAAATGAACTGCAAAAAAACACATGTGCAAAGGTTAATGCACAGCATCCTGCTCCAAGTAATGGATAACCACTTTGAATATAATTAAGTTATTTTTATACACACAGTGGGCACCTATTCTTAGAGCCATATCCCACATACAAACTATATAGTAACTGAATTAATGTTGTGCTATACAGGAACATATCTATTGCTGTATCTGTGGACTGTTCTGAATTTCTAGTGTACAACCAGACATTTGTGGATATAAGTGATCATACTGTATACATATACATCAGACTCAGATTAATTTTGTTCTTGTTTTATGAGGTAATCCTGTTTTAGTGATTATATAATAGCCCTAGTTGCCCAAAACAATGTTAAGAGCTTATGTTTTGGGGCTGCTAACCATCTCTAAACTGTTTAATATCTTAGTTTTTCATTTCTACTTATTCTCCTCAAAATAAATACATTCTTCCTTAAAAGAAACTATTTGAATTTGACATCAAAATGATACTTATATATAGGCTCTCAATTCCAAAAACTTTTGCATGTTGAAGCTGTTGAAGTCTTGAGCATAATTTTAAGGAAACAAAACCTCAAAGCACTCACAATTTATTAAAGATTAATTTTTATCACGTCTCTTATTTTTCCAATCACAAGGTGGATTTTTTTCAGAAGCATGGATTTATTTAGCTGCATTATGCATTGAATACACAGCTTGATGCCATATGCCATTTGAATCATGCAATGTTATACTGTATTTTCATGCTTACAGCTGTACTTCATTCTCAATGTATTTCTTGTTAACACAGTACACATTATATTTCCACAAAATAGCCAAGCAAACATTATTACATTGCAGAAATATTTTCTATATAAACCCAAATCCCCGGCTCATTAAACGTCTGAGATCAGTGAAACAAACTAAAACAATCTTAGTTGTTATGGAAGTATGCTACTGGAAGAAAGCTTTCTTTACACTACGAGCTGGCTGTCAACATTTAGCCATACAGAATATGATGAAATGATGACCTTTACATTTGCCCCTCAGAGGTCACGTGCTGCATGTGTTAATATTTTTTGACCAGACTGACTTACTGTAACATTTGCCATTTGAGGAGAGATTCACACAAAACAAGTGCAGTATGATTATGTCATCTGATAGTGAAATGGAGGAAGAGTGAAGAAATGTTAAGTACAATGACATTTTTATGTTTTAATTACAAATGACTAAATCCATAACAAGCTATAAACACTCAAATATTACTAACAAAGCTCTTATGTGTGGGAATAATTGGTCTTTTGTTAGCAAGCATGCAATTAATGATGAGTTAAGCACTTAATAGCTAATTGATCACAGGATCTGTATCTGGTACAAACTGACCTTTACTGATATGTTTATAAACAAACGTCATGTTGTTTTTAATGTAGAAGTGTTAATAATATGTAATTGTGGGTAGTAATAGCTTGTTTGTTAAGGAATTATTCATAGTATTTTAAATCTCTGACTCAAATGTTACCCCAACTCTTTTTCTTTTTATCGAGTGAATGAAATGACTTACCAATGACAATAAAACTTTAGGGACAACAGGGCTTGCTGTGAACAGATACAGACCCAGCTGTCATGCAGTACATCACAATAAGAGGCTTATATCATATGTTTACAAGTATACCACAGTCCTGACCTACTACTGAGTCTTGGCAAAGTGTTGTGTAGAAGTGAAAGCTACTGTACAGTAATTTCTTATGTGGAGGACCGAGACTAGATTTCCCATTGTCCTTTTGACCCAAATTTACAGTGATCCCAGTAACACTCTAACAACTCAGTCTTATGATTAATTTAAAAGTTAACTTACAGTACTTTCTCCACTTTCATGTACAAATTCCAAGGAAAACACAAGCTAATTTTATTGTTGATCTGCAAAATACATTCATAATTAAGATAATATTAAGAATAGATCTGAAGAATAAATTAGTCCACTTTTGTTTTATTTCCCAAGATTTTACCTTGAATGTCCTTCGCATAAATATTAAAGATTATGCTTGAGCCACAAGGGTACAGGCAGACTGTTTTCCCTTCTGCAGTACCTCATTTTAAGGAGAAGTGCTAAGACATAGAATAGAATCAAATATATACAAGCAATCTATTTTTGACTTGTTGTGAGCTACAGTCAGACAATATTAAATCATCATAAGAAACTAGTATGCCCTTTGTCACTGCAAAAAGTGCTTGCTATTTGTTTTAATTTAGTAATTTAGTTGCCATAAAATGTAATTTATTCATTTAATCCATATTTTACATTGGCATTGCTAATGCAAGTGGCCCATATTGTCGTTAATACTGAAGTAGCAGACTTAAAAAAAAGAAATGTTATCAATTTTCTAATTTTTGGGGATCTTTAAAGAAGATCAGATATTGAAACTGAAGTTAAGGCTTGCACATAAACACCGTCTGCTCTAATATTCTTTGAGTGTAAATTTACTGACAACATGCCAAAAGCATATATACAGTATGTATATATATAAAAGCTGACAATGGTAATACATTTTCTTTATTTCTCTTCTAATATTGCTATTAGTAATATTCTATAAATACAAATTACATGAAATAGAAAAATGTGGTGATATGCAATTAAAAAAAATTAAACAAAAACAGCTGTTGCTTACTAGCACATCCCATCATCACCATTCAGTCAGAAGAGAAAGAGTGTTCTACCCTGTTAGCATTAAATATTCATATTGGTGTAAATCATTCAAACCCTTTTTGTGTGTCACTTCATTAAAATGTTTGTTATAAATACAAAGAAACGATAAAAGTAAAACAGATCAAAAGCATGATGTGAGAAAAAGAAATAAGCCATGGGTCACTGCATTGTTGGATTTGTGTCTGTTTTTAGTGCTGTACACCTATTTCTCTTTCTGGTAAGATCTGCATTCCACGTTATGGAATCAGTGAACTTCAGTGCATTATTAACGCTGTGTGCTTTTGTTACAGCCAAAAGGAAAATTATGACTAACTGGCACAGCTTTACTGCATGTTCTCCTTTGGCTCAAAGATGCAAAAGATGTGGGAAAGGCTAAAACAGTGACCTCCACAATTACAGTCAAGGTCATGAAACTACAGACAAAATCAGTTGCATTTCTGGTATAGCTGCAAACTACAACGCAGTCCTCTGTCCTCATTTGGACTGTTAAGAATGGAAAAAAGGTAAACAGCATAAAAGGAAACGAAAGGCGGATGCAAAACTGTGGGAAACTGGCTGAAGCTCCTTGACAAATTTACAACCTTTTTTCCCCACCAATAGTGTTTAGTTGCCATTGAGACACCTAGTGGATGAAAGAAGTAATGCTCCTTTCATGAACATGAAAGTCACTGTACTGCCAATATTGTTTATTATGGATAAGAAAAAATGCAAAGTATTAAAATAGTTACTATTTAAAAGCCAGATTCTTTCTTCAAAATTTTGAGTACAAAATTAGAACTCTAATGATATAAAAAAATCTTTACACACTTTGCTTATTTTTACTGAAACAATTAAAACATATTATCTCTCTGCAATGAATTTACAGAAACTTTATAAACTGGTAGAGGAAAGCCCTGGCCTGTCACATACAAAATAAAATCTGAAGTAAAAATTGAAATCTTCCACTTCCATGAGCAGCTACATTTTATGATGAATGTTATATTCTTCCCCACAGCAGTCATGCAGTCGTCTTGTTTCCATATTAAGCAGACTTTTGTGTTTTGCAGAATCTTTGTGTTTAAAATTAAGATTTAATGTAAGTTTCACCTTTCAGTTGTACGATCAACCATTTTTTTTCTTTTTGCTTCTCCAAAAACGTGGAAGACCCTATACAAGTCTAAGTTAATCCTCTCTTTTTTCCCTTTCATATACTTTAGTGTTATTATTAAGACTTTTCATTCTATCTCCTGTGACAATAATTAACATATCTGATGCTTTTTTATTACATTTCTATAGTGACTTAGGCAATATGGGTGACTGTCTAGGGCCCCGAGGCCACCATTAGGGTCCCTCAATGTGCAACACAACAATTGTTTGTTAAACTGCATGTTCGAATGTGAGCCAACAAAATCCCCCCAGTTGTGAGTGTAAGTGTAGTAGTTTAACTGTTGATACAGTAAATGTATCTCACCTTGAATGCTATTCATTTCATTCAGTAAATGTTGTGATGATAAATTGTATTGATTTTTCATTACATCTTACATGTAATGAAACATTGCACCTTTACTTGCCTTGCAAACTATGTTGTGATGGTTTAAAATTAAAATCATGTGGTTGCAACTGATAAACACATGTCGTCTTCCAAAATGACATACCTATTTGGAACTGAGAAAGGGAAGTCCAGAACAGGAGAGAGGGATAAGCCATCTAAAAACAGAGGTAGTCCACATCAAGTCATCATTGTAATAATGCATTTGTATTTGACTTGGGTTTGGGACTGTCAGATCCATGTAATCAGCGAACGGTAGACAACTCTCATTTTCTAGTTAAACATGTAGACTACTTGAGGAGTTTTTACTAGAAGCCAACAGATTCACGTTTCAGGTTATTACTTTCAATGTTAAAATACATGTTATCTTTGTAAAATGGATACTTCTTGCAGTTGTTTGTACAGTAAGTTACTTATTATGTGTTCTTCAAAGCTGGTTAATAAAAGTTTTATAGCTATATAATTAATCTATTTAATTGTTCCAAATAGTAAAATAAGGTTGTGTTGGAAGGTGATAATAGTAGTGTATGTGCAAATTGTTATCTGGAAGGGCCTCTTTCCAAAATTTTGCCTAGACCCCCCACAAAGCTGATGTAATGTGGAATTATCAGAGAAGCAGCCCAGGAAGAGGGACTGGCAATTGGAACTGCTCAAATTGAAGTGTAAACCATTAAAGTGGTTGAATAATCATTTTTTATATTATTGTTACTCTATTCATAAAGCAGTTCATGGTTTCGGTGGTTCAGTGGTGTTGCAGTAACAGAAAGACAAAACAATATGAACACTACAATTAAAACAATTAATATTGCAACAAAATGCTTTTGAAAGAAACTCATGTTGCTATGCAACAGCACACCCATATAAGACATAACAGAAGTATTTAAAAGATGAAAATGAAAAGCATAAAAAACTGACCCAGTTAAATCAATAGTATAACTAAATTATACATTAACTATATACATACTGTAAAGATTGTCTTTAAGCATGTTTTAAAAGTTGAGTCAACACTTGCTGAGCCTCTAATGAATTTGGGCAGTTCCACAGACATGATGCTGTGCCTAAGAGGTACTGCATCTGTTGTATATGGATCCTGGTCTTTAACAGTAAGAAAGCCTTGAATCTGCAGATCTCACATTAAGGTACTTTAAGGTACGTTAAGGTACTTAATGAGAGTACATTAAATACTTAAGGACACAAGTATTCTCATACTTGCGTCCTTAAGTACTTGAATTTGACTATTTATACATGCATAGGTGAACCTTAACTGATCATTTAGTGCCGCATACAGAATGTGAGCAAGAGAACCTGAAAGTCCATTCATTTTCACTGTGATATTTACAGAAGATGGGTGTTATATGCAGTGTGCTTCTTCAGACTACTCACCTTTTATCTTAAGAAAGTCCTTTTGGATACTTATAATAATTTTAGACCGACATCTCTAAAGTGCAGAAAACGCAAAAATAGTATCTGATATGGTCTTCAAGAGAATACACAATAAGCATAGCAGTGAATGCCAAGGACATCATGGCAACAATGTGACCAAGAGGCAAAGTGCAAATACTACTAAAGGTCCTAGCAACTAACCCTGTGGAACACCTTGAGCAGCTGGTACAACATCAGATTTAAAACATCCAACCACAGATCATATAAAAGGCTATACTTAAGTCCAGAAAGAGAAAAAATAAATAAATGCTCCAGAGTAAGAGGCCATAAGCAATTCATTAATGATCTTAGCAAGGACGGGTTCAATACAGAGTCTTTGTCTAAATACTGACAAAAAAGTGCTCTTGAGACAGAAGATTAATTTCAGCAGTCACAGTCTGATCCACAATTTTTGTGAAAAAAGGCTAACTTGAAGTGTGTTAGTAATTGTTAAGTACTTGGAGGTCCACAAAGCACAATTCAAGCCTACATGACAAAGGCCAGATTTAAAGGATTAATACTAATAAAAGTAATTAAAAGTAGCGTCTCAAAGCGCTTTACAGTAAGACAATAAAACAAGAAGAGGAGATAACAGAATAAGAACAATCAAAAACAAGGGTTTACAATGCAGTAGAAGATTCAAAGGGGAAGACACAGGCATCAATTAAAAAAAAGCCTTCTGAAGAAGATTTTGAGTCTGGATTTGAAAGCACCCAGGGAAGGTGACTCTCTGATATCTTTGGGATTATAATTCCAGAGTTTTGGGGCATAGCAAGAAAAGGAGCTGTCATTCAAAATACTGTATATGGACAAACCTGGGAGACATACATGTACAAGAAAACCACATTCAGATGAACAATAGTTGCAAGGTTGGGAGTAGGAAGATAAGTCATACAAGTACTAAGACGCCAAGCCATGTAGAGCCTTACAGGTGAGTATGAGGATTATGAAGTAAAAATCAAAATCCGACAGGAAGCCAGTGCAAGGACTCCAGGAAAGGAGTAATGTGATCACTTGCATACAACCTGTTCAGGTTCTGGCAGCCTGTGTAGTATAGTTTGTGTAGTATAGATTTAATTTGAAATTCAAGTGCAGTGCCATCCACAGTTACTGCTCTGTCTTTATATAGTTGATGAGAAGTGACAAGAGCGATAACTTCAGTCTTGTCGCAATTTAAAGGAAGGAAAATAAATCATCCAGGTTTTTATGTCATAGTGCAATTAGAAAGTGCAGACATAGCGTGAATGTAGATCTGAGTATATTCAGTATAGAAATGATTATTCAGACCATGTAATCTTAATAGCTGACAATTGGAACATGTACAGTAAATGCTGAATAGTATGGGGCTCAGTATCGAGTCCTGAGGAACACCAGACTTAATGAGTCCGATTTCAGAGCTAACCCACCAAGAGAGACAAAGTGTTGATGATCAGTAAGGTAGAAGCTGAACCATTTAAGAGCAATGTCAGGAACTCTAAAAAAACTCTAAAGAAGAGAAAGTAAGATGTCATAGTTAAGACTGTCAAAAACAGCACTGAGGTACTGTATGGAAAAATAAGGATGGATATTTTAATAGGAACCAGAAACCATAACAAGATTGTTAGTGACTTTAACCAGGGCAGGTTCTGTGCTGTGTAATTGTCTGAAACTAGATTGGAAGGGTATGAAGAGGTTATTTTCAATGATGATTATTTAATTAAATTGAGACCACTTGTTATAAAATTTTAGCAAGAAAAGTTAGGTTTGATATAGGATAACAATTGTTTAGATTATCCCGAGACATGTTTGTTGAGATATTTGGTTTAATTCATGAAGTAACAGAAAAAGCAGAGAAGGTAGCTTTGGGAAGCAACAGAATCCAAGGCATAGGTAGTAGGTCTCATTTTAGTTACTACAGTAGCTTAGTCACATATTAGCAGCATTAACAGCAGTTAAAGGAGAGAAACTGGAACTGGAAACTATGAAAGCAGGAGGTTAGAATATTATTAATATGTGTTTTGTTGTGAAATGATTCCACAAATGTGTTATATTTTTAGGTAGAGATATGAAAAACAGGCTTATTAGCAATTTCAAGTTTTTTATCGACAGTGAAGTAAAGAACTGTAGGATTACCGCGACCACTTATATGCGTACTGATGTTGTTCATTAGCTTATACAGGAATAGCCAGGTATGTCTTCCTCCATGATGCTCAAGACATCGTCCTGATGCATTTCTTCGAGTATAGGTCATTTGTGTACAGGGGGAAAATAAATTAGACTAATTACTGTGCAGTTTTTATGATCTCTTAATCTCTTAATAAAATAGTTGAATTAATCAAACTCTATGGAAGCTCACAGTTCATTTCCTGTTAACATGAAGGTGAAGGAACTGCCAAGTTTTAAAATGCTTGTGAATACCAAGGGAAATATGAAAATGTACATTATCAAAATAAATGAAGTTCTCTTCATGTTATGCTACATCAAAAGTTTTAAATGTTCACAAAACAATAGAAATTAAATAAGTAGCAATACTCTTCTGCCAATATTTTTCATATATATCAATGCTGCAGTGTTTTGGACCTCCTTTTCTTTACTCAACATGTTAAACTTTGTATGTGTGACTTGTTGGACAGCACCTCCGTGTTTCTGTCATACTGTAGAACTAATTAATTCCCAGGGCAAATATTCCAGGTACCTCTTGGCAGCTTAACCAGTTCTTTCAGGTGATTTACAGTTTTCAGTGCATCCACAAACTCTCATACTACTTTATCACATTCATGTCTAGAGTCTGTATAGAATATTTAGTCACTTCAAGATAGAGAAAGAGTAATAGAATGTGGCTTGGCAGAAAAGTCACCTTATGACATTGGCATCCTCTCTAATCTAGTCAGAGTGTTAGAAAGAAATATGTATATAAGCTAACAATGTGTCTGTAATAAAATAAGAATTCTCAAGTAATAAAATAGGAAAAAAATCTAATTCAATCTCAATGTTTCTTATCTCAGATTGAAAAGGGAAAGGGGAGTGGCTTCTCGAAAAGTGGAATCATTAGTAAATAAGCAGAACAGTGTAGCCCCTATTTACAACATTGTCTTGCATTGAATATTAATAGCAAGACATGTTTGCTGACAGACAGTTCACTCTAATGATACATTTAGCACTGCTATACTGTTTTTTATTTTTGTCTTTGAATTTATGATTTGATTGTGCAATGTGGTTTCCACTCTCCAAGAGACAGAAACAGCAAAAGAAATGTTCTTTTACCAGAAAGAAATTATTTAGATAATCACGGATTATATTCATGAGGCAGTAACCTCACTGCTTAACAACTCTTTATTTTCTAAGGAGAAAAGAGAAAAACAAAGCTTCCTATAATTAATTAAGTAGATTAATTTAAATCCTCCTACAAGGACTGTTTTTTATTTGATCTCTGAACCTATCTCCACAACTATCACATCTCTTCCTCTAAACCTTATAAAATAAGAACTAATCATATATGATTATGAAGGGCTATACGAGCTCTCAATAACTAGGTTGCAAGTCAGTAGATTTTACTGCAAATGAGTTTGGATAAAATATCTCAGCTATGTGTGCCTTATGCAGTATCTGCACTAAAGGATACAAGTAATTCTTGACTTTCCTATCATTTTCTATATTATCTTAAATGTGGATTCTAACTGTGCTATGCTTAAGACAAAAATAAGTAATAACAGTACTGCTAATAGTAATATTATCCAATTTATCGTCCCACTTTCTGAATTCATAAGGATAACTAAATGAATCTAGTCTATTTTTGAATTCACAAAGATTTTTGTCTCTACAGCTGTTAGAGATAGGAGATGGAGTTATTGATCCTAAAAACTACTGCAGAACACATCCTGGAGGAATAACAAATTTCCTCAAGCAGAAGCTAGACCTCATCCATAATTTCACAAATCAATTGAGAAATGTTTCAAATTAACAGAGAGGTCATTTAATTGACTAACATTTTCACCCTCTCTTAGGATTTCATATTGTGCAGTCACCAGAAGGGTTAAGCAACATTCTTTGGTAAGTAGGTGGTCCGACAACAGTTGTAAGAACTGTTTTCCACATGCAGTGTGACACTCTCATCGGGCAATAACTTAAATATCTAATTGTTATGTTCTTTTGCAGAAGCGCTTGCCCGTATGTGGTAAGAAACATTTTTTTTAAAATAAAACCTCTATGCATGGTAAAGAATTAACACTTTAAAAAGTACCTGTGGGTAAGTAAAGCTAACATTAAACCAATACAAGTACCTACCACAACAATCATGGAGTGGACCTAGTTGTCCACCTAATTTAATTGTAGACCTCCTTTCATAAAAACCTGCTAACAGATTTGCTGCTGGCATTTGTATGTTCTAGTATGATTTCTCCCAAATGGTTAGAGATATTGAGCAAACTATACAGGAGGTATTATAATACCATTGTAATAGGAATGTCCAATCAAAATAATAGGGATAGTCTACTTTACGCTACATCTCAATTACAACTTCTGTAATCTGAATTTTAACTATTTTGGGAAAAAAAAACATGGAAATTACTTGCGCTTTAGATGTTCACATAAATGTTTACATGAATTCCATGAATGCCAGGATATTAATGCTGTTTCTGTACAAAGGCATATATGATTCATTACTTTGCAGAAGTTAAAAATGGAATACCTGTCTGCAGTTTAAAAAGCAAGCTAGTAATGATTCCTTCATGTCAAGGGGGAATGTCAAATTCAAAAGATTTCACATGGTGTTTTCAAAAAACAATTTTTAAATTTACATTTTCCTCGAAAGGACACAAATTATAAATCATTTTTAATAAAATAAATAAAATATTTGAAAATTCTGTGAAATCTCCAAATATTGGTTTCAAACCTTCAATAACAGTAATTAATTGTCAGACACAACTGTGTATCTTAATGTAATGGAACTCAATCAGACAGGCAGGAATACTATCAAAATGAAATAGCAACAAAGAAAATGTACATCAAGATTCAGTAATTCAACATATACATTGAGCTGAATTCTGTTTTGGAAACCTACAGGCTGTAAATCTGGTACAATCAACTGTAAAACTGTAGTGCCAGCAAATCCAATATGTGAAAGATAGTACTTGGATGACAGAGACTTGTCAATTTAACAAAATTGTCTCTTTAGGGACTGCAGAGCTAGCACCTTCAATATGTTCAATACTGGAAACTTTAAGCCGGTATGTTCAATATGGTGATTTTAATACTTGGATGCCAACAACTATAAATACAGCAGTGCTCAGGGAATGACCATCCAACAGCCAGAAAATTCAATGAGAAAACAGTTTAGTGCCCAAGGCATTTTTTATCTGAAGAATTAAGCCACTGCAAGAGCAAATGAGAAAAAATGCAAACCATTTCAGCTTTACAGGTTTCAACAGCTACCCACAAATTTAAATTATCCCTTAATTTTTTCCCCCATCAATAGCTTTCCTATTTTGTTCTTCAATGCTTTTAAGTGCATTTAGAAAATACTGATGATCAAAGGGTGGGATTCAGTATTGGAAACTGATGCAATTACAATGTAAAGATATGGACTCAAGCAATCAATTCCCTGTTATTCATGGAGAAAGGCTTTTCTCTTTTTTATCCAGTAATAGGTCATATACGGTATACATGACCAAAATAATGACACATTATAGAATATGAGGATGCATGGATATTCATTCTGAAAACAACATTGTATTACAATGTATGACCTTATTAAACTTTATATTTAGTGATATGAGAAAACTAGAAAAAGTTTGCAGAAGCCAAACGTTTAGATATGTATACAATATACGTTTCAGCCTCATTTATTTTATGTTTTTTTACATCTCCTTTTAGGTACCTTTTCCATTTTAGGGACATTGAGAGGTAAAATATCTGATGAATAAAATAGTAAACAATTCCTTAATAGAATGTTATAAAAGTACAAGTAGCTAAAATATTCCACTCTCCTTATTCTTTTGTTAGATCAAAACTTAACTTTTTTAAATTTAATGTGTATTTAATAATATTTTCAATAAAAGTAAAATGTGAAGGTTTTTATGAATGTTTTGCAAACACAATCTAATATGTTTGAGTGTTTATTCTGAATTTATTGCACACTGGCATAACGTTTTAAAATTTATATATAAGTGTGTCTTTTCTAGAGCAATTTCTATGTTGTAACTTTTGTATTATTGTTCTATCTTAGACATTTAAGGATGCATTTATGAATTTGCTGAGCAGTTACATCAATGTTTTCCTAATTCATGTTTTTGCAAACACAGCAAAAAAAAAAAAAGAAAACACAGTACATCTCCTTTTCTCAAACCTTTCTGAAACTAAGATTTTAAATTGAAATAATAGTGTGGAAAGAAAATAATAAAGGTGGATATATTTAAACTCTTTGATCCTGATATTAAAAAAAAGATCACAAGAATTCTACTAAGATTTCACTATTTTAGCACCAATGGGTCAATCAAAATTATATTATAGGATTATATATATTATATACTGTATAATATAATATTATATATTATATTATATATTGGAAATTATATACTGTATGCAGGACAATAAAGTTCTTTGAAAAAAAAACAATAATTCCCAACAAGGAAAACTGCCGGTTTTTCAGACAAAGTTTAACTTTTATCCATTCGCCATAAGTGATGGAGTACAAGGGAGAGGTAGTTTAATGTTTTTATTTTCTATATTTAGACCTGTATGTTTGTACAGAGATGGGATGCCAATTGGGACTGCAGAGCAGCCTGTATATTGGGTAAAGTGTATATATGTAGAATATGATATACACATACAGTATATTGGATACATGTGTATATATTTCTAGATCAGACCATGTCTAAAACAAGATCTTGTAAAAAATAGATCTACTATAACCTACCTTAACTACATGCTTGTGCTAGAAGGTGTGTGTTCAATTGAGGTCCTTGAATTGTGTGAAATACCATCCAGTTTGAGTTACAATTAGTTTAACTACAATCTAATCTGCCATTTCCTCCAGTTGACTAGAATTATACTAGCACTACTTTGGAATTCTATGTAAATTTATAATACATTTAAAATAAAATTTTAAAAAAACAGTCACAAAAATCCTTTCTCGTGGGAAATCAAAGCGCCTTGCTATAAAGTACTCATTTGTTTTCGTGTTCTGACAGTAGATAGTGTGTCCTAGCTGTCTTTTCAGGGGTTGTGCTCTCTACAGTGATTTATAAATTCTACTGAAGTTATTAAAATACCTTCCAGTCTCAGAGGTCCCAGCATATGTCCTTGAATCCCCAAACCCAATTTAATAAATAGACTCTACCTGAGGGTCATGGACCTTTACAGGTGACAGAGACCATTTTTATTCTTGAACTTTCTACACCAGAAGAGAGTGTTGGGTAGTTAATCATTCCTACAGGGAGTGTTAGTGACAACCATGTAGTGAGAGGCAGTAAACTTTGTAAGGAATCTAAAACCTCTAAACTGTGCTGCACAAGTCATTTTATAGTAACCTTGTAAAACCTCTTGAGGCCAATACCTCTGCTGTTTAACTCTGGAGCTCAAAGGAAGTTTCTTAAATTTGAGGTGGAGTAAATATTTCCTGAAAATGTCATGAATAGAAAAACAGTCTGATGATTTAGCTTTTATTGCAAAATCAGGTTTAATCAGGTTGAATGTAAATGAATTGACAGCATTTACAGTTCATTCAATATTATAAGGTCCTTTGTACTCTTTAGCCATGTTCTATTTATGGGTTTACCCATATTTTACTGCTTTCCCTGGGGGGGGGGATACTGCTACAGTATTTATTTACAATGTTCATGATTCAGCTAGAAGACCTCTATGGAATAATAATCTGGTTGCTTAATTTCACATATAACCTACGTTTTCCAATAAAGATGAATTGCTGGTGGTCATACATTCACAACAGGCTAACCCCAAAACGGCGTACTTAAGCTTTTAATAAGAATACACCCTGTGATTTTCTAATCAGCTCTCAAGGATAAGAAAAAATATTTATATTTCTTCTCGTAAGACCATATAAGCAACACATCTTTTATTATATCAGATCCATTAAAAAAATATATTTCATGCTGAAAAGAGAAGAAAAGAAACACAATGTTTTGGCTATGAAGCCTTCTTCGGGTAGATGGAATAAACTTTTACTTGTTCCTTTGCAGCCTACGCATGCAGACTTAGTAGCTACCTACTTGAACTACGTTATTAATCTGTCTAATTCCGTCAATGGTAGATCCAAGAAACTCTACGAGTTTTTAATAGATAACAGTACAGTACAGTACAGTACCATGCACAAAGACATATTATAATACAGAAAAACAAGGTATGGGATAAGAGAAAAAATAAATGGGATAAAATGTATATTACTGAATGTCTGTCAAACATAAAAAGGTCTGAAAGAAATATTAGTACTTGTTTGCAAAGCAAACATGGACTAAAGAGCTGTGTTTAGTACATATGTCAGCCTGCACTTTTTCTGTATGTTAGAGCTGGATATGGTATTGAAGGATATGCTGATATATTATTAAATCATTTTTATAAGCTTTCTTGTATCAGGTGTGTACTGTACATGTTCCAGCACAGATAGATTTTCATCATCTCTACTGTATCTGCCTTTCCAGGTTTTTGTTTTATGAATACATCAAGCAATGGTGTGGTCTAAAATGAATTAATCATTAAAGGAGATATTTTCCTTGTTTTATTGATCATTTTTATCATTGTAGTTTTAAGCTTTTTTTTCAGCTTAAATAAAAATAAAAAATGAATAGTTTTCCTTTTTTACATTTGTGGTAAAGGTGGTGTTTTGCCAGACAACAAAACAGAATTTTAATAAAGTCACATATCTCGAAGGCTTCTAACCTATTAGAAGCTGAATATGTGACTCATGACATACTTAGGAAAAAAAGTTTCTTTTTTTGTCAGCAGCAACTTTGCAACAAAAAAATCTATATCTTGATGTTCTATCAATTCCAGAAGGAAAAGGAGATGCAGTGTAAAAAGTTGTAAAGACCAGCTGTAGTCAGCAACTCTGAAAGCCATGTTAACACAGGGTAAAGAACTGTAGCTTGATCTCGGAATCAATTGGCAGAAAGCCTTTCTACCTAAGCCTTTCTCATTAATTTCTTTGTCTTTTGAAGTTTCCTCCTCCTCCTTACATTCCAAATATTAAATGAACAACTTTTCAAAAAATCTCCTTCCAAATCCAAGCAACACTAATCTTTATGCACACCCCTTTTTTCCCCTCTGTTTCTGTACTAGCAGCAGAAGCAACAATTAAATTGAGCATGGGTGGCATGAAGTGTGCCAATGCATGAAGTGCATTATCATCTGCATTTTACAATTATGATCTCATAAGATGTTACAAGGGAAATCAGTGTACAAATAAAGTGATATAAAAAATTAAAAATTGATTTCTTACATTCTGGTAAGATGTGCTATGTCATTCCACATAAGGTATCTGTCTGTGTGTTTGCTGTATGCTGTATCTGCATTGCAGATAAAGGTTATACTATTTTAAATGACAAAAACCTGCTTACGTGCAAGATGGAACAGTAGGTAGTTGCAATAGATTATGGATGATTTCAGTAACATGAAAGTTAAGGTTTAAGAAAACGTTTTATTTTCCCCTTTGTATTTTACTATGATACAGCAAATAAGCACAACATTAGTACAGTGACACAAAATGATTTTGTAGTGGCTTGGATATCCACTTTTATTATGTCATATTCATCTAATCTCTTGAAATTGCCATTTTTAGTGCTTTAGTGCTTGTAGCAGCAGGTGTGGTGAACATGAATGCTTGTACAGAATTGATAATATGCTTATGTCAGGGTCCACACTGGATTTTTGTGTTGCTTATACTTAAAATAACATGGTATTCAAACTAAGCATTTCTAATCCTAATTTATATTTTGTCTGGTAGATTGTGTATCCAAAACTAAACAGAACTGGCATGAATGCAAGAAAGAATCATTCAGACACAAGTAATATGGTTTGAAACACAGCCAAGTCTAAGAAGTTGTTTTGAAAATACTAAAAATGTCAAGATGAAGGCATGTTACCCTGAATACCGAAAAAGAAGAAAAGAAAAAAATTAACATTAGAGATATTTAACAGAGACATAAAGAGGATGTTTGACAGTAAACCTCATAAATCACTTTTTTATACATGTGGCAGTGAAATGGAACTGACAACAGCCCCAGGGACAGGCTGCCACATAGAGACTACCAGACAAGAAGAAATAAATTAAAAAAAAGTGTCAAATAGTGGGAGAACGCAATAGGGGAGAGGCTTTCAGGGCTATGCTGCTGCCTGCAGACATTACTAATGGCTATTTAAAAATGAGAAGTAATGTTTGATAGGTTGATAATATGAGTATTCACTTTATCTTTGTTGGGACAGATTCAGTAATAGTATACTAGGCCACAATGCACTTTAACTGTTGTGCAGGAACCTGAACTTACTGTAGGTCAGTTTTTCCTAGTGAAAAAGAAATTAAGAACAACTATGTATGAATTGGTTTTGTAAAGTCTTGGTTTAAATACTGTACTGTGGTATTTTTAATCACATTACCGTGTGTGTTTTAGTTGCAAGTTACTGTAACGCATTGCTACTGTAATTGTTTTATTTGTATCCATCTTATTTTTTCCTAATTGAACTACCCATAAGCGATTTTGTTTCTGTAAAAATGTGTGGAATTCTGTACACAAATAGCCTTCTACATTAGATTGATTAACTATTCCTTTGTCAGCATGGTGTTTTCTGCAAGTCCTCTTTGTGTTAGCTGATATGGCTCAACTGTGCTGTGGCTTCTACTGCTTGTGGTCATGTACAAAAGTGGAAGTGAGCACTCCATTTCAGTGGCTTGTTTTAGCTATGACATTATTCTCTTAGGTTAAGGAAATTTGCATGGTTCACATATCCTAAAATTGTCCCATTTTCCACTATTGTTCCATTAAGGTACTAATTACTGGAACTTATACTGTAGGTAAGACAAGACAATTTTTTAAAAAACAAAATCAATACATATCTGTGAATGAGCCTACTTAAGGCTTTCTCAAAGCATGGGCTGATATAACTGAATTTAAGGCATTTAATTATTTACTTTGTGTGGTGTATGAATAATGGGAGCTTCATAAAATAATGAAGTATTTTACTTTTACTTTAAATCCCTTTAAAGTGAAAGTAGCAGAGAAGATTATGTACAATATACTCAACCTATCCTTCTCTGAACCTCAGACCTCTGTAGAAAAAAAAGGAATATACTGTTGCACAATTAGGTTCCTTTGCTGTCTAAGGAAGACAGACCATAATCAATAAGCATACATCCAAATTTAGCCTAACCCCAAGTTAGTGGTCCCTCTAGGGAGAGATATTGGCAAGGCAATGTAGTGAAGCTTACAGTATGTAGTACAGCAGATGTACCTGTTGAATGGATACATAAAGAGCTTTGATCCAGAGTCCTACCTGTTTATCTCCTTGCATGAGGTGTAAATAATATGATAAACATAAGAATAAGTTTAAAAAAGATGATTATGTGTGTTGTATTAAAGCAGCAACACCTGTTTCACAAAAGGTTGTACCACTTATTGTAGTGAGGGAATTGTATATTTCAAAGTGCTATTATGTTTACCTCTACTGTAGTGGTTACAGGCAAATGTTCTCAGGCAGTAATGGCTGTGAAAATTTCTCTGGCTCACCTGGGAGGGGGATATGGTACAACATTCAGGATTCTGCCTCCATCTTACATGGTGGAAGAAACAGGGTGAGAAGGCCTCTTACAAAACTGAAAATGGACAAATGGGAATTGAGATAAAGTACATGCCATTCAAAAAATTCTACTACAACTATTGTTGTTGTTATAGCTTCTCTGTAACTTTGACATTACATTTATTTGTAAAGTGCCTTATATGCATCCATTTTCTAATCGCTTCGTACAGTTTAGGGTCACAGGAGAGTTGGAACTGAACCCAGCAAGCAATGGGTACAAAACAGGATACACCCTGAATGGGACTCCATTTGAATACAAGGCAGACATACAGACACAGAAATGGACACACACACACCAAGGACCAATTTTCCCATTATCCTACCAGTATGTCTGTGGACTGTGGGAGGAAACTGCAGTACCCAGAGAAAACCTATGCAAACAAGGGAAAGACATACAAACCCCTTGTACAGTAGATACTGTACCACCCCAGGAATTGAATCCTGGGCCCCAGTACTGCAACATAGCAACGCTAACCATTGTGCCATCTTGCAGCACCATGCTCAATAGCATATTCTCTTAATTCTTATTTCCACTTTAAAATGTCCACTTCAATATATATCCTGAATATGGCAAATCATGTATTAGCAATGGTAACAGAAAAACAGGGATGATTTTTCATCTGAAATACCTAATAAGCTAAGTTTGCCATTTTAATGCAAGTCTATATTTGCCCTGCCCTGTGGAGTTTGAACATCTTCTGAAGGTGAAAAATTCTTTTATGAAGTAATATGTTTATTTTCACATTTTAATTGGCATTTAGGTGCAGCATACGTACAAACTGTACTATATACATTCAATTTTCTCTTGAAAAGCCTGATAAGAAACTCTTAACCTTGAATAGGTAATGTGAGGTGAGTAAGTACTGTTTTATTCTAGTGGGTCCATTTCCTTGGTAGTGTTCCATTTCTTAGGTTTGAAAATCAATCAGGTATCAAAGATGGAGCATCTCTAATCCCTTTTTGTCTCACCAGAGATCCTGCAACTGTGAATGCAGAACTCAGATTAAAACAGGACTAAAGTAAAGCACAATCATTTAATTGAAACAATTTGTACACACACAAAGTGAGTGTAAGCAAATTAAACAAATCTGTGTAAAGGGATTCCCAACTACAGTCTAGAATACACCAGGTTTTCTATCTCTCCTTAAGTTCTATATACATTAGCTCTTCAACTGGGAGTGTTAAATTGATCCAATTAAGGTTTAACTGAACCAGTTTATCCCTTCCCTGCAGCCTTAAGCTGCTGACAATTTAAAGTGAGACAGAAAACCTACTGGAATCCAGATCATGAGGTCTAGAGTTGGAAACCTGGAATATCTATATACTCCTTTCGGTATAAGTGTAGGGGTAACTTTCTAACCAAAAAATCTTGGAAATAAATGATGGTTAAGAAAATGGAAATTTACAACTTTGATTATTAATCTTCAAGACATTTGTAAAAATCAAAATAAATGTGTCCTCACTCATTTGTTAATCAAAGGGAAAGTATCAATATATCATTTTGGAGGTGATATACTGTATGACATTGGAGGTGTCCTTTGTGATGCTAATCCCTTTATTTTCCTTAACATTTTTCCAGGCTAGTTTTTTATAGTCACAGTTCTCCCATGAGAAGGCTTGTTGAAATATTTGAAAGGAGCAGTTGAGAATGGTCCAAATATGTTAAAAAAATTAAATATCACTTGAGAACTTGGGCAACCAATCTGTCATAACTGGTTGGTCACAGCTGGTGGCCTGTGGATGTCTGTCGGTTCTGCTTATGAAAAGTAGTGCTGTTGAGAAGACTCCATGCACTCATTCCCTGATAATATTTCCAATCATTTCATTCCTTTTTTATAGATGTTGCAAGCTCACAGTGTTGACAGAAAGGAGGAAAGATCATGAAGACATTACCGTTGATCCATGACATGGACAATCTCAACATCTACACAAATCTTTATGTATACACATATTCACTGTCTCTGCACGCCACATAAAACATAACTCACAGTCTGTGACAGAAGTTCAACAGTACTTGCTGAAGAATATCAAATACAAAGAAATGTCCTGTCCAAAATTTCCTAGTCATCCTTGTTGTGCCTAGAGACTCCGTTTCCAGATCACCTGGCACTCGTGAGGTATCCACATGTACACACAAATGCAAACCTTTCACTATCTAAACAAAGGCGATAAGTCTAGTTTACTACGTAAGCAAACTAGTCTGGAATTCTGGGGATAGCTATACTTGCTCTGTGGGTGCACACACAGAGAAAGTAAGGTTGTTCCCGTATTATCAAAATTAAACATTAACTCAAACCAAACACCTGTTCTCCTTTGTTTTAGAAGTGAAACGAAGCAAATTGATGATCAACTCACGTGTTTCAAATAAATAAGTTGTTTGGATTTCTCACAAAATGGTTTCTTCCACAACCTGTAGAATCCAAACTTGTTTCAAACTGCCTGTTTCAGGGTTGCGCATGCGTGGATTGATTTGTAAGAAGATGCCATTAAGAGGGGGTGGTATTTTCTTAAACAATATTTATGTACATAAAAGGAGTATGATATTTTATTTTTGGTAATAATATGTTCATTGTTTAGTTGTGTACTCAATGGGGAAATGTGTATATCAGAATTCTGATTATTATTTTGTAAAATAATGTTTGCTTTATAGTGGAATATTCTAGGGGTAGGAGTTTAACCTAAAAAAGGAGCTCTTCAAGATAGGAGGGGGGAGTTGGGAGAAAGTTGGTTTTGGGGTAGAATAGGAGCTGGCAACAATAATCTATTTTCTTTTACATCACTTAATATATATATATATTATTGTACTATAGCTTTATGTTTTTTTCCCCTTGGTTAGTTTGTATTTTTCACTTTGTTTCTGGGGTGTGGACTTTGGGAACACAATTCCTCTTAATAAACACCATTGCACGTCTTTGCAATTGTGGCTGTGCCATTGTTATTGCTGCATTCCATCCACGCCTCTAAACTCTTCAAGGAGGAGATGGTGACACTTGTACTGTAACTGAGAAATTAAAAACATTGTTCCTCCTGACATTTGTTTAGAATATTAATTCCAATTCAAGAAATTACAAAAATACCCCTGTCTATAAACCATAAATAAAATCACCTAAATGGTAGATTTAATCTTTAGTTCTTATCAACTGACCTTTAAAAACTCTACATACAGTACTGTGAATTTACACAAACACATATTGGCACATTAAATTGTATATTCAAAGTCCCACCATTCCCATTGGAGAGTTTTCCAGAAACAATATGAAGATTTTAGATTTTTTTTCTCAATTAGTTGGAAAATCATACAGTGACTGTGAAAGCACATGAATGTCAATGTTTAAGAATGAAAAAGTAGAGTAAATGATATTTCCATAATCTATGTCAAAGCAATTGGTATAAATTAAAATATGAAAGACATAGCTTAATTCAGCATAATTACTTGTGCCATTAGCTGACTTTCACTTTGTGAATAATTTAAAAAAGATCATGTTTTCAAAAAAATATTTCATTTCAAAACCTTATCCAAACAATAATTATTCTAATGAATTGCTTTGGATATAAATGAAAAATAGTTCTTTGAGTGTCTTTAAGAAGGAAGAAAATACAAACAACCAAAATTAGTCTAAAAAGTTGTTAAAACACAGTTTCAATCTTGACTTAACATAATAAGCATCAATGATATTGTTGATATTGCTTCAATGTGTTTATAGTACTTTGTAATGTAGTCTCATAAAAGATTAAATTAGGCAAGATGTTAATTACCTAGGAGTAAGAGCTACTTTGGGAAAACACTAATAAGTTTATTTTTCCAATTTCAACAGCAGCACACCCTCTGAACTTGTTAAAAACCAGAATCACAGACTATCACCAAAAATGAATCCCTCTCCTAGCCTACAGTAACTGTACAAAAGAGGCATATAGCGTCTAACCACTACAACCAGAACAAAAAGAAAACGATGAATTACTTTAATATAAAGCAGTGTAATGCACTCTATATTACATTAGAAAACAGTGTTCCAAAATAAAATAAGGTAAATACAACCAGTTACACAAATACAAATAGTGTACAATCTATAACATATCACTTGTTTTTTACATTATATTTTCAACATGAACAGTACGCATATTATTTTGATTTCCTTATTCAGTATGATTTACAAAGAAGAATTAAAAAAACTAATAGGTTTATATAATTTTATATCTATTTTTTTAAAGCTCTAGCTATTAAAGTAATAAATGTAGGTTGAATTCTGTATCTACTGTAACTTGTTTACACATCAGTCATAGTAACTATTGCTTGTAATGTATTAACTTAAATGACGATGGTGGGTGTTCAGCAGTACTGAGTCAGTCACTGCGGGTGCACTGAATCATTGGTGTGGTCTGTCACTGATACATCAGACCATCTCAGCAGCATGTTCTCAGTGCCAAGGAGAGAGCTGTATGTGTACTTTGACATAGTGGCAAAAGCAACTAAGGTCCACAACTTCCATAACTATTTATACAGTAGTTTCTAATGGGGAATCAGTTATAGTCTATGAAGACAGCAGTTTCCAACTATTGCAGGGAGACAAATAAGTTAAAATAAGCTAATTAGCAAATAAACTTAACCTATCTGCCAAGTGTCAATAATTAATCTCTTTCATAGAATAGCAATTCTTTCCTCTTAAGAAAAAGTTATCACTGATGCCTATTAAGTAATGATGCCTATTAAGAGCTGAATCAACCTAATCAAGTAGGTTAACCAAATGCCTGAACTTAGAACCATAAAACGGCTAACAGTTCTGATTCACTTCAGGAACAAACACCTTTGTAAAACTGAGGGAAAAGATCTTGAACTGCTTTTCAACATTTTGTTTTCTTTAATTAGAACTTTCCAATTTAACTTTCTTTTCATACAGCCTTAGTCTGGAATTGCCAACTGTTATAATTTCATCTTATTGTAAAAACAATATGAGGGTACTGCATACTGTACTTTTATACTACGCACTTTCATATGCAAAGTACTCATGATGCAAATCCATATAACTCTTTTCTGTGAGCTCAGCAGGGGGAAATAAAAATAAACATCACAAAATTAAAAGTTACAGAATCAAGTTACATAATAATAGTGCAATAAAAATTGAATTACAAAAGACTCAATATAAATAGAACTGCTACATATCCAGGGTGTTTGCAATACATTATGTCCAAATAGTGCAACATGCAGTGTGCCAAATACAACAGAAAACTGTATGTCCATGTAACCTGACCCGGATCACCTGACTATGTAACCTGACCAGTCACCATACAGAGAGGAGGTGGAGCAACTAGTGGACTGGTGCACAAACAACAACTTATCTCTTAATGTAAAGAAAACAAAAGAGATAATCATTAACTTCAGAAGAGCCCACACTGATCACTCCACACTGTACATCAACGGCTCCCCTGTGGAGACAATTGGAAGCACCAAGTTTCATGGTGTGCACATTACGGATGACCTCACTTGGTCCCTCAATAACACCTCCCTAGCCAAGAAAGCACAGCAGTGTCTCTATTTCCTGCGGCGACTGAGGAGGTAAACTTTCCCCTGCCCATTCTTACCACTCTCTACAGAAGCACCATTGAGAGCACCTTGACCAGCTGTATCACTGTTTGGTTTGGGAATTGCAATGCTTCAGACCTCAAGACCCTGCAACGAATTCTGGAAACAGATGAAAACATCTTGGAGCCTCCTCCTCTTCCATTTCTGTCGCCTATCACAAATGCTGCTTACACAGGGCCTCCAGTATAGTAAATGATCCCTCCCACCAGTCCCATAAACTCTTTGCCATCCTACCATCAGGGAAAAGATATCGCAGTGTACAGGCTAGCTCCACCAGAATCCGTACCAGCTTTTTCCCACAGGCTGTCAGGCTCCTCAGCACCCTGGAATCTACTTGCACCCACTCCGATTCCAGAAACAAGGTTTAAATCCCCCCAGTGTGTTGTGCATATTGTACTATGTATTGCCTTGTAATTTGCACTATGTCAGTGTCCTGTCTGTCCTGTCTGTATTTGCACCGTGGACCAGGAGGAACGATATTTCGTGCCACTGTATACTTATATATGGCTGGAATGACAAATAAACGTGAACTTGAACCTGACCATTTAATAAAGACCATAAGTGTGGTTGCTGAAGGTGGTTATAAACAGTCTTATTGTCTAGAGGTAGAAGCTGTTCTGTAAACTGTTGGTCTTTGACTGAATGCTTCGTTACCTTTTACCGGACGGTAGGAGAGAAAACAGCTTCCATACCTTGCAGTGATGCAGCCAGTCAGGATACTCTTAATAGTGCACCTGTGAAGTTGGTCTGGATATGTGATGGCATGCCAAACTTCTTTAACCTGTAGAAATAGAGTAGGCACTGCCGTGCTGTTTTGACCACGATGTTGGTGTGGTGAGACTGGGTTAAGTCCTCTGTGATGTTAACTCCCAGGAACTTAAAACTGCTAACTCTCTCCACTTCAGTCCCGTTAATGTAGATAGGTGTGTGACCTCCTCGCTGATGTTTTCTATAATCCACAATCATTTCTTTAGTCTTACTGATGTTCAGAAAGATGTTGTTATCCTGGCATCATGCTGCCAGGGTTTCAACCTCTTCCCTGTATGCAGACTCCTCACTATCTGTGATCAGGCCAATGACCGTTGTATCGTCTGCAAACTTAACGATGGAGTTTGGGTTAAGCCTGGAGACACAATTATGGGTAAATAAGGAGTAGAGGCCTTGGGGGACTCCTGTGTTTAGAGTCAGCGTAGAGGATATGTTAGTGCCCACCCTCACCACCTGTGGACATCCCGGATCCAATTACTAGGTCCTGGTGTTAAATGCTGAGCTATAATCAACTGTTTTGACCCCGCATGTGTCCGTATGTTTTATTTTGTTTTTCCACTTCCTGTTTCAGCTACCCCCCCCCCCCCCATTGGTCTATCACTACACCATCATTGCCATTGTGACATCATCTTCAATCAACTCTCTACCAATCAGAACTCAACTTCTTCAAGTATTTAACATGGAGGTTATCAGAACGAGGGGGCCTTCTTGCTTGACTTTGGTTTAGCTCGACTCGGCTCCAATTTTGCTTCGTTTCGTTTCGCTTCGGCTTTGTATCTCTTAGTTTTCGTTAGTTTTGCTTCGTGTGTTTTTTTGTATAGCTTTGGCTTTGTTGGTTTGTGTTCGCCTCCTTGTGCTTTCGTTTTTTTGTATTATCCTTTATTTTGCCTTTACCTTGCCCAAACATGTTATCTCAACCTCTGTGCTCTTTTGTACCCTATTCCTTGTGTCTACTCTCGTTTCCCTTATTAGTATTCGTGGTTCACTTGTGTATTTGTGTGAACTTTTGTGTAAAGGGTTAGTTAAGGTTGTCAGGTACATTGTGCACACATAGTTGGTCTTTGTATTTGTAACACTAGGTTAGGACGGGTGAGTGGCTTTTGTCTTGTATGGTTTTGGGTAGTTAGTGAAGGTTGAGCTAGGGCATTAGAAGACGCTGAAGACGGAGTGTTTTGGGTTTTTGTTTTGTAGTTAGGTCAGGTTTCCCTCACCTTATTAGCTAGCTCCATTTTGTTTGTTATTTTCTTTCCTTTGGCATTGCTCAAGTTTCTTATTCCTGTGTATTATTTTGTCCTATTTACATATTAGTCACTTATTCACTTTTAAAAATAAATCACGTTTGCACCAAATTTATTGTCACACTTCCTAAGTCCCTCACCAGAAACCCACCTGCATCCAAATCCATCATAAATGTTACTGCCCTTTACCCCTAGAGCCATGGGGTCATAACATCAACAAACAGAATTCTCACATATGTTCCTTTCTTATCTGTGTGAAAGGGTAGTATGGAAGGCAGTGGCAATAGCATCCTCTGTTGATCTGTTCTGGCAATATGCAAATTGTAGTGGATTCAGGGAGTCAGGCAATTAAGAGGTGATGTATGTTTTGACCAACCGCTCAAAGCACTTCATGATAACTGATGTGAGTGCAACTGGGCAGCAGTCATTCAGGCAACTAACTCTGGGTTTCTTAGGAATAGGAACAATGGTGGTTTTCTTAAAGCAGGAAGCAACTATAGACTGAGCAAGAGAAAGGTTCAATATGCCCAAGAAGACATCTGCCAGCTGGTCTGCACATGCCTTCAAAACATGGCCAGGGATAGCATTAGGGCCAGGAGCCTTGTGTAAATTAGTCTTTTTAAAAACTTTAAACACATCCACTCTGGATATGATCTATGTTATTGACCTCAAACCAAGCATAGAATGAATTTAGCTCATCAGGAAGAAAGGCAGACTGTTATGTGATATAGCTGAGTTTCGCTTTGTAGTCTGCAATGGTGAGTATTCCACTCCATATGTTCCAGGTGTTGCAGCTGTGATAATGTCTCTAATTTAACTCTATAGTTGTATTTAGCTATTTTGATGGCTTTTCTGAGGTCGTATCTGGATTTTTTATGTTTATCCATGTCGCTAGCATTGAAAGCAGCTGTCCTAGCTTTAAGCTTAGTGCGTATTTCGCCATTTACCCACGGTTACCCACAGTAATCCTGGAGGCCACATCTTCAACACATTAATTGATGTAGTCAGTAACATAATCCACATACAGATTGATATGATTCCTGTCAGCTTCACGGACTGGAAGATCGTCCGTGAAGCTGACAGGAATCATATCAATCTGTCAATGGTAGGAAAACAGTGACTTAATATAAAATCCGATTATCCGACCAGTGCTGATTTGTTCTTAACACTGGCCTCTCCTGTTTAAGCTTCTGCTCGTAAATGGGAAGTAGCAGAATGGAGGTGTAATCGGATTTGCCGAAAGGAGGTTGGGGGAGGGCTTTGTAACCATCCCGGAAAGGAGTGTAAACATTATCCAACGTGTTTGTTCCGCATGTAGGGCAGCTGATATATTGATGTAGATTAGGCATTGTTTTCTTCACGTTTGCGTCGTTGAAATCACCCACTGTGATGAAGGGTGTGTATTCTCATGTCTGTTTAGGAGTCCGTGTAATTCATCCAGTGCTCTTGTTATATTTGCCTGTGGCGGAATATACACCACAGTGAGAACTACTGACGTGAACTTCCTTGGTAGATAGAGAGGGCGACATTTTATTGTCAGGTTTTCAAGGTATGAGGTACGATAATCTCCACGTCTGTGCACCAGGAGTTGTTTACCATGAAGCATACCCAGCTACCCTTGCTTTTACCCGAATCCATTGTTCTGTCGATAGATGATAGATAAGACTTTATTGATCCTGAAGGGAAATTGATGTGTTACAGCAGTGCAGTCCAAGACAAGCAAAAAAACAGACATCAGAATAGACGAAAAATTATTGTATTGTAATTGTAATACAATTATTGTATTACGTACAGCAATACAAAATAAAATAAATAAAAATAAATACATAGGTGTGTGCAAAATATGATCATAGTCACTTTAAAAACAATAAAATATGTGCAAAATGTGCATAGGTACAGGTCCTGGCGGTGGATAGAAAATCCTCGCGGGAGGATAGCAGAGTCCAGAATAGATGGGTCAAGCCAGGTTTCGGTAAATAGCCTTGTCTCAAATCAGTGACCGGAAATCCATAAGCTGCACCCAAAAAATTATCTTTACAGCTTGAACCATTTGGAAATGCTGTACTCTTTCAGTTCTTAGGTCTTACTTTAGTTTTGGTTGCCCACAATCCAAATACTTTGTAGAGACAACATCTTGGAAGTTAAGACAAAAAGTTGAGACAGACTTCTTTATCAACTCAAAAATCTCCCTCTTGGCCAATAGGTGTCAGAGGTTATTACTTCCTTGACATTCTGCATGCTTACTATGAAAGTGAAATGAAAAAGTAGCTCAGCCAAAGTATTTGGTTATGTGAAATAAAATGCCAAGTAATAGAAAGCATTTTCTAAAACGTGATGTACAGTACAATACCACTTCAATTATCAGTAGCGATGCACTGTGTATGTACAGTACAGTAACTGTATGAACACTGAAAAGATAGTCACAAGGGATTTCTCAGATTGCTTAAAATAGCTACATATGTTACATTAATTTGCTCCTGCCACTTTTATATTTGAGTGTTCCCGAAATTATTTCACTTAAACAGAAGTACATAATAATTTTTTAAAAAACCTGACAGATGCTTTTTCTTTGTATGTAGCGATTGTAATTTGCCTTTCATTTTACAAATGAACAATTACAACCTGCTATTAATCCAACAATGAGAAATAGATTAGCAGGTTGCAACAGTGCTCAGTTGAAATAGGGCCATTTTCCTCTTTATTTAAAAGAAATACATGTTGCCTGAAAGAGTTTTTGATACATAAGTATATAATTTGACAGCATTGTTAATACCCAGGAAAATCAGTAAATGTCTGCCGTTTTGTAACGACAGATCATTGGTGTCTTTTTTTTATAAAAGCACTACATCTCTGATACTGACTTAAACCAAAATGATATTCTTTTCAAAATGCATGGAGCCTTCACTATTGTTTTCCTTCCTATGGGAAACATATTTATTCCCCTTTTAAATATCTGTATCTAGATCATATATGCATTAAAAGACTGGAATAACTGTTGTGACCTTTTCACTTTGCCACTTTTTATATTATTATTTTAATGGATGGAAGTACCGAATATAATGTAATTTTGTGTGCTTCTTCTGAATGTATACAAATTTTGAATATAGAACATACACCAAGTACATATCGTATATTCACATTTAAAAAACCAATTATCCAATCAAACTAAAAATATGGATTTCACTATAAAACCAAATAACGTTTTCTAAAATACTACTGCATACAGAATGCTTTGGAAATCTAAAGATTTCAGGAGAATATTGATCATAAATCCCAAGCTGGCAAGTTAGTTTGTCCTTCAGAGCCAGTTGTTTTAAAAGACAATTCCTCTCCAACCGACAAAATGCCTTGAGGTAATAGTAGATCTGAACACAAGGAGCATTTCAAATGTACAACCCTTTTGTGAAAATGAGTAACCTTTTGAGACACAAGCCACCCTAATGCATTCTGTGAAAATGTACTATAATTTATCCTGGGCTGATTAAATTGTTTCCTGGAATTATAGAGTTGAGGTAAGATGGAAGATTAATTGCTCTCTGTTCCCCTGAGATCCCTGTTAAACTCAACTCTACTTGAATGTAGTGTTGCTGTGTGCCTGATGATCTCCATCTTGTTACCATCACAAAGGGTCTCCATACAGATCTTCCAATCCATTTACAGTCCTCCAGTTCTGTATGAAGCAAACTGGCTTGCATAAATATGGAAAGAAATAACAAAGATCAGTTACAGACTCATTTCCTAAATCAGAAAATGGGACATGTACATAAGCTCAATTTTGTAACTTGACTTGACAGCACAAACCTGAGACACTGCACAATAAAATATGTTTCAGAAGAGAGAAGTATGAAAAAATCTAAAATATCGCCATGAATCAACAGATGATTAACTGCTGCAACATATGCTGGAGTGATTTTCTCCCATAAAACTCTACTAAATCTCAATAAAGAAATGTTTTCCTACCTTCAACAGATTCTCACTTCCCTAATGCCTGTTTAGCACTTCCTATGGTGAAGTAGTTCAAGTAGGTAGGTAGTGTTCTTCTTGATACCCGAAGAAGGCTCCACAGCCGAAACGTTATTTCTTTTCTTCTCTTTTAAGCATGGAATTTACTTGTTCCTTTACTTCCTATGGTGTTTTATTTTAATAAAGGGTGTGTTCAGATGAATAAGGGGTAAGCAATGGTGAGGTACTGTACAGTAATGCAGAGCAGATCTACAGGTTTCACCATCACAGCAAGAAAGGATTGGGGGATTGGATGTTTTTATTATTGCTTCATGCACATGAATTTCAGTGTAAATATTTGTTAAGCATGAAACATGGCACCTTGTCTGTTTCGTGTTGTGGGCTCTTTGTACCTAGTCTGTGTTTTCAGCAATTATTTACATTTGACACGTGCTCGTGAACATTGGATTAAAATTGACTTAAACACAGATATATCTTATTTGAATTTAAATCAACTATCTTGGGTGCCTCTGCATACGGAGCCCCCCACCAGCGGTGAACGCGATGGACGCAGAAGCATGGTAGATGGGGAGGACTTCAAGCAATAGTGAAACCCCGCAGCTACTGCACCCCACTCCCGTGTGCTCTCTTGGCCAACGTACAATCTGTGGAAGTTTGCATACAGGCGTAACAGGTCAACTGACGCTATTTCCCTGGCTCTTCATACTGCCTTGGCTCCGCATTTAACACTAAAGCTCCATCCAGACAGGTCAGAAAGCTTAATGACCTGGGTATTAGCACCTCTTTATGCAGCTGGATTATAGATTTCCTGACTATAATGGATGGAAATGGATGGAAAGCTTTCATCATTTTTTGACCATTTTGACCGTCAATATAGGTGCCCCTCAGGGCTGTGTGTTTAGGCCCCTGCTGTTTTCCTTGTTTACCCACGATTGTTTGGCCAGACACAGCTCCAACTCCATCTACAAATATGCTGATGACACTACCATCATTGCCCGAATCACTGGTAATTATGAGACAGTCTATAGGGATGAGGTCAGAAACCTGGTGGAGTGGTGCCTTGACAATAATCTGTCCCTCAACGTCAACAAAACCAAAGAGCTGGTCATCGACTTTTGAAAACACAACTATTCACATCAATGGGGTGTCTGTAGTTAGCAGGGTAAGTAGTTTCAAGTTCCTGGACACCTTCATTACTAAAGATTTAATGTGGTCCCAGCCTGTAACTGGAGCTACAAAGAAGGCACAACAGCACCTTTACTTCCTCAGAGAGTTGAAAAAATTTGGTCTGTCTTCAAATGTTCATACCACATTTTACATGTGCACTGTTGAGAGTGTGCTCAAGTGTGGTATTACAGTGTGGTTTGGCAGCAGCTCATTGTCTGACTGGATGGTGTTAGAAGGGGTGATCAGGTCAGCCCAGTCCATCATTGGAGTATAGCTCCCCTGTATTGTGGACATTTTTACAAATTGCTGTCTCGGGAAGGCTGGAAGTGTCGCTAAGGACAACAATCATTCTGGTTTCTCACCCCCCCTCCCCTTTCCCTCTGGTAAGTGTTACAGGAGCATAAAGGCACGAATGTCCAGATTCAGAGACAGCTTCTTCCCACAAGCTGTCAGATAACTGAACTCTACCCCTACCACTGGAAAACACTGATGCATTTTATTTCTTTTCACACTGCTTGTCTGACTTTTTTTAAGTTATATGTTATTTAACTGGTTGTTGTTGCTGCTGCTTTTCTGTGTTTATGTTTTTGGTTGTCTTTGTATAGGGGCACACATCCAAATAAGCTTTTCATTGCACTTGTGCATATAACAGTTAAACTGAACTGAACACACATATTGTATATGTATACATTTGCACTCCATTTCAATTTGGGATTTGAATGAGCAGTTATATTTTTGTCTTTTACATTCATTTTACTCAAATTGCATTTCCTAATCATTAATTTAAATTTATCTACATGTTGTTGACTCCAAAGGTGTGGTTTATTATGAGCTTTTTCCCAAAAAAGGTATTTGAAGCTACAGTCAACATTACTAAGAAAATAACCTTGCCATTGTTACCTGCTGAATTATTGATCTTGCCTTTGGCTTATTCTGCTAGATTATCAGTGTTTTTAAATTGCATTGCAAGTAATTTGCAGTGGAGTACTTGTTGCTGTCTGATTAAGTCCCTCTTTCCTTGCCATATGGCTTTTCTACACTAAATAAATTCATGGATATCACATAAAGTTGCACAGATTCTCACAGATTTCTGTTGAAGGAATTAGTCCCAATAAGCTAAGAAACTAAGTCTACATAAGTAGTTCAGATGGGTAGCTGCGTCAGTATGCGTAGGCTGCAAAGGAACAAGAAATAGATTTATTCCGTGCTGAAAAGGGAAGAAAGAAAACGCAACGTTTCGGCTGTGGAGCCTTCTTCAGGTGTCAAGTCTACATAAGGTTTATTAATGCAATTATCCTAAGGAAACCTATGGCCTCTAGTGAAAAATATTTCAGCCAATAACAGCTTGGTAAGAGGATGTAAAATGAGATAAATTCTAAGTTAGAATTAAATTTATGGTATTCAATTGTAAAACAGGCACAGTGATATGTTTACTGAAACCTTTGGCAAACACTTGACAAATAAACATGGGGGAGAGTTACACAAAAACCTTCAAATTTGACTTGACAATGCACGGAGATGTGAATAGATGTTTGGGAGAAAGTAAAAAAATAGCCTTGCCCATTTCTTGTTACCTACATATAAATATCATGCTTCTTGCTGACTCACTTGCACGTTTTATTTTCGTACCCCTCTCAACACCCCACCTTCATCCTTGCAGTTCTCACTGTCTAATCTCTCATTAAAGGGATGTGGATGGGGTTCCAACAGCCTTGTCATTACGGACGATTTGTTGTTTTCCTCAGCCAGGTGAATTGCTCCAAGTTCACTTCTCAAATCATCTCGTCCTTAGAGTTTGATTGAACTGCTGAACCTAAGATTAACCCAGGGTGTGAGAATTTTTAAACCAATCTTTATTGTTTGATTTACACTTTTAGTCAGACATCTGTCCTTCCCATCTTTAACTGTGGGGATGTCATTTGTAGAAAGGTTTCAAAGTATACTCTTGGGAACTTAATGTTTTGTACCATTCAGCAAAACGGTTTAGGACTTGCGCTCCTTTTGATTCACACCACAGTGACCTTTATTCAATCATTGCTTGGCCCCCTTTACACAAAAGACATATTTCTCATCGGTACTTATTAATTTGCAGGTCACTGCATTGATTAAGTCCCTCATAACTCATAACAGCTACAGCACTGTACTTCAGTTTACAATCTAGGATAATATGACCTATTAAGATTCACTAAACCTAAAGGCTCTTTGGATATTGGCCATAATTCTTTGCAGCTTGCCTGAAACACGTTACAGCAAAAGAAACAGCTACAAAAAATGTTTTAAATGGACTTTTTCAAAAGCAGGATAAAATCCTTATTGATTTATGTTTCTGACTTAAATTGTATTTGTAGACCTTATGGTACAGAGTAAAGCCTGATAACCAGTTCATAACTGAAAATAAGAATTTGGTCTTAACTTAAATTGCTCCAGTAAAACAAAGATTGATTGACATTATACTGTATGTCAGTAAATTCAGACTTAAAGATTCAGTCTTTTTCAGTCTTAGGGAAACTCTATGGGAGTTTCTTTGGTCATGCTATAAGATGACCCTGTGACACAATCTATGTTGTTCCCAGAGTGTATTGTCATTAATCTGAATGGGATTTGTCTGGAAACAGTTTTGTATCTTTGGATCCAAAAAATGTGTTCTGGCTCAAATTGACATAAATTTAAGTTCATGTTCAAGTAAGACTATCACGCTGCAGTTATGCCCCGCTCTATTTTGGTTCAAGATTATTACATACTGAGTCAATGGTGCTTATAATCAGATCAGTTAAGCAATTTCTTGAATGATATGCCTCCTAACTTGACAAATTACATATTAAGAACAAAGCCATGCTAAATGGAAAAGGAAGAACAGTCAAGATTATGGGTAATCTTGTTCTGTATTATGTACATAATACAGAATACAGAATACAGGTATCATGAGCAAGAAGGTAAATGTTATTATTATTATTATTAATATATTAATACACAACAATAATAATAATAATCCTAATGTAGCAATTATCCATTTTTGTAGAGTCTTCACAATAATAAAATCTTTAGCAGTCTGCATCTTCTTAAAATGTAATGTTTTTTTCTTCTACACTCAGGATTTACTCAGTTTAATACTCATTGCTCATGTTTGAATCTATGCAAACAAGCAAAGCAATTACTAACAAAGAATATAAAATAGTTATTTTGTGAGTGTATGCATTTGTATCTGTGTGGGTGTGGGGAATGATTACAGTAACACTGAAATATTTTAGTGCAATGAGTGATTGTACTACAAATTCCTGTGATTTACTTGGTCATTTATAATTAGCAAAATGTCCTAGTATTATAGATGAATATTTTATATCATTTTAATTATCTGTTGCTATTAACATTAATAGGTTCTTCATCTCAAAAGCATGGAATTGCAGCAATTAGATACACCATTGAATACACAGAATACACAGTGTGAATTAAATTCTTCCATGTAAGCTGCTTCTGGTGGTCAGTTTAGACGTCACTTTTATTTTCTTCATTATACTAATGAACATAGATTTCCTATAACTTAGTTGAAAAAGCCACATTAAAATGATGTGAAATCTGCTTAACTGGGTAAATGGTGGTTACATTTAATACACATCCAGCATATCAGCACAAACCTAAGTTTGCCGCCTAAAGCAAAAATCCTTCCCACAATTCCACAGATGCATGGAAAATGGTTCAGCTTTGGAATGCAAAATCCCGTTTGTAATTTTTTATAACTGTGTACTCTATCACACCAGGAAGACATGGAGATCTGCTTAATCAAAAAAGCTATAAAATATGTTTATGATGACCTTTTTTGATAGTGTGGAAAATTAGACCAAAAGTGTTCTGACATGAAGGTAAATGAGAAGTGAAATCACCCTCTTTCAAAATAGATGAAAATTACTTTCAAATGAAAAACTCTTGAAGATTAAAATGACTAATCTATTTTACAGGGATTTGATGCAAGCATTGGGATGATACATACTACCCCACAAAGATACCCAAAGAGAAGTAAATTGATTGGAAGAGCACTCAGTTAAGACGAGATGAAAATGTGCATTAGCTAAATGCGGTACATTAGACATTTGCAAACTTTTAGTTCTAAACTTTTAGTTTAGAATTGAGTACATGTAGGTATTAGATTCAAATGAAGGACGCCCAGAAGTCCCAACTGGTTAATTGTCATGTGTTGATTTGAAAATAAAGTGTATAATGGTGGTAACTGTTTTTTTTTAGTTACGCCTAAACAAACTTTCAACATGTTGTTCTAAAATGTACTTATAGGATCTTGTCTGATTATGCCAGTACTCAAGTAATATATTTTGGAATCACTTGCAATGTTATATGAATTTCTAGTAAAATAATCACTGAAGGCCTATGACATTTACAGGATGCTGCAGGACTATGCTTCCAATACACACTTGAACAGTCAAATGTACAGTATTTGGTTAAAATAGGAATGACAATTTCCAATGTCATAATATAATAAAAAAAATTATTTCTGACACCCACCTACAGTAGCTTACTTTTTTGTTTAAATTCTACTTTTTCGATTCAGAAGTGTTTAAGCATTTGCATATATATTCAGCCAGAAGGTAAACACTGCTCTAATGTCAACATGGGCTTAAATCTAATATTGACAGATGTGATTATTTTATAGTGACCCATATAGAGATGAGATTAAACTTTCAAAATCACTTTGTTATTCATAAATGTAACCATGATAACAAAATATTGACTGTTGATATTTCACAGGTCAGTACACATTTAAAAAATATCCTTCCTGCTGGGTAAGTGTTAAAATTATTTATTATTTAACATTAGTAAAATGTTGGGGAAGCTTAGGGGAGAAACTGTTGAAGTGGATATGCAATATAATGCTTCACCATCACAAATACTGTTTTCACATGGCTTAAACAGAGTACCGATTGCACCTCTAGGCTACACTCACAACCACTTTTCTTCACGCTTATAATTTTGCACAGAGAGTTCAATTCACTCCCAAATTAACGAATCTAGTCCCCAGATGCAATTCTTTTACCAGACTAATCACTTCAAAAGAAGCCAGCATGACCATAAGGATAGTGTATTAAATTAGGTGTACTGCAAAACAGCTTTATTCTTTTTTTTCCCTGCATAATTTCGTAGTTTCTGGTTTCTTTTCCCCTGTTTTTTGACTGTCATGGGTGAATGATGTGATGGACCATCTCCATTTGACTGTAAAAAGCTGTAGACTTTGATGGATAGTTTGTAACAAGAAAATGTATAGTTTGAATTGTGTAGTTTTCAAAGATACCAAATATGCAGCAGACAGTTATACTGTATATCAGAGTTATGAAAAAGACATTATAATTCAGAATTTCACATTATCCTATACAGCTTTGCTATCAGACTGTGTTCCCGTTCCCATTTAATATAAATATGCAACAAATGATTACTGAAACAAATTATTATTCTCTGTGTATTATATCAATTCTGTTTAAATAGCTTCTTGATGCATTTACAAGATTATATTAAAATGAATGGGGTTTACACAACTTCAGTAACTGTGGTTTGAATTTAAAAGAACTCAAATGAGTCCTTTTAAAAAAGAAGGACTTTCTGCTGAAATGTTTGTATAAAATACATCTTTTAATGAGACACGTTATTACTAAAGGTTTGATTACAGGTGTATTTTGGAAAATTTTGTTATTCAAAGGATTACTATGCATTTAACTGAAAAAATGATTTCCTAATTAAAATTAGTGTTTCATAAAGAATTTTCCATAAAGCTACTTATAAATGCATATTCTACTTTTCTTTTTTAAAGCGTTATAAAACAAAGTGTGATTTTATACGACCTGTAATTTTGTGAGTCTCCAATATGTTTCTCTCAGCCTAAATTCAAAGCATAGCCTTAATTATTTGAATTATTTGAATGCGATTTTCTATGAATCATTTTTTGCCAAGTAATACACCCACAAGAAATAACACTTTTCTACTAAAAAGATGCTTAGAATAAAATTCCTCATCCCTTTCATGTGATTCTGTAAGACAGTAATTAGTGCCACCATATACATTTGATTGTAGATAGTGACACTAATTACTGTCACTGAAAAACACATTCAGCTGAAAGTGCACAAACAAAATTGAAAATTAAAAAAAGAATAATTTTCTGAATAAGTTAAAAAAATGTTTGTGTTTTTATATCAATCAAGAAGGTTGGCTGAAAATTCAAGGAGTCACAATGTATCTTTGGAAGCTCTGGATGACTTTCTCCAAGTAGGCCCAACCCCTACAAAAATGTTAAATTTATCTGATTATGGTCATTTTCATAGCTGTGTAAGTCTGTTGTGTGTGAGTATGCTTAAACAGTGTATTAAAAGGTAGCACAAACAAACAGTTGGTGAAAATTCCTGACAATTTGGAATGTAAAGTATCTCCTTAATCTTAATCTTTTCTACAGTACAACCACGATCACAATACACAATTATGACACAGGTATTCTCAATCAGTCATGTAGGGAATATAGAAAATATGTGGGAAATCTTTATGTAAGATTTGATAAAATGCAGTGTCCAACCTATTACAGTACCACCAATGGATTAACACAAGCCCTAAAAACAAACTCTTATCACAAGCAGATATTACTATTGTGACAATTTGAAAGCATACAGGTTTTAACAGGCTACACCACTCAGATAACAGAGCCATCTACTGGACAGTATTTTTACAGAGAATGCTACCTGTTACACAATTTACCTGTATATTCCAACACAGTTTAAGTCAATAACTTTCTGAAAAATAATTACATTAATTATTTTAATGGGCATAGTTCATCTGTATATTTTAATACATGATATTGTAAATTATCATTTTAAAATGTGATACTTTAAAAATACTAATACCATTTTTTAAGTGCAATGAGCTCTAACTGCCCAGTCTACTGCCTCATGGCTGTTATCCCTAAGACAACCAAAAGCCTATTCAAGAGCCATGCCACTCTATCTAATCAATTTGCAAATAATAACAAAAAAAGAGAAAACACTGTTTTATGAATTGTATGCAATTTCTAACCTTTCTTTCATTGTGTATTTTACTGTCTGATCTGGTAGATATATGTACAGTATAGTGTTTAGAGATCTGTGTCTTGTTAATAAATTGGTGTATGGTGAAGCCTTTCAGAGACAATATGAAGGCAGTGTGACGTAGAGTATTTCTCTCTGCTAGAAAGCCCCTGCATAATCAATCAGAACATCTGCTGTTTTTATCTCTACTGTAGTCTCTGGGATTTCTGAGATTCTTATTTAAATGTTCTTTTACTGGTGATGTGCTGGAAGAATGAGTCTGGATTTAATCCCTGATGCTTCATTTGAATTCTCTCATGAGACTTGAGACAACAGAAGGCTTAAAAGCACAAACACATCTCATCTGGAGAATGTAAAATGTGCTAGTTGATGATGGGGTGCAGTAAGGAGGTGGGTGGAATCCAAAAAATACTTTG
Source organism: Atractosteus spatula (assembly GCF_055471065.1). Lineage (NCBI taxonomy): Eukaryota > Metazoa > Chordata > Actinopteri > Semionotiformes > Lepisosteidae > Atractosteus > Atractosteus spatula. The sequence goes on from NC_142712.1 coordinate 53,952,753, forward strand.
CAACCAGGCAGTGCTCATAACCTGGTAAAGATTGGTGTAACGGGAGCCGGTCCAGGCTCCCTGAAGGTAGTTTAGGACCCTATGCAGACGGTATAATCCTGAAGTAAGTGGAGAAGGACAACAGGGAAAACACGATGAGGATCAGTACGGGCGTGACAATGGTGATCCGGTTCTAGGGGGGAGTGGCGCAGGCAAACAAGTCCAAAGAGTCCAAAGGTGAAATCCGGGGTGCAGTCCAGGGTCCAGGTACCGGGAGAACCATCCGAGAACCAAGATCAGGAACAGGAACAAGGAGTTAAAAAACAGGGTAATGAGGCCAGGCGCTCCGAGCCCCAGACTTAGATGGTCAGGACGCCGTTCTGAAGCCTATGCCATCGGGTCTCTCCTGGAAGGTGGGCTTCCAGGCGTCCATCTTCAATTGCTGAGCCAGGAATAGCGGGTGCACCAGGCTTAAATAATAACAGGCAAAACAGTGGGCAGGTGCACGTAAGCAACTAAAATACAGAAGGGTCGGAGCACCCTTAAGAGGAGGGATGACGATCGTGACAATGGTAGGGAGCATTATTTGTAAATCAATTATAATATATCAGCTCTAGTCATCATGCTTTTATACAACAATAACACTATCTGACATTCAAAAGATACAGAATGTAAATATTCATTAACATTCTTTCATTTCATATTACAAGATTTATGATTTAATCCTTACTCTTAAAGCTGACCTTTAGCTCACTGACCTTTATGAAGTTACTAATAAAAAAGAAAGTCTTGATAAAACCTAGAAAAGTTCTTATTTTTTTGTATAGGCAAACTGCACAATGTAAAGTGCATCAGTATAAAAACTAAAGCATTCAGAGAAAAAATATATGATTTTTTCAGGCTTAGATGAAGGTACAGGTTTTCATTTCAATTCTATGATAATAATTCTATAATAAAGCTGTATTTTTATAAATATGTTTTCTCACTTCTAGCAACAAATGAGGAAGAGTTCATCACCTCATTACAATATGATACAACATAGATATGCTGTGTATTTGGTCATTTCCTAGCCTTTATTGTGAATAGGTCCTTATACCTCTACTACTCATTTTTAGTTTTTACTGTTTTTTTTTCAAAACAAATTGTATGTCAAAAATAATAACACCAACCATAATGTGAAATATAGTTTGCAACATACAATGATTCAAATGTAAGCATCTGGCAACATAATACCACTAGTGAAAACAAAATGACTAATACAATACCTTTGGAGCCCACTAGACCACCCACAAGCCTGATCTGACAGTCCATGACAAATAGGTTATTTTATTGATGAAGCCAGCACGCCTGCCATCAGAAACAATGGCTGCAGCTTGTGGACTCTGGTGAAATGTGAAATGAAACTTGAATGCACAAAGTTTCATTTTCAATAAAGGAAAGAGTTATGATTTCCCCTTCAATCTTATTGCAGCTGTTAAATCAACGGTCTTGGCCTCAGTCTCAGTGTTTACTCTTCTGTCTCTTAGGTGGTGGGGCAGATAGACAAGTTGACATCAGACTTTGATTTCGACCTCGAACCTGATGACTGGACTGTGGCAACCATGAGCAGCACATCCAGCAGTGAGAGGGGGCTGGGAGATGCTTTCGGCCGTCTGGATTTCCTGAACCCAGATGTGCTCTCTGACAGCTGGGAATTCTGCAGCTTCCTGGAGACTCCTTCCCCAACTACTACTGAGAAGCCAGCGGAGGAGCTAGGTAGCTCTGAACAGGCGTCCTATGCTCAGATGAATGGAGGAATCATTCCCAATGGGCCTGTGATAGTTACACCAGATTCCTCAAGTGAAGAGGCAGTCAGTTCCACACATAGTCACAAGAACTCTCGAACACCAGGGACGAGGGAGAGGGTACGCTTCAGTGATAAAATCCTCTACCATGCTCTTTGCTGTGATGATGACGATGATGAGGAGGAAGAGGTAGAAAGCGGGCCGACACCAGAGACGGACAGTGAGCCTAGCCCACCAACAGCCTCGCCAACTCCCCCTTCCTCTGGCCAGACTCTCTACAACTGTCACGCCTCTTCCTCACCTGGGGGAGGAGGGGCGTCATCAGGAGTATCAGCAGCTGAGAAAAAAGGTCTCAACCCTAGCTCCCGGAAAAAAGTGCTACGAAACAGCAGCACACAGACTGTCGCAGACAAAAGCACCCAAACAGTACTGCCCTATGTCCCAGCAAAACAGAAAACAAAGGACCAGAACTAGAAAAAACATCCAAAAAAGAAAAGAAAAAAAGGACTGTGTACTATTTAAAAATAAATACATAGATAAATAGATTAATACACCAACAAAAATAAATAAATACTATATGAGAAATTTGCTTGACTACCTAACATCATTCTGAGGCTCAGGGAAATAAAGATTACTATTACAATATTTTACTGAAAGCAAAGAGCAGTTCTTAAAACAGTGCTAAAATCAAGGTGGGTGGAGGTGTCAGACAAAGCTCATTTTGCTGAGGCAAAATACTATGTGCCATTTAGGCAAATACACAGTAAACTCTTTTCACCTCCTTCCAGTATATGTCTGTAGGAAATAATTGGTGTGTGTAGGCTGATGTAGTGGGATCTAGATTTTTATCTAGGAACGTAAATATACTTCAACATAAGGTTCTTTTAATGCCTACCCCCTTTAATAATGGGGGGAAATTCATATAATTTCATCTGTAAATTCTAATGGATCTGTGCAATAATGTCATTTTTAATATCTCTTTATCTATCTTTATCTATCCTATTTTAGGATCCTATATCTTGGTTGTATGTTTAATTTGGGAACATATTGATATGTTTTCTTTTTATTCTTAATGCACTCTCTGATGCTCTCTATAACACCTATTTTATAAATATATATTTATAATGGCTTCATATTTAGATGTCACTTAGAATCCCCCAACTGGTGGCAAAACAACTTTTATATTCAAAAAACCCCCATTCAGTAGTTTTTTTTCCCCTTGAAACAAAGTCTGACAGGGTGTATTTTAAATAAAATGATGTGAAGGATTCTGTTCTGTACTTCAAAGGGGTAAGGGTGACCTAATGGTTTAACTTCCCTTAATTTTTTAATGGTGTCAGTAAAGGGTTCCTTCTTATCATACCTTGTCCTGCAGAGACTAACACATTTCTTACAGATATTTTATCTTGGCAACTTACTTGCATACATTATTTTTTTTCTGCCGATGTTTCTCAGTAGCATATCTCTGAAGAGGCAAGGTTGTTAAAGGTGATGCAACTTCAGGCAGAGTGCTCATAAACAAAGCCAGGTTTCCAGCTTCCCATTTGTAGGGAGCTCAACTCAATTCAATTGCACAGTATACAGTAAGAACACTACGGTCATCAATTTAGGTAGTGAAAAGGTTTCAAGGGGTCTCTCCACGTATGCACAGCACACTCATCTTGAAGCCCATTAACACATCCACTCAGTCAGGGCTTTCTATATTTAGACTGTGGAAAAAACAATACATTAATGGAAATGGAATGCCTGCCGAAGGGCAAACAGAGAGAAAGCACCACCTAGAGACAGATTGTTCTTAATTAATCCTGTATACACTTGGATAAATCATTGCAATAACATCCTCAGATCACTGCTGACTCATGACAAAGCTACCCTCACAAGAGGATGTTCTATTAAATGCCCCCAAACATCTTGGTCCAAATATGCTACTGAGCTTTGGTGTGTACCCTTGAAAAACAGAACTAAAAGTTCTGTTTTTGATTTCAGGCCACAGAAAACAAGTTTTTTTTTTTTCCCCAAGATTTAATATGGGTTGAATAAATACACAAAAAGTTTGTTTTCAAAAGAAATTGCTGTGCATTCAAATGTTTGTCAAGAACAATTCTTTTGCAGGACCAGCATAAGTGGACTAATTCCTTTAAACATTTGTCATGGAAATAAAACTACTGGTAGGGGTTCTGATCAATTTTCAAATAGGATAAGAGGGTACAGTGCTGAGCTGATACGGACCCAAGAATATGAAGGTAAGCATTTGGTACTTTATGATTTAATTTAAGAAATGAAACAAATATTTATTGCTACAATTTCCTGGGATAATATACTTCTCACTGTTAAAGGATAGTAAAATACAGTACAGTATAAATACTTCCCCCTAATAAACTAGAAGCTGAATAAAATAGAGGTTTATGAGTTTTATAAGTTTTATATTTTAATATTAAAAAATAATAATCTTTATTATTTATCTGTGTCTATAAAACAAATTCTTAATGCATCAGAAAAGTAAATCCCATAGTTTAATAGTTTTGTTAGATATTTCCTAGTGGTAATCATTCATTGACTTGATTGATTACCATTATGGACTAGTATACTGATAATTGGTTCACCTGCTTGTCATTTATTTTCTACAATGTCCTTAATGTTTTTTTAAGTTAAAGAATTACTTGTCACTTTCTGATATTAGATACTATGTACAGTATGTGTGAAAAGGAGCATTGGCAAGGAATGTAAAAAAGCAAATTGTGTGGGTTTTATTGATAGTCAAAGGACCATAAATTGAGCAGTTGGAAGACAAGGCCGGGTAGAGCATCACTCAGGAAGAGACTAGTTTTTCAGAGTGTAGCGTCCTGGAAAAATCTAAAGATCATGTGCCCTGTTTAAAAATTAGGTCAGGGCATAGTTTATGATCAGAGCACAGTCTTAATCTACTTTAGTTCTTTTGTTCAAGTTTATATGGTAGTATTGAAAAAAAGGGTTTTATCCTTTCAAATTAATCTAAAAATAATCTCAGGTGTTATAAATTTATATATTATTTAAAATAAATGTGCACACACATGTATTTTTAAGATACACAGTACATCCTGAAACCTGTGAGACTAATTTTCCAATGATGTAAACTGCCAATTAGTTTAGATTACTATGGGATAGGGCATTTTCACACCAATAGCACAAAATTGAACTCCGTGAGCTTGTTTCTAATTTAAAAACAAAAATAAAGAAATTCAATACAAAGTAAAACTATGGGTTAATGTCTAGTTTATCAATTTTCTGATAGACTCAAATGACTTTTCGGTCCTAAAATAAGCTCAGCTCTCAACATAACATAACTGCACAATTCACTTTAAAAACTTGGATGACTTTCAAACATAAAAACAAGTGGTATTTTGCTTCTTTAGTGCATGTGAAGAGCACCTACTGCACATTCACATTGGTTTCACAGAACAAAGTCTGTACAATTAGTCAAACTCTTAACACACTTTATAAATATACTACAGGTATAAATGAAGACATAGCAGTATAGCTAAAAAACCTACAAATATTATGATACTTTTTGTGACTTAAAAAATAATCAATCTTATTAAAATTCTATAAAATTAATGTGTAGCAAATGATTTGTGAATGTTGTAATTCGTATATTAACGAATTTTAAAGCACATAATAAAGACATTTTAGATAGTTGTAAACATAAAAAGTGACCCTGGGTTATGCTGTTACCTGTATGTGATCATGATTCTCCAAGAGGTGCTGCACAAATGACAATTTCACTATCATGGATGGGCTTAGGATAAGTTGACCAGGTCTGCTTAACTCAGAGCAAAATAATGACTCCTGTGACTTGGCTATCATACAGTATGTAGCCTTGCAACAACTTCAGTGAGAGACACTGTGTTTCTTAATTTGGGGCTAACTTTTCTGTAATATGATGTGAGACCTGTAGCTTATTACAGGTGAATATCTCTAATGGATAAGCAAGAAGAGCTACAGTGCTGAGCAAAAGGGTTTGGTTTCTTAAGTACTGTAACTAAAAGGGCTTATACCTATTCAATATTTTTAAAGACACAATGGTATATGAAGCAAAAAAAATAATTAGAGAATACTATGAGAAGAAATATATAGAAAGAGTTTCCAAAAGGTTTAAGAAACACAAAATTTCAGGAAACAATGAATTGGAGTCATTGCTGTTTAAGGATGTTCACCAGTTACAGAATCATATACTCATACACAAAGATATTTACCGTTGGCTCATTTTGTTAATTAAATAATCCAGATATATGTTTAATCAGGGTATTTTTAACTTCTATTAAAACTTTCATGAAGTCTAATTGTTTCATGTATAACATATAGGAGACTTTGAGAGTTCATAAACATCTTCTAGGCACTGTATGTACCCTTCCTCTTCTTTACCCAAACAAATATCAATTCTGAATCATATGTCCATACTTAAAATTAAAATCAGTGTTTACAAAATGGGACTGAATGTATATCAGGAAAAGATTTTGGTAAATGTTTTAAAAATGCTGCAGTTAATAATCATAATAAACAATGAGAACAGTTTCAATTCTGCAGGACTCTTAAGTTGTTGTAGTTAAACCGTTTTTTCACTCCTCACAAACACATTGAGCTGCACATATAGTGGCAATAAAGCTTTTTAAGCACCATTTGCAACCAAATATACAAGGCTTGCATGTCCCAGTACACTAATGGACTTCTGTTTTGAAAAGGAAAGCTAAGAAACAAAATTAATGTAAAGGACTAACAATTCATATAGCACAGAGTTCAGAGGTAAAAAAAAAACAATGCATTACAATCCTTTGAAAACCTTCAAAGGGGCAGTCCTGTCTCTGCTGGATGACTCTACTCATTCAGACAGAAAAAAGGCAATTTTTTTCTGCTGTGGTCAATTGACCTTTTAAATCCCAGTCCTGCAGTCCAATCACATTGCACCCACCACTGACCACTGTATTATAGAAACAATCCATTATGTTGACCCCCCATTACAGAAGAATGGAATTTAATTCATTAAAAAAAGTTGTGCTCCAAAGCCCCTCGTCTTGTATACGCCGAAGCAAAGATGTAAAGGCATTTACCAGCATCTGGCCAGCTCCAGACCAGACGTCAGCTGTTCTTGTTTATTTTTGTGTTTCATTTCAAGTGACAAATCTCCTATTAATATTCTGGTCAACACTAATATTCTTCCTGAGGTAGGAAATAAATTTCTTCTGTAATAAGAAAGGCCGGATAATTTTTGGAAGAATGAATCACAGAGCACACATTACTCTAAAAAATGTAATCTGCTACAACAATGACATTTAGCACAGGCATTGGACACACAGAGCTCAGTGACAGGGATTGACAATGGTTCCAACCCAAATAATGCACTACGCCTCCTCTGATAAACCAACTGTCTTTGAAGAGAAAGAATGGGAAAGCAAAACATTATTTCTCCATCAATTTCAAGACATTTTATGGTGTACGTTTATGCAAGAATACCATGACCTTGTATTTTCTAATGTACATGTTTGCACAGATCTACTGCAGCTTCACATTAAGTCAGACAGGAGACTTTTCACAGGGTTACAAACTTAGTTCGATATGAATTTTAAGTACTACAATTATTTAGGAAGTCTGTGCTCCATAATTAATGATGAGATTAAAATGAGTTTGCATTGATAAGCAATTCTGAGGAATGAAATGGGAATATTTTTATAAGAAGAGCTCTTGTCACATATTTGTGTGCAATCCTACTGACAAAAAATCCAACAATGTATTTGGGAAAAATGAATCAAGCTGTTCAACATACTGTATGTGGTAGTCCACACATATTCAGTACAAACATTATTCAGTTGCAAACCAAGTAATGTATGTTTCCACATCCATTATTTAATAAAGACCGGATTTTGCTTTCTTTTGCATTTTTTTCAGTCACATTACAATTTACAAAAAAAATAGTATAACACATTTTTTATAAGCAAATAAAAATAGATTATAATGGGTTTTATGATGATAAAAATAAATAGGAAGCTGGGTTATGTAAAAGAAGTATTTATAAGTTACGGGCTCATAGGGTTGAATCTAGGGTATACCATTAGATTTTGTATAGGCCTCTCAATCTTATTCCAAAAGTCAGATTCTTAACTGTGCAGGAGGGTATTGACAAGTAATGAATGGGAAACACAAACTCGAAGTTACTCAACAAGTTAATTGTTATTTCTAGAACTGTTAATTCTAAATTTGTGCACCAGAGCTGCCACCGAGAACAGGGGTTCACAATCCTGATCCTGCAACACCACACTTGCTGCTTCTCATTACAGCAAAGCTTAATTATCTTAATTGAAGCCTTAATTACACTAACATGTTGGTTGATTAGAATATTTGCAAGATTTGTTTTTTCTACCCAAATGTTTGGGATTTCCACGGTCCAAGGACACACTGTACTGGTAGGTTAATTGGTGTGTGGGAAAGCTGGCTCTAGTGTGAGTGTGTGCATGTCTGTGTGCACCCTGTGATGGACTAGTGTCCCATCCAGGGTGTGTCCCACCTTGCGCCCATTGCTATCCGGTATAGGCTCTGGGTAAACTGTGACCCTGAATTGGATAAAGCAGCTGGAAACCTGCTTTACCTATGAAATGCAGTAGTAAAGAAGCTACCTCAAACATGCTTAGGAACTAATAGCAGTTCAAATTAATTCAGTTATTAAGTAAATTAAGGGTTCAGAGACTGGATGTGCTACGGCAAAATCCAGCTGGTTTGTGGGCCCCTAAGATCCTGATTAGAAATCCCTAACCTAGAAAAAAAAGGTTTTCACAATGTCAGAACCATGTTGGTTGGAGAACATTTTTATGCACATGTTATGGCCCAATCTGCTGACATTTGTCAGCTTAATATTTAATAAGAAGAACACGAATCTTTCTTAATTAAGTGATTAACTGAATTAGTTATTATTCTTGGAATTCTGTCTGACGTGTAGACCTATAAGGACAAGTTTCAAATGATGTATACTTTCATGAAGGTTATTAAGAAACTCAAAGGACCACTATCAGTATTCCCCTGAGATTATGAAAATTAAATGTTATATCTATGCAAGCACAGATCATATAGGTAGTAATGAAAGCTACACTGAACCCATGACTGTTCTGCATGAATAAACATTTTTTAAAGAAACATTATGTTTATACCTGTCAGAAAGAAATAATAATAACATAGAAAATACAATTTCACCAAAAATTAATAAAGGACACTAAAGCATCACTTTCTTTTATGTACTTGAAAGGAATTATGCAAAGAGCAGCAAAAGTAATTTACTGTACATTACTTCAACAATGCATTCACTTTTTAACACATGCTGTTTGGAAAGACAGCTGTAATATAGTTTTATTTTCACTTCACAGGTTCTAGGTTTATGTATAAAGACAATTCAAATAATTTTGCTGTAAAGAGTGTAATATATTATACAAATACTGTATCATTGCACAGATTTCTATACCTACCTTTCCTCACAAACTAACTTCATGAATTTAATTGATTTAAACAAAGTCCTTCTTTCAGTATTAAATAAATATTATTTTAAAAATTAGGAAATTCCTGTCAAGTTTATGAACACAATTTTGGCAACCTCTTAGTTTTTGCTGTTAGTTTTTGTTAAATGCTGTTTGTAGCAATTGTTTAAGAGGCCAAGGGAAAGCGAGCAATTTCTAGTAAAACCAGCAAGTGATAGTTAAATGGTTAAAAGCTAAAACACTTCAACTGAAACTGAAATATATATGGAACAATTCAATGCAAAGAGAAACATGCCCTTCAATTCTTAGTTTTTTTGGTGAAATGATTTTCTTCAGAATGTACACAAAGACAGACACCCACTAAGGCAATTAGGCACTTTGCAACTAATCAACAACATGTAGGGATTGTTTTGTAAGTTTATAAGTATACAGTATGTTCTACAAAAACCAGAATTAAACATCAGTTTTGAATTAACGTATGGAATTATTTCAGTAAAGGGCCACATGGTCTCCTAGTTTCGGTCCCACGTGAGCTCTTTTTTAATTAATTGAGTTCATTAGTTGCTTAATTGAGTGAATTTAATGTTTTTTAAAGCCATTGTGCCAGTTAGGTTCATTAACCAGTTCATAATCTACATGTATTCATTTCCTTGGATTCCTAAATTTTTTTTGTTTGAGGATTAAACTGCAGAAACCCTCGTTTCATAAAGAAAAAAGATGGATGAGATCCTTGGATCAATTAGATACTAACTACCAAATGTGCTAGATGAGCCGAATGTGTACCTCCTTTTATATTTACCTGTAGTAAATAATGTAGATTGATGCTTTACTATTCTTGATCCTGTTTTCTATTTCCAGAATGAATCACCGCATATAAGGCCTTCAATTAACTAAATGACCTACAAATGATAAGAATTACTGCATAACTTATGGGATTATAGATGTTTAATTAAAAAAATCTCCCTAAATTCCAACCCCTGTCCTTATTGATACAGTATGCCTTTGCACCTTATCTAAATGGAAGTTTACTATCAGTCGGCCAGTACCAGGAGAGACACAGCTGTTGTTAATTTAGTCAAGCTCTGAAGTAGGCTACAGTATCATGTCACAGAAAAGATGACAACAAGTTAAGATTAAAAAAAAAATGAATAGCCAAGTACTGTAAATCAGTATGCTTAAAATTGATCAAATTCATTACTAAACATGAGTGTTTAGTCCTGGACCCTTTTGGAATGCATTTTCATAGATTCAGAATACCATTAAGTACAACTTTAAAGGTATAGTAAGTGAAATTAATTTAGTAGACTATAGTAATACATTTGGTTAATTAATTCCATTTCCTTTTTTAGGTATTAAAATATAATAATACCTAAGTCTGTTCAACAACTTTCAGAAGCACTAAACTGGGAATTAGTCATAAACTGATCATGTCGTAGATACAATATATAGCCCAACAGTTATTAGTTATTTAAACAATGAGCAGAGTATGCATAGATTAAGCAAAAGTGACTTTATTTGAAATAAGCTGGCTTCGTCAGCCAGGAAGGCAAGGGACATTTCTTTGATTACATCTACAAATATCTGTGAACCACTCTTGGCTCACAACTGTTGCCATAACTAGCCTTAAATAGCCTCACACTGTGACATAAGCAGAAATCAAGCAACATTGTACAATAACACTTTTACCCAGCCACAGTCTGACACAGGGTAAGTCTATTGAGGACACAAAATTGTGTTCTCTTGAAACAATTATTCTAAATATTAATAGAACAGTACAGGTTACATTGAATTAGTGTCTGTACAGTATGTAGTATACCCTGGATTGCATATTAACGAGGCACTCCACACAAAACATTATTCAACATAAAAAAACTCTGCTTAAAATTTATTGCTATAACACTATTCTCACAAGATGCAGGCTATTGCATGTTTGCTTTTAAATTTTCTATTCCTTACCAGGACCCCCATGCAGGGTGACCTCAGAGGTGGAGATGGGGTGGAGGTGGGATGCAAGAGACATGAAACAGAGAGAGACAGGGATCTTGTAGGTATTTATAACGTTTTGGGAGAGGAATGGATGTCGGGAGCGATTGCTAATTACTGACAGCTAAGTATGATTGAACTTGCTGTCATCCCTCCAGAACCTTTGTTATAAACTCCATTTCACTAGGAATGGCAACATCCAAGATGAAAGCGTCATGGAGCGAAATTTTGGCTTAACCCGCATGGCTGAGGGCTGACCTCCCAGCCAGAGGACAAGGAGACCGGGACCCCAAAAAGAACCAAGCGGGACCCCGAACCACCAATGTAGAATTATGAAGCATGGAGGAGGTGAGAAGAATTTGTGGTATGACCTGTGGATCATCTCAGAAGTTGGATAGCAACTGAGGGAGTCTTTGTTTAGGGTTACTGTATGTAAAGAAGGAAGGCTTCCGATGACCTAGGTGAGTTGCTTATTAAAATAAATTTGCATTGAGCAGCAAGGAGGCAGCCTTGAGCTGGAAGAAAGGTCCGCAACAGCTCCAGATTTGCGAGAACTTTGTAAACGGGAAAGGAAGTCACTGGTATTATCAAATTGACTAAAATGGTGCTGTTATCTGAATGGATAAGGGCCCACGTTTCCAACTGTATCCCCAAAAGCAGCAATGGAAATTGGAGACTCCTTCACTTTATTCGTACTGTAAATAGAATGAGGGACAAAGGTAAATGGCAACATCTTGGTCTTCTGTAACCATTGAATTTGATAAGAGTCTCCTGGGCCCACAGAATGAGTGTGTAATGAGGCATGTAAACCTGTTGACGTGTAACCTCTTAGTATCCGAGGCAGAGTTAAATATAAGGGACTAGCAGCTTGGATTCTGGAACAGAACTGAAAGCGCTGTTGACCACTCAACAAATCCATGTGAGTACTGTGGAGAAGAAAACAAAAACTCCTGCTGGGAGAAAATAAACCTCTGGGGATCCCGGCCCAAATGGATTCCCCCCTCCAGGCAGCTAATCATTTGAGTATGGGTCTGCCCTATAGTACTGTAACTGAGAAGATACTGGACTGACCTAGAAGCAGATGTGGCTTGGAAAGTGAAGCGAGAGCAGAACTGGAGCTGAGAAGTTGGCATCAGTAGCAGCGCAGAATGAGAGGAACGAACCCGGGGATGCTGACTGCAAATGGGAATATTGGTTGTATGGTGTAGGCAGCATTGTAGTACTGTCTATGCAAGGACACATGTGAGACAGTGAGACAGCGAGGCTCATGCAAGAGACATGCAAGAGAGAGTGATAGGGACCTCATAAGTATTTATAGCATTTTGGGAGAGGAATAGATGTCGGGAGTGATTGCTAATTACTGACAGCTGAGTCTGATTGAACTTGGTTGTTGTCATCCCTCCTGAACTTTTGTTATAAACTCCATTTATTGAAGACATGCATGGAATGCTATTGCATTAACCTTTATTCAGTCAGGATGCTTGCAAAAATAATATTAAACATTCTCACACCATCAGTAGTGGCAACAGAGGGATGAAAGCTTATTAATATTATTCAATAGTAAGATTTGCAAGCAAATGGTTTTAGAGCACTATATACTTTTACTTTCCATCACTAAATCAAAGAGAAAATTAATGCTACATTCAATGAAATGGCCACCACCCAGGTGCTTTCAATTACACTTGCAGTGCAGAAAATAACTACTATGGCAACCACTGTGTGATTAACTCTAATTAGACAAAATCTATTGCTCTAAGTAACAGGTAGCACATTGTAGAACTCAGTAACTTTCTATGCAGGAGGAAAGAGGCCAACATGGAACAGGTAATGGTTTATTCCATGCAGAAAAGAAAAGAGACACTCCACAGCTGACTGTCGTACCTCATTTCTTTTCTTTATACTATAGCCTGGAATGAGTCTTTACTTGTTTCTTTGTTTCCTATGCATGTTGATGCAGCTATTTGACACACCCATTTGAACATGTCCAATTCTGTGTTTATTTTGGTCAGATCCTTGCTGCAAACTGCTGGATTGTTTTGAATGACATCATGCACCTGCATGCCATAACCTCAGAAGCCTTTTTAATTCTTATGTATCCTGTAACAGTGGGATATACAGTATATTTGCATGGTAGAATCGTAAAGTAGATTTTCAAATTTTAACCAACACATTTTTCTTAAACAATATTTCAGATGGTCTTCCCAATTCTTCTTTAATTGGGTTGTTTATTTAAAATTTTGATTGATTAGGTTGGGTCACATACTTTGACCTTATGGTTGGTCTGTTCTGAATGTAGCAGTTCGATATCTTTTTCACTGCTTTGACTGCAGGATTTGTTTTTCTAAGTGGAACTGACCTTTCTCTAAATACCTCGCATCAGTTCTCATCATTAAAACAGAGAAACAAACAGCAGTTAATGTTACTCAGAAAAAAGCAATATTGTACAGGGTTGTACAAAATCAAAAACCACAGTGAAGGGAATCAAAGCAGTGATGACTATTTTGTTCTTTCAACCAATTATTTTATTTCACCCTTTGCATACTGTATCTACATTAGAAACTCAAAATGACATATTAAATTTAAGTTACACAACAATGTTTACAAAGAGACTGTGTATAATGTAAGTGCTTACAATCTGAGTTTGGCAGATTATTTTATAAAATGAAACTGATATGAGACAGGTTTAATAAGCCTACCATAAAACTATTAGCCTTGTCTCCCCCTTAACAGATTTATAGCACAATATAAATATTGTGTAAAAATGTATTAATATAAAACATGACTGTTAACTTATTTGCTTTAAATAAAATGAGAGATGCCGACAATTACCAGAGTAGGCTGTGCACTATGCTCCAGGCCTCTCTAAATAGAGTGCTGAACCAGGAGATGATCAGGAAAGTCTGCACATGAATTGCACTAGTCTTCCACATCAGACTCTGCCCCTTTGCAGGCTGATACACTGCTGAGCCAGCCTCCGGGTGAAAACTACAGCTATAACTGCTACAATCCCAGCCTCCAGGCTGACGAGTAACTTCCCTACTTTTACAGCAACAACTTAACAACTTTAGCCCAGCACAAGCTATTTTTTCCAAAGCAGCAACCCTCATCTTATGGCTATTTTACAAGTCTCCGGGCTGAAGAAAGTCTTTACTGTTGACACAAGAGCCACTTTGACACAGTGCAAGCTGTTCTATTTTTTTCCAATATTTTTCTCTTTTTTTTCCCACTCTGGCCACAGACCCATATATCTCAGTCTTACATCTACTCTGCTAACCTCTGGGCTGAACAACAGCTGAGCTACCACTGTAACAGCAGCATACTTATAGTGCAGGCTGCTACCTTACTGGTAGTCACAGAGATTTAGACTGTAGCCTTAGGGCTACCTACACATGTCCTCAAACAGGACATCAGCCACTCCTGTTGCTGAGCTAGATAAGAGTTACAGTATATTAAAAGAGTTACAGTTTATTGCACTATATTTGACCCCAACTGCTCGGGGGGGGGGGGGGCTGTACAATGGCTGACCCTGCACTCTGACCCCCAGCTTCTCTCCCTGTCTGTGTGTTTCATGGAGAGCAAGCTGGGGTGTGCAGAAAGATGAATTCCTAATGCAAGAAATTGTATATGGCTAATAAAGTGATCTGATCAGTTTATAAACTTCCAGACTTGTTTGTAGGGTGTATCTGTAATCTGGTCCCTTCTTAAAGCCTGTTTTCCTACTATGAGCCTCCCCATGTGGTATGATACTATAATTAATAATCAATAAACATTATTTAAAATAAAAATAGACATTCATGACAATGACAGCAGCAGAAAAGTAAATTCTTTGTATTGTATGAAACTTAAGTAAAGTGGGAAATTTAAATATTATGTATTATGTTTCTTGCAATAAAGTGTCCCATTATGTTCTGTAATATCACGGCAGAGATGAGAACTGGATAACTATTGTTGATGTCTGATACATTATCTATTTGACTGCTTGTTTATTGCACTACAAGGTTCTTTATTGTTAATCCTCTTGCCTTTAATTAATGTAACAAAATTCTAAAAGGATGGTTCTTATCTTTATTATCTTTTTAATTGTACAAAAGCATGTATAATTTAGGTGAAACAGGCTGTGTATCTAAATGTATTTTTACTTTGCGGCTTCAAGTGAGCATTCAAGAAAGTGAGATTGTTCAAAAATACATATTTATAATTTGCTGATATCAGTCTTCTTTCTCCATGAAAAAGGAAAATGTTTTGTTACTTCATTATCAATAGGGCAACTTGTAATTCAACATTTTTAACATGATTTCAAAATTGCTTCTTAATAAACACAGAATCCAAGTTAATAGATTAAGCTAAATAACCAAATACAACAGCTTTTGCTTTTTTCCTTTAACAACTAGGTATTTGTTTACTTGCATATCTAGATTTGAATTTGAATATATAGTATTTTTTTCAGTTAACAATTTTAGAAGTTTTCAGTCCGAAGTACGACATAGAAGTTCAAAAGATATGAAGCTGTCAAATTTGATGCAATAAATCAGAATGACTGGCACTTACTGCGTGATAATTTGGACGCCTTTAAGCTTCTGAATTCTTAACTCTGTTGTACCCATAATTCAGAGAGCAAAGGACAGTGGAACTAAAGACTGACCTAATTACTGTAATTACCACAGTAGAATTACAGTTATTGCTTCCTGTTGCTATATTAATACTGTCTTGTGTTGTGAAGAAGTGTGTGGCACATTCTCATTTGTCTGTATGTCAACCCACTGAGAGAGTGAGCAAAGCAATGCATCATGCCAAAGACATTTTTTGTCCCAGTCTCTAATTCATTTATTTGCCAGTCTTTTAGTTCTATTGTATAGAAGCTGTGGTTCTAAGTGTAAGGCTGTGATTTATTGCATTAATACAAAGGAACATCTGTCCTAATAGGAGCAAACATCATTTATTTGTGGCTGGTGTAAAAATGTACTTGTGGCTCTGTGTGTTATATTGTAGCTATCTGAGCTTTGACTGTCGCTTATTAAGAAAACCAGGTCATTATACTGAAGCTGTGGCTTCTACATTACAAAAAACTCCCTCAAACATGCACAGTACTGTATGTTTCCTAAAAACATACAATAACCAGACCCAAGCTTAGTTTTAATAGGTGGTTTTAACGAGTTGTAGCTCATCTCTGTCTTTTCTATGTTTTAGATCCAAAAAAAACGATACTACCCAAAGTTGTATGCTGGACCATTGTTCAGCAGAGGTGTGTGCGTGGGAGGGAGAATGATTAACTTTTGTCACATAATGTTAATACAGAAAACTACAGTTAATCTAAGAAGATTAAAACAGGAATTTTGAACATATTCAAATGTTCATAAAATAGTCAATTCATTTACTCATTTACTGTATCATTTGACATTGAGCAGTAAGAGATATACAGTAGCTCTGACAGATCTGTAGGTTTCGCTTTTACTCTCCAGTGAGCAATACAGCTACTGAACATGCTATCTGCACAAGCACAACATTACTTTCACGACAGAATCATAGTTCTGTCAACATCGGCTTCCACAAAAGGAGATGAGAATCCCAAAAAGGTGGACATATCCACAAAAAAATAAACAAGGTAACTCTAGGAAGACCTGGAATGTACAGTAGGAGAAACAAAAGATAGTTCAATGCAAGAGGAGTGTATCGGAACTGCAAAACATCTGTTTGTTCACTCTTATGGTTTACTCATTCTCTGTTTTATCTTGCTCCATTATTTGTTTTCAGTCAGATTCACCCACCCCCATCTAACAAACAACAATGGGAATTAAAAATCACTTCAGTACCTTGGATTTCACTGCCAACCCCATGGGGAGAAAATGGCTGACAGTAACAATAGCACCTGATATCTGTAACTGTCAAAACAAAATGGTGTTATTAAACACAGAAAGATTTCTATGCCTGAGGTGATTTATTGAGAGACAGCCAGCGAGGAAATCACACTCAATGAAGGGGACCACAGCAAGTACACTTTGGCACACACAACAAAGTATACAGAAAATCACCGAGGACTATTTCAAGGCTGTTACTGATTTTTCCATAGCAACTATAATTTTTGTTCTTATCTTATGTTGAGGTTTTACATTTATTTTCCTGACAATAACTGAAGTTATACAAAAGCTATGTACTATGCTTGCTAATTTATTACCGACTGTATTCCCATATAATATTCATTTATATTATATATTATATTATTATTATAACATATGTAATTATAACATATTTGTTAATTGGTTAAGGACATCAACTTTATCATATCTGAAAGGAACCATACGATAGCAAGCCAAAAAGCTTTTGCGGTATTTTTCTATTTCCAAATTTTTTATTTATACTGTACTGTATATAAGTCAAAATTCACTAATCAAAAGCATGCTTGTTAAGTTGTTCTAAACAGTATATGACAAATGTACAGTACATATTATTCAGAAATAAAAGTATATTTTGAATTGGATATCTTGATTTACAGCCCCTGAAACATTTGCAGATCGGGAATAACTATAAGAATAACTGATGTTGTTATTGTTTCCTACATTATTTCACAGGTAGAAATACTTTTAACCATTTTCTTTACAATTATATTATTTTACTTTATTATATCTCATCACAAAACAAAAAAATTTTGTTGTTCAAAATAATGTATATTCTCCAAAACCAACAACTACAAAAACACATGAAAATAATTGAGCAATATTTGTTTATCCCCTTATCATTCACTAACTTTATCACAATAACCTTGTTTATTCAATATCAATCTGACACCCATACTCTTATTAAGAATGTAAAGTCACTTAGCAAAACATGCTTTACACAGATGTAGGGGATATGTTTATGATTACTGCAAGTTGAAAAATTAGAAAAAAGCATTTTTTTACAAGCATAGTTTTACAACTTTATATTCTGCAGGAACAGTAGAAATCACATAAACAAATAGCTGCCTGAATGAACCTGTTATCTTTGCAGTACAATTTCTTCTGTTTCCTCAACAATGTTAGACTGTTCAGATCATCGAAATAAATTTAACCTATTACCTTTTATAATTTACAGAACATATAGTAATTGTCATAAAGTATTTTAATTGCAAGCTTTAAGTAGGATCTGTATACGCATTTGTACACTATTCTCTTTTAGTTAGGTAATATTGAAATTCACCTTTCTTCCAGTGAAAGACAAAATTTCCATCATGAGGAAAATTATTTCTGTATATACAATTTCTGTAAATAAGATGTTTTTTTTTTGGTTTTAATTGTTTAACTTTAACTGGGTTAACTAAAAATGAAAAGAAATAGCTGTTCACAAGGAACAACTCCATCCAAGAATCAAATACTTTGCATATGTTTGAGTATTTAAGTATGCCAAGTTTTGGCTTAACCTTTTTGGTTAAGAGGTAGGTTAAGGCGATAGGATGAGAAGTCTCAAAGCCCAAAAATAAACAAGCGATCCCAAAAATCACCAATGCAGAAACAGGGATGGAAGGACTGTACAGGCACAGTACTGAAATGGGCATTAAATTAAAAAGAGAAGGCAGAAATTAAAATCTGTAGGATACCTAGCAATTGAGACAGATATAGGCAGCTAGACAAACCAGGGGCAGAGAAGATGACATTAGAATAAGCAGGGGATGAGGATAGAAAACAGGGCTGCTCTGACCCCAAGAGAAACAAGTGAATCCCAAAACGATGCAGAATGCAGAAACAGAGAAGGAACATGGAAATATGGACATAATGTTAAAGGAGAAAGCGGACATAAAAGCTGCAGCATGCCCACTGACTGAGCCAGAGGTAGTATTCTGGACAGACCCAAGTCTGACGAAAAGGCACCAGGAGCAGCAGGCCCTGAGAGGGGAGAACCCAGGGCCGAATTGGACGCTGGGGATAGCGTAATCACAGGATGCCTGCTGTCTAAGCCAGAGGTAGGATGTTGGACAAACCCGGAGCCGAAGAGATGCCACCAGAAGCAGCAGAGCTTGAGAGGGGAAAACGCCGGGCTAAATGGACACTGGGGGTAGCATGTTGAGAAGGGGGAAACCTGGGACTGAATTGGATGCGGGGGACCGTGTAAACCAAAGGATGCCTTTGCTGATGTATAGATGTACTGTAAGTGTTCTGGAAGACATACAGTACAGTATAGAGGCATACATCATTTCAGTAAATTGCCCACTTTTTCTTTTTATCATGTTCTGTGAGTGTAATATGATTTCATCGTCTGTAATTGTGTGGGAAAATAATCGTAATCAGCTTCATTTTTAAAATCAGAGTGTACTTAGAATGCACAGTGGGGAACACTGTCTAATATTAAGTTGAAAGCAATGAAGTATTCATAATTGATTAAATGCTGCCTCACTATTTTCTTCTTTAGTGCATACTAATTGAAATTCATTTACAAAGAAGGTACTTCACAATACTTCCAGTTTTTGCTAAGCTGTCCCTGAAACAAAGAAACCAATTACCAGGGGGCTTGATTTACAGTTACTTGTGTTTTTTTTGACAAAAAAGGGTCAATAAATAAGATCTGTCAAGCTTCTTGTTGTGTATTTTTCAATCTGCATTCCTATTTTCTATTGGCTGACACCATGTGCTCTCTTGACTAAATATTATTTTATGTTGAAGCTCCTTTCTTTCCACTGCTTAATTTCAGATATTTTCAAGCCTTGAAAATGTCTCTGTAGAATGAGTGGGAAGAGACAGAAGATGGAACTGGAAATTTTGGGAATATTTTACAAACCTTAATGTCTAGCTTGTTTCCAAAATCTCCCATGCTTCAAATGAACTTTGAACACATGAAGAACTAAAGTTTGTCAGAAGGTGTGCTTCTGCTCTCTTAATTGTTAATTGTTAAATACAATTTTAGCCTTTTTGCAACAGGATTCCAAACAATATACCAAGTATCCAGTAAATAGTAAATAATAATACTAAATAATAATAGTAAAGAAGAAGGTAATTGTTAGAAGGTTTTCTTACCTTTCCTGTGAATTCACCCGCTTCAGAAAGTCTAGTTTGATAATGCAGGCAGAATTCTGAATTCTATTGACTCGACTAGATGATTATATTACACAGAATAATTAGATATAGAAAAACCAGTCCGTTCATATGAAAATGTGTAGATTAGATTTCTATTCTCAAAACATTCCCTATGTCCCAAAAAAGTCAAATGTATCTACTGTAAATGATGAACCAATTTGGAATAAGTAAGTTCAAAACAGGCCCATGAAGATATCAGCACTTTAAAAACCACTAAATCATCTCCAGTAAGAATCTCTGTCTCTTTGTTCCTTATGCTCTTTAAAATTGACAGCTTGACCTGACCAAAAAGGAATTTGCAATCTGAACTCTTGTTTCTGTTCCTACAGCACTTTACTTCAAAGATAAAAACAGTCACTGAACAATATCCCTAATCAAGAGAAAGGAGTGAAAAGTGACATAAAAATACAAACATGCATCTGCCAAATGAAACTGAATGATACACAGAAAGCTACCAATATAGTGTGTGGCACTCTCCAACGTAGATCACCCACTCCCTTCTGCATTGGTGGCTTACACAGTACAAATTCACCCATTGTGATCTTACATATGTTCTTATTAGTGTGTATAAATAATCTAAAATATTTTCCAGAAATGTCACTGTTCTGCACCACAGATGGTGTGACCTGCAGCTTTAACACCGGGCATTCTAACTCAGGGCTGACAGCCCCTGTAAAAACAAATCTTAATAAAAACAGCCCTTATCCTGACAAGATAACGTTTATCTGCATAAAAATCTACTAATGAACCTGACTGATTTCATATCCAGTTAAGAATTTCATCTGTTAAAACATTCATCTGTTTACTAATCTCTCTTTTTAATATTTGAAAGGTGGGCTATTTAAGAAACTGCTTTGGACAGTGTAACAAGGTGGGTGTGGGGGCAGCCTCAGCGAGCGCTGGTAAAAGTTGACGTCCCATCTGAGGGCACGGAGGCACCGGTGTGAGGTTAGCGAGAACTGAAAGAAAACAAAAAGGAAAAAATAGAAAAATGTGCCGTTAAGTAAAGTGGTGCTGTGCTGTTAAGTAAAGCGGCGGGAACCAGACTGGACTTACCCTGTTTAACGGGGTCCAGTCTGGAAGAGCAAGCAGGGAGTGCACAGCCAAAATAAAAATTCAAATTGTGGGAAAAGGTCAGCCTGCCCCCGTAGAGATACAGGACAGATTAAAAGAAAAAAAAAGAAAAGAAAAAGAAGAAAAACAATGGCCTCACACCATCCAGACAATCTCCTCTAGGACTGCTGGTGGAATGTTCCTCCCCTTCCGGGGGTGGCCCTGCTCTTCTCTTCAGGGGGTGTCCAGTGTGCTTTTATAGAGCCCTTACAGCTGTGGCTTATCCTCAGGCAGCCAGAACAGCTGTGATTACTAAGGCAATGCACTGTCCTTCATCCAGGGCTCCTCCTCCACACTGAACACGGCCCTCACGTATAGTAGCAAAAAAGCAGCAAGAAACCTCCAAAACTGGTATAGGAATCACTGTCTGGTCCACTGCAGTCTTCCAGGCAGGTCTGGGAGTTTGCCATTTCCCCTGTTCCCAATCAGGAAAGCATAGTTTTAGTCCAGTTAACTTTAGCAGAAGCTTGGGGAATGTCCTTCCATCATCAGTCACTTGAAGACAAGTTGGTGGAAGACAACTGGTCAGATGACAATTAAAAAATCAGTTTTTAAACCACTGACTTCTGCTGTCTATGCACTGCACTGGAGGAGAAAGGGAGTGAGGAAGCTACCAACCAACAATCCCCTGGATTGGTAAGTTTTTTTTTTCTTCTGCAAAAAAGCAGCAGTTCACTGTCTCTTATGCACTACCTGAAGACAGTAGATTTCCTTCAATCTGAGGCCATGTTGTTTTGTTAAACGCCACAGGTAGTATATCGATGTCAAGGGCTTCGATAAACTTAGTCCACCATTGTCTCATCCACAGCCTGTGCTTTTAACAAGTGAGAGTACAATCCACAGGCATTTTCTGGGCCTCAGCAGGCTCATACACCTGATAGTGTGCTGCTGACTACAGACAGCACATTTATATTCTTTCTCCAAGTACTTTGTCTGTGCATCCATCTGTGAGAGACTTTACAATATGAGCCCACTAGTGCCTCTTGCATCTGTATGTTTGACAAGTCTGCTAAACTGTTTTCTAACTTTAAAATCCAGAAACTGCCAGTAGCTCTTAAATGACTCTAGAACTCTGTAAAGCTAAGGAATATTTATGTAGGGATAAGGCCTATTATTTCAGTTACAATTAGTGTTATTAAAGATTTCTAAGATTTCTTTATGCTGCTTTGTGCTGCCTTGACCAGCCTGGTGCCCCTAAATTGTAGAAAAATGCAGAAAATGCAGAGGTACAGTATGTGGCTATAAAGGCTGAACAGTATAATGATATGTAGCACAGTGGGCTCCAGCCACTCAATAGGCTGTTTCTTCCCAAAACTGCAGCTCAAAGGTCGCTATCCCACTCAAAGGAAGATCCAGGAATTAAGATCTTCAAGGTGGTTACCAGAACCAAACCTGATAACACCTTAGCCAATCACCAACTTGTGATGTTGTACCTTAAAAGCGAGAACCCCACTCATTTTCACTGTACATTATCTGGTTTCTAATCTCTCCAACTGAACTGGCAATATGACTTCCCAACCATATGAGTGCAAGCAAGTCAGGACATAAACATCTCCAAGATTCCAGGCAGAGAGAGTTAGTCAGTAAACTGCATGATATTGTACAGGATATTCTCTGTGAAAGACAAGAAATCTTGTATTTTAGAACCCACTGTTATTTTTACCTGATCAACAAAATAAGACAGTTGGACTAAATATCCTGAATAAAGCTATAGCCAGGATCAACCAAGTTTCCCTTTTGCCTACCTTGTGGCTAGACCCCAAGAAGAAAAACTGTGCACAGACTGTTTTTAGAGATTGAAGTTCAGCAACACGGTAACTTTGGCTGGGCTGAGAACCAGTGTAAGATAAAGCTTCTTCTCTTTCCTCAGTTGGGACCCACCCAGCACGGAACAGTTGGTAAAGCTGGACCACAGCTCAATTCTCCAAGGTTTGTCTTACCAGGGGGAAGTTTAACTCATTAAAGACATGTGGACAACATATTTTTGAGTATAACTTCTTTATTCACGTTATAATTCCCAAGAGTTGAACTATTATTCCAAATGTATGTTTAATGTTTAGTTCATGATAGAAAATGCATAATTACTTGTATCTGAGAATAAATGTGGTTTGATTATATGAGACTGCTAGACTATATGAGGTAGATCATAATACGTTATAATTGATGTGTGTTAACTCTGAAGTCTAGGGATTCTTTGGGGAGACTTGATGGGAGCAAGACTTAATGAGAAATAATGAAAAAATGCAGGCTAATTGAAAATGGAGCTGTCTGAATTTATTCTGAGCTGAAAAAAGGCTGCCTTGATGCAACAGAAAGGCTGGCTTGAATTAAGCTGTCTAAATAATGCAAAGGCACCCAGTCGAATGAGATGGTCTGGAAATGGAAGCAGAAAAGACCGGGGAGCTGTAGCTTTGGAGGAGACAACAAAAAAGAAAAAGGATCGAACAAATCCAAGCCTAGAAAAAAGCAGTAAACACAGATTGATCTCTCTGTGTTCATGGATTAAGGGAAAAAAAGGTATTTGTCGGATAATTTTTTTAAGTACTGAGTAGCTTAGTACCAAGCGCGTAGATCATTGTAGATCTCAGGCTTTTAAGCACCTTGGGGCAACCTTGTTGTGAAAAGTGCTATATAAAAATACATTGAATTTAATTGAAATGTTTAAGCACTAAATAAGTGGTCAGCTCAATCACCTGATTTAGAGGGAGTGTCCAGCTGATTAAAAAATTAGTGGCCTTTGGAAGATGCGTCCTCAGCGAGTTCGCTCATGGCGAGGCTGGGAGCCCATACAAATGCATTGGTTACTTGGGGCAACATTGGGAATGCAAGCCGCTCCCAGCCCAGTCATTACAAAGCCTAGCTAAAGAGAGCCTCCCAGGATTATTTTTAGTCCAAGTATATTGGCTGACATTAATGTGAATTGACCGACAGACATCCACTTAATCATACAGTAGGTAGAAGGAATTGAGGGCAGTTCTCTAACAGTCCTAGGATGAGACTACGAGCTGTTTCTGTCAAACTACTCATTTTCAGTATAGTTAAAACCCCCTCCTATTATTGATGATGCACATTCATCTAAAGCACCATGCAGAGTGTGAACAATAAACAATAACTCTCTCCCATATAAAGTACTTTCAATATAAAATTCACACTTCCTGTACTGGCTCAAACAATATCTCACCCAGATATAATTACTAAAAAGTTTATTAACCTTAAAGGAAGGTGAAATTTAATGACAACTCTTGTAATAAAATCTACGCCTTGACAAAGAAAATTGTTGCCTTTTGATTCATTTAACCAATAAGTCTTATTTAAACTGGTTTTACATGTCTCCTGAAGAAACATACAGCTGGCATATACTAATCTTTTTCAGTAATAGTCAAAAAGTGCTGCCCTTTTCACTCTCCATCTGTTGACATTCAAAGTGCCAACCTGAAAATTTTGCTTTACAGGAGAAAAAGAAAAGAAGGGGCAAAATCACAGAAAAGGAAAACAAGTTATGAGGAGAAAGGAGAATTCTGAAGGCCTTAAAAATCATTATCTCTCAGAGAAGCACAAACCTTACTCAGGAGATTTTTTAACAAGCCCTTCTTTTTTCACAGTTCCTAGTGCCTTAGCAGCTCTCATCCCTTGGTGTTCAGAACAAAGTGTTACGTCCCAGTGTGTGGTCCATGTGTGTTTTGTTACTATGTTCCACACTTCCTGACCGTGATTGTTCTCCCTCCCCCATTGGTCCATCATTACATCATTGTTTCTGTGTGACATCATCATCAATCAGCTTCTCAGCCAATCAGAACTCAGCTTATTTAGTATATTAATTGGAGGTTTTCTGAAGGAAGGTGCCTTTCGTTTGACTTCGGTTCTGCTCGGCTTAGCTTTGGTTTCGTTTCGCTTTTGGTTTTGGTTCGGCTTCGCTTCTTTGTTTTCGTTCGTTTTGCTTCGTCTGTGTTTTCGTATAGCTTCAGCTTTGTTGGTTTGTTGGTTTGTGTTCATCTCCTTGTACTTTCGTTTGTTTGTGTTTATTGTTTATTTCGCCATTACCTTGCCCTAATGTATTATATCGACCTCTGTGTTCTTTTGTACCCTGTTACTTGTGTCTACTCTCATTTTCCCTTATTTGTATTCGCAGTTCACTTGTGTATTTGTGTGAACTTTTGTGTTAAGGGTTAGTTTAGGCTGTTGGGTACACACGTACAGTAGTTGATTTTTGTATTAGTAACACTAGTTAGTACAGGTGAGTGCTGTTTGTCTTGTATGGTTTGGGGTAGTCAGTGAAGGTTAGCTAGGGCATTTGAAGACACCGAAGACCGTGTTTTTCGGGTTTTCTTTTGTAGTTAGGTCAGCTTCCCTCACTTTCTTAAACAGTTCCATTTTGTTTGTTGTTTTCTTTTCTTTGGCGCCACTCTAGTTCCCTACCCCTGTGTGTTATTGTGTCTTATTACGTACCAGACACTTATTCACCTATTCACTTTTTGCACCAACCCTTGTTATCATGCTTCCTAAGTCCCTCACCAGAACCCACCTGCATCCAAAAATTATCCTAAATGTTATACCCCTTAACCCCTAGACACTTGGGGTAGTAACACTAAGAAACAATTCAAACAGGAAAATAACCTACTATTTTTATTCCCCATTTAACATTAATTTATTCCAAGACATCTCACATACTCTGGACACTGTACCCTGCTTAAAATTGCTGACTGGAGACCAGCTCAAAACTCATGGACAAGTTTATTTCACATTATTTTCTATGTCTGTGTTGTCCTACACAATGTTTACTTCTGTGGAAATCTGTTTGGGACATCACCAGTCACCAATTTAATACCTTTGCCCATCTCAGAGATAAAACTGTATTTGGCAGAACTCTCAGAGTGCTTTAATTTATTCTTCCTCTTAAGCAATTTGAGCTCTCCTTCTCTCTTTTCTCCTCTGTTGTCCTGCTCTGCAGTAACAGTGGCTGCTGTGCTATTTCCAGCAACCTGAGAAATTACCACTATTTTCTAAAATATTGTTCTCAGCAGTTACTGCTTGCACAGATCAATTGCTATGTTGAACATATCTGTTGTATCTCAACAGTTTCTGCTTTCACAGACCTACTTTCAACAAGTTTCTCAGATTCAATTTTTTCAGCAGTTTGGCTTTTTGACTCCTGCACTGTAATTTCTCCAGCATTACTAAACCTCTGACCTCCACATGAACAATAGGCTCCCTGCTGGACTTCCCCTTCCTACTATTCACAGCAGTAGTTGACAGCTCTGTTTCTGCATCTGCCTCTGGTTAGGCCTCAACCTCTGACTCATCACTGTGTACCTCACTGTTTGCCCTTCTCGTACAGTTCTTTACAACATCACCTTCTTGACATTTCATAAGCTCTGAAGTTACAAGCTCAACATAGTCACAACTATCAACACAAAATCTTATGGCAATGTTTACCTGTTCTTGAACAAAGCACTGAACAAAACTATTCTTTTCTTTGTAGAGTGATTTAATACATATCCTATTGTTTTTGTTAGTTCAACTACATATTTCTTTATTGGAACAATATCATCAACCATGAACTTGAGGCCATGTCTCTGCATCAGTTTAGCAAGATGAGAACAGGAACACCTTTGAATCTGAATGCCAGTTTCCATAGCAACTTCCGATCAAAAAAATAAAAAAACAGATGGAACCCCCCCAGCTTCCAGGAAAATTCTTTAAAGCCAAAAACAATATACAGTATATAAGCAAAGCAAGTCTCTGATTGTAAAGTAAAATCTTTAAAACATTTCACAGTTTGTCTTTTGTGTTCACTCAATTATGCCTGTAATAACTAAAAATGTTGCTACATTAGATGTGTATAATTATTATTTTAATCCATAATATACTATGAATTATAAACCTTGATTTTTTAGCCTTATTGTATTGTGGAATCTTATTAAACTTTGTTAGTGAAAAATACATTCCAGCTTTCTGTGTTCCTTTAAGAAAATCAAGGTAAGTGTGAAAAGATTAGTTTATGAAATTGAACATTATCAATTAAAAACAGTAGTAATATTTATAATTCTCCTTTCTTAAAGTTTTTAGGCAGGAATTAATCCTGTCTTGTATTAATTTTCAAAAATATGTTTACCAGTACATTTAGGTCAATTTCTTATTTTTTTTCAATTCATCACTTTTCAGTTGATTTCCAAGCACATAAAATGGCTCATATACCAGACACTTAAAATACAGAATATTGATTACATCTTACAAGATGAGATATGGCCAGGCTTATGGTTTATTCATTTCCAAATAAAAGCCAACCATAAGCACTTTGATTTAATTGGATATTATATTTTTCTATTCAATGTTCCATTTGATTAAATATAGGATTTTATTTATTACTATACTTTAAGAAATAAACCAAAATAACGGGATTTATTTTGAGCCCCCTGATGGACTTTATTACTTAAGTTCACTCATCTACGTAATATTAGCTTGCCTTTAGGTAATTCAAATCGATCAATTTCCTGCAAAAGCAGCATAATAGAAAATCGATGCAAAATATTGGAAAATATACTTAAAATAATTAAGTGAATACACACAGATGAGAAAGGGAAAGAGACAGTACATCTATCAACTGTCAGCTAGATTGAAACTGACAATGCGTTTTTGAGGGGTGAATGGCTATCCAAGACCTAGCAGATGAAAAATGAGAAAATGCTACTGTCCATTTGCAAATTTGTAAGAATGGAATGAACCTAGAAAGTACAAATTGAACCAGAAAGTCTCCATTAGCAATGAGTAAATTGCCTTCATTTACATAGAAAACACATCTCAGTTTATTCCATTTACTCAATCTCAATTTACTCCATTTTAAAGTTGATCTTGATCTTTACCTTCAGGGCTTTGAATAAAATTGCAATTAGCAGTTTCGATTTTGTGAATTATTTTGAACCACACACACCCCAATTTGCCTTAAACCTGGTTTCTATAATTGCACTTAAAAACTAGTAAAGGTTTATTCCGTGCTGAAAAGAGAAGAAAGGAAACACAATGTTTCGGCTGTGGAGCCTTCTTTGGGTGTGAAGAAGGGTTGTGTTTCCTTTCTTCTCTTTTCAGCATGGAATAAACCTTTCCTAGTTTTTAAGTGTAATTATAGAAACAAGGTTTAAGGAAAATTGGGGTGTGTGTGGTTCAAAATAATTCACAAAATGGAAACTGCTAATTGCAATTTTATTCAAAGCCCTGAATGTAAAGATCAAGATCAACTTTAAAATGGAGTAAATGCTCTTTTCAGCATGAAATAAACCTTTACTTGTTCCTTTGCAGCCTACACACGCTGATACAGCTACCTACTTGAACTACTTAAAAGCTAGTTCTGAAAAGTAAGGCCTAAATATACTGCAGTCAGAAATAAAAAAATATTGAAATGAAAACGTATATACTTCAGTATACCATATTTTTAATCAAATCATGTTCATTTTAATAATGACAGCTGATATAATTAGTAACAATGAAGAAAGAATGTCTAACTTTACAGTTCCAAGATTTACTAAATGTAAACAGTGATAAATGATCAACTAATCAAAATGATGCCAGCAATATTTAACCTGTATCCAAAATGTGAATACTAATTTTCTGAAAGCATGTATATAGTTTTATGAGTATACTGTATATTTCTATGTCTGCTATCCTTCTATTAACACACCTAAATATTAACTAAACCTTCTTCTCACACACATACAGTATACAGCCAGTGCCTAAAGCACTGAGAAATAGTAAATGCTTTTATCACTCTTATAGAAAATAAGCTATATCGGCATATTGGTGAAAACTGTTTAGTGAGAATTTAAGATAAATGCTTCGTGCTGGGTTCCTCTCACCATGCTCTTGGTAGTAACTAAAGAAACTATAATTAAACTGAAACCCCCTACAAAAATTCAGAGCAAAACCATAAGCCATCAAAGCAGAATAAACATTTTATAATATCACATAACCTACATGAGAGTTAATGGTATCCATGGAGTTGCGCTCTGTACAGAGATGTACTAAACATGTCATAATACTGTGGACACAAAATAACATAATTTAACATAAAACAGTATTCAAAGATTTTTTTCATTATAACTATTTGGATTTAAATTAATTTCTTATTCATAATGTTTTTAACACTGGAAAATCATAAATATGATTTCATATGATTTTGTAAATAACCAGAATTCTTTTTTATCTTGCCTGACTGGATAAAACAGTATTTTATTGTTTTCAGAAAGTCCGCAGTTACAATAGTTACAGTTTCAGTCTTAAAACAGAATGTAGATATTGGAAATGTCTTCTAAAGACCTATTTGGTATTAGGGATTCTGAAAATGCTATAGTGTAGATATTCAATATACACTATTCAATAAGACCCATGTTACAACTTTGAAAAAGAATACTGTTTTATTTCTCACCATAATAAGCTCAGTGACTCATGAAGAAATACTGCATGCGCAGTGTTTTTGCAGAAGGTTGAGTGAGGGTAGAATATTGTACAGAATTGTAATTACTGTACTGTACATTTAATATATTCATGACAATTCAAGACTGGCTTAGTATCTATTGGAGGCTACCTTTAGCAAAATTCCCACACAAATAAAACCATTTCCAGAAATTGAAGAGAAACACAAACCACTAAGGAATAAGCATTGTACACTCATTCCAAAGATAGAAAATCAACAAACTCCTCATTTTAACTGTGAGACACACCAATTCTGATTTAAAAAGTTCAGACTCAAAATGCGTAGCTTTATTACAATTTCAAAGTGTTTTTATAGACCTTGCAGGATGACCAATTATAAAAAATCCTGTATTGCAAGAATGATTTGCTACACTTGGCTCTCATTTTATTTTCTGTTCATTTTACTTTGCTTAGACAGAAATTGAAAACTCACTCAAAGTGTTGGACTGAAAAACAACTCAGGAATAATCAATATTTATTATAGTGTACCTTTTCAAATTGAGCACCCTGTTAAAATAAAATGAGACATTTAACAGTAATGTAAAACAAAAAAAAGGAGAATCATATTAACAGAAATTAGTACAATTCTAAAATTACAATATGATAAACAACAGATAAAATATTCAAACCAAGATACTGACCTTGTCTTGGCACTACTTCAGACCTCATTAATTCTCAAAACTTTGAAAATTAACCTCATTCAAGAAGGTTAAAATAGCAAAAGCATTGACAATGCTTGTTAAAAAACAATGGTAAAATGAGACCAAATATTTTAGTAAATTTAGGTATTAGATTAAAAGGCAAATAGTGCAAACTAGATTTAAAAAGACAAAACTGGTCACTTTACCATTAAGTAGTAGTTTCAGAGTGTAGGCAAACAAGCATCTCGGAAGTCTGTTAGCAACAGTAGTCATTCTAATATCAGAATAAAAAATTCTACTGAAGCACAGGAACAATACCAATGCTGTGGAGATACAGTATAAGCAGATTAAGACAATCAGATTTGACAAATACAGTCCATTGGTTGTATCACTTACAGACAGAGGTCTGAGGACAGAGAAGCAATCATAATTAATTAATGACAATTCAGTGCTACACTGACATCAAGATATACTGTAAGACAGGTGCAGAAAATACAGTATATACTAAGTGATAGATTTACGAGTTATAACAACAGTGTATTCAGGAACATTTCAACCTTTTTTAGTGCAGGTCCTTTAAGAGTGTATTGAATAAACATTGGCAAACTCATTATTTTCATTAACATTTGTCACCACCATGGCATATCAACAGAGGGTCTACTGTAATAGTCAAAGGCCAGGTGCGAGTTTGGCCACTGTTGGAAGCAATTCAAGCTGTACATCTGTGACACAGGTTTTGCAGCAGGTTGTAGATGCTGTGCTGTGGGATTCTGTCCTATTCCTCTCAAGCATGTGGTTCTTCACTGGTTTCAGAAACCTGGATGCCATATCACAAATATTGTCACATTCTTATCTTTCAAGAAAGCAGTTGGTGCATGAGCCGCATGATAATGTGTGATGTCCTGCTGTTACATCGTTGCATCAGGATGAGCTCACAGGAAGGACAGCAGGTGAGGTCTTGGAACTTGATCAATATAATGTCGTGTAGTGAAGTTGCTATCAGTCACTTCAAATGGAGTTCTGCAGCAAACGGACACTCCTGGCAAGAGAACCATATTTGGATCTTGCCATCAGTCTTGTTAAAATATCATAAACAGGGACTCCTAGATTGTGGCATATCAGTTATGAATTGTTTTTAGTTATAACATATTGCCAGGTCATACTTTGGTGGCTGTTTACTACTGACAGCATGCGAATGAGGTGTGAACACTTCAGATACTGAGCAACAGTCACCAACATACCGATAACATGAAGACATTGTTCTCTTGATAAGTGGGGAATAGTTTATCTCAGATTTTTCAACAGGCTTGACATTCAACAGGTTAAATCACTAACACTAATGCGGTGATCTGGTACAGTACTTATTCAATAGTCAAAATCACTTAAAATAATCATAGTCATGGATGATCAATTAATCAAAATGACACAAAAACATTTAATTAATATTCAAAATCTGTACTATTTTTTCTTAAAAAACTTACATTATACAAAACACGATTAGTTTCATATGATGCTCATTTAAGGGGATGAATATTTTTGCAATCCAAATATTTTTGGGGATTTTTTTGGTTCTGGATTTTCCTTTGCAGTTTCTGTTGAAAGACAGTGTAACTTTGTTTCACCTGTAAACATTTTAATCAAAAATGTTTTCTTTAAAAAATGTGTATACATCATTTGAAAAAAAATCAGCAAAATGAGACATTAATGGGGTGAAAGGAGCGAATACTTTTGCAAGACACTGTAGTAATGATTAAAGTCATCTCATAGCAAGAGAAGCCACAAATGACTTACTATGTCTTTTAATTTCATCATCATTTAAGCGTATACTGTTATTTTAATTTTGTACATAAGAAAAAACAAAACATTACAATCTTGATAGTGACATCTGAAAATCTGGAAATCTTGTAAGAATAATCTGTAACCTTTGAGGTGGCTCAATGAAAGTGCTACAGTATGAATCATTTGGAATAAAAGCAAATTCAATAGGGTCAGCACGCTGAGGATTCTGGAGCAGGTCATTGGGGAAACAAGAAGGATTTTACTTCAACTGCAATTTAAATCACAGTTTGTAATGATTAAGCACATATCAGCAGCAATTTATCTTATTTAGTCGTTAAGGGTAGCAATTTTTTTCAGTTTTTTTGAATTGTGACACCAGACTAAATTAGCGCTTTTAACTAAAAAAAATCAAGGATGCCCTTTAAACAAAATGAAAACTTGCATCTTGCAGTGTAACAGATACAAGCTGAAGTAAAAGCAATTTCTTAAGCAGTCACAACCAGAATCGGCTGACAGAATTGGAAATCAGCCACAAAATGTTTGCTGGTTAAAGACAGCATAACATATGTGCTTCTATTCTGGTAAATTCCGGGAGGGTTAGCAATCACAACCCGTGGTGAATACAATGCTTCAAATAGACATCTTCCTAGCCCAAAATACTCTCTGAATTTTGAAAGGTACCTCTAGCACTTTGTCCCTCTATCTCTTGCTCATTCTCGTTTTTCCTTTCTCTCTCACCTTCTTGATTGTGATATCTTCTAAAAAAGCTACACCTAAAAACAGATAGAGCTGAGTGAAAGCTTATACGGGCTCTGCAGACTGATACCATACAATGGAACACAAGCACACAATGAAACATTATGTTAATGCAGCAGGGGTGTCAGCCTAATCAGAATTTTAGATATGTTTCTTGTGGTTCTTTTAGAAGGCAGGTATTTAAAAGATGTTTTTTTTAAAGAGCACCATGTAGTCATTGAACCTATTCATGATCAAGTTAATTGTTTGAAATTTTCAATTAATTATCAGATAGTAGGACTTACATTTGAAAAAAAAACAATCTTGTCTGATAGAATTTAATGTCTATGAACCAAAAAAAAATATTTACAAAATGTAATAGAAGGCACTTCATTTACTTGGTACTTACAAAACCCTATACAACTGATTCACTACTCAATTATTTAGTGAAGCCCTAGGTTAAACATATTGTTCATTATTAAGTCTTGCATCAGAAAGCATTGCAAGAGATACATAATCAGTATTTTAATTTAGCTCAATCTTCTTTCATTAACTCTTAAGATGCTTAGCTGTTATAATGAAGACCAATTGAAACAGAAATTAGCACAATCTGTTCTTGCAAAGAGATTTGTAGAGAGAAATTCAATTGGGTTTAACTTTTATGAGGTAATCATTGAACTGTTTCATGTGGCAGCTGACATTAAAATGTAGCTAAACTACAGAATGAGTCAATATATTAAATTAGATATACTGTATTTTATAGTATAATTTCCAGTAGATATACTGTAGTAAATATTTGAAATAGCAAATGACCGAAATATTGACAATCTTTATTCAATATACAGTACAGTCAGTCAGGTTTGCCTTTATAACATTTTTACATTAACCATTTTTTTATTACTGTGTTTCAGGCCTCTCAAATAAAGGGCTTATATAGATCTATATAGAGTTTATTTAGATTATCCTTGTTTCCTTAACTACAATTGATGGAATTCCACTGGGCCTTGGAGATTTGTTAATGTGAAGTTCTCTAGCCCTTAGTAATACTTTTGACTATTTTATGCTAATAAGATTTAATGTAGTGCTTTTGTGTGCTCAGCCTGAGGCATTTTCTTTCCTTGGTAAACATGAGTGAAATATTCATTAAATATATGATTCATTTCCCTCTCATCATCTAAAGGTTTTTCTCATTTTTGTCAATGAGATTTTTACTACATCTTTTATTTTTCTGTTCATTACTGTTTTTTTAGTCTCCCCTTCAATATTTCTATCCATCTCTCACTCTTCATCTATCCAATATTTTTTTAAACTGTGCTTGCAGCTCATTATCTTCTTTCCCATCCCATTCTTTTTTGACTGTTTTGTAAGTAAGAATTCCATTGTACCAGTACATGTACCGGTTACATATGGCAATAAAGTTCAAGTTCAAGTAAAGATCTATTTTCTCGTTATAGCCTTCATAATTGATTTAAGAAAGTCACATTTGTGATTCAAGTGTATTATCTGTTATCATCCATTTTCTACCTAGTCCATACCTATATAACCTTTTCTACTTCTCCTCCTTTCTTGCTTCTTAATTCCTCCATATTCTGCTTTCTTTGCATTGTACTTTCGTGTTGAACATGGCTCATACAGTTTCAAAGTATACCTAAAAGGAAACTATGATTGTTTTCCCCATTTAAACTTGATTGGTTGAAAAGACTATCTCAATGCAAGCATTCCTGCAAGTGAGTGTTCTGAGAAACTGAGCAAGAAATTACGAGCAATGATTAGCATTGGCTACAATTCCGTTTTCAGTTGCTGACATTCCTATTACTGTATTTTCCCTGTCTATGAGAGGTAAATTTAACTCTCCCTTGCAACACACATCTTCCATTAGGCATACATCCCAGCTTTCAACATATTTCAACAGCATTAGAATTTGTATCTCACTTTGGCCCTCTGTAGCATTCCATTTTGTTTCAAATACCCATCTTAGCATTATGAGCAGGTATAAGCTTTAACTGCTCTTTTGAAGATTTTTCTTCAGGTTCTTTTTTGTAACAGGACTCCTGCACATCTCCTTCTTAGATTTCCTTTAGATTCCGACCTAAGCCATTTTAGTTTAAATGGTTAAACTTTTATAAATATAGGCCATGTCGTTTTAATCTTGAAATTGACAGTTTTGTTTTACAGCTACAAATGTACATCAAAACATATGTTTTAATGCAACAAGCTCATCTAGAAGAACTTTCAAAGCAGACTTCGACCACTGAGGCTGAGCTTTCAGCTGTCATTTACTGTTAATAGAATTTCTTTTTTCATCGGGATAGAAATACTTAATCACAAATGGGCTTTAAAGCAATTTAAATCGAGAAAACAATCAGGTAATTCAACCTACTATGCTCATCATCAAATTACTGTATACTTTCATGTGAACATAAGAAGAGTTGCCAATGAGACGGGGCCATCCAGGCCATCTTTGTTTACTAGTGGTCACATGATAACAGTTTTTTTTCTGAATGTCAAAGTATACATTCAGAACAACAAATACATAAACCAATCCTTCATTATTCATGATTTTTCTTGTTCTATGCACTGTGTATGAACTTGAATAGAAGGAAGTACTCTTTTGCACAATAATAATATTATGTAGCACTTTCAGGTTCACATGGGTATGCACCCTCACCACTACCACCTCAGGTCAGCCCTCCACCACTGGAGACTTGAACCCAGGCCTCTGGCATCACTCAACAGGGAACCAGCTGGCTGAGCTAAAGGGAGATCTCCTCTCAGCCTGGCAGCTGAGGTCCCTGCTATTCACAGGGAAGAGCGATGACGTCACCATGCTGGCAAGCCGACTCGCACAACCTGTAATGTTGGCCTTATGCCTTACAATATTATGTTGTTACACCTATTCTCTAAAATATCTAACATGCCTAATGAAAATCCTAAGAAAAGCATACTGTATGTTAAGCTCTCATTTAACAGTGCATTTACAGACCTACCAGTAGTTTAGCAAGTGAAATGTATTGAGGGCAGTGTTTTTTTATTCATGTATTGGTTATGTCCACCATGACATGCTAAATGACTTTTTCTCATAGAATGTGGTTTTAGTTTTTAAAAATCTGATATCTGAGAAGAATATAGCACACCTCAGAAATGTGTTGTACAAACGTGTACGAATGTGTTGTATTTTAGAACTAGAACTGCACTCTGAAAATATAACAAAATTCCCACACCAGAAATTCCTTTTTGTCAACTGAATGAATTTTGGAATACATATGTAGTGAAGATTAAATATTAAACTAAAAATAGCATAATGCCATTAATGTGAGCAGTTACTGAATCTTTGACAAAAGAGCATATCTCTATTACTGACCCTATCAATTTTCTGTAATGCCCACAGATTCCTTTGATGTTTAAGTTTAAAAAATAGCTAAGTATTTCTTTAAGACCTCCCTTAGTGTTTTGATGCACAGCAAAGAAAACCCATGAGAGATTCAGAAGAAGAAGAAGAGTTTGCTTCTCCAGAGACCAGACCAACAATAATTATGCGTTGTGTAATTATATTTTATGAAAAACTGTGAGATAAGGTACTGTATGTCTAGGAGACCACTTTATTAGTTTCTTTAAAGGTTAGGTAACTACAATATATTGTTCAGGAATAGAGCTTTCTGTATTGGCTACCTAAAGTCTGTAACAGAAACATATATTTTGTCAAATAATTCTGATATGCACAGAGGAACTGATTGATAAGGAAATAGTAAAGTTTTCCTGATATACTGGAATATTTCTTACACAAATTGAATATCATACAAATTTTACAGTTATTTTCTAATTTTATGTAGATGTATATTATGTAATTTTATGCAAATTTAAGCTGATGTACAGCCTCTAATGAGATCTAGATTTATTATTGCATACAACATTAGTAGTAATTATTAAGAAAGAAAAGCATTTATGATGAGGGCTTTCAGATACCAGAGACATGTTTTGCCTTAAATGATAGTTTTGCTTCTCTGTGCTATTCTTGCTTTTTCCATTTTCAACACGTCAGCACTTTTTTCACATCCTTTGTGTCACATTTGAGTGCTGTACACACTATTCCATCTCCGTCTTCCTAGAGCATCAAACAGAAATGAAAAGATATCTGCACTGAAGCACTAAATATAACAAGATTGAAATTTTCCAGTTCATTGAGGATGCACAATTCAAAAAGCTGTTTTATTTACCTTTTTAGATAATTGTGTTATAATTATTTTCAGATTCAAGTCTCTAGCTTTTTTTTGGTTAGGTATGTAGGGTTCTAAACTGGAAAATTCCTATTCCTAAAAAAATACAGAACTATCAATGTGACTTTCCCATCTAAGATCTGAAAATGTGTCTAAAAAAGTCAGTTTATTCTACAATTATAAATTCTCTAGAAAAGTCTTTGAAAAGTTCATGCAGTTCATAGGATCATCTAACAAGAAGACCAAACTAGAAAATCTAAAAATATTATGT
This sequence comes from Atractosteus spatula, assembly GCF_055471065.1. NCBI lineage: Eukaryota > Metazoa > Chordata > Actinopteri > Semionotiformes > Lepisosteidae > Atractosteus > Atractosteus spatula. The sequence goes on from NC_142712.1 coordinate 53,990,249, forward strand.
TCTCACAATATGTTGAACACTGTAACCACCAGCCTTTTCTTCCCAATAAGATGATGGAATTAATATTCAGTATTAGTAATAACAAAATAAATAAAGACAAAGGTGGTTATAGAACACAAATTACAATTTATAGATTAATAGCATTTCTTCAACCATAAAATTCTACCTTTTAAAGCATTATGCTGATGTACTATAATACCATTTGTTGTCAGGCTCCCAAAGTGTCAAAACACCTCAAGGCCTACAAAAGTACAGGATGTGATACCATAACAGGTGTTTAGATATATGATGAACATTATAACTCCTAGGAAGGTAGTCTAATATTTCCAAAGAACCTGAAAAAAGGTATTAATTGTGCCCGTAAAGGACATTTTTTCACCTCTATTTAAGACACTTAGGAGGGTAATGAAACTGAGTTTTTGACAATAGAATACCTGGCTCTTCAAAATTGATATCAGGTTTCTTAACATATAGTTTCTCATAATCATGATCCAGTAGAAATCTTCAGAGTAACAAGTACAGGTATTAATATTTGTTTAAAGTCTGTAATGAATTTGATACTTATTCAATGATTAGTGGAATATCACGTGTACATTATATATTTTCTTATAATGCTGCATTATTTTATATTTGCTTAAATGTGAATATCAAAAAGACTGCATGTACCAATAACTTAAAGGAAAAAGGAGCCCATACCAAGTCATAAGAAGCTGTATACTGGATAAATACAGTTTTAAAGCTGTATATTAATGAGAAGTATTAATGAAGGAAAATATTGTTAAACTATTTTATTAATTTCCAGTGATTTATGAAAAGACAAAGTCTGATATCATTTCCCACCTCCTGACCAAAAGCCATTCAAATCCATTTTATATTTCCTGTAAAAATCTGACCTTTGTTCTGCCTCATGCAAAGATGTGGTGTGGAAATTCAAGAATTAACACAAGCATTGCTTTTCTGCACGTTTTGAATCAGAACTTAATGCAACTGTTGTCATGGTAATGCTTCTAAAAGGCATGACCTATACAGCTGGCTGTATCCTTTTGCTATTGCTATAACAACTGCTGAAGCTAGAAGTATATTGCAATAAGAAGGAACTAGTACCTGATCTTTTAGGTGTATATTCAAATAAAAGACATACTTCACTTCTGAGTAACAAAGAAGAGTAGATGCTGGGGCATCCTAATACAAAGCAAGGAGAACTGAAATAAGAAATGGGTCAATCTCATGGGAAATAAAAAATGTTTTCAATATGCAGTGTTGTTGCAATCATAATTCCTATGCAGAAATGTAACCATGTTAACATATAATCATCTTTAATTTGCTTTAGCAACAGTGACTCCTTTTCAGTAGCAACAAGAATGGAAGTATCACTTATTCTAAAACAATGCTTACCTTTAATTCAGTGTTAGTAATAAAGGCAATAACTGAGTAGGGAAAACATATCTTTAAATGCAAGAATATTCTGTTTCCTTTAAAGCAGAAACTAAATAATTATGGTGTCACAGTAAAACACTTATTGCAAATTTGTCAAGATTTCCAACAGGACATTTTCTGTTGAAAAACATTTAATAGTTTCATCTATCAACACAAATTCATAAGGAATACATTAATACTTTTAAAGGGTATGCTTCTTTAAATGTTCCCAGTTTGTATTCCAAAATTGTATTAAAAATCAGTGAAAGAAAAACCCAGATCTGTTATTCTCAAATGACAATGAGGCAGTGTTATTTAATTCAATCAAGCACTCTCAAACACTCCTTGTAACTCCACAAAGGACTTTTTGTAACTATAGCCAGTATAAAATAAGTATAGTAGAGTATACACTCAATGGCTAGGTTATGAGGCACACCTGCCCTTCTCATGTAATACACTGCTTAGTGATAGCATCATACTGTATGTGCAGTCAATGCTATTTAAAGCAGGTAGGCAGGCACATAGGGATCATGTGTGCATTTCAGAGGGAGAATAAACAATACAAGAGATTTAAGTGATGTTGAATGCAGCATGGTAGTGGGCACCAGACACACTGGCATGAATCTAACAGGAACAGCAAGCCTACTGGGGTTTTCACACATGACAGTGTCACTAGTGTATAAAGACTGGGCCACCAACCAAATAACATTCAGCCAACATTGGTCCTGTGGTCAGAAATAGACCATTGATGAAAGGGGCTGACAGAGGCTTGACATAACTTGTGCAGAGTGACAGTTAGACTAAGTCAGTCAACTAACAGCTCAGTACAACAGTATGACAGCCGACAACCCAAACGAGTTCCACTCTTGTCAGTGAAAAACAAGAAAGCAGAGGGCTAAGGATCTCAAAACACTGGACACTGGGAATTGGATAAACCCAAATTTCTGCTGTTTCATGCTGATGGAAGGACCAGGATATGCCAAAAACAAAATAAGTCCATGGATTCATCCTGCCGGGTGTCAGCTATGCAGCCTAGCAGTGATGGTGTTATGGTGTGGGGTGTGTTTTCTTGGCACATATTGGGTCCCTTCACTTGAGTAGAGCAACTTTGAAATGACACGGGATATCGGAACATCATTGCTGTTCAAGTGCATCCCTTCATGGCAGTAGTGTACCCACCTGCGAATACCTTTTTCAGCAGGATAGTGTTCCATTCCACAAGGCTAGGAAAGTTCTAGAACGGTTCCAGGAACATGACGGTGAATTCAACTTAATGCATTGGATTCCCCAGTCACCAGATATCAATCCAAACATCTGTGGAATGAGATAGAATGAACTATTAGGACTAGAGATCAACCACTTCCTAATTTACAACATCTGTAAAACACATTGGAGTCGACATGGACCAGCATCACTCTACCGCATCACCTTCATCACCTTGTTGAATCCACACTCCAATGAATTCAGGCTATTCTGAGGAAAAATGGGGGACCAACTCGCTATTTGTATAGTGCCTAATAAACTGGCCACTCAGTGTAAATTTAACAAATAGTTTCAGCTCTGAAAAAGAGTGCAACTTCTGTGTCCTCTGTGGATATTCAGGACCAGATTAGAAATCTTTTGGCATTGAGCATGGAATAGTAAAGCAAATTTAGTCTGTACCAAAAACCATAAATCATAAATCAATGTCACTTCATCTTAATCACTGTTATGACAACAAAATGGGCAAATTCAAACTCTAGTGCACATAGGAGGACTGATGCAAACACATATTGGCACAAAACCTTGAGGTTATAGTTAGCCACCTCGGAAGTTTACATCATGCCTTAGGAGGGGGTTTTATTTATTCAAAAACCGAGTTGCCTGGTGGAAAGATTCTTTTTCCCAGCATAAACGTCAGTCTTCCAGCACTGTGTGGCCAACATTTGGATTTGATGAAATGGGGTTTGGATATAGTTGGTTAAATTTGTGTTTCTTATTCATGCAACCTAGTAACAATTTGGCAGTGGCAAACAAAGCACTTTCTTCAATTTTCAAAAATATATAGTACTGATGACTAGAAAAAAGGAATTGTATTTTGTTTGTGAACAGTCTGAAGCTGCCAGTGTTTTAGGGTTTGTTTTAGGACACAATTAGCAGTCATTGCCAAACAAATCTTAACAGACGAGCAGTCAAAATAATTCTTCTGAAACTTGCCTTTGCAGTGTTGGCTAAAGACAAGTGCCTTGTTTGTCTTGCTTTCACAAATGAAAAATATGTTTTGAACTAATAAACTAGTGATGCAAAGCTGCACACATTGGAAATTAAACTGCAGCTTTCACTTGTGTTTCATCGGCAGGTCTGAAAGAATGAGCTCACTGTTTTTATGACAGACAGTTTAGAGAATGTAATTCAGCATAATATCACTGGACAAAGAAGATGCATCAGAGGTGACATTTCTTGATTTAACCTTTAAAGTTACACTCCTTATTACAGTAGCTTACATCAAATTGCTTCTTTAGATCAGTAAGTAAATACCGTTGGATCAGTAGCAAATAAAAAAAACTTGCAGTAAGCCAAGCTAATGAATCTAAACTGAATCTAGAAGTATTAAGAAAGGACCTGTGAATTAAAGGTTTTAATAGTGATTGATAGTGATTGTTTTCCACTGTTGTGCTGTGAACAATTTCTAATTATCACCTGACTTATGAATTTGTTTTTTGTCACAAGTAATAGATTGTAGATCACTTTGTTTAGCTAAAAGACCTTTAAGAGGTTCAATGTTGTAATGCATGCAAATGAAATAAGACATAGACATATTTCATGATTGAAATATCATTTTTAAATTGATTCAAACATTCATTGTTAAATTCTATCTGGTAAATTTCAAATACAGTTGTAACACATGATCCCATTTGCCAATGAAAATATCGCAGTGTTAAAAGAAATACAGTACATCCTGTATATAGAGCACACATAAATACAAAAGACAGTGCCTTGTAAAAACAGATTTTACACTAACCAGCTTTGATATACAGTAAATATGCAAGTTATTTCTGGCACCAGTAGATGCTAAATTTGAATATTTGGTATCACATAAGACAACCATGGTCAATATGTCCTGACAAGGCAGCTGAATCTTCCACTCAGTCTGTTTGATCACTCCATTAGAAGTTTTGATTGATTAATGTTTCCCATTATCTTGGAAAACATTCTAAGAATTCATTTATTTCATACTCAGCTATGGCTTTTGCTATTATACTCCTATAGAGAACCTTGACACAGGACATATTTGCTTGTCATCTCAAGCTAAAACTCTTACAATCCATCTTTGGTGGTGGTGCTGACATGCAGGCATCTCTCTCCCATTAAGACAAAAAATTGCAAGGGGCCCACCTATCACCTAAAATAGAAAGGTTTCAGTCTTACTCTTTGGCCTTGAATCTCGGGCTGTAAATCTTATTTTTAAGGATCACCGATCCTTAGCAGCTTTGCTGATTTAAGAAAAAAAGTATTTTGCACCTGTTCTTCTGAACATCATTCTTCCGAAAACTGACTGGAAATATGAACCTTACAATGTCTGCAACAGTAGAAGACATACTTTATATAATGATTCATTGAATTCATACTGTATACTGTTTTCAATCCTGAAACATCCCAGAGCACATTGAATATAGGAAGGTACCCACATCAACCACCACCGAAGTGCAGCACTCACTTGGGTGATGAACAGCAACCATAATTCATTAGCAGCCCCATTATAGAACACATCAGTGTGAGAACTGAAAGATTGCTTCAGAAATTGTACAGTATATAGGAGAAAATGTAGAAAACCTAGATTGTGCAACTCCAGAGCAGAATAACAGAATTTCCACCTCCTACAGTAGTCCTCCTCTCCCAATCCTGGTCCAAGTGGCCTACATTCTACAGTAGCTGTCAGTTACTTAGTCGAATGGTTGAGTAAACTAATAAAAGGATTAATTTGATTTATTTCATGTTTTCAGCTCTCAAACATTTTTGGAGGTTGGCATTCTAAATACATACTTATTTTATGTCTCTCTGTTCCAGTAAATCATTGTAAATAATCACCGAACCCATTCAGATGCAGGAGCCTTATAATTTGTGCTCTACTTTTAATTGTGTTCTATTTTAATCCATTTTTAACTGAATACACATTGTAAAATACTACATCAATAAAATCAATAAGAATTCATTACTTTGAAAAATGTTAGGTTATGTTACCATTTTCACAAAATTGGCTAATATTTATTGTGCCTTCTTTATCTGCTCCTTTTCTCACTCAAGTACTGCTGATTCATAGAAAGCATCACTTTTTTTGTCAGTTTAGACTAAAGTGAGAAGTATCACCTACGAAGAATAACATGCCACACAGAGCAGGGAGCCTTGAAGGTATTAACAAAATGTTCTCTTTTCAAAAAAATTAATGAGGTCTCTTTTAAGTCCAATTTCCTATTTATACAAACAAAATGCTTAATGCAACCATCTACCCATCAGCTGCGTCATATTTTATACTATATATGGATTTGTTTATTCTGAAGAACATCCAATATTTGAGACACCCTCATGATGTCAAGTTCTCTAAATCAGAATGAATGAAACACCATGTAACTTATTCATGGCTGTAATGGTATTTAGCTATAGGATTCATCAGTTAAGTTAATTCATTTCACCGTACATTTCAAATATATTTGCAAAAAGTAACTATATATACTGTATATACTGCCATGCAGCTTTTCCTTACCATAAGGATATTAGATAAATGGCAATATATGGCATTAGTTTTTTTTCTAGCATAGTGCCTTATAATTGTTCATACAAGCAGACGACAGAGAAGAGTGCTGAACACATAACACAGAAAATGGAACAAGCAAGAAAAGATAAGAGAGAGAATTGTAGATGTGTGTATACTTCTTTTCTAAATTTAGTAATAAATATAGTAATACATCTGAATTATTTGGTTGAAATGCAAAACAAAACAAAATGTTCACTCCACTCCCAGAATTTCATTTGTCTGATACATTTCTCTTTATTTTCTATTTAGACATCTTTTGGGTTCTGTTTATTGAACATTTTCCAGAGTATATTTCTTGTAACACGTTTCTTCTTCTACCTATAAAACCATCAAACTTAGATTAATTATATAATTGTTGGTGATACACTGCTTGTTTGTTCATTTTTTACATGTTAAGCCAAGTTCCCAATTAGATCCCCGCATTAATTCCCCAGTTTAGAATAACTTCAGTCCTGTACTCACTTGAGGGAACAATGATAGTATTGATTTATCTATGTTAAAGGATTAAAACTCCTGTTTTCACAGCTATGTTTATAGTGATCACAAGGCTAAATTACATTTATTTGATTAATGATTAAATTTATAGTTAAATTGAACACAAAATTCTGCTACAACTAACTCAGTGAATGACAGAGTGTAGTATATAACTGTTGGAAATAAAAACCTCATTAAAGATAGAATGAATACCTTATCATTCCATACAGAATACCTAGTATATCATTGTAAATAACATAATATACTAAGTAGATACTTATTACTTTAGATTTTGGCTATTTGTTAACAATTTTTGGCATTTTTGCAAACAATTGATTATTCATGATTGACCATGATACAGTTCAGTGATTTTGACTGTTGCATTAAAGCATTAAGTCACCTTATTAGTGATGGTGTTGATAAGACTCAGATGATGAGGTGATTTAACCTGTTAAATTTCAAACTTGGGAGAAAATTGAGAAAGAATAAGACTAAAAAAGGACCAACAAGCCCTGCAAGCATCCCCTCTGCGCCAACGGTATGTTGCAGCACCTTGCCAGCAGTGAAGCCAAGTCCTTTTTAGCAATAAATCAAAGTTTTGGGTAAATTCCCCTGACAGGCATCGGTGAGTGTGGCACAGACAAGCAGAATAATACATTAATTGTTGTGTACATGGAACAAATTAATAGGGAGGTCTTAGTATGATGGTTTGGGCGGAAGCGCTTAGTTTATACAGAACTCCACTTGTAGTGATTGATGGCAACCAACCTGTGTGCACAACACTACATCAATCAAGTCCTGGGACCTTGCTTGCTGCCATTCCTCTGGGGGCTTCCTGACATGTCAATATATCTGCAGTACAACACATATCCTTATGTTATTAATGTAACAATGGTTTTCTTACAAGATACGAATGTAATAGTTATGCCATGGATGCGCTTTTAACCAGACATGAGCACAGTTAAACATTAAGCAGGGAAACTATGTGGTATGTAGTGTATGTAGAGACCAGTGAAGTGGAACATGCAAGCTGTACAAGAGGAATCACACAAGACACTATTTACAATAGGGTGTAAAGCATGTGTCACAGATGCATAGAGCTTGCTTCCAATGGTGACCACACTAGCAACTAACCTGTGACTTTTAAAGTAGATCCCCTGTGGATGTTAACACATGTTAATCACCATTTACCTAGGCCATGTCTGTTCAATAAAATGTCAGTGTACAGTACCTGTTAGAAAAGAAGTGTTACTTTCCTAATAAGTTTGTAGATGTGTTGAAGTCTGCATGATGATTGAGGATTGAGTATGAGTGATAGAATTATTATTGGTTAAAAACTGAATAATCTAGTGGCTGTTAGTGATCATTCTGTTTATATGAAAATAATCATTCTTTCCTGTGTACATTTTGGTATGCTCTGTTGTATTTTAGCTAAAAGTAAGCGCTGCATTAGACATTCTGTATTCCTTGACTGAATTACTCCTGGAGATGATCAGAACTCACCCACTTTGGTGATGCATTACAAATGTGATGTTTAGATCATGATAAATGTGAAATACTTCTACTGAGTAATGTAAAGTGTTTCACTCTGAAAATGAAAATGAGAAAGGCTTCGCTCTGGCAGTTTACAACATTTTTATCACCTTCCCTGCCTACATTCTACATTCTAATTCATTTTATGTGTAAGTTAAGTCTATATATCGTTCATGTATTCTAGCATTTTCATTGTATTTTAGAGTAGTTTGAGCTGTGTAGTAACTATTTTCCTGTGGGGTGTTTGATTAAAAAAACAAGTAATCATGACAAAACTCATATCCAGTACTTCCGTCAGCAGAGACGGATATTTTTGATACCGGATAAGTGAATGAGTATATCAGAGATAAGGTTTCTGGTAGGGAAATGTTATGATACATAATTCAACATTCTCTCAAAGAATATTAAGTGCACTGCTACTGTCTTGGTGTCAAAATTACTGAGGGCAAATACCTTTGATGTATGTCATAATTAAAGATTTCCTATCATCAGTGGTAATTTAATAGCTTTTGTCATAAATTGTTACGACCCCTGGTGTCTAGGGGTAAAGGGGTATTTAAAAAAAGTGAATAAGTGACTGGTACGGATACAGGACACAATAACACACAGGGAAAAGGAACTTGAGCGGTGCCAAAGGAAAGAAAATAAAACCAAACGTATCTAGCTAACACAGTGGCGGAACATAAATGTTTCTCTGCCTGATAAAAGTAGTTTCACTCATTTAAAAAAAAAACTTTTTAAATGATACCTCCTGCCATTTAATCTTCCTAGATGTCCACTCCCGCTTTCTGTTAATCAGAAAGCAACTGTCTGTGCCCTTCAAGTGATATATATACCCAATTCACATAATGATAAAGTCTGTTCATCAGTTTTTCTGTAAGACCATACCATAATTAATCTGGTCTTTTAAGATCAGGGTGGGGTTTAGCTAGAGATCTGACCACATGAGTCTTGCTCATCTTAGTATACAAGTCCAGTATCAAAAGGGATTTTTATACACAAAGCATAAAAACAGTCTGAAGACTTGATGGGGCCCATCCTTAGATTCTAGTAATATGTTAGCTGAACTTATAAACAGGCAACTCCAAGACATGTAGACAATAGACTATTCATGAATTCATGAATTTCTGTAATTCATAATTAGTATTCAACTAGTGCAGCTGAAGAACCATTAAGGTGGAAATAAAAAAATATCTGGGACAGTAATGGGAAACTTGTAAACAATGAAAGGGAAATGGTTTACTATCCTTTTCACTGAAAGCGTCTAATACAGTACACCATTATTTTTATTATGTATTAATACATTAACAAAATTGACAGTTAAATGTGTTTATAAGCATGAGTGCATTCTTACACTGTTTAAATTCTCCCATGCCTTTCCATAATTTAACTTACTTTTAACTTTTCACCAGTGAAGACAAGATCTCATTTTACCATCTTGCATAACTGAAGAAGTGATGAGGAGGCTTAGAGGAAATGACAGCTCTTTTGTGAGCATGAGCAAAAGGAAATTAGGGTTACACAATTTCATTGACTTTCAGAAACACTGAAAGCCCTTAGTGTAATTGGAGAAACTTGAGGGTTAAAGGGTTTTCTTACACTGATACAAATTGAGCTACAGTATGTAAGATATCTCCCTTGCACAGATTTCTTGGTACATAGAACAATACTCCATTGGTGTTAACAGCCTTGTCACATATAATTGGAATAAATGTGAGCTAAAATGACACAATGCCAAAAACTGAACCCTTGCTTTCCTATGAATCTTGTCACACTCAATCAACTGGACGTCAGAGGAAAACTGAGCTTGTCTCCATTTCCTGGCAATTTTGTCTTACAAAAGGTTTGATGTTCACCAATCATAAGCTACTAATCCTTTCTGAAAAGTAAAATATCTAACTTATTCCAGAAACTAAGATAGTTATATTCCTAATATTTAATTAATAATGAGCATCTGTAATTTTTTACTTAAATACTCTATTTCTGAATGCTACATTCCTGTAGATATGCAGAAAAATAGCATAAGCCTAAGAAAGAGAGAAAAAATTTAACAAATGAACCATACTTGTTGTACTGTATTTACTGTAAGTTTAGTTAAAATAATTGGTTGAGTAAATGATTAGTCAATATGTCTTGCCTTGACATACAACTCACAAGAATAAAACCACAAAAAGCACTTGAAAATAATAAAGTTACCTCATATCCAGCACACACTGAGAACTATCAGACGTCTAAGATGTATTGTACGTGCTAACTTGTGGCAAACATTTCCAACTTCAAGAATGTGTTCAACATTTTTACCTTTAACTAGCTAGTAAACTTTGGACTTAAGTACCATCACTGGAGAATCAGTTAAAGAGGTTGGAAAGACTCAGTCTAAAGTTGCTTTACCTTTTCTACCCAAATCAATGAAAACTGTTTTGAAATTATAAACAGTCCAAATGTTATTAGGTGCAAGAATAAAGTGTGATGATTTTCTTAAGTGCCTGATGTTATTAATTCTGATGTCTACTATTCCAGTACACATATTCCTAAAGATGGTCATTGTAATAGGCCGTGGATTATACCACACTGGATATCCACCCCTCATCTTAGGGTAATAGATCAGAACAAGCCAAGTCAAGAGCAGAAAAGGGACATTATGTGTGGTGGTGCCCCTTTCTATAAAGTTAAATCAAGCATGAAACTAACTAGGTAGTGGGTATTCAAAATGTTTGATGAAATACTAAAGTGGGCCTCATGCCACACAAGGAACTACATCATTCATCATTCCTATAGAGTTTTGGACTGTGATCCATGAAAGCTATTTCTTTGGGGCGTTTGGATGAAAATGGTGATTTTTGACATAGTCTAAAAAGGTGGTATAGAATAAATATAATAAACAAAGGTCAATTACAAGACATAGAATCTGGTTAAGGATTTTAAGAAATTCCTATTTATATTTGATTATTTTCTCATACTAGCAGAATTATGTGTTCTCTTGCAATTAAAGCAATTAAAATAATGGATTAAAATGTCAAGAGCACTTTGACAGTCTATTTGATAGACTCAAATGGGAACTTTGAATAGATCAGTTAGTGGAATATTTTATAACTAAGTTCCTGGAAGAGCAAAAACAAAGACTCCCAGGAAGCAAGCAAAGGTCTGTGAGAGGTTGTTTTAAGATTACATGAAAAGTTTTAAAATACTGCTAGTGAGGATTAAAAAATTGAAATATTAAAATATTACTGTAAGAGTTTGAACTGTAAATCTGTAGAGGATTAGTTCAGGTATTATGCAATGCCTGTCTGTAATGAATAATTTCTTCCTGTAGTTTGACTTTTAAGTATTGCTCTTTGGAGTGGATTATGAGGTAGTCTTTAGATTTTTTTCCCTTACTTTTTACTTCTCAAGAATAATATGAAAGAAATTCCACTGGGACAGCAGCCTGCAGTATGTTACATTCCCAATAAAGATAACCTGTGTTTCAACACTTGGAAATTAATTGGGTTATGGAGACTAAAACTGTTTCTGAAATCACAGGAACAACATAGGCATGTAAAAATGCATAATACTTTATGTTTAAGATTTTGTTTTTAAAGCAGAAAGAAAAACCTAGATCTTATTGTTGTTCTGAATGACAAAAGGTGTCACAAATTTGTATGGGACAGCCTTGTGCAGTTTAGTGGTATATTCTCATAATCATATTTTAAAATTTCATATGGTGCATACAGTATATCTTGCTCACCATTTCACATTTACACTGTAGATCAATTTATGTATTAAAAATATATCTTTAAATAATAAGAGATGCTCGGATTCTAGCAAAAGCTAGAATCCTCAGCTATCTACTAACAACCAAATAAGCTACAATGGCTAAATGACCTCCCATCTTTGCAACTTTCCTTTTGCTCTTTGTGTAATGAAACATTTTGGTACCTTCAGCTACCACACACAGTATACAATCCTTCTGTCTTATTTTTCAGTCTCATTATGAATAGTCTGCCACAATAATTTTCTGGTTACTTTCTAAAATGTGGCCTAAAACATTATCTGTAAGCTACTTGTACTGTATTGTATAAATCTTACAGTACTTTCTAGAATGGGAAAGCAAGGACATTTATCCCACATTCTTATCCAACGACTCTGTCCAGATACTGTACCTAAGCAAAGAGGTTGTCAACAATGCAAGGCTTTTACTGCTTGTGTGCTGCAGAATCAGTTTAAACTTCACTTTAGAATTACTCATAATTTATAAACTGTAAATGTTATTCAGTCTCCATTAAATCCAATATTGTTAGTTTTTTCATGCAAGGAAAATTATTTGACCCAATTCTATGTTTTTTTATTTGTTGCATCAACACAAAAACTGGCATTACTTAGTGTATTTTTCAGTATACGGACCATTATTTCCAATGTGTAACTAAAATAGCACAGGAAGAAAAAGTTGCAACAACATTTAACATATAATTGAGTTTCACACTTTGATTATTTTGGCCATCTATAGTAGGTAGCTTCTTCCAGAGGTACCGCAATTGACCTTTGTTGAAGGTTATATTAAAACGTCAATTGGTTTTTCAAAATATTCACACTCTGGAAGGGTTTCTTCACATATTTCTAGTGAAAATGATCCTTTTGCTGTTGTTCTGTGTTGCTGCCTGATATTGCCCTAAATGAGGTGCTTCATAAAAGAACCTACAGTAACTGTATGTTATTTTCCATTTATTATTTGGCATATTTTAAACAATGCCCTAAATATTGATAAAGTTGTTTTAAAACCAGAGAACCATATCAGAGAAAGACCATAATTTGATGACCCATGAGAACAAAGATGATTAATGTCCCATGCCTTAGAAGAAATTTCATTTAGTATCCTTAAGAGAAACCTACTATTGTACTAAACAGGGACTACATCTATTCACAATCACACAACAGTCCACACTGCTGTGACGTAGCGCAAGTGTGGACTTGAAGTATTTGAGGGAGCACCATTATAAAATGAGGAAAGGAACACCCTTGCGTGCCATCACTCACTGGTCAGATGGGTCAAAATGCTTTCCGTTGGTGCTTCTTTTACAGTGGCTAAGTGCATGTTGGAAGATGATTTTTTAAAATATTTTTTCATTCTCCACTCTCAGTTTGATGAAATTGAATTTCATCTTGTATAACCCTGCACAAAACTGTTGACACATCATGTTCATTCATGTTGAGCAGGCTTGACTTTAAAAAGTGTGAAGTAAACTAAAGAAAACTTAGACATACCACTGTTCATTCAAAGCTTTGTACTACTAAATAATTTCATATTGTCTGTCTCAGTACTATAATGACAGTGCTAGGAACATACTGTAACACATTCATTCACGTTCATTCAAAGTAAACTAAATGAGGTAATCATGGCAATACTTCAAAGATTTTGTACTAATAAATATGTGTACTATTAAGTATTCTGTGTACAAAATGCTCCAAATATCATCAGTTGAAATGGGATAATGAAATAAAAGCTTTATATACCTAGAATACTTTCCGTATGAATCTGAAGTAGCCATTCCACAAAGAATTGGGGGTAATTCCCCTCAGCGAAATCTGCTCCGATGCGGACTTCAGAGAAGGATGCATTAAGGGCTCATGAGCACTCCTGAGAAAGTTAGAAATGGGACACACCGAGCCCTTGCAGGCTTGAGCGGGAAAGCACATATGAAGGGCACAAGACCGCAAGTGAGCATATTGGGACACGACCATGTTCTGATATTTGGTCCTCATTATGATCCAAGTATACACCTACATATTAATTTCCCAATTAAAAATAATGTCTGCACATTTTTTCACAGTTCCTATCCATGTACAGTATAATTAAAAGCTAGCTACTATCTTTGACAGACTGACAACATTAATTGCATATCAAAAAATGTTTTTAAGGATTTCTTGTACTTGCTTTTAAAATGCTATGACCATACCTTTCTACTAATTCCTTGTTTACACCAGTGCAGATTCTGTACATCTGCTCAGTGTGGTAAAAGCTGACAGAAAGATAATTGCTGCTGTTGAGAGAGCTATTTTTATTCTCGACTGCTCAGGTGAGTGTTTTCTCCTACACAACAAATCAAGCTGCCCAGAAGTCCTCGAAATGCCTTGTTAATGTTTTTTTTTTCATTCTCCTCATAACTCCCCTTAGCTGCACATCTTTCAGCTTCATTAGAGCGTCTGCTTTTTTCCTCACTGTCTCTTCTTACTCTCTTCATTTTCATTAAAACAATGCAGATGAGGTCTTGAGCCCAATTAATCACATTAAAAACCCATTGCAAAACCCCTCCATTAATCATTCAACATGCCGTGCTTTGGTTTTCAAATGCTTTAACCATCCAGGGGACGGTTTTACTAAGAACATACACACTTACTTAGAGGGGACAACAGAAAACTATTCAAGTTTACATTCTCTGAAATCCAAAACTACAGGGCTTGCAGTGCTACCAGAGTTTTTTAGCTTCACATGCTGAGTCAAAAAAAATCTTCAAATGTTTCCAACCACTGCATAAGACGATTTAATTCTACTGTACTTTCTGTGAATCGTTTCTTTAAAATCCAAAATAAGAGTGGGTGGGGGTAGATCAAAAAGTCTTTTGACAGTGGGTGTTTCAATTCTTTATTTTATTTTATTGCTGGAAATGTAAAATGATTTTCAGACTCTGAGAGGAATAGCCATATGAAAAAAAATCTTATTTGTTTCCTGCTGTATTACCTCTTCCTTTATTTACATCTTAAACCATTTGCAAGTGCAAAGACTTACAGAAAATGAGGGACTAAGTTTTGTCTTAGAGAAAAATATTTTTAATAAAAGTTTACTTCTGCCGTGACTTGACAAAGTTTTTCAAAAGCAATACACAGCATTTCTATAATCTATAGTTTCAACAAATTCATTCTTTCTTAGAGCATAACAATTTTTCATGGCAATCTTTTTAACTTAAAATGACGCTAATAGCCACATTGCATAAAACTCACCATCTGCTTTACCATGCTACTAACAGTCATTTAATTAATACTGTTCTATAATGTTACACTTTAATCACTTTTAGTGCCACTAAAGCTTTACTGTAGCTGTTCCTAGGAGGCCTATTTTCTTGGGAGAAAAAATTTAATAACTTGCTGAAGTGTTTGTTGGTGATTAGATCATAACGTATATTAGATTATGGTGGTGCAGACACAAAGACAAAGAACGTACAGCATATATTAATGGCTGTTCTAGAACTCAACAATGCTCGGCAACAGCCCAGTGAATGTCCAGTCTCTATCTGATACTGTATTGGAATGTAGTGCTAGAGAATTTGAAGTTTGCGAGTCAACAACAATGTTGAAGAGGTTGGTTTGCTTAATCCTATTAAAGAAAAGCTTCATTTTAATCAGCTGCCTTCATTTACAACAATTGAACAGAGAAGTTTACAATTTCTAGTATTATAATTTCTTGTTTTCCAGGGATTGCTTTATTATTGTGTGAATTCATTTGGGTGTATTGCGCTTAGCACCATCCTAGATCTTTTTTGGGTCAGGCAAAAGAGCCTTTTGAGCCTTTTTCTTTGTGAAACAATTTTATATGAAGTGCAAATCAATGTAATACATTACTGTATCTTGATTATCATAAGCACAACAGCAATTAACAATACACAGTATGTGTATAAAGCAAGTAATATTACACAAACATGCTACTAAATTTAGTAATTTAGTAAGATTTAAGTAAGCCTGGTAATTTCTTATCCTTCTAGAAACTCCATAAAATCATAACAGAAATGGTATTCTATGTACCTTTAAATTTTACATAATTTAATGGACTTATCAAAAGCACCAAATATGATTTAGTGCCCGACGGTGTCAAAATTATACTGAATATACTTGGCTATGGCCAGAAACATTCCTCCGTGGATAGAGCATAATTGGCCCTCAAAATAAAACAAGACAACTGACAATTACCTAGAGTACAGAATGGAGTGAGCGCTGTGTTGTACACACAAGGCTACCACTTCTTTATACAAGAGGCTGACTGGCCACTCATCAGAAAGATCAGAACTGCAGTGACTGCAAACACAAAATGATTTCCTCTGAGAACCTCACAGGAAGCACAAGGATGCTTTCATATTTTAGAGACGTTTATATTTGGAGTGCACTTCTTAAGAAGCAACAGTAACATTTCATGTTCTTGGAATCAGTTGAGAATGGTATATAAAAGCTGAGGAGAATGATGTCAATGTGTAACTCACTTTAAATTTGAACTGTGTTTTGAATGACTGAAATAATGGAAATTTATGGAAAAGTGTTATATTATTCTTGGCAACATTTTCACCATGACTGATCTTCTCCTTAGTCTGCCAGGTGGTAACAGTACAAAAACAGATTTCAACTTAGAATTCTTAGGTACTTTATCATTTCATCTTGACACGACCATCTTGTCTCATTGGACAACCATGCAAATGGGAAATTGAGATAAGGCTTCTATTTACAGGTATTTTTTTCTAAGAAATACTTTTCCCTCTTAACCTTAGTTATTATTATGTATCCCCTAAATTGTGTTTTATTACATGTATGCTAAACAGTAACACAAATATTTTAGATACTGTAAATTTGGAGTAAAACTGTATAATGTTTAATGCATATATTGCAGAATATAAAATGTATATTCTAATGTGTACAAAAAATACAATTAAAATGAGAACTGGCATTTTAACTTAATTTAATATTAATTTAAATAGATTATTCATATTGACATAAAAACTAATACTATAGATACCCACTAACCAATACAATTTGCAATATATTAAAAATGTACTGTACAATATTGGAAACCTTTTAATCAAATTTAATTTATTTAGTTGTAAATATTGTTGCTCTAGTAACAGTTGCTTTATTTATACTATCTGCCAAGTATCCAACAGCTGTAATGGTGGAGATGATGGACATGCACTTGAAATAAGAAGCCTGGAAAGACATCTATCACCATAAAACTGCTTATTCCTGCTACTGTACATTCCTGCTAGTCCTTCACAGACGCACAGAATATTTAGAAACGTCATTCAACCCAGCCAACAAGTGTGGGAGGCTTGGTGCCTCTAAAATGCACGCATGTGTGGAAGCACAGTAACCTTGAAGGTCCCAAGCACAAAAAATTCTAGGCCAGATAACAATTTAGGAAATAACAGCTTCACTTTACCCTAGATTGTGTCTGCAAATAGAGGTGTGCAGTCCATGAATGATTCACTCTCTTTTGAACAGATCGATTCGTGAGTGCCCAAATGATCTGTTAATTTGATTCACAAAGACTTTCGGCTCAGTGAGACAAATCGAGCATCGATTGAGGTTAGCAAGTCAGCGCAGTTTCAGATCCAATCTCGGAGCTCAGACAATGGAGGGAGGAATATGGAAACTCAGGATGAATGTGATACAGCAACATTAAGCAATTGTAAATTGTCAGACTCAATAAAAGCATACATAAGCCATGTTTGAATGAGGTGTTGATTTGATTTGAGTTGATTTGAGTGATGTGCATTAAGGTTTTGTTGGTTATTTTAGATACCTATATTGATTTGACCTTCCACAAAATTCCTGCCCACTACAAAAGGAATGCCTTATTATTTATGGTTTAAAGTATCAATAATGTATACATTTTTATGTCATGACTGTGAATACTGTGAATGTCCTCAAGTACGTAAATAAATTGTGATGTCATGCTGCTGTTAGTTAAATTAGTTTGCTATTATCATTGCCATTATCTAATTTTACATAAGAATTTCAAAATTGTCATATATTTTTTTTTAATTTTGCCATTGATATTTTTACCTTACCTTTGCTAAGATGTTTGTTTTTAAATAGGTAAAAAAGTGACTCCATGCCTTATCAGCTACTTTTTTGTTGTCACAAAACTGTTTAATAAAATGAGTGTACTTTGGGAATTTTTTATTTATGTTTTGCTGCTTATTACCCTGTGAAAAACAACTGTACAACAAGTTATCATCAACAAAACTGTCTATATACTGTACATATTCGTTAATATCTAGAATATTCACAAAAGTACAGTCTTGTTTCTCAACCTTATTTTTCCATGTGGAAGATGAAAAACCAAGACTATAAATTTTACATATATCTTATTTTCAATTTAGCTTTACAGTATAAATTATTAAGGCTTTTTAGAGTAATTATTCCTCTGAATATTGTAGTCAATAAAGCTATGTTGCTGTGTCATTTGGTCTAAATGTGCTACAAGAATACAAAGTTATATCTTGTTCTACCAGCTCAATACACCAAAAATGCAGGTTGCAAGCAAACATTACATAGCTTTAATTGCATTTAAATACCTTGTTCCTGGCAACATTATTTGATGTGGAAGAATACGTATTATGCTATTGCAAATTAAAGTAGGTTACAAGTGGATCAGGTTTTCATGTAATGTTTTAAGTTTGGGCATATCCATTCAACACATTTAACATACTCTAATGTTGCTCAGTGCATTGATATTTGTACTTATTAAACACTGTTGTTTGGTACTGTGTAAATATTTAAAGGGATTATTGACAGGAAATCAATATAAAGGGTACATTTACTAAACAACTTTTTATGCCTTAATATAAAATCTTTCCCAAAACGAAGTCTCGTTTTTACAGCTAATTCAAAATAAGGTTTGATAGCAGTAGAAAGAACACCTACACGAGTGTACTTTTTAAGTTCACTAGGAACGACAATACCCAAGATCAAAGCGTGGTGAACTATTATGGAGCGGATATTGGCTTAACCCGCTTGGCTGAGAGACAACCTCCTGGCCATAGGACAAGGAGGCCAGGACCCCCCCGCAGGGTAACCAAGGGGTTGCTGCAGAGGTGGAGTTGTGGTGGAGGTGGGATGAAAAAGTCGTCCACGAGGGAGAGTAGGAAATCACGTTGGTATTTACAGTGTTTGGTGGAGGAAGGATGACGAGAGCGATTGCTAATTACTGACAGCTGAGTACGACTGAGCTTGGTTGTTGTCATCTCTCCCGAACTTTCGTTTTAAACTCAATGAAATAAGACAGATGGGTTTGTCTAGCTAACTTGGGTCCACAATGGTAAACATTTGTAACATGATTTTATCACATTTCATCTTAGTTCTCTTGCCTGGAGCTTTTGCAGTAGTTATTTAGGAAATTACTCAAAACATCCCATTCCCGTTAAGATTCATCATTTGCTTTTAATGTGCACTGTATCTAGAAGAAATTTCAGATCTATTTTTAATATACTGTAATTTAATGATAATAGGAAGGTATGCTGGCACAGTGGTGCAGTAGTTAGAATTGCTGCCTTGCAGTGCTAGGATCCTGGGTTCAATTTTGGACTGTGGTGCTATCAGTGTGGAGTTTCTATGTCTACATTTCGTGTGGGTTCCCTCCAGGTGCTCTGGTTTCCATCCAAAGTCAAAGAGGTCAGTTAATTGGTTTCTGGGGAAACTGGTCCTGGTGTGAGTTTGTGCTTGTTTGTGTCTGTGTGTGCCATGTGATGAACAGGTGTCCCATCCAGGGAGTATATTGTGCCTGTTGCTTGCCAGGACATGTTCTGCTTCCTCCCATGCCATTGGATTGAATAAAGTGTTTTAAAATATAACACACTGATTATATTGAAGCTATTAATAGATTTCCCTTTATTTCAGCAAGACAGATAAAATACTCCACTGTCCATGTCATGACCCATCACTAATATATGACAATATAACAGCAATTCAAATGAATTGAATTGTATGCATACTATGTCAGTCCATGCTGATAACACTACTGAAACAGCACTGACATAAATTATTTTTAAATGTAATGATATATAGTTCCAGAAGTGCTAAAGCTGCTTAATACTTCACTATGGTATTTGTTCTGAAATCAGATTCTGTGGAACCCAAAATTCCATTTTAGCCTAAAGCCATGATGGAGAAACACTGCACCAAAAGAGCAGCCAAAGTTCAAATGAGGACTGTTAAACATTCTGCTTAACACTAAAAGTGAAAGAGAATTAATTTATCTTTCTTGTCCCCCCAAGGCATTCTGAAAAGACTGGAGACTTAGATGACTTGAAACAGAAAGTAAACCAGTCATTCACTCTAATTGTGTTAACCAGCAGAAAAGACGGGAAGAAAATTAAGCCTGAAGGTTTGTTTGCCTGACTCCAGGTTTTATACATATGTGAAATTATGGCATTAACAAAACAAGGAAAAAACTAAGATAGGAGGAATGCGTTGACCTTATCTTGAATGAATCTAAGGTATAATTCAGTTTTATCCTGGGCATCTCATTAAACATCAGTGATTAAAAAATGTATTTAAAAAAGTCAAAAAGTTCACTGAATTACAGTATGTTGTGTACATTTCTCCCTACATTTTTATTGAAAACTATCATATTTCCAATATTTTAAATGTTTTAAAATATATTTTTCTTCTAAAAACACTTAAAGAATATTTCTTTATAAATTATAGAGAAAGTAAGTCATAAAGTGAAGTCATGAAATTTTATACATAATTTTGATTTTAAAATACAATACAAAATAAAACACATTTAATTATTTATAATTATCAAGGGGATGTTTTTCTGAATGAATCTTGTTCAACAATTAAATGTTTGCTTTGAAAAAACAGAATGTCTAAAACAAATTCGTTAACTATAAAGGGAGCTTGACTGTTTTTAATTTTTAGAAATTACAAAGTGAATTACAGGGTATACAGATCCAGCCATTCAGAATGCTAATGGCTAATAATGCAGCAAAATGCAGTGTACACACCACACCACATCACAATTTTTAAAATATTTCTGTTGCAAGACTACACTACTTTGTAAAATGTGGAATGATAAAACTTAATGTGGTGTGTGGAAGCATTTGGGCTGTCATCCAAATGCACCAGATTTTAAATCCCTTTCGATATCGTACGATATTGTAGCGAGTCGGAAGTCATAGGGGTGGGCTCTTGTGTCTGCAACAGTCAACAGCCAATGAGCGCTCAACCGGAAGTACAATGTATACAATGCAGCTGCAAGGAAAGAAGGAAAGCGAGTGTTTTGGACTGTGCAAATGGAGGAGAGGCTCGTCGAACTTTGGAGCCAGCACAGATGTCTGTTCGATGTTTCATGTTTGTCATTTCGTGTTTGTTGTTTGTTTATTTTTGTGCGGTACTCCTCCTCTTATTCAGGTGTAATCCACATTGATTTGCTGCGAAAATGAGGCGACATCATGGTATTAACGCAGCGCAATACTAGATTTGGAACCATGATGAAAAGTCATGAGGGAATCGTGTAATTAGTCACCCCCTAAGATTACTAGTTGTATAATTTGACACAAAAAAACGCAGCGAGATTCAACGATTGCAATTGTTAAATTTGACATGCTCTCTGACTAGAAGTTGTGTCGAGTCCTGTAGTGTGACAAAGACTTAAGGTGCAACCAGGAGACATATTGTAGACTCTGCCAGGAAGTAGTCCTGTGAGGTTCATGGGAGTTGGAGTTCCTAAGGTAAAGCTGCGTCATTGACTATTGGGAATGTGTATCGATGGCGAGTGAAAATAAGAGCACACCCAGTTTCCCTCAACCCTTCTGCAAGGACAGAATGCACCACCAAGATATGAAACACTTCAGTGGTACATCAGAAACGTTAAGCTGAAATAGGTGCTATACACCATAAGTGTAACTTTGTTGTTCTCTCGTATTTTCAACATTTTCTAACAGCTCTAGCCAAACAATTTTAATTTAGTATTATAAATTCAATTAGTAGGACAGCAAAAAAAAATCAAATTTTGATTTAAAATTGTATTTAAAAATATACATAGTGTCTCTAAAATGTGTATTTAAAACTAAATACTGTAGTCATAAAAAAGTAAATGGCAATTTCTGTTTAAGGGCGTCTTTAAATTCCCTTCCTTCTTTCCGGGCATTATGGAGATTGCTTTTTTGGAGGTTCATCCATATTATTACTTTATTATTCATCTTAATTTGATATTTGACATACTGTGATCTATAAAATTATCAGAAATGGGAATATAGTTTATATTTCCAGCTGAGTAAAAAAAGTAAAAGCTTTGCTTTGACCGGGATTCAAACCTTACAACTTCTGAGTAGCAAGTAAGCATTTAACTACTGTAGCAAAGCACCATTTGGGTTAAGACTTGAAACATTCTATGAATTGCCTAGTTATATTTTCACATTTTACTGAAGTCTGTGTGTGTGATATGGCAGTGTTTCCAAAGTTTTACAGATTTCTTAAGAAATGCTTAAATAAACTTTGTACATAGTGCCTTTTTAAATGTGTAGCTTGACAGACAAGTTGAAACTTTAAACATTCTCTCAATTGCCTAGTTATTTAAAAAGAATTAAATGAGAAATGGATTAGAACCATCATTGGTTTAAAAAAATCAACACAGCCACAAAGTATCATGACAGTTTAAGTGTTTTTTTTAGGAAAATGTAAAAAGTGTGTTATTACTTCATCGTCTCTCATTTAACCTTAGGACCACAGGATCCTAGCAAATCTGTGGCATATGTACAGTTCCAGTGCTGTAGCCATGCACGCACAACACAAATAATAAGCCACCACAGTACAGTATGTATGAAATATATTTTTCATAGTCAAAATCTTAATCAAAATTTAGCTTTGTAAAACAACCCTCCTTTCATTTTGAAAAACAAAATGTGTGCTTTGACTGGGAATCAAACCTTGGACTGCTAAGTAGCAGGTAAACATTTAACCAATATACCAGAGCATCACCTGAGTGTGGTGCCCTACATTACAAATTATGAGCATTTCATTGTCCATTGCGACAGCAAAAAGATGTTAAAACGATCAATGTCAAAATGTTTCCAAAATAACCACAAGTGAACAAGTTAATTAAATCAATTCAGGTGGAACATGGTACCACTACCAGCTTTATAAATATATTATATTTAGATCCATAAATTAATATCATTAATAACGTTCAGAAACTATTTTTATTTTCAGCGACAGTACAAAAAGTCTTTAGTTTCTGTAAATGATTCCATATTAATATTCCCTATTACGTTGATAGAAAAAAGTATTACTTTTTTCTACAACAACAATTACAAGAGCAAACATTCATAGAAAAGAAAAGAATAGAAAACACAACAGCACTTTATAAAGTATATAAACTCATGTAGTTTATGTAGAATGAGCATGTCAAAATGTTTCCAAAATAATCACAGTAATTGACCGAGTTAAAGACTTGGATGCAAAAAAAGTTAATGAAGAAGGAATACTGTTGTACAGTATACTGTTTTTAATTTTTAGCTACACTACCTGCTACTGTATACTGTATATAGTATGTATAATATATTTATAATCCTAAATTAATCATATTTACTATGTTCAGAGACATTATGCTTCTGTTATTTTTATTGTTAGATACCAAAATGTCCCTTTAGTTACAAAATTCCATATTCATCTTCCATATTAAGTGGATTTGGACATGATACACAGTAGAGAAGCAATGAAGGAATCGTTTCACTAACACCTAATGTACTGCAAGTACCATCAATCGATTGTCTTTGGCATGTTAATCACACAATGTAGTAGTAACGCCTGTACATGTGGTATAGGCAGCGTGTTACTATGAAATGACGGGCATTCTGAGTGTCTGCATCTGTGCCTTTATTCAGAGGCCAGTTTCTAGAAGTGCCATATGTTTTTCATGTACAAGTTGCACTGTACAAGATACACTGGCCTTAAATAGTAAAATATAGTGGAAAATAAAAGAAATTGCCCGAATAAACTGTATGGTTACTGAGTGACCCACTTGTAAAAATATCCATTATAGAGTGCAGATTAAGTCCTGTGTTCCAGACAAGAATAACTCTACTTGCAGACTGTGGCTAAAATCATATTAAGCTGTGATATGTAATTAGTCAAGGCACTGCAGGGTCCTGATGGGTTTGAGTTGTCCATGGTGTCCACAGTTTGCCATGCAACAGCAATCCCTGTGACTAGCCCACTTGCAGTGTTATCAGAGAGTCCTGAATCATTCCTCTGACTGTTGCTTGCTCTCCATGTAAGCAATTACAAATTGGTTTATGTTTTGGAAGACCAAAGGCAATTCCAGATTGATGAGAGAACCTTTAAAGAAGTCTAATTTGTGTTTTTAATCTAAAAGCAGATTCTACAGTATATTAAGTGTTATGTTCAGAACAATGTCACAAGCTAGTTGTGTAAGATTATGTGTTAACTGCTTGAAGTTTAGTAAATCCCATCATAATATTCTTACCAGAGAAGTAAAGTTTTAGAATTCTTAATCAGCAGGAAATTCCATGTTGCACCTTTTTTCTCAAATGAAATCATATTTTGAATCATGTTTAAAATGTTTAATGCAGTGTGATGTGCCGTATCAGCCGCTGAAAAACAGAGATTTCACTTAAAGTTACTAATGCCCTTTCTTACAGTAGCTTGTAAAAGGTTTTCAATGAAAGAGTGTGCTACGAGATATTGTGTAACACAAAATGACTTGTTACAGAAAATGTGATTTTACAGAGGACTAAGGCATTTCCTAGTCCCTCACATGCTGAACTGCTTACATTTTTAAATTGCACATCTAAGGACTTTTTTCTTTCCCTGCATCATCTGCATATAATAAGACAAAGGAATATCATTATCATATAGAAAGTTATTTACATAGATGTCATCATTCTGTTAGGTATGTAAGGCATGATAGATTTAGAAAAATGACTGGGAACTAGGGAAAGAATCTTTCCTCAAATTTCCTTAATAACCTAGCAATCAATGACTAACATACAGACAAAAGAAGATTGCGCCAGGATCAGTACAGATGCTAATATGTCAAGGTGAACAATTAATGTTATATGGCCCTGTCTTTTATGGAAGCAGTATTAATGTACAGTACTAATAATATTTGACTCATATTTATGAACCTATGTAAAAAAAAAGTTGTTTCACACAATACAAATAATTCAAGTGTGTGTTTTGTTCCTTTTAATTAGAACAAGGCTGAGGTCTTATAAAGCACAGTAGGGGCTTTTAGTGTTAAGAAAACTGTAGATTACTGGAAAACTGGGCTGTAGTGAAACATTGTCATATGCTCAAATCCCCATTGCCACCTAATCTCAACATTTTAAACAGTACAATTACTTATATTCCAGTTTCCTCATTTGCTTTCATATGCTATTTTGCCCTTAAAAACTATGCCTTCTGGCAGGCAATTTTAAATTATTTATAAAAATGCAAAACAGCCTGTCTACAAAGTTATACTTTGAGAGCTACTGTTCTAGCTCTAAATATTTTCTAAAAGATAGTTTCGCTGTAAGCAGAGAATGCAGGCCAAAGCAGAAATGACATTAAGAGAGTGTTTGATGCCAAACTGGTGTCTCAGCACAATGCTGTTTTTCAGAGTTTGAAAACCAACATGCTGACCATTAAAAATCATGTTCTTCAATATCTTCAATATTGAGTACATCTTTGGGCAGTAAACGGAATTCAGATAGTACCCCAGTTGTTATATACAGTATGAATAACTGACTATTATTCTACCCCAGATGGATTCATTAAATATTTGTCTACTTATAAAAACATCATGCAATCAGACCTAAGAGGATTAATATTTCAAATAGGCTTTGCATCAGAAAAATCCATCTGCTAGACTTTTTTACAGTGTTTTGAATCTTGAACTCTAAAAACGCAAAATTCAACTACTTAGCATTTAAAAAAATATTTAAAAAGTGCAGTTTAAAATATGTTTTCTTTTAGAACACTTAATTAATGAAGGGAAATACCCAGAATATGTCTTTGATTTACTGTGGCCATCATGACATATTTTTTAGGAACATAGTGAGTAAGCTGCCACAACAATATGAAAGAATGTAATTTCTAAACATATTTGTCTTTCTTCTACCTTAGGGTATACATCTTTTTAAAAAATCCCACCTTTCTAGGAATACTTAAGTACTTTCAGAAAGTATTATACTCTTTTTTTGTATGTTTATTAAGTGAGACAAAAATACCTATGGTTTTGTTAATTAATACCACTCTGTAATGAGTAATTAGCCAAGCTGATTTTAATGCCAAGACAGGCAATTTCATTAATGACTTTAATACTTTATTATCCGAATAAGATTAATTTTTAATCTATATTCATAATAATTTCCTGCATTTTATAGAATTTTTTTTAATTCCAAAAGATCTTAAAGTGTTTCACATATAAAAGAAGACCCACTTCATTTACCAGAAAAGTGCAATATTCACCTGTATGACTGAGCCACGGTAGCCATTATGCACAGCAGCCCTACTGCATAGAAGATCAGATGCTGAAATCACCAGCTGAACTGAGTGGTAAATTTAGGGAAGCCAGATTATAAAAGCACTAAATGGAATGATAACAAAGTAATAAAAATTTGGTGGGAAGGTTAGATCCTAATCTTGCACTTCCGCTCACCTGTTCCTGCATACTGTACTGTAGATAAGTCTCACACCTTGGGACTTCCCAGAGCAGTCATTCCTCTTCCTGCTACCCTATCTACACCCCTGCAGCAATTCCCTGGCTCAGTCCTAACAATACAGATGGAGGGTCTGGGCAGCCTCATCCTTCAACAAGGTTGCCAAAAATCCCTCAATACAGGCAAGATATGCCAAATAAAGTATACTCTGCATACCTAATCCCTCTTGTCTTTATTAGGATATGGCTTAAATATTGAACTGCAATTTAGCCAGAATACCAGTTTTAATACCTCTGTCTCAGGAATTTTTAATTATCCACTAATTAGAAGCTCTGTTTAATGGGTGTCCCTAGTTATATTTCTGGGGCATTAGTTAAGAAATTCTGACCCAGATGGAAAAAACACCATCCAGCCATTTGATCACAAATAATGAAAAACACATATAACACCTTCTAATGATCTACGTGTTATGTTATACATAAACATATTTTTTGACTCTATTTGAAATTGGCTCTTTTTTACAATTTTATCCATATCCAGAGGAAATGCAGAACAAAAACACTGATGCCACAACAATGTTTTGAGATGCCAGAGATTCTAATTTGAACATTTTTTTTAGATTTTCTTTCAGTTTGACATGTTGTAACACCATCTAGTCATTAATAAACAGATTTTCCTATAGTGGTCAAAATATTTGTTAGGGATAACAATCTTAAGCTTTCAAAATACTAGTGGTAAAATTTAAACAGTGAATATACACACATTGACATGTTCGACACTGTGCAAAGAACACATAAAGACCATCCATACCAAGCCTGCACTAATTGGGTCATTAATTTCCACATGGAGATTTCCTCATTGTTCTGGAACTGTAGATGGACTTGCTCTGAAGAAATACTGTAAGGTGACTCAATTTGGAATTCCATTATTCTTTGAGTCTCATATGTAAATATCAATGCCTTTGAGACATCAGGGTTTTGAAGGGGGATAGCTGCTCAGGAAGTAATATCACTGACATTCTTTTAAATTATTAACACATTCTGGGTCCCGGAGTCTGATAATTAAAATCACAATTAAAAATTATCAAAAAATTTTTAACATTTTATATTTTTGCAAATATAGAGTAAAACAATGTTTACCGTACAATTTCTTCATAAGTGTTACATTTCTTATATTTTAAAATTATTCCTTGCTGATGGGAATATGTTTTACACATATGTTTTCTTTCTGGCATTGATACATCTGCATGTTTGCTTCAAATGGCATTTCATTTGTATATCTTATTTAATTAAAATAAATATTATTTAATAAAATATATTATTTAATAAAAATAACATACTGTAGCAGGAGTAGGTTCAAAGAGGTCTCTTGTCTGTCAGAATGAGGAATTTTTATTTTGATTGACTACATCTCCAGAACAAGGTAGCCTGAGTGCTTGATCTCATGACTTAACTCAGTGAATTCTGTGACAGTGATTAGAGAAATAACTGTAATTACAGGAGGTGCTTTGTGGGATTGTATGCTTAGGAATCATTGGGTTACTCTTCCTGTGTTGAGGAAATATAACAGAATAAGCTAAAAGTGTGTATATGGTTTTCCTGTAGCTTCTGATGGTGAATCAGTATGTAAGTGTAATGAACCTGCTGCTCGGTGGGACTAGTACTGGACTAGTAGTAGTTTGTGGTCAGGCAGGCAGGAGGTCAAAGTGGTGAATACAAACTGAAACTAATCCAAGGCACAAAGGGGAATCCAAGACGTATGATCAAAGTGAAGCGATGGCCAGGTCCAGGGAAACACAATAGCAAGGCATGACAGATATCCATGTCGGTGTCAAAGAAACTAGAAGGGTCAAAGTCAAGTAAACACGGAGAAGTAACCAGCCAAGGAAGATCCGGTAACAAGGTTGAGAACGCAAGCAGGGGTCAGGAAACAACGTACAGCTACAGGACTAGCTCGAGACTCAAGGGGCTCAGAGACCAAACTTATTTCTGGACCAACTGAAGTGGACACGGTAGTAAATCATCACCAGGTGATCCAGGTCTCCTGTCAAATTGGTATCCATACAGTAGTAGTCGGTGTTGAGTGACAGGTGGGAGGAGTAGTGTCAATGCTTGCTCACCCCACAGAGCAGCAAGGATGCACATGACAGAGAAAAGTTTCAAACAAGTGGAGAATTTGCAGTCTATTAACCTTCTCTGTATCATGGTGTACTTAATCGTACAGTGATATGTGGATCATCCAGTATGGATCATCCAGGCATTTCCTGAAAGAACCCAGGGTATCAGCTTCAACAACATGCTTTGATAATTGTTCAAGATGCTCGCAAACTTTTGAATAAAAGGGTTTTCCGTTTGCAGTTTTAAACATACTTCAATGTAGTTTCCACTTTGTCCTCTACTTTGTCTTTCATTATTGATTCTAAAATACATTGGATTGACATTGTCAATGTCTTTTGAATTCTTCAATTTTTTAATCTAGCACTTGGTAGACTTATTTGTTCAAGACTAAATGGATTCAATTATTTTAGCCTGCCAGTGTAAGACATAAGACAGTGTAGAGTCTCTGAAGTCATCAAGAACTGGAGCTGGGTGAGACTGCATGGAACTGTATATAATAAATGAAATAGCACTGAGATATTTTCTTGATTGCTGTCTCACTACTCAAGTTATTTGACAAAGCTACCACTAAAAATGACTCATCATGTAACTAACAAAAACAACTTGTAACGGGAGCCAGTTCTGACTCCCTTGAAGTGCGTAGTTTAGGACCCTGTTCAGACAGTATATTCCGGTAGTGACTGGAGAAGGGCTAAAGGGAAAACGCGGTGAGGAAAGGAAGGGATGGCGAACAGGGGGGCGGTGCCGACAGTGATCCAGGTGCATTGGGGAGCACAGGCAAACAAGTCCAAAACAGTCCAAGTAGGAACACCAGGACACAGTCCAAAATCCAAACCAGGTGATATATGCAAGACAAGACATATACAAATAGACAAATACGAACAGGAACAGGGACATGGAACTAGGAACATGAAAGTTAAAAGTAAAATAACAAGGCCAGGCGCTCCGAGCCCCGGACTCGGCTTGGTCAGGACACCTTTCGGAAGCCTATCCCTTCAAGCCGCGGCCATAGGGTGACTTTATGCTAGGCGGGCCTCCAGGTGTCCGTCTTCCAATGCAGAGCCTTAAGCTACAGAGGCACAAGGTTTAAATAATAATGGTGAATCCAGGGACAGGTGTATGTGATAATGAAACTAAAACACAAAAGGGTCGGAGCGCCCTCTAGAGGAGGGATAATGATCATGACACAACTGTATGAATCGCTTATATGAGGTACCTCAATTTCAGGCATGTTATTTAAAATCCATTCAGTAAACATGAAAAATGAATTTACACATTAGGAATCTAAAGCAGTCAAGCTCTTAGCATAATTAACAGGTTTATTAATGTTTTAATATATTAGCTGGATTAACTCATCAATATTAATCAAAAATGTACTTAAGAATTAATTTAGCAAAACTTATATGGAATTTTATGGGGTATCAATTTTCATTTTGTGTTAATTGAAAAGGTAGTCAGGAATTTCTGCAATCAATATCTTTTGTCTTTTTCTAGGCAGGTTTTTCAAGTAATGAAAATAAATTAGAAATACTTTGATGGAGAAAATAATTTAATGATGAAGCAGTAAAAATCCAGCACTGATTCATTTATCCTCTCATTCACTGAACTTCAAGGAATGTAGATGTGTGCATGACTTGCACTAATACCAGAAATCAATGTATGAAATGTAGGTTCCTGATGTACCTTTCAGTGTTGGTTTTTAGGTACAGGACTATGGAAGGAGTAAGAAACCTGTGGAAGCAATTAATTTACATTAACTCATTTAAAGTCGGGGATTTCACTTACAGAAACCACAGAGATATGACTCCTGGAAAAAAAGTGGACAACATAGAAACTGTAAACGCATTTTTCTTCCAAAGATTAGAACAACCTGGGCGAGTAAACTACCATTGGTCTCACTAAAAGGGTACATAGAGTTTTTTTTTTATAGCAAAATGATATGTTGACTATTGTAATAAAGGTCTTGTAATTATATAAGAATGTAAAATGAATGTGGTGTGGTTTAAAAGAGTTGCCGAAATTGAAAGCTGACATGCTTGATTTGTACAATGGTTAGCTGTTGCCAAAGAGCAATAGCTATAGTTGTAGAAATGATTTTATTGCTGTTTTATATGGATTTTACATTGATGATATGTAGCAAATACTGCTCCTTATCTTTGGTGTATCTCTCTGTATATCTCCTTCACCTTTCATTTAGCTAATCTGGTGTCCCTGATAAAACACTAAAACTTTGCAAATTACAAAGCAAGACAAACATCTTCTCACTCATCATTACAGGTTCTACTGCATATTAGTCCTATCATACAGTATAGGACTTTACTGTATGATAGGTATATATGATAGGTCCCCTATCATCACCTCTGGATGGGTTTACAGATGAGGCTAACCACATATCCTCAAATCTGTAGAACTCACATTTCAGTCCTGTAGTTTACTAATTGATATATTTATACACACAACTCAAAATTTACAAAGTTAATCCATTCCTCAAAAATAGTTTATAATATACAATTTCCCATAGCAAAAATTAAAATCCCATTACTATACATGCAAAATTGTATGACTCGTTCAAGAGGTATAGAAAATAATTCAATATGACATAAAGCTACCTTAAGAGTATTGAGTTGTCGAACTAAAAACACTGTTGCATGTTTAAAATAATTAGCCTGTTTATCTTACTACAGTAGTTAAGACAATATGTCAAAACTGTTAACTGCTGAATAAATGCATAGTGCAGCTAAGGTCAAGGCAATGCAAATGTCTTTTGGCTGCTTGCCATTTTTCAGTCCTTTCTATCACTTCAACTTTTATAGTCAAGGGGAATGCTTTTTATTTACTTTTCTTTTTCAACACCTGCAAAACATTTTGCTGACATGATATTAAAAATAGGGAAGATGTTCAACAATAAAAAATCACTAAGTATGCAAGATCACAAGGAAAGACAGCAATGAAGGGAGGTGTCGTTGTCATAGCAAAAAATGGCTTCATAAGCATAAAAAATATGAATACTAATAATAGTACTTAGATCATTTATGGTATGTTATAGCCTGCCTAAATTACATTTAAATCAAATTACCCCAGTTATAGCAAATGAGTTCAACACCCTTGATATAACCAGCAAACATTATTAAATAGCTTCTTGAACCAATTGCAATTGGTCACCTATTTATCAAACAAGAGAAATGTAATCATGTAAAATGTACATTGGTTGTGATGAAAATTATTATCTGTTATCAATAGTGGAAAGTAAGTGAGTTTTACTTTTTTAGGCTTGTGCCTTTCAAAGTTTCTTTTCATGTGTTATGTGTTCCACAATTACTTTAATAAAACAAATATTTTAAAGTTTATTCTTTTATTTAATGTTAAATTGCTAGCATTGATAAAGGTTGAGCTTACATGTGTTATTAAGCAGATCATTTGAACCGTATACACAGAAATGTGTATATTTAAACTTTTATTTCAGGAAAACAGCATTTGGGTATACAGTATACCATAAATTTGCCAAGCTGTTAGATTGCTGCCTATTACTTTAACCCAAGATGCAAAAAGGAAAAACAAAAAACCTGAGTGCCTGGCCTAGTAGCCTGCAGGCTCATTAAATCTGAACAGCTTTCTTCTTAAAAGCAGCTCATCCATCTGAGAGTGATTCTTGAAACACGTAACTGACAGAATTTTTCATTAGGTGGCTTGAATATTTTATTGGATACACGTCCCCAATGCATTTCCGCTTTCCACTCATACAT
The DNA here is from genome assembly GCF_055471065.1 of Atractosteus spatula. NCBI lineage: Eukaryota > Metazoa > Chordata > Actinopteri > Semionotiformes > Lepisosteidae > Atractosteus > Atractosteus spatula. Next base: position 54,022,731 of record NC_142712.1, read on the forward strand.
TAAGAATTAGAGCTGCAACTATTAAGTTCGTAGATCTGCATATGAAGGGCTCTTGTAATCTTCTGTTTTCCAAGCATGGCTGGATTTTTGGCTCAATGTGCTCCAATTCAACAAGGAATTCATAAATGGCTGCAAATGAAACCAAACTGTAGACAAAAGTGAGATTCACCCTAACATTAAAGTAATGCAATGTATTATATCATTTTACTTCATAACTATTCTAATTACTGTAACATGAAATTTTAATGTATTATGATATTGGTTTACGACCATCCTATCATTGAGACTAGCTGAATGTTTCCAAGAAGTTACATCATCGGTTTCTTCAATTGTTTTTGTTAGATGTTAGTAAATAAGGATGATTTGAGTCTTTTTCAAGTTATCTGTGGTCATTTCTAAAGGGAGGTAATATGTTTAAGATTACACTTTGTTAATAAAAATCAGAACCCAAGCTCTGCGCAAGGATATGACTTAATATCTTGTAGCAGTGCATTTTATATTTTAAAAGGAACAAGCAAGTAGGAAACCACAGTTTCTGTTTGTTTGACCTTTTCTCTCAACTGCCAAAATAGTCATTATTTTTAATTTACTAATTTGGTCAAATCCTTTGTGACTGAACTACTGAATTTAATACTATATTTGAATAGGGAGTTTTACTGGGGTAACTTACCTGGCTGTCAGAACCCTCAACACTGATTCAGAATTCTTTAGTTCCAAAAAACTAAAGATACAAAATGATTGAGGATACAGCATATAATAATACAGCATACGGCGTTAGAGATAGTGAAATATTATTGCTGAAAATGTGTAGAATACCAAAGGAGATTTTTAGTTTCTAAAAATTTGGAAACCCATGACAAGTATGTTTTAAGGTGTTGGGTACAGACGGAAGTCTAGGTGCCTTTATTTATCATGTGTACTACATACAGTCTATCTACAACTGAGTGGATGAGGACAGATTTTGGCTCCAAATGGAATCCCAAAGAACACTGACAATGATAATAGGATACAGTTTGCAAAATGTTACATCCAAAGATGTCATGAGATCATTGTACCACAATCTATTTTTCTATGTAAAGACAGAAAGCCCATTAACAGTGCCAAATCGGTGAAAGATTGGAGGTCTTCAGGAAAAAGAAGTCATACAGTACATTTTAGAAAATGGTGTCAGTTGCTCCAGAAGCAGGTGCCACAGCCTTAATTTGCTATACAGTTGGCAGGTAGGTTAACATTATAATTCTGACATGTAACAGAGAAAGCAAGGTTGAGAAGATAAGAGAAGTTGGACTCCACTGTGTGTAAGCATGTAAGCAAGAAGCATGGAAACTGGTTTAACCTCCTCCAAAACTGCAGTTTTAAACTCCATGAGGTACAAGCAAAACAAAAATATGATTGCTGATAACTCTAGACATATATCACACTTTAAATACCCATTTAGTTTATATAATTAAGGGTAATAGTTTCCTGTTGTATTTCTGATGGAATAGGTATACACTTTAAAACAATTGTATCTAACTTTTGTTTAATTGATTCTGTTAAGAGTAACCCCATCATGCATTTTATTTTGTTTTCTTGTGAAGGGTTTGAACCTACTGTACAATCCTGCTTCTTCATTGTAATAATAATGTAAGTTTTTTTTGCATAAACAATTATTCATATTGAGCTGGATTTTGTGGAAGATTATTCAGTATTTCACTGATTCTTTATAGCTGTAATATTGAGCTGCGAGCACCTTCACAGATACATTGAAAATTGAACAAAGGAAAACATACTTTGTCTGACAAGCCAAATTTCAAAGGTGGCCTAAAATAATGAATGCTTCATCTTCCATAATATTTTCTACATGTACCACACCTGTCAAAAAGTTTGAAAACTCAAAGTGAAAAGATGAAAAAGGAGAAGAATGATATGAATTGTCTAGGTTATGAAAATATGGAGGAATCATTATGTGTTCATTAGGAACTTTTTTCCAGTACTGACTTTTCATATCAGGTAGAATCTTACTTGTAACGGCAGTCAAAATTTCCTCTTTGATCAAAGGCTTACTGACATTGCTTATCGGAAGTTGTGTTTTTTGTTGTTTTTTAATATAGAGCTTTCTTTCCTTAGGGGGTAACAGAGGTCCTTCTGCGTTAACACCTAATTTGCTAGAAGTAGTAATAATGAGCAACCAATTTTACCTGTGGTTTCCAAAAAAAGTGCCAGAGAAGACAAAATATGTCCTGCGAATTCAATCTGATCAATACATTACAGCAATCATCGCCATGCAATTTCCCAAAGAGAGCAGACAGACCGTTCAAAGTAAGCCCCTAGATAATTAGCTTGGGAATATTCACAAATCTTTTTCTGAAATCTGGGAGGATTCATATTGTGATCTTTTAGTAAGTTGTAGAAACTAATGTACCAGCAGAGGCTAGTTTACAGAGCTAGTTTACAGATATTTGTAAGGGATCTCATAGAAGAATTAGTGAAACTAGAACACAAGATGGTTTCATAACTCCCATAACATACCATGATCTTTCACAGAATCAATTTAAATTTTAAGTAGTGATTATTTTTTTATACATTTTCCCTTTTTCAGATGATAAAACAGGTATAAGCAGTTATATTTGCACTTACCCTTGCCCATAATTTATAGTTGCTATAGATAAATTAAACCTGACAAAAGTAAACATGTATGTTAGTAAAGGCTGTTTATTTTCTGTTTAAAATATTAAGAAGAGTTGTATGAAAAACTAAAGTATTTGTCATTCTATTATTTATGCATTTTCCAAATTCTAAACAAATGATAATTGGTTAATTGTCACAAACATATACAGTAAACTTTATACTGTATGCACATGTGTTCCACTTTCCTCTTCTAAATGATATTTCAAGTAATTATTGTTTTAAATGTATCCTGTTATGTACTGAATGTTTACATGTACAGTAGTTTCCCGGAAGCACTTATTCCAATAACTCCAGTGCATTCTTATTATTTTCTAAAAATGTTCCTTGTACAGCCTAAAAATAGGCTTCTCTTCTCTGAGAAAGTCCAAACTGTCTGCAACTGAATGACTAGTGAGAGCAAAAACATGCTGAAATCTGCACTTTTCCTACAGTTCAGCCTTCACATTTAGATAAGAGACGCCTAGGAAGAAATAGGCATTGTAATTGGAATTTTTGATGGATTATTATGATCTCCTGTATGTACCTCATTTCATATGTTAATTTACATGTTGCTTTCACATTTTTTAAAATTGTGTTCTTTGTATGAAATGCTGTCTACAGAGTCCATTTTTATTCTTTTATACATTTATTAGCAGTGAAAGCAATGAGTCCTAATTGCATTGGTTTTCATATTTTTTTACTATGAGATTTCATCTCTATTTCATGCATTTTATTTGCTTATTCACAAATTATTCCTGAAAGCACCAAATATAGAACTATGCTATACAAGCTATAGCTTAGCTTGTTTGGACGTTTAACTTTTTATCCAGGCATTCAGTCTTCCTCGTATTCCCCATATTGTTGTAAGTCATTCTATCTGATATTGAGGCATGTGTACTCTTTCCTTGCTAAGAAATATGTCTGTGTGCTCAATAATGGTGCATTTGTTATTCTTGTGGCTCCACAAAGGCTAGAAGAACTATGAGCATCTCTCTTAAGGAGAGATAAGTGTTGCACAGACATAGCCATAAAACCATTTGACTATGAATGAAGTAGGCCTTGTGATTTCCAAGAAAAGAGATTTCTGTTTCAGAGACTTACTTAGTAAAGGAATGTAAAGAAGGACTTTTGTTTCAGTTTCAGTTTCAAGAAACTGTGCAACCATATCTTAACATCATCCATATATACAGTAGATACCCTATGTACCATGAACACCATGTTTTACAATTCTGTTGATACTAAATAAAGAAATCACATAACCAACTGCATTAAACCTCAAGAAAGAAGGGTCATCTAAGCAAATGTCGGTAGATATCACTGGTTTGGTCTTGAATTAAAATGATAATAAAACACATGAGAATTTAGAATTTAGAGAACAGATTACTCTGATCCATCCATCGATTGAGGGTCCAAGTTTCAAAAACTGAGTCACCCCCTATAGGAGGTTGGGGGTTTTCATTTGCTAAAAATATCAGAAATTGTAACAGGAAATTGAAAGAGTACTTGACTACTTTTAGGAACCAACCAAAAATAATAATTTACAGTCTCACACACATTCTAAATATACAATATAGAATATACAGGGATTAAAAAGAATGGAATTAATAACTTCAGAGTCCAATATGCATCTACTATCCTGTCATGTGTTACAGTCTAGCTCGTAGATTCTATCAGTCTCATACAGTATAACTAAATCACATTTATATTCTCAGACACAAGTAAATATGCATTTACTATTGTGAACTAAACATCAGGCGTATTTGTAACAATAATAGTTTAACTCTTGAGAATTACAATCCCATGAATGAAGTAATACTCAAGAATCTGTTGGTCAAATGCCCTTGATGAGTTTAAACTTCACGCTGGTCAAAATGAAACAGGGTTAGGAGACTTGGGAGGGTCCCCATGCAGGAGAAATAGGAAGAGTTTTTACCTTGCTTTGCATAGCAGTTTGTGTTGGCCTCAGGAGTTGTGTTCTGCCAAAGAAGTGTCCTGTTGGCTTTGGTCACAAGGTAAACAAAAAGGAACTTATTTTGTTCCGTGCTATAGCATTATTTTTCATTATATTTTCAAGTCAGTGAGTTAACAAGAGATCATCATCAGTTGGTAAGTGGTCAAAATGCTATCAGGTTATGTTCTGATACCAACCCTACAGAACACTTATTGGTGATCTACCTTTGGGTGATGGATGGTGACCTTTGACCTGTAGTCTGGGGGTGATCCTGACTGGTGACTGGCTGGAGCCCATCTGTGCTACTGTATATATCATTAAATGTACAGCAAGATACGGTTTTATGATGTCTCTTATCAGAGGGGCAAATACCTGAACTTTTAGGGAGAGCAGGGCTATCATAACTGGGGGTGCAATGGGTGCAGCTGTTCCCCGGGCACGGATCTAAGGGGGGCCTGTTGCTAACGTCATTAAAATTACAGCTTTTTTTTTTAGAAAAGACCCTCCGTAAAATAAACGAAAGAGAGTTCTTATGTCAGTGGTGGGGAAAGAGATGTATTATCCAATAGCAATATTAGTCTGGCATATTTTAAAATAAATCACAATGATCTATTGAAAAACACGGCTGTGCAGATGATTTGTGATTGGTCACTGGCACGTTCATTCCAAAATATGTAGAACTGGATAACACGGCCTGTTCCCCTGCGAGACTGAGCAACAGACAAGCTTACATTTAGCTAAGCTATGTTCGTGTGCAACATGAAAGAGATCCAGAAATGTAAGTCAGGTAGCGAGAAACACAAATAACAGAAAAGACAATTAGAGAGGACAAATTTAAAGTGAACTTTTTCAATTGCTTACTGGACACTGTCATCAGTGAGTCAGAAGAACATTTTTCTTTCTTGAGAGAATTCAGATGTCTTTTTGGCATTTTGTTTGACATAAAAAATACGGAGATAATACAACTGAAGCTTGCAACAAGCTTGCCTTGTTTTTAAGAGACACTCATGGTGGAGATTTGGCAGCTGAAGTAAAATTTCTATCTCATCTGCTCCCCAATGAAGTCAACACTCCATCTGATGTACTACAGCATTTGGTCAACAAAGATATGAAATATGCATTTCCAAACACAGTGTTAGCATGTCAATTGTTTTTACAACAATTTCAGTTGCTGTCGTGAGTGCTGGACGCTCGTTTAGCAAACTGAAATTGATCAAAACTTATCTAAGGTCCACCGTGTCACAGGAAAGATTGTCAGCTCTGGCTTTTCTGTCTATAGAGAACAGCACCGCAAGGCAGGTAGATTTCAGTGGGATTTCATCGCTAAGTTTGCTGCCACGAAAGCACCACGAGACAAGTTGTAAACATTTAAATAATTAATTACTAAGTATCAAGCTCAATATGTTAGCTCATTTTAATTCTGCTCTCTTGCTCTGTGTGCACTGTCAGAGGGAGAAGGAAACAGGTGAAGGGTGGGTGGGGGGGGTCCTTTTGTACTTACTTGCACTTGGGTTGTGGGTTGTGCCGGCCCTGAGGGAGAGGCATCAGGCTGCTATGTTAAGGGACAAAAAGATTATGAGAAATCCTTAATACACTTAATTTGTAAGTGAAATAATAGGCCTTGTCCCTACACCCCTCTAGTGGTAAAATGGGGTACACCCCCCTCTCATTGCTTGTACAGTATAGCAAAAAAAATTGCTAAAAGTCTGCATGAATTACTCGTGTTGCCACATCACATATTTCATTCCCTTCAAAGGGGTAAACTCAAAATAATCAATTAAAATTCATTATACGGCACTGTACTTATTCAAGAAAGAAGTGGGCTATGCTTGTTTGGTATTAAATCCATGGTAAAAACATGGGTAGCACAAAAATCTTAATATCAAACCTGTGTGGATTGCTCAAAAGATAACAGCAATAAAAATTCCTGAGGGAGAGATATAGTACAGTATGCAAATTTGAGATATGAACTGGCCAACCAGAACCCTGGCAAATGAGATTTGGAATGTCTTTGTCTGAGGCTCATAAATGAGGCAAGCCAAGAACCACAATTTGGAAGTTAGGCCCAGGAGAACAAGAAGATGGAAAGTTCAGCCTGCGAGGACTGGAAGTAAGCTTTAGAAGTTAGACCTGCGAGTAAAGGAACAATAGGAATACACCAAGCTTTTCTACTGTAGTTTGTTCACTTCCTAAAGAAATAGTCCACATTTACATTGTTCCTATGTTCAATACTTGATAGGAATAGCATAAAATGTTACCTGGATAAAAATATTAATGGAACTTTATGCTTTTTGCCTCAAATTAGAATTCGAGATTACTAACACTAAGTAGTTCTATGTCTTAGATTCTTGCACTTCTGTAATTCTATAATTTCCAACCATTTCCTCCACTCTTTCCATAAGCCTTTTGTTTTAATTATGTTTATTCCTAATAAACTCATCTATTTTAATAAAACAAAGCAATCCTGATTTAAATTCACACAGATCAACTTCACCGCTATCTTGAATTCAGGTTTTTAAGCAAGGTACTACTTATCACATTAATTTGATAAGGGGACACAATCTTTTAAGGACTTATAAGTCCTGTTTTATACCTTTCCTTGGTGTTTCAGTAACATCTAGGACATGCAGTATGGGCCTTGTTTTCGAAATTGCTTACAACAGGGTCTAAGGTTTCATCACATGTGCTGTTCTCCCAGTATTTGTACTGTATATGATTGACTGGCAATTCAGGAAACCCTCCAAATCAATCTGATCCACATTGTTTATAATATTAAAATATTATATTATAATATATAATATATAATATAAAAAGGGTGTACAAACATAAATAACACAGAGAAGTTCTTTTCATAGTTATTTGCTTTTTAATGTATAATAGTTAAATGTAATCTACCTGGTTTATGCTCTCTTTTTCAATTTCATTTGCAGCTTATACAGTGTGCATAACAGAATCTGCATCATTGATATAACATTTTTCTGTACTCCTTATTTTCTATCCATTAAGGAGTTCTCAGTCCAACTACATACATTACCTGCAATACCTACCACATGCATTTAGAGAATTATTTTTTGTGAGGACCTTTATCAAAACCTTTTTGGAAATTTTAACAAACTACTGTATATCATAGGTTTGTAATGTTTATATCACTTTTTGCTTTTGCTTATTCAAAGAACTCTAGATCCATGACACTTGGGCTGTTATGCATGATTTTTCCCTTTACCTGACTATTTTAATTTATAGAAGCTTTGCCTATATCTCAATATGATAAAATAATCATCATCATATATCTACCTTGCATTTCCATATGTATTCTGACTTTTGGGCTTCAGAAACACATAAAAAATACATATAATTTCAATTTTAATGTTGAATACGGAGCTCAATTTCTAATTCACAATGTCATTCTGACTCATCATCCTACAGGTTATACAATAATATGAATGTAGCAGAAATGATTCTTGATCTGTAAACTAATCTGTACACTAAGTCTATTGCTATTTTTCTATTGGAAAAAAGTGAATTAAGGCTCATATTCCCTTTATTCTCAGAGTGAAATCAGTTTGCCTTTGAAGTGTAAACTAGAAACAGAGTAATTGATTTGAGCCTCATTTACGGATCTCAAAATGAATTATTAAATAATGTCTAAATATCAAAGAAATTTAGTTAATATGTATTCTTTTATTTGACAATGCTCAATTTATTACGTCACTTAACCCTTTTATAATAGCTGGATTAATTGACTTACTTCTAATAAAATATAATTACTTTGTGCCCCCTTTTACCTCACTCATTTTTATATTTTGCTATTAAATTTAATGTATTTCTGGCTGCTGTGGGATTCATCCCAGTGTAAGGCAACATAAAATCCTACCCAGGGACCACTCTGGTCTCTGTAGATAGCCTTCTCTAAGAGTCTGAAAGCTGATTGCTTCTCTCCACAGAGCACTGTGTGCAAACAGTACTTCATTGGGAATACCAGTCCAAAATAAATCTCAGTAATAAAAAAACTAAAATATAAACCTTATTCACTCTTCTTTGCCACACAGACTTTTATTTCTAAATAAATGTCAAGGTATTAGATATGCAAAATTCAGGAGGGGAAATGAGAACAAATGACTACACAGTATATAGATCACAAAATGTGCAGATTCACTCATCAGTACAGAAAACAAAAGGGTTCATTTAAGGTTACCTTAATAAACAACGAACAGTTCATACTAGTTTGATCAACCAGTAATTACTGTATATTCAATGATTACCAAGTAATACACTGTATTTACAGTCACCAGTTCTTCCGCAGAACATGCCCCATTTACAGTATGGATATAAAACCCTCCCCTTTATATGCCTTTTTAATCACATGATTAACTGCACTTTCTGAAGTTCTGTTCATGCCTTTAGAAGTGGCTTCTATACTTTTTGGATGTTGAGTGTTTTGTGATAGTTTGTTTGCCAAGCCGGGAGATTTCCTTTTATTCTCACAGCACTTCACTTTGCACCTGGCATTATCTGAAGTTCAAAGCTACAATTTTCCTTTGGTTGCAGCAATTTGACCCTGAAGTGTACAAATTGGTACAGATCTTGCTGCTGCTGCCAGTACTGGATGAAAGGAGTTAGAAAAGTAGAATTAATTAATGTAACTAGTAGACACAGCAGTGTACTGGCACAACAGTTGTCACTGAACAGTAAAACTGTTTAATTCATATTTCATTTGTTTTTGCAACAAAATAGGTCTTCTCTCTGAATATTATGGCTGGGTTTGGGGTAAAACTAATTGGGTGGCAGTCTATGCTTTGAAGATTCTTGTCAGTGGACATTTATGACTCTTATTTCAGCTATCATCACTGTCGATTTTCCTGGTGCAACATTTGTTGCACTACAAAGACTGCAATTACAGCCTACAGGGAAATTCTGGCATCTGTGATTTTTTTGTTTTAATTAATTACTGAAGATGCAACATCTTCTAAATCAGAGTTCTAGCAAGTCCAGGAAATAGAAAAATGTGCACAGGTTTTGAACTAATTGAAATGTACAATTAAGCAAATGTGCTAAACATCATTCCATATTATGATTCCATCTCTGTTGATCAAATCTAAAGTCAAAGATGCATTGATACTGATTTATCAGTAAAGAACTTTAATATTATTACTGAGAACTACCACAAGGTCAATAATTGGTTTTCTCCTAGAATTGACATGATTGTTCTCCACTTTATTAGACATAAATTTGATTAACATTGTTATTATTTGCTCACATAATGCTCACATACAAATTCCTGACCAGATGATTTTATAATCACGGAGCACTTAACTTCACAGTTATCCAATCATGAGCTTCTTAATAAAGTTCAAGACCACACAGCCTTTTGTAATTAACTGTGATGTGTTTGTCCATGTGACAAGGGGTATGTAATACAGTACTTCAAAGGATCAAACAAAATTTTATAAAAGATGATAATGTAGCGGCAATGCTTGTTAATAAGACAGAATTAAGTGTTGCTGTGCTTTCCCAAATGAGGCCTCATCTCTCCCTTCATCTCTGTGGTGCAGCCACAGAGAAGCTATTCATGCAGGCTGATTTAAAGATGTTTTCTTTTGATAAGGGACAGCTCCCAAAGGGGGATGCACTTAGCTAAGCCTGGCTATCATGATCAATGGTCATCCATTGGCACCTATCTGTCTAGGGAGTGCCAGATGGACATCTGGACTGCATTCCTAGGTGTCAGGAGTAAATGACTCATATCTCACCTTGATCAACCAATCGGGGACTGGTAGGGCTGAGTAACCCACGTGGGACTCTGATGCCCATGGAACTTTCAGCCAATGAACGAGCTGAAGTTCCTCCAGGTAAAAACAGGCAACACAGAGGGCCTGAGAGAATTCTGTGAACTTTTTCGAAAGACTTTTCTAAAGGGAATTCAAAGGAGAATTCCAGGGCAGGACGGCCCAGGAGCAGAAGGCTCCCAAGGGCAGGACATTCTCGCAGCGTGCCTCCTGACCATCCTGAGACTCAGCCCGGACAACCACGGAACGGCCAGTGTGTCCGAGTGCCAGAACTTTGCTTTGTTCTAAGAGTCTAGAGCGGAGGTTGCCAGAGAGTAACCAAAAGATCCATCCGAGGTTAGCATCAGCAGCAAGCCTCATGAACAGGTTGGAACTGTGGACAGCTGAATCACTATTCAGAACTAACGCTTCATCAGGAACGAACCGGTCCTCTTCCTGACCTGCTGGGACCCACAGTAACTTTTCTCCTGAGCACAGCTTCGCTAGTTAAAGCCAACACTAACTAGCCGTTCTTCAGAGAGCATCAGCAGCACACCGTCGCAAGCCGCACAGCACAGCCTGGCACGGAGCCAGAGAGCGCGGATTGGACAGCAACAAGCCTGCAGCTGATTCTTTGTGCCTGCAGGAGATTTGAATCCCCAGAGATTGGATGAGTATTTAACTTCAATGCATTACAGCTCGAGAATTCAATTGTTATCCCAACCAGTTGATATCAATGTAGTATCCAATGTAGAAGTTATAACCAAGTTCATTTACGAAACGGTCTAAATGAATGATATACTGAACGTATGTCCTCTTGATATATGTAACTCTTCGTAACTGACTGAATATATACCTTTTGTATTCTGATAACCCTCTCGATAAGATCTGTTAGGTTTACATGCATATTCTATGTATTAATAAATGTATCCTCGTGTATTAGTACCTGTGTGTGTGCGTTGTTTGAGTTATATCGCATGGTTGGATTCTAAAGCCATTAAAAGAATCATTTTGTGATTTACTGCTACAATTAATAATTGTCCCAGTAAATGCCCAAACCCTACAGAACTGGTGCCTTCAGAGAGCACACTACAATAATAATAGATAAGATCAGCTCTATAATAATATTAAAATGGGCTGAATTCTTAATGTATGCAATCTAATATGGGAATTAAAAAATATTATGCTTACAGTATGGTTTTGCACCATAAACCCTACTTTTAAGTACTAATGCACCTTAACACCTACTATTTACTTCATATGTTGATCTTTTCACTAATGAAGTGTTCTAAAGTTAAATATGAATTTTGCTTTTATAATCTGTTAATTCCTGTTTTGATGGAGAATTATGTTTGTTGAAAGAGACTGATTTTCCTCTTATTTTTTCCGAAAAATGTCATGTACTCTGTCTACTTATATTCAAAGGATGTCTTAATATATTCATGAAAGAGAAGGATTTAGGCGAAGATTTTTAAAGTAATGAAACATTCCGACATCAAAGAAAAAAGTGTTAATGAAACATACTGAAAAAAGTTATTTATTATTTGGAGATATACGTTTTTGTTGACTTTTTAAAAGATGAACTGAACATAAAATACATCTGCTGAACACACCCTCAACAAGACCAGTGAGAGCTTTTACACTTGAGGTAGAAATAGTAAAATATTTATGAAAATTAATTAAATTATATTTCCACATAAATATCATGTTGTGCAATGACATTTCAAATGCCTAAAACTACAAGCTGTTCTATTTTCAAAATTTATCATGAGGAATCGTTATATATTATTCATCATGTACAGTATGCTCCTGGATGCAGGGGCACTTCAATGTAAGTATTACGAAAAAATACATTTTTGCTTTTACCAATCATGGCCTCCTTATAATCCCCATCTATGAGCTGGATTCATCACTCTGTTCTCCCCCCCACTGATAGTTGATGTATGGTGAGCCTACTGGCACACTCTGGCTGCTGGCGTACAATGGCTGCTGGCATACAGTGTGCTGCACATTGGTGGTAGTAGAGGGAAGTCCTCATTCCTGTAAAGTGCTTTGAGTGGAGTGTCCAGAAACACGCTATATACATTAAGTGTAAGAAACTCTTAAAAAAAGAACAAGAATCATTTTTTTGGTATTTGCCTTTTTTACCTGTTCTGTAGTTGTGAACTCAAACTCAGAATTACACCAAGTGTTCCAGTGTCCTCCCACTTCCAAAAATAGTACAAGCTAGGTTTATGGTGTCTCTAAATTGCCCCTGTGTGTGTATGTGTATTCATACTCTGCCAGGAACTGGCCTCCTGTCCATGACAGATATCCCAAGTCTCCCGGAAATTCCGCGAGTCTCCTGAAAATCACTCCTTCCTGTGATCAATGGTTTTCTCCATTATGCAAGTGATCCATAATCTCCCGCCCCCCGTTCGCAAATGTTTATCAAATCTGCTAAACAAGCCGCATCTCTCTACACTGAGTTTGCAAAGAAAGTAAGATTATTCAACTGGTAGTATTTATAGTGTATTGCATATATGTTTAATAGTATCTATCAGTGAATTATTTAATTATATTAGATAATTATTAGATGTGATTTTATTCCACGGTCCACAATGGAAAAAGAAACATTTCGAACTTTAATGTTCATAAACCATTTCATACTTTTTCCCTCTTGGTTGATTGTTGTTATTTTCTACATTAGTTTTGCAGCTACAGTATACATTCCAGCAAACCGTTGAAGAAAGATACAAGATGTGAAGAAGGGGTTAATTAAGTCGTTTCTGCATGAAGATTAGACTTCTAAGGCTGGAGTTTATGGCAGGAAAGGGATAACTGATAAGGAATCCAGATGCAGCTAGGGAACCCCCAGGGAAGGTAATCTAACTGACCATTTGGCCAGAATCCATAAACTGTCCAAACACCGTGACCCCCCCTTACCATAATAAGGAGTGACGTCAGAAGCAGCAGGAAAACCCTATATAAACTGAAAGTTTGTACCGGCACTTTGAACAATACTTCGGTTTTGTTGTTTCTTGCGGGAAACAAGACTTCGGTTCTATTGTTCCTTGCATGCAATAAACTCATCTGTTTAACTTCATCTCAGGATCCAGAACCTTATTCTTTCTGTTACAACACCGTATTTTTGTTTTCTTGTTTAGATATACTCATGTAAGAGCCACCATCTTTTAAACCATCACCCATTGAAGAAACTGTTGTAGGATTTAGCTGTGTCGCATATAACCTAACTACAAGGGGTCAGATTTGACTGAGTGTGACTTGGTATAGGGCCAGAACATGCAGCAGATCCTAAATTTATCTCCTGGGTTATGTTGTCACATTCATATTACTTTCATATGTCTTTGTCTACCAGCCTTTGTTCAGTAGCACCTTTAATAACTGCAGAACCTGCACTTACTGTAAGCTATGTTGTGAGGTTATACTGGGTATACTTTGCCCTTGTTTTGTAAATACAGAAGCAAGGCTTACAGTAGCAATCAATTTGTTGGATAAAAGACCAAAACTAAACTGACTGACTTTGACCTAAATGTTTCCATTATTGTCTCCATTATCAAGTTTCTGATTTGCTTTATCAAATGAAATGAAGAAAATGAAGTGAAGAGGAAAACTAATGTATGACACAGACTAAATACTTTTAATAAGCTAAATGAAGTAATACAGTCTTCAAAATTATTTAGAAGGAGGCTTGGCACAAAAAACCCATAACATTTATAAAGTTAAGAAAGAAAACAGCAAACCTGACAAAACAGAGATGCAAAGCAATGTCAAAACGTGTGTACTTTTTTGGCAAAGCCTTTCTTTAAATATTAAGTAAGAAGTACTTCAGTAAGGATATCTTCAATGCATTCTAATACATATTTTCCAGACACTGCATAGGAAGAGCAGGAATCAGAGCAATTTTTGTCACACCCAGGGATCCAAGAGATGCTGTTTTTTCCATTAGGAACAATCTCCTTGGAATAAGAAACAGCTGAGAATTCAGAATCTCCAAAGGAGATCTCAAAGGTATTGCTTGATACCAAGTGTAAAAACTACATCAATGAGGTATATACTGTACTAAACAGTGACCAAACAGGAAAATCTAATAATAGATCAACCTCTTCTGTGTTATACTGAAAGAAAAATAGGAAGCACCTACCTATAAAGAACATGGTGGAGTGTTTTTATTTCCACATAGGGAGATTTCCACACCTTTTCAATTCTCAAGAATTTTCAAGAAATCTGAATCTAAAGTCAAGATTTCATTGCTTGTCAATTATTAATTTTGAAGATAAAATACTGATACATTTCTGTTTTAAACTTATATGTTCAATATATATTTAAACAAAGTCTTATTAAGGTATTCATATATCTATTTTTTTAATTTACTTAGAATTATTTAGTTTATGTGTTTATGTTTTGTCATCTACATGTTTATGATACTAAGCCAATCTAAAGTATCTTATTGGCACACGCATTGTATCCTTTATGTATGTCGCTGTGAATGTTGTTTCTTACAATTAATGTGTGAAATCTGCATGAGAGCATATTATTTAAGGCTTTCAAGCTATATGTATTAATCAGATGTCAGGAATCATCTAGGTCCATGGTTTTCAAACTGTGGTACGCGTACCACTGGTGGTACAAGGAGCGCCCCCAAGTGGTACGCCACATGACCCTGGAAATTTGTTGTGTGCACTGATAAATTGGGATGGGTTTTTATATTTTCTATTTTAATAAAATTAGATTATGTGTCAAAAATGCAGCCTATGTACTTAACTATGTTGATACAGTGTGCACTAATACTTCAGTGCTATGTACTGTATATACTATTGTATAGGAATGCATGCTATCTTTAGCAAATAGGGAGGTAGGAGAATGTATGTGATTTTTAGAACACTACCAATCTTATAAGCACAGGAAAGAGTGATGGATAACAGAAAAATATTTAAGGGCTGTTCTAGGTTAATTTGAGAAAAATACACCGAGCATCTCTGTGTTTCGCTCCCATGCGCATGATATAAAAAATTCTTTAACTTCTGAGACAGACTCCTCACTGTCTTTTAAGGGGAAACAGGGAAAAATGCAGTGATGTCTCTGCTTTCCCAACTTTGGATAACTATCTGCACACATGGTGTGGCACTTGATGCTGCTGTTTGTGAGGTGATTGCAGTGCACCTCTTGTCATTGGAAGAACAGTTCTCAGAGTTTTTTTTCCAGTTGAGGCCACACCAGTGGAGAGTGGAGCATGAGACTTGCAGCACTCATGTAGTCTGGCATTAGACACAAGAAGTATGTCTAAACGATTCGCTGTGGATTGGATTTGGGCTATCGCATCATTGTGAAACAATGTTATTTTTTTAGTATAAGCGATGATACTCTAAGTGTGCTGCACTGAATGGGCTCTCATATCATTATTGAATCCGTCCAGAAGCTGGACGGGTGGACGCTGGACTTGTCAAGCGCAAGCTAGTGCTACATTAAAAAAATGATCCATGTACTGTTATGAATCATCATATGATAAAATTGTAGTAGTCTTACTAGCATAGGTCTTACACTATGTTCTTTATGTTGACATTTTGGGATGTAAAATAATCACTAAATACTGGGGAAAGCTAATTTCAAATTCAATAGTATTTCTTCTTATTATACCACTTGGAACTTCATTTTTAAGCGTCTTCGAGTTTCAGTTAGGGCCTGTCGATCTCAAAAAGGCTGCAGGTGACACATGTTATCAGGTGTTTCTTGATTTTTTGAAGAATAGAGATCTTGAGGAAGCTATCCCCATATTATAGCAGAACAAGGTAACATGAATGCAGGATTTTTTAATTATGTGCACAGCACACAGGCAGCAAGTAGGTACTGTATAAGACAAAATTGAATACTCTTAACATATTTAAACAAGTGATTTAACTTTTTTATAGCTATACAAAATTCAGTTTATCAAGTCTAATCAATGAAGGTTAGGCCTAGTCTCCTAAAAATATCTTGGCCGTCTTTAACGTTTTATTTCTTTCTTTGTCTTAGATTGACCAGCATATAATCTTAATAATGGATGATAAGGCATTATCTGGGTATTTTCCCCTGTATGGTTGTTGACTTGCAAAAGACAGGTGTCACGAAGCTTTCTTTCATGTCCCTATGCAGACAACACAATCCGGGGAGGAGTGAGGAAAACACAGGGAAAAAAGCATGCAAAGGGGCTGGAAGGAAAACAGGGGGCGTGTCCATGGTGCGCTGGTGTTCAAGGGAGGTGTGGCCGAGGCAAACAGTCCAAAGGAGTCCGAGGCAAATCCATGAGTGTAGCAAAAGTCCAAGACTGGGTAATCCATCCTGACAGACAAACAGAGTTAAAAGCCAGAGTGGGATCCAGCGGAGGGACAGGGGAATAAAAGGGGGGTCATGGGACCAGACACTCCCTAATCCCGGATTCAGAAGGTCAGGACGCCGTGATGAAGCCTGTGACGTCAAGTCGCTCCTGGACTCGCGGATAGGTGGGCTTCCATCTTTCAAAGCTGAGCCCAGATTGGCATGAATGCCTGGCTTTTGTAGGACGGGGACAGGAACCAGAGGCAGGTGCAGGGAATCAAGAATAAAACAAGGAAGGGCTGGAGCGTCCTCAAGAGGAGGGGTTTGAGAGCGTGACAACAGACATCTCAGCCTCAGGAGAAATCCAGAGAAGAAAATGTTTTGCAAACACTCCGTATGAAATTGGGGATAAAATCCAAACACCACAAAATGCATTCAGATGAAGATGAAGAGCCCAACATAAAGGCAAAGTACATGTGGTGATATAAAATACAACAAAATCTTTATGCAAAATTTAATTAGGATAGCTTGAAAATAACTGACAATGAAACCCTGAAACAGGTGCATACGAAGACAGGGGGAGGGACAAGAAGGTTATCTGTTCCCAAAGACAGTACGAAGACAGAGATTTTGAAGAATGTTAGGGAAATATTTTTTCCTAATGGATAAATCAGCTTGCGGATGTGAGGATGAATTCATTTTTGATGTCACTGATTTTCAAACGGAATCCCCTTAATGAAGGAGAAACTGTTGCACAAATAAATGAACGAACAAAATTTCTAATGTTGAGGTTGTCTCATGTTACCCTCAGAAAACAGAATAAAAGTGAAAAATCTTCAGATTCAGAAGATGCATCCAGTCAATTTGTACTGTAACTGTGTGTGATAAACCAGTAGAAAAGGAAACAGACCCGCCTGATCAGGAGCACCTTTCATGTGAGTCATGGATAACTGACTGTCCACACACATTGATAAATGAAAAGGAGGGATTCAGTAGTTCAAAACCCTGATACTTCAAAATCAAGTGAGAATCAGTTGCAAGAAGAAAATGTTTCTGTGTGTTCTTGTGAAAGTCCAGATATAACTTGTGTTGCTTCATTCCAAACACATACTACATGCTAATTTGTTGCCAAAAAATTTTCCTGAACCAGCGCACGCATTCATGCTTAATGACAGCAATGAGTCATTAATGAAACTTGATATATCAACTATGATTCTCCCTCTTGTGTCACTAAACACAACCTTATGGTATGACATGGGAATGCAATGGATGACCTGATAGAAGCTTTTGCAAACCATCGAAATACAATATCATAAATGGTGGGACCCTGAGAATCCAAAGACACCTGCCAACAGGTGAAATAGAAAAGGCAAATGATCTGGGAGGAGTCTCACGTTTGCAGAGTTAGGGGAAGATTTTAAGAGCAGGTGCACACTTGGGAAAACCTACAAGATGCCTTATCTGCATGATTTTGGAAAGATGAAGTGGGAGCCACAGCAAGAACTATATTAGTGGGTTATAAGTATTGCCCAATTCGACTTGCAGGTGCTGTTTGGAAAGATTTAATATCAGGAACCTGACATTTTGTTAGACAGTTTCCGGATGTTTATTTCTCCTTCTGAAACAGATATTATCCAAACGGCTGTGGTGGATTTCACAAACATGAGCATCTCTGAGCCCACAGATTTCAGCAAATGTAATTTTATACTAGTCTAAAGCAAATCCCTAATCTGTGTCCTTAATGACTGATAAAGAGTCACAGCCTCAAAAGGATCAAAAGTTGGATTCTGGTTGTTCTTACTCATTAAAATGCAACACATTTCAGATATGTCCTTGTCACAGGAGTATTCACTCTTTGGAGTACTTTCCTCTTCACAAGCTTCAAGTTTAACCAGGTCAATGGGAACAAGTTGAACTTCACATCCATGCATTTGTGGGAGAGTATAAAGAAGAGCTGGTATTCCACAAGGAAGACTGGCAGACAGATTTGATCTTATTTGGTGTCTATTCCTCACAGCAACAATGTCTTCCAGCTCTGAAAAGCACATAAAACACATGATAGAAACAAACTGCAAGTATTTTTAGACATCCCATTGTCTTTTTTTGCTTTAATACACAGACTAAACATAAAGAAATTCACATGAATAGTTGAATATTAATTTTATGAACTTAATAAATTTAATTGAAATAACTAAAATCAGAATCATGTGAAAGCAAAAACCAAGTATATGTATACCTGTATCAGCTTGAGAAAACAG
The DNA here is from genome assembly GCF_055471065.1 of Atractosteus spatula. NCBI lineage: Eukaryota > Metazoa > Chordata > Actinopteri > Semionotiformes > Lepisosteidae > Atractosteus > Atractosteus spatula. The sequence goes on from NC_142712.1 coordinate 54,041,648, forward strand.
AACCTTATCAAAGTTTTGGTAACTTCTAGGTAGTCACCAGAGAACCTGCCATCCTCCTGAATTTGCTTAAATAAGTCCATCCAGAAGTGAAGATTTTCCTTCCTTAGAATCCCGCATCAAAATTCAATTTGTTGATTTGTTCTGCTTTGTCCATGCAAAACACATTTCACTGCAGTATAATTATCAGTGCAGTTTCTTCTTAGGAATGTTTGCTATTTTTCCATATAGGCATTCTCTACACCGAGGTCAGCTCTCATATCTCATGGACAGCTATTCTGATTTTGAACAGCATTTACATAGTAATTGGCTACATCACCAACCTTTTCACTGGCACTTGCTTCTTACCAGATTAATATATGAGAAAATCTATCAATGCAACCATTAACGAACAGGCCATAGGGTCTAAGTTTGTTTTTTGAATTCAAGTGCCAAGTGAAGTTAGGTCCATAACTGAAAAACTGCCAAAATTGCAAGTGATGATGTTTACGTTGCTTGGCGCCCTCGGGGTCCAGTTTAGTGGATGCTGGATTGTTTCACCCTCTGCAACAAATCCTTCAGGTAAGCACTTAGTATGCATCCATTTGTACCCATGAAACCTGCCAGATGTATTAATTTCTAAAGAAATATAGCTAGGTCAACAGTATCTGTTTTGTTTTTTCGGCAATTCAACTGCAGTCTCTTTAGATGCCATTGCAAAGTGCAGCGACTCAGAGTTATGCCATGGTTATGCGCCAAACAAGACAAAATCTCCTTTTTATTCTAATCCAAGCTGAAAGTAAAACCTGATAACGCCATCAGATGCCATTTTTAATGTTGAATGAAAACCTTGAAAAACGTGGACCAATCAGAAACATTTTGTAAGTTAGTTTAAAAATGGTTCTTTAGAAGCCAGCATATCGTCAAAATTGCAAGTATGACGGCAGCTGAGATAGCACCTAGACAAAAATATTGCCTCAAAAAAGTACCATTTACATTACTAAAAAATCACATCCTGCTTAAAAATAAAGAAGTCTAAGAGACAATGTCTTTTGTTTAGGTCAAGTGATGGGTTTAACACATCATTTCTGCTTTTTACAAAGAAGGTGAAAAAGACATGGCTTTCTTTTTTGTGTGCAACAACAGAAACATGTAGACAGTTTATTGCCTAATTTTTAAATACAGAACAGAATACAATGAGAAAGAAACAGTAAGACTCATACCTACTGCTGGTTTACAGTCGATTGTGCTATTGTATGCATCATTTAAGCATGAAAACACCAATAGCTTTCAGCCTATACTTATATCGTATACATTTGACCTTGGTTTTACACAGCAAAATGACAAAAAACGTGTCATGTGAAGGGAGAAGAAACTACAATATTAAACATTAATGTAATGAAATGCATCCTGTTGAGTACAGTGTAGAATAATGTAGAGTCACGTTGATTTCCACAATAAACAGTGAAATCGCAACGATATTTTCCATTGCTATATGGGACCCCTAAGCCTTTTGGAAAGTACCAAGAGAAAAAGTAAACCTGACAACAGTTAAATGAGATGAGCCAAGCACAAATGTGTCTTATTTTTTGTGTTGTTTTTGAAAAAGACATTTCCCCCTTGATCTACAGTTAGAATGAAATGGGCAACAGAAGATAAAAGAACAGTGGAAAACACTTATGGGAACGCAACCTTCAGTATGTAGAAACAACTGGAGGACATACTATAACACTAGATACTGCTGTAGCCAACAGATGCTGCCGTATCCAAAAGAGTATTAACAGTAGTTATTAGTTTAGTTATTATTAGTAGTTATGAACAGAGCCCTCTTTGCAGCATTGGGTTAGCTATGGTATCTCATTTAAACAATAATTCTGTCATATAAACATAATATTTTCTCATATAAATGAGATTATTTTCTTGTTTAAACACAATATTTTCTTGTATAAATAAGATATTTTTTTCTTAGTGGCACTTTAAAGCTTCCGTACAAAAACTAGTTAAAGAAACCCTGGAACTTAATTTGATAACTGAAGAATTACTTAAACAAAGCTGTAAAGCATATGCACAACTTTTACATGGGGCAAACCTCAGAAGATTCAAAACCTTGTGAATTTCAAGAGCATCCACTGTTTGAACAAACACATACAAGTTAGAGAAATTTAAAATTTAAATTAATTTGAATTAACACAAAGAAACACAAAATAAAGTGCAGATTATTGAGCACAGCACACTTCATACACATGGGGTATGGTTCAGAAGAAAAATATTGGTTTGAATTGGTTTGTAATATATTTGGACACTCAAACAATTTGTTTAGATAGTATATTAAAAACAATGGATATATTGCTTATCTAAACCAATCCAGTATGTAAAATGTAACCAAAACACTCGGTATTCCCCGAAAAGCCCCTTGCAAGATATATATTTACTGTATATATTTTAGATTACATAACATATTCAGAAAATCCTTTCTTAATATATTATACATCTTGACCTATGTCAATCAACAATTTAATTAGAATAGTGTTCACTAACATTGTGTATTTAAATACTTGGGAGCAATTTGGTATAAATGTGAGGTAAAAACATAATACAGATTTTTTGGAATCTCATTTCATCTACAGTAGCTTTTACATAAAGCACTGAAGGAAAATGTCATATTCTTTGCTTTCAAACATCTCATTTTCAATGAACAAAATGCAGCCTTGCTTGTACTCAATCAGAATTGTTTTAAAAAGCGAAAGAAAAAAAAACAACTGTTAAAGTAATGAACCTTAGAGGTTGGAGGCTGATTCTTTAAATGCAGGCCTTTGAGGTGCCATGTTTTTGTGGCTCATAAAGCCACAGTGCCCATCAAAGTAATTACTTTCTTGTGATTCCCCACAGCCGGTGTATAATTCTGTATTCATGAACTGCTTAGGGTTGTTCTCCTACTATTTTACATTGTTTTAAGAATTCAGTCATTTCACTGAAAGCTCTTCTTGGAAGAAACAAGCACTTAAGGGTTTTATGAAGGGAAATTGCTACACTAGGTTAGTAAAAAAATAATTTTCTGTCTTTAAATTGCCAAAATTTGTCAGGTATTACATGAAAGAAAAAGTGTTAAAGGCTTAAAACAGTTTTCAACTAATTTTCTCAATATTCTGTGTTTGAAAAGGAGGAATATAAAAAAAATTACCATGAGCTCACACCAAAGTGTAATTTGCATTACCAGTGAATAAAAACAGTGCTCAACAAAACAATATGTGTACATCAGGGCCCCATTTTGAATTTAAAAGTATTTATGGTATAAATTTCTTTAAAATATTGTGCAATTCACTGTCAAAGCCTTGATAAATCCAGCTCCAAAGTCTCTATTTATAGCATAATCATTTTTAAAGGAACCAATCCACAAATTTCATTGCTTGCTAAAGGCTTTGCATTACTTACTGCCAAACTGGTTATTATGTAATTTACCTTTTACTGTCACATACAGATATTCTATGGAGCTTGTGTGCTTAACTGCAAGTACTCTGCAAAAAGATAATGAACAAATAGCTGTCATACATCTCAAGCAACTGCAGGGTACTTTTATCACGAGAACTTGTTAGCATGCAGCACTTCATTAAACTCACAAAATGAATTTGATAATTATTGAAATATGGTGGATGCTTGAGGCAGTCAGCACAGTTAGCTCAGAACAAAAAAGATTCTACAAGCTTATTGATGAATCACACATTGTAATGATCTTGAGAAGCTCTGTACTGTAGATACCAGTTTTGGGGTTGTTGCCTTCAGTTTGTTTCAAAACAAAGGGGTTTAAAATGGCTGGCATGCCTCTCCCTAGGGTTATCAACACATTTTATTCACTGTATTTATTTAAAAATACAGTAGACTGTGTTACCTTCAATTAAGAGTAGTCTACATAATTGATATGAAATTGCTACGGATAAAAAAAAAAGTGTAAAACTCTAAAATAAGGATATGTTAGTATTTGAAAAAGTAAAATCACTTATTATTTGTTTAAATGCAAACTTTATTTTATTTATTTAATTTATATTTTACAGTTTTTAAACCATGTGTCTCTTTTTAATAAAATATCTTGTTTTTCTCTTCCTCTGTGTGTTCAGAAAAGTGAAATTCTCTTTCACTTATGATGCTTGTAACCCAATTTGTATGGGCCATTTACCAAATTACAGCACAGGAACCCCTCCTGAACTGTCACAAATCCTATCAGGTGCAACAGCTTGGTACCATCAGGTGATTAAAGACATCATCCCATCAGCCCTAATGTGACACTGCACTCACTGTGACATAGGGAAGGAACTGCATTACCATTTTATTTAATAGGCCCTTTACTTGAAAACATTGTCTTGATAATGACAGCAGAGGACACTTATTGTTAATTGCCTCTTGTTTCTGCATGGGTCACAGTGGTAAGGCAAAAATTGAACTAGGTTGATTAATGTGAAAAAAGGGAAGGTTTTGCATGATAAAAGTTTCTCCTAAAACCCAATTCTATAATTCTTTAAACTTTTTGTCAATAATGCATGTAAAGGAGATATTTTCCATTTCAAGTTATTAATAATTTTATATACCATTAAGAGAGACCGTGTTGCAGTCTAAGTACTGCTCAGATCAATGACAATACTGTGAGTCATATTATTTTCACAGATGAGCGAAGTTTAATTTTTGGACTTGCAATCAGTATTTTGTTTTACCATTGTTATTATAATTAATGATTAAATATTTATTGCGTACATGTCAGTGGGGAGCAATTTATCCCCATGTACTGAAGATTCCTGTTAATTTACATAGCTCATTTGTCTGACAGTTTCCTGCAGCTAACCAGAATATTCACCAACCAGGTATTCAATTGAATGAAAGGCAATCTATGGGGCCATGTAATACTATTTAAATATTAAATTATAAGAATTCCCTTGACCTAATTTAACAAATAAAGTCATTGATTTTTTTTTTTGCTATAAACATATACATAAATAGTTCAGGTGGGTAGCTGCGTCAGCATGCGTAGGCTGTAAAGGAACAAGTAAAGGTTTATTCCAAGCTGAAAACAGAAGAAAGAAAACACAACATTTCGGCTGTGGAGCCTTCTTCGGGTGTGAGCTTATTTTATTAAAGACTCTGATGTACCTTGTGAAAAGAGCAATTGAAGCTGTGACAAATTCCAAGGCTTATAGAATTGCTGTTCACAATACACGTGTGATGATCTTTAGTTTATGTCTTATTAAAAAGGTGTTATAATGATAGCAAGTAGTCTTTAACTCCAAAAGCATAGCTTCTTAGCTTAAATGTGGAAGAAATGTGAAGCTGGATAAAACAATTTAAATCAAATGTGCCTACTGCACAGTACAGTATATGCCTTATGGTTATATCAGATAAGAAGGTACAAAATATGTTTATGTTGCCTTAAAATCTGTAGTATGATTTCTAGGCTCTATTGGAGTAAAGTAGAAACCACTTATTCTGTTTTAAAGAATAATATGTCTGCACACAGAGTCTACCTTTAATTTCAACAGCAATGAAGACAATGTGTAATTAATTTAAAAAGAGGCACCTTCTGATGAAAACAGTGCACTTACATAACATTGGACTCCCCCAGGAGAGAGGCAGGTATGTTTAAAATTAGACATTGAAATTCTATTCTTTTAAATATTCAAGAATTATGTACGCAGTTTTGTAATTGCAGGTGGGTGGCTTTGTATAAAATATATTCAAACTGCATAAAGATAATTTATTGCAATATCTGTTTCTGCAGCAAAGATTATATTGCCTTATACAAGGACAATCACAAAACATACATTTAAAAAGTGCATCTGCAATTAACTTCCATGTAACTTGGTAAACAAAAACCTGAAGATATGCATAAGTTCTGTATTGTGCTTCAAATAAATGCCAAATGCCTGGAAACCTAGGTGGCACACAAAGTAATGCATAATATACGGAGGTTTTGTGAAGTACAGTCAACAGAATGTTGTTCCCTACAATTTCCTTTTGTTCCACAATGCTACAGTACATCTTCCTGGACCCTACTGTAAAATTCCACTAATCCTTTCCCCACTTGTGACTTATCAGAAACCCTTCCTTCTGTCAGCTGGATCAAAGTTTTTAGTCTTCCTTACAGGAGTGAACTGTACTTACAGTACATGTACTTACTTAATGTGTCCAAATATATTACAATTGTACTCTCCTACTTAACATTTCACTTCTTTATACTGTATATATGACCTCTCTCAATTCTCTGATTGGCACATTCTGCTGTATCCCATTCATACCTGCAGTAACACACGTTATTAAAAGCCTGATAATGGTTCTGAATTCTAGTATTAAACCTGGTAGTAATTCTCAATGTGCATTTTTATTTTTCTTGACTCAAATGTGTGAAATATTTAGCATCTTTTTTAAAATAAATCATTGGTCTGTATTTTAAGTTTTTTTCCCCAAAATTTGCTTTTCTTTGAAGTCTTATACCTCAAACAAGTAGGCAATTTCTGAATGGATTTCCAATTTATCATTTCATCCTACCATCTGATTGTTTTAATGTTAACGTCATTGTCTTAATGTGATTGTATTAATATTCTGTTTTTATTTAATTACAACTTAAAAATAAAACTCCTTGGTTACATGCTGTGTTGGGAAGGAATATATTATTTGCCATGTGTTAATTAGGTGTCCTTTCATAATGAATGCCCACATTAGTTTTCAGTATCTACCCAGATCTCTCCCTGTGATAAATCTTTTCAATCTGTAATTGATTGATGGAGGTGCATTTCTCTTGCCTCCCAGCATCTCCTATAAATTACGTAGGGCCTTCAGGTCATATGACCCCCTTCATCACTAACAGAATAATTTGGCTTGCTGTCAGATACAACACTAGTGATGTAATATTGTAAAATCACGTCTCACACTCTGTACAAGTGACTCAGAGGTGAGTATGATTTTTTTGGACCACAAAGTCACATTGCAGATAGAATTGTCAGGCATTTGAAAGATCACCATCTAGGGTTATTGGATGGAGGAAAAAAAGAACTCCCTAAAATTTCACACAAAGGTATGTTTTGCAGTGTCATATTGCAGTTGCAAATTGCTGTCCAGCAATTGGTAATGGTCGCATTGAATACATCTATTCAATAACTACCTTCTTAAATGTATCACAGTAAGAGTGAAACACTATACTACTTGCATTGTACAGTATTTTAAAAGTAGCTTACTTAACCTTCAATAGGGAAGATTAACACTGTGCTTTTATCATTTTCTGTGCTATTGTAACAAGTAGCACCAAATATGGATGTACTGTATAGAGTACATTAATTGTGGATTCATTTAGGTCTTTTTTAGCATTAGCCGAGTATGTGCAGTATATTACTGGGTATGAATAGAAATAGAATGTAAAGATAGTTCAACAAGTACTGATTTATGTTTTATATGTAGAGAAAAAGGTGAGAAATTAAGTATAGAGAAATTCACATCCTACTCATAATTCTGGGGTTCAGTGAAGTGTAGTGAGTAAGCCTCCCCACAGATAACTGGTTGGTTGTGAATTTAAGTTCCCACTGCAGACCCTGCAGTTTTATCTTGAGAGAAATACATTACCCCAATCTCTACAGTTCTCCCAGCTGAAAAAATGGGGACCAGGGTCAGTGTAGGAAATTTCTGTGACAGACCAGCATCCCACATGGGGGGGTTGGGTGTCAGATGCTCTCCCATTTGCTTAATGTCATGGAAACCAGAATAATCTCTGGCCCAGTGAAAAGTTGTAAATTGGAAATTACACATTGAAATTACAGAACTTACAACTTTGAAAACTTCATGCTACTTTGGGATACTGTAGAGCATGTTGTTTGTGGTTTTTGTGTACTGGGAGTAGCTCCCTTTATTGGATCACCTGTGTTGTCTATTACATTGTCAAACCTTACAATTTTGACAGACATACACTTGCCTGTTTCCAGTCATAGTGAACAGTTGTAGTTGCGGACACGAAACTACACAAAACTACTACATTTAAAGCACCACTGTTTTACCATGCTTTTCACAAACAAATTCATGTCCTTGTCAAAAGTGTTTCCATGTGAAAGGATTGAGGATAGAAGCAGGTGCTTACTGTTTAGCTGTAGCACCTCTCTAATTAATGCATCCACCTTCCATTATCAGAAAGACATTTATTCCTGTTAAGGGTCTTGCAAATTGGAACCTGTCACAGAAGCATCAGGTAGAGTCTATTTTACAGTTCAGAACATAACTTCTACCATTGGAAACTTCAAGAAAATTCCAACTGTTTTTCAAGGGTCTAATAATGTACAGACAATAAGGGGTGGAGGTAACATACAATCCAGTTTTAAGATAATGAAACACACATTCAAGTACGATAGAGAGGAAGAACAGAAAAATATTTTAAAAAATTGAGTTGCATTTAACAACGGGACATACTGTAGTCCTTCTTGTATTTCCATTAATGTTGGAGTGTATAATGACTGCTCTAGGTCCTCACAGCAGTATAATGGTCATCTTATGAGAAACAGGCCTCTTGAGAACAGCAGGGATAACTGCAAAGCTGGAACAGTTAGCCGGTTAATGAAGATTCTCTTAGCAGGCATGTAGTCAACAGCTTTCCTTACTTTAGGGGTCATATAAATGGTCATTTTAACTGTTGTACATTATGCTGTGTCTCAGAGATTCCTGATTCCATAGGTAACTTTTAATGTGTACTCCCTGCATTAAGGTAGCAACTGCTGCTTTTTGCAGTTGCACAAAGCTGGAGTGCCTCGATTCTTTCAGCAGGAACAATATTTAGTCACTAACATTTTTGAATAAATGAGGACCTCATCTGGCTACTACATAACTTTCCATTTATCCTAACACCATTTTCTCTTGTAATAGCTACCTGAGAAACCCACAAGGGGAATTATACAGTCTCAAAAATTAAATTGCATTATTATTATAATGACTGACAATCAGTAGGAGAAAGGAATTGAGCTTTGCATCAGAAAATGCTAAGACATGTTCCTTGGTCTTGGTATGAAGAGGGTTATATTTCTGAAGGATAAAGCCTTTAAAAAATACAGATTCTAGGCTGGATACTCTATTCATATTCAGATTCGTACAAGAACTGCTAAATCAGCTCCCTCCATGTCCATTAGGACTGGAATTTTTAGGTTTAGAGTGAGACCAAGTGCCACCTATGTGATGTTTTTTATGCAAACATGTTTAGCTGACTTTACAAAAGGCTTATCTAGATGATTTTTTTTTAAATGAAGAAAAATATTCGGGGTGCATCATACTTAGGTTGTAAATATCTGGTCATTACTCAGTCACCTGAGGAACAGGGAAATCAGTGGGACTGTGCATTGTAATTTATGAAGAATTCTTACAACTGTGGACTTTCATTTGTTTGATCTTCTTCTATAATGTAAAGTAGTTATAGATAGTTAAAATATTATATATATATATAGTTAAAATGACACCACATCTGAGTGGCAACACCAAAAGCTTGACCTAGCAAGCAAAATGTGTCAATTAATGTCCTTCTCCAGATTCAATATTTCAAAAGTAAAACAAATTAGTAGAAATATTTATTTAATGTCAGAAGCTGGTTCCTCTGAAGAATGAAGAATGTGTTTAAGAAATGCATATACAGGTACATGCATTTTCATTGTAGATTCATATGCAGAGTACCCTAAATTTCGGAACTACAGTAGTGAAAAATAAAAAAAGTGACATTTACTGATGATTGACAAAAGCTATGTATACATTTTCATGGGAATCAGTTTACAGTGCCAACAACAGGCATTAATATAATTTTCTATAAACAGTAAAAAAAATGAAATTTGCAATACATTTTTATTTAGTTACTGTATGTGTGTATGTATATTCTAAGATTCTTGTTGCACCTATAAAGGAGAAAGATCCAGAAAGTTATTTCAGTATGCAGACTACAAAAGAAACATGCAAAGGTTAATTCCATGGTAAAATGAAAAACACAACAGAACAAGAGTGAGAAAAGTGTCAAAATCCTACTGAAGAGAAAGCATCAAATACAAGAGAGTTCTGTGAAATCCTTTCTTTAAGCAATAGTGATCTTTGTTGATTTTGAACAAAAAATGACACTTACTGACAAAGGAATAAAGCCCTTCTACTTAATTTGGCATCTCCATTCCAATCTATGGAATAGTATTTCTCCATCACAAAAAAAAAGTTGAGGTTGTCAAAATAAATCTATTCTAGCTTTGGATATACTGAACAAAATGACAGGTATTTCAATTCAATCACAGAAAGTAAAAATGTAACTGCTTTTGAATGTATTTGTTTCTTGTGACACACAACTTTTTTTAAATGTTATAATGTTAAACCAAACTTTAGATATAAAGTGTAAAAGCCAGTTATTATGGACAATAACCTGAGTGGGTGCAAAGCACTCCAACTACCCAAGAAAAAATATGTATATGCAAAGTTTATAATGACAAAGATAGTCACAGGTTGTCTTGGAAATCATTCTTTCAAGTTCATGCAAGGACAATTTCAACCAGCTGGAGTAGTCCAGATTTGGCTTTGTGGTATTAGCCTGATATGCAATAATCAAGCTTGTCTGTACAATACTGTAGGTATGAATATTAGCTCTATAACCAGAAGCTTATTCTGTCCTCCAGTTTGCATTTAAGCTCTTCTGTTTGTGTTTCATAGTCACATTCATGACCTATATTGGTGGTGACCTTGTAGTTCTTGCCTCACAAAAGATGAGCATTTGTATGTGTTGTTTCATAGCCCACTGCAAAATTGGTGTACAGGTGAAGAGAAGTTTATTATGATTCTAACATCGTGCATTAAAAAATATCAAATGTAGTTGGTTCCAATGCTAATTTGCTACTTTTTATTATTTTTTGAAAGTGTACTTTTCATAGTACTTGTATATCCATCATTGGTCCAACAGCCATGAGACCTCTCTCAGGTGTCCCTAAAAGGATAATAGGTTTATATTCCACTGTCTTGCTGTATATTGTAACAACACCAGCTTAATTTCAAAATGATGATGCTGGAATACAATTTTTTTCTCTTTTTTTGTTCCATTGCAGTCCGGGCTTTTGTTCCAAGATAACTGGGCATCAATATCTGGAGAATGTAAGATAGAGCAAGAGTTCATTAACTCTCTTGTGAGAAACACTGAACTAATTACAGCATCTCCCACAGCTGTCACTGCAGCAGCAAAGAAAAATGCATAGGGTTTGGGATGCAGAAAATCTATTTGACCTGATTTGGTTTTTAAGCAGCAAAGAAAAATGGGTCACAATACAGGACAGTACCAGACAATATTTAGTGTCCTGCTTCCCTGCACAGTAATAGTTCTTGCAAGCCATGAGCACTACACTTTAGTATTATGCACAAAATGCAGGAATTATTGGTGCTTGGTTCCTGGCAAAACTAATAGAAATACACAAATCTCATTTCATTACATACTTAGGCTCATATTGGTTTTATTAATATTAATATTAAAATACATTTCTGCTTTATTCAAACCACTCAATGGGACCAATTATAAAAGCAAATAAGTACTTATACCCTATGTTGGGGGTCATTATCACAAGGTAATTAATCTCACCGGCATAGTAGGAGAGTGCTGTGTGAACAACAAGTTAATGGCAACTCTTAAGATGCATTATTTGCACATGATCAAACACGTTGAATAACGTTAATGGAGCCACCAGGTGTCATAATGAATAAACTACTGTGAGTGACTAAGTTAAGAAGTGAAATCTTCATAGAAATTGACAGGGGAAGGTTCAAGGGAGAAGATGGGAGGTGCTCCTCCCCTTCCTCTATCCTTCAATTTTCTCTTTTCTATTTAAACCCTAACCATGCTAACAATCATGTCTAAAGTTTTGAGATCAAGTCTTCTAAGCACCAGATCTCTAATGGTTCACATGCCTAATTCTCCACCATCCTCGGATGACCTTCTTCTTCAGCACTTCTTCTTCATTGTTCGCTTTCTGCTGCTTCACCCCATCTCCAGGGATTCTTTCGCCGGTCACCAACAGTTCTGCTTCTCCTCTCCAGCCTCTCAGATTACGCCACTCTACACACCTCTGCACCACCATAGATAAACCAACTCATCTTTTTTTTATAAGGATTAGCCTCTCTCAAAGCTCCTCAGATTGACAAGTCCATTCCTATTCCACCTCAGTCTGTCCAGTTGGGTCTTTTTCTTCTTTTATGTGACTCCATCTCAGCTGAACCAGTTCTCCCTCCTTTCCACTACAGTTTCTTCAGCTCCAACTTCTCCTGGCTCACTCATTCCGCCTTTTTCTCCTGGTCCACAGCCACTGAGCTTTCTAGATGATAACATTTCTCAGCAGATTTCTCAGATTCTCTAACCCCTTTCTCGTTCTGTAGCTGACATTAATTCCCATCTGCTTAAACCTGAAAGCTCCTCCCATTCAGCTCCACCTCCGGGTTCAGCCCCACCCATCTCCAGTCTACCTCTACCAGTCCCTGTGTCAGATTTTACCCTCTGCATAGCTACTGCCTCAGGATCTCAGGCTGCAACTATAGTCCATCGTCATACTCTCGCTACTCATTTGCTCCGCCTGATTCTCAAAGGTAGAGATGTCAATCTTGTTTCTCTCGTTTCTTTCTCTCTTAGCCAGCTCTGAATTTATTGATCAATTTATTGATTTATAGATCTTGCTGTTACTCTAAAATCCAGTGATCCAGGTCTTCTCAAAGTTTAACCCCTTGGCGATTTTATTTTGGCTTTCTCTATTTTCAGAGATGTTACCTGTTCTGTCTACCATCCCTGCACCAGGAATTGGACCATTACATGACCTATGTTGCAGATCTTTGTTTGCTATTGCAGTTCTTTATTTTATGAATACCACAAAGCCTTTTCAGCTAAAGCTGCTGCTATCCTCACTGTAAATAATCATATTGTTGACTGGTCCTTTCCCGAGACTGACCTTTTCCATAGAATTTTTAGTGGCCTCAGAGCCAACGCCTGCAGGATTTGCGTTTCTACAGCCCACTCCTACCTCATTCTGTACTAGAGCTGCAGCTTCTGCTTATTCCTTCACCTCTTCTGTCTGATTTGTAATAATTTAAGCATTCCTCCTGTTAAGCTAAGGAATGCTTTTTGGTATTCAATGGGACAATAAGCATTATTTTTCTACTCAGCTCTCACTCTCAGAAGCTCTCAGCTGAATTTTATTTAACACTCACCAAGTACCTTTTCTCCTTCACCTTCTCGATGACTTTCTTTTAATCTCTCCACCACCTGACCTAGCCCCTCTCTCACCACTCATTTTTTGGGCATCACTTTAGATACAGTTCAAATCGAAGCTTGCCTTTCTGCTGACAAGCTGTCTCATATTTGTTCCCTCATGTCTCATTTTCAGATTTTGAATTTTATCACTAATAAATGCAAGTTGCTTTCCTTTCTGGGGCATTTCAATTATGCCTCCTTCATCATCTCACCTCGATTTCCTATACCCATAAATTCCTTGACAGACAACACCTCCCTGGACTTTCAAATGTTGCAACTCTTTCTCATTTGCAGATACCCAAATTCCAGAACCTGATGCCCACCGCAGCTCCTTCCCCTCTTCAAGTTCCTGAGTTCCATAATCTTTGACTAGAATTAACTATTTCCACCCAGCTTCAATCAACATGTTAATACATGTCTGTTGCTTTAGCTCCATCTATCCATGCACCCTACTCATATGCCTGGATAGCATACACCACCTTCTGTGCATTCTACTGGCTGCCTTCAACTCTGTTCAACCTCACTATTCTTGTCACCTTTATTGCTTATCTTAGAAACACTCCAGCAATCTGTCTCATGCTTCATGGAATCCAAAAGACAGAACCTACAATCATCCCTTCCAGTAAGCCTACAGTATCTCCTCCGATATCATCCTCATTTTATCTTCCATCCTAAGACAAGGTTGTTTTACCCCCTCTGAAGATGCACTTATGGATGCAATGTGTCTGACTGGTTTTTCTTGGTTTCTTAAGAGCCACAGAATTCACCAGTTGCTCTGCTCGTTTTCCAGAATTGGGTCTTCGCCTCTGACCTATCTTGTATCCCACAAGACTTTTCTATGATCTTCTAAAACTGATCCCCTTCGCCATCGACATCTCATTCAGCTATCCAAGATTCCCTCTCCATTATGCCCTTATTCTGCTGTTTACTGGGCTCTTCCAACTTTACTAACACCTCTTCTTTGTTTCTCTCACTCACTTAATCAGTTATAACCAAGCACTGGTTTTCACAATGACTGTCATTTTAATCTCCAAGGCTGGTCTGAACCCTCAGTTTTACACTCCTCATTCCTTCAGAATTGGAGCCACCACCTCCGCTGCCTGAGCTAACTTCAGTTCAGTTTATTAAAGCACTGGGCTGTTGGTTCTTGTCTGCAGTCAAACTTTACCTCCACACCACTCCCTCAGATATTTCAGCTCCTCATTTATCTATTGCTAGTATTCCTGGAGTGGGGGCGTCTGTGCCACTGGGGTCACCAGAGATATTTCCCTGAATTGGCATGAAGGGTTTTTTTCCTCTCCACTGTGTGGTCAGACTCACACCTTGCCTCTACACCTTCCTTTTCTATTCTTTTTCTCGTTTCTTTAATTATGCATTGGCACACACTTTTCTTCTCCTCATGCGTGGTGAAGAAAGTTTTGGGCCACGGGCCATCTTTAGGGAAGTAAGTGAAGTTCACTTCCCCAGACTCAGATTGGCAGCGAAACGTTGACCCCTCCTGGGATCAGAGTCAGTATGAGTGAGAGGGGACCCCTGGCCACACTGTTCTCAGCAGCTCTAACCTACTAATTCTCCTCCTCTTGGTCCCCTGAGGATCTAGCCCAGTTGTGTGGCAGTGCCTCCGAGGTGATTCTCAGCAAGTCAGAGGACCTCTTTCACTTCCTTCTCAAGCAGCTCTTTCTCTTCATTCTCAACCCCTGAGGCAGTGCCTCTCAAAGTGACTCTCAAGGAATCAAGGGAGTCTTCTTTTTCCAGCTAGCTCCCAGTCATGAGACACTGCCTCTCGGTGAGTCAGGGGGTTTATGTTTTCGAGCCACTGAGGCTGCAGAGTTATCCAAACCAAACAGAACACTCGTGTTCTCAGTGAGGTCCGGGTACTACTTTTACTGTACTTAATTGACCCCTGCTTCTCCCCTTGAAATGGAAATGGATAAGTAAAGGTGCGAAGGGAGAACCTGGGGGGTACTTTTCCCCTTCTTTGATCATTCATTTTTTTTTCTATTTAAACCCTTACCATGGTAACATTGACATCTAATGTTTTGATTTCCCTCCACCACCCTCCTCCTTCTCTTTCTTCCATTTTGCCTTTGCACCCAGGTTTTCTGTGGGGGATTAGTGATGCTTACTTCCCCAACCTCAGGTTGCTAGCAACTCCTTGACCTCTCCTGGGGAGGTTCTCACAGCCTTGGTCAGAGGGGTCCCCCACACTGTTCTCAGCAGCTCAACCTATGAATTCTCCTCTTGGTCCCCTGAGGGCCTAGCCCAGTCATGAGGCAGCGCCTCTCAAGCAACTCTCAGCAAGTCAGGGGTGTTTGTTTTAATGCTGTCGAGTCATCCAACCCAAATGGACCACTTGGATTTCCAGTGCTACTTTTCTGTACTTTACTAACCTCTGCTTCTCCCCTTGAAATTAAGCGCATAACAATTATTATATATTGTAGATAAAATTTGAGATTATGATTGGCAAAACGGCTATTTTGTAAAGCTCTTTCTTGTATTGGGTATTAGACTTAAATCTAGTCTATTACATTGTACTCAGTAGGGTTTAGGGGCTAAAACCAACTTAGTACCTATGTGTGCTTGACAGGTCAAAACTATAATGTTCCCTTTCTCTTCTGTGCAAAATGTCTCTAGACCATCCACTTGTGCATCTTCATTCATCCCTTTGATCTGCACCTTTGCATCAGCTCCCTCATTCAATTTCCTCAAAACAATGAGCTCCAATTGCCTCTTCCCTACCAACAGATTGTCATTCACTCAGTCAAGTAAGTTATGCCAACAATTCAACTAATTCAGATCACATCTCTATTCCATCACAAATAGGGTTTGATCCTTCTAAATATTAAAATAAAAATAAATAGTAGACCATTTGAATGAATCAATCTAGAAATGCAGGCACAGGGTGGCCAGCCCTGGTCACAGAGAGCCACATTCTAGAAGGTTTATGGGTCACACTTAAATTTTTCAATTTCATTTTCACTACTGTAGTAGATGTGTTTAATTAAGTAGTTTAGAGATCATTTAAAATGAAAACACCAACACCCTATATCTATATAGGAAGGGCACACCTGGCCATTCCTGACTTAATTGAACCAATTAATTTACTAAATTGATCACAAGTTAGCTAAATATTCAACAGTGACACTTCTAATTAAAATAAACAGATTAACATCCTGCTGCCTTACTTTGTCTATTGGAAAAAGTGCCAAACTCTGATACCGATTAAAGCATTCATGCAAACCGTAATACAGAGAGCTAAATCTTGTCAATCCAATTAACACTAATGAAAGTGATTATTGACCATTATTGCCTTTTATCTTGGGACTTTACTTACATTGGTATACTAAAGGAATGCAATAATTAGGTCTAATGTATTTAATCAAATTTTCTAAACAGAAAAAATAAAAAATGTGAAACAGAGATGACATCCTCAAGTATTCGCACCAGTTTGGCAGTGCTGTCTCCTTTGAAGACATTGTTCAGTTGCACATGTGTTCTGTTGTGTTTAGATCAATGAAACACATGCCCACAAAATGACCTCAAAAGACCTCAACATTGTTTTCCCGAAGTTGTGCCATTATAGATCTGGACCTGTGTAATCTTCCATTGTCTTTCCTGATAAATTTGACACTTCAAAATTAGCAGTAAGGGTTTCCTTAATCTGTACCAAAGGTATTATTGTATTAGAAGAGATTGCTTCCCACATCATCAAACTTCCACCAACCCCACCAGTGGGTTTGAAAAAAAGAAATAGCGAGCGTAGCTCACTACAATCCCTCCCATACATTGTCATTACATTTCACAATGTTCTTTCCATTGTACACATTTTAAGCAATCAGATATCACTAACCATGCTAAAGATTATACTCATTTGCAAGATGAGATTCCCTGCATTTAATAACACCATTTTCTGTGGTGGTTATCACTCACTGAAAATCTGAAAACACTACAGCTTCTTTGTGTATGTTAGGGATGATATGGTATCAACACCTGAAACTGAAAATGTAATTAAATAAACTGCAAAAGCACAAGGATGTTCCTATTTAATGATTTTAGTAGATTTCTTCAGTTTCATATACTATTCATTTTTCTTTTTGAACCGCCGCTAGTGACCGCATGTTGGGTTATATACTCATCTAAGATGTGAAAGCTAGCATTGCATAAACCAGGGGAAGTAAATGAAAGGAAAAAAATGGAGAAATAATTGAAAAGCAAAAATTGCATAAAAAAGCTATGAAGAAGAAAAGGTAGAAGACATTTATTTAGGAGAACCAAGCATTAGTGTTGAAAAGCGCATCAAATATTTAAGGACTCCTGTGGAAGCCAAAAGTTAATCTAAATGCAAAATAAAAATTTTCTTTCCACTGAACTCTAAATAGATGCCACTGAGAAGGATGAATGAGAGTGTGTAAAGTTCGCTGTGGAGAGCCAAGCCTCATTTACCAGCTTTTTTTAATGCATTAGATATCATGATCTATGGCATGATGGGCCAGATAGAAATACTGTTTTCAGAGGATATTACTCTAGCTCGTTGGTACTCTAAACTCTAACTCCTTCTCCTCTGGAATCTAGTCTGAAAGTATGGGCCAAGAAAATTATGCATTACAAATACAAAAACAGGTATTTTCTTGTAAGTTAAAATCTAAAATGTGAGAAAAAATGAATTAGGAGGGAGCATGGAAACAAAACAAAACAGGTAAAGGAAGCCTGCATGCTTGTAATTCATTGCTGACCTGGTGTTAGCAATAGTTGGATGGTGTCGCTTTGCCGGTAAATCTAAATGTGGGCCTTCTTCAGCTCTGGTGCACAGGTATTTGATGAATGTGCTCCACATCAGCAACATTTTACTTTTTTAATTTTACTCTGTAACATTGTAATGTTTAATACCCACTCTGTGATTAACAGTGTTGTGCCAATATTGTACATTTTGATTAATTTGGTAACGACACATTTTGTATCCAAATTTCAGCCTTCTTTGATTTATTCTGCAATGGACCATTTGTGGTAAAGCAGAACTCAAAAATGTTTTGAGACCATGCTAGTGAGTAATGTGTTTATGAGCAGATTATTTGGGAGTATTTTATTTTGTAATTTAATGACATTGAATGCTTTTTAAATGGCTGGTATTGATTAGTGGTTTCAGAGTTCTTAGAAAACATAAAAAGTAGACAAAACACACATCTTAAATATACTGTGCATACGTTTTATATATAAAGAGAAAGGGAGAAACACTTGGATAGTTCATTTAAAAATCTTGTTCATTAACAGAAATCAAACACTACACACAAATTGTATTTCAATTTGTCTGCTGCATAAAGAAAAAATATATCACTGGCAAATCATGTATCAATTAGTACAGCCAAAACATGTTATAAACCTTTTTTAACTAGATTGGATTTTCAATGAACTCTACTTTTAATGAGATCAACCATTGTACAACCATGGAATAACACTGAGTCATCCATCACCACTAATCATACATACTGTATACTGTTTGTCTATGAAAAAGTTGTTGCGTTACCAGGCAAACATTAACCTTACTTACTACTGTATTTAGATAATGTATTCTTATTCATAAAAGTCAATTTCCCACTACCATTAGATTGAAAAAATATCTCTTTTCATTCTCAAACAGGAGTTTTTTGGGATTCTGGCATTAAGCAAACTTTGTTAACAAGTCCAATTCACAAACACCTATCTTTCAGATTACATGGGAATAGTAAGGGGGACCTGCATCATTTGGCCAGCAGCTGCCAGCGTGCCAGCATTTATACATGAAGCACAATCCATGCATGAATAATACAGTGCTGTCAGATGTCCATGAATCAGAGTGATTCTGGCTTGTCAGGCTGGGTACCATCTGTCTCTAGCTGTTTGTGATTCCAAAAGACGCAAATGATTTTCAATATCTATCTAATGCATGATTTTTTCATGCCAGGGGCTTTCTTTAACACTTGTCTCGCAGCTTTCTCTGGTGTTTCTACCTGTCTTGTTTTGGAACAGAGGGACTTGTCCTATTCTAAAGATGACCCAATTAACAAATATTGATATATTGATATATATGAAATATTGATGCAAGTATATCGCTGTTGGGAGTATTAAAGTATCCTAAAACATCTTTTAAATTTCACCTAAAATGTGAAATGGGGGTTCTAGATAGGAATAACACAAAATCACTTGATATTCTACAAGTACAATAATCTGAATTGGGCGGCACAGTAGCACAGTGGTTAATATTGCTGCCTTGCAATGGGGTCACTGGATTGAATTCCAGTTTGGTAGGAGGAGCTATCTATGTTGTTTGTATGTTCTCCCCATGTTCTTATGCGTTTCCATCAGTTGCTCCAGTTTCCTCCCATAGTCCAAAAACCTACTGGTAGGTTAATTGGCTTCCGAGAATTTCTCGTATCTGTCTGGCCTGTGATGGACTGGTGGATTGTCCAGGTTATACCCCACCTTGCTCCCGTTGCTTGCCAGAATAGGCTTTAGCTCCCACGTTACCCTGAATTGATAAATGCGGTTTGAAAATGGACGGATGGAATAATGTGAATTGTAACTAAACATGGAAGTTACAATGTAGAATTAATAGCAAGATGGAATGGTTATTTATTTTGAATGCTTAGACTGAAAATAGCAAAAGTACTGAACACTTAGAACACTGAAATCATGGGCACATGCACATATGAAAAATAAGCAATGAAGCCTAGTTGTTGAGAAGCCAAGGCATTTTAATTTGTTTCTGTAGGCAAAACTGGGTATGAGCAAAGGCTTCCTGCAGTTGGGAAGACTGGCACTCAATATGGAAACAGTGTATGAGCAAATTCAGCAGTTCTGCGGTTGGCAAACCTTGTGATCATACAATATTCTTTATATTCATAGATTCCAGCTTTGTAATTAGGGAGGCTATGTTATTAGCACTTCAGGTTTTGAATCAAAAACTTCAACCCACTTTCCAACTAATTTGCAAATTAAAGGCCCAGTGTTTAAAGCTTGAAACCTGAACTCAAAAAAGGTGCACACGCATCTACTCTAAAATTGTTGGGTTTGTAATTTGTTATTGCATGATGATTTAATTTGACCTTTACTCTTACTCTGCAACTTGGAGCTCATCATCACTGATGTTGCTACCATTGACATTTTCCTTCAATGGGTCAAATAAATGACAAGATCATCCAGACCATGACATGGGTAACAGTTAAAACAGTTAAAAACAGTTAAGTTTGTTATCATGCGTATATGTATATTCATGAAAAATGAAAGTTACAAATAGATGTCTTTTATCTCTAAGAATCTCTGATTCCTAAGGGCAGGAATCATGTGGTGAAGTAAGCAGTCCTACAGCAGATGTTAGGTGAATGTGGTCATTACCCTGAAAAAAAAGATAATCCTGCAGTTGCCATGATTTGAAATAGACCTCTGTGATGTTGGACTTGTGTCTCTACATCTAATAATTACTGTAATGCATTTCTAAAAATCTGCTTACATTTGATATTCTTGACATCTCAGCTTAGTTTTTAGTCACCATACACAATCCTTTATTGCTGATACAATCTAGATGGCTTTTATTTTTATTCATTTCTGAAAACCTTTCCCCACCCAAAAAAACAACAGTATAAATGACAAAGTAAATTATTTTGTAGCTTGACATAAGTGTAGCAATTTGTCTGTGTCATTTTTCAAACACAATATCTTTTAAACACCTCACAAAAATAATTTATCTACATTAAGGAGAAAGGATGATGAGTATACTAAATAAGGGATGAGTAATCTTTTCAATACATTTCAGTCAGACCTGTGCAGTTTCATTGGTAAACAAAAGTAATTAGATTGGTGTGATAGTAGCAACAAGACTGAATTTTTTTCTTCCTGTGGACAAGAGCACCATGGAGCGGAACAATTTAATTAGGGAGAGCATACCAGAAGTAAAACAGAGGAAATCAGACTTGTTAAATGTAATTCTTTTTGCAGAGTAAACGCTGAGCAGACATTTTGAATCTCTCGGCCTCCTGTTAAATGGAGCAGTTTTATCATACTGCAGAAATTCCCACTTAGTTTCCCTTGTAGAGTCGGCAGTGCACAGAGAGAGGCAGAAGATGGTAACTGCAGCTCACAGACTGCATTGCCCTTTTCAGTGACAATGGATGTGCTAGTCATTGAGAGAAGGGTGTGGAGAGGAGAAAGGTCTGAAAGCAAATGAAGAGAAGGGCTACCCTTTTATAGAGGGAACAGGGGGAGTGGGAAGTGAGTTTGGAAATAAGGGGAAAAGGTCAGAGTGCAAAGAGTGGCTTTGACCCAACGCTACCTGGGCAGAACTCTACAATATTGGGTACTTTAATTTTTTCTCCAGTTGTTATACTGGCTGTAAATTCTAATGCATCAATACTGTATTTTTGCTAAGCTAATTGTGCCTTTAACGTCTGGAAATAAGATATAATGTTTTGTTTGAAATAATAGTTTTACTGGTGTACTTATTTTGTATGGAATGTTCAGCAACACTGACTACTGTGAAAAACGGTCTTAAATTAAAAGAGGGTTATGTACTTCTCAGTTGGAGAGAATTCCAGAGCCAGCACCATATACAGTACACAAAGAAGAAAGAAAATATGAATAGATCTTATGTTTACTAATTTAAAAAAAAGAGTACCATGGGTTGCAATTTGCAAGTGTAACAAATACAAAAAGAAAAAGAAACGCAGCAAAAAGAAACAGCTCCCTCCATTACATTCAGAAAACAATTTTACTTACAGAAGACCTAGCATTTAAAAAGAAGGTGAGACTCTGTTGAAATATATACAGTATATATATATAGTACACTGTATAATGTTTTTTCCCCAATAAAGAATTTTAAGTTTTGAGTCAACTCAGCAACTTAGCAGACCAGAGGCAACCAGAGTAAAAGATTCAAGAACATTCTCATCAACATCTGCAGCCAAAAATGAGTACAAGATGATCAAAAAATAAAGTTTTAGAAATGGATGGCATCAGTTTGAGTCAGAAGACAATAGAGCTTGATTCTTGCAATTGTTTTGAAAGGTGCGATTGTGCGATTAAACTTCTGGTTTAATTTCTTGTATATAAAGTCAAAGTTTGCAGCTACAGTGGTTTTTTTCATTATTAGGGCTCATAAACGCAGTAAAATGGGTGTTTATCTACTTCTTACAATGAACACCTTTCAGGCTCATGGTGCTTCTTTACCTATCTACAATTAGAAGGCAAATATTAATTATTCCTGAAGCAGAAGTCTCTTTAAACATGCAGTTATCATCACTTTACTACAAAAACAGAACTTAGACTCCAGCCTACTATTTTTTTGGGGCTGTAGTATGAACCATGTTTTGATTGATGCATAGTATAGAAAAGGCTTTTGTTACTAGTAATAGACTGATAATTTCTGACATTGGTTTTATCCATTTTTCAGTGTTGCCTTTGTTACTATGTTTATACCATTTTTTTTGAAAATATTAACTGATCTTATCTGTTAAAAAACATTTTGTTCCAACTGGTTGCTGTTTCACCTCTACAAAGCTGTCTGCATTTGGGCATCCTGCAGGTTCTTGGCTCCATTCTTTTCAGTAACTATATGTTAACAAAAGTCTGTGAACCCAAAAAATCTGCCAATGAGCACTTTCAAATCCTATCTTAAAACACTTTCATACTCTTAGATTTTAATTGTTTAATTTACAGTATTAATTTGTGTATAACCATTGCTTTTGTTTTATTATAAAGTGCCCTGATCTCATAGGCTCTATAAAAATGAATGATTCAGACAGTTCTGCTTTTCAGCATTGTAAAACAATTAGAGTTAATTAATATTCATTCCCATAATTCATAATAACTGGCTACTTTTATAACATGCAATAATGCTGAAAGGGGCTTATTGTAAGACACACACTGGTAAAAGTTATCTATTCCCCACTGATGAACTTTAATAATGGTGAAACCTGCCCTTGGCTGCTAAATTTGACTATATATACAATAAGAGATTATGGGTCTTTTAGACAGTTGCAATATTCAGCATTGTGAAAAGCTGAGAACTTTTCTTGTATATGTTCTTGTATCTTGAAACATTTCTATTTAGATTTTTTTTAATCCCAAGTATAGCAGGACAATGTGCTAATTGTGAAACTAGCAACTAGGAAAGCGAATTTAAATGAGTCATAATTTGATTCAACTTATTTTTTTGTAAATGTGAAATAAGGATAGAGCACCTCTTTAATTTTTCTAGTTAAATGAAAAATAAGGTTTTATAAACACTTACAAACACAATGTATTTTGCCATTTTGTTTGCATTACCTCTATTTTATAATCAAAACTCACATTGCACTTTCTGTAGCTAAGATGGCAGCTAAACACTCTTCCAGGGCAGCACCAATATGAACACTGCTAAGCAGTGAGTCATAGAACCAGAGAAAGAGAAAAAGGGGGAAAACACAGGAATTACTGTAGGTTTTTACGTTGCAGGACCAAACGACAGAGACTGCTCTTAGGTCTCAGAAGGGGAACGGCCATGCCTCGCTGAAGAACAGGTCCAGTCACTGATATCAAAGCTTTACAGTATATACCACTCTGGAGACAAAGCAGTCTCACCTTCAGCAGAGGTAGGAGAGAATAAGCAAATGGGTATCCTCCTGACAGTGCAGTGTCAGAGCAGAGATAGCATCATAGTAATGAAGAAGGAGATAACCCTGCTTGAATAACTTCTGGCTAATTTGGAGATTAGTAACTGCCAATTTAATTTATTATTGTCCTGCTGAAGGACACTAGAAGTGATGATTTTTACTTTTTAAATAAGTGTCTGTCACAATTCTACCATCATTGGCTACCACTAGAATACTGAAGTAAGTAATGCAGGTGCACAGGATTTATGATGTCTCTAGTGAATGGAACAAGAGCCTACAAAAGCTTGTCTTCTTCACTATACTGACTGATAGCTCATCCTTTGGGTTGCCAGCAAACGTGTTGACATGTATTGTATTTTTGAACTTCCTTGTATAATTCCTTGGTCATCTGAGTAAAATGGAAAATGATTGCGAGGTGTGAGGAGTTTTCACATTCTGGAACTGGCCATGGGTTGTCATTCAGTTTTCTGTTCTGCTTAATTTTGTTTTTTGGTGTCATTTTGTCATGCATTATAATTAAAGTTTCTGTCATAGATCCCATGAATTTAAGAAATGATGTGCATTTGAAAATTCCAACAAAAGCATTAGATTTGTGCAAAATGATTTTGTGCACTGATAGTTCTTAGCCAATAGGATCTGTTGGAATAGTGTGGCATTTAGTCAGGCAAAAATAGTAATGCTATGTAAACTGAGGAGCATAGTGGCAAACACAACTGCTAAGGAGAAGTACAGTACAGGAACATTTAATGAAAGTGGCGGTTGAATATTTTGTATAGAACTGTATATAATCTTCAACAAAATTTGAAACTAAAGGCAAAAAAATATATACAAAAAGTGATTAGCATGAACATAATGTACAAGGTCTTAAATTGATTGGAGGCGAGCAAAAGTACAAAAAACAGCAACTGTGTATTTTACTATACCATAAAAAATGCATTATAGGAGAAACATTTACCAACTTACAAAGGCTTTCTTTACTACAGACATTCCAGTACATGTTTCAGGCATTACAATAATAATAAGCTGTCTGAAGAACTCCCTTAAAAACATGCATGTTGTAGATACTTTGGATTATCTCTGAAAAACATGCTTGCTAAAGCATTTTTAAAGGCATGTAAGTGACCCTGAAAAAAACTGCTGAATCAGTCTTTTGGAATAAGTCTCATAGCAGGTGCTACATATTAAATATCCTGGCAGTACCCTCTTTGCCCTTTGCAGACATTTCAATTTGACAAAGAGAAGTCTGAAATCAAAGGCTTTGCAAATAGTATCTATGTTTGGAAAATTTTAATTTTAAAAACTGTGAGCCAAAATTTGGTAGAAACATGGCATTGCTTTGGATAAATGACTTGTTTTTTTTTTTTTTCATGGATGATGCAGCATAAAAAACTTGGGATTGAAGCACTTTTTCTTTGTGTCATTCACATAACATTTTCTTAACCCAGTAGGTTAACCTACTTAACTCAGGTCTCTCAAGTGTTGCTGTAAAAGGGGAAAGTGTTTTAAATTTGGTAAGCTGTCTTACAAACGTATTGAATGTATTCATTTAAAACATCAACACAGGCATGGCCAGAAGCAATGGTAGACAGACAGTCCAACTGGAGTCCAACTGGATTTGGCGCAAGGGTATTGGAGAATAACAAATCCAGTGTTTGGTCTTTTCTGAAATTAAATGTATCTATTAATGGGTTGACTTCCTAATAATTTAATATAGTTAAGAATGAGTGGAGAAAAATACCACTTTGTGTTGATGTCTTGAAATTCTGAAGTAACTGCATGGAAAGTAGGAGCAATTACTTGATTTTAACCACAGCTGAGGAGTGCTTTCCATAATCTAATATGGGGAGTGAATTGTTCTTTCATCCCTGTAGATCTGGGACTAATAACTCCATTGGGAATACACTTCCTTCTGGAAATTGTGTGAAACAAATTACTTCTGCTTCAAGATTCTGCCAAATTTTTAGCTAGTAGTGTATGTGAATAAAAAACCCTGAATAACTTCAAAGTAATTTAATTTTCTTTGACTTACCTGAAGTACGCTGAGAAGTGTACATTATGTTAAAAAAAAGTATTTGTAGCAACAACAACAAAAACAACAATAATAATCACTATGCTTGTGTTATCATAAAATAAACTGTAATATATACACTGTATAAATATTAAGAATGACAACTGGGATAGAAATTTTTCAAAACAAATCATTAAAAGCAAAAATCGACAATCATGGATTTGAAACGTTAGTATGTTTTCTGTTGTTATTTTGAGATCAAAGTACTGTTTTTTATTACTTCAAGAAACATTCTTTTTTCCTCCATATAGTACATGTCTCCAGGTAAATATGACATCCATGATGAATTGCAGTAACTGGTACTTACCTGTCCCTTGTTCTTCCAAAATTCACTGCAGTGTACCCCCCAAACTTGGAAATTTTTTTGTTTTATTTTGAAAACTGTTCAATATCTACTTTGGTCTGCAGGTTAGACTCAGTACTAAAGAGGTGGTAGTAGTAGTAGTGCCTACTAGTATAGGTTAAAGTGCATTAAAGATGACTACCAGTAATCTTACGGAGTTTTAAAATGGCCAGTTTTAAAATACTGCCATATCAGGAGAAAAAACATGGCTGCTGACCTTTGTGGCAAAGGTCAATGAGGGATCATATTGAAAAAAGTTTTACTCAATGTGAAGTCTCTTGAATTATAAATATACTAGTTTGTCCTCAAGAATTGGTCTAGGAGTTGAATGAACCATGATTAGCAACAATATACAATTTAATTTGTTTTCTCCTTTTAAAAACAAACATGAGAGAAGTTCCTTCAAGGAAGAATTGCCTTATGGGATTTGGGTTCTGTATATAAGTAGGTAGAAAAGCCCAACAAATGAGCTGGGGGCCCTGCAAGAAAGGGTGATTGCTGGAGAAGCATGTACAGTAACATATAATTTATGACTGTCTACTTATTACTTCATTATTTTATAATAACACTTCAATGTGTTAAGGAAGTATGGAGGTAAGTTTGTTTCCTACATAATAAAGTCTGGAGTTTAAAGCATCCTTTTGGCAAACCAAACCATCACTTGGCTGGTGGAAATTCTGCATAAAGAAAATGTGTTTCTATACAATTTATGGAAAACAAAAAAGCACCATCTTTGTTATCTTCTAATGAAAGAAATAATGTGGTTCTTTTGAAATACTGCATTACACACTTTTCCTTAATCAAAATTAAGTAAGACATTTTTAATAGTATCCAATTTAACTTATGGTTGCATTTTCAAAAACATAATAGGTACATAATTATTAATGATACATAATAAGGATCATAGCACATCTTAAATTTATGGTTCTGGTTAGGGATGGACTTAAAGGTACAGAGAGGGTTAGCATTAGGGCTTGTGTTACAGCTATAGTATTTATGAATACTTATTTAAGTCTTGCAGAAAAATGGATAGAAAGCATGTTACCAGTTGAAGTGTGAAATGTTATGAAATTAAGCATTTAAAGAAAATTTATAGAAAGCTTGTGAAAATAACATTTTTATATTGCATACAAAGGTGCAGGATTAATAACTTTAATACAAATTAGAGAAGTGTTTTTAATTATCAACACTTACCTGTTTCGCATAGTTTACTGAAGTACTGCATTCAGATATTTTTTGTTACAAGTTATCAATATGACAACAAACATATGGAACTATTAATCAACTTTGATGCCAAAATTAATGTTCTGGTTTTCCTAAGTAAGGAATACAATCACATTTTACATATCCATGACTTTTATCCAATATGCATTAAAGCTTGTTTCACTGGGAACCTGAATGGAGTATTTCTAAGGTGAGTGGATAGCAACTACTCCTGCAAAGGTACCAACCACCCCTTTTAAGCCTAATTTGCCACCTGAGACCCAAGCCCGGAAGCTCACACAAACAGATCACTTTGTTGTTGCAGACAAATCACTGAATCTCAGACACTGCTTGTGGTTGAACTGGAGTTTGTCAGAATGCCCAGGGTTGCCATGATGTAGGGTAAGAATGCAATGTGCTAATCAGCATTCACTCAGACTTCAGCTCTGCAGGCAGATTCAGTGCCGATACTCTTTGCTGATGCTATCTCACTTCATTGGGGAGCTCCAGCCAGCTTCTCATACACTATTTCCATTTTCCCCTCCTTTCTCATTTTATTAACACAGGCACTAATTACAAGCCTAGCTCATCCATCTTACCTCACTCAGCTTTCAATTACTCGGTCCAGCCATTCTTTATCAGCTCCCTTTCTTCTTGAATGCCAGGAATGGACTTTATCTCCTCTGTTTCAAATTAGGCTGGTGTCAACAGCAGTTCCTTGCCCTTATCGACTCATCTCTCTTACTTATTTTAGGAAGATAAAACCAATTCTCAACTCAGACCTGAGGTTACACACAAAAGCTTACAGTATCTCATTTCCCAAAGAGAGGGAGAGAGAGATGCAGAAGCTTTTTTCACCCTTCCTCTTCAATCTTGATACATTCTTTTGTAAGTAGCTTTGTTTGTAGTTTTGTAGTTTGTAGTAGACAAACAGAAAGTCCTAGGTTGAATTGAGTTTTTTGGTAACTAATTTGAAAAGTATTTCCACAATGAATTAATAAAGGCAAAAAACAAAAATCCTTGGCATTCTCCCCTTGTATTGGAAAATCACTGATGACACAATACATTGACAAAATCTCATTTTGCTATCACGTGACCAGAAATATTTTACTTCTGCTTTATCTAAGACTTTAGAAAATGTAATATTCTTTTGCATTTTCATTATTTTTCAATCATTGCAGACTTAATATTTGTATAATGCATGGACGGTTCTTTGACTGATTTCAAATTCAGTCCAAGGCACTAGGTTATATATGTTTATATTCTGTATTTTCAATTGAAGGATGTGCACTTTTTAAGAGTATTTTTAATTTGTTATACAACAGGTGTTTTCAAGTCTCCAATCCTTACTTTAACAGCCTGAGCCATTTATTTAAAAGTTTACACCTCAAAAGAAAGAAAATTTCGTGCAAAGTAGCAATAAAGACTAAAACAAGTGAAGTAACTTATAAAACACTTGTTATCCAATATAAAATAAACCAACGCTCCATGTAAAATACCAAAAGGGTAGGTTAAAAATTATGATGACTGAATTGCATGAATTAAAGTTTAAAAGAATATTTTATGTACTCTTTTACACTCAAAGCCATTAAAATTGTTCAATATCTCTTTTTATCTAGGCTCATGAACAGTACATTGCCACGCCCTGTACACCTAGAGGGCGCTCTACATCTGTCCTGTTCCTAGTTCCCTGTGGTTATTCATGGCTTTTTTGGTGTGTCTTGTTGTGTAGCCTATTTACAGTACTTCCTGTGTCTGCTCTGCTCCTGGCTCAGCATTGAGGGTACAGATTTACCAGCAGCCGTATCACCCTGCAACTCACAACTGGCAGCCCACTGAAGCTAAGCACGTGTGAGCCTGGTCAGTACCTGGATGGGAGACCTTCTGGGAAAAACTAAGGTTGCTGCTGGAAGAGGTGTTAGTGGTGCTCACCCTGCGGTCCATGTGGGTCCTTATGCCCCAGTATAGTGACGGGGACACTATACTGTAAACAGGTGCCGTCCTTCGGATGAGATGTAAAACTGAGGTCCTGACTCTCTGTGGTCATTAAAAATCCCAGGGCGTTTCTCGAAAAGGGTAGGTGTGTAACCCCGGTGTCCTGGCCAAAATTCCTATTGGCCCTTACCAATCATGGCCTCCTAATCATCCAATCATGAATTGGCTACATTACTCTTCTCCCCACTGAAAGCTGATGTGTGGTGAGTGTTCTGGTGCACTATGGCTGCCGTCGCATCATCCAGGTGGGGCTGCACATTGGTGGTGGTGGAGGGGAGTCCCATTTACCTGTAAAGTGCTTTGAGTGGAGTGTCCAGAAAAGCGATATATAAGCTATATATGCTATGTAGCGGCGAGGCTTAATAATAAGGCAGAATTAAGTGTTTCTGAGCTCCCCAATGAGGCCCCATTTCTCTGTTCATCTCTGTGGAGCAGCCACAGAGAGACCATTAGTGCAGGGTGATTTAAGGTTTCCTAGGACAGCTCCCAAAGGGGGATGCACTTAGCTAAGTCTGGCTATCATGATCAATGGTCATCCACTGGCGCCTATCAGTCTAGGGAGTGCCGGATGGACATCTGGACTGCATTACTAAGTGTCAGGACTAAGTGACTCATATCTCACCTTGATCAACCAATCAGGGACTGGTAGGGCTGAGTAACCCACGTGGGACTCTGATGCCCATGGAACTTTCAGCCAATCAACGAGCTGAAGTTCCTCCAGGTAAAAACAGGCAACACAGAGAGCCTGAGAGATTCAACAAGATTCAGATTCGGGAGATTCAGTAAGATTCTGGAGAGGATTCTGTGGACTGTTCTAAAGGGAATTCAAAGGAGAATTCCAGGGCAGGACGGCCCAGGAGCAGAAGGCTCCCAAGGGCAGGACATTCTCGCAGCGCGCCTCCTGACCATCCCGAGACTCAGCCCGGACAACCACGGAACGGCCAGTGTGTCCGAGTGCCAGAACTTTCCTTTGTTCTAAGAGTCTAGAGTGGAGGTTGCCAGAGAGTAACCAGCAGCAGGCCTCGTGGACAGGTCAGAACTGTGGACAGCTGAATCACTATTCAGAACTAGCTCTTCATCAGGAACGAACCGGTCCTCTTCCTGACTTGCTGGGATCCACAGTCATCTTTTCTCCTGTGCACAAACTTTGCTAGTTAAAGCCAACACTAACTAGCCGGACAGTGAGCATCAGCAGCGCACCGTCGCAAGCCGCACAGCACAGCCTGGCACACAGCCAGAGAGCGCGGATTGGACAGCAACAGCCTGCAACTGTTTCTTTGTGCCCGCAGGAGATCTGAATCCCCAGAAATTGGATGAGTATTCAACTTCAATGCATTACAGCTCGAGAATTCAATTGTTATCCCAACCAGTTGATATCAATTTAATTCCTAAGAGTTATGTACTTGTTTTGAGTATCTAATGTAGAAGTTGTAACCAAGTTCACTTTACGAAACGGTCTTAATGAATGATATACTGAACGTATGTCCTCTTGATATGTGTAACTCTTCGTAACTGATTGAATATATACCTTTTGTATTCTGATAACCCTCACGATAAGATCTGTTAGGTTTACATGCATATTCTATGTATTAATAAATGTATCCTCGTGTATTAGTACCTGTGTGTGTGCGTTTGAGTTATGTCGCATGGTTGGATTCTAAAGCCATCAAAAGAATCAACTTTGTGATTTACTGCTACAATTAGTAATTGTCTCAGTAAATGCCCAAACCCTACAGAACTGGTGCCTTCAGAGAGCCACTACATTTACATTTTGGCCGGCTATGATTACATATTTGGCGTCCCTGAACGGCTATGAAACATTACAGCTATGTAAGCAATTATTATCATTATTATTATACTGATGGGGACACTATACTGTAAACAGGAGCCGTCCTTCGGATGAGACGTAAAATCGAGGTCCTGACTCTCTGTGGTCATTAAAAATCCCACGGCGTTTCTCGAAAAGAGTAGGGGTGTACAGTAGGGGCGTCCTGGCAATATTTCCCATTGGCCCTTACCAATCATGGCCTCCTAATAATCCCCATCTATGAACTGGCTTCATTACTCTGCTCTCCTCCCCACTGATAGCTGATGTGTGGTGAGCGTACTATGATTGCCGTTGCATCATCCAGGTGGATGCTGCACATTGATGGAGGGGAGTCCTCATTACCTGTAAAGTGCTTTGAGTGGAGTGTCCAGAAAAATCCTATATAAATTAAAGCAATTATTATTATTATTATTATTATTTCGTGAGACCTGCCTATTACCAGGTCACCCCACAACTGTGGCCTGAGGGAATAGGTTTCTATACCAACATCATCTGACCGCCTGAGCCTGGGCTAACCTCCGTGTTGCCCCTTTTACCGTTACGCATAGGGTCTCTACTGCTCACCTAGTCATTCCACGGCATGCCCCTGCCGACACCTGTGACATACGGTACATAGCATATTTGTATTCTTCTCAAAAATATCTGACTGATATATACTTACATTTTAATTTACCAATCATAGATCCTTAATCTTCCTGGAAACTTGGCATCTTACGCATTACATTTTAATTGACCCGTTGTCAAAAAATTTAAGCTCCTCTAGAGTCTGGTTTGAAGTGAAACACCACTGCACTGCCAGCTTCACTGAATCATACACAACACCAGACAATAATTACAATACTGCTCTTATAGCATTTATTACTGCTGTATAAAGACTGATAAGATTTTCACCTGTGCTCCCCAAGGTACACACATTCAGCAAGATTTTCTTATTCGGATGTCCATCAGCTCTTTAAGTATTTGTCATTCAAATGCCTCTAGAAATTTAAAATTGGTATCCATTGAAACCTTAAAGGTTTTATTTTTTTGCCTGTATTATTGCTATTGCTAACTATTGCTGCAGTTATTCCATTAGGTGAAACCTAATGGTTTTGTCTAATCAAAATATTTTGGCCATATCAAACTTGCTCTTTCTTGCAAAAATATTGGAATGTGCTGTTGTGGTAATGCTTGTCATCTCACTTTTTCATCTCAATCTGGTTTTAGGCAATTTCAAAGCACTGTAACCCCTATTGTTGAAGTTGCCAATATGCTCATGGCACCTGATTTGAGTATACTATTATAATTAAATCTAACATTTTTTAAATTACTCTAAAATACCCTTGCTTTCCATATTCCTAAATAATCAATGAACAATTTCTATAAAATATGTAGCAAAATCTGTAAAGCACGTGTGATACTGTATATTGCATTATTAGTTTATTACCATTGTTGACAGTCACTACATGAAAAACAAAATGTTTCTTGTGTAAATATTTGACAAGCACCCTGCAACACAAACGATTAAATGCGAAGTGAATACTGCTTGGAGCCTAGGGTCAATTCAATGCATTTGAACATTACCACCATCTGCTCAATCAAGACAGGAGATTTATTGAATAACATGAAACGTAACTATCTGGGGATATGTGTTTTTTTTGTTTGTTCCATTATACATATCGTGCCCTTTTAAAGCAGTTCATGTGTAAACATCTCAAGCTTACCAATTTTTGCTTATATCTCATGGGTAATGATAATGAAACATATGCAGACATACCTCAGTATCACCATGTGGTGTAGTGATAAAAAAAAGTGCTAAATTCCATCACGAACACTGCAGCAACTCGGAGATGAAAAGAAAAACCGCATAGCTCAGGAAGGAAAAACACCACTCCCATGGGCACAATGCAAGTGAGAATTTAAATAAAAGGGTACATTGCACAAATGACATGTGCCTCCTGGTTTTGAGGGGTTTTAAAAAATGCCCAATGCAATAGAATCAAATTAACCAGAGCGATAGCTTATTATATACAACAGTTAAATATATTTAACTAAGGAGTGTTTTTTTAATCTGACCAGCAGGGGAAATGAATTTGCACAGCAACTCTGACTTCAACCTTCCACCTTCCTTTTTAACTCCACTCTCTGACAGCTTAGCAAACCCTGGGGCAAATCTCCAACCAGTAATTCATCATCAATTATTAAGTACACTGCATTTTTTTCAGCAAGTGCTAAATTTCCATAGACTGGGAGATCTTTTCCCCAGCGTGCTAAGGCTTGTTTTATTGATTATTCGATTTTTTCATACAAAATTCACTTTTGAATTCTGTAAAAAAAAAGCTTGGCAGGAGAAACAACCTGTCAAAGATTTTTTAAAAACCATGTCCAGGATGTTGATTTTTAAAAAGGTGTTATGAGGGGGTATTTTTCATATTTTTTTCTGGAGTCATTATAAAATGAACTATATATATACTAGACAATAATCTTTAATTATAAATGGAATATTTTGTCCTCAGGAATTGGGCTAGGAATTGATTGAACCACGATAAGCAACAACATTCATGACCTTTCAATTTATTTTCTTCTTTTAAAAATATGTCCAGGTATGAGAAAAGCTACAGAAAGCTCCAGAACAGTTGCACTAAACAACTGCAATCTAGCAACAATAAGTAAACATCACATTTTGACTAAACCAGCACTTTTCAGAGAAGTCATGAACAATTTAATTGGTGCATGGATAGCTTGTCTAGATACAGAACCACCACACATTGAATCGCTGAGGCCTTATTATAAAAGATTGACCTTGTCAAATGGTCAGAAATGTAACCAGACATTTTTTTAAACACGTATAGGTCCTTTGACGAAGAAATACAATATATGAAATATTAAGTGACAAAAATGAAAAATAAATTGCTTCAAGGAAGTTTAAGTAGATTATATTTGTTAGCAGTATGAAATTATAATTACTCTTGCTTCATTGACTTAAAATTCTTAAAATAAAACTTAAAGACTTTTCAAACAGTTCACAAAAACTGATCAGACATTGAGACAGTTGTGACTGTCCTTCATGGATGGATCTCCATCTGTACTCCAAGTTCTTGATGATCAGTACTGTATGTCTCCAGGAGCTCTAGAGCTCTTTTAAAGAACCTGGATTCAAGGAGCTAGGAGACGATGTTACATTGGTTCAGTTAAGCCAATAATGAGCCCCTAAACTATGACTCACTTCATCCTTATGACTCACAGCAACATTGATTACCAATGAACAGCATTTTGAAGAGCTGACTTACAATGGCCCCTCCAGGCAATGCTGAATGCAAAAATAAATTACAGTTAAAAAGATGGTCAAGATAAAGATCACATACAAAATCATGTTTATAGAAAACAAAAATTCACCAGATGATGTTACAATAAAACAGCCAGTCAGTTTTTTTGTATGAATATTTGAAAAATGAGTAAATAAACCACATTTAAAATTGAATAAACGGCAATATTACCCAGATGTTTAAGGCAAAAGTGGTAAAAATGGGGAAAAATGGATTGAACACTCTTTAAGACTTTCAAACTAGAGGGAGAAGGTTGGGTGGAAAGCCCATAAATTAACTGAAGAAGTCCTTGTTAATTTGACTTTATAATATAATACCTGTCCCGGGTACTCTGACTGTGAAATTAATCTGCCAATGAGATGCCACACTTCTTGCATAACTATGCATATCAATCAGACAATTATACATCCATCAGAAAGACAACAGAGCACTGAAATAAAACTGACAATGGTTGAAAATAGAGTACTGTAGGTAAGTTTTCTCACTGGCACAGGTATACAACAGGTAATTCAAAAAGGTCATGACATGCTGATTATGTGACAGCAGCCAATGATAGAAGGTGAGAGTAATAAATGTAGGTTTTATGTGTAGCTGTCCACATAATCATGTCATAGAACACTGTTAGAAAAACAACTGGGTTCACTGACACATTCAGTATAGATTTTTTAAATTTGATTAGTGTTGTTTTTATTATGGCGGATTTTCCCTCATAATTTATGCACAAAAATTAAAGCGTTTGAAACAGAAGTTTATAACTTGAATAGAGACATATGTTTCCTTTTGAAAACTGCACATTCTTGCAGGTGTTATGAATATGACAAATTGGCTCCAAACTGCACTATATGTAATGTACTGTATATAGAAAAGGCTTTTAAACTAGTATACATTAGGGAATACAGTTTGCTACTACAATCTTCAATATTCACCAAACATACTCTAAAACTAAACTATTTAAGAG
Organism: Atractosteus spatula; assembly: GCF_055471065.1. Taxonomy (NCBI): domain Eukaryota; kingdom Metazoa; phylum Chordata; class Actinopteri; order Semionotiformes; family Lepisosteidae; genus Atractosteus; species Atractosteus spatula. The sequence goes on from NC_142712.1 coordinate 54,077,192, forward strand.
CCTTACCTGGGGTAATCTCCTGTGCATTTTGCTTCACTACAGAAATACTGTATATATATATAATTAGATTTATATCTAATTCAAAATTATCTCATTAGATTTATGCTATACCCAGCATTTTGTTAGATAACAATACCCAGAATTGTGTGATATACAGGGGTACCATTTTGCAGTTAGTTGTGAGTTTGATGGATTTTCATTTTATTACCAGTTGTATTCTATTATATAGGAAAGAAATACATAAATTACAAACAAAACAACAACAATAAAAAAGGAAATACAAAAAACACAGAGCATAGAAGACAGTGTGTATGCTAATTATCACATACTACAGTATGTTACAACCAAAACCCTCAGTCCGATACAGAGAGACCACATACATGATCAACATAGAACTAGTACTTTTACTGCACACATGCAAGAAATGCAGTCTGAGCCATCTAATGAAAGTCTTAGATGCACAATCCTTTCCTGCAGTTAGTTTTTAACTGCCTTTACTTTTTAAATGTTCTTTTTTCCCTTCTGGTCAATTAAAGAATCAAATCCAAACATGACCTGGATTTTCCTTTAAAGTTCCCACACTCCCTTCCTTTGGAAAAATCAGATTTAATGCTCATAAGGCAGTCACCACACACTTGGAAATGACATGGTGCATTTGCTTTGAAGTAGGAACCTGTCCTAGCTGGCATGGTTTTAATCCAATGACATTGTGCAGCCCAACTAAGAAGACTGATTCAAATTGATTTTTAAAATTCTATGCAAAGTTCAGGTGTGACACAAAGAGATTTGGGGGAGGGAGCCGGGTAGAACAGAATGAGAAAGAAACTAAAATAACCTTACTGAAGTGGCAATTACTCATCTTAAATTTTTAGAAGCTGTTTGATCCCGGTGCAGAGGGTATGGGTCACAAAGATCACAGGATTGCACTTTTGTCAGTGACTCCCAGTTGAAAAAGTCCATTTGATCTATACAAATACTGTCACTTCTGTATGCTGGCCGTAGTAAATGATCAAGGGAGCACAGCATGAAAGATAATGACTTGAAGAAGCACTACTTTTCTCTTCTGTTTGATTAGCCTGTACTCTATATGGATTTGATTCAAAATACACTTGTACCTATGCGTCAGGGTAACAGCTAGACACTGGAAGTGAACTGCTCAATATAACTAAATGACTTGAGGTGAATCTTTGAAAAAATAAACTCTACCGATTAACATAAAATTTGTCAGGTTTATGACTGCAGTATGCACCAGTGTTACTCAACATAGCGCTTCTAATCAGCTGTATTGTGTATATCCAAAATTAGGATACAACCAACTCCTTAATTGCCATTTTGATACTGCTGATAATCAGTTAAATAATTAAGTTGGATCTGGCTATAGTAAAATTCTAAAATGATACAGATTGGAAGGGACAACCTGATTAATTCTGTGAAAAATATCACAAAGTGTGATATGCATGAGAAAAGTGATGTCAGTAAAAATTACTAACTGATCTGGTCTTGTAAGTCTGTTTCTTCAAAATGAAAAAGGTTAGAGCAGATATTATGTGCAGTGGGTATTTTGTACTAAGCTGAGTTCATGCTAGAGGAATGGACACTGTATCATTTATATTGTGTCTGTAGATACAGTATATTTAAATAAAGTCAAATGCTATGATTGGTCAAGATCTTTGTAGAAAACATTTAGCCACATGTTCTACAATTACACATACTGTAAAAACATTGTAAGGATTCTCACAAATGGATGAGAAAATATAACCCCAGATCCACTGCAATGGCCTTTTAAAATTGCCCCATAGTATGTGAAGTCAGGCTATGCATTTTAATGTTATACTAACCTGAAATAATAAAGCATCCATTCATGCATGGACCTGACTTAGCCAAGGTTAAAAATGTTTTGCTTCCATCTTTGAGGCACAATGTGAACAAAAAAACTGCAAGATCAGCTACATTTTCTTTATTCTTAAATGATGCCTGCATAACACAATATCTAAAACCCAAGTAAAATAGCCTTTTCAAATTGAGAATGTTTAAATGTTTAGTTCCAAACGGAATAAAAGAAGGCAATTGTGGATCAGAGAGGCAACATTTCTTTGTAACAAATCTCTGCAGTTTTAGATTGCACATGCAACACGTGGATTTAAGTGGAGAAAATATTGCTGTAGATCAATCTTCTCAACATACATTAACATCAACAGAACTAGAAAGCCACTACTGTACAATACCTGTAAAACTCAATAAAGGCTTTATTATTTCCCATTCTGCAGCATTAATTACTAAAACCTTCAAAATTCTTTAAAAACATTGTATTGCAACATCTGCATTGAAGTGACAGCCCATGATGAATTCCTAAGTGTAACTAACACAAAGCGTTTTTGTCTAGTTTACTGCAATACAAGAAATGAGACAGTGACATAATACATTACAGAGTCGCACGGTCACACAGTGAACCGATAACGGGACACATTTGCCTTTAGAAGAAGAAATCAATCAGGGATAAAGAACCTGACCCCTTCAGGTTTTGCTCTTTATTCCAGCCTTGCACAACAAAGTTGAATGCATTCTAACACTGATATTCAGGCACATTAGAAGTGTCTTAAAAAACAAAGGTCATTTTCAGGAGACTTTAATCCTGGTTTCACTCTCTTCAATAAAATGTTCATTTATTGTTTTGCAAATTGATTTAAGACAGTTTTTCAGTACACTTTATGGGTTTACTTTATCAACAAAGCTGTGAAACAAAATACAAATTTCATCCAGTTCCCCTTAAAAATAATGCAAGGTTATATCCATTTGATTCTGGTACACAAAAAACAAACATTTGTGGATAATGTTCCCATCAAAATCTCCTCACTTCTTTGAAGAGCAGAAGTGAACTTTAATACTGTATACATTACAGAAAATGAAAAAAACAAAACACTATGAAATACCGTACGTCTTCTTCAACAAGTCCAGCAAAGCCATCTGTGTTTCTTAGGCATGGGAAAACCTCTCTATGTAACTTTCCAGTAAGCAATGAACTGGTGCCACCTTAAGATAAAGGTATTGTTTGATGCACTTGGTTCTCAGTTGGGCCTCTTAAACCTGAAAAAATACAAAGAAGATTTGTCAATATCAACTTTTATTAGTTTTAAAAAAGTTCAAGCTTTGGAAATCCTTCCATTTGGAAATGTTACACCTGAGCATAAGTAAAGAATGGAGTATACTTTCAAAGCATAATTGAAATTGTGATTCAAATGCTATGACCTTTGTCTTGATTATTTTGTTAGTCATTAAATACTGATAAGCATTTTGATAGATATAACAGTCCCAAGTTTCCTCTAAGCATGTCCCTGGTACAAATAAACAGAAGTGCATTCAATGTGCAGTGCATTCTGGAATCACAGAAATCTGTCATGTTCAGACAAAGAGAATGTGAATATGAATGGAAAAAAATTAATGTAAATATTTGGCTTAAGTCTTTTAGAATTTTAGGGGAATTCAGAATAAGTCTAAAAATAAAACATTGCAGATGTATTATTTTTAAATAATAAAGTAGAGCAGAAACATTTTAAATGCAAGCTGGATTCTCTTTCCCTGTTGTCTCAGTAGACTGGAAACTTTACATCTACTGTACACTGTTACTGTGATTTTCACAATTTATCATGTGATATGGATTATGATATAATAAATGATGATAATGCTGATTATAAAATAGAGAATTTGCAGAAAATAATTACTCTTAATTTTGATATTTAACTGTTAAGACATTTTTCTAAAAAAAACCTCATAAAGAAAGTGGTGAGTAACTGAATTTCAGTGTATCCGTGGATGAAATGAACATGTGATGAACAGTAGAAACGATTCTGAGTATGAAATGAAATGGGTTGTGAGTGTCAATGCAATGGATTCTGGAGTCATGGAAATCTGGCATGGTCAAAGAAAGAGATTATGAATATGAATTGAAAATGGAGCACTTTTGTGTAAATATTTGGCTTTTAGAACCCTTTTGGAATTCAGCAGAAAGATGTCTGTGCTCGCATACAATAAGAAAACAAAGTACATGAGAAAAATAAAAAAATATCATAAAGTTTAACTATGAATATTTGAGACAGCAGGCAAAATGCTTCCAATGATCTGTTTTTTAACTACAAAGTAATCAGCAGTTTCTTGGATATATTTTTGACTATCATTTATTCATAAACAAAAACCATTACAAAAACAATTACACATCTTTGGAGTTTAAATAGGTCGTGATTTGAAATTGACTGTATATGTCCCTATGTGTATGTCACCAGCTGAGAAAAAAAAAATATACAAACTATCATAAAATGTTTTTCAGGAGAGAGAATACTTATGATAATGAGGTTGTCTTTACTGAGAAACTAGCATTGAAAGCATAACAAAAATGGAAATGCAGGTGCTATTTAGGTTGGAATAACATAGAAATAGGATCTCTTTTCACTTTCAATTTATCTAGACCATTCAGATTTGTCATATTAATTTCAATATTACAAATTTATTCACTTTATCTTAATTTTTAGAGCTGCATTTTCAAGTGTTGCGTTGTTTGTATATTCAAATACAGCCTCCAAACAACTTCACAGCTTTATCGGTCACATTAAACATTAGGTTCAATAACTAAAAATGCACTTTGGGAATACAAACTTAGACCTAGTAAATATTGTTAGCAGCTTTCTTTAGAAATATTGTTAGCAGCTTTCTTTAGAGACATGTGTTCCAAAAACAAAAAGGTAATTCCTATTATCACTAAACAAAAAATAACATGTTTTTTTGTTTATGTAGTGCAGTTTTTTCTCTTACACCATATATATGTGAAATATCTTTGCATCCCTAGAGTAATATAATATTGTTCTTGATTAATTAAATTTAAGTTTCTTTAATAGTAACATTTATATCTATCTTAAAGGTGTCATCATGAATTTACCTTAAATACAGTTCTTATTTTTGCCAGTATTTGGCTTTTTCTAGTACTTACTGTAGTTCCTATTTAATGTCCCAACAAGGGACATTGAGCACCTATTTTTTAAAGACTAAAGTGCTGCAAGGAGTCAGCCAGTTAGACAAATACAGAACTTTTATGCCTTTGGCATTTCCAAAAATAATGCTTAGCTAGCTATGTTTTCTGCTGTCAATAATCCACTATGCATGTAGCCGCACTGCATGACTGAGTCTTGAAATTATACAACCTTGAAAATGTATTCCTGGCACTCATCTCCATCCTTGAAATCTTCCTCCAAAGGAGAAAGATTATCCAACTTATCTGACATAAGCTAAATTATGCAGTAACACATGCATAATACATTAATTAAAGGACAGAGCTCCATTAGAGAATAGAGTATTTCTCCTGGTGATTTCTGCCTCCCACTTCTCCAATAACAAATAAAATCAAACCACTTTTAACAAAACTAAACATTTCGGGATGCTTTAATGAATTATAACTAACAAGATGTACCATGAATGATTTTAAAATAAGCCAAAAGGGTATTATAGGATGCTGTAAGAATGTTAAAAATCTACATTAGTTCATGGAAACTGAACTTGAAGCCCTACAGTAGAAATTATACACAAGCTGTCACTAAACATTTTACCGACTGTTCTCTTGTCCACTCAAATTTTATACATATCTTTATTAATGTCAATCCAATGACGTTCTACAGATTGAACTGTGCAATGCAAAACAGGGCTTTGTGTAACGACAATGAGAACAGGAAACGTTTTACACAGAGGGTTGTAGAAGTTTAGAACAAGTTATTCAGATATGTAGCTCATAACCTGACATTCTGAGTTTAAATCAGCTAATGTCTAACCACCAACATACATTCTTACATTCTTATTTAGAATGTAGATGCAAAGTAATATAAATGTATGTGAAATTGTATTTATATTGCTTCATTTTATTGCTGAAAGGCAAAGATTTTTTTGTTGAGTTTTCTTATACAGTTAATGTTTTTGAAGAAGTTATAAAAATATTTCATACATATTTGAAGACTGAAAATAAAAGTTATTCTGTTTCCTCCGAAATACAATACACAGAAAAACAAAAGAGACTTATTTGAATTATTGCCTGCTGGCTTTCCACTTGTCTGAAAATAGAGGCCTACAGGACTCAAAAAACCTCATTGCAGACAATGCATGCTGACACACTTCTTGATTGCTCTTGCATGTAGAAATGGCTGTCACTTCTGGACTTTTATCCGATTGCAGTGTCATAAGTCACTAAAGAGCCTATATATAATTTTTATTTATTTTTTATTTTTTAAAATCTTTTCAGGCCCCATGGTGTTAATTATAGCACAGTTTTCCCCTGGAGCAAGTAGGAGCTGTGAAAGCATATTAATCTTGATTCTCCTGCACAGTACAAAGTGTTGTTTGAAGAGATTCCTGTGGTAAACCCCAAAGGCAGCACAATTCATATGAAGCAGACTTGAGAGAAAAATCAAGGGGCCATAAAGGATTTCTTTAGGAATCTAAGAGCACTTGGTAACTTTACAAGGCACCTGATATTTTGTATTTCACTTTCTAATGTGGAATTTTCCAATCTCACAACATGAGGGATGCTATTGGAAGATTCTTTTCCTTTATGTTTTTTTTTCTTTTGAACTCATTTGCAGTTTAAAGGTCATAAATGTACATTCACGGCTCTTCCTCCTGTGCTAAAATGATTGAAAGTCTGCACTGTGGAGCAAAAAAAAACAAGCTGTAAGCAGTTTTTCCCTACTGTACTTCTGTAACTTTACTTGCTTTACTTTCTCTCCTAACATGAATGAGACTCATTAGAAGATGGTTACTAATTTAGTCAAAATAAGAATTTCTTCAGACTGAAAGCTTACAAAATGCAAATATTCCCAGTAACACTCAACAAATGTAATTTCTTTTAAGGAAAAAAAAGTAATAATTGGAGTCCGACCTTGACCACCACATGCACCATAGTAATTAGCAGGAGTGATGCATTGTGGGATATTCATTACAAGTCACCCATGCTGCTTTTTGGACCATGAGGGTGGGACTTCTGTTGTTCATTCAGTGATACTCAAGTTGTTTACTACTCAAGAATGATAAATTTACATTTATGTATACATTTTTTTCTCTCCAAACAACCACAAAATATTTCACCAAAGCAATAAAACATAAAAAGCATCAAAGATAATTAAGTCTTATTTATTAAGCATCATAAATAAAAAATAAAATAATCTGATGTATGATATTTATAATAACTTCAAAAAGATGAGGTTTCTGTTACTTTTCTAAAAATTGAGCTATTTTATCATCCAAATTTAATCATAGAGAGCTTCTCTAAACACTAAGAATGCTTGTTAAAATAGCCTTATTCATATTACAGTTCTTTGATGGATTATGAATAAAACATCTATAATTCAAACATTATTTTAACATATCCCAGTATTTTATTAACATATTTTGTTTCCCATATACATACAGTCTAGTTTTTATGTAATGTACACTATTCTAAACTAATGTGTCATTTAGAATAAAATGTGCTCTTTCATATTTCATGATAAAATATTAGTAAAGAGTCATACACTGGATGCAAGACTAGTGATTTACCCATGTTGTAATGTGTGCACATAAAATTCAGGTTTGCATTTACTGAAAGTCACTGAAAGCAAAGACCCCACTACCAATAAATTTATATTTTTAGGTGTATCCAATAAGATATAACTGAGTACTCCATCTCACATAATGGAAGTAATGAATTTTCAAGAGAATTTCCTACATTAGTATGTGATTTATGGTTTTGCAGATAAGACATCAACATGAATAGAACATGAATATAAAAATGAAAATGTAGTAGTGTTTGCATCTTATGCAGTCTGAGGTTTGTTTTATCATTGTAAAATAAATAATCAGGCAATAAATCACTGCCTGCGTTGTGTACCACAAGAACTCATAAAACACAGAAACAATAAGTAAAAAAACTGCTTAATATTTTTACTTCTATTTACCATTAAATACATCACAGACGCATTACGTGAAGGGAACTACTTTACTCAGTTTCACCTTGTTGTGTCGCTGTCATCTTACCCTTCAGTACTGTCTTTGCATAATTTTGTACTTATCAACAATACTATAATTACCATGACATCCCATGACTAAAATTTCCAGTTTCCCTTAAAATTCAGACATATCGACCTATCGACCTATCAAATGATTGCTCATTTTTTCCTTCCACATCTTCTTATAAGTAACCCAGCCTTATCTTTTTTAATTGTTGTCCCATTTTGCTTAGGTTAAATCATCCTTCATTGTATCATTAAGGTCAGAAAAACCATTACTTATTTCTCTCCTGCCCTCTAACTCTAAGGAAAAAACTTCACAGTAAAACAGTATTCACAAAACAGTAAACTGGAGATTAGGTAGTTTGAAGTCTTCACAAACTGACAACAAACTGGGAAAAACAGAGTATAGTTTCCCAGCTTCAGCTTTTCTAAAATAGTATTTTTGTTATAACTGTTAATTATTTCAGAAATAGTGCTAGTATTTATTGATAGTATTTTAAATTAAATTGAATACAGTAAATTTAAAATAAAGCATTGTTTGTTTAATTTTCTTCTATTTTCTTTTGCTATCCTTTTCTGTAAAAACTGAGACTGTGGTATCTTAGGGAACCACAGAGGTGTTTTTGCTATTTGATGTTTCTCTAATTTTCTCTTATCTAATGTTTCTAGATATATTAGAACACATATCTAATGCTTTCCTGATGGAAACTGAATAGCTATAAAATAACACCTGATGAGCTGTTACATTTAACTACAGAAACTGCAGGTCAGGTGAAGTAGATCTGCAAGATGAAGATGTCCAAGTAGGTAACCACATTTACTGTCCTACTGTGCAGTCTGCGAAAAGGAAAATTTGGTCCGCAAATGCAGAGAAAGTGGTCAGTAATGATTGTTCATGAAAAGGTAAAATTGTAAATGTAGAACTTGTGAATATTGAGGTTTTACTGTAGTTCTTATACAGTGGGTATAGAAAGTCACCCCCCCCTTTCAAAATGTTCACCTTTTGTGGCCCTAAAGCCCAAAAAGAAGACAAATAAAATCAGACTTCTTGCAGTTTTATTTACAAATTGTACCTTGCAAAATCCAGTGAAAAAAGAAAGCAAAATCTCTTAAAAAAATAAAAAAGTAGAATAACTGGGTTGGATCAGAGAACACCCCCCTGAGCTAATACTTGGTGGAAGCACCTTTTGCTTGAATTACAGCCTTGAGTCTGTTTGGACATACTGTAACTCTGCCAACTTTTCACACCTAGAGGAAGGAATATGTGCCCATTCCTCCGTACAGAATCGTTCAAGCTCAGTCAAACTGCGTGGTGAGCGTTAATGGACTGCCCTCTTCAAGTCATGTCAAAGATTTTCGATGGGATTTAGGTCGGGGCTCTGACTAGGCCACTCAAGGACATTCACTTTCCTGTCCTTCAGCCAGTGTACGGTTGTTTTGGCGGTGTGCTTTGGGTCATTGTCATGTTGAAAGGTGAACCACCTTCCCATTTTCAACTTCCTGGCTGAGGGCTACAGGTTTTCTTTAAGAATTTGCCTCTATTTTGCACCATCCATCTTCCCTTCTATCCTGACAAGTGCCCCAGTCCCAGCTGAAGATAAACACCTCCACAACAGCATGCTGCCACCACCGTGCTTTACTGTAGGAATGGTGTTCTTTGGATGGTAAGATGTATTAGGTTTTTGCCAGACGTACTGTTTTGCATTCTGGCCAAAAAGTTCAGTTTTGGTCTCATCTGATCACAGCACCTTTTTCCACTTGGCCACAGAATCTTTAAGTTGCTTTTTAGCAAAACATAAACGTGACTTGATGTGGATTTTTTTAAGGAATGGCTTTTTTCTTGCCACCCTCCCATACAGGCCAGATTTGTGGAGCACTTGTGATATTGTCACATGCACACAATGACCAGTCTTTGCCATTAAGGCCTGTAGCTTATTCAAAGTTGCCATCAGCCTCTTGGTAGCCTCTCTGATTTCTGTCTCCTTGTTGCTCGCTCATCCAGTTTGGATTGACGGCCTGATCTAGGTAAGGTCTTGGTGGCGCCATATGCCTTCCACTTCTTAATGATGGTTTTGACTGTGCTCCGTGGCATACTTAAAGCCTTTGAAATCTTTTTATACCCATCTCTTGACTGGCTTTCCACCACGCTATCTCAAAGTTCTTTTGAAAGCACCTTTCTGCATTTCTTTGCTTTGAAATGCACTTCCAAGCAGTGGAATCCTCTAGAAACAGCTGCTAGTTTGTTGTGTGCTGCTAGTTTGTTGTGTGATCTAAAAGGTGATTGGTTATACCTGAGCAAGTTTACAAATGTAATTGTAAGGGGGGTGTTCGCTTATCCAAATAAGGTATTTTACTGTTGTAATATTAATTAATTTTCAGAATGTTTCAGAATTTTATTTTCACTTGGCAAATGTGGGTTACTGTGTGTAAATAAAAATGGAAGATGGCTAATTTAATTTGTTTTTATTTTCAGAATGTCATACAACAAATTTTGAAAGGGGGTGGTGACTTTTTATAACCACTGTATGTCTTTGCTCCTACACTGCTATAAAACGGAGAGGTTTTGTATATTTAAGCGTATTTTGCATATTGATACACTGGGTCTTTCAAAAGCTTATCTAAATTACGCACAGGTATAATGTGAAGGATTTTGTTGTACAATTCAGAATTCAAAAAAGGAGACAAGGAGGACAATGTACTTGCAGCAAAGTCAAAAAGAATAAGGAATATAAAAGATTCTTCTCATACGCATTGTAGTTTGCACGGCAATTCAGTAAGAGAATGCTTATTTCAAGCTCAATCCTACAAGCTTAAGCAAAAGATATAGCAATATGACTTAAAGGCCAGAATTTGAATTTATAACTAATCAGGGATGGTTTTGGTGCTGGCAAAAGATACACGGTATCAACAAAGTTATTTTAAAAGGGAAGTACTTTATCTGTCTGCAGATGAAAAAGTTGACAGTCCAGCAGAATTTAGGGAATCAAACAAGATAGTGGGCACAATGAAAAACAGATCTATAATTCAGATGAAGATGGTCTTTATTGTTTCCCAGCAATTCACAATTTCAAGTCAAGATCTTTTTAAAGAATCTAAAGAAGTGGTCACCCTGCTGTTTGCAGCTAATAAGAGAGAGAAGCTCACACTGTTACTACTTTTAATCGGAAGGAGGAAAGATCCACAGTGCATTTGCCATGTGGATATGTGCCTGTGCTCTGCACACAAAACAAAAGAGATGTTTAAGCCAAATATTCAAGTCATGGTTTTATAATTAATTTGTGCCTCAAACCCAGAAGATTCAGAAACATACTGTAAAAAGCTCAGAGAGAATGCATTTTGTCAGTCTGTTAACAGGAGAGTTATCCTCCTGCAAGTAAACTGGTGATGATAGCAAATGATAGCTACATTATGGTTATGCACTTGTCATAAAATACAATCAGTACGATCCAGTAGACCAATGGATGATTTTAACCTATGATTGTGATTTTAACAGTACCATCATAAACTACTTTTTACTCATCTTTCAGATGTTTAATAACTCTCCAAGAATCCATCAAAGCATGGCAGGTGATGGTGCAGGCATTGTTGATGACTTCCAAATGTCTAATCCATTACAAAAGCGCTGGATGAAAGGTTAGGAAGGTGTCATTGAGCAAGGCATGATACTGCCAAGTGTAGATACAGAGGATATAGAAAATTCAGGGTTTACAGAACTTGTAGAAACCATAGTGTGATTGATGATATGTTTTCCTATCTGCTTTTGCACACTTGAGAAATGGCAACATTATTGCTAGTGTGACAAAGCTAACCAAAATGGAAACCGGAAATGATAAAGATGAGATGTCAGTGGCTGTGGCAAGTGTCAGTAGAGCCCTACAGGGTTCACATATAACCTTGCAACTTCTTGAAGACCAAGATGCTACAGAAGTGAATACAATTCAGCTATAGCAAATCCATGACCTAATTTGCATTTGACAGAGGAGTCATGAGAACAGGAGGAAAAAAATGCATAACTGAATACTTTCTAGCATCCTTGGGTTTAAAAAGACCCTTCATAAATAAAAATCATTATTATTTCCCTTGTATTTCTTATATCCCTTTACTGCTTGCAACAAGTCACACATTTTATTTGCCTCATTTTTGTGAGTACTGCAGTATACATGCTGTCACTAGTGGTATAGTAGGCTTATGCAATTTATTACTTTTATGTTTTTTTCTACTGTTGTGGTTACATTATGCACTGTATTAGGCTTCTGTAATTTCCTGCATCTTACCACATGTAATGCTGGTGTGGGGCTATTTGAAACCCATAAGTTATGTCTGTTACTTCTTTGTACGTCTCACTATATTGCTGTTGTCATTTTACCATTATTTTATATTGGACTTCCACAACTGCAAAATATTGAGTGGGTAGTATATCAGGATTTACTGATAATTAAATTACTGACAGTAGGTCAGCGTTCATGGTGAATCCCCTTGCCTACTTTTTGACTGATCTTTGCTAATTAAGACATGAATGATCTTTTTACAAATAAGACATTGTATTTTTGTAACCTCTCAAGAAATCTAATCTTGAGTTTGAAATCCCAGGGGACTTAAGCCTCTGTTTAAAAGTCAAGTTTAGATGAATAAATGTCTAGGCCTATTATTTGTTAGAATTTCACCATCTTCTTTGATTATTTTTCTTGTCCTCCTACAGCTCCTGCGATAGGAGATATGCACTTAAGGTCTGTCAATAAAATAATTTTACTTTCCCCTGGATCTTGAATGAAACAATATATGTAAATTGGGTAATGGTATAAGGAATTATAAATAATGCAGAAACAGAAGAGGAAACCAACATTCACTGAGAGAAATTTCCCCTCAGGATAAATTCTGTCGTTATGATCCTGTCAGACCAAATCAGTATCAGGCAGGTGAAGCTGCCATTTTATAGATGAAAAAGAAAATTTCACCCAAAGGGTCAGGACTCATTTTGGACAACAGCATCAGCAGTTTGACCTCTACATTTTCAAAAGTAAAGGTTCATTTTAGGTTCAAGTAAAACAATGTTAACTACGACATTGAACCCGCATACTGTATGTGTTTTGTAGCAGCTTTCGAGAATGTTTCTCCTGTGCTTAAATACCTTTCCTAAATAGTGTGCCATTTTTACTACCTGCAATCTAGATAATAAGCCCCTCAGCAAAAAATACACATTTTTACTGGGTATGTCTAAACTGGCTGTCAAAGGAAACACAAGATTAAATAAAGGTTATTTGAATGCTTTGCTCAAGGGGAGAACCATTATCTGCCACTAATTGTACCTACAGGGCCTGTCACTTGAGCAGCATTAATATCAGGTCTCCTGATAGAAAAGGAATTAACCAAGTGCTGAGTTCCAGATTACCACACAATTTGTTGCTTTTATTTCATTGCAGAAGATAATTTTATTTGCAATAGCTCTCAAAAGAAATTATATATCGTGCTATCATTTTTTTTCAATTTAAAACTCCTCAGTGTGTGTAATTTCAAAAGCGCAGGAAAAAGCTTTTTTTGGTAACCCTTAACTTTATCCAAAAAAAAGAAGCCTTAACACTGAAGCTGCCAGGTAGTTTTCTGAGCACTGAGCTATTTTTTCTATTAAAGACCACAATTTTTCATTTATTTCACTCTAGATTTCAGGAGATGCAGCATTAGTCAATACTACCATCTTTCATTTTTGTTTGCTTTATAATAGCTGCTTCTCAATATATTGCCTTCCCAGTTTTTCATTTACATAGCAGTGTTATTCGTCTTCTTCACATGCATTTTATCTATAAGTGTTTCCCAGAACATATAGTTTAGTGTTGGGCAATGTCTCATTAAACAGTCACCTTGTCCTGCTAGCTTTATTATAGATGGGTTCCAAGTAAAGAGTATACAGCAACTTTTGTATTTGATTTAAATTAACACACATTAAATACATTTTAGGAAAATAGAGTCTAATGACCATAATATTCTTTAGAATATTAAAAAGGGGGAGGGGTAGAGCAGTTGCACTTTGGCACTGTGGCTAAGGATCTGCGCCTTTGGCTGGAAGGTTGCTGGTTCAAATCCCGCAGCCAGCAGAGGAATCCTACTCTGTTGGGCCCCTGAGCAAGGCCCTTAACCCCAGCTGCTACAGGGGCCCTATTAATGGCTGACCCTGTGCTCTGACCCCAAGCTTCTCTCTCCCTGTCTGTGTGTCTCATGGAGAGCAAGCTGGGATATGCGAAAAGACAAATTCCTAATGCAAGAAATTGTATATGGCCAATAAAATGATCTTATAACATGCTGTTCATGTTGACCATACCCCGCTGAGAAGCAGGAGACTCACAGAACACATGAGAAATATTCAAAGAACACTCACTTCACTGGAATTGCACACACAGATGTAGTAATAATAATAATAATAATAATATTGTCATAAATGGCTGTAAGTCCTTTGCTAATTGTTATGCTAATAACATACAAAGCTAAAAAAGAAATTGGAGAACCTCAAAGCTTCAGAGAAGGTTAGATGTCCAGGTCTGAAGGCAAAATATTATTTCAGCCTTTAGCTCTGTTGAAGGTTATCACCAAAATGCTACAGAAAAAGCAACAGCTTCTGGCATCTATGTATATGCTCTGATTATAACATCATGATTTCTCAAAGCTTGATTTATTCTTTATAGGTTTAATGCAGAGTTACATTGTTACAAATCTGTCATCAGAAGCCACAGTGAAAAGAGATTTCTGCATGTTTACCACCAATAAGGCAAATACAGCTGTAGATGAAAAGTCATAATGTACACTGGATTCGATTAAATGAAACCAGACAATAAATAATTATCCTCAGTTTTATACAATAAACCATTATTATTAAATTGTGGAAAATAACGGTTAAAGAATGGGACTCAGGAAAGGCTATTGTATCTGCAATCATCAAAAATCCACATACAATACATGTCTAAACAGAAATAATCTTACCTTAGTTCCCTTAGGTTTTAAGTGGTTGCATTGCTGCAAGACAAAGAAACATATTTACCTAAAAGTCACATTTATCTCACGTTCTATATTATTGGGTAAAGGATCAAACACAAACCATTCTATGGAACAAGTAATAGGTTTATTCCATGCTGAAAAAAAGAAGAAAGAGAACACAACGTTTCGGCCGTGGAGCCTTCTTCAGGTGTGAGAGAGACAGCGCAGTAGGTAAAGGTAAAGTAGCGGGAGAACAAAGGTTGGGAGGGAGGAGGAGTGAGAGGCGGGAGCAGGGGACAGAAAGAGAGGCCAGTCAAGAGGTGTGAAGTCAGAATGGGTGCAGAGAGGTGTGAAATGAAACTTCCAATGAATGGAGAAAATTTAAAAGAACAGTAGTCTGTCGTTAAGAGAAGGGAGAATCTGTGATCCTAGCTGCAGAATAATTTTAGTTTCGGTGGTCTTTCTGATGTATGAGTTCGGAAAACCATCTTTGAGAACACAGACGGAGAGATTAGAGTGGTCGTGGCCATCAGAGGTGAAATGAGAAACAATGGGATTGGAGAGATCTTTAATCTTCACAGCCCTGACGTGTTCTCTGAAGCGGTCTCTGAGTCTCCTTCCTGTTTCTCCAATGTAGATGGCTGGGCATTTGCTGCAAGAGATACAGTAAATAAGGTTGCTGGAGGTACAAGATGCTGTCTGGGTGATCCGGAATTGTCCTGAGGGGCCTTGAATGAGTGTGGTGGTGGATGTGTACTTGCAGGTGATACAGCGAGCTCTGTTGCAAGGGAAAGTGCCTGGTGTGGATGGTTGTTGAGGGCGGTCAAGGGAGCTGTGAACAAGGAGGTTACGCAGATTAGGTGGTCGGCGATATGAGATGATAGGGCGATCAGAAAAGAGGGCCCCAATGGAGGGATCATCCTGTAGGATGGAAAAGTTGTGGTTAATGGTCCTGGGGATAGGAAGTGTGTTAGGGTGGTAAGGAAGCACCAAAGGAATGCGGTTGTTACGGCGGGAGTTCCTGATCGGGTTGATGGTCCGGGGGGTGTTTTTGGCTCGGGCAAGGGCCCTGTCAATCACACTGCTGGGGTATCCTCTGTTGATGAAAAAGGAGTACATTTCGAGGGCTTGGTTCTCGAAGTCGATGTCATCGCTGCATAATCGTCGTAGCCTAAGGAACTGTGAAAAAGGAAGAGAGTTTTTAGTGTGGTTGGGGTGAAATGAGCTGTACAGGAGGTAGCTGTGTGAATCCGTGGGTTTGTAATAAACTGAAGTGGACAGTCGGGGGTAGTTGATAGAGAAGTTGATGTCTGGAAACGGAAGAGTAGTGGAAGATATGTTAACCGTATATTTGAGGGACAGGTGGAAGTTGGTGAAATGGTGCAGGAAGAACTCAAGCTGATCGTTGGAGCATGTGGCGGCACCAACGCAGTCATCAATATATTGTTTGTAGAGGTCAGGGACATAGCCAGTGTAGGAAGCGAAGAAGCGTTCTTCTACCCAGCCGACAAAAATATTGGCATAGCTGGGTCCCATTCTGGTGCCCATGGCAACTCCACTGACCTGATGGTAAAAAAGATTATTGAAAGAGAATGCGTTCAGTGTGAGGACCAATTCTGCAAGGCGTACCAGGGTGTGGGTGGGTGGATCAAGCACTGTGCATTTGTCCAGCGTGTGCTTGAGGGCTGTAAGGCCGTCATTATGGGGAATGACAGTGTACAGAGATGTGATGTCCATGGTAAAAATGTAGCATTCAGTACCCTGAAATTGGAAATCATTAAAAAGTTGGAGCGCGTGGTTGGTGTCTTTGATGTATGAGGGAAGATCTTCAACCAGCGGTCTCATGAGGCTGTCGAGAAAGGCTGAGATGTAAGTAGTTGGACAGTTACATGCTGATACGATGGGGCGTCCAGGGGTGTCCGGTTTGTGGATTTTGGGGAGGAGGTAAAATTGAGATACCTGCGGATGTTCCATGATGAGCCGGTTTGCCTCCTGGGGGAGCTCATTACTGCTGATAAGAAGAGAAATGGTGGATACCACTTCCTTTTGGTAGTCAGTGGTAGGGTCCTGTTGGAGAAGGAGGTAGGCAGAAGTGTCAGTTAGTTGTCTAGAGGCTTCAAAGATATATAGATCCTTACGCCACACCACAACAGCGCCTCCTTTGTCCGCTGGTTTGATGACGATATCATCCCTGTTGCGGAGAGACTGGAGCGCCTGATTTTCTCCTTGGGTGAGGTTAGACCTATGTTTACTGGGTATAGAGAGTGCCTTGGGAGCTTGATTAGTGCATTGGTTGATGAAATAATCAACTGGTGGAAAACGGCCAGAGGAGGGAGTCCAACAGCTCTGTTTGGAATTAATGTTGTCAATGACATCAATAACCGGGTTGTTATCAGCTGCCTGTGAAGAGGAATTGTCGGCAAAATGTGCTCTGAGACGGATCCTGCGGTAAAAGCGGTTAAGGTCGACATTGGTCTGGGGGATGTCCAGCTTCCTGGGAACTGGTACAAAACTGAGCCCTTTGCTGAGGAGGGATCGCTCATCCTGTGAAAGGGAAAGGTCAGAAGGTATGGTGACAACAAAGTTAGTGTTGGTGAGGGTGTTCGGGGTGTTGATGGTTTTCTTCTGTAGAAGTTTTTTGTCCTTCTCTGTAGTGAGAAACTGGTTGAGATTAGAGATTAGAGTTGAGAGATCTAATGAGGTTAGTTATGAAGGGAAGATGATGTGGAGCTGTCAGCCGTAGAAATTCCTTAGCCTCTTTGATGTTGTTGTTGGAAAGGATAATCTGTTTTTTGAGGGAGAAAATGGTAGAGAGCATTAGTTCTCTACCATTAGTTCTCTACCAATCAAGAGGTGATTGGCCTCTCTTTCTGTCCCCTGCTCCCGCCTCTCATTCCTCCTCCCTCCCAATCTTTGTTCTCCCGCTACTTTACCTTTACCTACTGCCCTGTCTCTCTCACACCTGAAGAAGGCTCCACGGCCGAAACGTTGTGTTCTCTTTCTTCTTTTTTTCAGCATGGAATAAACCTATTACTTGATCCTTTGCAGCCTACGCATGCTGACGCAGCTACCCACCTGAACTACAAACCATTCTATGTTAATAATACAAAACCACACAATTAAAGCCATTGTATAAATCCAGGGTGTGCTATAACCTACCCAACTCTGAAAAGCACCATTAAATCCCATCATAATGACTCACTAAATCATATCCATTGTTTACAGAAGTTGCTCAAATACAATGCATTAGGGCAGTCAATCCAACTCCACTTTTAATAACTGTAGTCTCTAATGAATACACCCATTCCCTTTCCAATCCAATGCTGCTGTCCTCAAACACACATACTTCTCCCACCAACCTTTCCTCCATTAAGACAGATCAAAGAGCAAGACTATTTAATCATCAACTGCAAATGCAAACATAAAACTGTTCTCTAAAGAAAGAAGCAAGTGAAATGGTTAGACAGAAATTGAACATCTGTCTTAAAGAGTGGGGATTCTGATCACTTACAGTATTTATGCTATTGCCTGTTCTCTTTGTGGTTCATAATATGTTGAGGTAAACATTCTTGAGTATCAAGTATTTCAGAATAGGTAGAGACATTTTAATTGTTTTCAGAAAGAGAAATTCTAATATTGTAAAACAGACATAATAAGGCACATTGTTCTTGAATAGTCATTAAAACAAGTATTGTCAAAATATTAGTTTCAAACACCATGCTTTCGATCTTCAGTATTTTTTCTTCTTAAATTTAGAAAAGCCATTTGACTCTTTCCAATATTTTCTTTAATCATGACTTAACCAATCTACTGCATCTCTCAAGAGTCCTGTAAGATCCTGCAAGACTACGCATGTACACTACAATTGGGCGTTTGCCCATTCAGTTCGCCACAATAATGACAACTTTATTTGTAGGTGCTCAGTGGGCAAAAGATGTCAAGTTAAGCTCCAGTATTTAGGTGCTCTTGTAATTGAGTTTCTGAAATAGGAGCATAAGATTCCTTTTATTTTGAATTGTATTTACCTGAGTGAAAGATTGGATTTGAAAGCACATAGATATGGGAAAATCCCTGAGAGAAATACTAATGCTTCAGGACAATGACTCTTTTTTCATTTTACCACAAAATCCAATCAACGTTTGAAAATAATTGTTTAGATCTTTAAATCCAAATGATAAAAGTACAGGTAAACTGTCTGTACAGTCTTTGAATCCTAAAGAATCTGTGGTTGGATTTTTGAAGGTAAACAGAGACTTTTTTCTTTAAAGTATCATTCCTTTTCAGTTCACGTTTATGAATGGAGAGAAGTATGATTTTCATTTGTAATTCAATCACTTATTATTCTACTTGTTATACAGGTCATTCTTTCAAAAACCTCTTTTGAAATAACAGATGATGTAGTCTAGAGTTTGTTGCTTTTTCATATTTTTTAGATGAACATATTACCTCAAAATGTCATTTCCTTTGGAGAGACATGAGAAAATGTGGAGAGAACTGGAGAATGCTTAAGTTATTTCTTTAAAATTACAAGTTTTATGTTGATTAAATACAATATTTATACACACACTGAACATATACAAAAAGACAAAAACAAGTAAAATATAACTAAGAATTCAATAAAAACTGCTTTGAAAATTCTTTTTTTAAATATGTGTGGAATACTTAGGTTACAAATTAGGTTAGAATTTGTAAAAGAAAATTTGTTTGGTATACTTTTTACCAAGGAAATTTTATTAATTTAGTTTAGTTTTATCTGTGACCTGTATGAACAGGAGTTATATTTTAGAAGATAAAATTGGACTTAGCTGCCTTCAGTTTAAGAAATTCAAAATTTTGCATCCCTAGTGTTCTGTATACCTTTATGCATGTACAGTACGGCCATACCTCAAACTACAATCTTACTTTCTATGGAATAAGTATTCATAACAATGTAAAGAAAAATACAGACAAATATGAAAAAAACAAATAAACTCCATATGTGTAGAAAATCATTTAACACCCAGTGGCAACTTTCACTGTGATAATCTTGATTGATGACTCCTATAGCTGTCTGGTAGGAAACATGTCACTACAATTTATGACAGTTTTGAATAGATGTATCAAGGAGTTTGTGCATCATATTTAATTTAGTGTGATTGGGAAGAGACAGTGACTATTAATTTGACTGGTTGGGGCTGTCTAGGTCCTAATATTAAGGCCAACATAGTAAGAATTTCTTCCAATTTGTAACTGCTTAAACTGCCATTATTGACATTCATCTCTTGCCTTTTTCACAAAACATAGTGTAAAGTGATATTTTTTTTATTCCTTACACAGCAGATTCTTGCAATTATATATCAGTTACTTTCTCTCTCATTGCTTAATTTGTAATATTGTAATTTTGACATTGCTATTCAATTCCTCTTCTCACTCTGGGTAAATAAAGATGCAAAAAAGGTGTTGTCCAAGATGTGTACTTCCAGGCTGATTGTTTCTGTTTTGGTCCTTAGTAACCAACATGACAAAAAACAGGTCCCACTGCAGTCTCTACCCACCATTACCAAGGCAGTCTGTGAGATCATTGAGGATTAAACTGGCACAAACCTATAATCTCCAGGATATTGAAATCCTTCTTCATGGAGAGTTTTACAGGTTGAGCCACTTGGAAACTTTACGCACGCAGTATTAAGTATTTACAAAACATTGTATAAAATACCAGTTGTCACTAGTGCAGGGAATTATTGTTGAGCAAAATATAACAGTGAAGACTAAAGAGTTAAAGCCCTGACAGCAAGATATTTCACATCCAAACTCTAGAGAACTTTGTTCATGAAAGAACTGGGTCATAATGTACACTCCCAGGATTTTGTGTTGCAAGCATATAAATCCTCTGAGCCTTGTATGAGAAGGCTTGCATGTGAAGTATGTTGAGCTCTATTCTGTCTACAGGCTCCTGACAGTATACAACTCTGATTAGATAGAATACTTCAGAGAAGGTGATGTTCAGGGAGAGACAGGTTGCTTTGAAAGGGCTGTTTTTGAGATCTTGTTTACAAAACAGGGTATTTTGTTCAGCTGGTCCCCAAACGATCATTAAAAACCTACTTAAATCAGAAAATCCAGACAGCAGGATATCACTGTGGAATGTCCAATCAGAGCAGCTTTTATTGGGACCCACAAAATAACCGGCAAGCTCATTAAGATAACACAGAAATATGCAAGGGCTCGCTGTCATCCCAGATCGATTCAATTGGGTTCATTTCATCTCCTTTGTTTGATCCATTGGAGCCAGATGGCAAAACAAAAGCAGCTGTCGCAAGTGCTTAAGTAGCATCTTTGATTATGTAAATAGCTCCACATTTCTTTCATATGAGCTTGCACAGGTGTGACATAAATTATCTCTGAGGAAAGTGTGAAACCAGGAAAGAAAATGTCCTTGTTAATACCACATTTTAACCATTTAGCTGCTCTGGATGAAAGTGCTTTTCACATAATGGATTATCTGCATTTATTATTAGCTATCTCATGGTTTTGTAAATTCCTGACAGGAAAACTTGCTGTAGCCCTCTCTCTAAAATTCAAAATCAAAATGACATTTTGTATACTTGTTTTAACGTTTCATTAATAGAAAAACACAAAGTCTTAATCATAATTCTAGCAAGCTCTCACTTCAAAACAATTTGCTTTCTATGGCTTGCTTCTGTCAACATATAATAGGTCATTTAAATTAAACAATACTAACTTTACTGCAAATTAACCTGTTTGAGTTATGACAATGTAAGTCTCAGGATGGCTGTTATGCAGTACATTGTCAGCAAAGGATTACAATGCCATGCAATGTCATTTGGAATTAGACTCTAGCCTTTTCTACTCACCACTGCATGCACTTTTCTCAAATGCAAATTTTGTATCTCACATAATCATTATTACTGTACAAACATGACTTTAAGACATAAAGAACTGCTGGAATATTTGTTTTAAAAATCTTCCAGCTACATAGTAAAAATTAAGCTGCTAGCAAACAATCAAGATACATGGCCGAATGGTCTTCTTTCATTTGAAAACTATGTAGTGTTCTAAAGGAAAACATTTCCCCAAATATAGGTAGGTAGGTCCCTTTTCAGGCCATAAAGGCCCATGGGCCACCATTTGTCCTCAACCATTCAACCCTGGAAGTGGAGGTGATGTGCTCAGCATCATACTCCAGCCAGCCTATTATCCCCTGGAAGACTAACCCCCAGTTCTCATTTGGAGAGCAGGCTGAATGGACCTGGGCGCTGTCTTGAAGGAATTAGAGCAAGCTACATCACTTGCCCCTACTTGGGATTGAACCTGAGACCTTCTGGTCAGGAGCCAGACCCTTGCCATCTGAGCTACCACAGCTCCTTTCCCAAATATAGCTTCAAAAATTATCAAGATTTTATAACCAGAACTAGGAATACACTTTAAGAGGCTCTAGAAACTCAAAAGCTACAAGTACTCTACTAACTTTCATTTACAGATATACGAGTATTTTAAAAACCTCTTGAGTTTAATCACCATAACATTGTCAAAACTGACCTTTCTTGGATTCATCCTCTTCAATTTCCTTCCCCTCTTCAACTGAGAAAAAAATAAAAACACAATTCAAAGTTAAAATCTGGTCTTCGTGGGGTGCTCTTCGTCCACAAAAGCACTTTGAAAGAGCGTAGGTTAAGTCCAGATGTTGCCAGTTCAAAGGGTAAATACTGTACACCTCTGCCTTCAGTGAAAAAGTGACTCGTTCAACTTTCTATGCCTCCGCGTTTTTATATCACTTCATTAAGGGTGCCTTTAATCAGTTCCAAAATCCCTAGGTAAACTTAAAAACAAAAGCAAATGTTAGCAAAGAAACTAAGAAAATAATTACATACTGGATGTTGGCATTTCCATTACTTAAGTTGTTAGTTTATCACTGACAATCATAATAAAAGAAAAAAAGCCCCAGTTTATCAGTGTTCTACTATTACCATCAGAAAAGGCAACTAGGTTTAGGGCTTAGACCTGTAGTTACATAGTTGAGATATGTTAATTTTTATTTATTTATTGTTTGAAGATTTTATGTATTTCAAATAAATACATGAAATAAAGAACAATATATATTTGCAAAAGGATGGCAGTGCAGTGGTTAGTATTGCTAACAGCGGGGCCTTGGATTCAATTCCCCACCCTGGGGCTCTATCTGCATGGAGTTTTTTTTATTCTCCACATGTGTTCATGTGGGTTTCCTCCAGGTGCTCCGGTTTCCTCCCACAGTCCAAAACATAGTTAATTAGCTTCTGGGAAAACTGGCCCTAGTTTTGAGTGTGTACGTGCCTGTGTGTTTGCCCTGCAATCGACTGTCGTCCTGTCTAGGGTGTAATCTATCTTGCGCCTGTAGATTGCCGGGACATGCTCTGGCTCCCCTGTGACTCTCAATTGGAAGAAACAATTAGAAAACGGATGGATGGATTTTTTGCAAAATTGTGATCTTTTCACATATAGGCTACACATTTACTTGTTTCTTAATACTGTACATTTTGGAGTCCATTTAAGCATCTGTTCAAAGATTGAAGGCTATTATCGCTGTATTGTTCTATTGCTGAATTATTTACTCAATGTTTTTGGTAAATAAATGGCCTAAAATATAAAATAAATGTTCCACCCTGCTGGAGAGAAAGCAATCACAATGCAACATTAACAAAACTACCCTAATGCTACATTTAATGGAGTTTTTAACAATGTTTGAGAGCAAGGACTAGCCCTATTACACCATGCTACATTAAGTATAAATACAAGAATCAAACATCTCTTTCCCATCACTGATCATTGTACATCTCTCCCCCTACCCCATCATCACCACTGTAGCAGTTCCTTGGTTCATTCCACCTATTACAGGGGTCTGATGGCCTTGTACTTACGACCAGGGTATAGCTCCCTCAGACAAGCATGTTAAAGCCAAATCTATATCTCAAATTGCTCATGCACAAAACTGTTCAATACTAGGTTAAGCCCAAAGCTATTGAACTCAGGCCTGCTCAAGTGGAAATATCATGATAAGGAAAATGTGGTAGTTCAGTAACCAGTCTCTTTAGCCTGGGGCCTCTGAAGTAGAAGATTGCTAAAAAGGATTAAATATAAACTGCAGAGTTGTAATGCAGAAAAAAAAGTTCAATGGAAGCTACGTTAAAACTGACTCATTTGTGACCCAAGCAAGATTTGAAATTTTGCCTCAAGAAAATGAATGTCATCCTAGAACAGCTGCTTTAGATACTCCTTTAAAGAACTAAATTTGTATCAGGCAGTCCTTCTAAGTCATTGTATCTTTTTCTCTGTGAAAGAACCTGCCAAACTGTGATATGAATAAAGTGCTGCACTTTATTTTACATATGCCACATTGTGTAAATGTTCCTACTGGGTTTTTGATATTATAAGGTTTCAGTTTGGTTTCAGCTTGTTTGGTACTCTATGGAGAGTCTGGTTATAAAAGAAACCAGCAACCCCTGCACCATGAAAGAATTTAAAGAATTAAAACTGAGATTTATTGTGATGAGTTACAAAAGTTTCATATGACTGAAGAAGCACACTGAATTTAAAGAATCCAAATTAAAAAAAAAACACTCAAAATCTATTAAAAACAATGTTTACATCAGTTACACGTACAGTATGTGAGTGCCTATTTAACATTCAATGAATATTTAAAGTCTATGGTCTTTATTTTCCCTGCAGGCAAACATCCTGAACAATAGTAAATGAGTCATATAGGAAATTGACCCATAGGGACAAATAGGCCTAATGCAAGTCATCCTTTTTTGTACTCTAATTTGACGTTAGAAGCAGTATTAACAGAATAAAAAGGTCATTTAAAGATGGAAATACTATGCATTCTGAGCCTGGTGATCAATTTAATTTGTATAAATGTTTTCAAGAGAAGGAAAGCTTTCAAGCCTCCTCCCTGTTTCTATTATCTGGTGTAGAAATTTGGTATCATTTTGCTACCTGTTTTCACATCAGAAAAAAACAGCACACAAGTCTGATAAAACTGAACACCTCTGCAGGCAATATAAATGAGAACATGATTTTTTTTGTGGACAGGAACTCCTCAGACATCAAAAATGAAAATGGTTATTTTCTCTCTTCCTTTGCACACATTAATCTGCATTTCCTGCCATTCTACACATATAGCTACTTTATGTAATTTCCATTGCAAATAGTAAAGACAGCATGTACACTTTCACTTAGACTTATACCACATATTGAGGCCCATGAATTAATACCGAGGAAGTGTGATGTCTAAATAATTCCAAAGGTTTGCAATATGTGTTAGATGAATAAGAAAACAAAATATAGCTCATGGGAAAACATTTACTTAAAGGCTACGAAGTGTGGTTGCTAAGGGATCAGTGCATTCAATGCATTGAATTTCCAAAACCTGAGTGGAATGTATAAAAAGAAATTTTGCCTGTCCTCACAAAACATGGTTATGTGTTTGTGTACTGTGAGTTTGTGTACTGTATGTATACAGCATTACTATTCAGGTTATGCTCTGCAATACAAAAGTAATTCACAGATTTCTACAATCTAGTTTGCTGCATGCTCATAAGCTGAAAGCACACTGTATCCATTCTTCATACATGCTAAAACCTTTGAAGTACTGGAAATCTGTTAACTCATATTTGCTATTTCTGAGTTTTCTTCATAATGCCATGAAAGATTGTCTTAGAATGCAAAATTGTTGAAGGTGAATACATTCTGCAAGATTAAGAACCAGCAAGTATAGCCTCCAGATGTGATGGCCCCTGCAGTGGTTGGATCACTGTGCAACAGTAAGAAAACAAACTACTTCAAGTGGTACATTGAAAAGGTGAGCCCTATTCTAAAGGAAATGTATGGTGGCAACTGGTTACTTTGGCTTATGGCCAAACTGAATAACTGAAAAGAGTGCTTTTGGGTGACCTGGAAGTCAATGACATGCTATATGTGCTTATTCTAACAGTCAATCATCAGGAAGAAAATTATTCTAAACAGGGTATTTAAGGCAATTACAATTATTTTTTTTTCTCTGGGAAAGGTACAAATTCAAAACACAAAGTTTTATTGTGAATATGTAAGTAAAATGTAATTCATGTTTTGTTGTAATTATACAATTTCCTTAGATCATATTTCATTTTCCTCAATATAACATTTTGAAGCAAAAATCCATTGAAGCTAATACGTATTGGATTAAGGAGAGGCACAGTGCCAGCTCTTGCAATGAAACATTTTCTAATACTATAACTCTGCTAGTATACCTCCTCACTGACCTGAAAATCCTCTGCCTATTACTTTTGGGCCTCGACCAGTAGAGACTTCTGAAGTGGGACGAATTGTGTGGTGGTTTTATAATTCAAACTTATTTCCTCTGGGACCAGTGCTGAGACTACCAATTCAATTTCACTTGTTTCTTCAAGCAAAGCTGCATTCAGGCCTAAAGAAGGAGCAAAGACCGGACAATAGCAAGACATCCGAAATTCTACTCCCTAATATTGTGATATTATATTTAAGACAATTTGCTTGGATGATTTTTTAAATACACTGCACTGCACACTGCAAAAAACAGGTCATTAAGACTTAAGCCCACTGCCTTCTGTAACGCTCTTCAAAGTATTGTGTGACCATGACAATAATATTATCATTACAAAAAAAACACTTCTAGAGTATATACAAAAATAGAATAAATAAAAATCATTGGCCATTTGGAAAGATCTGTCCACTTGAAGACTGTTGCAACTATCTAGTATGCTCTCCGATTTGATTAGAATTCAAGCACAGTTTCCATTTACTAGTGAATCTTTGACTTAATGTCCACTCAGTGAAGTGAAACCATTCCCTCATATTTTGTTGTACTTTTAGTAAAACATAGCTATTAGGTTAGGTCTGTGTACTCTAGAATTAACTGGAATATTGTGGTTTCAAATCCCAAGTGGGGCACTGATGTTGAACTCTTGAGTCAAGAAAGTATTAATAGTGGTCACTTTGTATAAAAGCATCAGTGAGATTATTCATATTAGTTATATTAATTACATGTATTTTTATAATTATCTATTGTTATAACAACTTGTATTTACATGCAGTGGTTAGCATAGCACTGGTGTGGGTGTTTGTGTCTCAGTGTGCCCTGTGACGAACTGGTGTCCTGTCCAGAGTGTACCTGGGCTCGCACTCATTGCTTGTCGAGTTCCAGCTCCCTTGCAACCCTGAACTGGATTAAGTGGTTAGAAAATGGATGGATGGATTTGCATGCAGCAGACATAATCAACTTGTCTGTATACACATGACTGAGGCTGGAGTTAACAGTGTTCACTGCAGGCATGTTCCATTATACAGCCAACACTGAGTGAGAAAACCTCTAGATTATGCAAATATACTTGGCCAACCAGAAATCTATCACCCACTCCTACTAACAGCTCTGATTTGCACATTAACCATTATAATTTATTTGCCCATGTCCAAGCTATTAAGCCTTGCGTATGTCCGCTATTGCGGAAATGATGCCAAGCCATGGCAATGGTAGGTTTTCCATTTTGCCGCTGTGAACAGAGTAGCTCCTAATTTACCTCACATCTAACTACAGCGTCATCCTGCTTCATATCTGCAGCCTTCTGTCCATGGTTTGCCCTGATCCTGTTTCCATGGCCTTTTATCTTTTCTGACATTTCTTACACAGCACTTCATGGCCAGAGGCTACAGCAATCTCATTATTCCTTCATCTCCTCTAGCATACTCTAATCCAGATTTTACATTCTAGGTTTTCAGATGTGAATTCACTTTACCCATTTGCTCAGTTTAAGACCTGATGTTACAATGTTTTACAACCTGAACATATGAAATAGCACTGCATATACTTTATATGGAGGTTTCTCCTTACATGACCCTTATATGAAAAAGAAATGGACATGATTATTTTTAAATTATAAAGAAGCTAGACCATATTGTACTTTGCATATACTGTAAGAACAATTCACTGTACTTGAATTTTCCTACAATAGTATATTTTGTTTTACTTTTAGAATACTATCTAATCCTTATCGAACTGCACAGAGCGAAATCATATTGGATAAAACTCTTTTAAGTCCAGAAAACATAAGTTCACTCTGGCATGGAGTACACTGACAAAATGCCTCCTCTTCTACATTACATTGTGACAAGAGGTTCTGGCACTTCTGAAGGGGAATTTTTGACCATTCCTCAAGCCATAATTGCTCTAGGTCATGTAGACCATTTAGTTCTGTTTCAATCACAAATGTTTGATTGGATTTGAGCTCTGGAGACTGAGATGGCTAGTCGTATCATAATGTCCTTTTTTTAGCCAAAGTTGAGTTTCTTAGCAAAGGGAACCAGGTGATTGGCTAAAATGTCCAAGTATGTTTTGCAGTTCATGACTCCTACAATCTTAACAATCTTGTCAGAAGACAACTTTGTGAGGATTGCTAAAGGGTTACAATCTCTCGGAAAGGGTGCCATATTCAAATGGTATCAAATCATCAACATTTTGCAAGCTCTACCCAAGTCAGAAATGACGCAATGTAAAAGGGATCAGAATTGCTATACAGGCAGCTAGAAAATTCTTCAGGCACATATAGTAAGACATTAAAAGGCCATTCAAAGTCCCCTAATCTGTAAACTTCTGGTTACCTCAATAAACTGAAAACAGTGAAGACTCCAGAGTTAAAAGGTGAGCTAAGCGACTACAATTTTTCAATCACAAATATTTGGTTCCTGTATCATTCTACTCAATGTTGTGTCACTTTAGATAGATAGACACTCCATTGGAAACAAATTATAACAGGAAAAATGAGTTACCTCACTCTAGACTAGTTTTCAGCTCTATTCCCGTACCACATAAGCTTTGAGCGCTAAAAGTCTACTTCAATCTGTCTGTCCCAATGAACTCCATTAAAAGATAAGACAGCTTAAATTAGGTTGCACTTCTCTATTTGTTATAGCTATGCCTTTCTTGGTAAACCAACTGACATTTTATATTTATTTTTATCAAAACAACATCTCTATATACTTTGAGCAAAGAAAATGTATCATGAAGCAAATGACACCTACATCAGAAGAGATGAAAAATCGGTTTCTGACACAATTTTGCAGGTTATGTTCAGGGAAATACTAACTCTAAATTTTCAGACCATAAATCCAGATGGCTTGTCATTGCTGGAAGAGACTCTTTCTCTATTCGGATGCTGCCTCACTGCTAGAAGGATTATAACCAGTTTAAGCTTATGGTGTTCAATTCAATTGAAGTGTTATACTGTAAATTCTTCAAATTTCATACAATTTACAGAAAAAAAATGTTTACTGTTTGGTTACATTATTTAATATTGTCAGTTCTTAGTGTTGTGATGTCTTCATTCATTTATCTTGTATCTAAAGCTTCATTAAAGCAGCAAACAATTTGATAAGCTATTTTGTGAATCAATGCACAATGATGTAAAATAGGCTATATTATATTTATTAAAACATTTCCATAATTTTAATACTAAAACATCCATTCAAATTATGCATTATTAAGTAAATGCAGAGCTGTGATAACAATTCCACTCCCCACTGCTAGAAAGAGGGTTGTCATCACCTTGTGCTGCCTTATTGTTTTGTTTTTTTTTTGCTTCATCAAGAGTTGTCAGGATCCCATTCTTTCTAACTACTTGTTTCAGGAAAAAGTTCAGAGAACCATTGACCGAAGACATCATTGAGATCTTCCAAATGCTTCTTCCAATTGTCAACACCTTCTCTCTCTCCTTTCATCTCCAAATTCTTCTAGAGTTAGTTTTCACTGAGACTGACTGATTGACTAGAAAAGACCAACTCTAAATTTCTAAATTTTCAAGACCATGAATACAGATGGCTTGTCATTGCTGAAAGAGACACTTTCTTTAATTTTCAGCCATGATAATTGTAGATGATAATGATGGATGATCTTTGCCTTGTCTTTCTTCCACGTGTTCTTCATACCATGGATCAGCTTTGAACCTGTGCCTTGACTCAGTGATTTTCTCTCTTTGAGTTGCTTGTGGATTTCATTCTTAACTAGACAGTCTTAAGAATTAGTGTCACTTCACAGTCGTTGCTGACAGTGTATTTCAGGGCATCTCAAGTAATACTGACCCTTTGCTGTTTGCATTCGTTGAAATCTGTTGGTCTTTCCTTTAAGTACATGAGGTTTTTCCAAGAGATCTCATTTGATTAATTCCTTCAGTCATAAGATCAGAAGAATATAAGAGTATAATCAACAACAGTCATTCTGTCCATCTAGCTTGATGAACAGTAAAGGTTTGAGTAACTAATTTAAGGATCAATTTAATAAAAAAAGATGGGATATCAACTTCAACATATTTATTTGAATAACTTATTTCAGACTCCCACAATGGTTTGTGTACAAAAAGTACCTTCTGTTCTCAGTTTTAAATGCACTTCCCCATTATTTCCACATGGTTTGTTTTTCATAGCTAATTTTGAAGTAGTTTATTAGGTTGACTTTGTAAATGCCTTTGAGAAATTGAATACTTGAAAACAGGTCTTTTAGCTTGTTAGTGGAAGACTTCCCATTTATGTATCTGGACTATTTCCAGAGCAGCAATGCTTTTTGTATCATTAACACATCATTATTATTATTATACACTATTCTAAACATGATCTTATTTGTGCATTGTTCATTGTTTTTCAAGCTCAAGTGTTTCTGTTGTTATAGACTGAGAGCCATTAAAAACAAAACAAATGAGTACTGCAGCCAATATCATTTATAGTAGTTTTAATGCCTCTTCTTGTTTTTATTTGCTATTTACATGCAACACCCTGTACTTATCCGCATTAAAAGTCATCATCAAGGTGTTAAATCCTTAATTACGGCTAATTATTTTTAGCAGTGTTTGCGAAACCTGTCATTTCTATATTAAGTCACTCCAATTTCACTACCTCTTTTTCTGAACCTTGTTTGCTACAGCATCTACTAACCAATTCTAAATCCAAGTATATGCATTACCCAGAACACCCACTGTGTTTTTTTAGAATTAATCTTTTTTGAGTAAGTTTATCACACGTCTGGGAAAATATTGTACATATATATACAGTATATTACAGTATATATGTTATATACATATATAATGTATGAATTATTTTTTTTAGTCTAAGAATTTAGTTAAGCAAGACCTAAATATTCTAAATCCGCACAGACTATCTCTTTTATTGTATCTATTTTATTGTTATACAAATGAGTTTAGTTTGGTTATCACTTGAGTATGGTTTTTTTTTTTTATTGTGGATCACCCAGTATGGAAACATTTCTATATCTGAGAAATATGGTTTGTGAAGTGGCATTCATCTTGTTTTTTAACCAGGGTCATTTTTAATCAGCCATCTCAATTATTAAACATCCCACCCACACTTTTGTCCATATTATTTTTTGCCAGAGCAAGAATTACGTTTCCGTTTTCAGAGAGAAAAACTAAACACCAGAGTTCCTACAGTGACATACTTACTACTGTAGATTAGTTTTAAACAGCTTTCATTTTCAATTTATAGTTTGAGAACTGAGTTAAGACTTTGCATCTCTTAAGATTCTGGATTTATTTAAAAATCTCTGGGTGCTCAGCAGTGAACATCTGACCTTTAATTAAATGTCTTTCCTACACTGAGGTTACCTAATTACAACACTGCTAGCTTTCACAGCATCCTTTCAGCTTGAGCTAGCCATCTCTTTTTAAAGTAGACCCCCATACCATCACTACCATCCAAAGTCATTCTATGCAGTTAATTATGACATAGAAACTTTAAAAACTATCATACTGCAGCAAAACCTACCCCGATACACTGCCAGCATACAAAGTACACTTAGTTTTTTTTTTATTTTGCCAGTCTCATTTTACTCATTTTACAGTCCCTACTTTTTTCAGATTATCATATGCAGTTTTTTTGTCCTATAGGATAAATATGGATATTCAAGACACATGTATCCATTGTATTTAAAAACACATACTTAATCATGAGGATGAATATATAAAAAAAGCATTCTGTTTAAAATCTTATTTGTACCTGGCTTTAATGATTGATACTCTTGATTCCAATATTCCTCAACTAACCCTGCTACTATGTAATATGATGATACAGCACATCTTATTAAGTCTGGAGAAGAAGCCTGAAATAATTGAAAGGCTTAAAGGGGCAAGAGTACTACAGTGCTTGCTAATGAGGACGACACTCATGAACCATTCGCCAATCAGGCAGAGTAAGAGATATGAGGTCCTGTGGCAGCGTGTTCACCCAAGCTAAACATTCAAAGAAAGAAGGATGTCGGTAAGACGAATAGATGTTAGCAAAAGTAAATCGAATTCAGATAAAGTCAAGATTCATTTCTTTCAGTGACAATTACAAGACAACGAGTCTTTTTTTTAAGTTGCTTGATAGGAATTCCAAACATAAGTCAATCTTTTCACAAGGAGCTGTATTTGAATGAAATCACAGAACCAGGTGTAGTCACAGAATAATACAGTATTAGGTTTAAATCTTGAAGTGCTGCTGTTTGCTGAAGTAATTTTAGTGGATCCATACTGAAAAAATTGAGTATTTAAATATGGATTTGAATTGATAAAAAACATAATCAGACCTATTTTTATATTAAATAAACATAAAATCAATCCTCTTGTACAAAATTACTGTACTTGATTTAATGTAATACCAACAATGTTAGAGGCAGCAAAGAGAAGTGAGCATATGATAAGAAGCGGTCTAACTACATTTTATCAGCAGCGTAAGGGCACTGGTGGTGAAACCGAAGAAATATATTCTACCAACACAGAGACAGAATTTGAAATAACAGTTTCCAAATCATGAATGTCCTGAAAAAACATGTCTAAAAACCATTGTTTCTGTTCAGCATTTTACATTTCTGGTGCTTCTGCTTCACCTTATCCCAAAATATCCATTAGTTTTCCTCCATTACTGTACCTGCTTCTCCCTCCTTGCAGCTTTCATTGATCTTCTTCTTGCCAATATAAGCCAAGGCGATAAGCAGTCCAAAAAGGCAGACTGCCAGGCCCACAGTCACCCACAGAGCCACTGGTGGGAATCCCTTGTTTAGTCCTGCTATGGTAGAGAAAAGAGAAAGGTTGCCATGGAAGTCAAACACAGAATGATAGCATTTCACTCAGCTATTTTCAATATCACATTTTTTGTATTTAATCATTGTGCCAAATTGTAATCCATAGACAATGAAACAAGTATGTTAACCATAATTTTATGCATCAATAAAAGTTTGTTGTTATTTTTAAGACCACTGTAAACCACAGCACATTTCCCCAGCTGTGCAAGTTCTTTCTATATAACCCAAAATTATTTGAAATGTTTATTCTGGATTAATCTTTTGCAGTGCATTACGAATCTGCTGTGTAACACGTGTAATCAGATACGGTCATACAATTCTGAAATAGAAGATGATAATGTTTAACACACTAGTGGATTTAGCTCAGCTATAAACTGTTATACTTGTTTAGCAAATAACTTTGCATTCATTTGCTATCAATGTTATAGTGTTAATTAACCATAGCTAAATACAGACGTTTTGTTTTCAACACAATTAAGTTAGCATAGTTTATCGTGTACAGTACAGACGGAAAAGCGGTCAGGTAATTTTTATGGTGGCAAGCACACACCTAGGGCTCTCTTGCTATTTGAAACTAGTCCATAAGAGAAAAAGATTAAACCACAAGGGTGATGACAGGTTAACAAAATGAAACTGCCAAAACAATGGGACAGTGAAACAAAAGAACATTAAGACTCCCATTCTCCCTGGGGCTTTAAAGTGCATGCTACAGTAGACCCAGGTTTTCTAAAACAAACAGGCCTCCAAAACAGCACCACAAACAAAGAGGTAATTGAAAAAAGTAAGACTCAAGATGATCAATGTTGGCAAACATCTATAAAATCCAAGCAAAGACTGGAAAGAAAATTCACTTTATATTACTAAGCCAGATGAGGCCAATATGTGCTGTTGAAAAAGCACAGCACTTTTTTATCTCAAAATGAAACTGGTACTTATTTCACATAGGAATTGTTACTGCAAAGAAGAAATATGACAGTAGTGTAACTAGAATATTTTCACAATTATCGTTTTTGCAGAGGTCTTAGAATATAAGTGAGCCAGAGGTTTCAGAACATAAGCAGTATTTTAATAATTACTGTCATCAACATTATTTGATTTTTAAAAGAGTTCTATTGTTACAAGAGTGATTTCTCAGCAATAAGCACAAGTTTAAATAAATTTAACATGAACTGAATTATTTCAGAATACCAGAGTACAATAACTGCATTAAAATGTATTTGCCAAAATACTAAATTTATTTTGAAGTTTTAAAACAATTTCCTTTGTTGGGAAATGAAAATGAAATAGGCAAATTAAAAGCATTATCAACTCATGTATTGCTACATACTTTTTAGGTATTCAATAGTGCAGAAATATGAACAGATTAAATAATGACACTGCTGAGTGAGGAACACATTTATATTTAGGTTATTAGAAAATACATCATTAAAAATTCTAAATATAAATACACTTTATTCGTCAAGGATCATTAAAGTGCTACTGTATATAGCTTGTGCCAAGCTCTCACAACCATTTCTGTAAAGAACTGTACCCTTTTCTTGTCTTATATGCATTTCCCCTTATTTTCCACTTGTGTCCTCTATTTAAAGTTTCTCTAGTGATCCATTCGTTTGACTTTGTTGATATATTTGTGGTTTTTATTTTCATTTGTACACAGCATTATAACTGTTTGATATGAATCATATGCTTTTGTCTCATGATAACCATTATATCCTAAAAGATAGTTTTTTTTATTCTCCTTGTTTAGTGGATAAAACTAATGTCTGTATATGAACCTGAATATTTTCAGTGGTAGTTTCTTCAAGATCAGCTTACCCAATCCTATATTTATAGTTCACCTGCATATACTACTATGCACTTGTTTATATAGTGTCACCTTTTTAGGTGTTTTCTCCAGTATAATGTCTCTAAACCTGTTATAATTTCTTGTATTTGTTCTATAGTACTTACTACTCCTTCAGTTTTCAGTTATCTGCAAATTTGACAAACTTAACATACTCTAGATCTATAAAATTAGGAAAAGCATCAGCATATCTAAAAAACATGGAAAGCTTTTGTCATGGCAAATACCAATACAAACCACACAAATAGTCATATGAATTGCTATGAATTTCAATAACAGTTACCCCTTTTTGACAATTAAATTCACCTGCAATTGGCAACCACAAGAAAGGTGAAGTTGTGGTTGCAGTTTATTACTAAACGAAATTAGTAACTATATTAGCAACTGACTTCCAATCTGCCTATCAGAGACTTAGCTCTGCCTCTCATAACTAATATGACATTTTCACATAACTCTGATATAAATCCCTTTTATTCTCTGTCTTGTATGTCTGGCAAGGGGGGAAAGAGTTAAGTTTGTGTGCATTTCCCTGGTCCCATGGGCCAGGCTGATAAAGATAAATGCCATTGCTGGCTATCATTTCTCCAGTAAACCCCCCGGCCATGAGATTGTGTTTTTCTTTCTTTTGCTTGATGATGTGATTTTGTTTTTTTCAAAAATAGATTTGTCACTAATGGCTCTTTTTCCAACCTCCTCCTTCTCTCAGACCTCTCTCTCAATCACTTTCTGCTGGGGGGGGGGGAGAGGGGGGAGAGACAGGCAAAGGGGCAGCAGGGGGGGTAGCCTGATATGGAGCTGCAGTAAAACAAGAGTGTCTGCAGGATATGAATCATAAGGCTGAAGTTTAAGCTTTGTGAATCTGTGAGAAACCACGGTAGCACGCTCCCTCAACCTTACTTGAACTTTTTTCCTCTTTTTCAGCACCTTCACTGGCTTTCCTGTTGTGAGCAGCTAACTACCCCAGCAGGTACCCCTTCTCTATCTCTTTGTCACAGTGAGGAATAAACCTAAGTTCTGTTGATGTACTGTAGCAGATGTAATTTTTTTTCTTTTTGTTTTTGATTTAGAGGCAAGTTAAGTTTCACCAGTGCAATACTGGAATTTGGAATAACATCTAAAGGTCCTGTTCTAACAGCAGAATAATCCTTACAGTTTTATAGTGTTTTTCTGGACACCTAACTCAAAGCGCTTTACAGGTAATAGGGACACTCCTCCCCTCCACCACCAATGTGTAGCTCACACCTGGATGATGCAAATGGCTGCCAAAGTGCACCAGTACCCTCACCACACATCTGTGGGTAGGAGAAGAGAGTAATGAAGCCAAATCATAGATGGGGAATTTTAGGAGGCCAGATCTGGTAAAGGCCAGAGGGGAAAACTGGGAAAAAATAGCAGGATTAAGGAGATGCATTACAAAGTGTTTAAGGAATTAAACTTAAGAAAACACAACAAAACCACATTGTAAAAAAATACAAAACTGCTTTTGTGCAAAGTATTTCGATAGGAAAACTTCAGTTTTAAGAAATTAATTAATTTGTTATTTCTCAAAAACTATTTTGATGCATCAAAATACATGGATCAAAATTACTTTTGCTAAACTGTAAAAAAAGTTCACTTTGATATTCTAAAATGTTTTAATATCAATTTTAAGGTTTACTCTCAACTCAAAGGTATCACCCTCTAGTGCTTAAAAGCCACCGGATTTCTCTCCACTCAAGCTAATGCGTCAAACCAACTGCTTTCATTAAAATCTAATAATTTAGTCAAGGACTCAATAAAGGCTGAAGCTCTACATGTTTTACAAATGGAGGGCTTTTAGTGTACACAAAAGAAACACTTCCTATAACACATTAACATGATAAATTTGTGTATTTATTTGTGTAGAAGATCCCTGCTTCGGGATGGCCACTGAGGACCTTAACACATGAAAACACTCCACACTCAATATATGAAATGAAAGTCAATGCTGAAACCTAGCTTTAAGCAAGCATTCAAGCAAAACAAAACAAGCAAAAAGCTCCTCAAGTGAGAACATCATGTTAGACTTACAAAGAGCTGGTCTGCAGAGCCAGCCCACATAATATGGTTTCCTGGGTTAGAAACAGATATGAACAAATAATGTTACAAAATAAACTAAAGCACTTCTTACCTCAACCAATCTACTGACAACCAAGTGAGCCAAAGGCACCTTGTATATCCAAACACACACCTAGGTGCAAATCCCCACATTTCAGAAAATTAACATAACATTATTTACAAGAAAACTCTTTGACCAACTCTTTGGTGACCTCAAGTGGCAGCTCCATGGTCACTACAACCCCAGTTTAACTTGACAAAATCATCTGCCACATTGAGGAAATTTATCATCCTTATTCTATTGTCTACTTTGCAATGCCTTCTATTGTTTAAATTGTGCAGTTTCATAATTCTCTACCTTCTAACATACAGTTACCTTCATGTTCCTGGGCTTTATGCAACTCAGCTCTACTTTGTCATAGTGTAAAACCAGAACTAAGGTAAGGTCTGACCTGACAAAAAGAAAGATACACTTTGTGATGTTCCTAATGTGCTTCAAATGACAACACAGCGTCAAATGGAATATCAAGATCTCTAGCTTCCATGAAGAATTTGACTGAAACAAAAGCAGCACTGAAATCACCAACTTTGTAAAGCTGATGTTGAAAGTCTGTGAGCATAAGCTTAAGTACAGTATGGACAGCATTTAGCTTAAGGAAGTTCTGTTTTCTTTCCACATTTTCATCCCATAAAGGGCACAAAATGCAGAAGTAGTATCTGATTTGGTCTGTGGGTATCTTTGAGCATCATCAACATAACAGTGAAATGCATGTTCATTACAGAATAATTTGTTATAATAATGTAACAAAGAAGCAACATAATATAATAATAATAATAAACTTTATATTATATAGCAACTTTAAAGGTGGCTTCTCAAAGCGCTTTACAGAATGACAACTACAATAAATAAAAGAATACACAAGATAAAACACAATTACAATATACAGAGTAGACCGTGGATGGTGGTACTAAGAAGAGCAGAGGGGTGAAGAATGGAACCAGTTAAGTAAAGGTTTTTCTGAAGAAGAGTTTAGAGAAGGTGACTCTCTGATATCCTCGGGCAGAGAGTTCCAGAGCTTGGGGGCATAACAGGAGAAGGCCCTGTCACCCATACAATGTAGACGGGCTTGGGGGACAGTTAGGAGACCAGAATTAGAAGAGCGAAGGTTGCGAGGTGGGGAGCAGGGCGATAATAGCTCAGACAGGTACTGAGGTACCAAGCCATGCAGAGCCTTATAGGTGAGCATGAGGATTTTAAAGTCCACATGGAATTTGACAGGAAGCCAGTGCAAGGACTCCAGGATAGGAGTAATTTGATCACTTGCACTACACCTGATCAGGACCTTGGCTGCTGAATTCTGGACATACTGCAGTTTGTTCTAAGTAGATTTAGATACCCCAGCGAGTAGAGCATTATAGTAGTCAGTTCGAGAGAACACAAATGTGTTGATCAACTTTTCAGCCATAGTTAGTGATAGCATAGGGCGATATTTCTGAGGTGAAAAAAAGATGTTTTGACCATATGCTGCACATGTGGGTCAAATGTTAAGCCAGAATTGAAAAATAAATATTAAAGGTCCCAACTTTCCACCATAGAACCCTCTGAGTAAGCAGGACAACATGAGATTTAAAACAGCCAGATAGGAGCCATACTAACAGGAGGAAGTACCAGTGATCCCACACAATTTTGCATGTGATTCAGCAGGATGCTGTGATTGACATTATCACTTGTCCAGAAAGAGAAGAATATTAAATGACCCAATGTCAAAAGCCATCAGCAAATCATTAACTACCTTAAAAAGCACTGCTTCAATGCTGTCTCTCACGAAACCCCAACTAAAAAGGTTCAAAGAACTCATTAGATGTAAAATGAGATTGTAATTGAGCTGCCAATGCCCGTTTCACAAAATGTGAGAGAATAGGCAAACTAGAAACTGTAGTTGTTAAGTAATTGGGGGTCCAGGACAGTTTTCTTTTAACTCAGGTGTGACAGAAACAGACTACATTTCTGTTGTGGGGTTTACATAGCCCCATAGAGCACATACTGTACAGTACGGGCCCAGTTACAGGGAAAGGAAAACACACCCATTTCATACCAAATCAGGGAACTTGAAGAGCACACTCTTTCATGACCTGACAGAACTAGACCAAAGTGTTAAACAGGAACTATACTGGATACTATACCATATCAAATCCAAGTATTATCCAATGCATGGGGTAATGGGACTAAAAACCAGTACAAATGTGCAAAAATGTGTGTGTCTACTTTCAATAAAATAATAAATTCACAGTCACTTTCATTTTATTCTGGCAGGGCACTGTATATACCATCTATACAACTATAAATAGTCATCATTTGACTTTTTGTTCACAATATATTAGAGCAAACAGATGTCAACTCATGGCAAATGACAGTAAAGGGAAAATGGCTATAGACAATCATGCAATGGAATTGTTCAATATAAAATCTCAGTGTTAAGGTGGAAACAACTGGACAGAAGAGATCTGCATACAAAAGACATCATGCTGCATGACAGGTGTGCACTAAGAAAATCAGAATTAATCAGGCTTATGTCCCGATTAAGATGTGTGGGGAAACCACAACCAAAATTTAGAGTATATAACGTCTTCCAGACATTTTAAAGGAATAACATCTGTGCAAATACAAAAATTGCAGTAAGCTTTACAATGCCTGGAAGCCTTGTTAAAACTGTTCTGTGCCACACAGACGTTGCAGAAAACACTCATGGCCTGTATAATTATGCACACAGCACAGTGTTAGGATCACTTTCAAGTGACTGATGGAGAACAGTATGCTGTGACTAATGAGTCCTAGGTGTGTAATCTGTGAGCGTTTGTAATTGGATCTTATTATTTCATGAGAGTATCTCTAGGGAAACAACTGAAGTAAAAACTAGTATAGTATCTCAAGAGTGTCATTAAGGTAAAAATATATTTTAATGAGAGAGGCTGCGCACTAAGACAGTGGGATATACCCAAAAAACATAAGATCATTCTAATTTAATCAAACCCCACAAAGCTATTGTATTGTTTAATTCCCATTAGATATCATGAGAAGGTTTATGTAAATGAACCTTTGCCTTTTTCCATAAGGTAGAAGATGATGGAACTTAATAGGTATACCATAATAGGTTATTTATATTCTTTCCTGGTGCAAATCTTTCAATTATTTTTTAAAGTGCTTTTATACTTTAAACTCCGCATTTTAAACACTTACAAACAGGACTCCTTGTGTGAGAGACTTGCCTGGAATCTCAGCATTCAGTCCAGTCAATTTAGCTTAAAAGATGGAGTTAATTAAATATAACAAGCTTCTGTCAGACAACAAGTACTGCCATAGCTTTTTATAGCATA
Organism: Atractosteus spatula; assembly: GCF_055471065.1. NCBI lineage: Eukaryota > Metazoa > Chordata > Actinopteri > Semionotiformes > Lepisosteidae > Atractosteus > Atractosteus spatula. The sequence goes on from NC_142712.1 coordinate 54,117,582, forward strand.
GCATAGATTATAAGAGTGTCATTCTTCTTATGGCACTCTATACAGTAGGTATAGATCAGGGGTCTCCAACCCTGGACCTGGACAGCCCCAGTCCAGTTATTCTTATACTGTAGGTCACCCTAAATCACCTGTTATTCAAAAATTAATAAATTAGGAACATCTCCTTAAACAATTGACCAAGGACGAGAATTTTACTGTTATTGGTGTTTGAGTTGAGCAAAATAAAAAACTATCACAGTTATAAAATGGTTCTGAGATATTTGGGCAAAGGAATAAAGTTTGTTATTAACACTACAGAATATTAATCTGTATGTACTGTTATTAAGGGCATCAGATGTTTTATTTTCAATAAAGGTAATTTCTGAGACACAACTTGAAATATGTGATTTTCTTTTTTCAAACATGGAGCAGACTATGGAGCATTATATCACGCTTAAAAAGTATGAAATGTTACTGAGATTAAACTAGAATACACAATTTCACCATGACTATGTGAAATGTCATTATTGGCTAATTATTTGATATTCATATTTGTTTAATAAACTACAAATCTAATTGTAATGTACACTATTATTGTTAGAGAGCATCGCTGTTCCTCAAAGCTCATGATAATTACGAAGGCTTTTTCTCTGATTTATTGAAGTTCAGTTCAAGCAATCTGTAACTCCCCAAAAAAGAAAAGCTCTAAAAATGCAAGGTCTTGGATATTTTATTATTTACCAAAACCAATGGTCAAGTTCAATTTAACAAAGTAATAAATAGATTGATGTCACACTTGTCCTTTCTATGTAAAATTACTTGCAGTAAATCAGTGTCTGGCAGGAATTAAGAGGCCAATGGACACCCAATCATTGCTGCATGGCAAATCGTAACCAGCAATAACATTGCCCTCCCATTGAAAAGTCACACAGATTCCTGAAAGGACAAGGTCTAAACTGTCAACAGACTACAATTAAACATTTTCCCAGCATGGGCACAGGGGTCCTTGCTGTGAGCAGAAATGTAAAGACACACTTTAAAATTTCAAACTGGGATTATAAAATAAAAAAGATAGCAACGTAGTCCAGCATTATGAATAGTGGATTTATTATTAAAGTGTCATGCAACTCTAAAAAGAAGATTGTAAATCTCCCTTAAATTGAACTGCACTGTTGTCTTAAAGACATACCGTATTACTCTCTACAGAGGCAACTGAATCTTAACAGAGTAATGTGCTAATGTCTTTGCCTTTCAATTTATGTACAAGTGATTCAGTATGCAAAAACACACAAATGCAGCTGTACTTTTCACCACATCTGGGATAAGAGAGGAAAAGGCAAATATGTAGAGGGTTTAATGATTGAAGTATTAAGTGTTGGACCTGATATTGGAGTCCATAAATTAGTTGTATACCTAACCAACCGGAATGTCAGAAAAAAATAAATTTACAAAATCTGAATTATAAATTATGTCAGTATTTTTATGCACAGGGATTTTCAATGAAGTGTTCCTCAGCAAGTTCAGAGAAATACCTTATTGGTATGCTATGTTTGACCACTTTGGAAGCAACTGATAACATCCTCCAGACTATTAAACGCTACTATTATCCTCAACTCAACTCAGGACCATAATCATCTCTAAAAATCAATCAGGTGATCCATGTATTAAATGAGTCAAGAAACAAGACTAATACAATCAGTATCTCATGAAGAAAAAAGTAACAAGTAAGTCTTTTCAGCAGGGAATAATCCTATTACTTGTTCGATCACAGAAGACTATATCTTTAAAGAATGGGGTAAAGAAGAGAAACAGCAAAACTATCTTATATTAGTACCAGGGAATGCTTGTTTTGTCTCCCCTTATTATATTTATATAATATGCTTTTATATAATGGACAAAAAGGGTAAATTCTGATCATTCCTTTCACTTATGGAAAATGAGAACATCCATCTTTAGAGGATTTCAGTTTGCAATTTGAGCGGAAATAACTGTTTAAATAAAACACGTTAATGAGTAAGATGTTCAGCAAGCCGCGGCTTTAAGCCAGACAGGTTTCATGAGCCATAAAACTACATGATACTTTTAAGTATGTTTTGTAATAAAAACCTGTTTACAATGGACGGATCGCAATACATTTCACTAAAATAACAGTTTCAGGGTAGGCCACAAGCTGTTTACGTAGCACTAAAACATGACCAAACAACCTTATTAGTCTGTACCTGTAGAAGGATTTAATTGAGAGTTAATATGATTTTCTTTCCAGAGTAAAAGGCCCCTGTAGGATGTATAATTAAGTGTGTATACTATTTAAAGCAAATATGCTTTGGGTGTTTTGATGTTTTTTGGTTGTGCTTATTTTTAATATCTAAAATTTCCTGAAGGGAAAACTGTTTCTATAATAATTGGCCTGGTGAGTCTAGTTGAGCAGACAGTTAATACCACTCAACATTTGGCTGCTCTAAAGTCTCTCTGCTCACATTACACAGCCCTAGAGTGCTAAAGTGGACTCAGAATGAGTCTGTATTAAAGGCACATTTGACGTTTCCTCGCTGACAGAGTCAATCACCTTTTCTTTCCTTTCAAAGAGACAGGCATTAAGATGTCTGACTGAAGCAAGCTATTGATTTTTTTTAACCAGCAGAAAACTTTGGACCAGTAAGTCACTAAAAACTCTTGCTCTCTAAATTTTTAATGAGCTTTAAAGCAGACTAGACTTGAGTTAAAGATTTGTAGACGGCGATCAGTAGTGACAGCTACAGGGAGTACTGGCAATTTGCTCTGTCAATTGTACATTAAGCTGAGTTAAAGACATACGTGTCTTCAGAATGGAAAGCCTAGGAGGCCCTGTTTGTGGAAGGCACAATGTAACTTTGCAAAGATTAAGGAATAAGTACATCTTCAGATACCACTTGGGAGATGTGCTGCAACATTTTGGCCCATTATTTCATCTTCAACTGGATTTCTTACTCAGAAATAAATAATTATGTTTCAAACAATGTTTCATCACTTTTCAACATTGCCTGTCACAGACATTGAGGAAAAAAGGCTAAATTCTAATCAGTACTGCATTAGATGCTCAGCATTTGGAGACAATTGTCAAACATTTTCTTAAAAAAATTAACATTGATAAAATAGTTTTCAATATAATTTGAATTCATGTGACTGTGTACATCTCGGTTTCAGTTACTTTCAATTATATTTTTTCACTTGTTTTAATTTTTTCTTTTCTATGTAACTCCAGACAACCTCAGACATAAATAGTCTCAACCATGATAGATGAAAAGATCCTTGTAAGATAACAATGACAACACTAATAATAATAAAAATAAAAATAATAATAATAGAAGACTCTGAAAGAATACTAAGAGAAACTTCATTATATAACAATGATGGAATCATTTCTGAAGTTGATAGAGAACGTTGGTTTTAGGTTATTGCTATATTTTATGTGACATTAAAATAATGAAAGGAAATTGCCTTCGTTTTTATATCCTCCAACTTAAACTGTAGTTCAGTTAATCCAATCCAATTCATAAAAATGATAAATTAATTAAATCATACTGTGTCTTTCATAATCACAAATCATTTTTTATAAGAGCCCAGGCCAAACCAAACTCAGCTGTACTTTCTTAAGTTTGCACACTAAGACTCTCAAGATAATATCTTTAGAAACCAGGAGAGGCAATACACACAAGGAGAAGACATCGATTAAGCAAAGGGGTCTGGCACAGAGTTGAAGTATGAATCCAGTAATGCTCCTTAGACAAATGTATTAGAGAACATCCATAGAACCGCCAGTCTTCTCAGCTGTAGAAACATGATTAAACCTTTTTCAAGTCAAATATATGGATATCAATCATAGATCAAGTCCAAGTTAAAAAAAACAGGCAAAAATCTTTTCTAGTTTGAGTTGCACTCAGTTTCTGCAGTTAGCAATGAATTAATTGGGATTATATCAGGCATTTATATAATCTCAAATATAGAGGCAAATTTATCTAAACGATAAAGAAAGTGTAATTACCATCACAATAAACTTTCATTCAATTTTATTTGAAGAAAAGTGACGCAATTTTTTCATTTCCCTTGATAATTTTACCTTGTCCTCTATAAGATGCCAGAAAGGAGAAAAAGATCTACATTGCCATGATCGATTTCACTCACTCATGAATTCAATAATGAATTGAAACGAAATTGATTTGGAATTATAGAAGCGGTCAAATAGATATATTAATAATATTACTGTGTGTATATTTGTCTGAGCCAATACAATGTAGTCTTTTAATTTGCACCTATATATAAGGAACTGAGGGATGGAATTAAATGTGTTTGATGAGATTAATAATTGAGTAGCAGCAACAGTTTATTTCCTTTTGGACACTTTTCTTTCCATAAACTCAGAACTCTATAATAAGCATAACATTTCCACACATCATGGAGACGAACGCAAATAAAAAGGACAAGCTACTACAAAAATATAACGGCAAGAATTGGGAGCAAGCCAGGATACACGCTGGACAGAATGCCAGTCCATCACGGGGCACACACGCAGACACAAACATGCGTATGCACAAACTTACGCCACTTCAAATTTTCTCAGAAGCCATCTGGAGGTACATTGTGAGGTAACTAGAGCCCCCAGAGTACACCTACGCAAACACGGGCAGAACATACAAACTCTACACAGATAGCACCACAGGTCCAGAACTGAACCCAGGGTCCCAGCGCTACCAGGCAGCAATGCTAAATACCATGCCACTGTGCCACAACTCCCCTTCTGTTACACAAAAAGACGTACATGTACTTAATATTTTTATTTTAAAGACAATGCTCATGTTTCCAACTATTGATTTTTCACATTGTTGAGCTTTACTACCATTTTTTAATCAAGATAGAAATAAGACAGATGTGTGCACATAGCAATCTGATATGTGAAAATAAAACAATTTAAACGGCCTGCATCAAAATAAAGAGCAGACAATTTCTTGATAAACTTCAATTCATCAAATTTTGTTTTAACTTGATAAATACAGCATGTTTTTAATCCAGTGGCTGACCTACTGTAATTTTGACCTAAATTCCTTTGTGGGGTCTGGACATTTTTACATCAAGATCAGTCTCTGTCCAGTCACTTACTCTATACATACTGTATGTAGGATAAAGAGCGGGACATCCTGGATGGTTTAATATAGCATTAAATCATTTTTTATTCTTATGTAAACATGGGTGTAAAGAGGCAAAATGCAGTTTAATGAATGAGAAGCGATTGCATTTTCTGTTGAGTGTTAGTTTTACCATTCTGTCATAACGGACCCTTCAGAAAAGTAAATATTAAAATGGCTGTCCAGAGATCCAATGTTATATATTAAATTAAAATGTAATAATAATTATTTAAATTTATATCGTGGAATAATAAAATGAAAAAAGCCATGCATAGGATTGTGTGAAATGGACTCAGATCAGTACATACACTGTATTTTTTAGCATTTTAAATAAGAATTACTTCTTTGTAAGTGATATGGACAGAGAGAAAAAACCAATATCACACTAGAAAGAGTTAAAAGAGCAATAGATTCAATTCAATTTATTTTAAATAGCGCCTTTCACAACAAGGTTGCCCCAAGGTGCTTAACAATGCAAGTGACCCTACATGTGAATACAGAACAGAAAAGACCAGAAGACAACGGAGGAGAGGAACCAAAAACCCTCTAGGGGTCCAAGATCAACTGGCTGGCCAACCCCTTTGGGCATGCTAACATTATGAAATAAAAAAAGAAAAAAATGAATGAGGGTATTAATCCATCCATCATATCTTCTGTATGTCAGTACTCCATGCAGATCTCTGTAGACCAGCAAAATCCTCCTATTCAAGATTCAAAGCTAGCTGTCAAAGAAAAGACATACATCAAACCAGCATGTTGAACACTTTTTTTTTCAAATGCTTTTTGGGAGATAAGATTTATGTACATTACTAGTTACACTATAAATCCAAAAACTTAACAAATCAAATTAAAGTTGACTTTGTTAGGCAAATGTCAGAATATAACCTTCCTCTATCTTCTCCTGGGTAGAATACACTTGTCTCCAAAAAGGAAAAAAAGCTGGGAGATCCATGCTGGAGCTTAATTTTACACTTTGCAATCAATTATGGTTCCACTCAGCTATCAAGAGAAAACAGTACCTTTCCAGGAGGATGCAAATCTTCATGCCTCTTCTAATTGAAAATATATTACAGTTAAAGACAACAGCCTTTTCTTTATACTAAGCATGTGACTTCAAACTGCAATAGCATACTAAAAGAATTATTACCCTGCTTTATGGAACAATAAAAATGTCACAGAAGGCAACTCTTGGTAAGTATTTTAACCAACCTTTCTCAAAAATAATACAGGATTCAAAATTAATTAACTGGCCTTGCATTTCCAAACTGCTCAACATCATATGAAAACTCAAGTTCCCGCATGCCTTAAAATTTTAATTAAAGCTCTTTACATTCATTGAAGGTAAATAAATTACTCTAAAAAGATAAACAGAAGAAAGAGAAGGGGGAGTTCTTTATCTGCTTCTGTAAATTGCAGCTTTCCTTATGGCATATATACAGTACTTTCATGCCCAAAAGAAGAAATAAAGCCGTGAGTTTTTTGTGCATCTCTATATAAACATCAAATTGATCTACAGAAAACCCTGCCTGTGCATGGGTGCCAATAATTCTGGCATTCTCTTTGAAGTTTTCTGGAACAGAAAGTGAGAAAATGAACCTCTTGGAACAAGACTAAGTTCTTCACAGTCAGACAGCTATTGCTTTTCGTTGCTTGTGACAGCTGTAATTACTATAGCACATTCAGGGACAAGAGCCAGGTAATTTAGAGGATGCTGGGCTACCGATCTCACAAGGAAGGAGAAATATCATTTAACTTGCAGGATGACCAATCCTGTCAGAGAAGCTAACTTCAAACAAGGAATTCAAACTGATAATTGTGCTTTTACACAGTTAAGGATTACATAGTTAAAAATTTTAAAAAGACCCACACACAAACAATGTTAGACCATGCTTTCAAAAAACTGAAGTCTAAAGGCAAAGTTGGTTAATTTGACCATTTCAGCACAAACTTAGTAAAGAATTAATCAACCTGACATACAAGTAAAATATATTTCATTTCACTGTATTAAATCTTTATGTTCTAGACTCAAAGAGAAACAGAGAGGTGTGTATATATTTAAACCATGTGGTCTTTTGACACCTTACTGTGCTTTATTTAATTTCCATTTTTAATAGATTTTAATAAAAAGAAATCAAGAACAGTTTCAATAAAGGACTGTCAACAGAAGAAATTGCTTGAGGCCATTGTATCAAATGTTTCAAAGATACATGCTGTATCAAATATTTGGTCTTGTCTCATCTTCACATAATTCCCACCTTTTTCTCAATTCTAGTCAATCTCTGTTTCAGTTAATGTCTGGGGTTTGTTTTGTTATATTCTTTTATCATCTATTTTCAGTTTGTATGTGCTGTTGCTTTGCTGTTTTCTGTGTTGGATGCCATTGTGATATATTTAAACAAAATAAAGTCAATTAAACATTTGTTTGTGCTCAGCTTCTGCATGGACACTAATTAACAGAGCATTCACTGAGGGAGCAGGCTTCTGCTGCTACTGGAAGAGTTTCATTTACTGTGAGCTTTTCAGCTTCTGTAACATTGTTAATTGCATTTAAATTAGATTAGAAAATGAGCAGCACATAGGCATCACAAAGTGCAGAAAAAGAAGTCACAGAAAATAAGCCTTTGTTATGGGCTATCTTGAATGTCTCAATACATCCAACATATACTTTTTATGGACTCCTTAAATTTTATGTTATATATTTGTTTCATGTTTTCCTGTCATAAATTCTATCAACACTCGACATGGTGTCTAACCCTTTTAGAATAACAATATGCAGAATAAAGGAATACATAAACATGACATAAACCAATTTAATCACACAAAGCATTTTCAAACCTTTATTTAATCATATAAGCCAATTTAGAAGAAATACTAATTCATAGCCTTTTCATGATCTGAAAGTTATGCCATGGTGCATTTTACTAGAGCAATTTGAAAAAAAGTACTTTGCTCAAGAGTAAAACAGCAGCATCCCATCAGAGAACTGACCCTATATTCCTGCAGGCCAAAACCCTAAATACTAGTACACATTGCTGTCTAATATAATAAGACAAGGTTACAGCTTATGTAAACTGGAATGTCCTATTTTATGTAAGGTCTTCTTGAACTTGAACTTAAACTTTATTGCCATATGTAACCGGTACATGTACTGGTACAATGGAGTTCTTACTTACAGAAAGAAGTAAGTCCTTATTCCTTTAATAAGGAGTTATTATAATGACTATTCTCTTCTTAAAGCCTCAGATTATGCTTAGAGCAGTATGACAGGTTGATCACCCATGATTTTCAATACTAAGCAGACGATACAGAGAAATAATGTAAAGCAGACAAGTTCAACAAACATTTATGATTCCATCTTCATCAATGTTGGTTCCATTTAGTTCTTATGGGTCCTGGTCCAAGTCAGGGTTCTACCAACTAAGAAAGGGTAATTAATGACAAGTTGTCTTGGAGTGACAAGGATGCATAGCTAACAGTATGACGTGGAGTTCAGGAAGATCTAAACTGCATTTTCTTGACTGCTGCTTCAGTTTGATTAAAAAACAAGGCAGAAAATGTGCTTTGCTGGATGCCTTTATTATCAATCAAATTGGCAGTGGGGTCTGCTCTTCTAACCTGGCTCATGAGCCTTTTGGTTCTAACCTCATACTTTACAAGTGAAATTTACCAGGCAGTTTGAACTTTAACATCAGCCACAAATTAAGATAATTTTGGTGATGGATAACAGTGTGATCAGGTACTGAGGTCGATTTCCTTTTCTAATGTGGAAAATTCTCACAAGGTCTATTACCACCATCTGTTAATTTAGCCATTAATATTTTACGATTTCTAGTCGCAAAGACTCATGGATCAAGCTAAACTGTCAAATCCGTAGACCTAGACATTCTGAGAGATTTGCAATAATAAAACTTGGACAAATGCTTCATGACCATCTAACTTATTTTTTATCTTTTCTCTTTGTTTTTAACAGTAAGTCTAGGGTATTTAGAGGAAACTATCCAAAGTCTGACAGGCTTTCTCTTTTGGCACAATTGTAGAATGGCATCTAGGATAACAAGAGAGAACAAAGCTACAGTACACCTACCTTTTCATCTGTCTGTCTCAATGGGACCTCTGCAGATGACATGTAATTTTGAAAGGAATAAAAGAACTTGAAAGTGTTTCTGAGAGGTTATTGACAGGACCTGAAAAAAATCTTTTTCAAGGGTGTATAACACACAGCCTGCCAGAAAAGGGACTTAAACTCCCTACTGTGCCATAGCAGGGAAGGCACATCCAACGCTAACACTGCATTGCTGCACAATACACAGAGGTGCAGTGTATTTTTAGAAAAACAGTTTGTGTTTTCAACTATTTATTTAGACCTTGAAATAAAGTATTTCAGTACAACAAAAAGCAAATTAAACTGTGAAATTTTAATGTGCCTCCTCATTGTTGAATTACATTTTTAATTTATAATTTCATCCCGATTCATTCCAGATTTATACCACATTCATAATATATAATAATACACATAAAAGATCAAATCTATCAAAGCCTATTATATTAATGCGTGTAAATATATTTGTGTGACACTGTGTATAATGAAAATGCAATGGAGATACCAAAAAGCTAACTTTTGCTCTGAACATCCACCATTTGCTTTAGTGACTTAGGGACTAGATGTGTAGATTCTACTAATTAAAATAGGGGTGAACCATTACCCCGAAGACACCTGGAAACAATAATGGATTAGAATAATACCAGAAAATCCAATGTTTACAATGGGCAAAACTAAGTTACAACTGATTTGTACACAGAGGTTGCTGTAGCCAGATGCAAGTAAATTTAAATTAATTTAAATTTATTTAAAGGGGAACTGCAACCCTATTTTTATATTTCGGTGTTAGAAAGAATATGTATTTATAAGTGCAATTTAATCCACAATGAAAGTAAAATGTACACCGTTAAGTGTTAAACCTCTAATTTACATGATGAAATTTCCAGGTACAGTACGTGCAGCACAATATTCTGTGATCCAGAATGAAGCAACTAAAACTTGTGGTGAGGTGAAGTAGCCATATTACATTGTAAATAAGCAGGCTTGTAAATACTTCTCTTTTAATCCAATACAAATATTGCCCTAGACTTTGAGATGGTTTTGCCAACAACTACTACTTACTTGTTAACTCTGCATGCAGATTACATTGTAATATTTCTGAGAAATGTCTGCTGCACAACCTGTATGTATCCGCTGATACATCACATTACATTAGTCATTACAGTGACTAGTGGGCAGGAAGGGCCACTTCACAAGTTTAATCACGCAAACTCTTGCTCTCATCTGGGGACTGACCAGGGCTTTACAAAAATATGGTGACTGTGCAGTGCTTTTACAACGTTCACAATTTTGTGCTTAATTCAGAATTTGCAAAAGTGTGCAATACCGTCAAATAATTTATTTTGTTACTGAGATTAAATAAATAATCTGATACATTGGGACTGCACTTCCACTTTAAAAGAAGCATTAAGATAATACTGCTACCCTTTGAGATTCTTTTTTTTTTGGGGGGGGGGGGGGGTCAGTGTTTATATTTCGTGTCTCTAGGATAACTGTAGAGTTTCATTCATTCTTTTATTTTCATTGTGCTGAACAGAGCTTGTTTCATTACATGCAGACTATGCATATGCCTTCATTTTTTAAAAGAACAAAGGAATTCAAGTACTAAAACAGATAAAGTATAAAGCAACCAAGCCTTAACTGCATAAGACCTAATTTTATCACTCTAAAATTGCTTTATGCCATTGGTGCTTTTGCAAATGGTGCTTTTTGTTGCTGTATGTATCTCAAATGGAGCGGGAAAGTCAGGCAAAACCTATTCATCCTAAATGGATCAATGCCAATACCACAATAAAATATTTTTAAAGATAAAGAATACATGGGATACTTCATATTAAAAAAGTATTACATTTATTAAAAAGTGTTTAAAAAAGAAGAGACAAAAATTATATAGAATACAGTAATGTTCAATATAACTGGAGCATCCTGTCCATTTCAATTTCATCTAAAATCATATCACCCCATAAACACAAAATGATTGGAAATTTGATAGTAAACTGTTATTCCTTTAGCAAACATATATCAGCTAAGCACTGTAAAATGTTCATAAACATCAGGGTAAATGTTAGTAGTGTCTCTGTGTTTATACAATGTCACAATGTATTTGACTTGCATAATGCATAAGTCATCTCGCTAGTGCATTAAATATATTAAATGTTTAAAAGAGCAATTCTAATACCCCACAACAAATATGTGGATCATATACTGGGTAGAAAACAGAAGTTACAAGTTGCTAGGCAAATATACAAAAGCATATATTAAAAGTTCCTGGAAGATGAACAGCTTGAAGATGAACCTCATCAATGTGGATCCAAATCACACTGTTTTACAAGCAGATCACTGCTTTCTGAAAGCATTATGTATTTCCAACCCACATTAATATGAATACTAGTCAAACCTTAATCTGCTATGCACATTCTAGGAATAAAAGCTTGTTCTAGACTGTTCTAGATCTGCTACTATGAACATCACACTATAGCAATTGAAAGATCAATTCACTGAGCGGTGGAAATAACTGATATCTGTTTAATGTATGTTATTGATCTTGTTGATATAAAGACTAAATTATTACATTGTGGCCAGGCAAGTAGACAGCTAGTGAAAAACCTGTACTTTGTTGGGCCCTAAGCGCAGACAATGTAGATCAAGGTAACCGTGTAAATAATGTGATTAAGCTGTGGTGTAGTTACAACTTCACTAAGAACTTCAATTGGTAATACAAACAAGTGACTGAATATATAACTGTAAGGTCAGGCAGCCTTGAGCAATAACAGTGGGTGCCAAGTGATGTGTGGAGTGAGGGCAGTGTGGTAAAGGTCAGAAGAAGCATAGTCCACAGCTATTGATTACAGATTTATTTTAAGTATGGGTACTGCTTTATGAGATTTTCTTGTCTTACCTTATGGGAGCGTGTTGAGACAAAAGGACATGATTTCAGATTAGCCTACTTTTCAAGATAGAAAATCTTGCTTTTCAAGTGTTTGGGAAAGGGACAGCCTTCTTCAGCTCACAGAAATCTTCAATAACATGTTAAATAAATCTATAAAAAGCAAGCATATTGACCTAGCTCCTTTTGGCATGCAACACAGCGTCTGGTTGCCATGGCTGCAAACAGTTACACAGGTCCATTAATTTACATTGGGAATGGAAAAGCCACCAAAATGAACTTAGTCAAGACTGTCTTTCTGTTCATAGGCACAGAACACAGAACATTTCCATGACCAGCGGAGCAGCAAGATGACAGGGAGAAACCTGTGTGTTAAAGATTGACCTCAGACAACCCCTTGTATAGCTGTGACACTCAGGAAAGCACTGCCAACACTCTTACTTATTCCATTTTCCACACAGGAGTGCTCCTTTCAATGCTCCTACATGTAAAAGCTGCAAACCAAACTCTGGTCCAAAACTAAAGAATTCCTGGCCCAAACATTGTAGGCATTTTTCAGAAAATACACTTTTCAATGCAACTTTACGCTTAATAGTACAACATTATTGTTTTTTGTTTTTAGTTACAATTTTAGATAGAATCAGTATCAGACTTATTTTTAATAGTTCAACTTTAGAAACTGCTACACCTACAAAAATATAAATTTGTATAATATACTCACTTTTATATTTTTGTGAGGAAAGGTTTGCCAAAGAAAAAGAACAATTAACTGAAAGTGGGAGATAAACTGCTCATGATGCATTATTAGTTCAGTGTTTGTGGATACTCATTTTATTTGATATGTCACAGTCAGAGACTAAAGTGTGGCAATAATTCATCAATTAGAAATGGTATTTACTAATACATTACAATTAATAGATCTTAATATACTATACTTAAAAATCAATGACTGCCTAAGTCTACTGAACACCGATTTATCCTAGCAAGGAGTAAAATAGATTCAATTGAAATTAACAGAGTTTATATTATAGGCTTGATACCCCCATTTAAATCCAGTTAATTCACTTAGAAGTTTTAATATAACTTTTAAAGGTGACTTAGTGTTTATTAACTTTGAAAAAAATGAATTGGTAAATAGGCATTATTTATATTATATATATGTATATTATTTATATACTTTAAAACTCAAAGCAGTTCCCAGGATGTCTCAGTGTCACAAATTACTAAAAGTAATGTACCGGACAGCTAAAAATAGCAATCTTGACATGAGCAGGATACCACCTTTACAAAACTTTAATGTATATGGTAGGTCTAGAGATAGTCAAACACTTTCTGCAGTCAGATGGTCACCTCAGTATATGCAGGAATCCCATTTACACATACAGTATATTCATCCAGTTGATGTTAGACATGCATGCATAAATGTTCAGAATGTTCTGGCCTAACACTTTTTGATTAGGATCTGTTAGGGTGAAAGGCCACGTTTGTCAAAGTAGTTTATGATCTATTTCTGGTATAAAAATTATTGTAGAAACATTCAAGGAAGAAGAAAAGGTTTTGCTTTTGGGTGAAATCTGCCAACAATTTGTGTAGCAGTTCATAAGAAGATATTGAAGGGTTTTTTTTAATACATGGACCAGGTCACCACCTTGTTTGATACAGGACTCCAATTTCCAATTCCAAATAAGTCATTTAATGACTTATCTGTATCAGTGAACCTGACCTGTATGAAGTTGATTGGCTGCAAAGTCTTCTAACATGACAAACTTCAAAAGTAGGAAGTACACAAATCTTTACAATTGCTATAGGTATCCACTCCATGAGTTGAAATTTAATGAAATAGTGAATAACATAGTTTCTAGAGAATTCCTGGCTGCGACTATTTTTAACCTTGGAATACAGACTACAGACAGACAGAGATGTGGTCATACTTGCACAAGAGACAACTGGTTAATTCGGCTACTGCATTCTACCTATGTTCACTGCTTAATTATCTATAGTTTAATGAGTTACATGAAATTATAGCTGGAGTTATAAAGAGGACTGGCAAAAACTCACCTTTTTGCCACTCCTTTTTGCAAGAGTGCCAAAGTGGGAGCATTGTGTCAGAAATAGACTAGCTTACCTTCTAGGAAAAAGAACTAACCTGTGGTTGTGACGGAGGAGTGTGTCTCCTCACCAAGCACTTCATTCTTTACCAGGCAGCTGTAAGAGTTGTCGGCCTCCACAATAACTTTGAGAACACTGTGCACGTGGAACAGTCCATCTTTATTGGCCACCTGCGAAGTAGTCGCGTTGCCCGTCAGGTTTCTGCCATTGTTGTCATGCCACAGAAGGGTAGCCTGGGGATAGCCACCATAGGAAAGGCAGCTTAGGACCACTTCATCTCCTGGTTTCAGGTTGGAATCAGGCTCCGCATGCACCTGGGGCTTGGTGTAGGAGGCTGCGATTCAGACAAAAGATCATCAGAGAAAGAATATTTCTTTCATCAACTAGTCTTGAAAGAGCTTTGATATATCTAAAGGTGCAGCCATGTCAGAATTGAATGGGGCATACTTTATATACAAACCAGCTCTTGGTTATCTTATATCACATGTGCAGTACATAAAAGATTAACTCTCTCTTATCTGTTAGACAAAATGGAACTCTTAAAGGGGAACTGCAGTCCCAATTTCTCAGAACACTTATTAAATCTCTGTTAAAAAAAATAATTAATTAATGATAATGGAAAAATTGTTGCTTTTTTTTCAAATTAAGCACACATTTCTAATTAAGCACAAAATTGAGAACTTTTTACAAGTACTGTAAGTCCTCATGTTGTTGCAAACTTGCATTCAAGTTTGCTTGAATTGAGATGTGAACCGGCCCTTCCTGTTCACTAGTCACCGTAATGACTAATGAATTGTGATGTATGAGGAACAAGAACAGGTTGTGCAACAGATATTTCACTGCAGAAATGCTCCAACAAGATCTGCATGCTGAGTTAACAAGTAAGTAGTACTTGATGGAAAAACCGTTTCAAAATCAAGAGCAATATTTCTATTGGATTAAAAGAGATATATTCACAAGACTGCTTCATTGCAATGTAATAAGGCCGAATCATATTACCAGACGTTTTGTTGCCTCATTCTGAATCACAGGCGCTGCGCATACCTGGAAATTTAATCTACATTGTGATGTAAATTGGAGGTTGTACAATTTACTGTGTACATTTTACTTTTATTGTGATTTGAAAATCACTCATCAGTGCCAATTCTTTCTAAGCCCAAAATATAAAAATAACATTGCAGTTCCCCTTTAACTAACCCTTGGATCTCCTGTTCAAGCTAACAGTACACACAAAAATAGCAATGCAGTTGTAGAGCTCAGTGAATGGGAGTAATTCAAAAGAGTGGACCATTGGCAAAAGTATTAATTCAGCTTAGAATTCTAACAAATGAACTAAATGTTTCTTCTGACATTAAGTTTATTTGGATAAAGCTTGGAATCGAAACTTGCATTACAGCATATGAGCAAAATGCAATAATTAAAAAGGGATGAGAGATTAATTTTGAGTTTCCTGAGCTCAAAAAAGGTAGATAATTTGAAATGTTACCTTTAATCATTTTGAAGCAATCATATAATTGCAAAACAAAGTATACCCATTCCCCAACTGAAAAGGTTTAGCTCCTCAAAACGTTACGTAACCCGATGACTGCAATGTGAGTTGTTCACAATTTTCAGCAAAAAAAGTTCAAGATGATACCCATAATTGTAGATACTGTTATAGAAGATGGACAGATGACAAGTGGCCTTCCAAACATGAATCCAGTAAAACAATAAGGAGTGCCAGAAAAGTCAACAATTAAATGGGTTAGTCATAATAGAAAAATGCATTTAAATGTTTCTTCAAAATCCATATTGACATCAGTAAAAGCTATCAA
Organism: Atractosteus spatula; assembly: GCF_055471065.1. Taxonomy (NCBI): domain Eukaryota; kingdom Metazoa; phylum Chordata; class Actinopteri; order Semionotiformes; family Lepisosteidae; genus Atractosteus; species Atractosteus spatula. The sequence goes on from NC_142712.1 coordinate 54,133,629, forward strand.
TAAGGCCACGTTTGATTGATGTAGCAACTTGTCAGTCAAAACAAGAAATGGCCTGAAGTGACAGCTCTATTTCAGTAGGGATAAAAAATTCAATTAATATGAAAAGTGAAATCAATACATTTCAGACATTTTATCCCTCCTTCTAAACCTGCATCGTAATTACGTCAGTTAAGGCATTACATGTATCTATTGTATGTATGTTCTCTCTATGCTGAAATATTATAAGTTTGTGATGTATGGTTTTTTTCCTGTGGTTTATTAGTTGCTTTGTTTATCTGCTTGTAGTATCGACTGCAAGCAATTGTAACATTATTGATTTTACACAAAGAAATTGGGCAGGGGTAAAGCAAACAGAATAATATATTTCTCATGTTTTATTTTTCATTTGAGAAAAAATAAGGTTTTATTCCTCTCCGTGCATAAGTGCCTCATTTTGAATATAATAATGGAAGAGATCACCAGAATGGGACATCAAAAACTAATTCTTGTGTAGATGTTGACTGGCAAAGTGATTGATGAAGTGCATATATTTATCCTTTTAAGCCCAAAGGCTATGAATGTAACATTAGATAATCTGACCAATGATTGCTATCACTGATCAGCTATACTGAAGCCTAATTATCAAACATTATTATCTTGGCTATTGACTTTGCTGGGGGTTGTTTATTGATTAAAGGCATTGACTTCTATTTCTAAGAGGGAACATTTCTTTTTTTATATATATATATAGGCATCCATCAAACCTAAACTGGCCAAATTATTGGGGGTGTATAGTGTGATTTACTGAATCTAACTACAATCCAGCATCATAAATATCTATTACAAAAAATACAGTTATTGACATTATGGAAGACACCTTCCTTACATCAGGGCAATAATAGTGTGATGAAGGAAAAAAATTCATAGAATTAAAACTACTTCCTATCCTATCTATTTAAGTGGTCAATTCAGAAGTGGGTGGAAAGTATGTTATTTCATTGGATAACAGCTGCAAATGGACCTGTTTTACACGGTTCATGTGTGGGTCCAAGCTGGGAAAAGCCTGTGACTGCCAAGCACTTGTTTTTGAAGTGTTATAGATGCCAGCTGTTAAGCTTGTCCACAGCTCAGAAAACAAGGAATGGACCCTATGTGGGTTTCAGGGTCATAAAAATCCTAAGACAGTAAATAAGGGAAATCCAAAGCCAGGGTCAAGGGGCGAGCGTAAGTCCAAATCCAGAAGACACATTTAATATCAAGCCCAGAAACACAATCCAAAAGCCAAGGTCAGGAAACAGGCCAAAATCCAAAAGCCAGGCAAGGAGTCCAGGAAGAATTCAGCAAAGGCTAGATCAAGAGCTCAAAGAGTTGTAAACAATACTGAACACAGCTTGAACAAAGAGCAGTGTTTAAATAGGTTTGGGGAGGGGAGGTGTGGTGAGTTAGGGACACTGGGCAAGCAGAGACTGGCTACTGCCATCTGCTTGATCTGTGCCCCTGCTGCACAGATGGAAGTAGGCACTAGAGGTTGGGGTGCCCTCTGGTGGCTGGAACTGTAACACCAGTGTGTTTTCGCTGTTACACGATTCCCGAAGGGAATTGCACCTTAATGAAACAATAGTAACAGATTGTTTTTGACAACAAAAATGGACCCCTGTGAATCAAGTTGTCACTTGATGAATATGAAATTGGCCTTGTCAAAGTACACCATACCGTGGCTGTCTGGAAGTGACAGAAAAGCTCTTAACATTTAGGGACGCCTAGTACGAATTATACTGTACACCTCTGAGAGCATGATCACATTCCAATTTTGGGACCCCTGCCCACAGAAGAAAAGATAGAAATAACCTATATTTATTTATACCGTATTTAAGGTATGAAAAGAAGCATACTGCTGTTTCTGAAAGATGTAAAAGTACTAGTTTACTTTTTTATGATACTGTGTGAAAGGAATCTCATTTCTGATGTCTAATTTGGGGGACCATAATTCTTCTAAGAAAAACAGTAAAACCAACCACTATCACAGCAGTCACAATATAGTTACCTTTATTAATAGTTCACACAGAAGCAGGGCTGTGAAAGCTAGAGCATCTATGTATATCATATTCAATAGCTGCAAGCACTCTGAAAACAAGCTTATGCAAATGATTAAAATGCGGTGTTGTAGGCTGGTTTTAAAGAGATGTCCTAGTGATTTTGGTTGCTGCTCCTGGTGTTAATTTTAAGCTGGTGGGTCTGCATCAATTAAGTGAACTCACAGGTTAGAGTTCTAGGAGGAGAGACAGGGCCATTCTTTTGTTCTTCCACCTGAATATACAAAATCCCCTAACATGGATGAAAGCCAAGTAATCCATCTGGTAAAAACCTCTATTAGGAATGGATTAAAAACCTAACAACCCTGGTGCCACCAGGCTGAGTACAGGTTCCTCAATTTGCAACTGTGTCCAGGTTTCTCCAGAGGGAAAATTTTAGTTTTCAAACACTGTTAAGCATGCCACACCGCACGTAGGAATGTGCTGGTACTCTTTAGTTGATGTGCCTGTCGTAAGGCATAGACTTGATTGCTTAAGTTAGTTATTTCAGAGACCAATGGAGACTGTCCTAGCAAGCAGGACATTGAGCAAATGACTATGCAACTTAAGCTCACTTAGATCATTTCAAGGGTATAAGAGGTTGAATATCAGATGGAGATTACAAATAAATGTATAAAAGAGAAGAGCAGAAAAAAAGAGAAAAGGGAAGAATAAGCTTTTTTGTCAATTTTAAAATTTCATCTATGAAGTTGACTCCATCAAGGGGTGTTGTCTCAGCTTCCATTTTTTTATTATATTGAAAAAGAATTACACACTCATTTAAGAATCACTGTTCTTCTGTCCTGACTTAGTGATTTCATTTCAAATATTATATTGCTACACTGATGGATTTTTCTGTTAGTATTGCAAAGTCATATCCAGATAATCTTAACATGGGTGTTACTAGGTTTCCCTATAGTTCCAAAAAAAAATGAAAAATGCATTAAAAGGGAAAAAAAGAATTGTTGGATTCTAGAAGTTTCTGTTTCTTTAACCTAGCTGAATCAGTTTGTATAAAAAATGGGCACAGCTGTTTAAATGTTTTCCACATGCTCATGCAATAAAGAAGAAGCACCTATACTTTGCAGATCAAAGATAATGTAAGATAATCCAAGTAAACATTTTTTCTTTGGAATTAACTAAGATGATTTTCTGACAGACAAAAAAGACTGTGAAATACCCCTATAATTCTTTCAAAGGTTCGTTTGCCTATAATTTCAACATACTGTATTATTGAGTTGCCTTTTTCCATCTGGTACAAAGATATCTTTCTAGATGTCTGCTCTGAGGAAGTATAAAGAATTTGTTTTCAAATGATTTGTGGAAAAAAACTTTTTAAGCAAATTTGCATAGCATATCCCATACTGATTTTAGGTACAACACAGAATTCCTGTAAAATACTTGTAAATAAGGAGGTGACATCTTCCATTAAGCAACCTTACCTGCAACCTGTAGCAGCAATACTGCACTTTTGTACTCTTTGATTCGGATAAAGCACATGAAGCTGCCTTCATCAGCAATCTGGACACCACGGAGCAGCAAAGATGCATTTCCAGAGTCCAGTTCCTTGTGAAACAGACTAGTGCGGTTGATGTAGTTGGATCCTTGGTTTGTCAGCTGGTCCTGCCCATTATAGAAGCTGTGAACCACACGCTTGGTGTCAGTCAGCTGCCAAAAGACACTTATGTCTGAGCGATTAAAGGTTTCACCCGTGGAGAATGAACAGTTGAGGGTTGTGTCGTTTCCAAACAGAGCCACTACTGGAACTTCAGGAACTGTGACATCTAAGACAGCTATAAAAAAGAAAAGGGAAAGAGTCAGTGTAACCCATCATCAAAAATCATTATATATATACATACACCATATTTGAAGGGCAAATGTTTGCACATCTTCAAGTCTTTCATTGGAGCATAGGACTACAATTGCTTGTTTGCTGGCCTCAAATTCATTTATAGGATACTTCTTTGTTTTGGAAAATAACATTTCTTTTGAACAAACATGTCTGTATTGTAATTGTTAACATTAGTAAACAAAAGAGTAGTGATATGCAAAATGTAACTAAAATATGTTTTCTATTCTTTGACACTAAGACCATTAAGTAAAAGTAGCTTTGGCCTTGCAATTGTGGAGACTGAAAAAATGAACCCATGTGTAGCATGTGCAGATACATATTTTTACAAATTGTTACAAAAAAGTTCTTCATATCTTTAATGTACAGCATATTAAAGAACACATATATACACGTGTTTGACACATGGACTGTAACAAATAAAGCCAAAATTGATTTTGTAGATATTTTGATTTATGATTTATGATTTTTGTTTTCATGAGTTTGCATTCAAGCTGGGTTTACTGCTGGCTGTGCAGGTTTTCCAGGTGTACAAATGAGCACAGCAGGGGGTCCACATGTTTGCTTTTGAAGGCATGTCAGGTAGGCAGATATCTAGTTAAGCAATAGCTAAGGCCAAGAATCATTATGCTCTGAAGAGTCTGGAATAGATTCAAAAGCACCCCAGAAACCAAGCCAATGGTGTAAAACTGTGTGGAGAACTCGTCAAATATGAATGCAAGATGCTCTTTGCTCTTATTCTGTTGGGTGAGCTTGCTTTCAAAGACTTGAACCCAAGTTGTAAAAAGAAAGCAATATTTACACCAGAAGCAAAAACATCCAATTTGCTCAGCATGCTAGCACTACAAAGTGAACGGAACAGCAAAACAAACAGGTTTGTCAGTTTACGAACACACACTAAGAGCAGCAATTGAGACCAATGGTCCCCGTCTGTGCACAAACCATACACATCGGTAAATGCCTCAGTGCACATCACTTTGGTAGAACCTGCAGTTTTGAAGCAGACTTAACTGCTCCTGCTTCCTGTTGAGCAGCGCCTTTAATGTTTTTCGCACTGTCAACCCGACAGCCTGTGAACAACTTCAGAAATTGGCAGGACTGGAAAGTAAACCAAGAAGGCGTACCCATCTGTCACTGTGAATGAGGGAGGAAAGGGATCTCCCTAAAACACCAGAACATGTCTTAAAGATAAAAGAATCCAAGGACAGTGCATCACTCAACACGTCTTCTGGAGTGCACTGGTCAGTCAATAATCTGTTTTGAGCAATGCAGGTACTGTATGACTGCTTATGACTGCTTTAATTGACTGGAGGGAAGCAAAGATATTAATACACAAATTTGCTTTATGATCCAATACTTGATCGTCACAACTCCAATGCAACAATTTATAACCAGGGCTGTGTGTTTTTCAAAGCTCATTTATCTTTTCCTATGCAATTTTGTCTTGAATTTTCAGAGGTCAGGACAATTATGGCTATGAAGAAAGAAATTATATGTATTCTACAGTTAGATGTACTTATGTATGTAAATATCCTATATATGCAAATACCTTCTGCTACTTCAGAAATGAATGTTCTGGATATTTGTATAAAAAACAGCTTACAATCAGAAATGTACATTTAAAAGTCAGTTCAGATTGGCTTTTTTGCCTTTGAACTATTTCCTGATTTAACAAGCAAGGCTGGAAGATTTCTCCATCACCAGTTCTGAGGATGCTGAATTAAGTGTTGTTATAAGAAGATAAGATTTTATTGTCCCCTGAGGGAATTTTTTTATGGACATTTAAATGCAAACAAGAAAAAAAAGAAGAAAAGAAAAACATTGCACATTATTACAAAAAATAAGAAAAACATTGCACATCACTCTATTGCACATGTACAGTATAACACATAACAACAGGTAACATTTATAACACATCACAAAACATATTGAACTCAAGTGGGTTGTAAGAGTCAAAATTGTGTTTATCCTTGACATTTAATGCTATGTCAATCAGTTATATACTGTACCATATTGACCAACTAATAGTGATTTTGCAGTCTGCCATGTACAAGAGCATGCACATGGACTCTTTCTGAACTACTTTTATTTTACAAATTACATTCATAATTTAAGAAATATAATAAAAAAAACATAAATCTGGCTTGCCAGAATACAGAGGTAAATAGCCCTACTCTTATCAACAGTGCTATTGAATCTTTAATGACAAAATAGTTAGGACCTCATTTTAACATCTCATTTGAAGGATAGTATTTCCTGAAGCACAGTGCATCCTTTCATAATACTGGAGCATTGGGTTGGAAATTTTGGTCTAGAGGAAAGTGTATAATGTGGGTCCTCCCACATTATTTACAGCAGCAAACTGGTTTGCCTTAGAGGGACTCATTCCCAATCTCTGTAACACTGCTATTTATGACTTACATTATATGTCAAACCAGTGAAGGAGGGTAGAACGATTCCCATTGTGTCAAACTGTTCTAACTCATCAGCTTGCCACGAAATGCTTTAATGGAATCTAGAAATGACGTTAATCTAAGAGAGATGTTTATGAGTTGGTATTTGAGAAGATCACATATACTTTTGAGTTTGGAGTATCACAACAGGATGCTATCCAAAGTATTATCCTTTCCTGTACTGGCCAGAATTGTGGTCTGTGCTTGAACCTTTCTGGCTCTTATGCTGGCAATATTTTCTTTTAATATTCAGTGCTCCAAACTAAGTGATCATGAATTCAATTAAACAGGTATTGTACTACTACAGGATTTTGTTGGCTTCCATCATTCTTGACTTCTTTAGCTGAGACTAATGTGTGTTAAACGTCTATTAAGTGATCCCACACGCACACACAAACATTGCCTTACTTTGGTTATACAATATTGTTTGGACACCAGTCTTCTTTTTTTAGTCCTAAATAGTTTTCAAAGCCGAGTGCTGGATTTTATTGACAAAGAGACAGAGTTTGCTATACTTCGTGCTTGTTTCAGCTAATTTCCTACAGAGATGATTTAATCCAACAGCAATAAATTGCAGTGTGTGATTTGAAATTCTGTGCTTTACTTGCCAGGCTTCCTGGGTCAGGACACAACTTACATTTCAAACCTGCTTTTGCCCTGTGAACAAAGCCTGTCTCTTATATTCTGAGAAGAGAGATTATTCTGTGTGCCAAGAACTAGGACACATACTGTGAAAGGTAGAACGTACAGCAAGAACATAAAACTGCAGAGACCTTCATGGTTCTCATGGTCACAGACAAAATTCGACAGTTTCACAATTGACATTTATTTAAACAGAAACCAAAATATAAGTTCTTGTATAAGTTCTTGATATTGTGTATATGGAAATGATTAAATATTCTGATCCACATTTTTTGTTTGGTGGCAGAACATACAAATATGACATTTAAAAATGCAAGCTACATGGTAGAAAATGTTGCCTCAATTCATTATTTTTCATTTTTGGAAGTGAAAATACTTTAAAACCTCTTACTGTTACTTATAATTCTGTGCTCGAATGAAGGTTGTGACACTCATATTTCATTGTGGCCCCAGTTACAAGTTATGTGGGTATAGGTGTTTAAACAATGTACTGTATAGTGATGTAGAGAGGATGGTGCCATACATATTCAGCAATACAGAAGTACCATTTCTACGCCATTGCTGGAGTTCACCTCTGCATCTGAATTGGTATAAATTTAATTTTCTATCTGCAGTTACACTGCCACCTATTGGCAATCACTATTTCATAGTGCATGGCTAAATCTGGTTCTATAATGCATAACTTTAAATTACAGTTAGTGGTTTTGCAGTCACATACACTTTGTTCTGGAAAACAGTATACAAAATAACTTTTTTTCATGTAGGAATCCTCACAATGACACTGGACTTTTTGATAACCACAACACAGAAATTGTATCTGTATATAAATGACTGCTCAATGCCACTTTTTTAACTATATTGTCTATTTGTTGTTTTTCTTGTTTAACGTGATTATACAGTGCATGATCCACTGGTGTTTTCCTTTGAATTGTGTTTATTTGACATTGCTGCTCCTCTTCTAGATTAAAAAAATATTAAAAATGCAAACTAATGTTTGATTAGAAAGCTAATGATTTTGCACCAGTGCTATGAAAATCTCTATCAATGTCTATCCATTGAATCACGTGAAGTATTTGAAAATACACCCCTTACTATCAATACTAAGACTTGACCAATCCTTTTAAAAGAAGCTACTGTAGATTTTCTGAATAACTGGTTTGAATTGCAAATATTTCTCTATTGTTATAGAGTAATTTGCATAACAAGATATAAAGGAAATAAGGATCAAAACAGAGGTTATCCACCCTCCCTCTGAGGGTTAGACTGAACAATGGCATCTGCTGCACAACAGAGCTCCATACTCACTAAGGTAAGGCAATAAAATGGAATATAAGGCAAAAAGGAATGGGCTCTGTAGACACATCTTTATCTAACATATGATTCTCCTTACAGCTCTCCCCTTCAGCTACTGATCAGATACAGCTCTTCTGAACAGTTGAGATCCTGCAGGAACAGGCTTCATTTTAGAGAGCAGGATTAGATGTCAAAAGTATAAAAACTGTAAAAAGGCTGTGCTTGAAACGAGGTAGAATATTTCTCACATCATTTGTAGGTTTGATCATAGTGTACATAGTGTCACAATGTTACATATAATCTACCACATCATGATGCTAGAGTACAATATTTGCTCTTTCGCATTTCTATTCAAATTTCTTTTGTGCAGCATCATGTTCAATTTCTTAATTACTGTATGCGTGGTTTTTAGTACTATTAAGCTTTTAACACATGCAATTCTTCATTTACAATTTGGTACTTGAAGCTGCATTAATCTCCACACTCAGAGCTAACATGAATGAAAGCATTTTTAATGATTCTAACAGAGACTTTGGCCTGCTAAGACTGTCTGCCCCTGATTATTGTGTTACTATGGTGAAGTGTTATTTCTAAATGCGCTATTCATGTTTTGATGAAAAATAAATGATTCAGCAGTATTGGTTCACTACAACCTTGCTGAACTACTTTCTATTTACACTGACAATCCACAACACGTCACTCAAAGCAGGAGAATATACAAAAATTAACTAAAATCGTACTCGTGTGTGGTCCTTGTTTTTCTGCAAATAAGCAGGTATAATCTTCTGTTTGTTGTTTTTAATTTATTTTTTAAACTTCAAACAGGAATCGAGCGAGGATTCTAGCCTATAGCCGTCAAGACTTATATGGATATTTGATTCACAATTTGTTTAGTCTTGTGTGGACCTTTTGTGCACTTAGCCAGATCAGTTCCTATACAAAAGATTTGACTGCACCATAGGTACAGTAGAAGATTTTCTGTTAATTCTTATGTGTTGGTAGGCTGTATTACAAACCTTAATGCACTGTGGACTCTGCATTCATTCTTTCACCTCCCAATCCAGCTGGCAACTGCTACGTTCCTGTTATTCCAATCCATACCCCTTTTTCATACCATACATGTTTTTCCTGGGTTTTCTGTAATGACCTACTGACCCTAAAACTGCATTTCCAAGACTTAATTGAAAATAAATGTATTTAGATCTTGATCTGTCTATGAGATAAAATGAAACCAAACCTTCTATATTTTTTCTTGATATTATTTTTTTAAATGATATCATTCCAGTGTGCATAAAAAAAAACCCAATGCTGTCTAAAGTACTTTGAAAAGATACGTCTTTCTTATTTGCACATGTAATAAACCTGTTTAGTACTATCTGAATGCAGATTTTTTAAAAGAAAACTTTATCCTCACAGTGCTCTGGTACTTAATTTCATTTTCTTATTATCTAAGAGCTACGAAAAATGAAGGCCCCCAAAGATATAATTTTAAAAACATAGCTTTAGATTGGTATTGAAAAGACACAGACTTTGTGTATATAAAGTATTCAATGTTCTCTCAAGTGTCAGTAGATGAAGTGTTAAAAACTGCCATGTAAATGTTTAATATTGAGTGGATTTTATGCTGCTAGGCCACCATCTTTGTCAGAAAATGCCTTAATTGGTAGAAAATGGTAGAAATGCCTTAATATATACTAGCTACCCTACAATTCTGTCCTTCAAAACCTCTGCATTTATGAGATGTTAATATCAGTAGGTGCTCTCTTGAAGAAACAATGCAGGAAACTGAAGAGAATTAATGCTCCAGACAATTTAAATCTCTGCATTGTATTTATAGGTCATCTTCTCTTTAAGTGCATAAGAGACATTGCCATGCACGTCACAGTCAGCATAAAATAAACTCATTTTTAAAACTCATTGTGAGGAAGGATAAGCTTTCATGTCGTTCTGTTAGGGATGACAGGTAATTCACACAACACTGTTCACCGATTCATTTTGCTTTTGATTTACATTAGGATGCTCCCCAAAATATTTTATATGCACATTATTTTAACCCCTTAAGGACCAAATTTTAAAAAAATGCTACATATGCAATGCATTGGGTCTAGCAGACATTGACATTAGAATCTAAGCTTATATAGAAACAGTATATGCAATCTACTGTACATAGTTCTTTTTCTAAGTACTGTTAATACATAAAGGGTTAACACGTGCAAGAAGTGCTCAAGAGCATACTTATTCATTTGATGAGTCTCTGTCATATGTAATTTGCCACCAAGGGGTGCTTGATCCATTGGCAATAAGACATACAGTTATCAGTAAACAAGGGAACCCTTAATTCATCAGGCAAGCAAGCAATGACAACATCATTTTTCATGCACCACATAAATATCCTGCAATTATTATTCAACACAGTCCTGTCCTTTGACAGCTGAACTGCAAGGCACATTTTTAATACCTCCCTCTTCTGAAGAGAATGCTTTTTAGAGTCCCATCATGCCAGACGAAGAGAATGCAGGACTGCAGCTAAATAAAGGTTAGTACAGCACACTTCCATAACCCTTAATAATAGCTATACAATAATGACCTCATGCCTTAGTTTGTACATGACAGCAAACTGCTAGATGGCACCGTTTACTTAGCAAAGTAAACATAAATCACACATATATTGGATATTCTGTTCAGTGGAGAAGGTAAAAAAATGAGCTTATACTTCCCCCTTGTGGCTCACTAGTGTTTTTCTACAGTTCAGGGAAAAAATACTGCACTGAACAAAAAGGAAACTTCTTAAAAATACTAGAAATATTCATACAGACACTTACTTTTTTATTCATCCTGTTTAATTCTCTGAGCCCTGAAATGAATGCATTTCACAATAACATCTAAATAAACAGTTAATTACTATTCAAGATTATTTCCAGTATCTTTGTGTCTATGTGCAAAAACAAAACTTCACTACTTTTCCCCTGTCCCATTACTTATTGTACTTAAAAAATAAAAAAAGTGTATGGGTACATGTAATGACTTCATTATTTTCCTATGAGATATTAAAAAAGTAATGACATAAAGACAAAATATTCTTTGGCTTTCATGTAACTTTTTTGTCTAGAACATTCTAAAGCTGCTCTGTTTCGTAAGGCAAGCTAATGTACTTTTTATTCATTTTAATTCTGGTTTAGACCTACGGAGATTGAGGCAAAATGAATATGTATTGCTGGTTAAATTTTCTTGCCAATATAACTTTGGTGCTTTTAAGATTTAAATGGAGAAACTGACAATTCCGAGAGCAAAAGAACAAAAGCGTTCACAAGGCTCATAAATTCCACGGATAAATGATTCGAGATCTAAGCCAATGTGAGGTTAACATACTTCCCAATTTCCCCTTTACTGATTTTCAAAATATGATGCTTTAGTTGTATTGTCAAACGTTTCCGTGCTTATAAAACATATGTAATACAGTAAGTTTATACGATAGACAGCAAGACAGAAAATTCTATCATTAAAAAAAGAGCAACATATCCTGACAATGATCTCAACACAGCCCATTCAGTTAGACTACAACTCTCCGACAACCCTTGTAACATCCCCGCTTCACAAGTTTATATAAATAAACTACAGTACATAACCTTCTCTTTTCCCTTAGAAACAAAATACAGTAGTGAGTCTACGTGCAGTACAAGAGCTAGAACATGAATCTGTACCTGGAGGCGACTTTAAAGTAACGCAATAACAAAAGAACACCTGTCATGTACTGCTCATTTGGCACTGGCAAGAATGTTATCTGGGATTGTTCCATGTCCTGTCTATAACACGTTACTGAACTCCCGTGAGAATGATAAGTAGTAAGGTTGCCGGCCACAGAACAGAGATAAGGTACTAGCTCTGAGGCTGGTGAGAACATTAAGAAAAGATGGACTAGAGACAGAAAATAGGATCTGGGGAGAAAGAGGTAACCACAACACAGGGGCTATGAATTTAAGATAACAGGGTCACCATCTAACCATATAACAGCATATAGCAGAACACTTTCAGACCAGCTTGGCATTGCATGCTCCTATAAATATAAAGTTACTGGTATTAATTTAGTTGGCTTATCCAAAGTTGATTTATAATAACCTATTTTTTATATACATATTTTGTTACTCATTAATACAGCAAGGTTTGCTGGATTCTACTGCGTAAGACAGCAGTAGAAGAATCCCCATCTGGGATTTGGTCATGAGTCTAGGTTTGCTTTAAGACAAATCCCGGTTTTGTTTTTCGACCCAGCAAATGCAGCCTTTTCCTAAACTAGAAGTTAAGGAACTGTAGCAGCCTACTGTACCTTGACAGAATCAGAGAAAATTGTGAAGCTTCTCATGTTTATACATTGTCCCATTTCTTTAATTGTATAATACACAGGATAAAGACACCCTTTGCATAGCAATTTGAACCATTTTAGGGTTTATGAGCTTCAGGAATTTTTTGTACAAGCTCTACAGCTCATAAAAACCTATAATGGACTAAACTGCTATGCGATGGACATTTTATTATTTCCCGAGTAATGCCATTTAAACCTAAATAAAACAGAGGTATTCATCAAAAATCAAATCTGAAACAGAACTTTAGAACAAAAGTATTTTCTTAATTACACGTAAAGGTCCATCGCTCCACAGGATCCTAATGATTTCAGTGTTATCTAAATGGAAAATTACAGTATGTAAGGAAGGCAATTGTAAAAGAAACAAATATTTCATTTTAGCAGCTTTCTTGCAGTGGTCTTTCATAAAAAGTGCCTTTAATTTCAATACAGATCACAAGCACCCATGAAAAGCAATCTCAGGTTCACATTTAATAAGTCACAAACCAGGGGTGTTACACTGGTTAATAAGGCTATTTAATGGAGAATGCCATTTTTTCATCACCAATCAGGGGTATTTCATGCCATTAATTACAGACCACTAACTCCACAGAAACTCTGTTTATGCAGCATATGGCACTATAGTGCGGTTATAAACACCATACATTGCAGACATGAATGTTTAAGTGTCTAAGTTTTCCTTTTAAGGGATCATTGGAATAATCATAACGTACCTGGTTTTTAATGATTTCCATTGTAACATTAATTGCAATACTTAATGTGTTCAAGTGATTAAGGAGTTTTCAACAATTGAGGTTTTATTATGCATGGTTTATTGCAAGTGAATCTACGCTCAGCTTGCCTCCAATTGTCTATAAAAGACACTCTGGTGAGTAAAGTCAAATTAGACTTAGTACCACTGATACAGAATAATAAGCTTAAATTGAATTTCATCCTAGAAGAAAGTAGAAAGTCTTGCCTTTATAAAAGAACTATTTGTTTCAAAGGCTTTAAAAAGTTAACAAAGCTTGAAGGGGGAAAATGAAAGAACTGTGAAATGAGTGAATAATATATTTATGTTACTTATGTCTTAGAATGTCTTATGTCTTAGAATGTGTTATGTCTTAGAAGACATTCTAATGCACTGTACTGTATACAGTATACCACCCAAACTTCCAAATTCTTTGTAACCTGCTGAAATTCAGGTTAGGAGACTGTATCATGACCATTTAACATTATAAGTATTGCAAGTTCTCTTAGAAATTTTATAAGATGGAAAAGCTAATAAACTAAGGCATAAGTTATGTCTTGATGCCCCCTATAATCTCTAGAATGTATTGCCCTGGAGGCTGTGCTGAAAACAGCCCCCTCGAGATGGGTGTCGTCAAATGCAAGAAACTAATGCATTTTATGCCATCATAAAAATCTCTTTAGTAAGAAATGTTAAAAAGCCCATGCCTCAAAGTTGATCCAGCAACTGTTGCAAGCACTGAAACCCTCTGCAAAGCATGGTGCCAAAATCCTGTTGCAAAGTCAATAACACTCCACGACTTTGAAGTTGATAAACAGCCACAGGGATATTTATCCTAGGACCAGTACTTTGGCCAGGGGCCAAAACCAGGCCCTAGATTTATAAATATTTAACACAAGGTAACACTTTAAATACAAAACATCTTTAAAATGAACTCTTTACATCTGAACGTTCAGATTGTGCTTTCTAAAAGGTCTGTTTTTTAATGAATAATTCGATCTGACAGAACTCACCAAGGACTCTCACTACAAGCAGAGCTGGGATAAGGAAGAGGAGCATTCTGAAGGCAGTAATCAACAATTCTTTTCCACAGCGTCTCTTCAAATACTGACCTGGCAAAAAAACGAGGACAATAATTTGAAGAATGCAAGTCAACCAATGCACATTATAGCCTATTAAAATAAATATATGCACATGTATACATTTAATGTGACAGGCAATAGAGATACATTGTTTAGGCAACAATCCATTATGGTCCCAAGGTTTGCCATAATTATACTTTTTTTTAAAAACCATGACAAAAATCTTTAAAGTGTATTATAAAATTTTAATTGTGATATGGAAGGATACTGCAACTACACAGAATATAAAGATAGAAGAATAAAAAAAAAACTTACTAAACTGCCACGTTTAGAGGACAAGCAGAACTACAAATTTAGTGTCAGGTTTCAGGAATGTTGCCAGGATTGAACTGTTGCTGAATGAGGACTAAGGCCTGTGCTTTATTTTTAAACCTTTATGGCTCAGTCTTGTTTCACAATATTTTAGTAACACACTGAAGTCATGGACTCACAATTTACTAGTTTATCTATTTTGTACCCTTTACTCACAGTGTGATTTTTAGGTGTCCAACAACTTCTGCAAACAATTATATAATTTAATTAAGCAGACCTGTTAGACCACAGAGAAGTACACATATAACTGCTACTACACTTTTATTATATATAATTTAAGTACAAAAACAGTCACAACAAATTACTTTTAAGAGAGATTCTCAGTCTGATGTCACTCAAAGAGCTTTGGATTCTCATCAGAAAAAAAAATCTAGTGCTTGAGCTGATTATGAAATGTTTTGATTGCTTCAGTTTTAAAAAGACAGACCTTTAAATAACAGCTTTAAATCTGATGTTGAAAGTTTTACCAACTTTGGGTCATACTGCTTTTTGAAAACAAAGATTTATGTTACAGATTCATTAATAGTGCATTTTGAAAAGAAGTATGCATAAATATAGCAAGGATCAACAAATATTGTCAAGCTGCAGCAAACACACCATAGTAAATTTTACCAAAGCTTATATCATTATACACTCTACAATGTACAATTTCCTTCTATTAAGATAAGATCACTTTATTGGCCATATATAATTTCTTGTATTAGGAATTTGTCTTTTCGCTTACCCCAGCTTGCTCTCCCTGAGACACACAGACAGGGAGAGAAGCTTGGGGTCAGAGCACAGGGTCAGCCGTTGTCAGCACCCCTGGAGCAGCTGGAGTTAAGGGCCTCCTCTGCCGGCCGTGGAATACGAACCAGCAAACTTTTAGCCACAGAGCCACCGCACCGCCCCCTATTAATGGGCTAATTTAAATATAAGTTGTTTTTCTTTACTTTATTCAGCTTTATATATAATCTCCTTGTAAGTGAAATTCATCCAAGGGACAAGGGGTATGCTTTCTTGAAGGCCAGCTTTTCCCAAAGCTCCATTCCAATTTCACGTGCGCTTTAGAAACTTTCTGTTGATAATTACTCAGAAATCATGAGTCTCCTACATAGCAGACCTTAGCAAGCACAGGCCTAAGTGTCTATATAACAGCACTTCAGTCAACATGTGCCAACTTGGCAGCTCCAGGTTCATCCTACTAATTAGGCAGGGGAGGAGTTATAGTTGTGGACAGACCTCTAAGGCTCTAAAGGAAACAGCCACGCCACTCCACACAAGCTACCTACACTAGGAAGCGCTGTAATGTTACCCTTCATGATTAATCCTTCCCAGGCTAAGGACACATTAAGAGAAAACTTCCACTTGCAGTTCACACTAGTAAGCACATGAAAGCAGTCTAAATTTCAAAGGTTAGAAACGATTCAGCAATAAATCCGCTCATTCGTTAATACAGTTAATGCCTCAGGGGAGGCTGCTTTTCAGCAGTTAAAAAAGCTTCCCAAATACAAACCTAAAAAGCCTCTAAGGGCTGCTAGAATATCAAGTGTTTCTCTGCTAAATATATGCATTTAACCCCCTTCAATTTTAAACTTTGGTTGAAAATTAAGCCATGAATCTATCAAAAAATCTCACCAAAAACTGCCGAAGCATCAAGCATCTTACATACTGTAGAACCACTTTCTCCAGAGACAGAAAGAACATCTGCCTCACTCCTGTTCCACACACTCTCTGCTACATCTTGCTCTTAGCCAGCCCATCAGGAAACAATCATGCCAGAGGAAATAAGGTGGGGAAACACATAAACTCATTTGCTTAGGATTTCCCCTCAGGGACCGTAGCTCTGTTCAAAATAAGTTGGATTCACCAGAGCGAGTACATCCATTCATTTGGCAGTGCTCAGAGCTCCTGCAATAAACACTTTAAACGAGACAGTCTAATGAGAGCATCATATAAACTCCCAACTTTGTACACTGTACAAAGACATATTACACATGTGAATATAATAATAGTACCCATCTATAATGATAATTCCTTGTATTTATATAGGCATTTAATGAAATAGACATGCAGACAAACATTTGCTTCTTTTATTGGTCAGTTCTTTGTCCTTCCCCATGGTGATGGATGACAAAAGGTTTTCTCATTTGTGTCATCTTCTTTTTATACCCTAGCGAAACAGGAAGCCCAAAAGCTCATTTCCTTAGGGGTGAGTTGTATCTAAATAAGCAGAATTTCATTGCAGATTTTCTTTTAAAAAATGTAGGGGTTCCAATAAGTTTGATACCTATGTTTTTAGAAACAAAAAATAGTTTTACTCATTTAAAAACATTTGTTTTGAAATAACTATTTGAATAAAAACCTACAGTTTTCACATTTCTTGGGCATAAAATATAAGTCTTTGTCTGTGGTGTTTATTTTCTGCAGCTTTTTTGTTCATTTTTATCAAGAGTGCCAATAATTCTTGAGCCCATTGTACAGTATATACAGTACATACAAATATACAGTGGTGTGAAAAAGTGTTTGCCCCCTTCCTGATTTCTTATTTTTGTTGCATGTTTGTCACACTGAAATGTTTCAGATCATCAAACAAATTGAAATATTAGACAAAGATAACACAAGTAAACACAAAATGCAGTTTTTAAATGAAGGTTTTTATTATTAAGGGAAAAAAAAAATCCAAACCTACATGGTCCTGTGTGAAAAAGTGATTGCCCCTAAACCTAATAACTGGTTGGGCCACCCTTAGCAGCAACAACTGCAATCAAGTGTTTGCGATAACTGGCAATGAGTCTTTTACAGCGCTGTGGAGGAATTTTGGCCCACTCATCTTTGCAGAATTGTTGTAATTCAGCCACATTGGAGGGTTTTCGAGCCTTAACCGCTTTTTTAAGGTCATGCCACAACATCTCAATCGGATTCAGGTCAGGACTTTGACTAGGCCACTCCAAAGTCTTCATTTTGTTTTTCTTAAGCCATTCAAAGGTGGACTTGCTGGTGTGTTTTGGATCATTGTCCTGCTGCAGAACCCAAGTGCGCTTCAGCTTGAGGTCACGAACAGATGGCCGGACATTCTCCTTCAGGATTTTTTGGTAGACAGCAGAATTCATGGTTCCATTTACCACAGCAAGTCTTCCAGGTCCTGAAGCAGCAAAACAGCCCCAGACCATCACACTACCACCACCATATTTTACTGTTGGTATGATGTTCCTTTTCTGAAATGCTGTGTTACTTTTATGCCAGATGTAATGGGACACACACCTTCCAAAAAGTTCAACTTTTTTCTCGTCACTCCACAGAGTATTTTCCCAAAAGTCTTGGGGATCATCAAGATGTTTTCTGGCAAAACTGAGACGAGCCTTTATGTTCTTTTTGCTCAGCAGTGGTTTTCGTCTTGGAACTCTGCCATGCAGGCCATTTTTGCCCAGTCTCTTTCTTATGGTGGAGTCATGAACACTGACCTTAACTGAGGCAAGTGAAGCCTGCAGTTCTTTGGATGTTGTTGTGGGGTTTTTTCTGACCTCTTGGATGAGTCGTCGCTGCGCTCTTGGGGTAATTTTGGTCGGCCGGCCACTCCTGGGAAGGTTCACCACTGTTCCATGTTTTCGCCATTTGTGGATAATGTCTCTCACTGTGGTTCACTGGAGTCCCAAAGCTTTAGAAATGGTTTTATAACCTTTTCCAGACTGATAAATCTCAATTACTCTGTTTCTCATTTGTTCCTGAATTTCTTTGGATCGCAGCATGATGTCTAGCATTTGAGGATCTTTTGGTCTACTTCACTTTGTCAGGCAGGTCCTATTTAAGTGATTTCTTGATTGAGAACAGGTGTGGCAGTATTCAGGCCTGGGTGTGACTAGAGAAATTGAACTCTTTCCAAAGATGTGATAAACCACAGTTGATTTATGTTTTAACAGGGGGGGCAATCACTTTTTCACACAGGGCCATGTAGGTTTGGATTTTTTTTTTCCCTTAATAATAAAAACCTTCATTTAAAAACTGCATTTTGTGTTTACTTGTGTTATCTTTGTCTAATATTTCAATTTTTTTGATGATCTGAAACATTTCAGTGTGACAAACATGCAAAAAAATAAGAAATCAGGAAGGGGGCAAACACTTTTTCACACCACTGTATAGGATGGTATCCACTTCCTCCCCCATTGCATAGTAGAACCCATTTGGGACACATGGCTCTACTCCTCCAAGGGTCCCACTTCATGACAGATCAGCTGGAGTTATTGTTCAACAATAACAGGTCAAGTACCGGGAAACATAGATTGCACAGACTGTGCAAGCCCAGCATGAATTTATCCAGGATACTGGGATTAACAACCAAAACCTTAACAACCAAAATAGTGCAATGGAATTTTATGACTAAATAGTTAGGACTTAGATTTTATGTCGCATTTTATGTCAGTTGAAAACCAGTCCCTTAGATTTTATGTCGTATTTTATGTCAGTTGAAAACCTGACCATGAAGTCGGGGGGGCAGAGCGGTGGCTAAGTGGCTAAGGATGCTGGAAGGTTGCTGGTTCAAATCCTGCAGCTAGCAGAGGAATCCTACTCGGCTGGGCTCCTGAGCAAGGCCCTTAACCCCAACTGCTCCAGGGGCCCTGTACAATGGTTGACCCTGCACTCTGACCCCCAGCTTCTCTCCCTGTCTGTGTGTCTCATGGAGAGCAAGCTGGGGTATGTGAAAAGATTAATTACTAATGCAAGAAACTGTATATGGCCAATAAAGTGATTGTATACTGGTCCATCTATATCACTTGCAGAAGCAACCTCATTAGAGGTGTCTGTCCCTTTGCAGTACTGACCAGACCTAGCTTTATATACCTTCTACGATTTGACGAGATCAGCCTAAACAGTCAAAATGGGTTAATAAGGTTTTACATGGCACATTAAAAACATTATTGAGTTGGATAACAAAAACGTCATGCTCTTGTAATAGTTTTGGACAATATTTACTCAGCTTTGTGGAGGGAGCACATTTTGTTCCACTAAATTTAGTGTTTTGTGTATTTTAATGCATGCAAACAATTTTAATCAAAGCTTTTGATTTTAGTCAAAAACCTAACACACTCTTCTCTTTAAATTAAGACAGCTAAACCGCATTAATTGTTTTGGATAATGAAACGGAACAGTCCTAAAGGAACAAATTAATTACATTTTGTATTATTAATAATTGTCTAAAAACACCACATTCACTTACGTACAGTAATCAAATTTAAATTAGCATTCTATCAAAAATGAAACTTTTTAAAACTGATAACTATGGTATTTTTCTGCAGTACACATTGATACAAAAATGTACAAACTACATTTCACACATTTCACCAACTGTATTCTTTATGCAGAGACACTGTATTTCCCAGTTAATCAATGTTTTGTATGGGCTCTGAAATTCTATTTTTTTAAATAAATGAAATTTTGTTTTCCACAGTGACAGAATCATTTTAAGAGTTCTCATGAAGTTACCTCAAAACCAGGTTTTGCTTGATTCAAGTGTTCTGTAGAACTAGCTCCAATTAATTGGGAAGATTCAATTCCTCTATTATTTTCATAGTATGGAAACTGGACTAGAGATTGTTTCAGCAGCATCTTAAGAAGGTAAGTGGTTACCACTGTAAAATTATTTTGCCAGTTAACAGCTCAGGGCATGAAAACAGAAAGAAACTTAAAGATAGTTCTTAAAGCACCACTTTCTTCTGAAACGGGATTTTTCCATTTAATTGTTGCTTCCATATGTTCTCAAAGCTTGTGGTGAGAGCAGTAATATTCAACCTTGCATTTGTGTTCACTGTTTTATAAATAGGATTGCTGATGCAAGGTTTTATTTTTGTGAGGTACAGTATTTTTCCTATTAAAGCTCTGGGCTAGGTTGTATTGTAGTTGTTGCTGCACTAACTTCCAAACCAAAGGCCACACTCTTTCTCAGAGAATGTCTGTGGTGTCAAAAGCGAAGTGCTTAGCTTTCGATGACCTTATTTCAATTGAAAAACGCAGATCATTTAAAAATGATTTTAAATTTAGTTTAAACCCCTTAAAATAAATGAAAACATGACTGTGTTTAAAAAAATATTCAAATGGACAATGTGGAAAAAATAAGTGTGTATATACTATGCAAATTAGCCTTTTTTGATTTACTATTACAGAACATTCTTAGGAATCATTTATATATTCAGAAACAATGACTGCCTTATTAAAGCAGCTAGAATTTAACATTATGTTTACATTTGATATGTTGCTTGTTTCATCCCTTTTTAAATAATGGCATAATTTTCTTACTAAACACTTACACTTAATATGCTAATACAAACTTAAATTACCGACATTAATCAAAACTTTTCTAAAACCCTGATTAACATAGTAAATTCAGAGCAATTCACAGAAGGCAGTGCAGGTAAGGGCAGCTTAAAAGAAGTTGAACCTCAAAACCTAACAGTTTCATAAACAACAAGGCCAGTAAAGCTTCGCAGTCAACAAACATTAGAATTTAGAATTTTAAGCTGACTTTCATTAATTACTGCATTTTTATATCATCACATCACATCAATTTCAATAACCGCTTATCTAATTCAGAGTCACGGTGGTCCAGAGCCTATTCCAGGAAGCACTGGGAGCAAAGCAAGAGACACCCTAGACAGGACACCAGTCCATCACAGGGCACACAAATATGCATGAACTCACACCGGCACAAAGTTCCCCAGAAGCTAATTAACCTACCAGTGTATTTGGACTGCGGGAAGAAACCAGAGTACCCGGAGAAAACCCATGCAAACCCAGAGAGAACATGTAAACGCCACACAGATAGCACTCCAGAAACTGAACCCAGGGCCCCAGAGCTGCAAGGTACTAATGCTAACCACTGTGCCACCATTTTTATATATATTAATTATTCATCGCTGGTTTAATAAATATTTCTCACCAAGACTTCACCATTGTACACTTCCGTAATAAAGTCATTTACCAGCAGTAATATTCAAGACCATAAATTGAAACTAAAATGACCATTACATGGCCTTCCAACAGACTAAAAGCACATCTTAAAAGGGCTACAGAGCACTGTAAATAACTTTACATATTAACACTAACCACTTACAGCACAGAGCACAGCATTTTAACTTTCCCAGAAACAACCCATGTCACTTTCTATATCCACATTCAAGACTCAGAAGCCTTGAATAATAATATTAACATCTAGGCTAACTGCTATTATTGTTGTTCTTTTATAGTTTAAGATGTAATCAGCAGAAGCACTAGGAATGACTTATTAGTATGACTTATCTGCCATAACTGGTAATTAACATTACATCACTTTATTAGCCCTATACAATTCTCGAATTAGGAATTTGTCTTTTCACATACCCCAGCTTGCTCTCCATGAGACACAGACACACAGACAGGGAGAGAGAAGCTTGGGGTCAGAGCGCAGGGTCAGCCATTGTCAGCACCTCTGGAGCAGTTGGGGTTAAGAGCCTTGCTAAGGGGCATCCTCTGGATTCCTCTGGCGGCTGCAGGATTTGAATCAGCAACCTTCCAGCCACAGGCGCAGATCCTTAGCCACCGCTCCACTGTTCTTAAGCAACAACATTCAGCATATGTAATGCCTGATCTGTCTTAAAAGGGCTACATGTATCAGGAATCATGAATGCTGAACAGTAAACATAAAAATAAGGTTTGTGGTTGTTTTATAAGGATAGGCAGCAAAGAATGAAATTAACCCTTCCTCCCCAAAATGGTGGTCCTTACTTGCATATGCAGAGCACAATTGCACACCTCTACATGCAGATCATACAATACATGTGTTGCATTAGTTCCCTTCTAAATAGAGAGATATTCCACTCAGACCAATGCAGGTCATAAGGTAACTGTCACTTTACCTACTTCTCTTAACCAGGCAGGAGAAGTCGTACACATTAGTAACTATAACTATCAGTATGCTGGAAGGACTATGATACATAGTGTATTGGTTTTCATCCAACTTGGTGTTATCAGCCTATTACTGGCTAAATTAGACAAATTTAACAACTTTGAGTGCTCTCCTAGTTTTAAAAAAACCTAGGAAACGTGCAAAAAGTATTAAAAAATAACTGTCCTAAATGCAACTGTTCCTTGATGTTATTTTTAAATAGCAACAAAACCACAGTTTGACCTTCTATTTTAATTGAATGAATATATTTGAAAAACTCTGCATGAGATAAAGAAGACCACTTTACTCAACTAAGTAAAGTGCTATAACACACATCAAATATTTGACACCAGCCAAACTGATGACACAGTTTTGTCTTTGCAGGCAAAAAATGACATTTCTTCATGCTAATGTGAGTAATAGATATATTAAGATATAAATCCAAGCTTTTAAAATGCTACCTATAGAATAGACGTATATTTTACCACTTAATCTTCATCACAAAGCAAAATCTAAAATGAGTCTAAAGGATAAAATCAGATCCAATTACTTGAATTCCGCTAAAGTTCATGTTTCCATTTCTAATTGTATTTATTCTATTTTGGTTGAATAAACAATAAATAAATGGAAAAGATATCCTTTTACATTCTATTGTGCTGGATTAGTTAAATAAAACTGCTCAACTTCTACTTGCATAGCTCTGGAAAAAGCTGTGGCTCAGATTCATGATGTCTCACACCATCTCTAATTAAAATGCTATCGCAATAAGTTCTCATGGGCACTACTCTGATTGTATCAAGAACCCTGGGAAATTGACATAATAACAACTATGCAGCTGTTGCAGCTGTGTTGAAATCATATTCTTAAATACTGTAAATGGCAGAATAAAATGTGAGATCTGTAATTTTCATCAAGAGGCTTTGAAAGCTCAGCTTTAAAATGAAATAACATATTCACAAGAACCATTCCCAGTTTTTTTTAAGAAAATGGAATAAATAAATGGAACGAAAAGGCTGGGGGTATACCCCGGTGTCCTGGCCAAATTTCCCATTGGCCCTTACCAAT
The DNA here is from genome assembly GCF_055471065.1 of Atractosteus spatula. NCBI lineage: Eukaryota > Metazoa > Chordata > Actinopteri > Semionotiformes > Lepisosteidae > Atractosteus > Atractosteus spatula. The sequence continues at coordinate 54,157,420 of NC_142712.1, forward strand.
CATGGCCTCCTAATAATCCCAGTCTATGAATTGGCTACATCACTCTGTTCTCCACCACAAAATAGCTAATAGCTGATGTGGGGTGAGCGTTCTGGCGCTGTTGTATCATCCAGGTGGGGCTGCACATTGGTGGTGGGGGAGGGGAGTCCCCATTACCTGTAAAGCGCTTTGAGTGGAGTGTCCAGAAATGTGCTATACAAGTGTAAGCAATTATTATTATTATTATTATTATTATTATTATTATATCTTCTGTGATCGTTTTTTGACACAAACAAATGAGCTTCAGCAAATTAACATCAGGGGGGAAACACCAACTGTAAAATAGATTTTAAAGACTGGCATTCTTATTTTGCACAGTCCAAGACTTCAGTATCCTGACAAACTGACCAGACTGTTTTTTATAATGAGGCATCAAATTGTTTACAAGAATAAGGGGTTCACTCACGAAATCATTTCAGCACTTGCATTTTTTTAATTATGCATTAAGTAAAGCATTAATCTTAATCTATCATTGAATTATGGAATGCTTAATTGTTTAATTATTGTTTATTCACGATAACTAGCCTGATTTACCATTAATATTCTAGAAGTATACTTACTATACTAAACATTACTATACTATACTGTATCAGTAATATTGCTTAAAATACATCATACGTGAAAAAGAATGATCTTTATTCACAGCCCTAGGCGTATTTATATTTTGTGTGAATGTGTGTTTTTGACATTCACAAAAAAATGAATTTTCGTACTTCTTACATTTTTAAAATGTATAAGAACGTTTTAATTTCACAAACTTCAGTTATTTCACAGCATGTACAATAATAAGCAGAGAAACACGGCGATTCTAACAGTGAAAAGAGCACATTGACAATCAGTACTTTTCCTTGAGTTGGCTTCAAGGAAATGAAACTTTCCCAAAGTCTCGTCCCAAAACAATTTATTACCAATGCTTACGTATATTTATACGTATATAATTGTAATCCTGCTAGGAATATGGAGATTCCTCATTCTAGTTGAATCAGGTATCTTTAATAATGACACTTTCTTAGAATCTAAAACGTCTTCTGACTGAAAATCAAGTGTAAAGTCCGTTTAATTTATCTTGAAAGTAGTCACGTACATTTAGGAACTATTGCTATTATATTTAATTATAGAAAAAGCTCCGACCTCAACAAGTCACAGGCTTCATTTCAAAACAGTCGCACCGAGAACATTTTTTGGAAAACATTTCAATTTAGTTACTTACATTTTATGTTTTTAGTTAGTTCTAATAAGTAATTAGAATGAACGAATGTAACAATAAAATCGCGTATCCTTCACAACAGTTCATTTAACGAACTAGTATTAACTTAATATTCTTAATTTAGACAGTTTGGGTTACCATGCGACGATTGAGGGCATCTAATTGAAGACAAATAATACAATAACAAATAAATACAAAACAAAGGAATTCGCTAAAAATGTGGAAGTCAGCCATAAAAAGTCTGGAACTGCATGGCTCTGCAATTCAGTGTACAACTCACTCTCATATCTTTCACTCTTAGATATGAGAAGATATGATCCAAGGAACCTTAATATGGAAAACGAACATATTGATGCTGAAATTAGACAAAGAACTTACCAGCCAGAAAACAGATTATTCACAGTGCACCCTTCAGCCAGTAAAAGTGATCTTAAAAAGCTTCATAAAGCAACCCTTAATTTATGCATTCATGTTGACTTCCGTAACTTCAAGGCTTAACGTTATAAAGTGTTGTCTAAGTTCGGCGTTTTAAAAAGCCTTTAGACACAAAGCCATTTGTGACTGTCCGTTCGGAACTAAAAAATAATCATCCAACTCCTCCTTTCTAGTCGGCTCTTTTGTCCAGCATGATGTCATGTATCAGGGCAGGACTTTTCCCTCCTGGTGCGCTGGTGGGTTTCCCCTCCTATACAAATTAACCATTTAGTGCCTTTCTATGTGTCAAATATATACTCATCTATTTGTGCGCTTAGGTGCCGAGTTTTTGCTCAGATCAATTCATTTTGAGTCGCTATTAACAGTGTCTGTAAATGTACTGTATTTTATGCTGCAGAACACATTAAATCCAAAGATTCCATTTCAGATGTGTAATAGGAAAACATGCATAGATTCAAATGATCAGTAAAGTTTATTGATATTGTAGCGCCCACATGGGGCGCTGTAGCCATGCGCACGCGAGGCAGGCTGCGAACGGGTCGTTGAGGGGCCCGTATATAGTAAAGGAACAAGTAATAGGTTTATTCCATGCTGAAAAAAAGGAAGAAAGAAAACACAACGTGTCGGCCTTCTTCAGGTTTCTTACTTGTTCCTTTGCAGCCTGCGCATGCTGACGCAGCTACCCACCCATATATAGTAAGGCGAGGGCCGGAGACGCCCTCTTCCCTCTTGTGCCTGCGTAGATGTGTTGCAGTGCAGTGCTGTATCTCCCCTGTCCAGATGTGTGTAACCCCCCTCAGCGTCTTTAATAAAGGTCCTGCCAACCCGTGCCAGAGCCTCTGGCCTGTTTCTTTCCGTCGGCGAACCCCGGGAGCGTTACAATATGATTAAATACCCTAATTTTTTTCTAGATTGAATTAGTGTTCCTGTAGTAATTAAGCAACAGTATTATAACAACAGGCAAAGAGACATGCAGACACAAAGACGTCCTGTAAATAAACGTACAAATATGTCGCGCTTATCGAACTGTAACAAATCTGATCTCAATTCCACATATAATGGTGTTACCTTTCTTAATTTTATGTTCTTTTTTAAAAAAAACGTTTTTTATTTTTGATGAATTCATGTTTTCTTCAGCAAACACACGTTGTGAAAAGTACAGAATAGCATAGAAAGCTGTAGTTATGTGGTTAGTCAGAATAGTAATTCAAAGTGCAATATAGAATCCTTTTCTAATTTAAAAAAAATAAAATAAAATATTGCAGGCTATGCAGACAGAAACACCCAGACAAAGGATTCAGAAATCATATACTGTGGTTCTAAAGTGAGTGACTGACCCAGACAACAAATGGAGCTATCACATGCTCTACAGGAAATTCAGCCTTTCCCTCTTTCACAACAGGGATATTGTGGTTTCGTCCTCTTCTGACTCGTTGACAAAAATAACTGGCTTCCAGAGGAAAATGAACCAAGATGGAAAAAAAAGTGCAAAACGCAGTCAAATTCTCTCTCACACATGATAAAGTACAACCAACTGTATATATGAGCATGGATTTTAAAAAAGAATTATAAAAGCAAGGGTACTTCACCTATGACTTGTCAATAGGGGGCAAAAAGAACCATTGCATATGTCATATGTCATATACAGTATATGTTACATTTACCCCCAACAAAATAAACCACAGTAATCATCTCCCTCCTCAAGACCAGCGAAGGCTCTCTCCCTGTGACTCTCCCTGCGCCTGCACCTGGCTGGGGTAACCCCAAGCGAAACAAGGCCAGGACTCTTTCCCTCTATTCTTGTCTTCCACCACAACCTCGTGTTTGTTTCCCTCCTCAGGAATGTTGAACACCAGGAATACAGTGCACTTCCACTGGAAGTAGATGGGAGAGGAGATGCCGACACATTGCCACTTCATGGCGGCTGTCCTCCAGGTACTGCTACAACGCGCAAAGGGGGAAGTCTTCTGCATCCTGCAGAATCGATCGGAAAGGTACATGGAGGTTTTCCTGGCTTCCAACGAGAGATACCAGAAGGTAACAAAAAATGTATGGAGCTGGGATCTAAATCTCCAATTTGTAATTTCGGGATGGAACCCATGAGAAAGGAGAAACCATCATGCTTCTAATGTATGACCTCCATGTGCCAAACGGAGCTGGTAACAGCTTTCCCGACACGGCCCGTGAATGTGATATCATAGCCCCAGGACAAGAGGGAAGAGCTCAGTGTCTGGACTGGCAAACGCCAATACCAGTTTCTCCTGAGGGATGACCCAGACAGCGTCAATGGATTCAACCACCCACCAGTGCGGTTCTTGGGACCAAAAGCAGAAAAATGACCGGACACCTACACCCACACTGTCAAGGGGAGCCGGAGGTACGAGCCCACGAGAAAGCCAGAGCTCTGCACCAACCACAGGGCCCTGTACAAGGAGGTGAGAGGCAACTGGTTGCCGGAGAGAGGCTGCGGATTCCCAGACAAGTCTGAGAAAGAACGCAGCCTAAAGAACTGTACAACAAGCTAAAGAACCTCAACTGAGTGGCCGTGCACCAGAGACTGGCGACCAGAGAGGTCCTCTACAGACACTCGCTCACCAGGAACCCACATTGCCCTTGGGACACTGTTTCAAAGAGATACAGGAGCATGTGTTCGGGAGCTGCCCCTTCACCAAAGCATTGTGGGGCAGAATGGACAACACTATACAACTTCTGGGAGTGTAAGTGATGCTCAGATGCTGGGGCTCACACCAACCATATTGGACGGAGGGACACAGTATTTGCTATTGCTGGCGGTATCCCTAACAAAACAAGGACTGTGGAACGAAAGGAACACTCTCATCCAGCACCACACAAAAAGGGGAGCAAGGGAGCTGGAGGAGAGGATCCTTGCCAACCTCAGAGGGAGGATGAAGCGAGACTTGGGGCTTCGCAACAGCAAAAGGGTTCCTGGAAGGGATTGTGGGCCCTGTACAGTCCAGTCCTCCGCAGCGCAATTTCAGAGCCGGGACAGGGGAAAGGCATGGACAACAGCAAGTGATAGGGTTTGGAGGGACTCTTTCATTGTGCAAATCCAGCCACAACATCCACTTGCTCTGATTGATAAAAGACAATCACTCTTATAAAGAACTGTTGTGATACAGTAGAGATTGCATGACTTTGCATGAGTGTGTACTTATTGTGAGATATTTATTGTGAAATAAAGTTTATTCTGAGAAAAAAAATCTGATGAGGAATGTCCCCTGGGACCTCTTCCTGGAGGTGTATCATGCCCACTGGGGAAAGACCCTGGAGCAGACACAGGACACACTGGAGAGATTGTATCTCTCAGCTGGCTTGGGAATGCCTGGGAATCCTCCCAAAGGAGCTCGAGACTTACTGGGGAAAGGGAAATCTGGTCTACTCTTCCTCGGCCAGTTACCAATGTGATCCTCACCAGGAGATGAGATGAGATTATCAAAGACAACTAATTATAATAGTAAAAAGTATAAATGTGCCTCTTTTGCTGAGAAAAAATATGAAAACATAATGAAAAACTTGAAATAGTTTATTAAAATTGCCCTCAAAGTCCTAAATATTCTCTATTTGACTAGTTCATAGAGTAAGGAGACATTTACAGGAAATATTTTGTGTAATCTAATTGTCATAAATATTGTTTAGAGTTTATTTAGGTAGCAGATGTCAAAACTGTGAACTAAAATAATATTTCTTATCTACAAAGGGAATGCAGATATTTACTGAGTGTAATACAAGACACAAATATTGCGGTGATTTCAAGTTAATCTACAGCATTTTCTATTAAAAAATACGCACACTCATTGTTCTCCAAATCTGCACATCAGCCTTTTCCAGCAAATTACTTCCTGTCTGCTTGCCAGTATGACTCAGTATGGGGCGCGTCCCTACAATTACCCCTTGGAAGCAATATTAAAGAGTAGAATTTTTTTCAAATCCATTTTCCTGCTTTTATGCATCTTCACAACATGTGAATCACAAAGAAAAAAACAACAACATCCATGACCTTTCTTAATCTGAAATTGTGAAAAAGGGTCATGTCTTTCCTTGCTTCTTACAGTGAGTTACAATTTTTGTTGTTTTTCACTTATTTCTTATGGGTTTATTGTGTAAAGACAACTTAAAGAAACCTTCTAAACTGAACACCATAAACATACACAGGAAAGTTTGCCAACACTGCTAGGAAGCCAATTTAGTAAGACCTGGGCAATAAACCTAAGTTATAATCATACTGTACTTCTTTTTCAGCTTTGAGAATCTTTTTCTGAAATGGTACATACTGGAGAAACTTGCATGGTGATTCTAATCTAGATACTCCAACACACCACAGCTTTCTTAGAAAGCAAAAATAATGGAAAGAGAATGAAGATTCCTTAAACAAATGCTCGTTTGCTTTAAAAAAACATGTTGTCTTAATTAGAAATGAACTCATACTCTGATTTATGTTAGCCAATCAAACCTACTCTACAGAACTTTAGGAAGAACTGGAGTAAAGTACATGGCAAAAACCCACAGGATCACAGAAAGAATACCACATGGTGTCAAACTCCAGAATCAAACACATGCCCTTGAATTTATAAGGCAGGAGTGCTAAACACCACCCCAATATGTAATGACATCATTTGGTTTGCTATACAAATTAATCCTTATCTATTATCCAATCACTTCATCCAATTTGGAATCATGGGGGAGAGACGGATCTTTTCGTGGCAAGCCCATATCTGTTAATGATTGTTAATGTTTTTGACATAAGCAATGACTGCATAATGAAAAACATTGCAGTGGAAGAGTGAGCAAAGTCTTTGGCTGATAGGATAGGTGTCTTCTCTGGTCTCCTGTTGAAAGTGAATGGGTTCTGGAAGTTAAAAGGCTGTCTGCCTGTACAGACAGTTCAGGAGTTGACTCACTTTCTGTGATCATGTACCATTAAGCAGATTAACAGATCTATCTTAACTTTCCACTTGCTAAAACCTAAAATATGATGCAAGTGTTCAGTTTTAAAAGTGCATTTGTCATTTTAAACACAGGAACAATGCCAAAGAATTTCTGCTATCCTACCAATTTCCATATGCTGGGGAGATTAATGTTAGACGTGGACGACAACACATTGTTAAGGAATGATTTAGAGCCCATTCATGCTTCTCCACTGTTCTTTGAAATGGTCCAGTATGCTGCACAGAGCAAAATGTTTGACCAAAGTGCAATGGTGAGAAACAGCTTTAAGTTCAGTAAAGAAAGTCCACTATGTAGAAGTGCATTTAGAAATGAGAACAGGAAGCACTGTACCCAGGCTGTGAGGGGTATTTAAAAATCTACCCCAGCCCTGGGCCTGAAGTTGAGACACTGGCATCCTTCCGGACACAGACAGATGAGATCCTTGGATCAAAAGGCTACTACCAAAGCTCTAACCATGGGGCAGATGCAAACTGGAGATGCCATTCTTCTGAAAGTAACATTTCTTATGTTCTTTTAATCAGCCACTAGTTTTAATTAGAAGTTTTATTTGCCATTACCAAACTTGAATAAACAATACTCTTAGAAAGAGGATAACTGTTTTTTTACATGCATGCACTATATAGCATATAGCAGCCATATCACCCTGCAACACACAACTGGCAACCCACTGAAGCTAAGCAGGTGTGATCAGGAGATGGGAAATGGGAAAAACTAAGGTTGCTGCTGGAAGTGGTGTTAGTGGGGCCAGCAGGGGGCGCTCACCCTGCAGTCTGTGTGGGTCCTAAGGCCCCAGTATAGTGACGGGGACACTATACTGTAAACAGGCACTGTCCTTCGGATGAGACGTAAAACTGAGGTCCTGACTCTCTGTGGTCATTAAAAATCCCAGGGTGTTTCTTGAAAAGAGTAGGGGTGTAACCCTGGTGTCCTGGCCAAAATTCCCATTGGCTGTTACCAATCATGGCCTCCTAATAATCCCAGTCTATGAATTGGCTACATCACTCTGTTCTCCACCACAAAATAGCTAATAGCTGATGTGGGGTGAGCGTTCTGGTGCACTATGGCTGGTGGTGGAGGGGATCCCCATTACCTGTAAAGCACTTTGAGTGGAGTGTCCAGAAAAGTGCTATATAACTGTAAGCAATTATTATTATTACAGCAAATCATAGCTTCATAACTGTTCACATAGAGCTTCATAACTGTTTATTTACTGTAACTGTTCCCCTTTAAATAGAAGCCTGTTGCTCTACTTTTTCTCATGTGCCTTGAGAGGTATAAACCTATGGGACTAAAAGATGTATTTTTTGCAATAAAAAACACCTTTATTCCAACAATAATATGGTTATTGTAAAACATTTCAGCATGTAGCACTTTGTTAATGTTTTGTAAATACTGTGTACAATATCACACCAAGTAAATGTTTTTTGGGAATGTTTCCCTCTTTGGAAGCCATAAGAATGCGACGCAAACCCATCCATTGTTAAAGGGCCACACCACTTAGGAGTCATCTCTGCTTCCTTTCCCATATTCAGCTCTGCAGTACATAGGCTTTGACAACAGCCTATCCTACAATCACAAAGACTAGAACAGAGATCTGTGAGGACAAAAAAGGTCTTTATTTTTTACACGGTGTTAAAAGAAAACAATAAACTGCTTGTTCTTTTAAAATATAAATAAACTTTTTTTTTCTCCCAAAAGCTGTTACGTTTACCAAAACAAACTCCACTGTTTCACAATTAAAGACTTCTTCTTGGCAGAGAAGCTTAAAATAAATAGATCGTAACTGTAAAACAAAAGTGATTATGGTAATCATATCCACAGACAAATATATCACTGAGGTATGATTCATACCATTTTAAGTCCTGGTGAAAAACACACACACGCTGAAAAATCCTTAAAGACACCGTGGCAGATTTCTCTGTGATTCGTACACATTTCCAGTGTCCAGTGTTTTTGTCTCCCTAAAATAAAGGTTAACTAGGGAACCTTCTGTGAATATGGCATTAAGACACAGATGAAATACAGTTGAGAAGTCCAGAAACTGAGTATATAGTATACTGCTACGGTTGTCTAAATGGTCCGTTCGATTGCAAAATAAAAATCGGTAACAAAAAATTACACAATAAAACAAAGCAGAATTTTAGAGTGTCCGAGTTAGGATTACAGTGCCAATTTCAAGAGGGATGCACGCAGCAGAACCTCCTCCAGCAGGGACCTCTTCCTCGTTTGAGACAGCGATACCATCCAACTCGTCTTTAGTTACAGTTACACCTTCTAGCTCCGGCACAGCTTCAGCCGTAGCGGGCTTCGCTGTCCTGGATTCAACCCTGCACCGGCAAGCCCTTTTAACCGTCTCCAGCTCCTCCTTGACTGCTCTCACTTCCGCCTCCAGTCCCTCTTGGGTAGACTTCAGCTCCGCCTTAAGGCTGCTGTTTTGAGCACGGAGGAAATCGTTTTCATCCTTCAGGTTCGCGATGGTCGTCTGCGCCACAAGGGAGCTGCTGGGGCTATCGAAGTTGCGTAGCTGCATGATGGCTTCAACAGTGGCCTGCTCCCAGGAGCCTTGGGGGTATCGCCCGTCTATTTCAAGCTTCTTTGCAGACCCCGTGGGGGGGCCGCCGCCCGTGTCCTCCAGCAGTACCTTGTAAACTCTTTTCCTAGCCGGTCTCTCATCCCCACCACTCTTGTTTTCCGTCAGGTCTTCGTTTTCGGAGGACCCCATGTTTAGCACTGGCACTGGATGCTCGGCGGTTGGCGAGCCCTTTACAAAGTGCATCGAGCAAACGACTGTCCCCTTGCCTGGTAGAAAGTCTTTTCTACCGATCGCTCCCAACCATGCGTGCTGCTTCTCCTTATCACGGGGGAAATAATAAAAAGAGAAAGGCTCAAGACACGAGCACGCATTGTGCTGCAAAGGGGAATGGAGCTCACAAATGTCCCGCCGCCAGATGCTTAGTTTCCTCTGGTTATTAGTGCACCCTGACACAGCGCAACACCTTCCACCTCCTCTTCTATACAGAGCCATTGCTCCTTTTCTCCGCCCCAAGACAGCAAAGGTCTCTGGGTAGTGGAGTTCTCCAAAAAATTACACTAGAATACGAACTAATGAATACGGATATTTTACGTTAATTTATCAATTTCTTAGTCAGGTCTGAGCGGTGTATTGGTAAAAATTAAGTAAAAGGAATTCCGCCGTTTTGGTATGTGGTTTTTATTTCAAAAACCTTACCAAGCAGACATTTACAATGACAAACCTTGTACTACTGTATATTGAATATTGTATCACTACGTTATTAATATTATATATTAAATAAAGTCTCACCAGTCTTTCGGGAAGACGTTATAAATTTATGGTAGAAATTGGTAAAACATTTAGCGTTTTTAATAGCGTTTTTGTTTGGATGCAAGTGGAGTTCTTTTGATCGATATGCTTACATTTGATAAAATATTGTGTAGTCGACGGCACTGTTCAATCAGTCAAAACCACTAGCACCTCTATTAGCAGTAGAGTTTTTCATCTTAATTCTATAAATAACAGAGTGACGTTTGCAGTGGAAAAAACTACAAATCCCAGAAATCATCGAGAACTTTTTCCGTTTCCAGGTGACAGAGCACGAGTGTAAACATCGCTCTTTCTCTTTTTTTGTTATTTTTTTTTAATTATGTGTTCATCTAACATAATACGTCTATTTAAAAAAAACTTTTCTGAATTCATGAAATTCAATTTTTAAGACATAGCTAGTTACATAGTCAGATACGGTATAATAGTCTTTTTATGTTCAGTCGCAGTCTCGAATGTTAAAACATCCAGTGTTATTGATAAATCTGATCCAGTTGAGTTTAAAACATGTAATATAAATACTTTTTCTTTATTACTCTCCTCAATGTATGCTGTTTATATCTTTGCCTCCTTCAGATGACTATGGCAGTTCCTGAGTGGCGAATTTCACTGAAACTAATGGACCAGCCCTCGGTCCCCAAGTCAGTTCTGCAGTTTCCCGAAACGGAACCAGGAGATGTGGCACCGGGAGGATATCGTATCGCCACACTGAAGCAGCTGGTAGCAGCCCATTTGCCAGATTTAGTACCTGATCCGGAGTTTATAGGTCAGTAAAAACAGGGTTTCAAGAGATGTTCCTTTCACATTAATTCAGTGGTACATAACTCCGTTTAGGGGGTAACATTTTTTAAAAGCCATCAGCTATTGATGATTTATAGTCATGGAAAACCCGCTGGATTCTGGTGGCCCAAGTTGACGTTGCGCACTTTTTGATATAAGCTTCTATCAATCAAGAGGCAGGGGATTATGAAGTACATTACTTTTACAGCGTGTTGGTGCAACGTTTGGAAATGAGCTAGAACTCAGGATTGTCTCTCCAATTCAGACGTATGCATTTATATTTCAGAACTGGTATTTTGTGGCAGAAAGTTGAAAGATGAGCAGACATTGGAATTTTATGGGATTCAGCCAGGATCAACTGTACACATTTTAAAGAAATCGTGGCCAGAACCAGAAGTCAAGCCAGGTGTGTATGAGCCAGTCCACTCTCTCTACACCGAAGCATTTAGTGCTAAGTACATGGTGTCTATTAAGAGTAATTTAGTGTGGAGCAGAATTGCTGTACTTTCTTTGAAATTGCTTATGCACAGCATTGTTTTGCTTTTTAATCACTGGTCTATCTTTAAAAAAAAAGTATCAAATCTTGATTTTTTTTCCCCATATATGTACATGCTAATACAATATTGAAGTCCTGCTGGGGGAAAAAAACGAAATTAAGCCAGTTTAGAGGGTATTAAAGTTTAGCATTACAAGCTGAATTTAAATGATTTCTTTGGACTGAAGCCTTCTTTTTTTAAAATTCAGAAATGAATGGCTTCATGTGATGTGGATATGGAATTTACGAACTCTCTCACGGCTGGCTTTACATCGTGACATCACAGAGTTCTTCATTGTGCTGTACAATTCATTTTCAGAGCCTGTGGACAGAACAGCTGCTGCCAGGGAGTTCCGTGTGCTTCAGGCAGCTCTACATACCAGTACTTCTTATAGAGACTCGGTGAGACTGCACTGAGAAACTTTGGGTCGTACTAGAAGTTTCAACAAACCAGCAAAATGTTTCATAGTTTAAAAAGGAGGTGTTGTGTTTGGAAGACAAAAAATGCTTTACTTAAGAAAAGTGAAAACAGCCCCCCAGCATTGCATTGCTTGCATTGTGAAATGATTTTCTGCTCAGTGACTTTTATATCCGTCACTTCTGTTTGATTCTGAACACAAGTAACAGATTCAGAGGGGCCAACAAATAATATTTCCTTAAGTTTCTCTCAGGTGTTGAAGCAAAGCACAAAGTCCCTCAGATAACTCCAGAGTAATTTGCATTGACCATACTTACACTCCTTGTAGTCAGGGAATACCAGTGTTACATAGAATGTGTGTTTTTGGCTTCTCAGGGACAGCTTGGTAACACAGTGATAAAATAGACAAATATTTATAAAGATAGTTACACAAATATACAATATACATTTTTTGGCTATATACAGGTATTTTCACTACTGTGTGTCATCCATGTTCTGCCTTCTATAGACCATATATTACATGAGGTCAAAACACTTTAAAATGGGCAAAGAGAGAACCTGTATTCTAATAAATATGGATTCTGCAAGGACTCATTTTGTTTAGATTTGATGCTAAGGAAATGGGAATCGTATTTCCTTGTTCGGAATAACGCATCACTAACAAATGAGGGATGTGCTTTAGGCTGTGGATTCACAATATAGGAAAATCAGTATTTTCAATATTATTATTTAAGAGTATAGTACCCTTCCAGTGCTCAGCTCAGCACTGTGAAGATTCTAGTTTTGTAATCTGTTTTAAGGAGGACAAATGCTTTAATAGCCTAATCACTTCTAGTCTTCCTTCCCCTCTCTTCTGGGATATGTCTCCTCCCTGTTTATTTTATGTCATATTTATTTAGTCTTAAGACTCGTCTGTGAAGGCTGGCTTAATGATTTCACCAAGAACTATCTGCTCAGTGTTGGATATTGATGTTCTAAAAATGGGTGTCTTAATATTTTAACAGAATTAGTTTACCTTATGTTAATGATTACTACCAATCATTCTTTTGATCATCTTTAGACATGATACACTGCCTCACAAATAGCTATGTAAACACATGGCCATTGTGTCATCCTTTTGGATGATTGTTTTTCCACTTATGCAGGTGTTTAAGATGTTAAACAACAGGGAGTCCTTGGACCAGATCATTATAGCCACGCCAGGCCTGAGCAGTGATCCGGTGGCATTGGGCAAGTAGAAACATCCTTTGAGTATACATGTCTTTGTATACGTGCTTGCTTGGAGTTGTTCATTTTAAAGGTTGACTACTAACGTTCTGTGCAAGGTTATTCGACTGTTGGCCCTTCTAGAGCATTTTATATTTATTCTGTCCTCTTCATCATTTTTAAATTATTCACTCAAGTTATTTTTCTTTGATTTTTGAAAACAAATAATACTTTTTAAGTATTTCAGAAACTGTCAATATGCAGAGTTGAACCCAATGTATAAAGAAGACCTCTATTTATATTTATATATCCTTTGGATATACATCACCAGAAGCATCAATACTGAATTATTCAGAGGAATGTATGCACACCGTTTCACCTTTCAATATTCAATATCAATAAAAGTAGTATTACATTTCGGGTATAGATTTGAAGTATTGTCTTAGAGATTATATTTTGTGACATACCATGGAACTTCAGAAGTGTGAAAATGAATTCTTATTCTGCTTTTCTAGGTGTGCTGCAAGACAAAGATCTGTTTGTGTTGTTTACTGACCCTAACATGTTGGATACGTGAGTAACATCTTCATGAATATTCTGCACCTATTTTCTGCAATGAAAAAGCACCCAGTTTATCAAAACTATAGGTTCATTTTAAAACACTAGGAAAAGCTATCAGTGTCTTTAATCGGTAGCTCACATACCATTTTAATTCTGAGCTGTAACCCTCTTGCCTACACAATTCAAGTAGCTTTACACTACTTCCTAATTCATTAACCCTAACAGCTTTACTGTCTTTCAGTTCTCTCAATGCAAGCAGTAGATCATGATGCCAAACTCTCAATTCTAGAGCCCTGAACACTCAGCCATGTTGTTTTAAAGACCCACAATTCTAAACTCTCTTCTGTCTCAAACTTCAGTCATAGGAAAATAGTTTGTATTCCAACTACTAAATGATAGTCCTCTGACAAAGCTTCCACTGTATTCTCGTCCTTAGTATATGCCCACATAGGCTTTAAACCCTTTCATTTAAAGCACAGTGCATCAACAGTTCCCCTTTCATACAATTTTAAGATCACATGGCCTCCTACTTCATTACTTCATTACCTCTGACATCTTATTTTTTAATTTAACAGTTGTTGCTGTTAGTTCAATCTGTGCAGCCATATTCCCAGGATTGTGTTATGTCTTGGATTACATCAATCAGTGAGGTTTGATTTGTTACAGCACCTTTTCTTTTTGAGTACTACCTTCAAAGCAGTTATTAAGGCCATTCTTCCAGAGACCTGCAAATATAATATACATATTACAGTAACGTACATAACTGTACATATTCCCATTACCTGTAGAACCCAGAGGTGTTTAACTCAGAATTTCTAAGACTCCTGCTTGTCCTTTCCCAGGCTGATCACTTCGCACCCAGCCCTAGTCAATGCTATCATTCTGGTCCTACATTCAGTGGCTGGAAGTGTCCCTTCACCACAGAGTGCAAGCACATCTCGCAACGTCTCGGCAAGCTCCTACAGCGACATGCCAGGTGACTATAGACTGTTGTGTCCTAGATGTTTCAGGGAGGCCTAAGAGGTCTTTACATCTATATCCAGTAGAGGTAACACCGAAGAAGGAGGGTTATTTTAAGTCAATGCAGACCTTTTGAATTTCTTTTTAGTTTCTGTTTCAACACATTTTTAGTGAAACTGCAGATCTATCTTATGCAGTGGTGAATATTACCAATTGTATTATTGGGATTAGGACAGAACTATTATTTCAATAGAAAATATGAAGCTTTGAAGAGCATTTACACTTATAATGACAGCTTTGTCTTCTCCATTGGTTGTGTTGTGCTACTAACAATCTGATAATCTGTTGGGTAGATAAGCGAAGACCTTTCCCAAACTCTGATACTTAACCTACTAGCTTTCACCAGAGGATTAATACAATACATACACTTTTTTATCTGCACTGCAGGAGGATTTCTTTTTGAGGGCCTGTCTGATGATGAAGAGGATTTCCAATCGGTAAGATAAAATCCAGTTTAATTTAAAAGTCAACACTATCTCAAAGAGACCTGGGAATTCACTATTGCAGCTACATCACAGACTCCACTACAGAAACAAACATTTAGTTCTGGCCTGTTGATGGGCATTACACAATTCTCAAAACAATGCAGTTTGCACAAACCATTGTTCTGAACTCAAACCATTGCAATCCAAAACACTGTTTGTTGAAGTAATTAAGATCACTTTATTGGCCATATACAGTTTCCTGTATTAGGAATTTGTCTTTTTGCATACCCCAACTTTATTCTCCATGAGACACACAGACAGGGAGAGAAGCTTGGGGTCAGAGCGCAGGGTCAGCCATTTATACGGTGCCCCTCAAGCAGTTGGGGTTAAGGGCCTTGCTCAGGGGCCTAACGGAGTAGGATTCCTCTGCCGGCCACTGGATATGAACTGGCAACCTTCCGGCCACAGGCACAGATCCTTAGACACAGAGCCACTGCAGCACTAATTACCGCCCGTAATTATTAAGTAAATGACCAGATGGAAGACCACCTGGTCCTTCAAACCACTGAGGAATAGACAAAATAAGTTGAAATTTATTATTTTAAAATATTGTGTAAAGGTTTCTCCTTTTCTTAAATTGAATGTAAATCTACATAGTGCTACTCTACAGTAGTGTTGTTAAGAAATTGTATTGCATCACTGGCCCATTGAACTGAAGAAAATCTGCACATGCTGATGGTATTTTGTCAGAAGTCTATGGCTGTTCTCCTTTTGATGTTGTATTCTGCTGCGTTTCTCCCACAGGGCAGCCGGGCCACCCCTTCCACCAGCACAGGGACCCCTGGCACACGGCCAGCCACACTCGGCTACAGTGGTGCTGTTGGCCCTCGGCCCATCACTCAGAGTGAACTAGCTACCGCCCTTGCCCTTGCCAGTACACCGGAAAGCAGTGCAGTCACTCCTACCACTGGCAACCAGGTGCTTCCTCCAGTTCCTTGCATAAGTCATGTAAAAATCAAAGTAATAATTAAATATGTAATTAAATAGAAAAGGATCTAAAAAAAGATCAGAAAAAAAATAATTGTCCATCCAAGAGGGTGGAAATTTATCATTGACATTTCCATAAAAAATCAAGACTGAACATAAATACACGTTAAAAAGAAACAATAGTCCTAGCCATGCAACAATACATACACACACACATCTTGCTCTGCCCATGTTACACTATCATTGCATTAATCTGATAGCTTCACACAGGAAATGGTCACTTAGCTGTGTTTATATACTTATTGTTCGGGGGGGAAAAAAAGATTTAATGTAGACATTTTTCTTGGCCAAAGGCATTCTAAACCGCCTCCCTGAAGGTCCCAGCTGAAATTGGGAATGAAGAGGGTGGGAGTGGTCTTCAATGAAAAGCTGAGCTTTCCTTTGATCTGCAATATAATACATGTCTTTCAGCTGTTTCTTGTGATCAACCAATTATTTTACTAGCAGTATTAACCATTTTGGTCAGTTTGCCCTTACTGTCCATACTTAGGCTATCCATACCATGATACCAAAAGTAAGGATGCTTTCTACTAACATTCTTTAAACCTTTTATAAAACATCTTGACTCACCCCAACCCCTTTCAACTTCCTGATCAAAATTATGTGCTGCTAACTATCCTTCATAAACTGGTTTTAGTATCAACAGTATGTTTGATAGAAACCTAGATCACCAAACAGATAGATTAGACATGTACACTAATACTGTTTGCTTTTCTTTATAATGTATTCTTTCTTATTTTTTCAGGGAGCCTCATCTGGGGCCTCACCTGTCATGGGTTCTTCAGGAATGCCTGCAGGAACGCCCATCACCAATGATATCTTCACCCAGGCACTGCAGCAGGCACTGCAGGTGTCCAGTCTCTCAACCCTGCAGGTGAGCTGCACAAGCTGTGGGACTCCGTTTTAATGGAAGAGAACAACAAACCACAGACCCTGGTTACCACACGAGCACAGTGTGAACGCGATTATAACCCTTCTTTTCATAGATGGTCTTTGAGAGTGACAGGGAGGGTGCTGTTCAGTCTTTTTTTTTTTCTTTCCCCATCATTGACATGTGCTGTGTTTGTGTTGTGATCTACTGTATGAAAGGCAAAATTATCCTCTCAAACCAAAAAAGACAAATCATTGGATTATATCCTTCTCTGTGTGATACTACAGTATAGTGCTTAGCATTAGAAAGGAGCAGTGCTTTCAATGGAAACCATTATTCATTATTATTATTATTATTTAATGTATCAGTAAGGATTTTTGCCAGTAACTAGCTTACCTACTAAAAAGAATGGGATGCAATTTTTTCCTTTCCCTTCAGCAGTGTTAGATTGTGGCTTATCTTCACAGAGCCAATGGCAGTCTCAGCTACAGCAGCTACGGGACATGGGGATCCAAGACGAGGAGCTGATCCTGAGGGCACTGCAGGCGACAGGAGGTGATATACAGGCTGCTTTGGAGCTTATTTTTGCTGGGGGAGCCCCTTGATCTACAAGTGAACCCATTTCAGGATTTGACTGTACAGCACCATTTTGTGACGCAATGGAACTGAAACCACTGATTCCCCAACCCCCAGGAATTTCTTGGCCCTTAATATGACTTTTCCCATGTGCTTTTTTTTTAAAAAAAACCCTTATGCTACAAATAAAAGATGCATGAGATCAATTTTCCCATGTTTTATATTCTTACCTTTTTCGGCCACCTCCGAAGAAAAGCATGAATTTAATTAAGAAACCATATAAATGTTTCAAGCCCCCTAACCGCAGTATTTTCAAAAATATGGTTCGACCCTGATAATTAAAGCATTAAGTTGGATCCATACAGTTGCAAATTATATAAAAAGTGGATCTATTGTAGTTTCTGTAGAGTGCTCTTTAATGAAATAGAAACTGAGTAAGGAGCAGAATTCCCCACTTGGGGGCAATGTTTACCACATTGCATCTTATGAGTAAAGGCTTTAAGGGTTTGGTACCTTAACATGCATACCTTAGTGAACAACAGGCAGATATACAGTTAGTGATTAGACACACATAGACACATGCTTAATGAAACAGTAAAAAATACATATAGCACTTCAGTTGAATGCACCTGACTGTTCAGTTTTAAATTAGATGAAAATATCTTGGGTGCAAAATTTCATGAAGGTGTCAGTCTTGCTTGTTTGCTTTCCTTTAGTTTAGACACCTGCTCTGATGATACACCCTGGTGGTAAATGGAAATTTGTATTTAAATAAAGAATAAATATATACAGACTCTGTTTTATGGTCTACATCTTTTTTTTAGGTGAGGAGCTGGCTAAGCTTCTAGGTTTATTAAAATGTATTTTTCTACATCGTGTTTTACCTTGTGTGGCAAGATGTTTTGTTTGCTCAGACTTTCAAATCCTATTTTTTTTTTCCTTTTGGCTGTCAGTGCTGTCTGAACTGTTAAAGAATAAAAAGAATCTTAAGATTTTATGGACCTACTGAGTAAACTGACCCTCAACAGATATTCAGAGGGAGTGATTTTTTTATTACTTAATGCAAGGGATTTCACGTTTTGTTTGTGTGTCACAAGCAAGGATGCACAATTTGTAAGAATGCAAAAGTTCTTTGAAGCCAGATCTTATTTTGATGTGAACATGAGAATAGGTATCACTTGTCTGGCATAACAATCTGTCGTTGAACAAACAAAATAAGATTTTGTTGAGTTCATTTACCGCACCATTTAAAAATGTGTTTGTTTTTATTTACTTACCTAACCTTTTCTTGATTTCTTACTGACAATCCATGATGTAATGTTTGCTTTGGTAGTTTAGTTGAACCAGGCTCTCTGCTACCATTGAAAGTTGAGTTGCATATCCTTCTTACAAACAGAGATAATTTGGATTTCATACAATTGCCTGAATAGATGCAATTTCTGTACAGGTTTCTTGTCCTTTCATCACTTTCTCAAGATTCAGAGGTATTTAAAAACCCTAAAGACCCCTGCCAGCTGCTATTTAAAAAGCCTTCAATTCTAGTTAATTACTGTACTTTATTTTTGGCAACTGCTGTCTATCAAAGCCGCGCAGCTCAATCATTTGATTTCAGATCCTCACTATAAAATACTAAAACACAGCTGGGGCCCAGTTTTGAAATACACTGCATGCACCTGTATACAATAAATCTGTGCTCATTTTGCAGACACTTGAATTAAGCTATTATTTACTCCTTTCACTGCATATTATCTATTCTCATATATCATCAAAACACCTTCCATATATATTTTAGATTGTGGGAAAATAGTTTGTCTCTAATGGCCCTAATATACAGTAGGTGGATGGAGCAGAAACCATTCCAACATATGAACATTGTGATGTGAATATTCTGAATGTTGCCTGATGCTCCGTTTAAAATAGGAAAGTGGAGCTACTTTTAAAAGTGGAGAGTCTTCTGTATTTAAAGAGTACTCTTCATAAAAGCGAAGTTACAGAAAAGACTAAAGTAATTTCCCTGGACAACAGTTTAAAAATGAGTTAAGACATATCCTAAACTATTATATACTGTATATAAGATGAATATAATGCAAGAAACAGATGTTGAAAAAATAAAAAAACAAAGGATATTCTAAAGGCAGCCTTGATTGCTAGAATCTTTGTTGCCAAATAACTGAAGCAGTAATAACTGGAAATGAACTGTCTGAAAAACAAGCCTTATCCGGCCAAGAAGATCATAATATTTTGCATTCCAAATATGAAATTGCTCTTTTTTGTGTAAGATAATATAAATATATTTACTTGACTACTATGCTTCCTAAAATCACCACTTTTTTAAATGGATTAATTACATACAGTAAAAATGGCGTATTTATATGTAATATATTGTAGATTCTTGGAATTGGAAGAAAAGCAAGGTACTCCCTACCAAATGCAAGTGTTGGTAATGAATGAATCTCCTCAATTCAAACAGAGTTCTCAGCTTTTCAGGTAAATTTAGTTTGAGAAGACTTCTTAAAAGAAATGTAAGGTTTCTTGAATCATGAATCTGATAAGTTGACTTTTAATTATAGTAGTGGATAAAGTGTTGTGAATAATGGTGCATTTGGTTTTTTTGATTTTCAAACGATACCAAACGACAGTGAAGTGTAATATGAGACTTATGGATGTAAAATAATACTATCAGCTACAATTATAAATCCTTGGTCACACATTGTCTCATGGTGACTTTAGTGGACTGCACTATTTGGCAGGTACTCAGTGGATGCTATTTTAATACATGGAATTCACTCAATAGCATCTTCATCAAGGTAGTCGTTTTTTCTTTCTTTTTAAGAAATTTTTTTTTTGCTTGAGTCCTAAGATAATGAGACACAGAGCTCGCTGGAATATCGTGATAAGCAACAGGCATGCTCCAGTGGCCTAATGCAAACCTTCATAAAGAGATAAGGCATAATTTAAAATTCATAATATTTAGAAAATCTATTTTGGAACATTGGACAAGCTGTGTAATTTTAGGAGCCTGAAAATGCAAAGACTAAACAAAGAGAAAACAGGAGAATGCATTTTGCCTAATCATCCAAGCTAACAACTCTAACCAGTGTCCGTGGAGAAAATAATAAGCTGCAAATAAATATTCCTTCACACTGCTTAGCTCTTCTTCCTCTCAGATAGCACAGAGAAATTGTTTTTACACACTTGAGGCTGCAGTAGGGCATGTAATTATTGTTACATTGACTATTTGTTTTGTACTTGTCTTGTCAACAAAACTTTCAGTTCAAACATCCTTTGCCCTTTACTGTTTATTGATTATGCATTGCATCCTACCCCTAAAATCAACATGCCATTTTGAAATCTAGCTTTCACCATGAAACTGCAAAGAAAGGTATAGAATGCAGAAAAATTCTGTACAGTTCAATTCACCTCAAAAAGAGAAAATACTTCCATATAACAATCGTGTAAGGCACTCACTTTCCATTCACTACATCTTTTGCCATCACTTCCTTCCAGTCCTTAAATTAATTCTAGATCAAGTTTAACACAGGAGCCTGCACAGTATTTCTGTAGCACAGCAAAGCCCTCTGAGAGGACTGTATATGTACACCTCTAGCAAAGCTTTAACCTGTATTGTACCACCACTTGAAATGTTTCTATGGAGACAAGTCTTACATGTAGCTATGGAAACAAGAGTTCAGGTTTCAAGAAAAAAAAGCATTAGTGAGAGAAAGCGGCTGCTCAGATTTGTTTATTTTACTTTTTTTAAAAGAACTTTTAGAGATTGTTTTTTTTTTCAATATTCATTTCCTGTTTTGAAAAGCAAACAAATAGATACAGAAAATCAACTCTGTATGCAATTCAAAATAAGCTGATGGATGGGACTATACCCCATGCCTGGCATTGTTCTTGTAGGAGGGGATCTGAAGAGTTGGGATTTTCTGTCGGTAGAAAACATGTCCAGTGTGGTCTGTCCATGGCAGCACTGATTGTATTTCTGTTTGCTGCCTAAGGGTAATATGAGTCAGGCCACTGTTGTTCATGATATAGCCATGATTTACCATTGTAAAACAGGGACCATATACAAAGAAGTTTAGAAGACTCTCTGTATCTGAATATACAGTATACAACAAACCTGACACCCCTGTGGTCTTTTAGAGACAGCTGTCTCTGCTTAACCAAATAAAGTACCTTGATAACACTAAAAGCATTAAGCACTAATTCGGTACAAATAATGAGCAGTGGAGATTTGATTATTTAATATACCATAGTTCTATATTTTTTTGTTATTCTTCTATATTCATGTACCAACACTAATCCATTTGGAACAAAAAGCATTTTACTCTCTGGTTAAATGTCCATTACCATAAATCAACTGAGATTGTTTTCACTTAAAAGAGTAATGAAATGAAATTTCTAATGCTAGAAGGAAACCATTAAAATGATACATGATAAAAAAGACTATTTCAAATGTTGCTCACCCCCCTATTTCCCTACCCCTATTAAATAGGTCGATGCTGCACATTCGTGGTGGTGGAGGGGATCCCCATTACCTGTAAAGCGCTTTGAGTGAAGTGTCCAGAAAAGCACTGTATAAGTGTAAGCAATTATTAATCATTATTAAATCAGAAAATCACAGAAAACAGATTTAATGCAAGAAATCCTTGTTTTTACTTCCTTAGCTACAGAAACTTCTGTATATCTTAATTTTTAAAAAGAAACATCTTGCAAAACAAAAGTTCAGACATTTACAATACTATACATGCTTCTTCAATATGTGGAGAAATGCCAGCACTCCTTTATGTAGTCACAGCATCAGGTTTTCATTGAATGTCACCCATTCAGTTAGAGGTGACCAGCCCGGCCTGGACACATGAGCAAGCTCCTGGGTTGCCATGGCTGCAGGCAGAGTGGAAAGACCTGAGCAGAGCTTCCAGTGAGGGGAGAGGTCACAGGCAGCTGTGGATAGCATGTCAGAGTTGAGCTGCCTCGCATCTCCCTGAGGCAACTAAACATGGCTGATGCACGATGACAGGAGGAGTGCACAGGCAAATGGTGCAGAATGCCTCCCAGCTATTTGTTTCCCCAGAACCTTGTCTTTTTGATTGTGAGCTTATCAGCTGAAGTACTGTACATGGGCATCTTCCCAGCAAGCACCAGTGTGTTCTATCAGTATTATAATGATAATGATAATGTTTCTTTATTAGCCCTATACAATTTCTTGCATTAGGAATTCATCTTTTCGCATACCCCAGCTTTTCTCTATGAGACACAGACACACAGACAAGGAGAGAAGCTTGGGGTCAGAGTGCAGGGTTAGCCATTGTATGGTGCCCCTGGAGCAGTTGGGGTTAAGGGCCTTGCTCAGGGACCCAACAGAGTAGGATTCCTCTGCCAGCTGCAGGATTTGAACCGGCAACCTTCCAGCCACAGGCGCAGATCCTTAGCCACAGAGCCACCGCTCTGCTTAGCATTGCTACTTTCTTCCTGTTAGTATTTTGAGCAGGCAGTTGGTGTGTTTTAGGACTTTCATGGTGAGGACTGCCATTTTCTTCAAAGTATGTCATTTCATTTTCAAGAAAAATGTTGGAAAACTGGAGCAGTGAAAATTTAATGTGATATACCAGTATACAGCCACTTACCTGAGGACCTGCTGGAAGTACCAGTTCTTTAATTCTTTACCCCTGGGTTTAACAGCTCTGCTGTTGTAAGAGGCAGTTTGATTTAAAGTGTTTGTAACAGTGAGACTTGCCGTGTTAGCACGCCGATTAAAGACAGCAGATTATTGTGATGGGCAAAATTAATCTGAAAATTGAGCTGCCGACCCAGTCATTACCTTTGTCTGGTCTTTTTCTATCCCAGGCCTAATGGGACACTTAGTCATACAAAGCACAGCTAATCAAGCTGCCAGAATGCTTGAGATTGTAATGGTAGGTTTCAGTTAAAGCTGTATCCTTAATTAACACGTTCACAAAAAAACAGAGACAGTTACTTTTTATGATGTGGCTCATGGGCCATTAGCATCAGCAGTGTTACCTGAAATTGGTTCCAGTTTGAAGGGACTGAGCAGAATATAAAATTAGACTTTGACTGACACAGCCTTTTAGAGAATATTCAGTGAATGAATTTGCTGCTTTCAAGCAATGTCCTTTTTCTTTCTTTCTAGGTCACCTCTGTCAAAAAAGGATATTGTTACCAATCTCCTTTCATATGATTTAACCCTTGGTACATAATCCCTTCACAATAGCTCAAGGTTAATCCTGAGAGTGAATGCTACCAGAGATGAAGACTGGTTACATGAATACAATCTCTCCAGTCCAGATAAAAGATGGCTATTGGATTTTTTTGTTAAATGTTAAGTCCATGTCAGGTTGCTGTTTTATATTTAACACATGATAGGGGGCCTAAGGGTAAAATCAAAGGTTACATTATCATGAATCCCATTCTTATACAGAAATTTGCTAAATCAACTCTTTAGCTTGCTAGCTGTTGGAACCTGATGCAGTGAAATTTTACCTAGTTGTGCTAGTTATGCTTAGTCATCAAAAATGAGATAAGGAATCTCATCACATTATTACTAAAAAAAGGGATAAAAATAAAATAGATTTTTCTACTAAATTATGTAATTCTTCTGTTTATTGTTGAATAGTAGGAAGGAATCACATACAGTAAAACTAAAAAGTCCATATCTAAAAAGAAAAATCCATAGGGAAATTAAAAAGTGTTACTATTATTACAATATTGTAATTAGGATATAGCAATATTTATTTATTAAATATTGCTAGAGTATTGTCATATCTGGTCCGTGGGTTTAATATATATTGTCCATCCATCCATTGTCTAACTGCTTTATCCAATACAGGGCTGCAGGAGAGCCCATCTTGGCAAGCAATGGGAACAAGGCAGAATATACCCAGTCCATCGCAGGGCAAACACAGACACAAACACACACACAGACACCAGGGACGATTTTCGCAGAAGCCATTAACCTACCAGTATGTTTTTGGACTTGGGTCCCAAGGAGTCCCAAGGAAACCCAAGTGAACATGAGGAGAATGTACAAACTCCATGCAAATAGCACCACATGAAACCCAGGGCCCCGGCAATGTGAGGCAGCAATGCTTAACACTGTGCTGCCCCAATATATATATCACAAGTAATCAAATTTTGGAATAAAATTCACACTGTATAAACAACTTTAGATTCGAACTTAAAACAAACAGGCCATCAGTAACCCCAGACTGCAGAGAAAAACAAAATGTTCTCAAGACTAATAACATGTATAATGATTTACAATATTCTGAAAGATATACAATCCTTGAAGACATCTTAAATGGAGAGATCTTCCAATGTGTATAACATCGCTTCTTTTTAAGTGTATTTCAATATATCTCAAAATGGGATGAGATTTTGAAGACATCTTAAAACAATTTAGAGATATATTGGCATACATAAAGATGTTTTTAAATCATTTTTCAAACAAATCTTTGTTTGGAAAATTGAAAACAATTTTTCCAAACAATTTGATGAACTAGGTTTTTCTCTATGATAATTTGAATCAATACTCAATATGCTTGGAAAACAGCAACCTCAAGTCAAAGTCTCACAAATCATTATATAAACCCTCTATCATTTCTGTTAGATTTCTGTTTATATTTTATACAGTAGTAGCACTACATTTCCCCATTGAGAGCCCAGAAGTCTCAAACAGTTAAAGCAGTATGTATAGAAAGTCTCTTATTAGTAGGGACGGCTCTTAATCGAACAAATTAATTTGTCTTATGTGCCTTAAGAAACAAAAAAGACCCAAAATAAGGGATACAGCAATACAATTCATTTAACAAACCTTTTTTTTATTTTTCTTCCACAAACATCTCAAGCTTGATAACCAAGATAACTCAGGAAAAGCTAGTATATTCAGTTACAGGGAAGAAAATTACAAGACTATTTTTCACAACATCATCCCTACAGTGAAAGCTCAGTAAAACAATTAATTATACCTAGCCTGGGGCTTGTTATTTTAACAACAAAGCAGAAATGACAAAATCCATAATAGTTTAACACCTGAAAATTCAACACCATGAGATTTGTGTTCCACACTTTGACTCATTCCAATTGCTTTTGATACTTGTAGCTTGTTTTTATTGAGAACACAATTGACTAGAATAATTCTGGTAATTGATGTTCGTAAAGCCTCTTCATAGGATGTATTAGAAGTGCAACTGTTGCAGCTCATTTACATCATCACATGGTACAGGTCTTTACCACATAAAAAAGATGAGTGGGAAATCTTTTTATTTTCTACTGAAGACTTATTATTAACACATTTTTATAAAATGATACTACTTAAACCATACTTTAACCAGACAGAAATATAATTTGATTTGTTCACTCCTGTATAGAAGTCAACTTTACCCAATACAGGATAGTTGGGGAGCCGAATGTTAGAATGCATATACAATGCATATACTACAGAGGTAACTACAACTGAGCATGTCAAAAATGACATAAAATGACTAAATGAGGTGCAACAGTTGCACTTTTAATAAATTATAAACAAATTCAGTTTTTTGTAGTATGTGCATTGACACTTGAGCAAACTGACATTCCATCCATTTTCTAACCACTTTTTCCAATTCAGGGTCACAGGGAAGCCTGTCCCAGCAAGCAACAGACACAAGGCAGGATAGAGCCTGGACAGGACACCAGTCCATCACAGGGCAGACAGACACACACACCGGTAGCGGGGCCAGTCTACCTACAGTAGATACTAATTAACCTACCAGTATGTCTTTTGACTACAGGGGGGAAACTGGAGCACCCAGAGAAAACCCATGAAAAAATGGGGAAATATACAAGTTCCATGCAGATAGCACCCAAGGTCCACAATTAAACCCAGGAACCCAGCACTTTGAGGTAGCAGACTAACCATTGTGCCATTGTACTGCCCCTCAAACTAGCAAGACAGAGGTAAATTCATTATTCCTGTTAACATTGGTCATTAACGGGGGTGAACAACAGGGGGTCTACTGTAAAAGTCACAGATTACTAGAGTGTGTGGCTACTGTTACAAGCCATACATATGCAATATATGTTTTGAACTCAGTGGCAGATGCTGTCTTGTGCACCTCTGTCCCATTCCTCTCACGTAGCCTGGACAAGCATATACCTGTTTACTGATCCTTGAGCCCTGCATGCTATGTCATTCTACCACAACCTACAAATATTTAATGGTGCTCATTTCTGGAGAAGAGGGTGCTGATGTCACATCACGTCCTCAACTTGCAAAAACCTGTTGTTACACGAGAAACAACAGGACATGCATTGACCTGCTGGAATATTGTCATGTCAGGATGAGCCCACAGGAGAGGTAATAAATGAGATCTCGGGACTTGAGCAATGTAGAGCCAAAATGTCACATCGTCATCAATGACCTGATCCACCTGAGGTGACTTGAACCAGCCTCAAACATACTTGTGGCACAAAGACATAATAAATAGGTCTTATTGTTTCTTTTCCCATATTTGATTTTCTCCAGGCTTGAAATTCAACAGGTCACCTCATCACCTGTGCCTACTCAGCTGTCTCACTAATGAAATGATATAGTGGTTATGCAATAAAGTGACCAGAGCACATCACATCTAAAAGATGCCAGAAGCATTTAATATTCATAATACACACTTTTTCTAAATACATGCTAGAATTAAGTTTGATTTTTATACTCAGGATACATCTAAAACTGTGAATTTTGTGGTAAGATTTGCATTCTAGACAGCATTGATTTAAACCTCACATTTGAGAGGCTGAATTGAGACTTGCAAGGAATAGCATAAGATATTCCTTCAGCTGGGATGAGAAAATACATTTCGTGCAGACAAAATGTCACTTACAAATTAGATTTAACCCAGAAGAGAAAGCTTGAAAGGAGTTGTTTCTTTCACTCATGTAGTGCCTTTTATTTATAGAGCACAGACACAAGAGGTGAATCAGTCCACTGCCTCTTTGAAATTGAATAACATAACATCACTTTATTAGCCCTATACAATCTCTTGCATTAGGAATTCGTCTTTTCGCATACCCCAGCTTGCTCTCCATCAGACACACAGACAGGGAGAGAAGCCTGGGGTCAGAGCGCAGGGTCAGCCATTGTACACCACCCCTGGAGCAGTTGGGGTTAAGGGCCTTGCTCAGGGACCCAACGGAGTAGGATTCCTCTGCCGGCTGCAGGATTTGAACCGGCAACCTTCCAGCCACAGGCGCAGATCCTTAGCCACGAATACCCATGAACAAACATTATTCAGATGTGATTTTGAAGCTCAGTGAAGTATTACTAACAGTCTGACTTTTAAGGAGTATTTTATTCAAGATAATTCTATGCCCAGAATGAGCTTAATTTGCTTGATTGTGAAGTGATCAAAGGGTTGTGTTTTGTGTCGAGTTGGAACTACAATTTGCTAGTCATGAGAATCATGTAGTCTTGAGATCAGACCACAGGTTAAAAACTGGAATGGTAAACCTTCAGTCTCTTCTGTGTAACATGTTTCAGCCTGACCCCAGGTTACTGTCAAGTTCTCCAAGGGGAAATGGGAGTTAGTCTTGTACTGTTACACCCTGTTTTATCATGCACAACTCCAGGTCAGAATTAAAGTACCTAGTTATATCAAAGCAATTTATGCACCAAGCAGCTTAATTAATGCATGCAGCATTACTGGATTTGCAGTTCATTAGGAATCTTAACAGTATCAAAGCAAACAGAATGTTCTAATTTTAATTCGTTCTCAGTTTTTTCTGCTGTAATTGTTTAATTAAGTGTGCTATGAATGGTTCGTTAAAAATGCCATCACTTGGGAGTTGACCAAAGGTTTGCTCATCACTGCAATTAACACATCTCCTTGGTACAGCTATTTTTTGTCCGACTAAAAATCTTTAACACTTCATGGTCAGGATTGGTTTTCAATTGAGTAATTTTTACACATTTAATATATGCAAGTATCTTTACACCAGACATAAAATGAAGCAGAAGCTAAGCAACTTTATTTAATGATGGACTATCTGCACATTATACAGTAGCTTAGGACTTTCACAGATTTATGATGCATTCATCAGACTGTAGTGGATAAACTGCATGAATTCATTGTTGCCGTTCTCATTTTAATATGGCAGGCTAACCTCTGTGCATGTATTTTTATAAACGATCTAAACAGTCTGTGACAGCCACCTGCTGTGAAGCTCGTTTTGTGAAAATAGCAAAGGCAAGGTTAGGTGCCACCAAACTGATGTATATGTCACATGTGCCCTGTGGCACACAGATGCCGACTGCATTTGAGGGTTTGTGTCTAAGGAAAAGAAAAATAGTCATTGTCTTGAATTATTAACAAGGACAATAAATGATATTAGCTGTACAATGTCATTGACGGCTAACCAGCAAGACCCAGGGAAAAAAAAAGATGCCATCTGGGGAAAAAGGATTTTTTTTTCTTTCACCAGGACAGCAGGTACACAAATTCCAATTACACACTAATTCTTAAGTTTAAAACACATTTTTAAGTTTATGTACTGAGTTTGAAGACTAACTGAAATGGTCCGATAGCTTTCAAGCTGGATTTTGAATGTAGCATCCCCAAGGACTACTCTATTAAAAAGGTTTTGTGAAGAAGACAAACCATAGATTCTGGAAACTGTGGAGCAATTTGCTTCTCACAGGGCTGCATACTGAGATGTCCTTGACTTACAGCAGCTGTAACCTTGCACCAAAGTGCTTTAGGTCTTGGTACTTACCTTCAACAAATGGCTTACCATGGCAACAGTGATATTTCACACAAAATAATTACTGTACAGAATAACAGTGCATAAATGTTTCTTGCATTAGAGTTTATACAACATCCACTCATTGACTACACATCAACATCTTGTAAAAAAAGAGTTCCTGTGGTGGGAAAACTCTTTAATGAGGGAATTATTACTTTTATTCTAAAGATGCATTATACTTTTGTTCTATTAAACACTGAACAGTATTAATCTATAGATCATTCTGCAGTTCTTGAGTTGTTTGGATATTCTACATATTGACATGAAAATGTCAGAAACAGACATTTTTGTTAATCTGGTTATCTAATTTTCACAAAGAAAGCAATGGAAATGTGTGGAGTTTGCTGCACACACAGCCACTGAGATGTTCCATAGATTCCCGTCATCTTTATTTAAAAAATAATTTCCCCTGTTATTGGTTTTAATAAGTGTTTATATAAAATTATAATTATATAAAAGTTTTAAACCTAGCAAAATGATGACTTTAAGGACAAATATTATTGTGCGATTTCTAGATGTCATACAGTACATGTTTTATGAATACAGGCTCATAGGAACTACAGTGGCATTTAAACCTTTTATTAAAAGCCATTTTTTCATGTCCATGGCTTGTCATGTGACATAAAAACAATATTGAAAGAGTTAAACTGAGCATAGGCTACAAGACACCATTCAATAAGTTACATAGGAACAGCTCTTCCAACATAAACCATGGGAGACAAGATGACAAAAGAAATCAAGAATTTTACTTCAGACTCATAAACTCTACTTTATTTCCATACAATAATCATTGCATCTTATGGTCCATGTCCCGTACAATACATTCAGTATATACATTTGGCGAAGAGGGACTGTATGGATATGTTCGATTAGTGCATACATGAAAATGCAATCACACTCACACACCACTCATTCCCAAGTGTGCACCCATTCAGCCATTATGCAACTGCACACTTTTAAACACTCAAAGCTTCTGAAAGTACAATTGTGAATTCACAAGAAAGAATTACAAAAATGCTACTCATTCTGATTTCTAAAGCTCCCTCCCTGGTATGTATTTCACCCAGTAAAGTCTGCTAATATACAGTGAATCATACACCAGGTAAAATCCTGAGAAGTCTGTATTGACCTCTCTTTAGTTTTAATGGCAGTTTATTCAGGATTGCTTCCTAGAGAGGACAGAAAAAGCAAACACTCTTTTCTTCCTTTCTGCTGGAAGATATAAATGGGGTCACATAAGCTCATAGCACTGTCCATCAACTATTCGTATTTTCAGATTGTATGTATTTTAAAAATATTTTCCTTAATCTTCACATAGATGTGAAGCATGATTTAGATGGCATACAAACACATCTGGTTTTCAGGCAACATGGGTGATACAGGAGTAACTGGAAACAAATGACCCAGATTAGTTCACAAAGTGCATTATGTATGATTACATCTAGTGCCTTTCGGGGTATAAAAGATGAACCAATTTTTCATGACCCTACACAAAATTTCAATAGAAAATGTTTTATCTTTTCTGTCCCAATAATGAAAATAATTTATTATAGGACACAAACATTTCTTGAACTGCATCCTTCATCCTTGCTTATGCAAACTAACTTTTGAAAGTTATTCTTCCACTGACAAATTAATGGATCTGCAGTCTATGTGTAACCAACAGAATGCATGAGGTTTGTAGTGATGTACAGTATATATTGTAGAAAACAAAATTAACAAGGATGTCAACTCCATGAGAATGTTAACTTAAATAGAGAGCATTTTACTGTTCAAAACAGTACCATTTCAGTACCAAGTTTTTTTTTTACAGTTTGCTGTTCCGTTCATTCTCCTTCCTTAAGACTCAGACAAGATCTGACCTTGCTAGCTGACTGCTGTATATAAATCATAAAAAGCACTTCTCTACTGCTAAATTAATTCTAATGTTCCTAAACAAGTCATGACTTTTCTATCACAATGTTTTAAACTATGAACAGCAGGTGAAAATCAGTGGATGTCAAAGATTCCATTTACCTTTCCATCAGCACAGTCTCATGACTCACTGTGCCCACAGCCTCTCCATCTGTACTTATTGTAGACTCTTCACATTTAAAGCAGTTCACATTAAAGCATGTACATTGCACCTCTACAGATAGAGTCAAAAAAGCTTGGACTGATTTCATAATTAGAGCTGTTCAGTTTCATTTCGTTTTTACCCTTTTCTACAGGCAAAATGTTACAGCACTCAAACATAGTGTAACAGGTAACACTTCAAAATTAAAGTAAAGTGAAATCACAAAGCCACTATTTCTTGCATTAGCTTAGAAATTAGGGTATATATATAAATCTAATGTATTCTTCGTCAAATAGTTGAGATAATCTTCCATATGTCCCAACATACAATTGGCAGATTATATCACTATATGCTGACACAATTTTGTGCTGGTATCTGCTTGTATGTAGAGATGCATACAGTGTCTCCAGCATGCATAATTTACACAATTTATGCAAATACTGATTTTCTACATCCAGTCCGATAGCTACATATAAAAGAAATTTCTGTCCACTGCTACAGTAGTGAATACTTTAACCATGTCATAAGTTTTCAGCCCCATGTTTATGGCAGTTGCCTATGCTTTAATTATAGGTGAAGATAAATCATGTAAAGAATAATAAGACCCTAAGTTTTATGATACTGAATAATATTTTTCCTTGATAAAGGTTACAAATATCTTCATGTAAGGCAGAGAGCGGTAACTGATTGATTTGGATTTGTTTGGATTCAAATTAAACAGTATTGTTGTTTTAAAACGTTAATTACCTAAAAAGAGAAATGGTCTTTAACTTACTGGGATTACTCCAGTAAACATCTGACCTTAACAGCTTTCTCCTTTTGGCATTCCAGTGCTGTCCTGTGGAGAACATCTTTCCATTGGCAAGATCTTTTCTACATAGTTAAAGAAAAAGAATAATGTGCAAACTACTGTGTAATGAGCAAATATGCCTTTCCCCAGAAGGCTTTTATTTCTCATTTAAATTGCTTTCCCTATTATTCTTTAACCGCATTATAAATCTTGAAGATCAGCTCAACCAATCACGACCTGAGGAGAGTATTCATTAACTCTGTGGGCCGATGCTTGCTGTGTATAGAAGCTTCAGACTAACTGCAGTCTGACACACATAAGAGAGTTGCAAACCCTTCTTTTTAAAGCCTGTTTCTTGGTACGTCGCGGTTTGGTAGGTTTTATCCTTGGGATATCATACAATTATTGTTGCTCTCTGCTTTAACTGGCTTTGTTATTGCAAACTGGCCTCAATGGCTGCTTATATAAACAACAATTCCTGTCCTTAACACTAAAACGAGCACAGAATTTCTCCTCAAGAATACATTAAAAGGAGCAATGCCATCTGTGTCCTGGAAGTGCCACCAGAGATGCAGACTGTTTTACTTTTCCTTAGAGTAGAAACTAGCCAACACTAAATGAGCACATCTCCAGCTACTGCTACAAGCCAAAAGTTGCATGGGTGTCTCATTACAACTACCTCACTGGCAATGAGAAGAGTGAGGGGCTTCACTACTACTCCCCATCACTGAGAGGACTCGAGACAATTTCCTGAACCTAAACGATAAAATATAAATTAACAGCAGTATTCTGAAACAAGTATAAACTCGGTGATTATACCAGATCAAGTTGTATGATAGGAAATGGGGTTTAAAAACAATCTGCTTTTTTGTTTCAAGTGGGATTTAAAAAAAAAAGCCATTTAAATACGTGGTGCGGAGAACAGAGATAGTGTCCATTTACACAGTTCCTATGGGGAACAAGGGTATTCAAGCAGTTTTTTTGCATAATTACTGTTTCACTGCCGATTCCTTGGTCAAGTGTTGCCTTTAACTACCCTGAGGCTATACAAGAATTAGGCCATTGAGGCTGTAACTAATCAAGACAAGGCTGGAGTTCTCTTCAAGGGCAGGAAAAATCTGAATCGTACTGCAGTGCAGGGTGTAGTACTGCTTTCCTGTACAGCCCCCTCCACCTTTGAATAAAAAGCACAATGACAATGAAAATAAACCCAACACTGCTATTTAGGTTCCAACAACTTGAAACTAATTTCCTGTAAACTTGCTCCATAATCATGTCATTTAAAATGAAAGAAAAAGAAAGTTATTTCATTAGGCCTTTCTTTGCTCAATTTACTATGCAGATTAAGGATTAACCAAATCCTCGTCATACTAAAATTGAGTTGGGCAATAACATTAATAACTACACCTACAGCCCTGTTTATCAGAGCTATTTTAATAGTGTAATTTTGTTTTTTTTTAATCATGTGGAGAATTACATATAAAAACAGCATTGTGTAAATTAGTGCTAGAAAAAAGTCAATATTTGTAATTCCATTGTACCTACTGATCCAAAAATGGCTGAATGAGATTGATTTTCTGAGGTAGACATTGCAGGTAAATTTAATTCATCCACTTCAAAGTGGTTCCAATTCAATGGTTTAGAAGTTAATTTCACTCATTAAAAAGGATCTTTACCTAGCTTATCTTTAAAAACAGGGAAGAACTATAAAGGCAACAAATGCATCTTTTTTTAGAAAACAGCTTTTCACTAGCTAAATTCAAGTAGCCGTGGTTAAAATGGTAACGTGTTTTAAAGTGGACTCCTTCACATTTACCTCCTCAGATGGTGAGATCATATTAATGGTCATGTTGCCACTTAATATAGGTATGCAGTATTAAGTGCAATTTATTCCTTTGAAAATTCATCATGTTTTTGTAAGCAAAGAGCTTATTTAAAACATCACCATTCTATCTTTTAGCCTTTAGAATTAATGATTTATGTAGACTAGCAATATTTAATGTCCTTTACAAGTATAATTCATGCCAGCAGAAACTTACCCCACCTTTAGCCTTACATTATGTAGTAGACCACTTAGCTAAAGTAATTAAAAGAATTTAAGTGTACAAGACTGAATTGTACTCAAAATAAATTAATTAGGGGATAACTGCTTTAATCCGGCAGATGGGTGTGAATGTTGTATAAATCTATTTAGGAGCATTCATGTCAAGCAGACCCTTGACAGCTAAAAAACAATATAAAAAATGTCCCAGCAGGCAAATATTTAAACTGCAATACTCATTCTTAAAACTCTCCAATACTTTTGGCATAAGGGTATAATCTTAAAAATCATTGCTCTATTATCTTTTCAAACAGTGAATTTTAAAAGCCATATTTTTATTTAACAGATTCGTACACAAACAAAGTCCAGTAGCATTATTATGAATATTTTTAAAGTTTTGATAACCCCTGAATTATACTCTGTACCACGTAAAAAGCACGGGCTCTCAGAAATTTGAAAGATCACTAATGTCATCATATCTTCTAGAGGAATTTAATACTGTATGCAAATCTGATGAAAGCTGCTTTGAAATGTCGATGTATTTAATTATAAAGAACCTTTTAAAAGGGCAGCATTCTAACATCCTTGTTAACTCACCAAATTTCCAATTCAAATTTAACTACTGAAGGCAAACATAATTCTAAGGACTTTTCACAAAATGTACATGTGTGAAAAATCTTGCTGTAACCACTCACATAAGCAAAAGAAAAATACAAAAATAAATCACATTAAATTTTTAATAACGTAACGTTTATTCATCATACCTGAAACCACTGCTTCAGATTAAATGTACTGTAGAATAAATGTAGAAATATTTACTACTAGCCAATGCTTGCTGTTAACTTTTTTTTCCAAACAGGTACAGTATATACCAAATAAACTCTTGATTTCACAACTAATTTCTTCACAAAGTGGGATAACTAGCCTCAGAAAATGGTGTCACTTCTTGATTTTTCTGGTAATGTGTGTAGCAGAAAGGGGTGTAACAGACAGATTTGAACAGGAAGAAATCTTTTTGTCATAGACAGCATGGGACTTTCTAATCTAGTTCTGTACTTTAGAAGTTACATAAACTGTTCAACACAAATATTGAAGACTTCATACAGCCCCAAATTAATCATTAATGAAATGTAACCAAACAAAATAGTGCAGTGGAGCTCCAGGACCAGGACTGGTTACAGACGTTCAGAGGAAATTCTTGAAATGACCTTCATGTCAATCACGAAGTTGACATCACTACAACTGTATTGAATCTGCCTTGCAATACAGTTAAAAGGCACTTTCACTTGTGAATTTAAACCACCAGGAAACATGCACAGTGAAACTTCTTAATACACTAAAAAGCACTTTGTTCAGTTTAAAAGGATGAAAAGACAAATCAAATTCAATAACTAGCAACCTGGGGTGACTGTGGTTTTGTTTTGGATTTGTAATCTCTAGTTTAGATTCAAATGTCACCAAATAGGTTGCATTTATGACTAAGTGGTTATCATAACACTATCCTTGTTATCTGTTCTAATTTTCAAGTTTTGCCCAGAGACAGTTTAGGACTGTATTGCAGAGGGTCCTTACAACTGAGGTACATAATTTACAGTATATTTATTCAGCTAGTTGCAGAGGAACAGCATTTCCCCAAACAATGAACAATTTCCCCAGATCAAGGACTCTCTACGAGTGAGATTTCAAACATGAAAGAAGCAGTTAAGGAACTCAGAATCTCTCCTGTAACATTTCATGAAAAATGTTACATTATACCTATATTATAATTGTTTTCTCATTTTGTTACCACTTCCCAAGTCCAAAACTGATGTCCACAACACTGAAGCACTCACAAATAGTGTTCTACTGAAGTAAAACCTGTTCCATGTTTGAAGAAAGGAATAACAAGCTGTTAAAATGAGAAAAGGTTAAAAGCAACTGCAATGGTACATGTCAAACTGAAAAGGGGTCTTAAATTTTTAATTGCAGATGGAGAAAAAAAAATTGTGAGGAAAAATGAAACATATGAATCCAGAAACATTTGTGATATCCTGAGGTCAAATTGTTAACCATATGGTTTGAAATACCATCAAAGTTGTTCATTTAAAATTACCAATGTGTCTCATTAAAGGCTTCGTTCAGTTCCTTTCATTAAATACCACACATTACACTTCAGTGCAAAACAGTTGCTACATCTGTCTTTACTCACTGAGCCAGTGTCAATTAAGTTTATAGTCTCTAATCATTCTGTGTAGAATAAGCATTACCAACAATACAGATTTGCAAGTGTGGTGTGGGTAATTTCCAAAATAAAGGAAGAATTCAGTACGTTGAGAATTTTATGCACCTCAGCGAAAACCAACCTCCATCAAGCACAAGGTATCCTCAATATAGTTTTCTTTACTATCCCTCTCACTGCAGAACATGTTAATTTAGGAAGGTATTCTAAAGGCCAAAAAGGAATGCATGAGAGACAGATCTTGTTGACACTGCAGTAGGCAAAGGACACTGAATACTTCACCCGTCCAATCAGTGAGTACTACCGAATAAACGCATCACTGTCATTAACCAGTAATGAACAACACTACCTGCCTATCTGCTTCTTGGCTGACATTAAGATAGAAAGAAAGTTATTTTATTCACAATTATCATCATTGATATTATTAATAATTTATGCACACACCTCCACGCACACACACCCCATCAATAACAAAAAATGCAAAAATAATACAGGCAACTAAAGAAACTAGTCTGGTTTACTAGTTACCTCTTCACCAGACTGGTGTCTGTTAGTTCCTGCAGATTTTATGATTGGGTGAAGTAATGGGAAACTCCACAGATCCAGACAGTCCCAGGAAAAATGACCTTTTAGTTGTTGAGAGGAAGTGACATTCAGTGGCAGGCTCTATATCTGCTGCCCTCTAGTGGTGGCCCTCTCCTTTGCAGGAACTGCGCTATAGCGTCCTAATCGCCACAGGGTAGAGCAGGGACATGTGCTCAGCCCCCTTGATTGGCAACTTTCGACTTGAGTAGAAGTGAATTATCTCAGGTACACTGTCAAAAGGAGAGCTGTTCTGTCCAAGGATGTACTTGTTCTCTTTGGTTCTTGACAGTTTCATGTGCATGAAGCCCTGGTTACTCCTGTGAAAGAAACACAAAGAAGAGTTAGTAAATTGAGTGAGTCATGGCTTCTTAACACAAACACAATTAAAAACCAGGCCCAAGATTATTTTGTGGCGTTTTACCCAAAGCACAATGATGCTAGCTGAGATTAAAGTATTTGAGCTTCCCAGTGTAGTATCAGTCATACCAGATCAGTATGACTAAATGGAAAAGGTTCTTATATGCACATCTAATTTATTTGGGGGTCATTCATGCTCTACTGGACTCCGCATATGCTTTTAATACAGTAGTATCTTTCATAGCCACCTTATTAAAATTTGTAAAATTTGTTTGTCAAACCACCCATTTGTGGTCAAATCAAGCACTGTTTCTGCAATACAATAAGTATCCAAACATCATTAACTTAGGTTGCTTATTCTACAGCTGACTTGAGAGGATCATATGGAAACAAAGTAGGTCACTGCCATGGTGGGTTGGGAAATAAGATTAAAAATAATTTCTATTACTTTAGTACTACTCTGACGTGAAATTTAAAGAAAAATCGCAAATTATTGAATATTTTAAGTGGCAGACAACATCATTTATGCTGTATGTGCAACAAAATACTGGGAGTCATATAAAATTATTTGACACCCAAAGGAGGCTCCACAGCAAAAACGTTGCGTTTCCTTTCTTCTCTTTTCAGCATGGAATAAACCCATTACTTGTTCCTTAAAATTATTTATGCTTCATAGGTGCATTTATGCCTCACATATATGAGCAAATGCTTATTAGATCACTTCCTCAGATACATGGTGCAAGTTATCCCCTTTAAAATTGAAAAATTACAGCAAGTAAACCACAACGAACTACTGAGACCTGTCTAAAATAAGAAATACTGTCACAGGATTGTTTAAACTGCTAATACTAAACCAAGCCCTGACTCTATTACATAACTAGCTAATCATAAACATGTAGATGTTTTATCACACTTAATCCACACACAATTCTTGAAGATCTAATAAAAGGTAATGCTTGCTATGCTGCAAAAATTGGTTTAACAGAGTTAAAGCTGCCTAGATCTGCTACAATACCAACATTCCACAAGCATTCCTGCATTTTAAGATGCACTGACACAGGAAGAGCACATTACAATCATCCTATTTCAGAGAAATTAAGGAAAAGGCAGAGTTGCTTATTATTTTCATGAACAAATAATTTACTGAACTGAAACCAATACAATGTTAATTTCTGAGACAACAAACAAATGGATTTCGGAAAGGGAATATGTCACTTTGCGCTGTGCTCATTCTGGAAGCGCATCTGTAGCAGGCATGCTGTCAGTCCCCTGTGATTAATGTTTGGTCTGACAGCCCTGTCCTGCAATGAGAGATAAACATCGAAGACAGCAGGGCAGCAGTGCTACACAGACCAACACAAAACAGTTGGGAAGAGAGAGCTGGAAGCTTGGGCAAAGTGTTGATAGTCTGCTGTCAATCCCTTATCATACTCTGTCACATGACTTACTGACTTGCACACGGTAAATACAGTGACTCAGCTCCCTCTGTACTATATTTGTCATCTCTAATTTCTCCTTTCTTCCAGTTTCATGTCTTTACCATATTTGCTTTTGTGGCTTTTTGTTTTTGCTTAGATTGTTTGGCACAATAAAAGTTCAAGGTTAATCTTGAATGGTTTTAAATCAAAACTATAACACATTTTAACAAAGCTGCATTTCACAATCAACCATTAAAATAAGACATCTGTTTGAAGGTGTGTCAATAGAACTTTTTAAATTCAAAGAGAAGATTTTAAGGTTGCTACAGTTAAAAAGCCTGTCAACAGAACCGTTCTAGCTTTGTCATTGAGAAAACTAGTGTTTCGAGACCCAGGGGGCGTAATGTTAACACTTGGATGCAGAAAAATCTAATTAGTATGTCATTTCAGATATGTTGCTTTGCACCCAAAGTTTATAAAATAGAAGCTGGCAGTGCAGTTGGAGGATTAAACACAAACTTTGCTACTAGATTAAATGAAATCCTTCTTCCAAATTTATAATTACACTCAATTTTATCATCTGTTTTATGAGGAGTCTGTAGTAGAAATACTGTGAAATGAAAGGGGTGGGATCTGCTTTTGATTTACAATAACACATTTACAGTAAGATATTCACAAAGGTCATGTTATGATACACAATACAAAACAAGCAACAAAGTGACTATTTTAAACTCTTCATCATGTCCTCTGCCTTGTCCATTATTATATTCTACACTTGAAATTTTAAAAAAAATGACAATAATGAGAAAAAGACAGTTGGATACTACCAGCAAATACCATGTGAGACTGTTGCCGCAGATTTTAAGAGATGCAAGTCCTCAACTTTGCTGTGCTGCCTACACTAATTCACTTCGTTTAGCCTTTTTTCTGTTGCTTGCATAATTTAAAATGGCAGTTAATTTAAGGGTGTACAATCTCATTTCCGTTTGTGATCCAAGTCTGAGCCCCTGCATATCCTGATATTAAATATGAAATCAAAAGTCTATTAGCTTCCTGCTCTCTCCAATGAAGCAGATAAATAGACTTATTCAAATAATTCTTAGCTCATACAACGTTTTGATTGGTGACTTCAATTACTGATACTCAACAAATCACAAAACGATAAATGCTAAAAAATCCTTTTATATATTTTATGTAACTGTCAATTTCTTAAGATGTTGTATTTCAAGCCACATCTCACAGTGTTGTGACAAATTGACCATGGACTTTTTAAAGAAATTAGGGATAAATGGTAAAAGCACAGATTAGGATAAGACTAGTTATTCCTTTGAGCACAGTGTAGTCCATTGCTAAGATGTGAAATGTGCTTTTTATTATCCAGACAATACTTGGCTCCAAACTCAGCCACCGGACAAGAAGAAAACCGACAAAAAATGTTATTGTAAAGCCAACAGTGACATTGAAAAAATTTCAGAATTCAGATTCTGACATGGGAGTCACTGTTCATACATCAACAAGATCTGTTCCCTACATAAAGCTGACCTGTAAGGGTAAAAATAAGACTTTAAAAAGACTCATACAAGCTATACTGCAGATGTGGCATGAGGTTGTATGGTCAGATTAGACAAATTCAAGTTTTTCATCTAAATGCAGAGCTTTACATCTGGAGCAAGTATAGTACATCACCCAACAGTCAGACCATCTCGACTATAAAGCATGGTACGATGGTAGCATCTTGTTATAGAGATGCTTCTCATCAGCAGGGCATAGGAGGCTTGTCAGGACTGACAGGAAAATGGATGGCGCACAATATAGGCAAATCCTAGAGGAAAACCTGCTTGACTCACTCAAGAATCTAAAACTGGAAAATCACATTTCAGCCTGACAATAACCTAAAGCACAAAACTAAAGCCACACTGAAGGGGTCTGACGAGAAGAAAGTAAACATCCTTGAG
Source organism: Atractosteus spatula (assembly GCF_055471065.1). Taxonomy (NCBI): domain Eukaryota; kingdom Metazoa; phylum Chordata; class Actinopteri; order Semionotiformes; family Lepisosteidae; genus Atractosteus; species Atractosteus spatula. Next base: position 54,198,067 of record NC_142712.1, read on the forward strand.
TTGACTTAAATCCAATAGAAAATTAATTATGTTATTTGGAAATGTCAGTCAGAATGAAATTTCAACAAGCCGAAGCAAGAAGAATTAACAAAATTACACCATACCAGTGCACAATCTGGAGACCTATCCAAAAATACTTACAGTACATCAGTAGGTGCCGCAAAAGGTAGTGACTTAAGAGGCTAAATGCTTATACAAAGTGAAATATTCTGATTGCATATCTTCCCAGATTTTGCTAAAAAATCAACTTCCTTCACACTTACAAGTGTTTGATTGATGTTTTGAATAAACAATGTTAATTTGAGAACAATTATATACATTGCTTGAAATTTATCAAAAAGTAACACTGGAATGGAGTGAATACTTTTGCAAGGCACTATAATCTTTGTCCAAGCCCTACTGAACATTGCAAGTGGAATAACTTTTTATATTCTTAAATATTATATAAATATATTTGCCGGTATATATTTGACCATGTCTACTGTAAGAAAATTCAACCTTTTGTCTATATATTTACCCACAGCAAGAAAGTCTGGCCTCTGTGGTACAACTGCACACCTAGTGACAAAAACTAATGCAAAAAAGTTCTGGAGCATTAGATTTATAATTTATTCATAAATGAAAATGTAATTCTCTTTCTAAAAAGAAAATACAAATACGTGCTATTTCTAATATTTTTGTATAAATGCACATTTTAGAGCTGTAGCGACATTAAAGAAAGGACAGAAAATCATATAACCTATAAAATGAGCACAAGGAACACAATAAAAGTATTTAAATATTTTCAATGGTGTATATTGTTCCTATAAAATACGTCAAATTGCTGAACAGACCTGTAAATTTCACAACTACCACATTCCTTTACATTCTTAAACAGTGATTTAAAGCCAGCCACAACCCGCTATTATTAAAATTGTGATGGGGATTTTAAACTTTCAATAAAAGTTCCCTTTCTATAACTTTACTTATTTTCCTGTTCTGCAGCTCTTACAGAGAAGTTTCAATTTCACATTATTTTAAAAAGAACATTCATGTATCAGATTAGTGGCAGTAGTTGGTTTCTTATTAATGAGCTTGTTCTATCACCATTAATTTGCTACTGGCTACTTTAATCTTGAGAAAAAGCAGTTTAAGACTATTATTTTGAATTTCCAGAATGTGCAGATAGACATAAGAAGCTAACTAGGTCCATAGGTTTTCCATAGGTTTTCATGCACAAACTGTTTGCTGGTTTGTCTGTGGGGAGCAAATAGCAGCTTTGCCTAGTTGCTTCAGTTCACAAAGAAAATATATATTTTTAAGCCTTGGGGAACACAGATAAGCTCCTGCTATAAGCTCTGCTTGTCGTTTTAAATCTCTCAACCAATCCCCACACATACAGCTTTGAGCTACATAAGAGATTTGTTCTTCTGTACTGATTAGCAGGGGACAGTCTACTGTGTGCCAGGCAGATGACAGTACAAAGGGTCACACCTGTAACCTACACCAATATGAAAAATCCACCCGCACACCACTGCCCATATGTGCTGCTGAGAAAACTAATAATCATTTAATATTTACATATATGACCATCACTGGGGTATGCTTAACTGAGGATTCTGCTTTGTGAAGTCTGTTTATCATCCATATCCAACAGTGCAAGAAAAACAACAACCCGGGTCTGCAAATTGTTAATAGAAATGTCATTTACAGTTTTCCTTACTATTGCAAGGAGCATAAATCTCCTTGATAAGAATTAATTCTTATCAAGACGTATAGCAAAATAACACTTTCTTTCTTTTATTTCTTATGTCCTAGTTTTACTCTTGCATTGTTCCAGCTTTTATATTACTTACATAAAGCCATAGTAATTATTTTATTTACATAGACATCTGAACATTATTCATACCAGGTCAGACTTCTTCTAAGAGTGGACCAAACTCTACTTATTTTGTAGCTTTCTTAATGGAAATTTGGCACAAAAGAAACTAATCTTCTACCCAATCTTCTACCTAAGAAGAAATCTTCTATCCAAATGCTAGATGAGCTCACACCATTAATACAAAGGTCCATTGTTATTCAAATACATTGGCATTAGAGTCATTTCAGGCAGTTTTCACTATGCAATTTACCATGATTAGCTTTGTCTTCTGTAGCTCTTTTTTCCCTTCTTTTAATATCTTTTTAATGATACCTTTGGTAAAAGCAGGACTGCTATGACAGTTTTCTAAAGATGCTTGTGAAACACCAGGACTTAGGTCTTTAGGATGTTTCATTAATCAGGGTGCCTGATCTAAAATATTTCTCAAGAAATTGATGTTCAATTATAAAAGGTTATTATGAAATTCAAAGCTTCTGAGCTTTCATTTTTTAAAATAATGAGAATTGTGAACATGTTGTGCAATTAGGTTCAGTAATTTTTAAAGGACTATGACATGGACTTTCTAACATCTACATGCAAGGACATAAGATTCACAAAAAGAAAAAGGGCATAGCATACCAAGGCACATTCCAATTCATTATAGTAGGCTCTGAATGTGACTTCAAGTAATTTATCACAGAAAGGTAACAGAACCAAATGGACATCAGATCCATTCATCTTCATTTCTTAAGTCATAGTTCATATAAATCTATATACAAATATCCTTAAGATTGCTATGTCAATGACAGTATATCTAATTATCTTAGGAAACTGTGCATGCTACTTCACAGTCTAAGTCCTCACCAGCATTTGAAAACATGAACATTGCTGTGTTATTAGTCCAGGTACAATACACAACTTAAAACATTTAAAATGTAAAATTGACATCTCAGTCTTTGAATGACAGTAATTTTCTATAGTTTTATTTAAAATACTTTATCCTTTTCTGAGCTTCAATATAGTATGCTCCAATACTGATTCTTAGTTATTAAAATACAAATCCCTTGAGAAGTGTTAGTCCCCATTACATAAACGTTGACTATAAACTTAACACCAACAAAATAATGAAAATCATTCAAATGCATGGTATTACAACTTATAAAATCTAACTTCACCTTCTCCAAGTTCACCTGAAGTGCAAAGTGAATCCTAATTATATCTGTAGTGAGAAAACAGAAGAAGCCTAAATCTTGGGTTAGTGAGAATAAATTGCTTTGGATAGCATGGTCTCTTCGCCAGCTGTCAAAGTCTTAAAGTGAAAGATATGCATCTGTACCTGCCAATCCTGCCTTTTGAAATTTAAAGTTAAATTTTACTTAATGAACTTCTTCAATGATAGTATAAAATAAACTACGCATCAAAATTAATTTCCCATACACAGGGCTATAGACCAATGGCTTACAAATAATGTGAGATTGAAGTGTGAAGTTTGCAATTTTTGAAGATTTATAACAAAGTTTAAAAGATACCAAACTGCTGTGTTTACATTTTTTATTCCTGGCTGCTAATTGACCTTAGTCTTTGACAAAACCCAGCAATATTCCCAGTTATCTGATCAGTTAAAAGAAATATGAATGACAAGGAACAGTTCAGAAAACAAAACAAAATGGAAGTCGGCCTAGAACCATGAAGGCTCTTAAGAGACATGAGCAATGTCTTCAAAAAGCTAATGATGACTTATGAAGTTCAACATGAACATCTCTTTTCACAACATATCCTAGGCAGGAGCAATACCCCGGAAACTGAAGTGAAAGGAAATTCTAATAGACTAGCAGCATGAGGAGAATGGACTAATTACCAACAAAAGGCTGTATACAGAGATTCACTGTAAATCCTCTAACCTAAGGATTTATGTTTTAATACTAAAACTGGTTATTTAAAAAAAATAGAGGAATATAAAAGTATCTGCTGTGATGGACAGGGTTGCCATGCAGAGTGTACTCCCACCTTGCATTATATGCTCTTGGAAAGACTGCAGGCTGCCGTGACCCTTATCAGGAATAATCTGATGGAAAGGATTATTGCCTGGATGAAAAAATATAAATGCCTGCACAACTGTCAAACTGTACATCGTGTTACCAATACATATTGTTCACAGACTTGAATGTGGAACACAAACTTAATATTTTTTCAATTTCACAAATGCACAGTTGTAAAATTGCGTCTGTTTTGAATAATTTGAATAAGAACTAATTTTTGCTCATTACGACACTTTGTTGTGGCATTAACCATACACACTCCATAAAGAAAAGGCTGAAGTGAAAGAGAAGGCACGCTGAGCACGGCAGAAGCTTACTTGAGGGAGAGAGAATAGTCGTTCTTGCTGGTTTCACTGTTTCTCACCAGGTAGCTGGCCTCCTTGCACAGACGCAAAAGGTTCTCCGCATCTGTCCTGCTGATGGCGCCATGGTACCAACTGCAGCAGTGGAGAGAGAAGCAAATCACTCAGGAGCGAACTTGAGTTATTCAGAACCTGGACTGGAGAAAATGGGTGAAGACAAATAACTATCTGAAAGAGAAGATGTAAAACACTATTAAGTTGAAAAGAAACGGTAAATAGCACTTAAGAAACAGAGAAGCGGCAGGTCTAGAAAGGATCAAATGGAGTTTGACATCAGACATCCATTTACTGATTTCTGAACGTTCAGGAAATTTCTAAAGTTCAATTTTCGTGTCGTTAATGGGATTTCCCTGGTGATTTCAGAACCTTTTGACAACTGTTTTTTCAAGATGGCAGAATGGGATGAAAATGAGCAATTTACTTTAGGATTAGAATACAAGCTTTGAACAAAATCCATTCACCAATACTCTCAGAACTGTTGGGCTTTGCAAACAGAGTCTTATGCAAACTATGTTAATAGATTGTGGAAAAGAGACAGGACTGCTAAGCAGTTCATAAGCTGGAGAGAATTTTTATGAATTTGTGATGTCTTGTAAAGAAATAAAACAGAACATGATTACTTTAAATAAACAGAAGAATCACACCAAGGTGTAAAACAAAAAAGAAAGCAGAATCAAGTATACAAATTGAACATTTGGTAGACCACAAAAGCCTGGCCAAAAATGGATACCATTCTACTTCTGTGAAACATGAAATTGCCTTGTATAACAAAGTAGGAGGAAGCACTTACAACTGGCTCTCAAGGGGAAGGGTGGGGTCGATGCGCTCTCCCAGGGAAGTGCCATGGTCCAGGGAGCCCAGCTTCGTACTCACCAGGCACCCACTTGAGTGCCGCTGAGGTGGGCGTGCCTTGCAGTCCTTGGTTGGTGACACGCGAGACTTCTCAACACCATCAAATTGAACTGGTGGAGCAGACAGACACGGTGTTCAGGAAGGCTAACATAGGTGAGCCTAACTGACCCCTTTCATACCATTGCTTCAGCTAGTAATTTCAGGAGAAATGATAGCAATCTTCCTCGATTTCAAAAAGGACACAGTCTTCACAAGCCATAAGAATTTATTAGATGATCTATTCTTTTAAGGAAGAATGCATCAGTACTTGGAGGCCTCCCTGTCGATTGTACAATAGATGCATGGACAAATACAATAAATGTTCTATAACATACCTCTAATATATATATATTTGGGATTTATAGATATTTAAATATCACGTAAAGGTTATTTCCAACACGAAAAGCAGTAAGATAAAAACAAGGTTTAGCTGTTGAGCCTTTCATGTGGAAGTAGGCAAGGAAGCTAGCAGGAATATAAAGCACAGGAAAACAAAGGACGCAGCAGGTGAGAAAGTGTCCAAACGAAGGGAGATCGTGGGGGAGAGATGTGAAAACTTTTTATTGATAATATAAGAATATGACATATATATTTAAACTATTAGAAGATAGGAATCAAATATCTTTACAATACTATGTTTTGTTTACACATAATTGGTGGTGTCATTAATACGACATAGATCAAGTGTCATATTAAAATTTGCTGAAACAACCAGTTGCAGAAAAATGTTTTGAAGGAAAAGCCTTTCTACTCTCCAAACACAGGCAACAAACAGGTCTGCTGAAGCATGCAAAGCTAAAATGCCGCAGAATCAGAAGTGTTAAAATTAATTGCACACCCACAATTTTCCTTTGGCGCAAGTACAGACAAGTGCACAGGATGCATAGCAGTGTGCTGAAGACCATCGTCTGCGTGACTTCCTTACAGTGGTTTGGAGAAATGATTCGTTTCAAGGGGGGAGAGCCTGATATTTAACTCAACAATGCTGGAGGTTGGGTTCAGAGATGGCTCACCAAATCTGTTTAATTGATTACATTTCATCACCATGTGGAAAAGAGCGTCTTTAGTGGTTGCACATTCCTGCAGTTGCTGAAGTCAATCAAGCTACACTTAAAACACATTTTCACAGACATAAATTGTGCAAGCTGGATAATTTTAAATGGAGTACATCAAAGTTTGTCACTAATTGAAGGAAATTTAATACAGTTGCAATTATTTTTTCTTCCCTTCATCCAGTACTTCCATGATACCCTGTTTAAGGGATTTGATTACACTGAGTCAATATATTTTGCAGGGGAAGAAGCTCTAAATCAAGAGAACAGAATTATACACCACAACACAGAGTAAAATGTATAGATTTCCTTTTTTGTGGAAAGTATTAAAATCATTAGACATTCTATACAATAGTTATGCTTAGATCATATTTCTATTGCTGCAAAATCATCTCTAGCAAGCACAAAACTTCAGGTTAATATTTGTAATGACAAGCACTGGCCAAATATATTTTATACATTTTTTTTTTACTCTGCAATCAAACTGCTGTACAGGAATATTTGTCATTTTTAATTTTCATTTTATTGAAAGTACTCATGCAGGAATATATGCAAACATCGAATCTCAGTTAAAGCAAACTGTTTTAAAGAATCAGAGCACAGTTTAAGTTTGATCTGTGTGCACACTACTACTTCTAATACTAGTGACATTTAGTTTCAGCATGAACAGCACACCCAAAGTCTTTCTTTAGATTAAAATGTCTGTGGTTCGAATTAGGTCTTGCTTCCATTTACAAACCACCAGGGGTCACCCTCTACCTCTTTGTCTACGGGATTTCTAGACCTGTATTTGAGCTTTTTCTGACTTTACAGATATCCAATGCAATGCATGGAAAGTATGTTATTACATGAACAAGAACATGCCTTTTACAAATTACTTTACAAATGTCTCAGATGTTTTCCCACTTTAAAGCTGTGAGATGCAGTTAACAGGGTCTTCTGTTGGAAGCATTAAACTGACAGTCTCTCCACATCACACTGACAGATCAGTTACTTCTTACACCTCCATGGTTTACATGACATCTGTACTCTGAAATGTCTAGAGCAATAACCACGATGATTATATCAAATGCAGCTTTTTGCACCTGCTAAACACTAAAATAGCTACAGGCTGACAGTAGCTATATAGAACTGAAATGTAGAAAACACCTTTGAAATGCTCCAGCACTGAGTAGAAACCCAGAAGAACTGGAATCATCAATATTCCCACTGTAGTGACTGGGCAAATACTATTCCTGTTTCTAATGTATGTGTTATGCACAAGTGAGGTTGTCAGTTTCCATGGAAACTGGGGAAATGTGTGAAAAGGATACTGTCACAACCTTCCGGTCAGCATTGAAGGAAATATGACAATGTAGAACTCTATAGGGACTGTGTGCTCATCACTGCTGAAGCTACTATTCTTCTGAACTCATAACACTGTTTAGACAGACGTAACAGTGGAGCATCAAAACTACATTTATAAACTGTGGTGTACTTAAAATAACTCAGTTCTTTCTTGTTCAAAGAAAAAGGCTACTAGTATTGAAGTGATTTCGTTAAACGCACCCCAGCATATTGATATTCACAGACAAGCTTGAATAATTATGCAAAATGTGAATTTTACATGCAACCTCTCTGTGAACCAATCTCGCATAACACTGAATTGGAAAGCACAAAGTCTATTATGGCTCAGGCTTTGGCATGTGAAGAAAAAAAAACTTGAAAAATTCCAAGCTCAGAAATGGTTTACCAAACAAAAGCACAATGTATGCTCATTGGACAGGGACAGTGCTTACATAACTCTCCTTTACTGATGGTGGAAGAAAATTAACGGTTGCATAAATTCCTGGCCTGTCCTGAAGAACTAACATACCACTTTCTTTTTTCATATTTCCAAAATAAATGAAAAAGAAAATAGCTGCACTTACTATTTATTTTCAAGTTTTCATCCTACAGTTCCAAAGGAAAGTTAAACTGCTGACATTGCAAAGGCAAACTAGACTGCTAATCATATTTATAGAAACTCAACTGTTAAAATTATAAAGCCTTTTTCACCTTTGTCTTCTTTCTCTAAAGCAACCCACTTTAGGGAGAAAGAATTACTAAATGCATAATTTCCCAATCTGACATAACTCTGTCAAATATATTTGAAAAGTATTAGTGTGATTTCTGGATTTCACTATAATTTAAAACCCTTTTTGGTATTAACAGTTTTTGTCAATTTTAAAGGCTAATGTTTCTTTTTGGGAATTATGTCTATTGGTAAATCTATGCTTTAAAATTCAAATATACCTGAAAAAAGTATCCTATGTCCTTCTACCAAGAGAATATAATGCAGCAATGATAATGTAAAAGCAATTCAAACGTTAGCATTTCTATCTGTATTTCTTAATTCATTCATGTTTATTTCAGTTTGTTTCAAGTCCACACTTTTTAAGCTACACTGTTGAAGTTAATACTATGTACCTTTAAAAAGTATGTCAAAGATAGTTTAATCTGGAAAGGAGTTTTTCCCCAATAGAAGCTTCATAAGAGTAAACATGCCCTTTCAACACCAGCATTACAGTGCAGAATAAATTTAGTCAGTCCTACTGGACCCACCTGCGACTCAGATCAGAAGGTTATATGAAATGACTTATGTGGCACAAAACACATCCTGAAAACTCCAGCAGCTAGGAGTGCTGGCATCAGCCAAGATCTGTTTTGCAACATGACAGCATCTTGGAGATGCACAATGCAATGTTGTGGCCTGCATGACAGGTCTGTTCTAAAGTTGGGACTGCTCTCTTCAAACTGTCTACCCATAAAGGCCAGCCTTCTTCCTGTCACTATCCTGACGGAGCTGGGTCACCTTGGCCAGATGGCAACATAGCACAGTAGGAAGACAAATGCAATCGCCACCAACCCAACCCTTGACAAGTCTGCCCTTTTCATCCTCAAGGACTGGGAAGAGAATGAAAGGAGACTTGAATCCAGAAATACAGCACTTCAAAAAGTTTATATGTTTGTTACATATAAGAGAGGTTTTTAAATACCATATACCATAGAAAATACATGATAAACATGCCTGTTATTTTTTTCTTTTGAATGGGTATATTTTGCTGAAAGTGCTTAATCAGGAAAGAAATGTAACATAAATTTAGACAAAAATAGGTGCATCATTTGGTAGCAGTTAAAGGTACCATGTTAAAAACGTATTAGCTTATTACTTATTAAAATGAGCAGACTACACCAAAAGTCAAATGAGATTCCTAGTATACAACTGCAGGCTCTTACAGAGGCCATGACTCACTGGCACTGGCAAAGACTGTTTGCATATCAGTATACTGTGGCAAGTGATTGTTACGGCAGTTGAAAATGCAGACAGACTTGGCTAGAGGTTGCTTTTGAAGTAGAGGTGAACCTTCCTCGTCTGCCAGTGGCAGGCTAACATCGTGTGAGAAAACCGGATCATGGTGTCACATTGCTGAGTGAGTCTGCTTATGATCAAAGGCCAGAGGCCCTTCCACCCCAGTGCAGAAGCCTAAGCATCAGGCTTTGTTACTAAACTAAAAGAGGGGTTAATATGCAACAGAACTTCACATCAGACACTAAATAAACCCACAAAGGCAAGGGGAGGCATCTTGTCCACGTCTGGAAAAAAAAACACTTCCACACTCATGCAAGCACACAGAAAAAAAAATTTACTCAAAATCTTGTGAAATTGGATTTAGGACTTGTCAATAGGACCAGTACACAAACTGAACTGTGGGGCAACTGAAAGCATCAAAACTATCAGAGCTCTGTCACAATAGGTGACTTCCTTTAATGCCTGTGAATCACTTTAAGAAAATTACTGGTAAAGCTATTGTTTGAAAAAAGTAAGCAGCACTACACTTGCTTAAGACAGTTTGATCTTTCCAATACATAGCTAGTAAGCTTTGTAACTCGAATACAGGAATTCATTTTGCATTTCAAATGAAGCACAGCTGTTTGAATTTGTAATGATATCAACAATATACATGTAGATTTTTGATTTTCCACTTGCACACTTTCAAAACATTTCAATTAAACACACTGAATGCACTGTTAATATGTGCATAGATATAAAATTAACTGTCATGCCAATTACTTGATTGAGATCAAATCTTCTTTGTTTAATTAGACTCTTGTATTTGAGTAACAAACTAGGGGAGAGGTGCATATTTATATACTGATAAAGCACAAAGCCTGTATGACACAGAAATAAAACATATCAAATATATTTCGGAAATAAACTTCTGTTTTTTTACCCTAAAAATAAAGTGCAAGAACAAATGACCTCTACCATTCAATACTACTTTGAGCTGTAATGGAAAGACAGAACACTACAATTAGTGGAATGGATGCTGTGATTAGTAGTATAAACAGATGAAACTTGAAATACAGGGAAGCCAAATCATTTAAAAGTCAATAAATATTTCATATCAATACAGAACTTGATCAAAAGTCAGTGTAAGATTCCAAAACAAGATCAATATGATTTCTTGAACCAGGTTATTTGGGGTTATGAATGTATATTGTTTAATACTGGGCTATGTAGCAGGCACAGACAAAAAATAACATGCAAGATTCCTAAAACAAATGAAAATCAGATTAATTCCCCTATTGCCCATATTCTAAGGTTTGAACATCACAGTATAATAAGTTGGATACAGACACCACAGTTCTAAGATAAACACATTGCATTTTTCTAAAAATCAGAAATGAAACCAAGAAACCAAGAAGTCTTCTCTTTAACATATTGAATTGACTTGAGTGTATTTTTCCTGCTAAAAATGTATTACATTTTACGGTTACCTTGATTGCCCAAGAAAAAAAAAACATTGGGAAGATAAACACTGAGAAAGAATAAAATGATGAGATTGTAATGAGCCCTAAAAGTCCTTAAAAATGATAGCTGTCCAATAGCAACAGTACACATAAAAGAAACTCTCATTACAAAGTTTTCACCAATTCTTCTATATCTTACAATTGAGGATTGATAAAGAGGTACATCCTTTTATTTCAATTTAACACATCTAGAGCCATGTGTAATGTTGGTCATGACAGAGAGGGTCTGAAATATCCTGTTTGACAGAATATTTTAAATAAAAGTCACCTTAGTTGCCAAATGAACTAGACAAATGACACACAGATCCTTCAAAACTCAGGTTATTGGTAAATGAAATTATTTTTGCTGCCTTTAAACTGCAACCTCTGTGTTGTTACAGTTTAGATATTTGGTTTATTAGGACTTATTGGGGTCAAGTTCATAAGACTAATTTTATCCAGTCACATGTGAATAAAGGGGGAGAAAAATATAAAGGTAACCATTTACTTTCCCAGAAAGACTGCAAAGTCGGCATGGCTAAAAGTGCATAACAGCTCACCTTATTCTTTATATGTAGTTAAAATGAGAGGATATGTTGTAGACACAGCAATGTGCCAATAAACAACAATTAAATCACAGTGTTTCAACTTCATAAGATTTTCATTAGAGAAATCCCAGCAGGCTGTATTTCAGTAAACTTGCAAAATACATCACAGTCAATTAGGACTGCTATTACTTTCCATCTTCATTCCAACTGCTCAGATGAGCAGACCAACAACTGAATGTCCTGAGCAAGAACGTGTAATTGAGCATACAGAGCTTTCAGCTGTAAGTCTCACACACTGTAATCCTATACTCCTTAGGTCTGGAAGAATTTAAGAAAGAGAAACGATCACATTACACACCCCCCCCCCCCAAAAAAAAACTACAAATCAAAACCTCATGCTACTTTAAAAGCCCATGAAGTCACACTCTAATCCCAGTGTGCAGCTTTCAAATAATCCCACTAAACTGGAAATGGATATACCTCATGGAATAGTTAAAAGGGGGGATGTTTGGAAGATTATGGAAGAACCAGAAGCCAAATGAATCATTCTGGCTTTGGTGCATCTCTAGCATGAATGGACCAGTTATGTTAGTGTCCCTTTAACTTTCTCATACACGCCATTCCACTTTGTGTAGTACCAGTCACCTACATCTTCAGTCATCTGAAGATGCCCTTTGTTTTATTCAATTTCTCATTTCATCTAGAGAAACAAGATGCAGAAACACTAAACATCCATGCATGGGATCGAAACAACAAAAGTAATCCCCCTATCTGCTGGCAAATTTTCTTGTGGATAGAATGTAGACTATTTTAGGCTTTTGATGGGGAAAAAAGGACATTGTACAAATTACACAGACTGCATTCTCAATACCACCCGTCATAACATTTCTCAGAATTTAAAGGTGATTTTCAAATCTACTACTTCTGTTGTAAAACTATAAAACAAATACAAATTATGAGGATGGCCATGAAATCAATAAAACATGTTACAATTTTACAGTAAGGCTAAGGCTCTTTTTCTGTTTTAAGTGAGTCTTTTACCTTTAAATAATATAGCACATTTATATTCTACACAGAACATTGAGATGGGAATTTATAGCAGTCCAATAAGAACAAGAAACTTCATCTAAAGATACAAACTGGTAGTAATTGGTACGAGAAAGATAACTGACAGTCATGGCTACACAGACAACACAATTCTAAGCTAATTTAAATAAGCCAGTTCTTGTGACTCCACTGTGGGCAAGCACGAAGGGGGAGCAGGGCTCGGGAGGAGGCACACCCACCGTGGTGATCGTCAGAGGAAGACTGGCCAGGCGACGGCTGGGAGGGCTGAGGGGAGGCTTCTCCGCCGTCTGCAGGGGGGCTGCTATTGAGCTGACCTACCGGAGGGGGCCATGGCAAGTCCTTGATCACTTTAATCTCTACTGTAAGCAGTACAAGTCCGCAGCACAGGAGGGAAGCACCACAAGGCAAAGAAAGAGAGAGGGGGGGAAAAACAGAGAGAGAGAGAGTATGATGAGAAAGGGAAAAATCAGCAGCCACAGTGAGTGCGGAAAGGTCACAGTTAAACTCGGAGGAGACAGGAAAGGAGGGAGGCTTGTGAAGAGGCTGCTTCAAGAGGAATGGACACTTCCACATGAGAGCAGGTCTCGTCAGTGTCAGTCCAGAGCTCCACTAGGCATCACACCATAGAGTCTGCCATGAGGAGCTGGGTCTTTCACAAGCCGCTCAAGCTTTGTTGAAGTCACATGGATTCAATTAATGTATTTAAATTCAAATAAACTCTTAGGCACATAAGAATAACTTGCAATTAAGCAAAAAGGTCTGAAAAGCCTAAATTGTTTAGTTCTAATTTATCTCTCTGAAAATGGTGGCAGTTGGAACACTGTGTGAAGTGCCCATAAACTCTCGAGCCCTGGATGCACTGTTGGAGCCAGATTGCTGAGCTGCACAATTCCATGGTAAAAACAGCGAAGATCAGAACCATGTGAAATTCTCGAGGTTTTCTTTACTGTCCCCATAGCACGACTTCATTATGCCTAGACACTGCACTTTTCTTTAAATATACAGCTTTTGAAAGCAAACTAGTATTTAACAGAATTTCCTTAATGGCTTGTTCACATCTAATCAAAGAGGTCTGGAGTGTAAATCTTTTGCTGTTATGCCAGCAGAATAACATTTAACAGGGTACGCACAGCTAAATTTAAGTTCAAATCTGGGCATGGAAGGCAAACATTTTCAAAATGTTTTAGTTAAATTAGGTAATAAATAAATACATTTCACATTCTTTTTTCACTGTTTTCATGTCTATGTAAGAAGGTAAAAATGAAATACTGGAATCTGAAAAAAGGCACTCATTATTGAAATGTAAATGAAAGTCACAAAAAGTACTCTCAACTTCTCCACAATTTCATGGAAAAGAGAAAAAAGAAAGCATATCATTAACTTGTCATTAAAATCTACAGATAGTTCTAATTCTATTATTCCTTTAAGCGAAGGGATCTGTCATTGAAGAAAGGCACATAGAAGGCATTTGCTTTCGGCTGGACAATTGTTACAGTACATTAACATTTACATTTGCATTCTGTAAAAAAACAAACAAAAAGATTTTTGGAAAAAGGTGAAAGGCAAGAAAGGTGAACGTAGATTAAATCCGGTTGGGAAAGCAACATATTTCAGGACTATAATGCTATAATTCCCTTTCCTCAAAGCTGTGGCAGTAAATAGGCTGAATTAGAGCGATGTTAAGGTCAGACTACCATGCAGTTGGTTGTTCCGACAGCAAAACTAATAAGCATGACAGTAGGGTAAGCTGCTCGCAGCAAGGCATTTAATGTTAATACACATTTCCCTCTATAGAGTACAGTGTAATTATTTTAGAGAATAACAATGCATTGCAATGGCCCCTACTTCCCCTAAGGAAGCCCGATTTCAATTTATATAGGTCAAATACAGTTTTAAAGAGGCCTCTTTTACAAACAAATGAACTTAACACTATAAGAAGATGCTTAAGCTTTTTAAAATATTGCTGTGTACCTTAGAACACCTTATCATTTAAAAACAATTGACCAATTACCGCATGCATTATAAAGGTCTTTATGTGGTAAAAAATTATATGCATTGCCTTGTACTTCCTCCATAATTAAACAATAGTGCTCCAATACGTTATTTATGCGAGACTGGTTAAAAAAACAAAACCCAGAAATAGATTCACTGGCAAAAATAAAGGTTTTGCATCAGTGCCCTATGAAATTAAATATTCCAAAATGGATTACCACCTTCAAAACTAAGAAGAATTAAAGCTGAGAGTGCAAAAGTACAGCAATGAGCACTGAATGCAATTAGTGAAGACATTAAATTTGTCAAACCATTGTGCGCTTCTGTTACAAGATCAAAACAGGTAAAATATATGCATGTGTAACAAAGGTGTGTACTCTTAAAACAGACCTTGAAAACCACACAAAATACATGCGATGTTTCCCTGACAATACTATTCCTAAAGTTATAATTCAGGGCTTTTAGGTGCAGTATATGTTTTTGCTAGTAGTTTATGCAAGACACTTATTGTGATGACATAACGGTCAGCACAGCAATGCCCAGCGTGTGTTCTATATTTTAAGTAGGTCATTCCCAGCTGTGGGGGATCAAGAGTGAAATTAAAATAATTACAACTACTTTCAAAACCATTACAGAACCAAGTCATGTTAAATTATAACAGCTGAGATTCAGAGCAGTTTTTGGTGACAAGTCTTGTAAATTCAAAATGCTTAGCATGATATACGTGTTGGTCAACTATCAAAACTCAGCTCTAAAAAATTAAAGTCTATTATGCTTCCAGACAATAAAACAAGTCAACTTAAAATTAAATCACATCATCAAATCAACTTTTTCAGTCTGTTGTATAAAAAGTAAATACTGCCTTATTAATTTGAGAGAAATAAAATGATTTAGGAGAGGCAATTGAGATGTAACTGGCTATAATGGATGTAAAATTCCGTAAATAAAGATCATATAGATCAAATAAAAACATAAGAAATCTGAAAGGACATTTACATACAGTGATCCCCATGTAAAAAACTAAGTACACCCCATGAAAAGGTGAGTTTTTCCCAACATATTTGCATGTATGGATATTTGATTTTCATTTCAACAACATTGATAGATATAAGTGATCTCATTTAACAAATAACAATGAAAATTATTGTTTGCAATCATTTATTCAACAAAAATGTCAGAAATGCAATTGCCTGCTGTGGAAAAAATAAGTAAACCCCCTAGCTTCAGCAGCTGGTGTTGCCCCCTTTGGCAGAAATCACTTTTTGTAGGCGTTTCTTGTAATTGTCTACCAGCCTCCTACATCCACTTAGAAACATTTTTGCCCACTCCTCCTTACAGAACTCCTTCAACTGTGTGATGTTCGAGGGCTTTCTTGCATGTACTGCCCGCTTCAAGTCCCCCCACAGCATTTCTGTGTGGTTAAGGACTGGGCTTTGACTTGGCCATTCCATAACCCTCCATTTCTTCTTTTTGAGCCATTCTTCTGTGGATCTGCTTGAGTGTTTTGGGTCATTGTCTTGTTGCAAGGTCCACTTACGGTTCAGCTTCAGCTTTTTGACAGATGGCCTCACATTCTTCTCAGGTACTCTCCGGTACAATGTGGAATCCATGGTTGACTCTATGATGGCAAGGTGGCCAGGTCCTGAGGTAGAAAAGCAGCCCCAAACCATAATGTTTCCACCACCATGCTTTGGTATGAGGTTCTTTTGGTCAAAGGCAGTTTTTGGTTTTCACCAAACATGACATCTGGCATTGTGGCCAAACAGCTGTACCTTTGTCTCATCCGTCCAGACCAATATTCTAATAGTCCTGATTTTCACCTAGGTGCTGTCTGGCAAACTTCAGACGTGCATCTATATTCTTTTTTGAGAGCAGAGACTTCTTCCTTCTTGACCTCGCGAGTAGGGCAAAGTTGTGCAGTGTCTATCGGATGGTTGATTCGATGCACTTTGACATTGACTAGGGCAAGACTGGTCTGTAAATCTATTGACGTTATCCTGAGGTTCTTGGAGACTTCCTGCTGGATCTTTCAGTCAGCTCTTGGGCTGAGGCTGAATTTGGCGAGACAACCTGGCCTGGATATATTGCCAATGGTTTGAAATTTTCTCCATTTGTAGATGATCCTTCGGACAGTGGAGTGATTGACTACAAATTGCTTGGAAATGGCTTTAAAACCCTTCCCAGACTCATAGGCATCAACAATCTTTCTTCTGAGGACCTCAGGGAGCTCTTTTGATCTTGGCATGATGTAGCCACACACCTCAAATGCTAAGACCAAACCAGACTACAGGTTTCTGATGTTTATATAAGGTAGTGCCCTCCAAGTTACCCTCTAGTTCTAATCATTTGCACCTGTTTTGGTGCACCTGATTCTAATTTTAGGCATTTGATGCAATGATAAAGATAGGGCTGAACTAACTTTTTCCACACAAGGAAATTGCATTTCTGTTGATTTAAATAGTAAAAATGAGTGCAAAATGTAATTTTTCTAACCTAGATCACCTTTATCCATCAGTATTGTTGAAATGATGATCAAATATCCTTTTGTCCACAAATGTAAAAAAAGACCAACCTTTTCATGGGGTGTACTTTTTCACACACTGTATAACATAAAAGCAAAGAATAAAAGGCAAGTTTCAGCTGTGGAGCCTTCATCAGGCATCTGGAGCTGTGCGTGAGGATAGAGCCCACAGTTGAAACATACCGTTTCACACTTCTCATTTTCAGCGTGAAATTAACCTCTACCTGTTTCTTTGCATATCGCAGTTCCCCTGTTTAAATTAAAAAAGGTAATCTAAAACCATTGACAACTGAATTGATCCACATCCAAATGTTTTGTTTTTTTCCCCCCAAGGGCAGCAGTGCCTATCATTTTTAACACATATATGAAAGGGCACAATGTCTCCTATTGTCAAATTTGTCTTTATCTTGTCCATACCACATTAATTTCGCAGAGATTTGGGAACCTCTTGAAAAGGAGAGTTTCGTCTCAGGGGGTTGGTCCTGACAAGCACATTTGGAAATAAACAAAGAAGAGTCTGATGAAAGCACATCTGCTCTGCTGTTGTTTGCAGTATGAATCAACTGGGCACGTGACTTGCTCCTCTGTTTTGGCAGCACTTCACAAAGCACGTCCTCTAATGGGTTTTTCTGCCAGCTGAAGCAAAATGGTTAGCCTTTGATTAATTGAAGCCCTATTGAGCGAATGTCTTTATTACATCTTTTCTGAGGTTGATGTTCACGTTGAAACCAAAGACAGCCTTGAAATGGAGAAGGTATCTTTATTTTTAAAAGCAGACTGCGGATCCACAGCATGTATTGTTTTTTGTAGTTATTTCTCAGTATAATCACAATTTTTATTTTAATTACCAGGTTATAATTAAGTGATAGCTAAATTTAAAACATTGTCCATAAATTATATAAAAACTTATTTGACAGCATTTAATACATTACAAGCATACTCAAAATGCTTCTCTTTAATCCAAGGACAACTTGTGCTGCATACTGAACAGAACTAATTGGGTTTGTGATCATTTGTTGTCTTGGTATGTGGCTTAAATATTAATCTTATGCAATTTGTCATAATCTCAACTATCCCAATTCACCAATATAGCACAATACGTCTTAATTACGTCACTTTCTTTTATATCTTGCAACCCCAGTAACCAAAACCAGCAGAATTGCATTGCCTAACATTCAAGTCAAAGACTGCTTACTGTATATCAAAAACATGATGCAATGTGAAATTCCTCCCCCTTCTTGTCTCTTAGAAAACAAAAAGTACCAAAATCTATGTAAATACCAAAGATATTTAAATAATGTAATGAAATCTTATATGAGGAAGGGGTGCTGCTCAGAAAATCCATAGTTTATGTGAGTAACCACAGTGTATCTTTGGTTACTCATATTTATAGAGGAATAAGATTTAGGCATTACAGTTCTTAAGTGTTGTGAAGGAATCTTGGGTGAAACAAACCAGTTAGATTGTTTTCACTCAGTTATATTTTCTGTTTAAGTTATTATAATGAAAATACTTTTATTTGACTCTTCGCAGAAGAGCAAATAGTTGACATGGTCAATTCCACTGGCTGGCCATAGGCAGATGGATAGTTAGATTCCACAAGGCCACTAGGGAAAATGGAAATGCTGTCAGCCTATCTGAAGGGAGAGCTGGGAGCCAATGATTCTTGTAAGGCAATGTGTCTGAGCAGAGATAAGCAATGACACCCAAAGCCTTAATGCAGCAGACACAGTTATGCACATGAAAGAAGTATGTCAGGAAGGTTATCAACATGGGAAAATTAAAACGAGTACGGAATGACAATGATGCGAGATTTCATGATTTAAAAGAAGATGAAAGACAGGTGTAATTGAAATGGATGTTCAACCATTATGTGGAACTTTTTTCAGCTATCAAGTGACACTCTAGCAGAAGCCCATTTCGTTCCCCTAGACAATTTAAAAAATAAGCATATAACAGACAGTACTGTATATGGCTGTCCAGGCCTAGAGCTGGCTACCAATGCGTGAAGTAGTTTTGTCTCCTTTCAAGTGTGATTTAGAGTGTACTCTAAATTTACCGAGTGAAATATTATAATATTTTAGGTTGGAAAAACAGAGAAAAAAGTCAGTGAACAGCACATGGCTAAAGATTAAATAACACCTTTGTTTCACTTTGAGGTACTCTTGTGTTTCTGAATGTGTGTAACACATTAAGAGAATAATGTATCCCCCAGGTCTCGGAAAAACAGATAGTTGATACTATTGTGCTGATTGAAAGGACACGTTTTGCTTCATCTTTCTGACTTGTCTCATCAATCATTGATGGATCAGCTGGGGAAAGCACAGGGTCAAACGGATACATGAATCATTAACTCTGCTTGTACAGCACTTCCCTGAACATGACACGAAGACTTCGTAATAATAGAGACAAACATGCACCAAGTTAGTACAAAATGCTCATATGGAAAGACAAAATCTACTGCAGAAGACACTGGATTGAATAAGTGGTTCTGAGATCCAGATCTCCACATGTCCTTGGTTCTATCATGTCTTTGAAACATTTGTGCTTTTTATGGTTTGATCTCGTCAGTCTACTGAAGGTTTTAATTCAATAATTACACAAACATACCACATCTACATAAAAATACAAATTTACATCTGAACAAGTATTCTACTCAAGCTCAGCTTAGTTTGTACAGTACCACATATTAGAAAGGTCATTATTTATACTGGTAGTAAAAATGTAATATTATGATAAGGTCCACTTTCACTAATCACTTGGCTGCTTTGTCAATTTTTGAAAAAGCTGTTGCCATTCGAAATAAGATCCAAGAGCTATTGCAGAAGTTAATGATATGATCTTCTGGGATTGCAAAGAGAATATTTTTAAGCAGGAAAGCAATGGAGAAGAACCCAAGAGTAAAACTATTTGTTTTAGCAGAGGCATAGAGGAACACAAAAAATATTACGAAATGATACTCATTGTGTTTTGGAAATTTGGGGTGTTTGTACAATTGCATCTGCCCAGCTGCTGAGCTCTATGGATAGGTGATGATAACCTGCTCTTACTTAACCTGGTGGGAGAGGTGGATATGTGATACTGAGAAATGACAGCCATGCTGCTTGCTGCGATAACCTCAGTTTAACATCTGACTTTAAAGCCCTTCTAGTGATTCCTGTACAGGCTCGCTTTCTGCCTCTGTCACTCCATATCTGTCATAAACAGCAGTCGCTTGGCACCAAGTGAAGACAGCTCCTCTGTGCTGAAATGGAATCTGACCAAGACCTGTACTCTTGATAAAGATAGGCTGCTCAAAATGGTACATCTGCATTTCTGTTATAGACAAAATGTACAAAATAGTATAAGAGAAGCTTTATCTAAGAACAATGTCTTCAGGCAAGCATAGTTCCATGTATTCTATCATTTAAGTGATCCTGATTGTGCTATTTAATTGGGTGATACCAAGAATTACTGAACTCTGAAGTAGCTTATACTGTACATACCAACCACTAAGTATACCAAAGACACTGAATAGTGCTCTTATTTCACAAAGCTAATTGTTGTAATCCAAAATTTACCTGAAGCATTAATTGGAAATTCTACAGAGTTTACCTGTAATCTACCTGTAATGGAAAAAAACAAGTTTGGAAACCCATGGGTCTCAACAAAATCTAGCAAGTTTTTTGTAGATTAACTGAATAAGTGATACATGGAAAGTTTATTAAGTATTATCATGCTTAAGAATGTTGGTTCAAACTTGTTTCTTGCCAACAGATTTTGCCATATTTTTAAATACCATATTTTCATAATTGTATGAAAGCCAACTTTATTAGAATTTGGATTTACAGGCTGTCTAAACTGCAGGGGTCCTGAGCAGAAAAAACTATATTACAGATAAAGATTGCCAATAAAATTTCTTGCATGTGCAACAAGATTAAAGAGGATAAAAAGAAGCTATACCAAAACAAATTCCAAAAAGTTCCTGCTCTAATGAATAATTAAAGTGAAGATGGGAGATGCCTTTTTTTGGTATGATACATTATGTTGCTTTCAACCATTGTCAATATCACTGCTTTTAAAAAATAAAATCAATTAGGAGCTCAACATAAAATGTATCATGAAATGAAGAATGAAAACTATTTTTAACAGATGCTTTTCAAGTTCCTGTTAAAAAGAAAACAGCGAAAGTGAACATATGGGCTAATTTATCAAATTTACGCAAGTACAGTATGCATTACAGTAAGGTTAGATACACAGACATTGTAAAACAAAGGAAAACAGCTGCTGATTAAATGACAGATAAGGAGAACAGTATAGCAGATCAAATCAGAAAAGGGACATTAGATTTTCAAACTAACTTGTGAGTTCTTTGGCACACTAAAGCTGACAAGAGATTGTTGTAGCTTGATTTCACATTCCATGCAGCCTCCAGAAAACATATTTAATCCTGATTTGTACAGTGTCCTATTTATGTTAGGATATCAGTACCGTGCTAGTGCTTTCATGCTTCTTAGCAGAGTGGATGAGTTCAGACAGATTCATAAAGCATGTCCTTGTTTTCTATCTCTCTTTTCCCCCATTATGCATTTTGTCACTATAACTTAAAATAGCACAACTGGCATCTACATTCTTAAAAGGAGAATTCAATGATACTTAACAATATTAGCTTATTAACAATTATTTAGATTGTGCAAAATAATTAGAAACTTTACCCTATAAAATGTTTATTCAGGTCTAGGACTCTAAAAAAGAAAATACAAGACATTTTGTAGATTATTGAAACAAAGAAAATTCTTCAAAGGTCCTTTTTCTTTAAATTTCTGTACATATTCAAGTAGATCACTTTTATGTGAAGATTTAATTAAAAATAGTATCTCCTTTCTTTATCCAGCAGATGAGCCTGCGTAATTATACAAAGCACTGTCCTGGTTTTCATCCCTGCTTCATAAAGATGCTTTTAAAATCTGCATTGCTTCCAGCACGTATCAGAGACATGCTGACAGGCTCACTTGCTCCAGTCCGCAGTAATTATTCTGCGTAGTTACAAGCCACCACAGAGTGCAATAGTGAAATGAAAACTGCCTATAGTGGAGACAATAAAACTGCTTTAATAAATTCATTCTGAAATCAGACTGGCACTGGCCTTTATAATTGATTTCTACAAAACACTGAGAAATGCGATTATAAATGCAGGCAGAAAAAACAGACAGACAGATGGGCTCACACACACTCCTATGTACCTGTGTGGGCTTTAGAGACGTTGTCCTCTTTTCTCTCCCAAGGCTCAGATCCAATGCAAGTTACAGCGCCCCCGTAGCTAATGCAGTTATAACAAAGCAGAGCTGTTCAAGGAAAAAAAAATGACAAAAAACCTTTCAGTGATTTAAATGTCAAATCCCATATTAAATTAATCACTGAAAGGATTTTTTTTAAATCTCATTCCCAAAAACAGACCTCCTTTGTTATGGCTGCATTAGCCACAGTGGCTCATCTCTCAATAGAGATGAAGGTGTTTTTTCTAATCTTGGGACGCTGACTGAAACAGGTATACAGAGATGCACATAAAGTGTCTTTTATATCTCAAATGCCTCCACTAATATTTAATTCTCTTCTCATGATCTGCCATCATCAAAGATATAAATTTCTCGATAATGTAGTGACAGAACACAAACACAAGTATATACACAAGCACAGATGCACACACAGGACTCATAGCTTCCAAGACTGAGATTGAGGCTGGACATATTTTTTTGTGTGTTTAGTCTCTTTCACTGGCACCTAGCTTTTACCGTTTGTACCTGCAAATGCCTTTGATATTCTGTCCTTCTTCCACTCCCAGGGCTGATCGTACTCCTCAGGTGGTCGCTCGTCGTCCTGGGGCAGACGGCTTTCTCTGGGAGGACGAGAGCCTCCTCGCTCAAGGTCCGAGTCACTGCCATTCTCTGTTGGCTCATAAGGAGTATCGTAGAGGTGCAGCTGCCTAACTGGTCCATCCTTTGGGCCTCTGCCTCCGCGTATTTCTGAGGAAACAAAGAGCAGTCCATTAAACACATACCCTCATGCTTTAACACCGAGTCAAAAGGTGCCTTAAATTCAAAACCTTTAAAATGGTCTTTGTGGTCAGAAGCATGTCAGTTGTAAAGTTCTGCAGCAATTAAATGCTTTGGTAAAACATAGAACAATGCATTATTATTAATCCTGTGTCTTTTCACAGGGAACATTCTCAGCACACTTTCCAAAGTAGTCTAAAGTAATGTACAGTACATACACCATATAGAATGAGTACAAAAAAACAATAAGGTTGGTCTACAGGGAAGTAGTAGGTATAGGAACAGCTACTCTGATTCATGCAAACTATAAACCAGTAAGTTCATTAGGACTTGTGAATTTTACCTACTTGAAAACATCAGTTGATTAGGTTCTAGCTGAAAAGCGGACCTAATCAGCTTTAGCATGCCCTGTTACATATGGATTGAAGCAGTGAAGGATAACTTAAGCGAAGTATTCTGCAGCAAATTCCACATGAGAATTGGGATGAAATCTTTAATTGCTTCCAAATGCATGAGTGGGTCTTAGAAGGACAAGGTGGGCAGTGAGGACTTTGTGACACTATGTTTTCATGCAAGGCAACACTAAGGTCTAAACTAAAACACTATCAGTGCTCACCTCAGAATATGCCATGAGCTTTTAGTATGGGAAGACAAAATTGTCATTTTTAAACACTGACCAGAAATATGGTGTGGGTACAGGATCCCAAACAGATCTTGACAATTGTTGCTTAAAACAATTACCCAGTAAAGTGATCCTGCTCTCAAAAAGGCACTTCTACAATAATAATGGTAAAAGCAAATTTTTCTGGAAGTGAGTGGGGGGTGGGCGTTGACTATTGCCTGTGGCTATACACCTGTGAGTGCAAGTCAGAGCCTGTGTGAAAGGAAAGTTGCAGTAACCGCATTTCTCAAAAGGGTTGAAGGAATTTCCGGATGTTGAAAACCTACCCAGTACTGTTGTTCTATTAAGATATTTATATGACATTGAGGACCTTGTTACTTTAATACTATGTATATGATATTATAAACACATGATTGCATGTCACATTCTTTTTCAAATTCAAACCAAGCAAAAGTCTTAATATAAAAATAAATCCTGAGATGTTTTACTACAAAAAAATACTATGGTTCGCAACATTGCACACGTTAATGACAATTTACATCACTGTCTTTTGCAAGAGGTCACACAAAGGGGACAGAAGGCACGAACAAGAAATTGTATGTGCTATAAATTTCTTAAAAAAACCTAGAATATTAAATTGATAGCTTCATTGTGGCAGAGCTGGACCGCAGTGGGATTTCTGGTTTGAGGCCTAGTGATGCGCTCCCGCTCAAAAAGGTCATAGGATGCAGTGAGTATGACAAGTAGGTATACTTGTTTTAAAATTATAGAACACTGGATTTGAGGTAAACAGTTCATTGGAAAAGGCCTTGAACAAGGAAGAAGACAACAAGTCAAAGATAACAGTAAATGGTTAAAGGAATGGATTAAGCAATATACTGTAGGTAGGAGGTTTTTTTGGCTGAAGTGAAAGATATTCAAATAAATGGTTCTCTCGTTTAGGTGCGTGGTGAAATCTCCTGGACACTGCTGTTATCCTTGGATTTGACATTAAATGTAACGCATCAGTTCGCACATGCAAAACAAGTTTCCAATTCATTTTAAAACACTCCCCTAAATCCAGAGCATGGAGGCCCTTTTCCGCTACATTTAGTTCAGTCATGCATATCCGTACCAAGGCAGCTCATCACATGGTAATGTAATGTTGAAAATGAAATATTATGCCACAGCACTGTGTGTAATTGCTTTAAGCACAGGGAGTCTCATGAAAAAGAAGTGTTCGTTCTAATCTAGATAACCCAAAGGGATCAAAACCTTAAAGCAATCCACAGAACCAAACACCTTTGATCTCCTACTAAAGTCAAAAAACCCTACGATCCTGGAAAGATATGCATCAACCTGCTAGTGAAAGGATCAACAGTTAAAAAGGTCAATGAAAGAAAATCAAACCTATCCACAGAGGAATGAAGGGAAGTCGAGGTGTGATGGAGCCTGGAAGAAGTAAATCTTGCTTGGAGGGAACTTTAATTGGGAACACGCTGCCTTAAATAAATTGCTGAAGGAGATTAGAGCCCCAGCAGGTTGCTATTCAACAAGAGCTCCTTTTGTGTGTAAATTAGCAGCAGGCTGTGAGAGCTGCAGAAAGCTGAGCCCCGTTGATTCTGGGCACGTGGCTCCTGTAATCGGACAGCTTTGCTGCCCAGGAGGAACAGAAGCCCTCTCATTGTTGGCGTCCGCGTCACAGTGGCTAAGCCATGCTTCAGAAGATTAACGGGGTCATAACATGTCTTCCCTCTCCTGTGATCTCCTCAGCTGGCAAAGGTCAGTGGCTTTTCCCTACTGTTCTCACAAGAGACCGGATGTACTAGTTCCTCTCTATAATAAAGCCCGTAGTGTTTCAGGAATTCTATCCCCTGGTGAAACCTGCACAATAGTACAAACTGCAGCTTCTCTCCCCCAGAACTGCCGCTGTCAATCAGATGGTTTATTTATTATTCCAAATGATGGATTTACTTCAAGAACATGTACTGATGGCACAATGAATTAAATTGTTCCCACAAATCGGAGAAAAAAAAACATGCACAATTGGTCAGGTCAATACAGTTTTTGAAAGCTTAACAAAGCTTAATTTCTTTTTTTTTATTTTGGATCTTACCATTAAAGATCTTCTCGATCTTTAAAAAAATCTCTATAAACATCTGTCCAATGCCAACAGGACAACTTTAATGCACAGTTTTATTATTTTAAAGTAGCATTAATTGAAAAAATACAGATATTTATATTTTTTTCCCCCAAGAGTTACTTTGCTTTTAAA
The DNA here is from genome assembly GCF_055471065.1 of Atractosteus spatula. Taxonomy (NCBI): domain Eukaryota; kingdom Metazoa; phylum Chordata; class Actinopteri; order Semionotiformes; family Lepisosteidae; genus Atractosteus; species Atractosteus spatula. Next base: position 54,224,100 of record NC_142712.1, read on the forward strand.
TTTTATATTGTACAGAGTACAATATACATTTTAGAAGCAAAGAGCAGGTGGGTTTTGTCATGATGGTACATGAACCCAAACATCACAACTGATCCTTTATTTTTACTGAATGTTTCACTGGACAAATAATCATATACAAGAGCTCAATGTTGAACCCAATAGCTCAATTTCAAAACGTCTGTCTCCATACGAAAGTCTATCACAATATAAAAATGCTGTACAAGAAGTTATTTTTTGAATTCTTCAAACTTTAAAAATAAAAGAAAATCACCAGCATTAAGAATTATGATTATTTTCCAAACTTACAAAATTAAGGAAACAAACACTAATGACAAGAGCTGCAACATTTATTGCAGATATTAAATATTGTGAATATCATGTATACAGTACATCTACAAATGTTCATTAAGCAGTCAACTTTTCTGTTTTCTCCTTTCAAAAATTCCTGTGAGCATAAAAAGGAGCTGACACTGGGGAAGATTAATGAGGTAACCTTTAGGTCATGTTGTGACTTTTTTCACTGTTTTGTTGAAACATTGTCATGCTGTCTTTGGCTTGTTAACAGATGGGTATGCGGGTTGTCAGAAATTAACAGAAAACGGAAAAAATATTTTTGTATTCAGAGTAGATATATACCAACGTTACACTACAAAACATGTTTTGACCAATATACCTAAAGACGGATACTTCAAATTAAAAGCTAAATGCACAAGTGAAAAATATTGGATTGGAGTTAATTACTTAAATACAATGATCTCATCCCATTTAATCGATTCTGGTATGCAAGACAGTTCAAGACAGTTGTTCCTGTACTTTAAATTACTTCAAAGGCTACATTTGTTAAGCTTGTATGTAGTTAACACTGACATGCTGCCCGAGGCCTGACATACTTGAAGCTTTTAGACCTGAGTGCACAGTATGAATCAAGGTTGTGAGGAATCAAGGCAATTACTTTAGCATTCCACAACAATTCTCCCTCTGACAAAATCAGAAATGCAATATGTACGCAGTGAATATTTTTCCCTGTTGTATACATGGACACGATCTGCAGGAAGTTTTGCAGTCAATATATTCTTTTTCTTAATAAAGCCGTTGCAGTTTTGAGTTTTGTCATGATGGCACATAAACCCAAACATCACAATTATAGTGTCCTGTATTGTTACCGTTTCACTGGACAAACACGCATATAGCTCAATGCTGAACCCAATAGCTCAATTTCAAAAAGTCTGTCTCCATACAGAAATTTCTCAAGCAATTTTCAAACCTCCTTTGGCTGTTCAGTTATTTTAACCTATTTAAGAAATTGTGACGATGTATTGCGACTCGGCTGCATCTCCTCCTTCCCACTAGACCATTCACCATTTTTTAATTAACAGCCCACCACCCAAAACACAGATCTCACTACAGATATAACCTTTACAATTTTCCTTGAACTCAAACAATTTCCACTAGTATTACTGTGTCACCATAACTCAGTCCTCTCCCAGCTCACAATTCCACAGTTTATACATCTGTCATAGCTCTGTCTAGGTAAACCCTATTTTTAAACCTGTATGTAGTTCAGTATTTAAAAATAGGTCAAAACAAACATTTTAGCCCGTCCAAACATTTCAGTCTTTCCATTAAACAGCCAATGTAAGAAAAAGTACTAAAATGCTGTTTCAAAGTTTCTTGCAGGTTTATGTTGTTTTTGCAGTTCTATTTCTCTACATATTAGACAAGTTTGCTTAATTAGAACTTCAGTAGCAAAGGTCAATACTTTTCATTTACTTTATGTCTTGTGAGCACTGTACTTCTTCAGTCATCAATTTGAGTCTTGACACCTCAAGAAGGAAGCTGATTTGCATTCTGTATAATGGCATCTACTATCCACTGGTACAGTACCTCTAATTTTGCTCTACATAGTATTACTTACTCCCAGCCCTTGCTATAGTAACTTCATGGAGGACTTGGCATACTGCCAAAGAAATGAGGCCTAATGAATGTGAGTTAACGAAGAGTCGTTCGCATCCCTTTTGTATTTGTGTAGTCATTCACGTATCCATGCATTTTCAGCTGGCTAATAACCTTGTTCTTTCAAAACTGAAATGAGAGACTGTAAGCAAGATGGTAGTGCTTTCTCAGACGACTGCAGAATATATAAATTAAAGCTGGGACACAGTGAAAGTAGGAAATTAAAAATATATATATACCATGATTAGAAAGCAACAATCCACTCTTCAAATACTCTTTGGCAGTGATTGCAGCGATACTGTAATAGTTTGTTACTTTTTGAGATTATAAAAACAAACAGCAAAGAACACAAATGAGTTTACCACAATGAAAAATACATTTGTTTTGCATGTTTCTATATATTTTGAAAGTATTTTTTCCCATTACGTTACACATGAACACATGTTTTTATTTTATGTTCTGGGTCAACTACAGAATTAAAAGTGATTTAACTGTCAAAGATATGCAAATATTATACATTTTATAGAAATGTCTAAATATGGAGACTATTTTATGCACATTTAAAAAACACAACTGAACGTGATGTTTTGTTCGACATTCATAAGACTTTTGCTGTTCTTGAGTGTTTCGCAGTTAGAATAAAGTTCCTAGTTTTAAAAATCGATACTTGTTCTGTTTTTGGGGAAATGTGTGGGTCACCGAATGTTACTTTCTCAATCTGAATGAGAACAGTTAGTCAGCGTCTTTGCATCATTAATCACACTAGGATACTGTAGCATTTACAGAATTCACTATGAAAGTGTAATTCAGAAATGGCATTGACTTATATTGCCGTTGCTACATTCACAATATGGCAGAGTGGTGCAAGTCCATTAAAAGCATATTAATATTTAATAACACCCAAGCTGGTGTAGTGATAAGTGTATGAACACAAATGGTTTCAATTCAGCTGTGCGATCTTAGATCATATAATAAATAAGTTACAGTTTCATGACTTTGCGATTATAAACAGCTTTATGATGCACATGACAAACCCACCATTCCATATTTTTTATGTCTGGGTTAAATATAAAGCAATATTTATAATTTAACGAATGCACTAATGCAAAAATACTCACACCTTTTAACAAAGTATATTTGATTTTTTTTCTCTCTGTATCATGCCAGGTCTGCTGAAAAGAGGTCAAGAGAGGTCAAGATTTTCTTGAAAACAATTGAAATCCTGAATTGTGAACATGGTAATAACAACAACAACTGCTTACACTTATACTCCACCACCAATGTGCAGCCCCACCTGGATGATGCGACGGCAGCCATAGTGCGCCAGAACGCTCACCACACACCAGCTCTCAGTGGGGAGGAGAGCAGAGAGAATGAACCCAATTCATAGATGGGGATTATTAGGAGGCCATGATTGGGAAATTTGGCCAGGACTCTTTTTGAGAAATGACCACACAGTCAGGACCTCGGTTTTACGTCTCATCCGAAGGACGGCGCCTGTTTACAGTATAGTGTCCCCGTCACTATACTGGGGCATTAGGACCCACATGGACCACAGGGTGAGTGCCCCCTGCTGGCTCCCCTAACACCTCTTCCAGCAGCAACCTTACTTTTTTCCAGGAGGTCTCCCATCCAGGTACTGACCAGGCTCACACCTGCTTAGCTTCAGTGGGCTGCCAGTTGTGAGTTGCAGGGTGGTATGGCTGCTGGTAAGTAAGGCTTTCTTCAGACCTTTTCTTTATTCAAAGTCAGTGTTGTGACTGACCCCCCATCTCTCTGTACTCAATCTTCATGAAAAAGTATAGAGAAAAATTGGACATCAACAGCTTCTTAAGGGGACTCAGCATGATGGAACACTGCTTGCTGCAATATTAGCTCTCATTCAGAACCACTCATATTAAAAGGCTTCCCTGCATGGCCTGCTGTTAGCCAGTTTTCTGTTAGAGGCCTTGCTGCGGCTGTCTTGGTAGCATTTCGGAATACTTACTTTATACAGATCGTGAGCTTAAGGTTTGTTTAGATCTATGCACTCAACCCAGCTGCCCCCTGTTTGCTTTGCCCCTTGCATCTCAATTACACTCTGTCATTGGGAATGCTTCTTCCATTCACTGACTCAACAGCCTCCAGGCGCAGTGCAATCACCGGCAAGAGTGGAGTGCTGCCTGTTTGTCAGGTTAAATACACAAAGGACAAAGTGAAGGGGGCTGAGTGGGAGATGAAGACAATTTTCCCCAAACAGATTCACCTCTTCAAAGCCCTCTTATTTTTTAACTTTGTGGTTTTACGTTTAATAGCTTTGCTGCTTTGAATCTTGTATTGTTCTACCCTACTATGATTCTTAGCCACCCTTCCTTTCTTAGAAGAAATTGTTCTCCCTCTAGGTTCATCAGTTCTCATCTATTTTTCCCTCATTTCCAAAATAAAATCTACTTTGGATCAGCTCATGCAAAACTAACAAACTAATGCAATATGTGTAGTAAATGCAACCGATTTAACAGTTTCCACAGCAGAAATGTGGGGTTTTGGAAGTCAAATACATTTTGGGTGACACTACACTTGTTTTAAGTATATGTATAGATGTGTAATGCAACAGGCCCCCTTTGGGAAGACATTTTTTATTCAATCTTTTAAATATTGATTTTAAAACAAACCTTTGAGGAGAAAATGTCACCCCACAGTGAACAATGAAAACAACAGTTAGAGTTAAGAAACTCCACTAATTCTGACATGGATTAGTATCCCATCACAGTTCTATTATAAGCCCACTACAGAAGAAAAACATTTACCAGTACTCTTTATTGAATGAAATAATTGTCCTTTACATACTAAAACTTAAGAAAAGGAAATCCACACAAGCAGAAGTTCAATTAAAGTATGTCTTCACAGATGTCTTCAGTTACAATATTACTAAAAGGAAGGTACAACCTGATTTCAAATTGAATAAGGCAGGAAAATGACACTCAGACTCTTCCTTGAGATCATTCTTACAGTTGGAATGTGCCTATAATATGTTTTGAAGCAAATCGTTTTTCCTCAGAGCATTCAGAATTTGCTAATAAGCCAGAATCAGGTATAAGTTCTCAAACAGATTTTAGCAGAAAGACAGTTCTGGGATACCTCAACTTTCAATTTTCTACACACGTGGAGATGAGAGAGGCAGAGGAAAGAAGCATTTCCTCATATGTGTTTTTGTTAGCCGAATCTTATAAATGTGAAAAGCAAAGCATACAGTAGTTTAATGGGATATGCAAAAAGCAGCATGTGATTTCTGTCCCCTCAGATGGCCTAAAGCAACTGATGTACTACACTTTGCCATTTCCATGAATGAGCTGACATATAGGGTTGCATTCTCTCACTGTCGATTACTTAGTAGAGAAATAGGAAAGCCTGCCTTGAAACAAAGAGAAGACAATATTCCATCAGCATGTTGAAACAGCGCCTAAAGTGTTTACAACAAAAGTGAGCACCAAGATTGATTTTTGTGTCCGCGCTGAACATTCGTTGTCTGCTTTATCAGTGTAACACAGCTCCCCTCTGCAACCCAAAGACAGATGTCAACAAGATGCAGAGACTCTCACACCATCATATCAGCAAAATTAAAGATTTTTCTTTCTTTATGATGCCAAAAAAGAACAAGTGTTTGCAATCCCTCAAATATTTAATTTCTAATGAGGTCTTTGGACAAAGCCATTTTTCTTCATTGTTTTTATTGGTCATTCTTTAGCTTCTTATGAACAAGCAGTGCATTAATGGAAGACTGAAAAACAATTGTGTACATACACATCAGGAGGTGTTCACCTGATACATTATGGCAGAATAAGCACTTTGCAGCACAATTTAGCAGCATTCAGGCTAGTCCAGTCCAAGGGTTTTTAGCAAGATTTACATTTTTCAAACAAGACAAAGCAAAAATACAATGCATGCAAAACACTGAAAAACTCAGGTTCACCAATGGTGAAATGTAATCCACAGCATCTATACCTCTTTCCACAAGAACAATTTCTGCAACAGAAAGCAAGCGGTTTAGGATATTCCAATCTCTATAAGCCTTGTGAAATAGACTTCTTGGGGGGGTAACTTAAGTACAGTAACTTAAGAATCATCATTGAGCAGGAGCAATTGAGAGCTCAATAGCAAAGTCAGATCAATCACATATACCCAAAAGCACATTAGAACAGGGCATGCCCAAAACATGGGTAAGCAGGTACTGGATAGATCCTGAGCGTGGCACAGAGGGTCATTAACCATCTTTAACATAAACGGTAGTATGGTGACATGTACATTAACATGCAAGTTTAAAATGGATAAGCTGGGGTGCTGTGATTTGGAGGAACTAAAACTATTGGTCATACTGCAGTCCCAATCAGAGCTGCCATTTATTTAATTCAGTTCTCTACCCTCAAAAACAATACACAGAAGAGACTAGGCCTCTTGTAAATATGTTAAAATAATGAGATCAGTGAGTCAGATAAAAACAGTAGGCATGAAAGGTAAAGCAGAGCCTGAGATGCATAAAACAGCAAAACTCAGAGACACAATAAGTCTCAGAAAACAGAAAGCTATTCATGCAGTTTTTTGTTAAACACATTATCATGTTTAGGAACATTTTTTGCAGTCCAGGGTGGATAGGTGGGTAAATATTTAGATAATTTACATGTAAAATTAAAACTTTTTAAATGAACTACATACTGTGGCAGTTAGCATACCTTAATCCCTGTGTGACTTCTGGATGGTATCATTGGAGGATTTTAGTTTTAAATTTCAGGTGTTTGAAGTCAACAATGCACAATCTTAGAAAAAATGAAAAGATGAGCAAATCTTAACTTTTCTCAGAATGCCATGTGCTTCAGGAAATTTCTCCTAATAAATCTGATGTACAAAAATGTAGGCTTAAAACCACTACTACTAATCTGTAAGAAGATTAAAATGGATAGAAAACCATACCAGTAATGATAGTGCTCTTTGCAATTAAACAGTCTCCCTGCTTAAAAACATACTTGTTTAATTATCATGAAACTATAGTGTTCGATAATAATAGATCATAATGCCAGAATGCCTTTGACCCATAAACCTGTCTCCTAAACTGTAACCACTTACAGTACTGCACAATATTCAAAAAGCAGATTTTGCTGCCTTTTCAACTCAGGGTAGTTCTAGTAGAAAAAGTGGAAACAAAAAGTAAAAAACATTTACAAAACAAAGAGCAATCAAAACACTTATCGATCCTACTTGGCTCATTGTGGATTCCCATCAACTTGCATTATTTCATGCAAATTGCAGTTTCCTTGCTAAGTACCGGCAGTTTCATTGATTTCAGCCAGGCTGGTGTGGCAATTACAGCTCATTAGGACTCAGATGAAGGCTGCTTAATGAAAGATTAATGGGTCTTCGACTTGGAGACACATGATCACTACCCATATTTATAAGTTCTCTCCTGACAAATCCATAGAGAACTAACCAAAATCTGCCTGCTATAAAACTGAATACCTGAAATGCACAGTCGGCAATGAAATCTATGCTTAGCGATTAATTTGGACAAGAATTAATCCAAGATATTTGGTATTTGTAGCACAAAATCACAAAGTTTAAATGGAACATTATCCTTAAATAAGTCACTCAAATTTCACTTGGCATACAGCGTCTGACTGAAAAACTCAAGAAACCAAAGCTGCACATTGCCTAGATGTTTGCTAAGGTTAAATATGCCAACTATTAAAAAAGGCTAACCATACTTCTGGTAGCAGCTATGGGGATAATACTGGAACTTAGCTTATGGTTATGAAGTTTTCCATATGAACCCTGATGTTACAGATTGAGTGCTGGATTTAGAGGTGAAGGTGGGGAGATATTAGATTTTGTCAAGTGGCAAGGATACCAACTAATCACCCCCAATGGTCAGTAGCTAGTTTGGAAGAAGACATGCTCTGACAGGCCAGTGATAAATAGACACTCGACCCACCACACATTGAGAGTCAATAGCCCATTAGCAGAACTCCCAGTGTGACAGGTTGTGAGCAGTCAGCTTGCCCCCTTGGGAGGCAAGAGAGAATTGCAAATCTAGCCCCCCTCTTAAATCATGGAAAATGTGCTTGGTGAGGTACCTCTAATGAACACTGAAGCGTGGATTTCATACAGAGGATTCGAAAACTACAACATGCACAAATCAGATAACTGTACAGTACTGTATGTATGCATGCATCTTGTGCAATATTTTTTTTCATTACAGTGAGAATTCTCAAAAGTATTTCATTACTACTTTTTCTACTAATTTACTGCTTATGCACTACACAATCTCTGAGGAATACTAAATTTTACTGCATTCCTGCAGGGAACAAGATTAAGGTTTTTGTGTCCTCTGGCCTGGAACATTTGAAACGTGCTGAAAATAAACATTCATTTTCAATACCTATAAATCCTTGCTTAACAACCATTGCTCTTGTGTATGAGGATATGCACTTTTTATTACTGGAAGTGGGGTAAAATATGAATAGGGTGATGTTATTAGAATGCTTTTTAATAATATTAATAATAGAGCTAAAGTAGAAACACTGGCAAAATGAAATTTTAAAAGGCAGTAAGCAAGAGTTTAGAAAGGGGAAGTCTTGTTTTACTACCTTAGGAAATATTTAGATTTCCAAAAATCTTTTATCAAGATTTTGCATTAAAGGTTAATATTCAAATGAAATTTTACAGGAATCCAAGGGAAAACATGTACAGATCAAGAACCAGTTAGACCCTTAAAGAACATCTTAACCTAATTCAGCTATGGCGTACCCCAGGGATCCATCTTAGACTCATTGCTCTTCCTGATCTGGAAATGCCACAAAACACTTACATTTGCTGTTGATACAAAATTAGGGGACTAGCAAAAAATAAATAAAAATACCAATAAAAAAAGATCATGATTTGGATGAGACACCTAGAAAACAAAATTTAATGGTGATAACTAAAAATGATCTACACAACACAGAGACACTAAGTTATCGCATTTTGATCTTACAGGGTGATTCTGGGCCCCCATCATAGAATAAATGTAGGAAACCTATAAAAAGGGTTGCCCAGCAACAAATACACTGAAAGCTTTTGTTGAAATCAGATCTGTTTACTTTTTGACCAACATTTATTCTGTAACACTATTAAAGGTCCTTTTTGTTTGGTACTTCTTAAAAAGTATTTATAACCACATTTTCCAAACAGAAAATCTGAAATATTTTGACATCATGATAGCAACTGAAATCATTTTCCCCACCGCTTAGTCAGTTAAACAATTCCTATGGAACTCTTCTACCTTGGCAGCTCAGGACCAGTGTGACCTGCAGTGAGCAACATTAGATCTGACACCAATCCTTCTCTCAGCTAAAGTAATCTGTGTTTCACTCAACCCAATTCTTCAGAAGAAAAGTGACCAGATGACCCACAGAAATTGTCATTCACATACTAATATAGAGTAGGCTGTCACAACAGAGCAGGATGCAAATTATTTGCAATCTGATATCTATTAAATGACTTACAGAATTCATAATATTTCTCAGGAGCAGGGATCACTAGAAACAAAAAAATAAAAATGCATTTTGAAATCCTTTCAAGGAGACAAAATGATCAAACTAAGGTAATCTTAAGTGTTGGGTCATCTACTTTTTTTTAATTTATTCTACTACATAGATTAAAGAAAGCCTCATAAAAATATCTGACAAGATTGTCATAAGATCATTCACACACAGGAAGGAAAATGCATCTTATCATATTTCAAACACAAAATGTTGTAGTAACTTATATTTGTATGATGTTCAGCTTTCAGCAATTTGTCTTCTGAGATTTCTTATTCATAGGTCACTTCTTCCTTCACAGAAGAGATCTCAGAGCAGAAATCAGGCAATGAAAATGACACTGCCTTTGAAGAGTTCAGTTGTTTCAGAAGTAGAAATTGCTTTGGATATTGACTTACAACAAGCTTTCAGAAAGCTTTGACTTGCATGGCGGTGTCTTGCATATGGATAGATTAAAACCACAGCCTCTCTATTTCACAGGAATTATTACAAAATCAGTTGGGTCATTCTGGGTTTCAGTGACTCTAGTAAGATACAGATTATTGGTAATGTGGTGGGTAAAATTAGGCTATTTTGGTAATTCTGTTGACTTGTAATTTTATCATAAACTCAATGTTAAATTCCAAACAATGAAGCATGATTTTGTTTCATTAAGGAAAAACACACACACACACACATATATATATATAATTAAAAGAAAACTAAAAATTCCTTTATATAGTCTGAATCATGTCAGATTTTATGGACTCCTGATGAAAGCTTAACCGTCTGTAAAAACAGATTTTTAGGGGAGTTGCATGCTTTGCAATTTCATTTTAGACTGGAAACCAGTGTTACATTTTACAAATGGAAAATGATTAGGTCTCAAAAAGATCCAGTTTCATTCTTTTTACAATAGGAAATGCTAGAACCATCATTAAAGCTCAGTAGCCTTCTTTTTCATGAAATCTATTTCATACAACACTAGGCAGTCTAGATCTAATTGTATCAAAAAAGAAATGGCAAAGCCAAATTTCTGGAAGAACAGCCCCAAATCCAACATGACAGTGCATTGCTAAATGTAGAAATAAACATAGGAAAATTACTGATGTATTCTGTGTTCAAATTGGCTATTCCCAACCCCTCACACACACATACAATTTGTGTGCTACATTGATTTAAACTACTATGCTTTAAAGACAGCCATAAACAAGGCTATTTCTGGTATGAGTTCGTAAATGTTCCTTCCAATACTGTGAAATCAATGGCAATCTTGCCAGAATAATGAAACACCACATGAATTTAACAATACACAAATACAAACATTTTATCTCCCAAGTGAAAGTAAGCTATCAAAATCCTTAAGAAAAGGATGATAAACTTCAAGGATTAATACATCTATATAAGAATGAAATAAATGCAGACATACTATATTCTCTCATTTGTAACCTCTCAATTATTTAAAATTAATCTTAATTTTTCACGTTTAATAAAACTGCCGAAGCTGACTGAAGATGATCAGACTCAAAAAGTTCATGGAGACTTGGCACCTGGTGTGCAACTTGTAGCCTGACAAAGAAATTCACACATTTTTAAACACACAAACAGCACCCATGTTCAGCCCTTTATACTTTTTCTTTACTATATTTAAATTTCAATGTAGTTAAAATAAAAATGTCCTTCCTAACGTGTACACGGTACAGATCTTGAAAAATGTGGGAGTAAAAACCAACATATACATCTTAATAGTTTTTTTTAAAAAAAGAGCGACTCAAAAAAAAAACACATGGAAATCAAACACTTACAAAGCTCCAGACAAGTACAAGCCATAGCAATGCTGATTTCTTCACAGCACGTCAAATGACAACACCAAAAGAAAAAAGGCTATTTGTATATAGGTATGCTAATATCTGCACACTAACCAAGCAGACTCTGCACAGTTTAAGTACACAAATCCATGTAAAACAGATTGGTGTTTGTAACCTAGTCATTTACTGCCAGTTTTGACCTGATTGTATAAGCAATAAAGGGATTCAGGCTTCAGAATTGAAACACTGGCTGATAACTGCTAATTGATAACTGGCTTCATGACTCCTACTCATGTCAGAGATTAAATAATTTAAACCACAAACTGGAACAGGCAGAGAGGAGAACCTGGAAAGCTTCAAACCAGTCTTGTATAAAGACCAATTTAACCAGATGTTAGCACATTCCACCAGAGGTGCTAGTGGTATCACGGCTATATTATAGCAAAGGAAAAAAATTATGGTACGGAAAAGAAAGGCTTTTAAAATGAGTGCACATGAAAAAAAGTTAAAACACTTGTACATTTTACACAGGATACTGTGCTTTATTATATGGTGTACTTACCACACTCATTTTACCAAAGTGATGTTATATCGCCCATGACTTGCTGGTAAAATGGTGGTTGAATTCAAGTATAATTTTATAATTAGCTTCCAATTATGACATCTAAAGTATAGTGCTAATATCTGAATAATTTATTGTGAAAATAAAATCTGTTGAAGGTTGTCAAGTCATAATTCTGAAATCCTGTCAACTGAAATTGACAACCTTGCCATTGCCAGGTTTCATTCAGATTTTTCTCCGGCATGATATATCATTTGGCACTTGAAAACTTTAATTGCCGACTTAAGACTCTTAAAAGTTCAGAGACAAATTAATTTTAAGACGTAGTCATATGTTAAAATTTTAAATCTTTGTTTATAAGCTGGGCAGTATTGTTCAGGAAATGGTTAAAAATAGTGTGAATTCAGTTCTTATTACATAGAATCAGTAAAAAAAAATAACAAGCTAAACGACTTTGGTTGAAAATAATGAATCATTATAAGTTTTTAAGTATCCAGCTGGAAAAGTGTAATCTTTCATTACAACAACCTGTCTTTGCGTAGACAAGTGAAAGAATGGGTATATACAACTTCCTAACTCAAAACAAATGGGAAAAAAGTGAAGACCAAACAGCAATTACTTATCTCTCTGTATTATTACACAGAGCTCAGCAGTAGTTATACTGTAGGTTTCTAGCAGTTTTCAATCCAGATTTCCTTGGGCTAGAGCACTGACAATTTGGCTCAACCTGAATAACAAGATTCCTAGGAGCATGAGAAAAAATAATGGTGTTTCCTGTCAGTTTCACTTTAATTCCCTTTTACCTTGTTCCCGTAGTTCCTCTTAAGCCTATAATTCCTCTTACCCTGTAGAAATACCTATCATTTCCTAATTGTAGGAACTGCAGGTTCATGTATTCCCCATACAATATTTATCAGTTTCAATAATCACATATAACTGGAGATCACTAAGAATAGTAACCTTTCAATCAGTGTGTCGCTTGCCTCCAATTAGGTAAGAAAGTCTTAACTTAAGTTAGTTAAAGCACCCCATCACACATTTCACAAATTGAGCAATACTTCTAACAGCTTTGCTTAAGGGGGACATAAAAGGGAATGTTGTGAAGAAGACAGTTAACAGTATACAGTACGTTGAATAGAATGTTTCTTAAAAAGTCAATATGATCAGGTGCTTTGTAAAACCCTTCAGGTTACTCTGAAAAATAACTCTCATACT